>NC_071536.1:14374036-15800286 GCF_026979565.1 Vidua chalybeata | reverse complement strand
AGCTCTTTCTTCAGGTTTCCCATAAGAATCTACAAAGAACACGCTGATTCTGTACTTACCAACTTCATTTTAGCATAAATCACAGCATCACCAAGGGCATACACTTTAGTTACTGTGTAAATACTTGCTAAAAGCAGAGTAAAAAAGAAAAATCACTTCAGAAGTAGTATCTCAGCTACCCTCTTTTTATACAATTACCACACAAGCACAGCCATACAAGGAAGGTGCTAAAAAAGAAAGCAATGCAAATGAAGCTCGTGTGGTCATGAAGATCCAGGATGGCCAGCAGGTGGGTTTTGAAAATAACATACAATTAACACAGTACTCTGTGTTAATCATGGTGAGATCCGGTGAGATGCTTCATCGCTTGTGGATAACTGCACTTACCACTGTCATACCAGTCTCTACCTCTTCAAGTGGAGCAATCTGCTGTAACAGGGAACACTGGACATTGGTTTGGATTTATGCCTCAAGGCTGTACCTAAAAGTTCTTTGGGGTACACTACCCTTTGAAAAATGGAAGACTGAGGTACATTTCTCTTTGGTAAAAACTATTAATGATATTACCTAATAACACATATTTCAACCACAAAGACTACAAAATCAAATTTGGTTTCATAGTATAAGCTGAACTTCACTATCTGGTTCTATTACTATCTGGTTGTATTTTACTTATCTTTTTTAACTTATTTTAAAATTACTTATTTTATTTATCTGGTTGTATTACTACAACAGGCAACACATTTAACTAGAAGGTTTGCACACTACTTTTTATTGCAAGACCACATTTCTCGGTAACGTATGTCAGTCTATTACCTGAAGTTTTCCTTACCTAGTTTAAATTTCTAACTGCTTTAAGCTTCAAGTCACTTCTGAGAACAGCTATTATAAGTAACTTGAGTGCATATAAGCTTGAACAAATTAAAATTGAGAGATATTACCCAATTAAGATGATCTGAAGCTGTCCACTGCAATGGATTCTTAACATTTTGAGGGCATTTCTCATATATTCACTGACTGTTGGTACATGAAAGAATTTGCTAAGCCTATCCACCTAATCACTGGTTTATTGATGTACCTTCTGAAGCGTCAAAAATCATCTTTCCCTATCCTCACCTTTGCCTCAGAAAGATTTCAGCAACATCCCAGAAACTCTGACCAGCCTCTGAAAGGAGCATGTGACTTCTAAAGCTGATGCCATAGCCAGCACCTTTGCATACCTGGTCCCTACCAACCACTGCAGCAGAGGAAAACACCACCAGGGCAAGAGAGCAAAATGTCCACTCTCAAACCCAAAACAAATTTAGTTCAGCCCCAATATCCCAATGCCTCCTCTCATTCCAATGGACGGTTTTTTCCCAGGGGTTTGAGGACAAGCAGGTTTTTCTGTAAACCATTCTCTGCAGGTAGCACATGTGACTAGCAATTGTTCCTACCCACTGAATTTAGGAAAAGACAGTACTTCTCTGAGTTCTTGCAGGAAGGATGACGAAAACAAGAGACACGTTTAGCTTCCTCTTACAGGTTCCTGGATTCAGCAACTTTTTGCTTGAATTGAAAATTGCCAGCTTTTATTGTGAGATAATAACATTAGGCTTGTAGATCAGATAACAATAAGAAATAAAAGTATACTCTCCCCTGTCCTTTCTTGTCCCTTTCTGGTTTGCACTGAGGTCAGTGCATTCTTGCACTTTTACCTTCCCTCCCACAGCGAGGACAAAAATCTCCCTAAAGGCACACAGAACAAACAAATAAATATGACTGCAAAGAATTAAGAGAAATATGTAAGTTAATCATATATAAAGAAACTCCTTTTTTTTTTCTGCACAGCAAGCTGTATTAGGATCAGATTTTTCTTTAACTAATCTTCATTAGAGTCTCACCAAAACACTACTGAAGGACCTGATCAAAATCCCAGAAATTACAGCAGGAGAAAACTGTTCCAAATATAACATACTGAAAAACAATCCCTTGTTTTAATTGCACAACTCCAAAACATGGCCAACAAGGTTCTGCAGAATTCAAGCCAAACCCATCCCCAGCCGAACAGGTCTAGCTTTTAAAAGCGAGTTGTTGTTCAGATAGATCCTACCTTCTTTTACCAGTTAAACCAACATTTGTAGGAGAGAGTGCTGCTTGTCTCCATGTTCTTTACTCTATTGATTGTTGTGCAAATATTAGGCTTCCTGCTTGTGGAGAAACTACTGCAAAGTTTCTTTCAGTTCTGTTTGCACACTTCAAACTTGTGCATGTTTTAGAACAAGGAAGTTTATGTAATATTCCTGAGAAAGTGCAGTACATCATGGCTCATTTTAATTCAGGTATGAATACATGACACAGATGAATTCACAAAACACTCCTTTCATCTGAAATTTAAGTAGTAACCCTTTTTCTCCTGAAGGTTTAAGCAGCTTTAAGTGATGAAATGATTAGATTTTTCTGTTTCTTTACAGCAGTGCTGGATTGAAACAGCTTTGGATTAATCTTTCCTGAATTTATTCAAATACAAATACACCATCAACCATAAGAATATTTGAATAAGTCATCCAAAATATGTCAGTGTTCTCTACAGGCATAGAATATAATTTTAAACTTTGCTCAAAGCATTTCAGTATTACAGCACATAAAAGCATCTTCTCCCCAAAGGCCAAGTTTTCAAGTAGTGAACAAACCCAAATATTCCTCTGCAAAATCAAGAAATCTGCACATGCATCTGGGATATTCATCTATCTAAACACAAACCTCTGACACAAATTTTATTTGCATGCTGTTCACTACCAGTACTGCATTACTGAAATTCTTGCTTACCTGTACATGTGGTTTCATCTTTCCTTTTAAAATTACTGTCTTTAGAAGGTATCATTGGGAAAGTGACATCAGACTACTTCTGTATGTATGGATTATCCTTCTTTACTCAGACACGTCCCACAAGTTCAGAGTCCTGTTCAAACCCCCCCTTTCCATGACCCTTCCTGACCCCCACTGCTGTCTCTTGTCCCTGTGACTCAGTTCTGGTCCCTGCTTCCTCAACAGCAGGCTCAAAATAGTCACTGGTACCAGTACAGGTCAGACGTTTTCCTCCATTTGCCAGCACTTGTATTGCTCAGCTCTTGCCAAAATTTGTATCTTATTTGGTGCACATGTTCCAAGATTTATTTGGTTTCCTTTCTCAATAGATTCTTTCAGTGTAACAGAGCTGCATGTTCTGCATAAAGCAGTTTTGATGGGTTTAAACTGGAACTTTTTTGATTAGTTGAGTTTGGTTTGTTTGGGGGTTTGTTGTTCATTGGGTTTTTTTTTGTTTGTTTTGGTTTTTTCTTTTTTTTTTTTTCCCCACTTTCTGAACAGACAGGACTTTCTCCTTTACTTTAATCCCAGTCCCACTGTCCCCAGAGGCTTGACACCATTTTTTGGGCTCTCACTTTTCTCTCTCAGCTCGCAAACCCTTTTTGGGCTTGCCATCTGCTAGCCAAAGCTGCAGGCAGACAATGCCTGGCCAGCATGGACTGTCCACTGCCTATGCCTTGTCTCCCAGGAGACAGGAGCAACGCAAGATTTTTGGGCTGTCTGCACTGCCCTGCAGAGTGGCCCATTCTGTGGGCTCTCAAATCAGCCACGCTGGGAAGCCAAAGATAAATGTAAATCTAGACATTACCATGGTAGTGGTAGCACAGGGAAACTGTGTCTGGTGATGTTTAACAAAGCATCCTGAGGCTGAATAGAAGATGTGGATTGCTCCAATTTCAGACAGAATTAACACATTTCTAAATAGAGATTGCTGAAATCAAGTAAATGAACAGGAACAACCAAATCACCAGATTCCTCTCAGGCTTCTCTGTTAAACCTGCTGCAACATGTATTTCTGTGCAATGCAGCAAATTACTATTGTGGCTGTATCTGAGCATACAAAATGACAGAAAAGAGAAGGTCTAGAAAAACCAGAAAGCAATTCCCCACAACAAAGAATCCAGCACCCAAGGTATAAAATTATGATCATCAAACAAAACATAGAAACAATGTCACAGACATATATATGAAGAGAAAAAGGATGAGGGATAAATGCTTATGAAGTAGCTGTGTTAACAATCCCGAAGCACATACAAACATGCCACCTAATTTGCTGAAATCTCATCAACTCAACCAGACTAAGCTAAATTCTGCACTAATCTTAAATTCTGCCTCACAAAATCACCTCTCCAGGTCTTTTTTCTTGTTTTTAGAGAGTTAAATAAGGTGACAGTGACAAAAAATTATGTTCAATTATCACACATCAGTTTAGGTTTAAAAAAGATAAACATATTACATAGTAGTTTTAAAAGCAATGGAATCCTATAAGCTGTAAGTTTGTAATTTACTGCTTATCAAGGATGATCATACTTACACAGAACAGAAAGTAATTTAAACATTCAAATCACAGAAAATAAGCATTCTATTACTATTTATTTCAACAGCTGAAAAACTTACCAATGACACTCCTCCAGTCAAGGTTGCCTTGTATGAAAAAAAAAATTAAAGGTGTTTTCTACAAACTAATTGTTTAACTATAAACAGGACTGAGGATAGAAGAGAGCATTTGTTTTTGACCTAGCAAGGCATTCTAAGAGGAACTTTTTGAATGCATCATGCACACTTTAACACTGCAGTTAAGCAATGCATATAATCTGCAACACATTAACAATTCAGAAGCTTAATAAGTTCAAGTTGTTCTTTAATATATACTTGAATGCATTCCCTATTTCAAATGCTGCTAATATTTGTGCTTATTAAAACTATTATATAAATATTAGTCAGATTTTAGATAAAAGAGAATTAAATATATGCAATAATTAGGCATTATTTTTTTTACAGTGAACTATCACTAGGTTCACAAATAAGAAACATTTATGTTCATATTTAAGAAATACATTCTTCCAATGGACTTCTTAACAAAAATTTTCATTTAGAGCCTTCCTTCAAAAAAATATCACGATTGCCATCTAAACAGGCGCAAAAAAAGTTCATATGCTGATTTTGGCATTTGTATTTCTTTGACACAGTTCACCCAAAGATAAAAAGTATCTAAAAAAATAGATCACAGTCACCCACAGTGCTAAGATTTCCAAATTTGACTACTCTGTTCCTAAACAGCAGCAAATTAGTACAGCTTTCACTAATGGATTGCTATTAAAAATATATCAAGCAAACATTTCTCCTTCCATACAGCTGGAGCAAGCATACAGCACTCTATTATGCAGCTGCTTGAAAGACAGATTTCAGCCTCCACATGGAATTACTTACCCAGAAGCATGTTTCTCTTCTACAGTTAGTTCAGCAAAATAGAAAGTTCTGCACAATAGATCTAGCAAAAGAAATGTTTTCACAAGCTCCTTTTTGACTTGGTGTAAGCCTTGAGTAGGGTTTGAACTTGTGCTGCTGAGAAATATGGCTTGCTCCACAAAGCTGCTGGGGCACTTTACTGCACTCCCATTGGTGAATGACATCTCTCCAGGCTATTCACAAGCAATGCAGACAGGCTGCAGCTGGGGCCACCTTAATTCGAGGTAATAAAACCATAAAAAGGAGAAAGCAGTCACTTCTGAAAAATTTCAGAAGTTAATCTATTTCAGTATCTCTGTCCTGAAATTGGTTTTAAGCTAGTTGCCCATCTTTCGGCAAGAGAAAAACTCCTTACAGAACTAATACAGTGTGTCAAGGAAAATCTACAGGGTAGGCAAGTTTTGCAAAAGTAAATGTTCCATCTTTCCATAAGGTTTAATTTCATTACAGCTGAATTTGTCTGCTCTGATACAAAAGACTTCTTTTAAAGAAACACAAACAGGAAGCTGGTTTTGGACTTTTTATTTAGCTTAAAAGTCACCTACAAGGCCAAATGGGGCACGCGACAAAAACATTCAGAATGTTGCTGCTACCATGGTAAGTACCTACTGTCCAGTAAAACTGACCACAGACTATTTGCCCAAAATCAAAATGACCCTCTGCTATGAAGAGAAAAAAATATCCCTCTTCATATTATAGAGGGAAAAGGCACAAAATCTCAAATCTGGGACTCAAATGTTAAACTTCAAAGAAGAACCTCTCTAATCTGCAGCCCCTCACTTTGGGATGTGCTGTGTCAGTACACCTCAGCTGGAGTCTGCACAGAACTTCTGATTCCCTCAAAAGAATTTTTTCAAGCTCATCCTAGTAGGAATACTTGATAGAAGGAGTATTATTAAAAATAATTAAAAAAATAAAAAGAGAGAAGACATCCAACGTCATTAGGAACAGATTTTTACCTGATCCAGTTTGCAGTTACGTCAGATAATTACTCACAGAGAACTAAACATTACAGAATATATAAAGATTTACGTAATCTTCTAATTTGTTTTTTATGAAAGTGAAGGAGTAAGAAGAGAGGTAAAAGATGACTTTAAAAAGTAAACTTCTTGGAAGAAATTTCCATGCCTCTAGAAATACTGGACAGAATTTCTGTGACAGGATTAAATTTGTACCCAGTCCTGAATAAAATATATTGTTCCAGTGACAACACTCTTCTCCAGTATGTGACTGTTGGTTACTCAAAACAGCACATGTGAAAATTCAGCTTGATCTTATTTTATTCTATAACCTCCTACTCCTCGCTTCTACTAAAGGGGGATTACTTTGATAATTATCTGTTAATATGAGTTGGCAGTAATCACATAATTTTGTTACATGTCCTGAAATATTTGGTACTCTATTTATAAAAATCCCCTTCTTAAAACAAGAAAAAAAAAAAAAGGGTTGTGGGCATTGCGAGCAGTGGAAAAAAAATCAGCTTTGACATAAAAAGGCAAATAAAAATCAAACAAAATTAAAAATAAACTTCTGATTTTTAAGCAAATCTTGGAAGATGTGACTCACTCTCATTACACACTTGGAATCGGCAACACCAAACCTCTGTGAAGTTTTATGTGGGTTTTATATAGACTCTGATGACTTCATAAGATGACCAGTATTCTCAATAAATACTCTGTTCTCTCATTCTGATAATAATAATTGCATTTTATGTGATGACGGAAGGATTTTTCGTTTCAATTTCACTGTTAACTGCAGAAGAGTCTCACACATTCCATAAGCACGTGGTAGGTTTATGCATTACAGCAAGACAAAACAGCAGGGACTGTAACTCTCCCAAAGAGGAGGCATAGCTCCCTCACTCCCTCCCCTTGCTCAGTGACTGCAAGGTCTTTTTGGCAGTGTTTGATAGTTCCTTGCTAAAATAATGAAAATGTGCAGTTTTAACTATTTATCTGATTTAACATGCCATGGCTCCTTTCTATTTCCCTCTTAGCAGCATAGAACACCCTGTCTTACAGAAGGCCAGACCTTGGTTTCAGAGGTAGGTCTTAGGACACACTAATCTCAGATTTAATGTGTCAGCCTGCCCCCCCAGCTCATATCCAAAATGGGACCTCCAACCACAAACCATCCCAGTTTCAACTACAATTCTCTCTCCCCCACCCTCGACACAATGCTAACGCCCATCTACTCGACTGGCAGCCACTGTCCCAAGATTTTGGAGATACCCTATTTTTTGGTCTGAGAAGGCCTCTTCAGAGATCCATAACAGCACAGAAGCCCCCTCCCAGACTACGAGCATGATGGACTCTGGATATTGAGGGCATTCAATGCACTTGTGCAGCACAACAGAGGTGCTGTGAGTGAGCAGGACAGCAGGACAACAGCAATTCCTTTTGGAACAGCGGTCTGAGACAGCCATGCAGCTACTGCATTATAGATGCAGAAGTCACAAGGGTGAGGATAGGTGGCTAGAAGCGAAAAAGGAGAAAGTGGAATACAGAAGAGAAAGGTGTGGGGGGGAGGTTTAAAGACAATACAATACGTGCAAGAAGAATGCAATGAAAGGGCAAATGTTATTATACCAGAAGGAGAGTTTAAAAGAAAGCAAAAACATTAAGATTAAAGCAAAACAGGCAAAAAACAATGGTCAATTAAAAAAAAAAAGTATTTTTCTTTCCAAAAAGCTATGATGTGCTGACCTTTCAGAACACAGAGGTACAATGTGCACTGCAAGTGTCACACCCACAGCACACATTTAAGCAAGGGGAAGAGAGAGAGACCACAAAAATATGCACACTAGAACCACAGAGAAAGGAAAGGCCCCTTGAAGAGGTTATCTGAGGACAAATGCACTCAGGTGTCATTCACAAGCAGCTCCTATAGTCAAAGAAAGAAAAGCTGACACTGAACAGCTCAACTGCCAAGATGCTCAGGTGGTGGCATTTTTTTTTAAACCAAAGCTCATACTTCAAATTCTTCCCCTCTGTATTTTCTCTCTTTTTTTTTGCAGGAGAAGTGATATTTTGAGCACTTTCAATAGGCTACTTGATATCTCAGCTAAAAAGTTTTACTAACAAACAAAATCACCCAGAATCCAAAACCATCTACCTAAAACATGTTTTTTTCACTTAGATTATCTTGTCCACCCCCCTTCCACTTTGCTTTGATACAGGCAACTCTCCCTAGCAGAGTGGAATACAACATGCTTGTATTTTGGCCAATTAGAAACTTGGAGAATTGTACTGTCAGGATGTGACTCAAGAGAAATGGACAGTCTATGTAGATGTGCTATATTTTCAGATTAAGCACTGAGAAAAATCATCTTTCCAAGAAGTCCAATATGTAGCAGTTTGGACTTCTGTAAAGCTTAGTGCCAAACAGCAATAGCATCCAACTGTCAAATTCATAAAAGGCTTCTCTGCACAGCCATGCTTGGATCCTTTAGGTTTTGTCCTTTGCTTTCCATGCACAAGCAACTCTTAAGGCTTGCTGCTCCCGTTCTCAAGGTTTTCTCTTCAGTGCACTGTACACCAGTCACATACAGAATTGTTACAGGAAATGTTCACTAAAGGGCAGTCTAGAAAAAAAAATGGGCAATGTCAGGTAATAATAAAAAAGCTAAGAAAAAGACAAAACTTAGTTGCTAAGGTTTGATCTTATTGTTATTGTACTACCCATCATGATTCTTAATTCTCAACTTTGTTCAACTAATATTTTCACACATGTTTTCAGCAGAAAAATGCTACTGTTATGATCTCAGATAGAAGGTATTTCATTAATATTTCAATGAATTTATAATATTTGGAATATCACACTAATGAACTAGAAACACCCTCCAGAGACATTGACTTAAACCAGTGACTAGTATGTAAAAGAAAGGACCTTTATTCAACAAAAAACAACTACCCTCCCCACTTCCTGGAATAAAGGCTCAGTAATCCAATCTTTGTTAAGCATGGGTGATGCCAAATCACCCAATCTTAGCTTCTAAAATTCAAAGCAGGGCTCAAAGCAGAGGTGAAATAACTTTGTCAGGAGAATACCGATGCCCTGTCAAACACGCTGGGAAATCTGCTGGCCACGCTTGAGTAGTATTTTAATACACCACTTAATACAATCCCCAAGAATCATCCCAGTTCAAAGGAGGAAAATTGAAGTGAGAGGTGAGGTAGAACAACCTGATCCTACTGTAGAGGCAAAAGACATGGTCAAGCACATGTCCAGTGAGTAACAGTTAAATCCCTTTCACGGTAGACAAATTTCACAAGGCATGATGAACCACCAGGGCTTTCCAGAAACATCTCAGAACAGAAAAGTATTCAGTCAAAGGAGTTCAGTTATTCTCCTCCAAGTATTTTGCCCACATCAAGTTAATGACAGTGAATTGTGGTACAAACAGACACAGATTCAAAGCAGAGGCAAGCAATTGTATTCTCCTGAACTCTTAAATCTTAACCTCCACTAAGACATCTACACATCCAGTCATATAAGCACTACAGCTTTTCCTTTTCCTGTCACCCAGCCCTCACTACGTTTGGCTCCAGGACAATTCACAAAAGCAGTATTTAACTCTGCCCCAGATCACACATTAGGCAGATGCCTCATGGCAAGCATATTCTTGCAGTACATATGACAGGACTACTAAAACCTACCAGCTCATACTGGTATCTTGCACTTTTTTACTTGCATGAAGCAAATTCTGTTTGAATATCTACTTCACACAGATGCATCAGACTTACACACATATTCACAAGTGCCTATACACTCATTAAGCTTAGCATTATATTGCATGCTAGATGAAATAATAAAATAGTACTCCTGTTCTAGTTTATAGTATTTTGAAAAAGAAAATTACCTTACAGAGTATCCTCAAAGATGACATTTTAACTTCAACAGCTCCTCCCAGGACACTGGTGAGATGAAAAATATATTCCCTATTTTATGAAGTATAGAAGTATTTCCATACATAGCAACCAGATGTCACATTGTTTAACACATGCACCTTTGTCATGATGGGGAATGGTGCAGCCATAAGAACTTAATGTCAGTTTAATTCTCCCCCTGAGCAGTAATCTTCACAGACAAATTCTTAAATCTTTCTCCAGCCTCAAAGACTGCAACAGGTTTTACAGGTACACAGCCTTCAAAGTCCTAACAAATATCCAAGGCATGACACTCCAGTTATAAATGCACAGTAAAATCTATTTTTGTTCAAGCTGTTAATCACCATTGCCCCACCTCATTTGCTACTTTGATCTAAGAATTTGTCACTGAAAGGTCTAGATAACAGCAAATGTTTTTGGAATCATTCAGTAAGTCGTTACTGCACTGGAAAAGAGAGAATGATGAACTTATTTCCTGCTTTGGATCTTGTATTCCAAAGCACTGAAGAAGATGAAATTTCCCATGCCATGTATGAGACACCTTTGATCCTTCCTCTTTATTATGGGCACGCAGATTCTGAAAGACTCTTAACTTTCAGTTCTCAAACTCCACACTGCATTTCTGTACAAACTTCATACAAATTTAGATTTGAAAAAACTATATATTTGGAAGTGGCAACATTTTAACAGTCTTATATATCTCTTTTTCCAGCATTTGCTTCCCAAGTTCATATTTATATAAGTATATATACTTGTCATAATGACAGAGTTCCTAAATAATGTGAATAGTAGGGAATCACAGAAGATAAGCAGCTTCAAGCTAGTCTAGATAATATAAAAGATCCTTGATTATTTTTAAGATGTGTATTACAATAATGGTGAGAGGTGTCAAAATGACATCAAGCTGCACAATACCAACAGCTCTCCATACACACATTAAGAAAGAATTTTTGACCTAAATTGTAGTTCAAGTAAGCAATAAAAAAAGATATACATGTGACAAGTACATCAACTTGTATGCAAAGTGAATGAAAGCATCTGTAACTTTCCCAAAGTCAAAAAGAAAGTACTGTTCTGTACAGTACTGCTTCATTATGACAAATTTCTTCTAGTAAGCATGTTCTATTCTGATCATTTTACTTAGTTCCGATATCTTTCCTGCAGCTAAAAGGCAGTTATTCCGTCACAAGAGATAGATCCCAGTGGCCCTTCTCCTGACATATATATTTTTCTTTTAGAAAGTGATGATACGCCATTAAAAAAAATCCCAAATAAACTAAACCCTCAAAGACTCACCCGTCCAATGCCATTTGCAAAGCACTTTGTCACTGAGGAAGAGGCAACACTCATGCTCCAGAAATTCCCAAATTCTGATGCAAAGAATTGCACAGGGTCAG
Organism: Vidua chalybeata; assembly: GCF_026979565.1. NCBI lineage: Eukaryota > Metazoa > Chordata > Aves > Passeriformes > Viduidae > Vidua > Vidua chalybeata. Next base: position 15,788,684 of record NC_071536.1, on the reverse strand, counting down.
GCTGGGGAAGCTTTTGTCCTTAAGCAAAAGCATAAGCACTTTCAGGAAAAAGAGAAAAGGGAGCAGGGTACACAGATTCAAGTTGCTTAAAGAACTTCCTACAGTTTGGGCAGGGGAGCATATTGTGGTGTATGTTTATACCAGTAAGAATGACTGTCTGATTTTCACAGAAATTATTTGAATTCACTATAGTGAATACCTTGAAAGACTCTTTATCTTGAAATCCACTCCTTTGGCACTGGAAACATGAAAACCCAATGAAGGCCATGGGAGAGGTGCTATAAAAATTTCCATGTGGGTAACTTTTTTTAATCAGCATCCTCTGTTGTAAGGGATACCAGCCTTTAGCAAGTCATCAAATGGAAGCAGAGTGAGTCACAGTCACAAAAATGTTACATTAACAATAAAAATGAGGAAGACATTGGCATCAACATAAAAAGGCAAATTCAACACAGCCTTATGAGACATCATTTAGCTTGAAAATACATTCAAATCCTGTGAATGACTAAGAGCCTCAGGAATTATTAAAAAATCACCAAAAAACAGACAAACCAACAAAACCTTTACCCCCCAACAAACCAAACAAACTTTTTTTTTGCAAGGACTAATATCCAAAAAGTTTGAAAATAGGTAAAAAACATCAAACAGTTTTACTGAGAGAGTGAAGGTATAAGAAATAAGCAATGCATCCAGGTATAAGATGAGCTGGCAGCTCAAACTGACTCCAAATTACCATCTGAGTTTTTTGTTACGAAAAGCATAGCATCCTGATGCAAGAAGAAACAGAAAAAATAAACTAAACCACATTAAAAAACACCATTCATGACTCATAGGCTCACTAATTAAGGGATCTTATTGGAAGACTTACCCAAAACATCAATATCTCTTTCTGTTCAGATTGTAACTTACCACCTCCCTCCCGAATGGACATTCTTGTTTAATGGCAGGTCACAAGAGGAAGTTCTAAAGGTGAAATCACTTCTGATAAAGTGCAGGGGTAGAAGCCTGTACAGCTTAGTTCTAAGCCAGGTGTTTCAACTGGGTGCAGGTATGACACAGTGTGACTCTCTGAGCATTTGTGTTCAGCCAGAGTCATAAAACAGGCTGAGGAAAGTCTCCTGCCTTCAGGGGCTGAGTTGCTTAATGGACAAATCCAAGAAACTTAATTTCTACCCATACTCTGTAAATGTGAAATGAGGTGTCTGTTCTGTGGACTGTATATTGTCTCCAATCTTCTCCCACACAGCCTCTTCAAGCAGGGGAGGAATTACACATTTCACAAACTCCCTACCCTTCAATCCTTCCTCTATTTGTCACTTTCTCTCAATTTTCCTTTTCTTGGTCTTTCCATCTATCCTTTCTCTACTTAAATTCACACTCCACTGTTCATAACTATGATCATATTGGCTTCTCCTCCTTTGTTTTCTCTTCTTGCATACCAAATTATTTTCCTTTCTAGTGATGCTTGAGTTAGCAGTTGTTTTTTTTTCATTTATGTGGGGTTTTTTTGTTTTTTTTTTTTTTTTGGGGGGGGGGGGCATTGTTTTGTTTTGGTATTTTTTGCCCCTTTTTTCCCCTCCCTGCAGGATTGCACAATACCTCAACCTCGAGACTGAGTTTCAATATATCTGCAAAATATCAGATCAATGGCACCCACTGCAAAGCCAGCTGGAAAGAAAATACACTCTTGCATCAGCATAACTACATTTCAGACCATGGGCAGGGAGAAAGCTGACTGAATGGAACCACCCAGCACAAAACCCATGCCAGGGCTATTTTGGACATGAAAGATGCATGTGAGATGTTGACCAAGGGCTCTGCACTGCACTGGGACGATTGTTTCTCTGGTCAGGCAGCTGGATTCGTGTAGTAGGACAGAGTCTGCTATAGTAAATTTTTCCTGAAGCAGATGGATGCTGTTACTCAACAAAGAGACCAGCCTCTCAGAGCATGAGCATACAAGTAGTAGCTCATTTTTATTTCAGCCTTAGGTGTGAAAGTCATTTAAACTGCTTAACTGACACAAAGACATAGGGTTAATTTTTCTTGGCTGCCAGCCTTCTTTTTTTCACAAAGTCATCAAATTGTGTACATGGGCTTTGCAGAGATAGCATGTGTTCAGACACATCAGAACTAGAAGTAGATTTACACCTGTTAAAATCCATCCCCAAAGGTTTGCAGGTTCACAGTCATTATTTCTGAGAATCCTTAAGTATGTATATACATATATATCTACTATAAACACAAGCATATGCTCCCAAAGCTGTGTATGAACACGTGCAAGATGAACAGAAACTTGGCTGAAAATTTCCAGGCATTGGATAGAAGAAAAACAACACACCCCAACTCCAGGAACAGCACTGCAGCAGTGGCTGCGCTGTCAAATCTCCACCTAGACCATTTCAATGGAAAATTCCATCAGTTTGCTCTGCAGCTTCCAAAGCTAGCAGTTCTAAAAACATCACAGGGATTGTGTAGGTTATGTTACTACAGTTCAAAAACCACAGCAACATCATAGAGCAACTGCTTCATCCTGAAACATTCACTCTGAATCCTGTTGTATTTTATAAGCATTCCATATATATTCCGTTATATTTGCATTGTACACATGACATCCTCCCTTTCTCAATCTGAATAAAATACTAATCTTGAAATTTTAACCTCAAAGGCTCTTCCTTGATACCTCAACTGCCTTTCATCACATGCATTTGGGTATGTATATCCTTCAGGGCATCTGAGATGTATCCCTTTGGGACAACATGCTCACATAGGACATCCTTTCTGCAAGGGGCTACTCAGTCAGCTAATCCAAGTTCTTCAGAGACATTTAAAGCACTGACAGCATTAATAAAGGTCATTCCAGGCACTTGTTATGAATTTTGAAGCAACCTAATTTAATTAATCATAGACTGAAGTAATTTGTATTCTCTCAGTCGGATTGGTATGTATTTTCTCCGATTTTCTTGAAACGAGTTTGTTTGGAATTCAACAGATTCATAGCACTGCAGTCTGCCACCCTTTTGGCAAAGTACCAACGTACTGCAATGCATGACAGGATGCAGATTTATTCCCATAAAAATGTAACTGAGCTTCTAATCGTCATACAGAAAACAGATAAGAATCACATTATTTTTAATACAACAGGCATGCATATGCGTTTTTAATTTAAAAATACTATTCAAATTAGGTTATTTCAACATTATTATTAACTAAATAAAAACATCAAAGTGTAAAGCCGTTTGACTAAACCTTCCCTAATATGATGATTATTCCTGAGGGCTATTTCACTATTATCTGCCATTCAACCCAGTTTCCCAAAGCACTGATCCTATAAAACTGCAGAGAAGCCAAAAGAAACTGCAGATACTCTGTCCTTGGAAAACTAGGCCAGCTGTCTTTCTGCAATTCTTCAGCTTCACCTCAGTTTAAGTCTGAGGTATCCTTAAAAGAAAGCACAACGCAAACTCTCTTTAAATGAATGGTACAGAACCACAGTTGCAATCACTCCTGCTTACACAGTACTAATTCAGGCTCCCCTGACAGGCTGGATTCTCCCCCAAAATACAGGAAAAACCTGTCAAAGTGAAAGGGGCTTACATGTGCTCAACTTGCAAGTGACACTAGAAGACACCTTTTGTTGAGCAAGCCAGTTCATGGGGAAGCTTTGTGCTGGCACACAATGAAACATGAAGAACAAACATCCAGGACCAGATGAACTAAAACCAGCTGAATGGGATGGACTCTGCAGGACAGCCAGTATCTCCCTTAGCCACAGAACCTTTTGGCACCTAACAGCTCTTAAATTTAATGGAAATTTGAGATAATTTACTTTGTCTTTTAAACATATAAGGACTCTCTCCTTGATAAATCTTCTGGATAAATGAACACGTCTCTACTGCCGTATTATTCCCATTAACAATTCCCTCACTTTGCATATGTGCGTCTGGCCTGCTGGACTCAGCAAAAAAAGGGGTAGACATCACTCAGTATTTGCCAGTTTAAAAGAAGTCCTAATAATTTTGTTCTTAAATAGAATGTTGAAAGTTTAGAAAGGCAGTTTAAATTGAACTGGGCAGAGAGCCACTTTCTGTAAATTAGTCAGTTTATGAAGTCTGCTCATTTTGACAGCTGTAGAACCATACTACACACCTGGGAAAGATGTCATCGTTACTACCAATATATTTAAAATTCCAATAAGATCTTTTCTATGTCTCCTTTAGAAACAAATGATAAATAATAAATTTATATAAGTAAATAAATTTATTATGTAAATATTGTCTGGACAGACTAACTGTGTAGCTTGGGTTTGCTATCTGCTCTACAATATTGCTGGTTAAAACAAGTACCTTAACAAGCACCTTGACTTAGTGAAGGGGCAGTATGAGAAACAACCTCACCTGCTTTCAATGTAACTGCAATTATTTAATCAGGATATAATATTACTATTTCTGTATTTTGCACACAGAAAAGGTTTTCATGCCCACTGGTCTACTAAGCATGCCAGGTATCTCCCTTCATTTCATTTATTTCAGGGGAAAAATTAGTGGTTAAGCAGACTTGGTAAAAGATGAATGAAAATGGTTGATCTTAGAGTAACTTAATCTTAGATTTTCTCTTCTCAATTTCATATTTTTTTAGATATAAAATAATATCTTTACGAATTTTCTTTAAAAAATTTGCTCCTGAGATGGAAACTTGAGAAAGAGTAAAACTGACTGATCTTCTACAAAAAACACCACACATCATGTGGCAGGTAAATGAGTATTTAATTTGGCATTTCAAATCATTAAATATATGTTATACATGATAAAATAACTACTTTAGAAAGGAGTCTCTATAGGTTTCACATAAAAGATAACTGAGAGAAAGGAAAAGCCTGCATAATTAAGTCAGTGTCAAATCTGACAAACCAAGAGCTTACATCCTTCAACACCAGTGTGAAGAATACAGACCACCAAAGCATATTCTGTCTTTAGAGGTTAATCTGCACAGGGCAGCCATTCTCAAACATATCACAAGAACCTAGAAAAGGAACCTTACAGAAAATTTCTGTCATAAATTGAACCTTCAGCCAAGCAATTCTCTCCCATAATTGCAAATAAACACATAAGATTGGCAGCAACAGAACTGTAAAATATCAGTACCTCCACATTAAGAAATTGGCAAAAAGGTAACTCAGTATTTTGGTTTTGGACATCTCTGACATCAGGCACACCAGCACTCTTCTGTCCACCCCTCCCAAACAGCTCCCATTAATTTGTTTCAGTCAGCATTGCTGGCTCCTGATGAGAAAAACTGACTAATGAGACAAGTGTTCCTTACCAGAGCCAGATTTGGATCAAGACTGAAACTTGAGAAGCAGCGAAGAGCCAAAGCAGCTTTGTCACAATCCTTCACATAACCATCTATTTTCATATATGTAACAGAGTACAAAGACCAGCACAGAAATACATCTTGCAACCTCACATCCACTTGCTGAGGAAGACAGATATCTTCACTTTTCCTTTACAGAGGAGTGCACACCATCCATCCATAACAGCTCACATTTAAAGAGCACAAAATAGAAACCACATCTGACATTACTGGCTGTGAATCCAAACACAGAGAAAACTCTGCATAAAACAGCATAAACAGAGAAAACAGCATAAAACTCTGGTCATTTCAATCACTTTGAAAATCTCAGTATGAAAAAAAACATTTTTAATCTTAATTAAGATTAATCTTCAATCCTCAGTCCACAGGGGCTTTATAAACAGAGATAGAGATGTGATTATCTCAATCTACTCAGTGCTTGTCAGGCTGCACCCACAGTACTGTGTACAGTTCTAGTCCCTACAAACCAAGAAATAGGTGGACAGAGTGGAGAGGTTCAAAGAAGGCCCTTAATGGTGATCAAAGATCTGGAGAACTTGCCCTGTGAGGGAAGACTGAAGGAATTGGAATTTTCTCCCAGGAAAAGAGAAGGTTTAGGTGGGAACTCATAACAGAATTTCAGTACTGTCAATTAAAGGACAGTCACAAAGAGCATGGAGGCTCTCTCTCCATGAGGATGCACATGGAGAAGATGAAGTACAAGAAGTACACTGGGAGATGCTTCATCTTGACATGGAAAAAAATTACAGTGAGATGAATTCACTGCAGCAGCCTCCCCAGGAACATGATGGAATCCTCATTGCTGGAGGTTTCAAGATGTGGACAAGCTGCTAGATAATCTTGTCATGACTTCCCTTCCCTGGAAAGCTTGGACCAGATGGTCTTTCAAGATCCCTTCTAACCTGGACTGTTCTCTGATAAGATTAACCAGTTTTGCAAGAATATGTTGCGATAAATGTTATAAGTATGCACATATAAGCTGATGACACCAAAAAGACATTTAAAAAAAAAAATGTAGTGAAAAAAATTTGTCACAAGCATGTTAAATTAATGTAACACAATTATATCAGAGAATTTAGCTCTTGTTCACCTCTTTTCAAAATAGACATATGAAATGATTTCCATAACTGTTTATGCAGTGTTTGTTGCTTAAGCAAGTTCCAGATCACAGACACTATACATAGCATAGTCCACTAAAGATCAAGTTTTATCTAGTAATAGATGGATCTATATATACAGTTCTAGAGCATAAAAATACTATTAAGAAATCTCATTAAATCTATATTAAGTCAATCTACAAGGAAAAGTGGCTATCTATACTACTAACAGCCACTCGCCAAAATCCCTGTAGACTATGTGAAATGAATTCAGTCTTTGTAGAGTATTCTGAGAGATGGAGAATCCATTGTTCTTATTACTAAATGATCACAACTCAAAATACTGTGACTAGAAATATTCAAGATACAAAAATTTCAAGAGCGACTCAGTTAAGAGGCTTTTAAAATACCTGCATTGCTCCATGTGACATAGGAAATCCACTTCTGTATTCAAATAAAATTATTATATAATATTAGGGTTTGGAAAGGTGAATGTGAAATAATTTCATATCTTCAGATGCTGAAACATTAGGGGAAACAAAAAGACCCCCCATACAATTTGTCAGGTTCTCTCATATAATATTGACAAAAAAGTGCTTTTTTATTATAACTAGCTGTGATAGCATATAACATCAGATGTTCTGTGCTCCTCTTCCTCGGAGAAAGCATTTTTTGTAGCAGAATAAACAGTAATACTCACCTGGGAATGGTCTTATTATGACATATATTCCTTAGTTTTACAAACAGAAGTTAAGAACCCAGATCCTATATTCATGCTGTACTTCTCATTTTTGTGTTGTCTATCCAGAAGAAATTTAGCTTACCAGAATAAAGTTATTATCAATTTTCAATATATTACATTACTCTGACACATGTTCTTTCATCTTCCCTACCTTACTTCATGTGAACTTTATTACTGTAATATTGGCTACTGTTTTACTTAAATCATCTCCTCTCTGTTACATGTTAACATAAAGGAACAGAACATCATTTCCTCTCTGTTACATGATAAGATAAAAAGACAGACAGTAATAAATTCTCAGCCAAGAGGTCTACAGCTGCTTTAAACCCTTTTCTGTGCAGTGGAGAATTAGCAGTACTGGTACTTAAATGAGAAAGAAAAAGGCAGCATAAAAATTTTGTGCTAAACAATACTGGCTCAGGAAATGAGAGACCAGCTCATTAATACAAGAATCTACCTTAAAACATGAACATATCTTCCTGCTCAGACATCGTCAAATAATAAATCAAGTGGATGTTGCTAAGACTATTTCAAAGATTTCTTCTCAGTAACATATAGAGGTCAAGGCTTTACTTGTCAATATTGTTAAAACAGAGCTTTAATACTGGGCACAGTAGATGGAATTTTTGTACATATTATCATTAATTTTACTTGACCTGAAAAAAAAAAAAAAAAACAACACCTGTAAAAATACAAATCCTATTTCCCCTTTATACCTTCTCTAAATTTGTTTTTTTTTTATTTTTTTCCTTGCCTGGGCAGAGGTCATACTTAAGCAGCCTTAACCACCTTGCTGAAGAGAATACTAATGTGCAAGTTATCAAGAGCAGATTTATTTATGTAATTTAAATCTATATCAAATGAAGTGGATTCCCCCACCTTATTTTACTTTTTATATATATTTTATATAACTATATATTATTATGTAGTTTTTTAGGGTTTTTTTTTCCTCAACTTTTTAGTAAGAACAAAACACTTTAACAAAATTTCCCCTTATCTTGATTGACTTGAGGATCTTTCCATCAGGACAGGAAAGAAAAAAAAAAAAAAGAAGTAAATGCTAATTACAGCTCTGATCCTCTTTGTTAGCTAGAAGTTTGGGAATCAGAGCTTAATAAAGTAGCCACAGAATGAAAATCCTGCTCATCTGACAGCAAAACTTTCAAAGGGGTAAGGGTAAAATATTTAAGAAAGTATTCCCATAATAACCAATTGCAAAAATCCTAATTATGCTGAAACTGTGAGATCTATTTTGTCATATTTTTTCTATCATGAATCTTCATTTTGAAACAGATACCGTTGTTTGAAAAATTCCAATTACATTATCCCTTAGTGCCTCTTGATCTTATGCAGACTGCTCTCATAGTTAACATTTACAAGAGAGCAACAGCCTCTTCATCTATAAAACATCCAAGTTTTAACAACATTATGTATGAAGGTGAAGTTCACTATGCCACATGGGAAGTGAAAATCAGGATGTATCTTAGCAGCTACATGAAATTCTGCGTGCTTGCTTTTATGTCTGGATTTTCAGAAGCTGTGACAATTTTTAAATCAGTTAATGATGTGGTTATGATCAAAAGATCATTCCCTGAGATGACTCTGCAGCCCTACTGTCCCGAAAGAATGTCTTCCTCTCCAGGTACAAGTATCTGCAGATAGGCAAAAACGTAATCTGCCTTACAAACCACACCAGGTGTAAGTACCACAGTGAGAAACAGCCTGGTTTTTACATCAGTAAGACCAGACTCTTTTTTTTCCCCATCCTTGTCAAACTCCAGGTTCTTTAAGAATATCTATCAGCCAAGTGTTATGATGCCTATTATAATTCCAGATGACTTCCAAGTCATAAGATTTGAGAAATAAGTAATTTAATTCAGATGAAATACATTTCAGTCTTTTCTAGATTATACAGTTACTATGTCTACATTGATTTGACATCCATGCAAATTAAGATACATATTGGAGGTTAAGAGAGTGAACAGAATCATAGGAGTTTATTTTTCAACTCTATACTACTTCCCTTTCTCCTTGAGTGGAGACAAACAGAACTGCCATGCAAACTCATCAATTGAGTTTAGAAACCATTAACTCAACCTACAAGGTCATCAAGATAAGAACAAAATCAATAGGATTGTCCTTCAGAGCTCTTTTCAGATATGGCTAATAAGCACAGCACAGCCTTACACACTGGCTCATTTTTAGCCAAATATTTACCCTGGTTGCAGTGCAACTTCTGGTTTGCTTTACAAGCTGTCAGTGTTCTGGTTTTGACTATTGCACCACTTCTTGCATCTGGTGGGGCCGCACTGCTGTAAGGCTGTGCTTAGTGTACGTAACACCCCCATCAAGCCTGGGTAATGCACAGCTTGCTGAGGAGAATGGGAAAATAATGCTCAAATAATGGAAGACAGCATCTGGATATTATAATTATGACCAACCATCTAAGGCAGAATGAAAATCTACATTAGGGTTGATGTTAACTCATTAAACAGAAGTGCAGAAATTAACTCTCTTGGCCTGAAGCCAATGATGACCACTCTACTGCACAGCCTGAAGGAAGGCCTGCACTCTGAACACACCAAAACTTGCTATCTGCATGGATGAGTGGCAGAAGAGCTCTCATCACCAGACAATGACAAGCCTTGGCATAGCTCATGTTTAGATATTGAACTTCTAAGGCTCTTTGCAAAGCAGTCCCTCCTCCCCCTTGTCAATCCTTCTGCCACTAAAAGCGAGCATCAACTGATTTATCACAAGCAGATCACACTTTCTGCCACCCCTGACACAGGAAATTTCTGTCTGATGGCCACCCTATCACAAATCTTTTAATGTTGAAAATACACACGAGCTCTTCAAACAGGAGCAGCTTCCCTTTAATAAAGTCAGAGCCGTGGTACTGCCTATAAAGGGACTAAGTACCAGCAATGACAGCACAGTGTGCCTGCTCATCATGTGCACACCCTGAAACAGCCACTGCTGAGCTAAGCTTAATGACCCACCAGAGAAAACATTTGAGAAATAGACAGCAACACCTGCCATGGCTGCAAATTGGCCTACCTAGCTTCTATTTTCAGCAATTTGGTGTTGCTTAACTGCTATATTTGGAAAAGACAGAAGAAAAAAAAAAACCTGTTTGTGATTGCGAACCATGCACAACATTAAAACACCTATTCAAAACAAATGATCCAGACAAAAAATTCAGCTCACAGGAGTGGATATACAGGTTTCCTTTGGCAGCATGGCAAAACCAGGGTTTTCATCTAGGCACAGGACATTCCACCTGTGCAGAGAAGCTTTGCAATCTGTTCCACTTGAATAAAGGCAGAACAGCCTTTATCTAACATACTAAACAAGGAAGGCTGTCACAACTTCACAAATGCAGCTAAGGACCATCCTAGTCATCCTGCAGCATAAAAAGGCACCACAAAAATGGCCAGCAATATCCAGTACCCCAGCTGAAGCCATCTTTGTTCACAAGGAGTACTGTCTGGAGGGAGTTTTTCTGATAGCATGTGGGACTGAAACTCCTCCAAAATACTGGCAATACCCAAGTCACTATGAGCTGACAAAAGTGGAAATAATTTTAAGGCATGCCAAGGGCCATTAAGGTCACCATTAATGAGGCTGAAAAAAACCAAACATCCAAAGCCCCACCACAATGCCACAAGCATGAGACACACTGAAATTTCTTACACCTAAAGCCCCCTACCACACTAAAATACATCCTATACTTTGATGTCTTGCCTTCTTCAAACCTTCCTTGCAATTCCCTCCTGTATACAGGAGAGAAGAACTGCAAGTACAAAAATTCTCAAAATATTTCTGAGCAATTGCTATGACAGTGATAAGGAGCATATAATGTCACAGATAGAATATTTTATGTGCACTTATTTAGCTTACATATGAAAGACTGAAAAGTAATTATCAAGTAATTTTTCTTGGTTGGAAGAGAAATAAAATTATGTTTTATTTATGGCTACAACATATAACTGGCAAGCAAACCTCTTTATTTTGAGGTTACCCTAGAAAAGCATCATTATTTACAGGAATCAGAAGTTTGGGCCTTTGACTTTCAAAACACTTCCAGATGGTCCTCCAAAAAGTGATTTTTTTTTTAAGTAGTTTATGCTAATGTTACAAAAATTGTCATATTTTAAATAGCTGAAAGTAAAATGCTACTTTATGAAAGACGACCAGGTATTGCATATCTCTCTCAGTGACTTCAACTAGCCTGTCTCTTCCACTCCTGCCAGACTCTAGTTATCCTGAATTTTGCATATTACAAACTCCCTCTGCTTGGACATAATAGGACATAAACTGAAATAAGAACCAAATAATTTGTGCTGGTTTTTATGAATATACACAACTCAAATTGTAATTCCTCAAAATAATTTATCACTCCTGAGATGTCTAGCGTATCACTTCTCTGTTCACCTCAGTTTTGTACTCTGGGATTATTTATAGTTGCTTTTTTAATGATACATGTCCACATACTATGTCAAAGCATATATATCCCTGATATATGATGATAAAAATAAAGACATATATATAATATATTAGACAAATGACTAATAACCAATTAATTAATCGGTTATTAATTAATTTCTGACAAAAAATCAAATCATGCTTTGAACATTTTTAATGTAGTAAATAACAGATAAGGAACTTCTTGATTCTTAAAAGCCCAGTTATGAAGAAACAGGCTTTGAATCAGTTCCATACGATGCATGCAATACTTGAGGTTTTTTTTTTTTTTTTTTTTACATTTCTCTTCTGTAATGATTTATTCTACTTATTTTGAATAGCTCCTTGGGATATGTTCTTGTAGCCACTTATTTTGTTGAGTAACATTCATGTACTTTAAATGTTTTTACTCTCAGATGTTGCTTAGGATTTACTTCTCTTTTCTGTTTTTTCATTACTGAAGTATTTTAAAGCATTTCAGAAGTTTCCTGAGATACAATCTTTACCTCTTCCTATAAAAATAGCAGTGCTTTTTCTTATCCTTGTCTTTTCTTTACTACCTCAATCTCTTAACATTTGAAACAACTGTGTTCTTCCTAGAACTGCTTAGATTATATTTGCTTTTGGTTTACGAAATTTATTAGGTGTGAAATATTTTATTGCCTTATTTACTGGCTTCAGTGTCCTATTCTGGGAAAGCAGGCAGATCAGCCACAGGCACTCCTAAAGACAACAATATTAATGACTCCAGCTGATGTTCCTACTTGTCCAGCCAATGGAAATGTGAGCACTGTTCCTGCAAGCAGCATGCTTCCTGAAGCACTGCCCCAGCACACTCCAACTTCACTGCCTGGAATGAAGCCAGACCTATACCCTGGCCTGTTGCACAGAACTGCAGACAACACATTCTGATCATCACTTACCAAAGAAAAAAATGACATTTATATTTTTCATAAGCAGGACTACTCCACATAAAACCTATTCCCTCACCTAGAAAAATTTAATTGGTCATTCAATTATCAAATAAAGAAAAGGGAATTTAGGCAACGTAATATCTATGACCAGGAAATTCAATTTCCCCTTGAATGCAGAAAAATAGGTGAAAGACCTGAAGAAAAGTATTGTGCTACTATCTCCTGCCAATTACTGTGCCATCCAGTGTGCCACAGAGCCCTGTCAGCAGCCACTCCAACATCCTTGACAGCCTATCTCAGATACTTGCATTTCATTTATCTAATGGCATATTGACCAAATGAACATGTAACACCATCCCAGAATGTCCAGAGCAAAACATGTCTAACAGCATTAGAGAGATGAAAAGGAGCAGGCAGTGTGCAAGGACACTGACTATGATCACTACAAATCTGTGCTAAAAACTCCAAATTTAAGTAAGTTATTTTTTTGTTGAACTATAATGGAAGCGTAAGAATTAGTAAGTATAGTTTGGACTCTCTGCATTTAACACTGAGGACCTGGAAACCTTTGTGTTTGCAACATGCACCACAACTTGAGATAGGAAGAGATCAGAGAGCCCCTGGCTCCCTGTCTCCTCCTTCACAGCCTGTTAGACTGCAGACTCATTTTCTGAGCGTGGTTCCTTGACTCATTCTTCCTTTTCAAAAGCAAATGCCCTCATGGCTGAGCTGTATTCACAAGGCATGGAAAGAAAACAGCTACTTGTGTAAGGAAAACCACCAAATTTTATAGCTGTCTCGTTAACATATCAGCTACATCATGGTTAGCCCAATTAAAAAAAAGACAACCCTGCTTAAGTCAAAGACTGTCCTACAGGACAAATAAATTTAATATTAATATTTAATATAGAAAAACAGATGAATGTTAAGGAAGCTCCTCTTTTTGTTTTGTTAATATATTAGATATTTTTTCTACTGTGATACAATCAAGTGTTGCCAAACAAGCATCCACTTTCATGAGAAACATCAAGAAACTAATTTAAATTTAGGAAATCAATTTTTCCTGGACCTCTCTATTCTTCTAGTTTGTGCTATTGACCTAATGCCTTATGTTTCAAACGTAGATTTAAAAATTTTGGGAATAAGCCTTCTCCAAAATTCTGTACAAGTCTAGCACAATAGAACTGTAGCTCTTAAGACATATATGCAATACAAATAATCATTCATTCCATTATGGTAACACAAAAGACAAGCTCCAAGCAAAATGCCTCTCGTTTGTAAAGATGAACATGACTAATCCTATGCCAAGACAAGGCCAAAGATGGTTTTTATAAAAAAGACAACAAAAAACTACTGCATAATCTAAAATTTTGTTTAAATTTTATTTTTGCTACAAGGCTATATTGAATAATTAAGTGAATATTGAACAATTGATTTTTTTTTTTTTTACATCATGAAATCAAGACTTAGAGTACCTATGAATTTAAGATTCCCTTACTGGACATTCATTTCAGGCAGGTATTTTTCATTATAATTCAGCATATCAATTCTTTTTTTTTTTTTTCTCAAGGCATGTTATTAAACCTTTATGCTCCACATCCCCTCCAATTCTTATTACCATTTTCATACCCTATGGTGAGGCTGAAAAAAAGCAGTGTAGATTTGACAACCATAAGCACAGGAATCTAGCAAGAAATTACTATGCAAATGTGTCTGGGACAAGATAACATTAATAAATATTTGCTGATGGGCCTTTTGCTACAGTAGGTGGCACATTTATAATGAAAATTTAACAGTAGTTTAAGCCAAAGATCAGAAGCCTCAGATGTACGTGTCACTGAGAGATGATGAAAGAGGAAAAACACTTCCACATGTTGTCATTTTAGAGGAACCAATCCAAGCTCACTAAGTTTGTGAAAACTTGCAAGGAAAATATTTTCATCTTTCTATAAATGCCTTATTTACAAAAAAAAAAAAAAAGGCTTTTTTTTTCTCAGCAGTTACTAGCAACCTCAATTAAAAAGGCCCATTAAAAAATAATAGTTGTTTACCAGAGGGAAAAAAAAAATAAAAATCAAACCTTCGAAGTTAGACTTCAGTTAATTTTGCAGCTATAGGAATATAAGCCACAGGAAAGTACACCAAATTTTTACTTCACAGTAGAGAAAAATAAATTACAAACCCTGAGACTAAAAGAGAAGTCTAAGAGAAGGGGAGAAAATACTACCACATGACTACATAAAATTTTAACTAAAAGAGTTAGTGCAAGACAATGTTTCAGAAAAAAAAAGTAACTAACCTGAGGTAACTCAGCTTCAGAAGGGGAAAGTAGAGGGAAGCTTACACAGCAGGAGAAAAAGCAGGCAGTCCAGTAGTGACCAACTTTGCCAGACATTCAGTGATGTGCAAAAAAGAATTCTACTTCTGTTTTAGTTTATTTATTTAGAAAATGCTACAAAATAATGTTCTTCTTTAATTAAAGCCATGTTATTTTTGGATTTATTCATGGACAACACACTCAAAATCTTAAATACAGGTACACGTACCCTGACCCAGAAGAGAGACGAGCTTAGATGAAAGTTTCAAGCAAACTGCAGAGATAAATTCCAAGCAATACTCAAATTCGTGGAGCCTTTTCATTCCCACTTCTGTGGGAGAAAGTTTAGTATCAAGAAAAAAAAAAAAAAAAAGCCATATTCTGGCAGCATACTTCCTGGAATCAGAAATACTCAATACCAGCTTGTAAAGTATTAGAAGGATCAGTACTAGTACTATAGTCACAGGCTTAGGAGCAAGCCTGGTAACAGTACATCTTGTCAAGACAGTTCTGTGCAACCCAACTGTAAGCATTTAACCTCAAGTAAAAGGGTAAAATGGGAAGGAACTGGTTGTCCAAATAAATCAGTATGCTTATGCTATGCTTCCCACTCTTCCCACAAAGTACAGAAAGAAGTCTTTGTGGATAGATGGATGTAGCTGCTGGGGACATGCTCCAAAGGAGGTAAAGACATTCCAAGGATAATAGCCTGAACATAACTCTGGATGATATTGTCTCTAAACAATACAATGAAGTGAGAAAAAGACAATGGCTAATGAGCATGAGTGTATGCAAAAAAGATAAAAACTCAACAAAATTATTTACATTATTAGATTACAGATATTCTTTCCCTAAAACCTAGGTAAAACTGTAAGGAAACATCGGTCAGGTAAATCATATACACAGTATCTTTACAAGCTGATTAGATTCTCTAGTCTTTACTTTCTGTCTTCACTGAAGGTATGCTTTAGATCAATGAAAGCTTTTGAAACTACTACCAAGAAAATTAGGCAACATTATGTACAGGAAATCAGATAAAGCTATGCCAGTACAAACCCTACATCAATATTAAGCTAAAATAGTATGCATTTTTTCTTTTTGAATTGGTAGAATAACTTTGAGTGACAAAGTTCCCCTCACATCCCAGATGGTACCAAGCAGTGGACACAGAGTTGATACATAGCTGCCTTTCAGTATTTAAAATACAGTTTTGGGAACGGAGTCCAACCCTGTAAAAAGGAGCAAAACAAGCAGCCCATACCATAAGCAAGGAATTTTGCTTTGCAAGGAACTGGAAAATTACTCTCCTTTCATTCTCTTTTCACAGAGAAAAGCTTGATCCTGCCAGCTGAAAAAAACGAGAGGAAAAGACAACAGAGGCCCAGAAAATCTTGAGCAGTATCCCTATCATGCTTCTAACTTGATGCAAAGAAAGAGAGCTTTATGAACTCACTCCTGGTTGAAAGAGTATTTGTTCCAGTTACAAGTGTGTCATGCAGACTTTAAACACCAGGACCCAACAGTCCACGACTGCAGGGGCAAAGTTGTCCTTCTGAGTCATCAGCAAGTCACTGATGTATAATCATGTTATTAAAAAAGTAACACATAACCTTTTCAAATGTTACACAATCTCTGCTTGTAATTGCGTCCTTAACACAAACAGTGTTGGACTTGAAATCAAGATTCCCTGCCATTTTATTATGAGAATGTATCTAACCATGGAGGTTCTTTAATAGTAGAGAGGAAAAGGGACCTCCTAACACATAATTAGAAAATTCCAATTGGCAGAAAGATGCAGTTATTAACTGCAAGGGTAAAGGTTTATTTAAACAATTCAACAGCCTAACAGGTAAATCCATTGCATCCTGAAGTCCTTAAATCGAACTTGAATGTGTCTCTAAATAATGTGTTCTAGTTCAATTGCAGATTTACTGGACTTAACAGCAAATACTTGCATATTTGGGAAAGCAATTTCGTCTCCTAAAGGAATTAATGCTAGAGATTATTTTGTCCAGTATTGTAGAATAGATAAGGCTTGGTGATTCCTTCAGTCCTCAGTCTGTGAGCCCCAGTTGATGCCCTGATTCTGACTTTGCTTATACCAGAACTGTCACACTAGACCATATATGGCTTACAAATGTGCTGACTTCCAAATTTCTTGGTAACAAGTTAGCTTTGATTAGTGTAACAATAATTATTTTCAGTTAATTGGTAGATGTCCCTTCAGAGTTTGCTTTGCACTGGCAGCTGATTGGTCCACACCACAGCAGTACCATCATGTTCCACTAGCATTCAGCAACAACATCAAAGGGAAAAGCAGAAAGGGGGAAAAAAAATTCTAAGTGATTATGGTTCCTCAAAGGCTCCTTCCTCTGTGTGTCTGCACTGTTACTGGCTGTTCTACCAGCTATGCAACTCCTGAAACCTTGATTTTGCATAACAATTTCTCCTGATCCAAGAACTCTATTAAAAGTAGGCATGTTCATGGAATAGATGGCCTAGAAAATAATATACTGAATAAAGGGATTTCAATTTCAGGCCAGGTAGCACAATAACACAGCAGTTCCTTGCTGTTTATCATCACTCAGCTGCCTACTAAAAGCTGCTATTTTGACACTTTTTAGGATATGTAATTTCCAGCTACATGTACTTGACCACTCAAGACAGAATAAAAATTGCCATTTTTTTGCCCAGACTCCCATGTATTTCTAAACTCCCAGTGTTCTTCCAGCAGTTTGCTTTTGCCACAGAGGGGTCAGTGTTGAATGGGCTCGGCAGGTGCTCCATGAAAGGGGCTGGAGCAGCTCCCCGTGCACAGCGCACGGCTGTCGGTTCTGGGAACGATCACCCTGGGCACGGGATGGAGGAGACTCACAGACTGCTCATCTGCACCCAGCAGGAACAACACAGCCCTGCTCTCTGCTCTGCAGATATTCAATTAATGAATGACAATTCCTGAGATTAGGATTCTTATCTTGGTTATTTAAAGCAGTTAAAACAGCTTTGATGCATTGCATCAACCTTGCAAAGGGGATGACTTGAAGCAGTCAGGGTAGTGTGCCATCTATCAAAGCAACACCAAGGTTCCAAATGAGGAAAGCAGTATAAATTAGAAATACTTTAAAAATACAGATAGCTTTATATATCCAATTCATCTACTGATTTCATGTCTGGATAATCATAACAAGTATTTTTGAAGCAAAACTGTAAAAATCCATAAAACAACTGAATTTAGTCTAAGGCAAAGTATGTGCCTGGCATTCCATCACCTACCAAGGATTTAAGCAAAAAATAAACACATTAAGCATAGATACCATGCAATAACTAATAACCAGAGTAGAAGTCTAATATACCCTTAGCCAAACAATATCAACTCAAATCTTTTTTCTGCAAAGGTAGTCTGAAAGTTTCTGAAACAAAGTTGCGTAGTTTGTTTGGAGGAAGATTGAAAGAAAAGACAATTTTCCCTTGAAGGGGAAATACTTATTAGATAGGGTGAATTATTAAAACGAGTAAATGTTTGTAACTGACAAAATAAAAGGACAACAATATTTTTATTTGTTTCTGCCAGATTTGTCCTTGTTTCTGCCAATAGCTACCAAGAACAAATCTGGAACTATACCACTTTCCATTCTTTATAACCATATTTAAAATACCCAAAACCTGAGGCTGTTTTCATAAAGATTTAGTCCCCAATCAATACACTCCTGATGTTTCAGCTTTGGCTTTTCTCTAAGTCTCATCCTTAACTCAGCAGCCAAAGTGACTGAGAAGCTTAAATCTTATTTTCAGAAGTAAACTGAGTACACAGGAGCTACGTGCTGTTTGTGTTTCCTTAAAAAGAAGCCACTACAATGATTACTTAATAGATCAATTTTTACTATTCAGAACCTTACTAGAGATGCATCAGGCTCAAATGGTACCACTAACAAACATGGCCACAATACATGAACTGCAATTCCTAACAATAGTCTTCTGTCCTTTACAACTAGTCTGTTTTTTCTTGATGAAGTGATTTCTGTGACTCTTTATCCAGATGTGCCACTCTAAAGCCCCTGAATCTTCCTCACCTCTTTATTTTTCCCATGTTCCACCTAAGTTTGATCACCTGATAAAACAGCACCTCGATTTCTGCTCATATTTAAATGCCCAGTCACAAAAATATCTCAGGATGTCATCATTGGAAACACTCAAGGCTGAGCCAGAGGAGACGCACATGTGTGAAAATTTTGAATCCAGCTTGAGCAGAAAAACAGACAATTTTAAGAACTCCCTACATGGATTTCTTACCTCCCCTTCATCTTTACACCCCTACTATGAAATATCCTGAAGTAAATGGAGACCCCCAGGTGGAAGTTACAAATCCAGGCACTGTGTTTCAACTTCTGCCATCACAGAATGCTTGAAATGAGCAAAAGGGAAATGCACACCAGAGACCTGCCCTGTCTTTTCTACTTCAGAAAAAATATAAACAGCAGCAATGTGAACAGCTAGCAAAACCAAGAAAAAAATTCAAAACTGAATATACCACAGTAACCTCCGAAGTCCCTTTCATCACCTGAACACAGGTGATCTGAACACAGATCTCCTACACCATCCAGAGTAACCCATACACTAACAAGTGGTATTACCAAATGCATCATAACACAAAATCTTGCCCAAAGTCTGCCAGTTTCACAAGCTGCTTAAAGGGAAGATTTTGTTCACTGATCTTTCAGAGTCATCTCCCTTTCCCCAAGTAGCTCCTGTAGCACACTATATGAATTTTAAAGCCTCAAGCCTTAAGGAAGCTGTATTCCTCTATTCACAGAGTAGTAATCTCCTCCCAAAATCGGCACTGCTCAGTCAGAGTCACAAACACTTCAGTGTAGGTTTTGAACCTACCCAAGGCTAAGGAATTCAGCCTTTCATCTGCCCTGACTGCTGGTGTCAATACAAAAGTACTCTCTCCTTACACCACTGGAGATCAAAACACACTCAGCTTTCCTCACTTCCAACTGAAAAATAATTTAAAAAAACATCCTCACAGGA
The DNA here is from genome assembly GCF_026979565.1 of Vidua chalybeata. Lineage (NCBI taxonomy): Eukaryota > Metazoa > Chordata > Aves > Passeriformes > Viduidae > Vidua > Vidua chalybeata. The sequence goes on along the minus strand of NC_071536.1, from coordinate 15,768,743 downwards.
ACAAAAAAGCATATGTGAAAGAGGGAAGTTACTCATTTTCCCTTCAGAGTCATGTTATGAGCACTGCTCAAAATCCAACAGAACAGAAAGTGTATTAAAAAAAAAAAATTTCTTGGCTGAACATTCTGGGTGAGACCTCCAGAACATCTCTGGCTCTTTAACCTACAGACAGGAAAAAACATATAAACTTGAGCTTCAGTAGTAAAGCTTCAACAGGGCTGCTACAGTGAACTACAGTTCTCAGTGCACTCCGCTCCTCTGGCAGGATTTATCAGTGACCTCCACAAAAAAAAAAAAAGAGCAAATTTCAAAATTTCCACCAAGAGCTTAGCTATACTTGGACCCCAGAGTCAAGTGACTAACGTGGATTTGCTCACAACATACCACTTCCCCAGTAATTTCTTTTCCTTTTAGCTTAGTCTCCTTTTCTTCAGAATCTCCTTGTAAAGTAATCTTGGCAGTAGAGAAGCTGCTACCTCCTGAAAACTCCCAAAATGCAGATCACCATACTTTAACACTGATGTCTTCCAAAGGAGAAGAAATTAAAATCACAGTGCCATGTGATAACTGACAATCTGATACAGAAACAGCTAGAGAATGGATACAGAAGCAATAGAGCTCCACAACAGAAGTGAAGTAGTTTTGTCCAGCACAACACACCAAATCTTGCCTCTCACTTGAACTACCAATATGAAATGGCAGGAGGGGAAACATAAAATAAAGGCACTTGGAGAAAATGCAAGATCTTTAAGGGTAAAAGGACCTTGCAAAAACCATCTTCGAACAAAGAAACAACCAGACTGAAATTTGGCAAGCTTATATCCATAATGATACAAACAATTACCAAAAAAATAAAAAAACAAAGAAAGGCATTCTAGCTCAAGCACTTAGAGAAATAAAACAAATTTTATATGCCATGCTAGCAACATGTCACCCACATTGTTTTCCAAGTGTTCATAATATTTTCTGCCTGGTAACCTTTAAACACACACTGAAGAGTAGCAAGCAAATTTACTCAAAGGTCCTAAAATGACAACAATATATATTTAAGCTGCCAGTATGCATCTCTTGCATGACTACAGAAGCATCCAAACATGGTTTTGAAAAGGGAGCTTTGTTGCAGTGGGAGACTGCTGTGCTTTCCAAGTGCCTGTGACAAAGGGCAGTCTTCTCCATAGCTTCTACTACTTCTCCTCCATGATGACTGAGTAAGAACAAACAGGTACACCAGCTTACATTTACTTCTTAACTTCTGGGAACTATGACCTCCAGCTTTTTCTTATCCCAGGAAGGCATAACAGTAGGTGGAACAGGATCTCTCCTCAGCACTTAGAAGAAATACTACCAGCTCTAGAGCCAACAACATCTTGCACAAAAAAAAAAAGAGCATCATCAAATTTTGCTCCTTGCAGACAGAGCTGAGTAAAGAAGCAAATATTGTATCATTAAAAATGCTTAATTCAGGATCAAATCAGAATTGTGAAGAAGGTTTTACAAAGGCTTTAATAACAACTTATTTTCACTTCTATAGACTCCTAAAGAAAGGGAAAAGCTTGTAAGGTATTCTAAAGCTGCTATCTAAAAATCATCCTGAATGTTTAGGGTGCTTCATATACATTTTTCAAGTGCATTTTGACCTTAATCATTAAATAAGCACATAGAGAAAATTAGCATTGAGAGATAGCAATTTTACATATCACAGGAAAAAAAAGAGCAAACAAAAAAACTTATGAAGTATAAAAAGGTGACAATTAATTTAATAATTTCATGTCATGAATGACAAATGTTTTCTGAAATACTACAACAAAATCATTCCAAAATGCTATCAGCAATGTCAAGAGTTAGGTCATTCGGGAGAACTTTCTTTTATTTGCATCTCCCTAGGATACCCACCACAAACTGCATTTTTGTTGGGGGGTGTTGTTTTGGATTTTGTTTGTTTGTCTTTATCTCCAAAGAACACCTTAGCAGAAGCTATCAGCTTTGACAGAACACCAAAATTCTGGCACTGAACCATAAATTGACCATTACCATAAAAAGAACTGCTAAATGAGAAACTATGTGCTCAGTATAAAACTAATTTCATGCTTTTAAAAGCACACAGTGGCTTCTAGCAAGATAGTGGCCCTGGGACTTGCAAAGACAGATTGGCTAATACAAATGGTGTGTGCTCCTGATGCAGTCTGCTTAGCCAAGCTTTACATGTACTGGCAGTAAATGGAAATTCTCGAATCTTCTGTCAAACAAATACACACTTATCTATAACTTTGGAGCTGAAAGCTATAAAACAGCTGCCTCATAAATATATTTAGCAGGAAAAAGCATGAGCTGTCCTAGTTCCTCAGAAGAAAAAAAAAAAACAAAACCACAGCAGTCTTTACACAGTAAGCACAGACATTTCTATAGCAAGCAAGAAAAACAAATATTTTTTCAATATCTTTCCTTGTTTTATTAAAAAATACTATCAGCACACACAAATATAATCATACTCAATATTTGCATAACAGCAGTGCTTAATAAGTAACTCAGCTGAACTAATTTTTTTTGTTCTGCTAGAGGTGATATTCTCAATAAAACCCCCTTTTTTTAAACACACAAATACAAAGTCTGTTTAGTTTACGATAATACTTTCAAGCTTAAAGATTTGCTACTAGAACTTCACAGGCTACCTTTAGCACACTATCTGTTCCCTTAAATAAAACTTGGTGCACTAAATCTCAAATTTAACTGGTTAGGGAGAAGCGACAGTAATTTTATACCCTTCTCAAAGAAAGCTGTCAGTGTAAATGAATTACTGGAAGCTGTTCTGGGCATGACAGATCATAACTTTTTATATTAACAATGACAGACATATGTAATATGTCAAATCCAGTATACAATTTATTTCATTCTTTACTTTTTTTAGTTTATCTGGAGAATCCGACAGCTCTTGTGTTTCACACATCATCGTAACTATACTTAGAGATTTAACAAGCCAGAAAGCAAGCTCTGGTAAGAGGTATTTATTCACACTGCTAATAAGCTTCTTTCTATAACAATAACACAGCATCACTGACATTCAAAAAACATTTAAAATGCATAGGAAGTCACCTACTGGACAGATGCCCTCTGCAAGCAAGGAAAGGGAGCTTGCCACATATTTAGTTACTTTTAATACTGAAATGAGAAGAAAAAGATGCATTATATGCCTTGCCTTTTTTATTATCCTTTCCACTGGAATAACTAAAATAGAAATGCACTGCACATAGAAATAATGCCAAACATGTAAGCATCCACTCTTAATGTCGTAGCACAAAGCAATTCAGTGAAGTTTAGTAATAAAAAACAGACTCACCTCTACTGGGAAGCCCACTCCACATTATGGCAATACTATTTAAGCAGGTTAAACAGCAACCAAGTTACATAAACAAAACTTCCAGTATGTGACCAATATGATCTACGGTGCTACAGAGTGCTGGCTCCAGCCCTGATCATCTGTGTGACAGTTCACTGCTATACCAGAGCAGCCTCAAACCTTCCCAGATGCCGGCTTATTGCACTGCTCATTGAAAATCCTTCACACGCTGGCAACATTTTAGGGAAGGACAAGCACACTCTGAGTCATTTGTAAAGAAAGCAAAGCAATTTCAGTTCTGTATCTTCATGCGTACCGAAACACAGAGCACTGTCAAACTAGAAGTCTGCCTGAATTTATGCTGAGAATCAGGCAACCCAAGCCTTCATTATCAATGCATGGAATCAGCTACAGAGATCAAATTCAAGCAAATCATAAAAAAATAAAAGGATATGATTATGAAAGGCTCTACAGCTTCAGCTTCAAACCACACAGAATGAGGAATCATCTATCTAGACTGTGTAAATGTTAAAAATAGCCCTGTCTTTTCTACAACGAACACGAGACAGAGGAGAATGAGCAGCCTGTATTGTGAAGAGATTCATTATTGGGGGAAAAAAATCCAGCAATAAAAATTAATGATTCCTTACAGATTTTCTAAGTAAGATTAATTCAAAATTATGCAAATGAAATAAGTATTTTTAACCATATAACAGATGAAGTCTATTACATATTAAAAACCAGGATATCCATTAAAAAGCATAATAAATATTTGGGTGAAAACATTTCGAATGTTGACCCAACAAAGACCTGCACAATCTAGCAGATTAAATATTTTTACCAAAATAAAAATATCATTAAAAGCATGACATTGCATGACTAATGCCTTCATTCTTTCAAAAGCGCAGTAATTTTAAATTACTTACTATGAAAAATCTCCATGGCTTATTAAATTCATGCTATCTCTACTCCCACATGGACTTCTTGCAGCGTACATATTTTTTATCCTTTCAGGTACTTCATAGGTTTTCTTTCCCCAGAAAGGTAAGAGAGCATGTGTTGCTCTGCATACTCACAGCCAGAGATACACAGCATAAGACATATGTAACCATAATTAGGCTTTGAAGAAATGGAAACACAGGAGTTTTTTATTTTATTACCTGTACAGTCATCCAAATATACTGCTGGGTCATGAGACAACTATCAGAGAAATTTTGACAGGATCTGATCCCAGGTGAGAAAAATTACTATACAGAGAAAATGTCAGTTTTCCTTTTACGAGGTAAAAATAATAAACAAACCGGACTTCATTATTTTGTTTCTTCCAGTAGTTTTAATACAGAAATCATGGCTAGAAATGCACATGAATAAAAATGTCTGAATTTCTAGATCCCTTTTCATCTCAGCTGTCTACACCTCTAAACTGTGGATCACATCCTTCAGTGAGACAGTGAAGAAATTCTTGCAGCAGCATCAACTCAGCTGATTTAAGACACTCTCCAGGCCATGCCTGAAGTGGTTAAAGGACAAGGGATATGCTCCCAACTGAAGCAGAAGTTGGGTCACCACCACTCCTGCAGTCATTCTCAGCTTGAAACCATGGCTGATGAGCAGCTGTATTTTTGGTCCTAGACTCTAAAACATCCAATTTTGTGATGCTGCTTTTTTTACCACAGCATAACTGCCCTTGAAGAGAGGTTTGAACTGTCCAGGAAGGCATTTTGCTACAAGAATATATCTATGCAAAGTAGTGGCAAAGGGTCCCAAATGTACTGTCCAATTTTATTTTGGAATCCTTCCACATTTCACCCAAAGGACCTGCCTGTAAACCATTTTTTTCCATAATAGGTACATACGTTATTTGTTAGCTTAATGTCATTCACATGTTCCTCCAAGAGAATGGAGTCTAGAAACTAATAATTGGTCTGACAACTCTTTTGAAGTAGGTGTTATGTTTTTCAATTTGCCATTAGGGAATTAGGAAATTTTTGAATGTTTTTTTCTGATGTAACTTATCAATTACTTTTTAAAAACCAACCTCAATAAAATAATGATTTCCCCATGTTTTTCCTGAAGACTACCAGTGAGCGCACATATAATCTACTTAATATTTTTTATTAATTTTACCGGTACGTTCACAGTGCAACTTTTCAAAGAACTATATTATGGATATTGTGTGCAGTCATTGGCAATTTTTTTTTTTTTTTTTTTTTTTTAAAGTCACTTTAATGTCAGTTCTGGGCCTTGATATTAACTCTCACCATCAGCATTTTGTGAGCAGTACCAAGTGCCAAAAAAGAATACAATAAATAAATCTGGCTTATTTCAAAGCAGCTAATCACAATCCTGATGGGTCCCTTCAAATTCAGCATATTCTATGTTTCTGCGCTGACTTCTGTGAAAGAAAAAACAGCAATTGCTTATACTAAAGACATTTCATACTGTAAGAAAAATGTTACATACCATTATCTGTCTCTTAAGTAAATGGTGGCAGAGACTCAAGTGATTCAAAGAATGTGGTAGCATCTACCAAATGGAATCTTGTCCAAGAGACCACTGAATAAGAAAAAAGTCAACATACCTTGTAGCAAGAAGTGAAATACTAAGAGCTTCTCAGCAGTTCACTAAGCCACATGTAACTCTTTCTGTTATTATTTCTATTATATTGGATACAGTTTTGCTTTTTAGTGAGAGCGTAATTTTTTCAAATAGAAAAATGGATTTTACCTAGAGTAGGACAGCAAAGCATGGAGCAACCTCCCTGTTCACAAGGGTACAGAGAGGGGAAGCCCTGAGGAGTTGCTCCACTTTGTGGCCCCACAGAAGCAACTTTCCTGAAACTGCTCTCTAAAAAGTCAGGCTGTAGGCAGCAGAAGTGGAAGGCAGAAGAAGTGCTCACCTTCTACTAGTCTAAAAATGGTTTTGGCCCAACACAAAGATTAAGCTCACAGTGCTCTCTACAGACTTGTGTACTAATTCTGTAGCTATGCATGCATACATTTAATAGGACTCAGGTCACAAACTTTAAGATACTTTTAGTTGCTGCTTTGCATTCCTCTGAGTACTTGCTAGAATAATTCATAAAGATCTTCTGCAATAAAAGTTAGATTATCCATGTCTTTTTTTAGATTAATGAAAGAAACATTAAGAAGGAATTGAGGACCTAGATCAATAGGCTTAAAGTAAGCAAAAGTTCTGTACTCCATTATGTTGGCACAAAGCAGTCTCAGACGGCAACTAAGGTACCTGTCAGAAAGCCAGTCTTGGCCCATATAAAGATTAAAATCTACATACAAAAACCTGCATTTAGGTTTAGAGTCATCTGACAAAAAACAAAGAAAAACTCCACTGAATTGAGAGCAGTACACTGCAGATTCATTCTGTTGTAACCAATCATCACTGGTCTGATCTAAGGCTATCTGGAATATTTGCAGTATAATTTCTCAATGTCTATCAGTAGTCTCTTTGATTTTTTTGGCTGAAGACACTGTTCATACTTTCTATCTCTATTTTTTTGGAAACTAATATGCAAGTTAGCGATACAGTCCATGGATCCTATCAAGAATAATCTGAGCTCTTTAATTGTAAGCCTCCCTGCCTCCATGAAGTTGGTAGGTTGCCTAGACTTACAAATTTATATGGCACTGCACAAAGAGACAAAGAAGCTCTAATCTCTGTTGCCAAAAGCGGAAGAAGGCCTGCCTTGTCTGTACTCCCATGTCCTTCGCCAATGCCCAAAAGTGCTGTTTTACCTTCTCCCTTCCACTACCACTACTAGGCCCTTTTTGTGACCTGTTTAAGTCACACACACAACAGAAGTCTAGTAATTTACGTATTTATTTTGCTGTATTAACAAATCCCTGGCTGTCATTGCTGTGAACCAGATCACAAAACTGTGTGTTTATGACACCTCAGGAAATCAACCTGTGATTATTTCCTCAGTATTGCAGTGTTCACACAACAACTTGTAGCATTATTCCTTACAAAGAGTCATGGTATAGGGTCCTATAGCATTTCCAAAACTGTCACGCAAAGTCAGAGGTTTCAAGAACAAGAAGGCAGAGCTGCTAGCAGGATACACTGCATCCTGACATCCCAATCACACCTCCACCCAGACCTGCAGAAAGATCACATGGGCATTAATGAGTGCCCTAAAGTACATGTGCTCTTTAAAACAGCCTAGGACTCAGGGAAAGGGGATTCTCCTTTGCCCACTTTTAAATCTGGACGTCTTCTGTAACAAAAATGAAACTTCCCTACACGTTTCCAGAGATCTGTAAAATCTGCACCTCGACAGGCATTTCTAGCACACTCCCTCAAAACTACACCGACTGTTCCCATGTCACCATGGGGAAAGGAGAGAGAACCAGGAGACTCACCAGGAGATACCACCCCATGGAGGAAGCAATGAGAATTCGCGGAGCAAAACCGGTGTCACCTCCGAGAAAGAAGCGGGAGGAGTAGGAGGCCATGCCGGGATCCCCAGCCGGCGTCAGGAGCAGCCCGCAGTTTTCCCCCCAGCGCCGGGATGCCGAACGCGCGGCTCAGCACGGCCGGGCGGCAGCGCCATCGCGTGGGAGCCGAGCAGCCCAGCCCGGCTGCTCCCGCCGCTGGCATCGCCCGGCCCGGCCGCAGCTCCACAGCCATTCACTCGCTGGCAGCACACGTGCGGCGAGCAGACTCCAATTAGCACTGAGCCAAGCTTGTGCCGTGCGCTCACGACTGGTCGCGGCCCCCGAGAGCAGCGGGTGCTCAGCCCGTGCTCTCAGCGGGGGCAGGTGGATTTCAGGTACCCAGAACAGCTGGGATCTGCCGCATGCTCCAGCAAGGCCCGCTCACTGAAAAGCTTTAAAACAGGCTCACTCCAAAATACATCTCCTCAAGGCTGCAGGAAACCACCCTTTCTTTTCCTTTTCATAGGAAATACATGAAATATTTTCCAACTTAAGCTGCAAGACAAACACACACTTTCTGATTTTGTGCGAGTTCATTTATGTGCTGCTGACAGCAGCCTGTCTGTATGCACAAGGGTCGGGATGGCCCTGGGAGTGGCAGCACTGAAACTGCAGCCAGAGACGTGGTGGGCATGGCTGGTAATAAACAAGCACTAACGTAAGCAATATGTGTGTGCATATTGCACCGTATGCAATGTATTTTCCAAGTAGAATGCTTCTTTTTTCCAGTTTTCAACACCAATGTAAATAAAAGGAGGAGTTCAATGAGTGGATCAAATGACCAAAGTTGCCTAATGCAACCCATTAATTTCTTGATTGTGGCAATATAAAGAAAAGCGGGTCTTAAATCTTATTTTCTATTAAATCTTACTTGCTAGGAAGCAATTTAAATGGCAGGTAGATGTACAATAGCAAAAGAGTTTGTATATATCAATAACTGGCGAGGCAAGATAAACTAGAAATAGAGGAAATTTCTTAGAAAAAATATTTAATAAATTAAATTATATGACAATTGCACCCTTACTCTAAATACAAAGAAGTAACTTTAAACTCATCTCTAAAATGATATTTAGACTTTAAATATATAAAAGCCCTTCATCTACAAAATTAAAGGTATTCTTGCCTGGACCTGGAATCCCAGGTATCAAATCTTAATAAACACTCCAATAGTAGTACAACAAGGATCATTACCAGCAAAAGTTAAGAGCAACAAATTTGATCTTACAGTTGTAAAGCGCAGTAGAAGTCAAAAGTTAATGGACATTTGCTAACAACTGAGGGCCACCTGTCACAGAGGACCACAAAACAGAATGAATATGAAAATATGTCTCATCTCTATTTATAACAAAGTCCACCAAGTGTCAGGGAGAACTAGAGTCAGTGATCCTTCAATTACATCACACAGAATCAAGACAGTTTTGGCAGGTCTGTAATCCTGGTTTCTGAATTGTCAAGGAAAAGTTACAGTCACATATATTTTACAGTCACCTCCTTTCCCAGTGGGAATATTTTTGATTTCACATTTATCTATTGAATACAGAGGAAAACCTCCAACCTGACACTGGATGGAACTTTTGCAGGAGGTTTCCTAAGGTGTGCTGGACTGTTCACTAGGTGCTTTGTTAGAAGGGTACAGCTATAACAGTGAAGTATGAGAGGGGCTATTTGCTTCCTTTGCATGTGGAATAAAGTCTATTCACTGGTGAGGTGAGATTAATATAATTGCTCTCGTACCATCTGCACAATTAGTTCTATTTACAATGTTAGCTGAAGAAATGGGAAAGGAAGACTTCCATTACAAGAGGTAGTAACGCTCCAGAGGACATGGATTAAAACTGAGCCTGGATAATGTCAATTTATAAGAAAATTAATTTCTAATTAGTTTTGGAAAACGTTCTTTGAGAACTACATCCAGTAAGTCTTGTTCTCCCACTGGCTCTTAAACAGTATATTAAATTGTTTCTGTAATCACAGTAATAATAAATTGTCTATTGTAAGGCATTTCTTTCTTTTAAATGCTATGAACACAAGCTATGAAAAAAGAGTGGTTATTTCAATATAAACTAGACCAGCACTAGATAGACCAGCATAACTACTACACAACTAATAGTCTAATATAGAGATCGGTGAACAAGGTACAAAGAAACATGAATTTTAACTCCCAAGCTATGCAGTGACCCCAAAACATGTGCTTCAGCAAACATAATTGTATTCTGAGCATCAGAGCATTCTTTGAGAAATGGTGCCAGAGCATCAGCTGTGATCCCCAGGAATGACAGCAAAGGTATCAGATGAAGGGGTTCAGATAACAAAAAGCAACAAAAATAGAAAATGTTTTTATATATTTGCATTGTAGGTCCACACACAGAGGAATCTTAATCATAATGCCTCGCAGATAGTTATTTTAAGAATGCTCACAAGTAAGTAATCTAGATGTTTTTCAGTAGGAATTTCATCTTTTGAATCGCAGGCCTAGTGTGATTCTCTCTAGTGATACTCTCACACTGTTTAGTTCTAAATCAAACAAAACAGTACCACAGACTTCAAAACAAGTAATATTCAGTTAACAAGAAACAAAATCAGAAGAAAAAGCAAAACCTTTCAATGCAGCTTGACTGCTTCTACATAAAATGAAATAAGAGAAATCAAAGCCAGTGTCTTAATGTAGCAAAAAAACCAAATATTACAATTAAGAAGACTTCTTGTATGAAGATCTGAGATCTTTTAGATTTTTCTCAAGTACTTATGAACTGAGTCTAAAGTAAAAAGAAACAAACTACCCCAAAAAACAGAAAAGCCTATTATGTGCTTTGTATCTTTACATTATGCATGCTAAATGCATTTTGCTCAAGACTTTTGTTTTTCCCGGTAAGTAAAGTCTTATTTTGAAATACTTCTTACTTAGAGGTCTTTTCCAACCTAAACCGATTCTATGGATAAGAGTGGTTAAAATGCAGAGGGCTGAAAGGAGAAAGAAGCAAAGGGCCAGGCTTGTAGATTCCAGCTCTCCTCCTCCATCATTCCACTACTAGATTTCATTTAAAAGCTTCTCCTGTACATGTAGCATCCCTCCAGAACTTTCTTTTGAGAACAAAAGAAGATGACAAAATGTGTAAGTATTTGGATCCACAAGAGTTACTTTTAAATAGACCATATCTCAAGGTCCAACACATAATGGAATATTGCCTGGAATAATGGAATATTGCCTCAATACCACTTGGCTTCAGAGGAAAAGAAATACACCAATAATTCTGAACATGGCAAAATATTATTAACTGTTAGTATTAATCTATATTAAGTTTAATGGTTATGTTAGGTGGAGAAGGTAGAGCTTAAAAGCTTCCTCAGGATTCTTGACCAAGATGCAGCACTTCAAACTAATTACATACCTGTGCTTGCACTTGCAAACAAAGTGCCAGGAGCTGTACTTGTAGGGAGCTTTCCATTATTTAGCTGCTTCACTCTTTTCAAGTGAGATTTCCCATTGTAATGAACTTGAGCTTGGGCTGCAGAGTTCAGCTGTATATTGCACACTTCACAAAAGGAAAAAAGTATCTTCTTTTTTTCTTTGCTTAATTGGTAATCCTGTCTGTCATTCCTCAGTCCCTTTTCTTCAAAGGCCCGTAGAACAGCTGGTTGATTCATAGTCCCATCTTCAACTGTGTGCTCAGGACTTAATGGACGCTTCATGCCTACAAAGAAAAGAGACAAAATTGTTACTAGAGAGCAATGAATCCTTACTATTAAAACTGTGTTTTCTGTTTTAAAATGCTGTAATGCATGACCCAGCAACCAGTTCTAACAAATAAGGTTCCAAACCGCAGAGGCATTGCTTAATATAGAAATAAATGCATTTGTGATACACCACAGAGCTCAGAAATAGTAAGATGGCAATATATCACAGTCTATGCACAGCAACTTGCAACAACTCATTATTTTGTTAACCAAGCTCTCTATTTCAAAGCAGATTTATTATTGCATCTGTAGCAGAGGTTAAGATTATTTTCAAATATGTTTCCTCTGCCTTACTAAACACTGGTTCCAGAGCTTTTCACTTTCCAATGACTATAGCAGTGCCCACTGCTTCAAATACAATTATTTCACAAAAAGGATGCCAACAAGAAATGTCATGGAAACACTGGAAGACAGCAGACTGTTCAAATGAGACTAATGAAGCCTTTCCACTTTCACATACATCCAAATCTTCAGCTTCATACAAAGATTGTATGTTACCTATATTAGCTTCACAACTCAAAAGGAAAGTCAGCTAAACATTAGTCTTCTGCAAACTACACAAAATCATGGTAAATGACAGTCCCTGAACAACAAGCCAAGAGCCTGAAATATTAACTTGCCCTAGGGAATAAAAACCTCATCATCAAGCTGCACAAAATACAGTTTTACATATATAAGGGGAACGTCTGTATTTTATTCAAGGTATGGTGCTAAACCAGCAGAGAAGAAATGGAGAGGGGTGGGGTGGGAGGAGAGAGGAGGTTCTAGGGTAACTCATATAGAAAATAATTCTGTTTTCTTAGCTACACAAGTTGATACTTATTCTTATCCTCCACCACCCATATACTCTGGATGGCCAAAGCCTGGCTCAGAGAGATCAGTGTACAAAAGCAGCTCTTTCCAGGCAAGAGTGCACCAGTGCTCAGGTTTCAAAAGTAAAAGACTTCAAACACAAGGTCCCTTTTCCAGCCTGGGAACCAAAGCAGCACAGAACTTTGTGTACACTTACCACTCTGTTAGGCAGGCACACTGAAAGACGCAAACATTAAAACCAAAAGTGGCAGTAATCCTCCCCAGAAGAGTGCAGCATTCACAAGTAACACTAGAGTACCCCTCTCATAATCCAGTTAAGTTTATTACCAAGAGAAAGTCTGTTCTGTTCTCTGGCACAGGGGTGTACACAGAAAATGCTTCAGAAACAGTCATTTATATGGTAGGATAGAGTATTTCATCATATTCCTAACTCTAACCCATGCTTAACATTTTAGTATTGGTACAGATTCCTTCTCAAGTACAATTCACTGATCAAGTATTCTAAATAGACTTCATGTGTTTGTTTCTTATAGATGACAGTTCTGTCATCAAACAAAGAATATTAATGATACATTAAGGTATAAATCACATCAAATAAAACCAAAACTAATTATTAAAAATAATCGTAGCATACAGATACCTAATTAATTTAAAAACAAAATACTGGTGATCCTGAAAACCTAGGCTAGAGACTGTCACAATAAATCATTTAAATGTAAGTATCATATTTCAAGGCCAGCAACCAATATCCTTGACTCAGCTGAGCTAAGATAACATTTTCATCTGAAAATTTAATCTCCTTAGAGCTTCAGTATTTGTATTTTTCAATGTATTTTAAACCATAAATAACCTCCCCTAGTCCCTTTGTTTTCCTTATTTTTTATTTCAACATCACTGTTGTAGCTTTTGTTCTCTGAAGTAAAATGTTTTGAAACAAAAATTCTTTTACAAGTTGTACATACAAACCATTATAGAATAATAAAATACGTTACAGTTTAAAAATCCTGTCCTATCAAAAATCTCATATGTTTGGTTGCAGACAGAAAATAATCCAAAATATCATTCAGCAATTATTTCAATCATCTGCAAGATCCCAATGAAGCTCAGTTGGTTTGGATACCTTCAAAATTGGCAGAGGCAAACATCTGCATTAGGAAGCTGCATGGAGCAGAAGGAAGACTGATGGAGCACCAAAGCTTCCCAAGGAGGGTTATTTTGGAAAGCACCAGGCTGGTACTGCATTAGCACAATAGCACTGCAGCACAAGGCACGCACACTCCTGGACTGCATGTTTCTGCTTCCTTTCCTCCAAAGGAACAAAACCTTGCTAAAGTCTGAGACTGCTCAATTACGGGCCAAAGCAGGGTACATGGGGAAAATCAGAACATTTGCCTCAAAAATGCAGTCCTGACATCACCAAAAGTGTTTATAAATACGGACACACCCAGAAAGTACAATTGAGCACAGCAAGGTGTCACATGCTGCACCTGCACCCTTAGGCATCCCAGCTGCCAATATAGAAAGAAAATTAACCTTCAAACAAATAAAAAGAAATCACTGCCAAGGTACACTCTTGTTTTAACAAAAAAAAAAAAAAAAATATATATATATATAAATTCAGTTCTACTACAAAGTTGCATACACAGGACAAACAAGTCATTGAAGCAATGTCTTGCTACTAATTTAAGAATTAAAAAACACAAGCTGAAATTTTAAAACAACCTTTGTTGCCTTAAGCTCTGCATCTAAATTAAAAGGTGGCCTGATTATAAGCAGCATTGACCTCCCAACAACTGATGGAAACAGCAGATGCAAATCACTTCTGAGAAAATGCCTACATTGAGCATAGGAGGGCTTGTAGCATCATACTACCAGCCCTGGAGAGAGAACCATGTCCTCTGTACATGCAGCCAGAGACAGGACCATGCCAGAAGTCTGCCTGTTCCTTACAGAAATCCCAGCCCTTATCCCCCTGGGATTTGGAGATCTGAACATTTGGTAAAGCAAATCACTTGTGTTTGAAGAGCTTTGTTTAGTCTCTTCTACAGTTTTTAAAAAGAAAATGTTGGTGGCAAACATGCACTGAGATTTTAAAGTATGGCCATTTTTCACACAGTAATACAGATTTTACCATAAATGAGTACATCTTGTGGTGCATGTATTTGTTCAAAAACTAAAAAGGTTATTACACGCAAAGAAAGTTTCCATTGTTTTAAACATTTCATCTCCTTCCTTTCTTCTTTAAAGTTCAGGTTGGAAAAACATACCTTTGAAATATCCTGGTTCTCAAACATTCAGCACAGGTACAATTCTGCATTGAGTCAGTGCAGAATCTCACCATGAATGAGGTTTATCTTGTACAAGCTAACCTTTCTTTAGAAAGCTATCTGAATGCTTTAAACTTTTATGAAAGAAACACGTACATACACATTAAATTGTACTAGAAAATAAAATGAAAAAAACCCTAAACCAATCACTTTGTTCTTATTCTTTAAACTTTGTAGTCACTCAAATTTATGCGAGCACACATCTGACAAGTGCTTTTTTTCTCTCAAAAAGAGCTTACTCCCGCAGATAGATTGTGAAGAGTTCTGAGTGGTACTTGTTCTCACCCACCAGGAGTCAGATATGAAACAGGGCCATTTCATTCCTCAGGCTTACACATAGCTCAATGCCATTATCATGTAACAGAAGCAGCTACTTGAGACTACAGTCAGTGAGCTGAGAATAAAGAGAAGCTACATAATCATTACATTCTGTGAAGCCAAAAAATTATTTAGAGTAATTGTTATAGGTAGGATTGTGAAGTATTTAGAAGTTGGATTAAGAGTAAGAACAAGAATATGAGTTCATTAAAAGGCAGAAGGGTTGGGAATTATCATATGGACAAAATACATTTGATCAATCACAACCGTAATACAGCACAGTGTAAGCCAAGTCTTAGCAGCAGCTGACACATAACAATATCCACAAATTAAAATGATCCATACAAAAAGGACATGATTCTGTGAATCACACTGGACACACACATTGCAAAGGTTATCACTGTATTTACTCAGTGAGGGTTAGACTCAATTAAAAATTGAAAGGTGGGAATGGGAAAACAAGAAAAACAAAGCAGGAAATACAGAAGAGCATCCATAAATCCAGCTGAAATGATCCAGAAAAATGTTAAGTCTGTAAAGGGATTGTATGCCCCATCAGTTTTTCTCTTGCAAAACAAGTTCTGAATCAAACCAGATATGCTCATTTTTCTTCTGGATCATAAGAGGAAGCAATGTAAAGTATAAGACCTTTTCAGGTATTTGACATAAACTGTTACCAGACTAAACAGGGTTGTCCCTCCATCACATTTCCTCTCCAGTACACAGAACTGATCTATCTCAATAGAGTCTGCAAACAATACCGGAGCAAGAATAAGTTAGTGATTTATGACACCACATTAAAATTCTGAAGTGTCATGAGATACCCTGTTAGGATTTCTGAAAACACATCTTCTCAGCCTCTTGCAGCTGGCAAAGAAATCTAAGTGTGGATATCCTTTGTACTTGAAGCTTAAGGCAATTAGCCTTTCAATTTGGCCGGCTAATTTACTTTTAAACAGAGTTGTGCTTTCAGAGGAGCTACAAAGAAGTATTATATATAGTATAGTGCTGTAGGTGAGAATGTGCAAATCTTTACTCAAAGGAAATATGCTTTGGTTATCCTAATGAATTAGTGATGGCTACATGATGCATTCTTTTCCTGAGTGCTGGTCTAAACTTTTGCAATGCCCATTCCTAATTAGTTCATACTTCAAAGAACCACTGTGCTGGAAATGTAATTAGACTGCCTTTCCTCCATGGATCTGTGCCAGGTAAGCAAAAAAGAAAATGTATTTTAGAAACTTACATATGGGCAAAGAGAATTTTCTCCTTTAGCCTTTGGAAATAATCAAATGAGTTGCTGAAGACATGGGAACAAAAACCAAAATTAACTGGCTTTCTATATTGTTACATTTTCAAAAAGGTTCATTCAGACAGCTGGAAGAAGGGGAGGGGAGAGAGAGAGACTCAGGACCCAGCCTTGTGTTGTAGTCTTCTTAAGCATCTCCAATGGAGAAAAACTCTGTACACTGAACTAGTGAAGTCTGCATACATGCTTGAAGGGCTGTGGTCTCGCACTGAGCAACTATGATTCCCTACTTCCCCATCTCTCCATAAAACATTTACACAGATCTCCCAAAAGAAAAAGCCCAACCCCAAAAAATACACAAACTAACTTTGAATACCTCCAGAGCATTATTTAAAAGAAATTCAATAGAGCTGTTCTTCACAAGTCTTATGACCTTTCTTATATTTTTAGAGAGTATTTCCCAAACACAGATAAACTATCAAGAGGCATATGGTTTGCACCATCTGGGCAACAAGTTCTTTTGGGATACTGTGGTGAACAGCATATGCATAGTGCCTTGTGTGCAGTATCCTACAGAGTTTAAAAAAGCACTAGAGACTCTTGAAGCCAGCCTTGAAAAATCCCCCATATGTTTAAGGGACCTGTTTGGTTTCAGGAGATGTGTTTCTCTTTCTTTCAGTACAAACCCAAACACACAACTGCCATGTTTAATCCTCATCTTGTTCTGAAATTCCTCAAGGAGGCATCATATTCTGCAACAACTCCACCTGTCAAACTATTTATTACCCATCCATCCATATCTGATGAACTCTTGGTTATGTCTTTCATCTCTGCTTACAAAATACATGGTATGTTTTTATTCAAAGTTACAATAAAAATTGGATGGTTCAGAAAAGTAAACATATTTTTTATTTCTTAAGACAAATAAAGAATAATCAGTTGGTCACAGTACACAGATCAAACGGGGATAAGTAATTTTTTAGCTTTAATTTTGACACTAGTTCATCAATACAAAGAGGAATAGAAACTCAGCTTGCTTGCATTGAGCATGAAAAGTCTTGAATGGTGACAAGTGGCTGACAGCCTCTTCACTAACACATTTTAGAGCATTTAACATTTGAAGGAGATTCTCTTCAAACTATAGAAACAGATGGTTGTTTCACAACACAAACATTAGCTGTTCAGCACAAGGTAATTCACAAAACTGGAAGCATTCAAGTAGCTAGTGTTTTGCTTTGCTTTACTAGCCTTGAAATTTTCCATGTTAAGGAAATCTAAAATTAGACCTGCTGCACTAGACTGTGAGCTCAGCTAAACTGGAGTAAATGAAATGACTCTCAGCTTAGGTTATCACTGACTGCTGTTGCATGTGCCAATATCTGCAGTTAGCTCTAATTATAAGGTTGATCCTTTCCTCTGCAGCACCTATATTTACAGATTTCTGGCACTCTTAGCATTAACAAGAATTTATTTACACATCGGTTTATTTGCCAAAGAGATACATCCTCACCTGACATAACACTTCAGACTGCTGCCAAACAGGCTAACCAAGTTTGGAGTCCAGACAGCTAGCCTGGATTATGCTTCAAGACAAACAGATAGCTCTACAGAATTATCATAATACGATTTTGCTTGATGAACCATTTGACAAGTTGGTGCCTTCTACTCAGCAGTCTGTCATTAGACTACTGCTTACCTTCAGTTAACTTGCATTCTAAGCAATCTTAGCTAATTAAAGAAGAATATTTAGATACCCTAAGTGTCCAACACATGGTTTAGATATAATTTTAGACATTTGCCCTCCCCTGCCACATGCAGAAACCTTTCAGAGAGTAGACCTTCCAGGAAAATGGCTACTCAGCTCCCTTAGCTTTCTCTATAACAAATGTTTTGAACAAATCCCAATATCCATAGTGCTATCCCTGGTATGATGTCTGTAACAAATCCCATCAGGTACCCCATGGTCCAGTCTGTGTTTTAGTGTCCTCATTAAAAAAAAAAAAAATTAAAAAAAGGTCCATTTCATACCAGCCATAACTGATTGTCTGTATCTGATCCTATTTTCATCCTATTTCATCCAGGAACTCTAGTTTCCTATTAAAGACTTAAATCCCAAATATACAGTATTCGTAAAGCAACACCCAGGAAGAAGAAAAAAACAAACCACAAAAATAGAGAGACTCATATTAGCTCTTTCTTGGATACGGGCAGCATTAAAACACAAAACATGCCCAAATGCCAAATGGACAGGGAAAAAGAAAAAAGAACAAAGAAAAGAAAAAAGTTAAAAAATAGGATACTTTAATAAGTTGAACATGAAAATTACAAGTTATTTTAACAGCAAATCTTCAATTTTAAAAAGCTAAATTTTCCCAAGTAGAGATTAGCAAAATTAGTTTTCTTGTGTATATTTTCAATTTTGTCCATTTTCATAATCTGCTTTCTTGAGACCAGGGAACTGTCTTATCAATTACAAATTTAACAAATAAATTTAATGATATTGCCTCTAGGAATTTTCTACAAAGTTGCTAGGTTAGGATTTTTACTTGTAACTTTCAAAGTATTGGATCCAAGTACTATTTAAATCAAAGGACTCTTTGTATTTCTCCCTAGAAAAACAATGAATAACACAACATTAATTAAATGTATCTCCATCAGATTTTACAACTTGGAAGAGCTGAGTACAAACCTATAAAGAGAAAATCCTGTAGAGGATATAGTTTGAACCTGCGTTCAACAATAAAAGAACCACAGAAAATAGTGTTTTTTTAAAGAATACTTTATTTTTATACATTTAAGAAGCTTAAGATAACATAAAGCCAACTGCAAAACAAATGGATTTTAACTATTTGGACAACTGATTCAAGATGTAATGTACTTCTAGTGAAGCAACTATTTTATTTATAAAAAAAAAGCTGTTCATGGCATAAACTTGCAAAAATAAAGATCAAAACCTGCTGACATAATCTGAGGTTCCTACAGGGTATTTGTATCTGGCTGTTACTTTATCTTGCTTGAGCATAATTACATTTGAAGAGTAAATCAATCTTTGGTCTCAGGAAGTAAAAATAATTTCCTACCTTCTTAAAAATATCAAGAATTCATCTCAGCATAAAAGGAAGCAACAAGAAAGTCAGGCCTAATAGATGGTTGTCCTGTTCTTAAGTCTGACAATGCTAGGAGCTGAATAGAAGTTGTACTGGAAATCATTAATTCAGGATAAAGCCTGGTAATGCTGTGAAAGCACTCTTCGACACAAGAACTTTGATGATTGTGTGAAAATAATGGCTGGGCATGAACAAAGAACACACCACATTGAGAAAAAAAAAATGTGAGATTGATATCTATCAGCTTGATTGGAAGCACTAAGAACACAAAGAACAGAAAACTGCAAGCATGATCAGTGGCAGTGAATGTCAATCCTCAAATGCTCCTAAAAAGATGGTCCCAGATTAGTCATCATTCATAAGATCTTGTCATTGTCTATGTAAGCACTGATTCTCTTCTGGAACTGAAAAAATATCAAAACTAATGTTGCCTTATAGTATAAAGGGACATCACACCTGTTTTAGCTTATTAATTACTTAAGTTTTATGATCAAGTTATAAGAATATACCCAGCTGGTAGTGACAGACCATAAGAATATTGGATCACCTAGTCTGAAGCCACCTGTAGGCAGGCTAGGTTAAAGTTAGCGCTGACCTGAACCTAACCCTTTGCTTGCCCTTGTCCCCATTTAAAGGAACTACAACTAAGTGTATTTCGTGCCAGTACTGAACTTGGAGAGATGTCTGGTGAAGATACAGCCACTCCCTTATTCCTCCTTTCCATGTACAGATCTCTCCTAAACTCGAGCTGCCAGTCACCTCAGGCTTTAAGTGACTGTTGCTTGCAAAATCCATTCTGAATACCGTATTCCACACCAAAAAACACACTTCCATTCATAAAAAAAGAAGAGCCAGCCTTTTGTGAGTTTTGCTGACATTTACCCTGATCCAGAAACAGGACATGCACGTGCTTCCATGCTGTAAATAATCCAATCTGCTCTCCCCTCAACTAAGAGCCATGAGAAGGGGGGCATTTGCTCACACAAATTTGGCAAACATTCCTCATTTCTGTGCTTTCCATCCAGTGCAACTATATTATTGCTTTAATTTAATCTGGTTTTATAAACTTTTGGACCCTAACTTTTACATTTTAAGCTCAACATAGTACCTGAATTAAGAATTCACATGGCAGATTGTTTGGGTTTCTTCCTTTAACTATTCATTTGTATAAAATCAGTATACTGCTTACATATCATACTTAATAGTCAAAAATACATGAAGATACTCAGATAATATATTGCTCTACCATAAAACCTTCACACCTAAGGTCCATTGGCAATTCCACTAAACTGCATAAACTTATCATGGCACATGTGGTAGTTGAGATGGCCACAACACGCACAGTACCACCACACAGTTTCAGAAGGCTTTAAGCATTCCCCCAAACAGAGTAACACCATACATACCAGAAGGCTTCAAGCATCTGCCCATACAGAGTAACATCATTCCACTTCAGAAAGTTGCAAGCATCTGCCCTTCTTGCTCTTTAGCCCACCCTTTTATACCCCTCATGTTCATGCATTGCACCTGTGTGCCCTCTGTTCCCTTTGGTGGTTGGTCAGTGCACCTGGGCACTCTGTGTCTCATTATCTTCAATACTGTTCACCTGACCTACACAGCTCTAGCCTGTTAGGGATGAGGCTCAGGCACAGCCCCACTCCCAATTACTACAAACTGTGTACCTACATAAAAATTTTAAGCCCTGCACTCTTGTATATATTCTACACCAAGTATTCAGGAGGCACTGAAAAAAATAATAGTTGAGTCAACTATTTGAATTGCTAAAGTAGATGTCACTTCCTGAAACTGTTGTTTCAAAGAACTCTGCAGACCCCAACAAAAGAAGGGCATGGACCTGCTGGAGAAAGTCCACAGGAGGGTCACAAAGATGATCAGAAGACTGAAGCACCTCTCCTATGATGAAAGGCTGAGAGAGTTGAGTTTGTTTGGCCTGGAGAAGAGAAGGCTCCAGGAAGACCTTAGAGCACCTTCCAGCAGCTGAAAAGGCTATGACAGAGCTGGAGAGGGACTTTTCACAAGGATATGGAGTGACAGGACAAAAGGTAATGACTTCAAAATAAAAGAGGGTAGGTCTAGATTACATAATAGAAAATTTCTTTGCTATGAGGGTGGTGAGACACCGGAACAGATTTCCCAGAGAAGCTGTGGATGCCCCATCCCTGGCAGTGTTGAAGATCAGGTTGGATGAGGGCCTTGAGCAACTTCGCCTCATGGAAAGTGCCCCTGACCATGGCAGGGGGTTGGAGCTGGATGATCTTTAAGGTCCCTTCCAACCCAAACCATTCTGTGCTTCTATGATACCTACTTCAGCTGGTATACAGACCAGCTAAGTGTGAGTAAACCAACAATAACACAAACCAAAATGGATGTTCTAACTCCAGTAGGAATCAAGTTGCATGATAGATGCACAGATTCTTTCAAAGATGTTTGTACTTGATACAACTCGGAGTTTCCTACAAGGCCAGCTTTACTGTGTAAAATACTCTACATAAAGAACATGCCACATAAATGACAACAGCCCTTCCAGAATACCAGATCTAAATAACATTTCTCAAAGCACTTCTGTTCAGGAAAGAGGCTTAGTGCATAGAGACAGGAACAGAGATGAGGGAAGTGGCCTGTGGATATCCTCATGTTTCAGACAGCTGTGTGTGCATCTTGCTCAGGGGACAATGTAAAATTAGAGTAGAGCATGGGGAGTGAGACAGAGAGTACAATGGAACTGATAAAGGAGCCTGATATCTCAGGCCTAATCAAGCAGAAACCATGGGAGAGAGACACAGATAACTGCTCCCTGGTGTAGAAGTGACCAAGAGACATGTTGTGAAATTTTGTAATGATTATCAGGTAACTGATGTAATGAAGAAGGTGTAACCAATGAGAAACTGTTACCAAAAATAGAATCCTATATACCCTATATAAACTCTTCATATTCTCAATAAAATTGTCTTCTGAACCAGCTCAGTCGTCCCCATCTCCCTATCGCCCATAGTAGAGGGCCCATTCCTACATCTGTGTCAGAACCCAAGTGTCGTGGTTTGACATGGAAGTGAATTTTTTCCAGGAAGTTGGGTCAAACCAATTAGTGGTCAGGTTTGGATATTGGCACCTGGAGTGACCACTGAAAGTATGGACACGCCTCTGAGAACACAGGGGGTTAAAAGCAAGAACTCCCAGGAGAACTGTCTCTTTTGGTTCCGGTCGTCAGAGAGTGCAGACTCTCCCCTGCCCAGCCATGGGCTGGGTGTGGGAGGGGAAGCCACGTGGCCTTGTCCAGGTAGGCCGAGGGGCTGAAGGTCTGGAACCCAGCCAGCTCCTGGACGGAAGGGTGGAGAGAAGCGGAGATGCCTTTGTTCCCCCCCCCACCCCACAGAGGGAAAGCGACAGAGAGCCTGGCGGCACCTGGAAATTTGCTGGCAGAGGAGAAGGAGAAGGGGGGGAATAGTGCCCAGCATGGGAGACAGAACACCGGACCGAGATATCAGCCGTCCAGGGAGTCTGAACTTTTAACCCTTTCCAGGAAATGAGGGCTTTGTAAAATATTACTCCTCCTTGATTTGTAGTGGAAGAGAGATAGTCCAGGACCTGAGATGTTAGAAGAAGAAATATTTAGGTGGGAGGAGATGATGAAGTAGCTTTTGGCTGGACTTTTCTTGTTAGCCATGGACTGAACCAAAATCTCCTGCAATAGAGACTGCATTTTAGGGGGATGCAGTGGTGACCCAAGGAGACCTGTTTCAGCTTCAAACAGCACAGGAATGGCAAGAACCAAAGAAAGCTGAGGAGGGAATGGTGATACCCTCTGTCTTCAGGAAGAAGATGATTCCTGTTTTTGGACCCTCGGCCCCAGGGGAAAATGGGGGGGACTGTAGTCCCAGGATGAGAAGCTGAACTGTTGTATCTTTGGGTCCATGGCAAAGCATCCTTAAATGAGCCCTATGAGCAGTCTGTCCATGCACGGTGGTGAGAGCACTGTGACATGGAAAGGAGAGTGTCACACTGGCAGATTTTTTTTCCGAGCGGTTGCCATGTGTGACAGGGAAACACAGGGTGGCAACTGTGTTTCCTGGCGAGTCTGTGGCACAAGAGAGACTTCTCTCTCCCTTGATAGTTTGAGTATTGATTATCTGAAGGGTGGTAATTTGATCAGGAATCCCGGGTGATGTTTCATGGTGGGTGTTTTTGGATTTGGGAGGAGGAGGGGTGCCCTGGCTGTCTCAAGACCCTGGCTCGGAGACCTTGGCACAAAGTCAAAAACACCTGTGGCTTCAATTTTAGCCCGTGGGAAAGGTTGCCAACTCTGTATGAGGAATTACAAGCCACAAGGGTTTGAGTAGTGTGATACGTGAATTGACACAGGGTGAAAAAATAGAATTTTGGGGTTTTTAGAATGTGATTCAGGGGTACAAGATAGAGGAATTTGGGCGTGTCCTAGCCTTCTTCTCCTTCTTCTTGTCCTCCATGTCTTGGTGTGATGGCTTTTCTATTGGTTTAAGGTAGAGACACGCTGTCTAACATAAGTGATAGGCATTGGCACAATATTGTAAACACTCTGCGTAACTTTTGATATAAAATGTAAACACTGCCCAAGAGGGCACGCAGAATGCCATGGCCTCCTTGCTAGACAGAGAAAGAATGTTATAGATAAGGAAAAATAAACAACCTTGAGAAGCTGATCCAACGCATTCCAACTCCTTCTTAGGCTGCACAGGCTAGGAAACAAGGACTTTTACAATCCTGGGGTCATTCCAGCATCGCAGACCCTGAGACATTTGGAACAAAACTATGGGGTGTTTTTACAAGCAATTTCACACCTTTTTCTCCAAACCATCCCCTCCATTTCCCCATCAACTCAGAATACACTGTTTTGGCAAGGGCACATTTCATACCATGCATTTGTGCTCATTATCAGCATCAGTTATGATGATGCAGTACAAGGCATCTAAATATTATTGCTGACACAGTACCAAAGAGTAAAATTTTTAGCACAAAAGCAGTGACAAAGACTAAAGGTCTGGCAAGATAAGAACCATTCATGTTTGCCATCAAAATGAACAAATGATGGAATATTCAACTTACACCCACCCATATTCCAGAGATGAACCCAAGGCACACAATTGGTCTTTTGCTGATTACTGCATAAAGTGTGCTTCTCATGGAGGTGACTGCATACCAACTGCCACGTTAACAAGCAGTGTCTTCCCTCAGACATTTACAAACATCAGAATGCTTATTCATGACAGTCCCACATATCATCTGCCGTCCCAGATGGTGACTGGTGGGATGCTGATTTTGTCCTAAGGCAGTTACCACCCACCAAGATAGTATATGCAGTGCTAAATAAAAAGCATGTGCCATCTGCTGTCAAGTTTAGAAGATTTGTTGAGATGTACTAGATTAGTTTAAGTTTATTTTAGATCAGGCAAATCAGGAGGTTATAGCTCTCTAACTGCCTAATAAAATAAGAGTAAGTTGCACTGTAGAAGACACAGTAAATTAAGAACAAGTTACAATGTTCTGCTGCTTCCACCTACTGACCTGGGAGCAGCTAAGGATTCTCACTGTGATCAGTGGCAAAAGGCACATATGGCCGCAAGTTCAGAGGGAACCTTAGACCAAGAAATAATTCTGCAGAACTTACAGTTTTCCTTGGCCTGAAAAAAAATTTAGGAATTTTATTTCTTGCCAACAGGATGTTTTCTGCCTCCTTTTCTTGTGATCATTTACAAAATGATACTGTTATCATTTTGATTGCTGGTTCCTCCATCAATTCTTGCCCAGTTCCAATTTTTTTCCTAACCTCTCTGTAGAGTCTTCTTATCTTCCTGCTCATGCACTGACATATTATATATACATAGAAGAAAGAAAAGACAATTAAAAAGCAGAACTAGTATGATATCTTCATCCTTCTTCACAACCAGCATAAACTCACTTCATGTGTCATATCCATTTATACACGGTTAATAGAAAATACAACCATTTCCCCAATAACTATTAGGAACTCAAAATATACAAAATAATTCTATGCATTCTTTTTAAATTATCTAATTTAATTTATTTTTATACATCGATAAATATCTAAAGCAAGCAGAGAAAATAGAAAAATACATCCACAGAAGCATTTTTCTAATCTTTTTAAATCACCAGGTACATTAAAACCTTTCTCAGGCAGGCAATTAATCCTTGCACAAATATAAAGTTTACATCACTGTCTACTGGGATGAAAAAAGCATTGTTTAAGCTGAACCCTTAAGAAGTAAAATTTCAAAATATGGACAAATTGTCATTAAATCATTAACATCAGAAGGGCAGGACACAAAGGAGAGAGATCACCAAGGTCTGTACTGCACAGTAATGAGGGAGAGGGGTTGCAAAGGTCTCTGCAGGGGCCCTACACTGTCCCCAGCACTATGGCCCCTGTGGCTGCACCTGCAGAGATCCTCCAGGAGCAAATGCTCAAGGAAGTTTCCTCCAGGCCAGCACAACTGCATCACCTCCTCCAGCATTCACCCCATGAAGGGCAGAGGAACAGAGTACATCAATCAACTGAAAATGACAGCTTAGCTCCTGAGAAAAAGCAGGAACAATCTAAGGAAAAAAAGCCCAAACCATCTGGAAATCTACAGGACATGCAGCCAGAGGCAATGAGGGGCAACAAAGTAGTTTTTTCCAAGCTCCTTAAGCATGTTTGCTTACCCCTTTTCAAATGAGTGTTTGTAGAACTGTCAGCTGTTTTAAATCATCCCAGACTGCTTCCTCTACTGCAGAGTTCACTAATCCACGATCCCAGTGCAGCTCTCTGTAGAACACTTTATTAAATGGCCAGGTAACCATAAATGCATTTAAAACTAAATACCAGATATTTAAGACAAAAAGATATGTCATCAAATTTTACAAGTCACAGTTAGTCTTGTGCTGCCATCCTGCATAGAATACAAGGCTGGCACCTGCTCAGGGATATAAACATCATTCCACTTGTCATTTTACAACTATCTATTTGAAGTCTTCACAGAAATTCATGCATACTGCTCCCCTAAAAAGTAAAAAAAATTATTTTACAGAGGGATAAACTTCTGATGATGGCAGTCACATGGAAAATTGGCCATTAATCTCCCCTGAATAAATATGACCCCCAGGAAGATGAAAGTATGAGCAGAATATATATATTTTTACACTAGAAAATGCTGAGGTGCACAACAAGAAGTTTTACTTAAGCATTTTCAGCTCAAGTTATCTTTCAGAAGCCCATTTTATTCTCAGGAGAAATTTCTCTCCAGTCATTCATTTTTCAAAGCCCTTTGCAACTTTAAGATTTCAGTAAAGCTGACTTTTATGCCTTATTTGAGTAGCTCTCTCCCTTGTCCAAGGTGTCACATTCCCTGGAGACATTTGGTAGACTTAAATTTCCTCAACATTTTATTAATAAAGAATTTTTTAAAAACCCATTCTTTTTTTGATGTGCAGACAGTTGATTTTGTAACACAAAACATCCTTGTAATAAAAAATTATTTTATTAAATTCTCCAGTTAATGAAGATCTTTCTCTCTCACATTGGCTTACCAAGTTGATCTGTGGTAAAGTTGTCCCCTTCTGAATAGCTGATAACTGAATACATTTTTGTTAAAGACAGTTTTAAATACACTTACTGCCTTAAAAGACCCAGCAGGTTGACTATCCCTCCTGTGTTGACATCAAAACCTCATATTCAAGCATGAGGTTTTGAATATGAAACATTTGGAAGGGTTCACTTAAAAACCCAAGTTATCAATCTGATGTCACCTCTGCTTATGACACTCCACTCACAAATTCAGGGCAGCTAGCTCTCAGAATTATATCTTGCAGTATTAGGCATTTTTCTTAAGCCTGGGTCATGCAGTCATAAAAATCCCCAGGAACTTCAGCTTTTTAAATATCCTTCTAATCCTGGCAGAGCTGACTGAAAACATGAACCCTAAAGGCTCAAAAACTGGAAGGGAATTAAAGAGAAACCAATTTCAATTTTCTTCTAGATCTGAGATGATTTTTGAATGTTCAGAGCTGACAATGTTTAGGCAGGAGCATTTATCTTCTCTCAGCCATGCACTTGATCAGGGTCTGGACTGCTGCTATGCTGTATCACTGTAAGAAACATAAGATTTAAAAAAACAAAGCCCAAACAAAACCAAACCTAAATTCTAGTCCTCGTGTACTTCCTCCAGGACAAACCCTGAACAATCAGGCATGTATTCAGTCATACAGTCCAGGCACTGATTTTGGGTCAACCCTGGCTGATGGTTTAATTTCTTTTTCCCTATTTGTTCAGTCCATAAATCCATCAGATGACAAGTGTTTTGTCTTCCGCTGTGTTCCCACAACCTCCCTGTTTTTACAAGGGCATGTAGTGACAGGATATGGGGTAATGACTTTAAACTGAAAGAGGGTAGTTATAATATAAGAGGGATTAGTTATAACCTAAACTACTTCACTGTGAGAGTGATGAGGCCCTGCCACAGGTTGCCCAGAGTGGATACCCTGTCCCTGGAAGTGTTCAAGGCCACATTGGTTGGGGCTCTGAGCATCTTGATCTGGGGGAAGGTGTCCCTGTGCACAGCAGGGGGTTGGAACTAGATGACCTTTAAGGTCCCTTCCAATCCAAAACACTCTATGATAATATAATTCCTTTATTTTCCAAGACTAAGGAAGTCTCCCCATAACAAAACAGGATCTCCTTTTCCCTGGCCAGAACTCTTCTCTGCACCCATGTCAGTCTGAAATCATCACGATTGTTAATTAAATCAGTTTCCTGAACTCCACATGGACACTCATCAGTTTTGCAACTGCAGCATTAATGCTCCCTTATTCCTGAAAAGCAGAAAGGTTAGGAATCACTATTTCATTTTACAAAATATTTCTAAACAATATACAAATCAAATTTTTATTTAATTAGGCTTCATTAGGTATGGCAATTAAATGAGAATCCACAGCTATTGTAATTAATTCTGCTTATGCAAAATGGCCAATGCAATCATCAGGCCAAATGGTCAGTTAAATGCCACATTATTATTTTTAGTATTTATCAGTTCTTAGCTAACAAATGAGTGAAGAAAGCCCAGTTCAACTGTCAGCAGAAACACTCATCTGCCATAGCAGTAGATTTCCTCTAGGAAAGCAACTAGAGTTCAGAGATATACCCAAATATCCTTACAAAGGAATGGATATAAAGGACTTAGTTTGTTTACCAGGCCATTTTCCTAGCTGCATTTTGATTTATACGGTGAATCCAAAGGAAAAGTTCCATACCTATTTACACTATTTATAGCATGAGGCGTGTCCACATCAAAAGGACAAAACATGACTTAGGTACTAATGACTCCATTCTTGCTCTCTAAACAATCTGTAGGGACAGTACACAGGCTGATCTAATGGCTGCTCCTCTCATATCTAGATTATCTAAATAAATCCTGAATAACAATAGAGGAATGGTTTTATCACACACATTTTTTAGAAACGAAGACAGACAAGATGAAACAGTAGCATTCTGAAGAACTTTAACAATTTTACATGTGTTTGACTATTTAGACTGTAAACAATAATTAAGTACCACTTCATCTGGTCTCTTCTTGACCTTGTAAAAGCAAATAGACAGATGGACCAGGAAAACCACAAAGTTAAATTAATTTCTTTTTGAAGATGTTCTTCTGATTCCTTTAATGAACACTCTTATTTCAGGGCAAGCACAAATTTGAGGAGAAGACTTGAGAGAATATGAAACTTTCCCACCAAAGTTCTTATTGCAACAACAACCCAAAAAAGGTAGTATTGTCCCAACACTGAAGTCATTAATAAATACAGTCGACCTACATTTTTCATTTCACATACTAAACAATGTTACATTGTGGTCCTAAACAGCTGCCATTTCTCACTCTTAGGATATCATAATGTCATTTTTATGCACTTTCCATTTTTATGTTACATATAGGCACTCTGAAATAAATAAAACTACACAAATTCATGTAATTTATTATCAGTGATAAGCATTAGGCATTAACATCAGTAAGCGTTCTGAAAATAAGTCCATATGGAATACCAGTTCGCCTTTTTTTTTTTTAATGCTTAACTAGATTTCATACTATGTTCATAAAAGACATGAAAAAAAGGACATCGGCTGAATTTCCTAAACCAAGTCACCCTAACAATTTACCCTAGCATATTGCAGAACACTGAAATAAAAAAAAACTTGTAATTTCTCCAATGTAAAATGCAAAAAAAAATCATAATGAACTCACTGAAAGTAGAAGAGAAATCTATTCTAAGAAAGCTGTGTGGAATAGCTATATTCTATACAGGAAAAATAAGTAATTTTTCAAAGTAATTGTTATACAAAAGAAATAGGAACAAATAAATCAGTGTCCTAAAACTCTGCCAGTGAGTGAACTCATTTGGGAACTACAGCTGTTGCGCTTTAGAGATTTGGATTAAAATCCATCATTATCTTTCAGTTAATACTCTTTCATCGACCAATCAGCAGTCATATGGTGTTTACCAACCCTGGTCACTTAACCCACTTGAATGGCCTTTGTGCTATAATTTGTACTTCAATACAATCAGATTACTTCTAATCTAAATGATTTGTGTCCTTTATGGGACAGATAAACACTAATCCCAAGGTTCCTAAAACATAGTGAGCGTAAACAGGGCCAGTATGGCATCCATTATTTGTCATTTTAATGCAATATTTCATTCAAGTTGGGAAACATTTGACTTGATCATACTGACCCTGCCTTTTAGATGCTCATTTTAAATTTCTTATACAAAGAACAAAGATTTATTAGCAAACACCACCATTCAGCAAAATCAACAGCAAAACAATCAATATACCAATATATAGATACTACTTTTTGATCAAATTATTTCACAGAAAAAAATAATATTTTTTAAAAGAAGACTAAGCAAAGAAGAACACTTTAAAACTCATTTTTCAGTAGGGAGTTACATGTTCAGTAGTGGCTCACAGTCCCTGGGTATCAATTTTAAAAGTTTGCCTCCTCAGAATGGTTTTCCAAGTATTCAGTAGGTAAAGTGTCCTTAATCATTCCTGTTCTTCAGTTAATCTTGAGTGACACTTGGAAGCAGTTGTGCTCCAGGGCGAGTCTAGCATCTAATTACATTTAGCAGTAATATGCTTAGGCTCTGATCTCACAAATGCTTCTGCACAGGTGTATCAGTGACCATGCGACCGTGTCCCGAGAAAAGGAGGGACCCACACAAGCAACTATAGATGCATGACTGGAGCCAAGTACATCAATCTATTTGTACCTCAAAAAATGCCAGAGTTGGGAATAAAACCAGTTGAATAGTTCAGTAATAACCTCATGGTGACAGCAAGTATGAAAACAGCTTTGTAAATAAAGGTATTATCAGTGTCACCATTTTATAGTCACATACTTACCAACATATGTATTTCATACTGACAAAATGCCAACTCCCTACAAAACATCTATGTAAAATGGAACCGATCATATTCAAAGTTAAGCCAGGACAACTCAGAATTGGCTAAAACATTGCCAAAGAAAAATTAAGATGCTAGATCATCTTAATAGCATCTGTAGCCATTAACTTACACAAATATGAGTGTGTTTACTTAAAATACTGAAGCGATACGCAGAATAAATAAATAGACTCCATAACCTGGGGTAGTTATGAAGTGGGTATGTATGTCAGCACCCGGCACAAGTGAGATAGCTCTCCAAAACTTGTGCCCTGAGCCTCAGTCTGACCCACACCTTTATTCCCAAAGATGTTCCATATGCAATACATTGCACAACTTTTTCATGAATATTCAACCCCTGGCCCCGCCTGTCCTCGCCTCTCATGCTAAATAGGTCCACGCCCTTCTGGGCACGCGTGGTTTGCTGTGGTGGTCGCACGGGGGTCTCTCGGTGGTCCTGAGGCTGAAGGTTGTGGTCTTCTTCATGGCTGAACTTTTGAACTTTTCCTCTCTGTGCGTGCACTTTTGGTCCTTTGGTGCTTATCTGAGTAGGTCTGTCAGTCTTGATAGGCTTGGAGACAGAGGAGCTTCTTTATCTGGGTTCTTTGCCTCTTCTGGTATTGTTCTTTATGCAAGAAGCTCTAGAAATTTGCATTTTCCTATGCCCTTTGTAGCAGGCAGAGGTTTCTTAAGAAAAAGGTTAAAATTCAACACATAACTCTACAAGCTAAATTATAAATGCTTAATTCATTTTGTTAACCTAACTCTAAAAATCTCTGTTTCAATACCTCAACACAGGTGCTTGTATTTCATATTAAAACTCTTGCTACTTTAGGTCATTAACTAAGCAAAATTTCACTTATGGTGCCCTCATTCACAGGTAGTGCTGCCCTCAGTAGGTGACCTCAGCCTACCTTGCAGTGATGAGTGAGCTCACACACACAGAGAATCAGGAACCACCACCACCGCCAAAATTCTGGTTTAAAACAGAGTCACACGCTGACACAAAAACCTTTAAAAAGCCTCCAGGATTATTCCGTGTATACTCCATACTCTACTCTGAAAATGGCCCTTGTAATGTTCCTTGTACTTTGAGCAAGATCCCCATTATACATTACAAAACGGCCTCCTTGAAAGGTCCAGCAGAAACCACGGCTTGTTTGAGATTTCCCAGAAGTTGAGACAATTTCAAAAGTGCTGGGAAAGCTTCTATAATTCACTTCTGAAATTATAACCTAACAAACTACCAAATACAGAGGATTGATCTAGCTTTCCAAGAGCAGTAATCTTTATTTTTCACTAATTTCTCAAACTCTCACAGAACCTCACAAAGTTTCATATTTCCTTGAATACTGTATTTGTGTTTAACTGCAAAGATGAAGTAAGCACAAACTGCAATTGTTAAACAGCAAAGCACACATTCTCTTTTACTGACATTTAAAAGGACTATGTGACAGTCCAAAAGCCAGATGCAACAATGACATGCACAGCCCACTTCCACAATTACAGCCATTGCGAGTGCTTAGAGGAGACTGGAAAGAGGGGGAGCGTTGTTATTTTTTTCCCCAGATACCTAAAAACTCCTGGACCAGCTGTCCCAAAGAGTGCTGGCTCCAGAAGAGACTGTGAAGTCCAGAAACACTGAAAGAAATTTTATGAATGTAAGAAAGTAACCAGATATTTGAAGGAAGTACTTGTAAATTCTACAAATCCTTATTTAATCAAAAAACATCTGGCAACATAGCAAAACTTTGAGAACCCCAGAATTTATGTCAGAAACCATATCTCCCATCATGGGAGGAGGTAATAGTCTTCACTTACAAACTCAGTAGCTCATTTATAAACTGAAAAGGTACCACACAGTTCTAGCAGACTAATAGCAGCAAGTCCAAACTTCGCAAGAGAGAAAAAAAAAAAAAGAAAAAAAAAAGAAAGAGAGAAAGAGGAAGAGAATGAGGAAAGGGAGAGGTATCTACAAAACTCTAAGAGCAAACCTCAGCCCTCAGATGCAAGCCAGGAAAGGTTCTAGCTTTTGTGAGTCCATAGCTATCTATGGTTCTAGCTTTTGTGGGTCCTATCTCTATAGGACCACAAGCTAAATAAGGAATGGTCACTTCCTGAAATAAGCAGGAAATGGATACAGATGATAACAAATTCAGAAATAAATGTGTGTTTGCATCAGACACAGGTACCAGAAACATACCTGTAATGTTACTGTACTCTTGGCAGAAGGTGGTAATTCTTTAACACCATACAGCTGCACAGTAAAAAACCATAAAATAAAAGGGCTTCATTCTGATTTCAGAGGGTTCCCAACAGTAATTACTGAAAGCGGCTGCCCCAAGTAGAAACCAAATTGTTTCTGGAGATCCAAAGAAGGCTGAAGGCAGCTTCTTTTCCCCTTTCCATTGCAGAAGCCATGCTTAGACCACTTAAACTATTAAGAATCCAGAATTAACAGATCTGCATTTACAGTATTGGAATTAAGAAAATCAGAGCCCCTATATCAAAGATGCTGTAAAGACAAACATGTGAAACTAACAGAAGCACAACTAGAGAAACTTACAGTGTAAGAGTAATACAGCAAAAATTACCTCTTTCTTCTAAAAACTTATTTGTATGGTTCATTTGGAAAACACCTCCCCAGATTCCTTAGCTAAGGAAAACAGTTGGCCACGAAGGGTTTTACAGCCCATTATTGAAATTATATCACACTGAAACGCTATTTCTCTAGGATCAAGAAAAAGATTCCAAATATGTCAAACAGCTGCACTAAACTCACTTTGAGCAAGAAAGATTACATCTGCATTCCTTACTTTACCTGCTATTTTTATGCTTTATGGAATAGTCACATTCCCTCTTCACTCTAATGAACTGTTGATGTGACAGGGAGGCAAACAATTGTAGGTCACAACAACGTGGACTGTTACGTCCTTGCCATAATAAATGAGGATATGCTAACA
Organism: Vidua chalybeata; assembly: GCF_026979565.1. NCBI lineage: Eukaryota > Metazoa > Chordata > Aves > Passeriformes > Viduidae > Vidua > Vidua chalybeata. Next base: position 15,734,955 of record NC_071536.1, on the reverse strand, counting down.
GCTTCTTCTGCAGCACTACCATTCCCCTACCTCCAGGAAACCATTAAACAGCTAGAGGTGTGAACCCATTGCAGCTTTCTGCTTCATTAAGTCATATATCCTTTTTACATTGGAGTCATGAAGCTATAAATCATGTGAGACAGAATGAGAGCTAATTAAAGAGTCAGCTAAGAATAAAATTCTGCATTGTTGCATATCAGACAGCTCCAAAATTTGCTATACTTTGTATAATATATTGTAAAATATTAAAGATGTTTCCAGCAGATAGTTGTTTTCTCTAAGAGCTGAGCACTGCTACCTGAAAAACATCAATATTTAATTTCCTAGCAGGGAAGCCCCATGAAACCCTGACTCACCTTTTTTTTTTTTTCCTTTTTAATAACAGATCATTCTGCCTTATAGTGCAGTCTTGTATACAATCTTTAAACTTAACTCCTTTTCTAATTAGTATCAACTTCTATGCTTCTGAATACAGAAATTCACAACCTCAGAATTCTCTACATACACTAGGTACACATATATCTAAATCTAGTCCTTAAACTTCAGTGCAAACACTTCAGGCTATTTACAGAATTCCTTTACCAGTAAGGAAATACTTATTTGGGGAAAAAAAATAAAAATCAATTTCCTGATGACAGATTTATAAGTCAATGCAATTATGTCAGAAAAGTTCTTCTTTGAAGGGATAGAGGTAAATCTGATGCAGAGACATTAACTGAAATATATACACCTCACAAGCCAAGAGGGCTTTTAAATATGCATAGTATTACCCTGACACCTAGAGCACCCTTTAGTAGGTGAGAAACTTGTTACACTGAGGCCATATGAAAACAGAGCACAAGGATGATCCTGTAATTCCAAGAGCTTTTTCTCTAAAAGATTTGTAATTGAACAGATATATGCAGATATATGTTCAACTCCTATTCCTTCTTCACCTTCTTTTCAGAGATCTAATAATTGTAGCTACTAAAGCAGTTCATCAAATGCAAGAGAATGTATCTCAGAGTAATCATTGCCAATATACATTTCTTTAAAAAATATACATATTCATATCAGTCTCAATGTGTAACTGCAAGGAATAGCCAAGTGCTTATATAGTAGTCTTACACTCCATTTTCCCAACTGTGGTTTCCCACAAAATACCTTAAGAAAAGGAAGAACAAATGTTTTTGCACTCTAAATTATATCCAAGTTTGACAAGTGAGCTTTATTTTTAAAGAGCATTGTTCTTTTTTTCTATTAAATAAAAAAAAAAAAAAAAAGAGTGTGTGAATTCATTAAACTAAACTTTTATTTCAGACTTCACTGACTGGAAAAAGAGCCAAAAATAATTTTTATTAAAAATGGGACACCATCCATAAGGTGATTCATATTTTACTGGGATATTCCAAGAAACTCTGAGTTGCTGGCCACTCTTGAGATCTGCTGCATTAGGCTGCAATCAGGAGGAGGGCCATGGGTCAAATACACAATTAGGACAAATACTAAGTTCAACAAGCCAGCACAGGAGTCAAGAAATTAGAAGAGCCAAGAAATATAGCTGCTGAAGGAAAGACCAAAGACTAAGGCATTCCAGCTGCCTGAGGGGACAGCAAAGAGGCAGGTATAGAGGATGCTCAGAAGTGACAGGGACCAGGCAGGGCTGCTTGCAGTCAGCCCATAAAAACCACAGCTCACACTCCTGCAACCTGAAAGATCCAAAGCAATCTCAAGTAAGTTTTTAATATTCACTACTAAGTCTGAAAAGCATTTGGCAGTACTTTGATAAGTGAATTAAGTTCTGCCTATGGCTTTATGGAAAAATATTAAATACAAATCCTAGCAACAAGCATTTAAGAGAGATTCTGACAATTCTTAAAAAGCAGCAGTGCTGGGTTTTATAAACTAGTCCATTCGGAAATTCAAGCTGAAATTATCCTTTTAAACAACATAAAGTACTTCTGTGGCCCAAAACCAGCTACTTCAACCTCATAAGAAATTTAAAAATAAATCAGCTTTTTTCGACAAGTCATTGACATGAAAGGAATTTGAGAGTTCTCACAAGATGGAAGAAGCCCTACAATAGTAGCAACAATATATGACAGGAACAGATTCAAGAACATATATGTATAGTAAAAAGATACATAATCAGAAACATTCAAAACTTTGATTGTGTCACACAAAATGTAAAAACATAAGCCACTCCATCATGTTGATATTACAAAGGCATTTATATGGTAGAAGCATACAAAGGCAAATTTGCCAAGCCCCCATGCTCAGCACAAAACATGATGTTGGCTCCTAACTGCCCGTGACAATTCCCACAGTTATCAGAACCACTTGGCAAAAGAGCTCTGATGACTGTGTGAGGAAGGAAGCAGCCGTGGTGCTGCTCATGGAGATTACAAACCCCACGGGCCCCTGGCAGCCACAGCTCCCTGCGGCCCGGCTGCCTTGTGCTGACTGGGGTTTAACGCCAGCGTGCGCTTCCTTTATTTTTAAACATTCGCCAAATCAGGTTAGTGTAAATCTTCCCCTCTGAACAAGAAGGAAGTTCTCCTATCCTTGCTCAAGGTCTAGATGTTCAACTTAAAAAAAAGAAAAAAAAAAAAGTCAGATAGTTTCTTGAAAAACTGTGATACAGAAACTTGATCAAGATTCTAATTTACTATTAGAAAAAAAAAGGTGAAAAGCTTCTGAGAACTAAATAACATATAAGAGAGGTCCATGGGGTTCCTTCAATAGCACAGTTTTTCCAGATCTTTTACTCTGCAACAACATGCCTCCACCAAGTTACACGCAGAAATATAGGCTAATGCAAATTCACTGGAAGTGGTAAAAACAAGAATTACACCACAGCTGTCAACATCTCACTGCCCCAACCTATTTAAGTTACATAATAGATTGTAATTATGATGGGGACAATTGAGATTCAACAAATCTACCAAGTTAACATAGCTGGCAATATAACCAAATTATGAAGCTGACAACATAATCAGATGTTGACATTACTTCTATCAAAATTTGTTATTACTGATGATCAACACAAATTTCCCTGATGTTGAAGTTTGTAAAGTTCCATTGTCTGGTTTCTTAGCCTGTTTTTGTAACATTCATGACATCGTGAGACTAACCCCACATGCCAAGGAAAGACACTAGAGGTTGCTTGGAATGTTTTCTCAAATCTGTTTGAAAGAATTGTCAGTTTCTGACAATAGGCAGCTCTTGTCTAGCCTTCCAGGAATATCACTTGCTCAAGAGTATCTGTCTTCAGCCTGCAGTGGAGAAGGGGTCCCTGAGTACAGTGGACTTAGCCTTATTCAAACCTCAATCAGTAGAAGTCATGGAAACAGAGAATCATTAAGGTTGGAAAAGACCTTCAGGGTCATTAAGTCCAACCTTTGACCAAACATCCCTGTGTCCATTAAACCATAGCACTAAACACCATGGCCACTCATTTCTTGAACACTTCCAAGGATGGTGACTCCACCACCTCCCTGGGCAGCCCATTCCAGTGCTTAAGTACCCTTTCAGTGAAGAAATTCTTCCTGATGTCCAACCTGAACCTCTCCAGGTGCAGTTTGAGGCCATTTCCTCCCATCCAGTGTCTCCTGTTACCTGGGAGAAGAGACCAACTCCCACCTGGCTACAACCTCCCACCATGTAGAGAGTGATGGAGTTTCCCTTGAGCCTCCTTTTCTCCACCCCAGCCACTCAGCCACTCCCTGGAGGATTTATTCTCTAAAGCTTCAACAGTTTCAGACTCTTTTGAAAGAAGAATGACTTCCATCTTTAAAATCAATTTTATATTTTTACAGACAATAGATATTAATTGCCAGCATTTAATACTATATAGAATAAGACTATAGCACTAAGTATCACTACCCATATGTGCTTAATGTTTTTACATTACTTATGGGACTAGGAGCATCATTAGTCCATTTTAACTGTCAAATCTGACAATAAGGTGATGTCACTTGTCTAAAGAATGTGAAGTTCTCCAGAGTGGAATCTGACAATGCCTGAGCAAGTACCAGTGAAACACAAAGCATGTCAAGCCTCTGATGCTACTCCACATAGCACAAAATTTATTTCTTCAATCATTTCAGAAGCTCCAGAAGCCAGGCTCTAGTTATAACTATTTGAAAAGCACTCACTGATGAAAAAATTCAAGATTTACCATGATTCCTTAGGGCAGAATAGCTTTCTTTTTAAAAGAAACCCAACTAATAGACTCTTTAAATTACAAGATCATATTTTCCCTCCCCTCACAGACTGAAGATTAGTCAAGACAATCAAAGTAATGAGAACAGCTACCTCATTAAAAAAAAAAAAAAAAGTCATTTGCTGCAGAAACTGTAAAAAAAGCTGGAGACTGCAAGAGAAAAAGATTCTCTCACTGTTGAGGCACTTACATGCTGCACTGCAGAATCTATCTGCAGCCTGGGCTTCACCACAGAGCTGCTGGAAATGCTTGGCAAGTTGCTTAAATCACTCACTACTAGCACACAACTTTCCTGGGAGCTTGAGTGGACAGCTGCAGGCTGGAGTTGATAGAGTTGCTGCTCAAGATGACAGTTCTGCTGTGAGCGCACCTTACATCGTTCTGAGGGCTGATGCACCAGACCCCAAGACTCAGCCCAGGTATTAACATAGCTGAAGACCCTTCTTTGTGCTGAAGTTTCCCCTTATGTTAGGAGAATGCTCTTTTATTTCTGTCATGGAAGTGTTGCAAAGATTTCTTAAATTTCTTTTACTATTGTTGAAGCACATATTACGCATGCTGCGCACAAAGTGTGGTAAGAAAAAACCAAGAGTTACTCTTGATTATGCCCACTAACAGACCCAGCTACGGTTGTATTGCATTTCCTAGTTTTCACATCCTTAACTTTGCAAGTTTTCAACTCTTTGCTTGAGGTTTAAAATATTCGTATTCTTATTCTCTGATTAACAAGGGACCAGGATAAGCATCAAACATGGTACTGACTATGCAGAGACCCCACAATCTACCAAATAAGCAACTGTCTGGCATACACTGCACCTGCATTGCAGACAACAGACTGCAGAAACAGTCTGAAAAGGCTGAATCTTTTCCATAATTTTTGATGCAGATTCATAAGGGGTTTTCTTAATTGTAACATACTAAATAATCTCATTTTAGCAAAAAGATGAAGTGCACCTAGGCACACACAGGCATTTGCAATTTCAAGTCAAAGATTCAGCAGCCAGTTATTAGCAGGTGGCCAAAGGAAGAAAGATTATGCAATTACTTTTTTTGGTCACATGCAGTCATGCAAAGAAACAGACTAGATACTCCTCTGCTAGCTTTTATTAGGATTTACATTATAAAATCCCATTAGGAGGTTCCTGCATCATCTTTGAAAGTCTTGCTGCACAAGGCAGAGTAAGAATTTTGAGGGTATTTACTTATTATCTTACCCAAAATAATCTTCTCTGGAATACACCTTAGTAATGAGTCTTAATACTCAAACTTTTTTTCCTGACTTAGGAAAACAAGCTTCTTTTTAGTCAAAATTATGACAGATACAATTGGACACTGTAAAATGTAAACTAGATGACATAAAAATCACATTAAACTTTTTCCCTCATTTTCATTTTGAAGCAGAGCATACTAATGTTGCCTGCCACACCACTGACTCTTAACCTAATTAATCTTTGAAATTGTAATAAATTATATTAGGACTAATGACACCTGATAGTCTACTATATCTAAATGGTATGTATTGAGAAGTATCAAATTAAAATACAACAGCATGTGTTGTTAAACAAACTGCTTCCATAGGTCTAGCTTTCTGTGCTTTACCTGCACAAGTACATATAGAAAGAGCAGCAATCATAATCAGTTGTGTTATAAACTCATTAGATCTTACAAGTTCAATAATGCTGAGAAGTGTTAAAGATTCATTGGAGCACAGCCTCTGCTAGGAAGCAGCACTACACCAGTCCCCAGTAAATAACTCAGTAAGGAACTACTCAGTATGAGACCACACTGGTCGTAGAATGGCAGCAGATTGACTGCCATGTTACAACAGCCTCATAAACTATAAATATACAATGGCTCAGAAAAATAAACAACAAAATGAAGAAAACTTTCTTTTTGAAGTCATAATGTGATTCAAGCTTCACTTTAAATTCATTTCACTTTGCTCTCCTGACCTGAATGCTGCCATGTCAGTCGCTGTTCTTCAGTGCCCGTAGTACATAGTTACACAGTCTTCCTTTACACACAAACCTTACCTTAGTCTTAAGGATCACTTTCCCTGCCACACAGGTGCAAGTAATGGATACTATAACAGAGCAGACTGGCTTTGAGCCTTGCTTGCAGGAGGACTCTGTGAGACATCTCTCAGTGTGAATCAGTGTGCTCTAGGAGACAAGATTAACCTACCTCACGTGCAAAATGACTGACTGAGCTGCAGGTGTGCCCCATACTTTCAGCACCAGCACATCTGCACCAAACAGTTTGCCAGGAGAAAGCAGAGAGTAATGAAAAACTGTGTATCTTTCAGAATCACAGCATCTCACCAATACCACAACGCATCATCCCCTCACACAGAAAGTTACCAGGTATAGAAAACTGTGAACCAGGGTGCATAACTATGCAGGGCCTGCATTCTGCCACCAAGAAAGTGCATTTTACTTGTTTGTAAACTGAAACGTATTTAATGCCATTTCTGTGTTCAACGCAATCTCACAACATTTTAAAACCTGTGAAATATTTATGGTTTTGTTTATTTTTTGTTACATATGGCTGTGTAGTTGAAAAACATGTAGGTATATAAAGTGAGGTAAAAAGGACTTCAATTGTCTCAAGTTGCTGCTTGTACTCATGTCTAGCTACTGTTCCCTCTTAAATTCCTTATTGTAAATGTTTAATAACCAAAAAAAGTTGTTGGCAATAAACAGAGTTTTATTCAACAATTTCTGAGGAGTGAAGCATTAACAGTGTTTTCCAGGTTAATTTGCTCATATCCAAACAATCATCAATAATGTAAATAGCACGGTTGGGACATGCCTCACTGTGTATTGGCACCTCCTGTCATTACAAGAGCTGTCTGGTAGTTCAGCAGCAGCAAATTGTTAAAGTACCAGTATTGATAAGCAACAGACTGGGGCTGCACTGATATAGTTAGATTGGTTTACAAGGCTTCTATTTTTACAAGCCTCAGAAGCTCAGGTTGTCTAATGAATTTTTAACATGTCAATTAATATGTTTATAGAAAGCAATGCCAGCTTTAGCTAATATACAAGAGGAATCACAGTTGCATGTACATTCTAAGCTTCACATTTGAGAAATTGAAAAGAATTATTGCACATGATCTGAGGACAGCAATCACTTAGAAAGGAAAAATAAAAAATGTGTAAGTTAATGGGCATGATTAATCACTCTGGGAAATATTAGCGTAATTTCATGGAACATGATGTATTGCAGGGCATCAGAAAAAAAGGTTTTATTTGTGACAAACAGAGTAAGACCTCACATCCTAGCACCAAAAGATACCTTATACCAGAAGAAATTACCAAGTATTTTATTATTTTTACCAACACACTACTGATAACATAAATTAAGCAATGCTTACTTAATAATATTCAGTGTCCTCACTGAATGCAACTGTGTTAGAATAGTAGGTACTCTTTGGCAGCACTTTCTCCAACAATATAGAATGACGTCAAATGACTGCACAGTGCAGAGACAATTTTTGCCATAATTACCCTGCTTACTTTGTAAAGTACATAAAGCCAGAAAACATGTTAATTTTGCGAAAAAAAACCATTTTTTAAAATCCTTAGGACACAAGTTTTAAAAAGTTTTAGATGTTTTGTTTTTAAAGCATTGGCTTTTGTTAAATAATGAAAACCATAAACTTCCTATTGTAAGATCATGCATGCTCTGTGAAACTGCAATAAAAAGACACATTTTACATTTGAAAAGAACCTGTACCTTTTTCACATGTAGGCAAAATAACAATAGAAAATAGCCCTTCAATCAACGTTTGAGCTGCATCTGTAGTTAGGCAAGCAGAGTATGTGGTGAAAATCTAGTAACCTATGCAGCCAGAGGGACGTTACAGTCACATAGGAGTGAAGTTCCTGTAATTCTTTCAACTCTGTACATTCATCAGCCTGAGGATAAAATATTCAAGTGCATTCTATGGATCTGGGGAAATTCCTCCTTTGTTAACTGGAGTATTTTGGCATTTAACATCTGCCTCTACTTTCACTGCATCAGAGGTAACTGAGGTAAGATAAGACATAAGATACAATATTCCCAATTGTATCTTGATGGGCAACATATATTAAGTACTACAATTTTCTGAATGCAATGCAAAAGTTACAGAACCAAAATATTTATCTGCTGCAAGTTGTAATTCAAGGAATTCCAAAGGGCTTAAGGCATATTACAAAGTAAGAGCAGAATTTCAGAAAGCAAGCTAAGATGCAAAGTCATCTTTTCTTCCCATTAACTACAGATGACCTGACCTTTGCAGGGTATTTCAGTACACTAGAGAGCACCTTGCACTCCAGTTCCATACTCTGACACATCCCAACACAGCCTGATGAATGCTTTGAGATTTAAGACTACCACAACTGCACCATATGCTCATTTTGAAACTAGCAGGAATGCCCCGTTTCATAAATTCTCAAACTCAGAGAGCAAATATTCTCAAACCACAATCCCTTGTGATAACCTGAAGAGAAAAAAATTGCAAGAGCTGTAAAACATCTGTTATGTTTTATGTAGTAATCCTCATTGCTGTTCAAAATCTTAGGACTTCCAGAGCTAATTAACTAACAAGCCTCCACTCCCCCAAAAGATTATCTCCACAAGGCCTTTTGCTGCTTTTACACATACTTATCCCTGAGCAACTGTACTTGAGGAGGAAGATAGCTGAGGAAAGCCAAAAGATTAAAAAATTTAAAAAAAAATGCAGTGAAGAACAGTCAGTTAAGAGAAATGGGTGCTGGTGTGAGTATATTGATTCCTTGTGAGAGAGTGTGCAGTGCAGAGGGAGCACAGGAGGGATGGACAGCTCCCATTAGTACAGGAAGAGGCAAGTCAGCACAGTATCTTGACACCTGCTGGTTTTTGTTAATATTTTGAGATTTAACCAAGCATCTGCTATATAATTCACTGGGGGGAAAAAATGTAAGACCTTGATAACTCAGTGAAAACACCCTGTAAAGAGGATAGTTTTCTTTCTGATTTCTTACTACCTTGCAGATTGTCAAACTAAACAATCGAAAGGAAAAAAAAAAAAAAAAAAAAAAAAAAAAAAAAAAAAAAAGGAAGTTATTAATGTGACCAGTGTCATAACTACTGGTTTATCTTCTGCCTTCAGATTTCACACAAGCATATAAATTCCCATCCACTGGAAAAGGTCTGAGGTACAAAAAATGCATTTGGCATAACCAAACACCAGAAAAAAAAAAAAGTTTGCAACTATAGAAGAATACCCTAGAAACAAAGCAGAAGAAAAGCACTGTCCCTCCCTGCTTAAGCAGTCTACTAACCTGGTGAAAGGAGTAGCAAGATTCTAGCTACTCCTGAAAGGAGTAGCAAGATGACTTCTTTGGAAAAGGAGAAGCAGCATAGTCCATTCACAGCAGTCTAGTGTCAGCTCTGGACTACACAAAGAGACACCTTTTCCTTGTTTTCAGAACTGCAGTAACCGGGCAGAGGGTGGCTGCATCCACTGGGGAGCACAATGCTGCCACGAGAGGCAGAAGCTTCGAAGAGAACGTTCTCCCTGAATCCAGGAGTCTGGGCATCCCACCAGTATCCTGCCATTGCGTCTCGTTCTGGACCTGCAGCAGCAGTGCTTCAGCCACACCTGCTGCAATCACACAGCTGCATCCCCAGTGACTTCAGGGTTTTGCACTACTGTTTCATGTTACATTCCGTTCAGATAAGAGAACACACAGGTTCTTGACAGCAAGAGTATTTCTTTTGCAGCTCATTTTTATACTTTGTACAAGGCAGCACTAAAGCAGCAGCAGAGAGTACAGAAATAAAATTATCATCTCCCTCCTCCCATAACTAGTAGTTAGTTACAGTTAAATTGTCTTTTGAAGATTTATTGAAACTTATTCAAGTGTGGCTCCCATCGCCACACTTCTCTAACTTTTCAATTTATCGATTTCCCACTGAAGTTTAACAGTACAGACATAATGCCAAGCTCACAACCTTTGAAACCCATGAAAATAGTTCCCAAGTTTGATCAGGACTCAAAAACAAGAGAAAACAAACCTAAGCCTTCAAACAGGCATGAATATTCTGACAATTCCTCTGAAACAAGGGCATTTCTTGCCTGTAGCTGCAGAAAATACAATCTTGTACCCAACTCTCCTCTGCATATTTGGAAACAGTGTCACCAGGACATTAACATTTTAAGCATACCATCATCGTCCACGGGCTTGCGATGCAAAGCACTTGCACTCACCACGCGTAATTAGCTCATCAAGGATGACTCCTTCATGCGGGTTAATTCCTCCTTTGCTGAAGAAATTTAACTTTCCCGAAGTCGTCGGGATATAAAAAACAAGAAAGCCGAGCTGTGCTCGTGCAACTACTTCTATTTAAAAAGTCACTCCGTGTGCCAGGAAAGCAGCGCTCGGTCCAGCCTCGGAGCCCGGGAGCAGGAGCCCCGCACCTTTCCCACGTAACAAAAATCGTTACGCAAATCCCAGGCGCTGCCGAAGCCCCTGACCTATTTAGAGACGCGCTTTATCCTTTCCGCAAACAAGCGGTGCAGCGGAGATGCCGATAAGCCCCCGGCAGCTCGCACCCTCTCCGGGCAGGAGGCCACCCCGGGGACCCCGCTACCTGCGGCTCCGGCCGGCAAACTTCGCCCGGCGGCGGCCGCGGAGCGCGCGGGCTGGTCCGGGGCTCCTGCTCTGGCCGCGCATCCCCTGCTCGCCCCGCGCCGTGACATTGAGCAAGGTCCCCGCCGGTACCCCCGCGCCGCCCGCCGCTCACCTCAGCAGCCGCCCGCAGGGAGGGAGGGAGGGACGGAGGGAGGCAGCGCGGCGCCGGCGGGCGGGCGGGCGCTGCAGCCCCGCTCCTGCCGGACCGCGGCGAGCGCGGCGCAACTCCGCCGGAGCCCCGCGGCTCGCCCGACGCACTCGTTCTCCTGTTTGTTTGTTTGTCTGTCTGTCTATCTGTCTGTCTGTCTGTCCGTCCGTGCCCGGTCCCGCCCGCGGGCTCAGGTGCGGCGGGGCCGGGGTCGGCACGCGGGCGGAGCCTGCGCGCTCGCGCCGGGGGCGGGGCGGGCCCGCACCTGTGGCGGCGGCCGGGCCCGGGCGGCGAGCGGAGCCGGGGCCGCCAGCGGGGCTGGAGGGGCTGGAGGGGCTCTCCGCCGGCCCAGCGGGGCTGGAGGGGCTCTCCGCCGGCCCAGCGGGGCTGGAGGGGCTGGAGGGGCTCTCCGCCGGCCCAGCGGGGCTGCGAGCCCCGGGCCAGCCCAGCGCCGGCCGGGCGCGGTCGCCTCTGTGCCCGCAGCCGCTGGGACTGGCGTGCCACAGGCAGCACAGCCTCGAACCGGGGGCGACAGCCGTGAGAAACAATCCCCGAACACCCAGCCGGAACAGCTCCCGGTTTCCTTACCCCTTCAGCTTCTGGTAGCAGGGGGATGCTCTTCGTTCCCTAAATTCACACAAACCTGTTGATAGCCTCCCAGTCCTCTGTGAGGGCTTTAAATCAATAGCCACTACTCCTCAGCTCTGTGCTGTAAAATGTAAAAGTGCGTCCTAAATATAAACATTACACTAGAAAACATCAGGTTTTGTAAGTACTTAAGAGAAAAATAATGCTAATGGTAGAAATATCAAAATCAATGCAGACTTTAGTATAAGAAAATTTACAGCATTTTTATAATTTGACTTAGCTTTTATAGTTCGAACACTGCTCCTGGAGAACGTGATGCAAACAGAGAGAATCCTACAGTATTTAATTTGTTATTCTTCTTCAGGAAGGAAAACAAGAACTTAACACTGGAGAAAACCTTCTTCCTGAACTTCAATTTCAGCTTTTGGAGAAGAGCAGTGATACTTAATACTATTAAGAATTGCATCATGCCTTGTTTACAGTTCTATGTTCAATAAGTTCTTTTAGCACTCAGGACAGGAAATTCTGAGAGTTTGAATTAATCATCCCATAAAAACATGAATATAACCCTTCTTCTGGTGCTTTACCTACCACAAACTTCTTGCTCAGAAGAAATCTGAACTTTAAAGCATACCTAAGTGTTTTTGGAAGATTTACTGGTCTCCTGCAGAGAGAAAGAGCAGCTAAAAATAGGACACTTTTTTTTCCAACCCCAAAGTCCTGAGTTTGTCTGAATTTGTAGCAGCAGAATAGATGGCACAGTAGGAAAAACCCACTACTGAAACTGAGAGGAATTTTGAATGTACACATCTGCTTCAGCAGCAAACAAAAAAGAACAACAACAACAAAAATACCCAGGGAGGGTTTGGAATCAGTCCGATAAATGGATCAAATTGAGTATCTTGAAAAGGCACATACATGTATGATTGCCCATTAGCAATATCCAAAATTTTCATATTTTATTACCTTTTGTCTATCTTTTAGCCCTTTTCAAGACAAACTTGCAGTAAATTAGCACAACAGTCTCCAAAACACATTGAAAAATCTCAAAATAATTCTGACTGGACAAAAACTCAGCAACTTTTGCTTCATATACAACTTTCAAGTTCTATTCTAAAGAACTAAGAATATTACATCCAGGCAGTATTATTTTATTTATGTAAGCAGCTGTTGTAGTTGCCACAGAGATGGTATTCAATCTTAAATAGAAAGGTGGTCTGCAAATGACCATTCACTGTATTTGCTGTAAATATGAAAATGCATAAGAACCCCTGTGAATACTATATGATTCTTCAGAACAAGTGCATTTCTGTTCAGTGGCTCATGATTAAAAAAAAAAAAAAAAAGATATTTCAGTGAATTCTAACCATCAGCTTCCCATAGAGAGATGTAATGAGGGGTGATAATTGTATATGGTTTCAAACACTTGATGCAAAAGTATGTCTTAGGTCTGTCTTTGAAAGGCCTGTTCTCATCAGAAACAGCAAAATTTAACCTACAATTGTACACGTCTTCATGATGCATTTCACAGCTGTCTTCCACTGTGCAACTCACCATTCTTGACTCCAGCTCCCTATCAAATCCTGCGGTCTATAAGATTGTGTAAGTGCGAAGGGTGGAAAATTGTAAATGCCCTGTGATCTGTATTATCAACATGTCACATTTCATCTCTATAAATGCTGAAAGTACACTAGAAGTTATGAAATTACAGAATAGTTGTAGAATATCAAAACAACTTCAAAAGTGATGTGAGCAACAGGAAGACCATTTAGCCTGGGAGATCTTATAAGGAGATAACAGATCTGTAAATTCAGAGGAATCTATTGGAAGGGAGAGGCTGCTATTGGATGCATTTCTACTGGAAATCTGCATAAAAACATAAAAAAACAGACAGGGGTGGGACCTTACCCTAAATAAGAATATGCAGATTATGAAGACATGCTGAGTATGAATTAGAATTGCATTTTATTATTTTGGCTTTTTCAGAACTTTAAATTTGGCTCTACCAAAACAAACTTGGGTGACTTTTCTAAATCATCTGTCTCTGAACATAAGTTTAATGCAACACAAATTTGTTTGTAGATGCATGCAGAATGGTGCATGCAAACCAATCTCTTAGGGATTCCTGCAACCCAACATCAATTCAGGATGCCCCAAGAGCTGGGAAATATTTTCTACAAAAGGCAACAGTAATATTACATCTGGGTGACATTTGATACCATTTTATGAGGAGAGGTCACCACTGGGAGGCCTCAAGCAACCCTCACATTCATGAATCACCCTGTAAGAGACAGAGTGCCAGAAATATTCTCTGTCCCCAGCAAACAAGGAAACTGCTGTGTTCAACACACTAAGCTGTTTTTATATGTATCTGAAAGGCCTGCTACTTATTTTGAGGAAGTCTTCCTTTTTGTTTGACTATTATACCTTTTTTGAGAATTAAGGCTCAGTAATGTTTTACTATCATAAATTTTAAAAATAAGCTGCTTCTAAGCACCACAGGTGCTTGAGGTATGACTACAGTCTTCTTGTTTGTTTGTTTGTTGTCTATGCAAAATATGAAAATAGTACCCTAATGCTCCAAATGTTGATTTGCCTTTTTGATGATCCCATATGGCAAATAATGCAAGGAATAACAACCAAAAAAATACTTTCAAGGCATGTTACACAAGTATCCCTCTGTGGAAATAAACCAAGTGTTTCCAGGACTTCTTTTCAACTGGCTTCTCCAGTGGTAACCTATTAAATGTTAGCTTTGCTGAGAAGTGTTTCAGTAAAAGACACTTCAGGAATTGGGAGACCAGATGTAGACACAGAAACTACAGGTACAGTAATTTCAGTATTTCCCCTCCATTAAGTACCAATGCTTTTTATAATGAGAGGTGTTTCTAAGTGATTACCTCGACACATCTTCTTTCCCCGAGTAGTTGCCCCAGATTCTCTAAAGCCATATTGGCTTTAAGCGAATATGGGCAGCCTTCTGTGTTTGCTTTGCACTCTACCCATTCTAAGACAGTAATAGCCTTGTCACCATGTACACGAGAAGAATGAACTTGAGAGGTGTTTGGTTTTGTGTTGTTTTTTCTTTTCTTCCTGAAGAGATCTGGTCATTTCCATAGTCTTTGAAATTAAGGCCCAATAAGTGTAATTTTGATAAAACACAGCTAAAAATCTTACTTTTATGCATAGAAAAAGTACTGTGAAGAAATGATGACTGAATTAAGATCTTCTGTGCCTGAATCCACAGTCCCAGACCCTTACCAAACTAATATTTTGGCATTTGCTCATAACTTTTCTTCAAAAGACTTTGTTAGAGTTTTTCCCACTGGTATGCAATTCCTTGTTTGTTACCTGTTCATTGGGGGATTTTGGTTTGTTTTTTACAATAAAGAGTCGTTTCTGGATCAAGTATTTTTTTAACACCTTTAGAAACTTTGTAGATTCCCCTACTCAATTTAAAATTCACATCTGTATGCATGTCTTGAGTTTTGGTTCCTCTAAGGAAATCTGACATTTTATAACCAGATAACTTATATGCCTGTACATTTTCCAGCTTCCCCACTTCTGCCTCTGGGGAAACAATCCTAGATTTAGCAGATCTCCATCTGCCTTCCCTGCATAAACAGACAAAGCAACTACTGAGCCAACCTGCTACTTGCTAACCACTCTATGTTTTAAGGAGGACAATGATTTGAATTTTTATTCTTTTTTTACCTTGCATCTATATTTGATGGAGTTACTTGAGATGCTTTTGTAATTTGCTATTAACTTCTATTGCTCTTTATTTTTGTCCATATATTTCCAATTTTCTGGGGTTTTTAAAGTGTATTTAAGCATCGCACTTGACTTAATGGCTCAAATTTATCCCTTTTTTTACACTTGCATCTACTAGCTATATTTAGAATGCTCAGTATCAGATGGGAAGGCTGCCTACAAATTATCTGCATCATTCCAAATTATTTGATAAGTTAGTTCATAAAGGATACACACATAAATATCTGCCAACCATTCAATCTTACATAACTATGCTATTTGTACTGTGTGACAGATCAGTTAATTCCCATGATAGTATTTCTATTTCCTGATTGCATGTTGAGAAAAATTACTTGGATTTAGATTGTAAGCTGTTTGGCACAAGGAATTCTCTTTATTATCTACGTCATGCTCAGAGAATCACATCTCTAAGTTGTGATTAGAGTTGTATGTGCACCATGATCATAACCAACAAATAGATGAACGAGAAACACATATGAATGCTTTTCCACAAATTTCTTGTCATTTATATGCTCACAGCTATTTTTGAAGATATTTGTGAACATATGTTTGTTTCATACTAAGAAAAAACAATATTGAAAGTTGCAGTCAGCAAGAAATATTTAGGTTTTATGAAATTATGTTTGTCTGTGCTTAATTTCTTTCTCAGCTATGTTAAATGTTTTTATTTTTTGCAGGATATTCTTGCTTTGAGAAACCGAAACAGAAAAAAACTGTTCTAAAGAAAAACATATGACATCTTTCCAAGCACTAGAAAAGCTGCTAAACCCTTCCTTTCAGTCACAATCTGTTCCAAGACTGAGAGCTTACTGGTACATCAATGCTATCCTGCCCTCTGAGAATATCAGCTTCACAGATAACATGGAGGACTATTTCTCTGTATAACCAATTTACTGTGAATGCTTGAAACACTGGAGATTTTTTAATTTAGAGGATAAATAATTCAAACAACAGACAGGGGAATTCTTTGCAAAACAGTGTACAATTTTTAAAATTCTAATTCAGTTCAAGGAACAAGATAATTCCTAAACAGGAATAAAAACTGTGTAAAGAAAGTACGTCAGTAACACAGGACTTAAGAAGTTGAAAACTGGCAGAGAGAACATCTGAAAACCTCCTGGTAAAGTACCCATGTAGGCTAGCCAGATGGCATGCTATTTGTTTTCACTACTTCATTTAACATAGAAACAAACTGTTCTTCAGTTGAAAAACAAAACCAATTAGAATATTTCCTTTCCTCAGTGTTCCTAAACCTAAGTCCATTAAAAATCACCAGGTGCTTCCAGATAAGAACTATGCAGTATCTCTTTAAAGTACAGGTGAAAGATCAGAGACACCGCCTGAGTTCCCATCTGTTTCATAAAATAATACTACATAGCAGTGTTATATATATAAAATATCCTGTACAACATAGGAGATGAGGAATTGTGAGAAGGGTAGTGTAAGACATTTGAGCTAATGCATTTGTTATTTTGGTGTCACTAAATAAAAAGCAAGAATGCTTACATATTGAAAAATTTTATATTTATATAAAAATGGTGTAACAAACTACAATTCCAAGAAAGTCAGATTTGAAAAGATCATTATTTTTGGCTAAGGGCAGCCTCTTCTCCCACAGATTTGCCACTTCAAGGACAGACAAGAAGCCAAGCATATGCAGCATAATTTTGGCACTTTTCCCCTCATGGAAAACTATGAAATACAAAATCCAATATAAGTGCTAGTGGTTTAGATCACATGGGAAACTAGTCATCTTCTATCTTGGGCTGTGGATGGAAAAAGGTACCAAGGATAACTATAATCTTTTATTCTTTTCATAGCCAAAGCTTACCTTATAAAAGTTAGCGTGGAGTCAGAAAGGGTGGTGGTGGAAGGCACTTTACGACAGCTTCAAGACCTTCTCTGAACAATGAGAATCAAACAAAGCATTACAAAAATGCATTGTGTCCTTGATTGCAAGTACTTGAATTAATGTTATTCAGTATGAAATCTCTAATGCATCATCCAGAATTATAAAATAAATAATAGCCCTTGTACTTAATCCCCAAGGGGAATTACCCTAGTGACAGCAAGGATTTGGCTCCAACTGCAGCTCTGTCTTAAACAAGACCAGAGCGAGTTTGGCAAGCCAGGTGACATGAGCTAGCTGTTTCACTGAGGTGGTACAGCATGCCATGAGACCAGCCTGAAAGCAGACACTTCTCTTAGATGCTTTATGCTGGTATTGCAGCATATTTCAGTGTAGGAGGGCAGCACAAGAGCATTTATTGAAAAGGATAAATATATACAGGTCAGCTCTACACTAAAACTTGTACTAGCAATACCTGGGTTATTGGACAGTGTGGGCCAGAGTATCAGCTATAGAAATTTATAAGTGTTTGACTACAGGTTTATTAGTTTGATTCTTTTCCCTCCACCAGCAGAGAGACAGCATATCAAAACTTCCCTCTCACATGGAAACATTTCCTTTTCCATACTGAAACTTTTTTCCCCCTTTTCTGTCAAAAGATATCTCAGAAAAATACAGGACAAAATGCAAAACCAACTGAAATAGTTACAAAACCTGAATGGAGACCAGTTGTAAGAATATTTAAAGGACAAGTTGCAGCTGTGCTTAATTTCAGCAGAATGTGAGAAATTGCATCAATAGGGTGGATGCCTCTTGACACACTGGCTGAGTCACAGGAATCAGTCTACAGGCACAGTAATTGGACACCTTCTAGAGCAGGCTTGTGCCACTGGAACAGCACAGGAAGAGAAACAAACAGTACCCAAGATTTAGAGCATTCTGATTTCTTACTTTCAGTGGAGTTTTATGCCTGCATACACATATTCATTTGAGCTGCAGGAAGTTACTTCTGCTTAACTAGTAGGATGGATGGATATATTATACCATTTTTTAAATACACAGGGATTTCATGCATAGTGTTGAGATTGAGTTGTTCTATTGGTAAAAGAGTAATACTGTGATTACTAAATTGTAGTTGGCAGGTATCATAGTAAAGTAACTTTGGGAAACTTAAGTTCCCCAACTTGACTGTTTACTCATTTTAAAGATTAATTTTAATATGCAGCACTGTAGTTTATATATTTTATATGTTTTAAAGACCCAGCACAATGTATAATTAAACAGCTGCTTATTAAATATACAACTGCACAGCCTTAAAAAATTACAGCCCTAGAATAACCATATTTGCCACTGAGACACACAACAATTTTAAAATATTTATTCGTTCCTTAGATTTTTTTAGACGTCTACTCTACATTAAGATTTTAGGAGAAGAATAATAGAAATCATATCAAAACTTAATTTCTACATCTGATTTTCTTAGGGTTTGTAACTCAACTGAAAAAAGTTGGTTTTTTTTCCCTAGCACATTTTCATTCATTAGTTTACTCTCCATTCTCTCAAAAAAACACAGCAATACATAGAGCTTAATTATATACTAAACAGATCAAAAGCTGCCTCCATATGATTACACAGTCCCAGAAAAAGAACAGTCACTAAAATAGTATCCTGCAAACAAAATTGCATCTGGTGTAACCACAGAGAAGCAAATCAAACCTCATGTGCAATGTAAAAAGTGCACTACCACGAGATCTGCTTTTCTCTCTGAGGAGGTTTAGCACATACAGAAAAAGAGTAGCTTCAGCACTGGCAAAAGAAAGAGCAGAACAGGAAGCTCTCAGATCTCAGAAGAGAACTGCAAAAAAACATCTGCACCTCATCTGCGCCTAGCCTTACACCAGTGGGTTTGTTACCATACCAAGCTCCTCAGAGAGCAAAAGCTTCTTGGGAGCAGAGAGAAGGTGGCTCTGTGAAACCTTTCCCAAGGCTGTGGGAAATGGGGCTGAACCACCCTTGAGGGCAGAATCTCTGCAGGACAGGCAGGCCTGAGGCACTGCTTTATAACAGTGCCAGGCTCTGTGCTTCCTCAGAACCAGTGAAAAATACATCAGGAGGTCTCTTCTTCATGAAGCCTCTGTTGGCTGCAGAACGAGTTTGTCTCCTGGGTGTTGAGAGTACCAATGGCAGGCTGAAAGGAAATACAGCAGCAGTCCCACAGATTACAGTAAGGCAGAGGGATCTCTGGGGGCTGTTCAAGGTCTAGTATAGGTTTTGGAGGATGTGCACATTTTGGTAGCAGATTTGCTGCCTGTGCCAAAAGGGGGAAGGAAATTCCCCTTGAGCTCCTACCATGTCCGTTTGATGGAAGCTCCAAGGGGAACACTAATGAATACTCTGCACTCCACACAGATAAGAGAATGCTTCAGCGTGCAGATGCACATTTATCTACACAACAACAAATGCACTTTATATATTAGGGAGGTTTTATCAAAGTTGGTCTGCTCTGTAATTATGTTGAGAAATGAATTGGGTGGAATTTGAATGAGTTAAGGTAATGAGCTATTAACCTAGAGGATCTTTTACCAAATGATTCATGTGCACTCAATCTTTCCCTCTTCCTCCAACTCCATTGTAAAGGTGAAATGAAAGACTAAGTTGATCAGGACATCAGCAGTCACAGCTATAGCAGCATTCAGCAGAAATTAAAAACAATGTTCCTTACACTAAACTATGCAGGTATATTCAAGCAGTAGGATTTTTAATTTTTTTTTTTTTTTTTTTTTTACATTTGCACAATATACATGCCCATGTACAGCATGGGCAAATAGGAAAGAATCAAGACAATGGGTAGTCTTACTTTTTTTATAACAAGAAATCCCTGCTGGAAAGAACCACAGAAACAAATTAATTAATTCTGGGTTAGAAGGAAAGGAAGACTAAGTGATGCGCTGCTCAGATCTCCACCTACACAAAGTCCCTATCTCTCACAATTTTTAGCTAATTAGGGGAAAATTTTCTTTTTTTTTTTTTTTCCCAGTAAACACACAGGAAATCACCTGTTTTGAAAATATGTGCATGGTAGAGACAGGTTGCTGTGTCTCCGCAAAGGAAATGATGTATGACAAGATTGTCTCCTCCGCCAGCCATCATCCTACAAAACCGTACATGCTCCATCAATTCCCTTTGGAGTTTAAACCTTCAAGACAGCAACTGTAGCAGAGATGGGCTCTCCCTAAGAACCTGCATTCATTCTTTCTTAGTAGGGACTCCAAACGGGCAAGAAAAGAATTTTCACGAGAACTCTGCAGCTTTGTCACTCACTGCTTTCAATTCTGAGCAGAGAAGGGAGCGAAGGCTCTGCAGAACAGATCGGGGAGACGAAGCCAACTCTGGCTGTCCAGCTCTAAGCTCCTCTGGCACAGACTGTGTGCTCGAAAAGCGTGCGTGTAACCCAAAGAGAGCACGTTCTACGCAGCCCTGTCTCCAGTAAGGAAGCCAAGGAGGAGATTGTTCCCTGTGCCTGCACTGAGCTTGTGCCAGCCTCCGCGGGGGTCCCTGCGTGCTCTCCCCAGGACTGCACCAAGTACAATAATACGGAGGAGGAGGACCTGAGGAGGACGCTCAGCTCCAGCTCCGGCTGTTTAAGGGACACGGCCCTTCCCGGCAGCAGCTTCCCTCGGCGGCAGGTGGGTCCCCGGCCCTGGCATCGCTTCCATGGGGCCGGAGGGCAGGGAGGGGCTGCTCAAGCTCTCACCACGGGAGGCAGGGGCAGGCCACGGAGCCGCGGCGGGCTGTCCCCTGCCTTGCCCTCCAGCCTTTGTGCGTGTGACATTCTCCCTGCGCCTGTGCCGGGCGCCCGGGTAACACATGCATGGATAAATCCACAGGGAGTGATGCTGTCTTCACACCTCCTCCTGCTTTTGTCACCTGCTGCAGCAAGTCGGGGACACGGCAGCTCTGTAACGTCTACTCGTGATTGAACTAAGCAGTTCAAGAGATTAAGATCATTTTCAATAAGTAAAATACTTTATTTCACTGGGGTTTTTTTGGTCCTTGGCATGAAACAAATTAAACTCAAGCTGTTCCTCGAGTAATTTCAAATGAAGCTGCTCAACCACCTGGACTCACAACATTTTTCACAACCGGTCTCTTTATCTTACTCATTTCCTCTCTCTTTAAATACATTTTTAAATGTATTTGAACTAAAGTGCTTGAATTATCCTCTTGGAAAGATTTTCATCTTTTCTTTGGCAATTTAATCCTTTAATTCGAGTAGTCAGTTGTATATCAAAGGTCTTTAGGGAAATGATTGACCTTATTTTTAGATATGTGATATTCAGTCAAAAGTAAAAGTATTAACTTAAGTGCAATTAAAATTATAGGAATCTATTTGGAATAACTTGATTTGTCTGGACTTTCAAAAAGCCTGTAATAAGCCCCGCATAAGAAGCTATTAAAAAAGCAGCCAGTCATGAGGTAAGAGATCAGTGATTTGGGACGTGGTGCTAGACAGTTTACACAGACATGGTCAATATTCTGTGTGGCAAAAGGTTAACACTGAAACAGTCCCAAACCCATGTTCTAGCACTGTATAGTGCAGCAAGCTGTCACTCAGCTTACTTGAAACAAAGGGAACAGAAAACTAAAGAACCTGATTCAAAACATTGACTGTTGAAAGTCTTTGTTGAAAAGAACAGAGTAACAGACACTAGAAGAAATCTTGTGAATTATTCGTACAAGTTTGGGGTACAAGTCATAGAAGAAAGACCAGAGCATCACTGTGGACAGCTCAGTGGCTGTCAATAAGCAAGCATTATTTGGAACAGACTGTCCAAAGCATAAGGAAAAGCAAAAAACAATCCAGCTAACACAAAACAAAACAGGAAATACAATGACATTTTGAAAATTAGTGGTATGGTCCCATCAACAGGAATGCTGTGTTTGATGGCCCCAGAGAACAGTTTAGAATCACAGGGAAAAGCATGAGAGAGAAAGGAGAGGCAATAAATTTGATTATAGGCTGTGAAGGCTTTTCTTCTGAAGTGAAATGCTAAAGAAGTGTTTACAGAAGAGATGAATAGAAAAGCACTTAGCCCTGAACACAGGCAATAATGAATATTATAAGGAAGAGAAAATGAGCACTTCTTTCTTTTAAGAGGAGAAACATTCAATGAAAATGAAAACAATACATTTAAAACATATTGAAGCCTTTTTTCTTTCTGACAATTCCACAAGAATAGTCTACAAGATTTTCAGAATCATCTTCTGAAACACTGATTGATAAGAAACTAAGTATTTCACATGTAATTCAGAACAATCAGGGGGAGCAGAAAGCTTATTAAGAAAATAAGAGGGGTCCTCCAGAGATATGAGTTTCCCTATTCCCCCTTTAAATTATGATTATGAAAAGAGATTATAATGGTCTTCCATAAAAAAGACTGGACTGATTAGGAACAAGGAATAAAATTAAGTGAAAGTGAACAGTAGGGTTAAAGTGCAAATTAAAGCTGTCACTCAAAATGAGAGTTTCACAGACTGATGACAACTGCCACGCAACTAACCTTGAAGCTCACTCTCCCTCGACTAATGCATGATATACAGATCACAAGAACAATGACTCTTCATGCTGTATTTTCTTTATAAACTACAGTGAAACTGCAATTAAGGACATGAAGCCTTCCTATAAATACTGTGAAACAAAGGAAGTTTTTGATTCTATATGCAACCAAAATGAGGCAGACCTTGAGTTTTGGGTAGAAATCCTGTGCACTAAATCCAGCCTTGCTCTTTAGCACAGTGGTAATCAGAGGCACACAGACCACAGGATACTCCACCCATCTTCTTGGCATCCCCAGGCAGAGCCTCATCTCAACATGCACAGTGTTC
The DNA here is from genome assembly GCF_026979565.1 of Vidua chalybeata. Lineage (NCBI taxonomy): Eukaryota > Metazoa > Chordata > Aves > Passeriformes > Viduidae > Vidua > Vidua chalybeata. Next base: position 15,711,844 of record NC_071536.1, on the reverse strand, counting down.
TAGTGAAGCTTCAGTTTCACTTACTCCTAGGAAGTAGAATTGCAGGTGTATAAAAACTCAGAATGTGACACCAAAATACAACACTAGCAATGCTGGCTTTTTTAATCCCACCTTTTGAAGTGCTTGTCTCAAGGTACAATCAAAATTTAGATATTTTTCCTCTTTGGTGGCACTATATTACACCATGTATCAGCAGAGAACCTCAGTTAAATTTACCACACACCATTTTTTCAGATTTCACATCATCAAGATTATGAATATTTTACACTGTTAACAGGCTATAGAGGAAAAATAGTGTTTGTGAGCTATTCAGATAGTATGGTGATAAAGCTCATTACAGAGTAAAAATAGCTGAAATTTATTCCAATGAACTATATTAATTCACAAATACAACTAATTTTAAACCCTTGCATAATAAGAGAATGAAAATAGAAGACTGCTTGCAAGTGTGTGTGCTTATACATATGAGGAGAACTGAAATACACTTCTCCAGCACATCTGCACCCTGTAAATAGAGAGCTAAAAATGAAGTGGGAGGAAAGAATTTCTTTGCAAAATAAAACAAACAAACCAACTCTGCATGCATGGGGATGATGAACTTAGTCTGAGGTTCCTTCCTCAAAGGACATGTCCTTCCCTGCCATGGCTGTAGCAAGGAGCCCATCCTCACAGTTTCTCCTCACAGCCATAATCACAAAATGCACACAATCTGCAGAAAATGATGGGCTGCAGAGCACTTGTGGATGACATCTCAAAGAATTCCCAGTTCAAACAAGTACAGTGATCAAAACAGCCTGATGCACTGTCTCTCTTTTACAAAGAGGGCTAACAAGGTTTTTTTCTGTGCAGACAAGAGAGGACAGGAAGGAACAGAGCTGCAAAGGGACTTTATTTTTCCCAAATGTGTGTTTTCAGTTTCTCATTTCAATCACTGATAGAGTAAGTCACTTGGCTTCAATTTTTTCTTAAGCACTTTCATGTCCCATTTCTGGTGACTCATAATGAAGTGTATGGCAGAACAGACCTTGTGAATCTAATCAAAGAACCAGAGCCTATGGAACAGAAATCCAACCTCAGGGCCTGAACAAAGGAAGCATATTCATTAAAAGGGTGCATTCCATTCCAGGTAGTCATCACTTAAGTCTTCCTTCTTCATGAGAAGCCACAGAGGCTGTCTGCACCCCCAGCAGTCTGGGGGTATTAGATTAATATGATCTAATACACCAACTTTTCAATTGCCTATTTCAACCCAAAAATTAAGAGAACTTTCTTCCACCATAAATCTCCCCTGAGACCTGTGAACACAGATTAACAAACAGACAGGACCATGAGAAGACCACTTGAACCCTATCAGTTACTTAAGCCTCCTTCTCAAGGTGTATATACAGACACCAGAATTGGGTCATGAAACGCCATTTTTAAAAGGGAATAGAAAGATGTGACCATCTTTTCTTTTAGGAGGGACACTTGGGAGATGGGAAGGGGAGGACAGTTTAAAAGAGATGTGTTGGCATGCATTTCTGTGAAGAAGTGTGTTTAAAGCTCCTAGCAGTCAGGAGTGGTAGTGTGAAAGGGAGGAGGGCATTCTCACTAGGACTGAAACAGCAAAACACAAGATTGCTGTCAGCTACCTGTCAGTGGAATCTTTCTTCCTGCAACACTGCTGGACTACACTATTTTCTCCAGTTTCTTCTAATTTATCAGGTGAAAAACTGGGACATTTCACAATTTCCCATAAAGACATTCACTTATAACCGAAAACCAGGAAGAGGATGAAGGAGGAAAGGAGAAAAAGAGGAAAGTATTGGCAAAAGTGAACTGTGGTGTGATGAAGTTATTCCCTCTGGAATTTCTCTGTAGCCAAGAAAGGCTCTTTCAGTTCACTGTACGCTGAGGGGTTCTCTGTTTACGACCCCTAAAGCAGCCATGGCAGACGAGACACAGGGTTCAAGCAGCCATTGTAGATCCTCAGTGTGCAGGAGCAGCTGACCAGACTGCTTATCTTACTTGAAACATTAGTAGAGCAACAATCAGCAAAATGTGCAGCAGCATAGCACACCCGGCTTAGCACTTTGCAGTGCTGGGGAAAGGTAGGGCACAGTAGGATGCACCTCTCTTGTAAGAGCCCTGCCCAGGTGGAAGTGATGGATAAACAGGCTGAGCGGTGCACAGCTCTCTCCATGAACTGCGGCAGGAGAGTTTATGGTCAAAAGACTCAGGCTGATTACGTAGAAAGAAAATACCAACTCTTGGCATTCCCTACAGGCACACAGTGGACTATGGGATTCAAGTCTCTGCTGGATGTTGATCCCTCTTTACTTTTTCTACTGCTACTTTATACCACTGTGGCTCCTCTGAGGGCATATTGGCAGACACAAAACCTCTTTATCTAAATTCAAAAACCTGTAAAACTCTACAAATGCTTCTTCCTAACAAAGGCAGTGCAAAAAGAAGGCAATCAGAAAGGAATGTTAACAAATGGAAGACTGATTAACCTCATAACATTTCCAATTGTCCTGTAACTCATTATTCTGAGGTAAGGAGAAGGCAAGCAGCATGCTGCACACTTGTTCTTTACTGTAGGTGTGACACACACTGCTTCTTCAGCCAAACTGTCCTTTAAAGATTATTTTTGATGCATTATGCAAGTGATATTTTTGATGTATTTATGGCATTATACTTTTCTAAATGGCTAACACTGCATGTGATAATAAAGTTCAAAAGGAGCAGGGAAAAAGTAAAAAAAAGCTCTAAGTAAAGCAGGAGAAAATTAAGAAAAGCCTACTGAGAGTACTGAGCAAAACAAATACAGGCAATACAATAGCAGCATCTGTAAGTGATTACATCAAACATCTTACTCCTCTCCCTTTAAAAATCAATGACTATTTCTCCAATTACCTTAAGTATTACTCCAGGGAAAAAAAAAGGTGCTGAAAAGTTTCAGTCTTTATAGGATGCCGTGAGCTTATTCATAGGGTCTTGAAAATACAAGGAATCTTCAAGTTATATCAAAATCTAGGTAAGGTAGTAACAAAGGAATTTTTAAGCAGCTTTTTATGATACAAAAAACCCAGAATGTGAAATTTCACAAGAGATTTGTGAAAAGAGCATAAATTGCATCAAAAGCAATAGGTAAGCCATTGAAAAAAAGCAAAAGGATTGCCAGTTTTCAAGAGAGAGTGATTTGGTTAAGAACAATTTGGTTAAGATTTTGGTTAAGTAATTAAGGAGCAATACCAGTCACCAAGTGAAAACCAATTAGCATTGCACCCAGACACCTGTGCCAGCAGCCATGGCAAGAACAACTCTGACTTCACTTCTTACCTGTCATGGGCACCATGACACTGGAAATAAATTCTCTCACAAAGCTTTACATCCTCTTACACATCCTTGCTCTTTCCTTCACCATCTTAAGCAATCTGGCACCTTGTTTTCTCCCTCAGGAAAGATTTTGGTGCCCCCTTTATTTCATAAAATAATGGGAAAAAATACTCAAAATGGACACAGCTTGAACAGTCAAAAGGTGGCAGTTAATTTTCTTATGGACTTGTCTGTTTGATGGCCTAACAAATCATTTATGAGCCAACAATACCAAGGTTTGAAGCTGCATCCTCTCCCCCATTTTTTTGAAGTTAAAGGAAAATGATTGATGACATTCATGAGTAGACAAGAAAAGAAAATCCCTAACTAGTCTCAGCCAAATTATAGACTTGAGGAAAACCTAAAAAGAGCAGAACATTTCTGAACTGACCTAAAGTTTTTCCAGTTTATAAAGCTGTATTTTGCCCCTGCCTTTTTTAACCTATAATTCATTTTTTGCCTAGTATTAATAAAAGTACCCCCTTTATAGTCTGCATTTCGATTTCACAGTTTCTTAAAAAAATATTTTGACAAATTTAAAAAATCTTAAAAAATATACTTAATCTTACTGAAAATAAATGGAAGGACAGGTCTCCCTACTCTCTATATGTTATTAGAGCAACTGGAGTAAATTCTCTGCTCACATAGTACTAGATTCCTGCTCTTTTAGATTGCCTGAGACAATTAGCCTTATGCTTTCCTCAGCAGTGAAAGACAATTCAAAGTAGTTTAAGAATGATGAATGAGGATAAGCTACTGTTTTCTTTTATATTCATAATACTGTATGTAACAGCAGGCAGGCATTTAAATTGTTACTGGAGATTAAAGCACCCACCCCAGCTCGTGTGTTTTTTGGGAGTCTGACATGTACTAAGCTATTTTAGAGTATACCCTGCCATTTAACAAGAGTTATGTTACTAGAGCCTCAAGTAAATTAGAGAACACCATGCTCCTAGGTTAAAATACTGTATTGTAAGATTCATTTAACATAACACAACCAGAAAAACATTATTGTAGTCATGCCTCCATTCCTATGCAGAACTGAAGATGAACTATCTATTATCTGAAGAGTACAATGTTGCTTAAACAGCAACTAAAAGTGCTTTAGAAAGCATCATCTGTTGAAGTTAATTTAGATGTATTTTAAACAAAGTTTTCTTCCCAAAATTTATCTGCTTTCATACTGTGAGGTTGTATTTTGATGATTTATGTATCAATGTGACCTGAACAGTGGTAGTCCTTCCCCACCCCCCCTCCAAAAACAAGCTTTAGATTTGAGCATATGAACTGCCACACTTGGAGACCTTGCACCAAGTATAGTTAGAGAGCAGAATTACAGTTCTTACCAATACCACAAATGCTTCAGTCAAGATTTATTCCTACACCAACAGGAATTTGCTGGGTGCATCAGCAGCTCATCTCTTTAACACCCCACACCACCACTGTGAGGAAATTCAGAAACTTGGCCAGGCACTCCTAGAAAAGGGATGCAGCCTCTCTTGCTGGATCTATGGATGTGGATGTTACAACCACATTTGAAAGCTAAATTTTAAGCATGCAATATCAGAGCAGGTCATCAAAAATTCCTTCCCACAAATCTCTGATGCACAGTCAAGTCTGCAAGATTCCTCTACCACTCATCCCCCAAGCCAAGGCTTTTTAGCCTTGGTTTTAAGTATCAAGAATTAAGAATTGAACAAAACAGCGAAGAAAATCCACAGGACCTCGACTTCTTGAAGTTTTTTAGTCAAAACTGCTGTTCCAATCACAACCTAGAGCTCCAGTATTAAATACAGACAAGAGGCACAAGTCACTCCTTTAGTGTGCAGGGTCTACAATCAGCTGCTACTGCTGAGGAAAGCAAGCCCAGACCATCCAGTGTCACTCAGCTCTATAGCAACTGAGAACTGACCACCCCAAAAATTCCTATGGCACTGTGCATCTCCTGGAATACCCTCATTTTGAATACTACAGAGTATTTTGACTTCTTTCCCTTGTAAAAAATACAGCAAAATAAATAAAGGGTGGGAGGATAAGCCTATAGAGCAGACTGGCATGAGGTGAGCCTGCAGGTGAATTTTAACTTCTAGAAAAGAAAAATGGCGAATATACAGGTTTAGGTCTATAAAATTACACACAAGATGGCAAGGAAATCACATCACAAAGTAGCAAATTCAAGTGATCAGGCAGAGGCTATAAAAGAATCATGCTTTTACAGATACTCTATAGTAAAACACTGGACTTCTGGCACAGGATACCGCAGAATAAATGTTACATGTTTTCACATGTATTGTTTTAATTAATTTCCATTTATTAAAGGTGTCATTAACAAACTTTTAAACTAGATCAGAATATCTCAAACGTTATGGGTTAATAAAATATAGGCTACTAAACCCATACCATATTAAGGGAAGTACTACTGTAGATATATTAAGTAAGCTTGTGTAATTAAATCATTACGGAATATAGATTCTTTTCAATACTGTGCATACAGAGCTATCAAAGAAGCATAAGAACTAGCAGAATTCTCTTTAGAAAACATTCTTTTAAATTAAGTTTTTGTGGATTTAACACAGTGCCAAAATGCACACATCATTTTGAAAATGAGATGTGCGTTGGGCAAAAACCCAACAGTTTAAACATGTAACACATGATGCCACCTAAGTATTTTTAGCTGTGTGCCTTAACAAGATAGAAATCTTTTTTCCTGCAATATAAATTTATTTTCTAAGAAAATGTTTTTGACTGAAAACATATTTTTACATGTAAGGTTGCAGAAATAAATTCTGTCAAATACAGAAAAAAAAATAAAATAGACATTTTTCTTAGAAAAATGCTGTGACAAGATTTACGCAAAACTGTTCTATTTCCTTAGGAATGGTTCTGCTTTCTGTTATAAAACACCTCAAATGTATTTCTTATGCTTTATACAAGAAATATGATTTACATATGAAATGCGAAAGTTCTCTTTCGTCCAGCAATTGTGTTCGTGTCACAAATAAAAAAAAAATGTCATACAGCAACAATAACTGCATAATCTGCAACTACCACCTCTTTCCTACTGATCATGCCCCTACACTGTTTCCAATTTCAAACCTGAAGACTTTGCAAATTTTTCTGTAACTTACTATTGAGAATTAGTCTTAACCAGATGATTCATTTCTCATGAAATCAAGACTGAGTGAGTTGTACCCCATGATCCCAGATAGAACAATTTTATATCACAAAGTGGTGCAGTAACTGAGGGTTGTTTTGTTTTGAACTCTGCTTCCAAAAAACTTGAGCACTTCAAAACGTCTAAAAAGATTTGAAACATCTCCTGTTTTGCTTTCATGTTTTTTATATACTGGAAAAGAGGTTCCTTAAATGTTCCAGCTCTAGGGATAGAATTGAAGACTAAGACTTGGAAATCAAAGTCACAACTAAAAAAATAAAAACCAAACCAACCCTTTTTCCAGAAAGATCACAGCTGTAACTAGCTCAGGATGTCACAATATTAAAAAACACTGTGAAAAGTCACAGAACAAGCTGACACACTTTCACATGTGACATTTAAAACAGCAACATTGTGTTTTCAATTTTTAAGTCTTGAAAAAAATCAGCTGAGTATTTCCTGAAGATTTTGCTCAAAAGGCTTTCATGCTTGCGAGCTTGAAAGAACATGCAGATAGAGAATGCCTGTTAGAAAATTTTATCGTTTTCTCATGTAACATTCACACTGTAGTCTGAAATTCGTATATTATCACCCCAGCCTCAGCATCCGGCTTTCAATTAACAAGTGAAGTTAAAAACCAATGGTTTTTTAGATTGCAAAGTCCCAATTACAAATACTTGAAACCAAGTGACAAAATACCCAATTTGCTGGTATCTTACTGTTTTATTCACAAAATAAAGAGCTTTGTCTTTCCAAACAAAGAACATAACAGAAAGATTCAATGATACAGTTATAAAAAAGTGTTACTGAAAATTTGAAAAAGTTTGGTAAAATTTACAAATGCAAACTATCACTTTGTACAAAATCTTCTTTTCAAAGAAACTTCAGTACTAGATTTTAAAATACAGTTCTACCAGCTCGGAAATGCACCTTGATCGCCACGGCGGCCGGGCTTCATTTCCGCCGGTGCGGGGAGCTCTCCCTGCGCCTGTCGTCGCTCCTGCGGGACTCCCTGTGCTGCGGCTCCCTGTGCTGCTCGGGGTAACGGCTGTGCTTGTCCCGCTGCCTCTCCGAGCCGTTCCTGGAGCGCTCCTCCTGCTCCTCCTCCCGCGGGCTGCAGCGGCCACGCTCCCTCTCGCGGGATTTTGATCTCTCTCTTTTCCTACTACGATGTCCATCGTCTTTGCTCCGGTGTCTGTAATTTTCATCATCAGACACAGAAGCTCTTCTTTCTGCTTTCTTCAGTTTGGAATTACTGTGTTTATTTTCTGTATCCTTACTTCTTTCGTGGTTCCTATCCTTTCCGCTGTGGTAACCATCTCTGCCATTGGATTCATCTCTGTGGTGGTACTTTGAAACATCATCTCTCCTGTGTGATTCTCTTAAATGTCGGTGATTTCTTTCTGATTTGCTCTCAGTATCACTTCTTTCCTCTTGCTGCCTCCTTCCAATTTTCTTTTCAAGGGATTTCTTTCTCCTTTCTTGTTTTTTCCTGGAAACTTTATCAGATTCTCTATTTTTCTTTTGCATTCTCTTCCTTTTGGCTTTAGAAACATCTGAAATTATAACAAATCATGGAACTAAAGTTGTATTTTAATGTAGTATATTAAATTTATTAAACTACAGAAAGAGTTCTAGAGAGTGTTTTTTGCCAGAAAACATTTTTGCATGTGTATCAGGAAAAAGGGTCCAAAATAATGAACTCCTGATTTTTATCCCTTTGCTATCTGCACATGATGCTTGTCTTTTTAAAACCCCTACCTGTCATCACCCTCTTGCTGACTTGTACCCAAGGACCAGGTATAGGCTGTAAAAGTCATACACCAAAGCACTCTCACAAATAAACTGTTTTTCTAGGAAGATGACCTTTCCCAGACTATCCAGTTTCAAAATCATTTACTTTTCCTGGAAAAAAGGAAATGGAGATGAAAAACAGTAGATGAGGTAAAATCTCCCAACACTATCCCATGAGGAAAAAGAGGTAGGATGAAATGGCTTGAAATAATGGTATTGCAGCACTGTAACAATGGTCTTCAGGCTCATTTTTCAGGAGAAACAGTGACAGCTTTATCAACAAGATTAAAACTAACTTCTGTATTTTTAAATACACATTAGTCTCATCTCAGTGGAACAAGCCTTACCCTTCCTGTTTGCTCTTTATCAGGGACCTTTAGATCCCACTCGACAGTATCTGGCACTAACAGCCATCTACAATAACCATTCATTCACCTTAGTGCATGAACTATAGAATCACATCAGCTGCTTCTCATCACCTTTTGAAAAGATCATGGCCCTGAACTGATTTGTTAGTACATGCATTTTCTGAATTGTCTACTCTCGTGTATGAACTAAGGCTTGCTGACATTCTGTTAAAATGCAACGATGGATCAATTCAGATACATTTTAATCCATTACAGTTTTAAAGCAGTTTTTTCCTATACTATTTTACATCCACCAGTATGTGGGAAAAGACCTGAGAAAGCAAAAAGAAAAGAACTAGCTGCATTGATGGCAGATGTATTTTATCCTCTGCTGGACCTTTTTTTAGAACTACCTCCCCAGGGCAGTGCTGAGCTGAGCAAGTTCATGAAGTTCCAAGCATTAACAGGCAGTATGACAGTAATCTCTAACTTAGCTCAATTTCTGATCAGCAGGTTTTCTATTTTTCTTTCATACACTGCACCAACACTGAAATACTGCAGCACATTCTTCTGGAAAATGCCTCTTAATTCTTCCAAGTAATTTTATAGATTTAAAAAGCTGCAAACACAGGAAGACTTTAGAATTACAACCAGTAATAGAACCTCAATGCAGTTAACCATTAAAGCTTACTGTTATCTCCAATTAGTGTTTTGGCCACTGTATTAAAGTACACAAGAAAATGAAAAGTGAAAGCAGGCTGCAAAAGTATCAAGATGAGAATTTTAACGAATGTGTTAATCAATGGAGAAAAGGCAAGTAGTAAAAGAGAAGGTCCTAAACTTCAAAAAAACCCTGTTTCTACTCCCAGACTGCAGACTTGGTTTGTCACTAAGGATTGACCCCTCTGGTTCCTATCAAGCAGCTCAGCAGAGCTGCAGCTATCCCTGCAGGACCATCTGGCTCTGTGCTGAACCAGTGCCTCCTTTGACCCTGTTTGGCTGTGCCCTCCTCTCGTGCTGTTGTCACTAATGCTGTTAGCCATGACACACAGCTCCACCTTGGACAGGAGATTGCAGTGGAGAACAGAACTGCATTTCCAAAGCAGGAGCAGCTCACGCTGCTTTTATTTTATTCATCATTTTCATTTCAAAGACATGTAATAAATCAAAATACCTTTGAATCAGCAAACTTCTGTGCTACAGGAAGTCATGCTGTGCTATCATCTGCTCCTGCTATATCTACTGGGGGAGACTGCACACACTAACTCATAATAGCAACTACTTTAAAGATTAAGCAATGTTTATGACAGTTCAAGTCTAATAGAAGTTTCTACATCAGCACAACAGTATGAGACACTAAATGCTAATTATAATGCATAAAAATACAAAATAAATTATAAGAAAAAGCTAATTCTTCCTTAGAAATTCCTCTACAGACAAAAATTTTCAATGTATTGCCACACAATCTTTTCCTGAAGCAGAGGAATTAGAAATAGGGACTCAGATGAAGAACAATATTTAAACACATTTTTAGAATTGAAGAACTGATTTCTGGAAAGAAGAAGGAAGAAGCACTATTTCCAGGGAAAGATACAAGGAGTATCAAGCTCACACAATTAAGCCAAGAAAAAAAGAGTTGTAGACATGAGTCTCTACGGTTCACCAGTAAACACAGAGAAAATAATTGGGATTGACTCTAATCCCTCAATCCTCCATTAGACTGAAGTCACAGTAGAGTGCAACAGATATCAATTGTGTAAAAAAAGTAATCTACAAACCAATGTTTCTCAGATATCTAAGTCTCTAAAAATGGAACTCAGTTCTTCTGAGTACACACTAAAATACAAATTTCCTTGAGAAATATTTAATATTTCAAAACTTAAAGTTTAAAAAAATTGATTAGTTTTTAAAACAGAGAAATGACCACTGTCTATAGCCAGATTTTTCTCAAAAGAAGTATACACAGAAAGAATAATAAACATATCTGGAGAAAGAAATAGAAGAAAAGCAAACAGTTGTACTGCTGTCTTTAAATACCTGAGTCACTGCTGCTGTCACTGCTAGATGAGGAGTCACTGCTGCTCGATGACTCTGAGCTACTACTGCTGCTGTCAGAATCAGAATCTGAGGAAGAGTCTGTGTCTGAAGATGAGGAGGAATCTGATGACTCAACATTTTGCTTCTGTGTCATGATCAACTTTGGTGCATTTTTAAGATGTTCCCGTAATTCATCCCTAATTAGCAAAAAAAAAAAAAAAAAAAAAAAAATTTGTTCTTCAATTTTATTTTTTTGTTCATGGGGAGAGGGAAGATGAAGTAAATATCAAATGAGAAAAGTGTTCCTCACGTTAGTCCTCCAAGGCCAATGGAAGTGAAGAAATTGATGGCAAAGCGAGTGTTTCTTGGGTTATCCCGAGGCAGTAATCCCTCAAAGAAAGGCTGCAGTGTCCTGATGAAAGCAAACATCTATATTAAATGCCAGCTCAGCACTCCCACTGACATAAAGAAACTGGAAAAGAAACTGCATGAATCTCCACAAGAAAGCAAAAGTTTTCTCTTCATGCATTCTTCAACACTTTCATTGTTTGTACCTATGATGCATTCAATCAAATGCTATTTAAAAACTTGTTCTCTTATGACAACATAAACTTCACACACAGGAGAGCTGCATACATACTGACAGATAATGATGACAGAAACCTCAACTTTGTGAAGCCCTGAAGGGACTTGTGGAACTGCAGGAGCCTGGGATAGCAAAGGATAACAGGTGCTGACCAAGAAGCTCAAAGATTAGGGATCCATGCTGAAATCCCCTCATACAGGGCCTTAAGGATAGTTACAAATTTAAGTTTACATGAACTAAAGCATCTACCAAATTCTTCATCATACACAGAAGAAATCCCAACTTAGAGGAAATAGCTCAAGCAATTGCAAGTAACATCGTCAGAATGTAACACATGAAATCCCATAGAAATTTAAAATAATGTTATGTATACTACATTTAAGGATTAGCAAGTAATCCTAGAGAAACTGTTACTAATAGTTGTGTGTTTTTTTCTAAGTTTTGTCAGAAACAGAAGCCCCGGTAACATTTATTATGCAGCTATACAGCTGACAATATATAAAAATAAACTTGCACTTGGAAATTGTTACGGTAGCCGAGTGTCACTGGGGGTGGAGGGGGAACAGAAACATCTTGCAAAGAGTCATGCACGTACTTGAACCCAAAATGACAGCAATGCACTCAGCTTCAAAAGTGACTCCTTGCAATGACTAAATCTATACATGAACTTATTCCTGTAGTACAGCAGCTACAGAAGGGCAGTCTCACTTGAACCTGAACACACAGTTTGTATCCGTATATTTTCAGATAAAGAAACTAATTAAATATACAGTTTTGAAAATAAAATTTCAACTTACACATCTTTTAATCTTGCATTTAAATTTGGAAGTCCCATATATTCACTGAGTTCCTGAAAGAATATTTTGACAAAAATTCTACTGGAGGATGTGGTAGTTTCTTCACTCAGTATTATACATTCAAGGACCTGAAAATATTCAGAAAAGCATTAACCTTTAAGTTTAAACATACATTCTTTTCTTAGAAACGTTTGTCCTTCTGAAATAACTAATAAAAACTGATATTTTTTGTTCCCCAAGGTTCATAAATTCTATTCAAGACTGTCTTTCTCAAAAATTCTTTTCTACCACATGGTAGAAAAGCTGCTGATCATATTTATGTTAGTAATTCTTTAAAGATTTTTTTTTTATTTAGGAAAGCTCCACAAGACAAAATCAGATGCATGAACTTCTGGCAAGTTAAGAGATTTGGGACTTAAATACAGGAGAGGTAAAATATTTGGACTAACTTATGTGTGCTTGAAGAATGACAGACTAGGCTATGAAACAATAACAAAACAATATGAGAAGTTACTTTTCTATATAATAATATATCTCAGAATATGAGACTGCTTTTATTTATTAGGTATTTAGATCATAAAATGACAGTATTTTTAATTGTCTTATAATTCAATACAACTTCTAATTTATCAAAATTTAGAAGCTCAAAACTCTTTTCCAAAAGAAGTACTTTTTAATTAACCAATTCCAGCTGAACTCCCTAAAATAATAGCTTAAATCAACTACTGAAAAATGGGGAGAGAGGATGATGATATACAAGAGGGAGAAAAAGGAGATGGAACAAACCAGAATTCTTCAACAGTGTCTGAGAAGTTACTTAATCCAGTTTGCCCCAAGTCATTACAAACTGTAGAATAATACTAGAATTAATGTACTATATGTTACTGTGGAGTACTGGAGACCAAGGACAATGGCCTTTTGTTTTAACTTACACTCCAGGGAATTGAGTCAGTGTACAGGAGATGAGCAAACATCTTGGCCACATTCCTCAGTTTGTTCGTTTCCAGGCGATGAATGGTATCGTACTGTTCCTTGAAAATGGCTTCAAAGGACTCCATATATTCTTTCTTTAGCATGCAGAAACGCTGAGACAACATGGTACAATTTAAACCACCACTTTAAACAAAACACTAAACATGCAAATAACCTACAACTAAGTGACCTAATGGTGTCAATATTTACTGCAAGACTTCTTTTTTAAATAACCCTTGGAGGAAGAGCAAACACTTAAAATGGATATATTTTATAGCTTTGAGCAGTTTGTCAGGACAAGAAACTCATTTGCATTGTAAAGCAGTAATTAACAATTCTGAACTACATACAGCAAATTATCCAGCATTTTGCTTGACTCCTATACATTAAGTATTTTCACCTGATACAACCCCATGTTTTTTCAGGACATCACTAAATGACTATTTCAATTTAGAGAGGCAGCAGGAAACAGAAGTAAGACATTTTGGACTTAAACATTTCAGAGAATACAGAAATCAACGTTTCCATTCATCTGAACATGCAGATTCATATGGTTAGTGCTTTGTAACTGACTGTCAGCAAAAGGATTTCCTGAAATAATGGATGAAAAATACAAATGAGAAGAAACGTTCCCTTTCAGCACAGCTTGCTCCCTTGAGAAGACAAGTGTTTAATCTTAACTCTTCAGACGTCAATATTATCGATAGGGAAACCTTAAGTAACAAATAACTGCAGATAAATTAGCAGTTAGATACACAAAACCAGAGAGTTAGCTGTTTATTAAAGAGCCAACAAAACACCCCCAAGACCAGGACAGTAAGTATTCAAACCTTGTGCTCTAAATTAAACCTACTAAGTAGCTTTGAACAAGGTGGTAAATGACAAGAGTTTCCAGGATTAATCTTCAGCACTGTAAAAAGGCTATTTTCCGGTAACTCATAATGCTATTATGTCTTTTTAGTACCATTTCTTTGCCACTGATTTATTATTCTACCATAATGAGAAAAAAGGGAGGCAAAATAAGCAACAATATAAAGCGAAAGTGAGTTCTCTCATTTTGCATTTACTATGCTTTTTACAATCAAAGTGCTAATTCAGTCTACTAAAACAATTAACTAACATAAGCATTTTCAGAATGATAAAAAGACTATTAGTTTTATTTATCCATTAAAACTTAAGTTTGACACACAAAACAATGAAATTTTCTATCATAAAGTATAAAATCTGAAACACAACTCACCCCTGCCAGTAGCCCAAAGAATTTCTCGTATGTTCTTTGCTGAGCACAGCAGTCAAGTATCATATTGCAGAGTTCTTTCTGAGTTATGAGAAAAAGAATATTTCTCTAGGTAAATTCACTGTAGCAGCAAAAAAAACCCATCAGTACATACCAAGTAACTGAAGGAAGCCTTACATGGATCTGAGCTTTGAAATGAGTATTTACATCAAACTTCATTGGCAACACCAGTAGTTTTCTGGATTTCTCTGGGACATGAATAATGAACTTTTGCCCTTCAAATTTCCTCTTCTGCCTAAACTAAGATTTGTGTGTTAACACAATGTATGTCTAACAAAAAAAAAGTCAGAACTCATTTACGAACTGACTTTACCACAATGAAAAAAAGGAGCTACAAGATAAAAAGTGAAAGTCTTGAAGGCTTTTTTTTTTTTTTTTTTTTTTTTTTGTAGTTTTGTTTTTATTTATAAGTTGCTTCTTTTTGTGATACTATTTTTAGGGCTTCTTTTTGTTTGTTTGAAATAGTACCAATCCTTGCATTTACAGAAAATAAAAATTCTTTACAACTTCCAAGTGTCAAAACGGCCTACAGACAAACTATTCAGAAACACAATGTGCATTTCTTAACAGTTATTTTCAAATTCAGAAATATCTGTCCATGTTGGTATATACTAATACCTTGAACTATTTAGCCATAATTTGCCTGACAAGCCCTGCTTAGCATAAGCAAGCAGAAAGCTAAATTTCACTGCAAAGGCTTCAGCCCTGAGGGATATGTTTAGAAAGACTAAACTCACCTTTGGGAGGCCAATATGCCTGGACTTCCTCTCTAACTGAGAGAGCAAGAGAAACTTTTCTAAAGCAGCTGGTTTAGGCTGAATTCTGAATCGCCCTTTATAGAAGAGCATCCCTCCTTGGCTAGGAATGAAGAGAGGAAGCCTAGCTAGATTAGTCTCCCAAAACATTTGTGCACCCCCATCACTGACAGCCTGCCATGCATTCTCCTGTCTCCTTGGTGAACACAGATGGAAGAAGGGAAGATGATCTCCCATTCCATAATGCCAGCTATGTAGGACAGGTAGTCCAGTCTTTCTGGAATACAGGCTCTCTGGCACCCTTCCTCCTTGTCTTCCAAAACCATCACCCCAGGATTATTATCAGATCAACTTCTGGTAGCTACCTCTTCCTCTCCTTTCATACCCAGCAAACCAGGAACCAGAAGGAAACACTTTGTACCTCACCTCTCAGGCCAGAGCCCTTCATCGGCTGAGAGCAGAGGTCCTGGCAAGACCATGCAGGTTTAATTCCAAACTTATTCCCCTGACCTTCTGCCTGAGACACAACTTGTAATGCAGCTGTGAATTGGTTTAGGGTACACTTGGCAACATTAATTAAGGCAAGTGAGCAAATGTTTTTATATAAAACATATAGACCCATGAAGTTACACAATGCTTAAAATAGCCCTACTATTTTTTGCCCATTCACTTTTTTTATTACTGTTTTCTCCTAAGACCAATTCCATAGTGTAATCCAATTTATGACACTCCCAAATAGGTTTCTGGCTGTCAGTCATGTATCTTTCATTATTAGTTTAATTCCTCTTTAAACTAATAGTAACATTCCTATAAAAACTACTGGATGATTTCATACTGGATTTCATATTCTCCCACTTGTATCACTCTTCCAAGCAAGTATTCAGAAGAAACATTTTTGCCCATCATAAAAGCTCAAAACAAATAAAAAGCCAACCATGTTGAACAAGAAAAGAAACCACTCCTCCAAATAAAAAGGCAGTAATGTATCAAATAAACTTACAGATGTGTTTAAAGGCATTTCTTTTAACACTGCCACACAGTGTTGTGATGTATTAAAATGCATATTAACATCTTTTTATATTATCCCATTTTACAGTAATGCTGCAGTTAATCAGTTTTTAACAATAAAAAGGGTAAAGTGCTGATGCCACTGTTAATAATGTCAGGAAGACTCAAAAAACAAATTACTTTTCTTCCTCATCTTAAATGCAATTATAGCCTTGGTATCCCCTGTGATTTACAGTAATTAAATATTTTAACATTTTAATTAAATATTACAATGATTTCTAGGAGGGTATTTTGAATAACCACATGCATGAGAATAGGTTTGCCCATAAAGACATTCTTGCTGGTGTTATCTAAACAATTTGAGGTTAGGTCTAGAGTAACTGTCTTCCAGATAGAAAATTAACAAACTTTATGATTATTTAATTACTTTTTGAGAGATGCAACAAGGTCAGATGGCAATTCTAGCTTAATTTGCATCTTCAAAAGTTAGTGAACTAATTTCTGTACTCCCAGTGATGTTTATGGCATGAAAAGCCTGTTATTTAGCCCATCACTTTTTTTGAAGACCACAAAGAATTTGTTTCCCAATTTTACAGGCAATTTTTATATTGTGTTAACTGTTTTCTTACAATGCTCAACAAGTAACTACTCAGCTTAGTTAAGAAAGTATACATAGCTATCCAATCATGAAGTAAAACACTTCAAAATATCTGACATCTCATACAGATGGTGTATCATCTTTTGTGAAGATCTTGAATTTATTATTGTATCATAGAGAACAACAGCACTTCCCAAAACTGCTAGAACAGAAGATAAGGAGAAAGCTCCCTCTAAATTCACTGCATCTCTCACAGTTCTCCCTAAATAGTCTCTATCTGCTCTTACCCAAACAGAATAACAGGTTAGATGAACCATGACTCAACCTAACATGGCAAGAATCATCATACATTTAAAGATGCTAAAGGAAAAGACAGAAAAATCAGACTTATTTTGTTTTTTTTTCTCCCGGTTTTACAGTTTTAAAACACAAGCACACCCTGCCCAATCTATCTTCTCTCAGCTTCACACAAAGGTTGTGTTCATGGCAGGCAGAAGAGCTATAGTAACTTATCCCCCTCTGATCACAGGATCTTTTTCACAGCTAGTACTTCCCCCTTGCCCCTTCTCACCATTTTTTGCAATTTCTGTAAGATTTGCATTCAGCCAAGACTGTGGTTTCAGAGCTGCCCCCATGCAGAAGTCACTTCTGCCCTGCTTGGCTGGAAGTGATGCCATTTCCACCTCCCTTCCTTGCCAGCCCCACAGCTCTGTTCCATCCATTGCATACACAAGCTGAAGCCATGATGAGACATCCCAACCCTGTAAGCTAATCTTAAAATATAACATTTTCAATGTCAACACTTCATTTCTAGAAGTTTCTTCACGGAACTAAAGGAATTGGTTTGCCAGGAGCAAACCTAGTGCAGGCCTCAGGTTTGTTTAAATCAATGTGAAATTGGAATTATGTGAAACGAGTGCCTTGAATTTTATGTATTTTCACTGCTTTTACAGATGCCACAGTTCTCCTTTTTTCTCTTTTAATTCACTGATACATACTTTACTCCCACTGACTACCTTAAAGCTTTCCTCACTGCTACATATTTTAATGGGTGTAACCATCACACAGCCTACTCTTCCCAGCATCTCTGCTTTCTCTTCTTAATTTGTCAAGTTACCACTTAGAGCCAAAGCTGACAAAGCCATGGAAGGTGTTTCAGCAGCAGGCAGCCTCTTGTCAAGCTATGTGCAGTGCTTTTAGCACCTACTACAAAGTCTCCAGGTCTGTCCTGTGCTCTGCTAATGGTCTTCCTCAACTTTTGTCCCTTTTTTTGCTCAGTCTCTTTTCTATTTAGAGCAACATATGCTTAAAGCTGAATATGGTTATCAAAAATCTTGTGTAAATCAGACAATATTTTACACTGGAATCGTTAACTGGATGTAAGGATAGATAGACTTTGAATCATGCTACTACTAGTCTGCAACACACAAACACACACAAAAATGAAATAATATACCGAAGTCCCACAGTATCTCTTTCCTTCTACCTGAAGGCTGCACATGCAAAACTTCACTTTAAGTAATTTCACTGAGCAATTCCACCTCCTTAGGTTAAATGCATATACACATCTGTGGAAGACCAAAATCTAGGCTGAATTCTAGCTAATGCCTGCTATCAGTAACACAGCAGCCTAATTCTGTATGGATTCTGTACCTTCACTCTGTAGACATCAACAAATACCACAACACAGAATGTGCATGCAGTGTACTTTTTAAAAAAATGATAAATCATGGAAATTTAGAATGACCCTGCACCTCAGGCCCACAAAAACCTCCTGCTTCAAAAGACAGGAAAGCTACTTGAGGATGATTATCTTTTACAGCCAGTAGCAAGGCTGTGAACTAATCATGGGGCAGCTGCAATGCCCTCCAATTAGAGAAGAAATTAACGTGTCTAAGAAATCATCAATTTGACCAAAGTGGAATTATCAGCCTTAGACCATCCTGCTCTACATCAATTTCCTGAACTCTATTTTCACTGAAAGTGAAAACAGTCAAGCCAGCAGCAGTACTTGTGTTATCTTCAAGACTAAAGGCATAAATAACACCAGACACTGACACTCCCACACCACCAACTAGGACTGCTTTGAGCAAGTGACACCACCCTGTAAAAATGAAGATGTGTCAGATGCATGCATAATTCTTTCAAGAAGGCGGTGCCTGCAAGAATATTTCTCATTTCAAGCATTAAAAAAAAAAAAAATCTGGTGACGCATTACCTTTATCTGGAATATACAGTGTTAGAAGAGGCTCTAATTTAATTTAGCAACATTTCTGTATACAAGTTTAGTTCTTATCACAAACCAATAAAGAAGAAAAGCCTAAAAGCCAATCCATTTTAGGCACATTTTCAAAGAGCAAGAACAATATATAGTCGGTTTAATTTTTTTCAGTTGTCTGCATTTCAGCCGGGCTTGTTTGCTTGCTTTCCTCCACAGTTCAGAAGCCAGAACAACTGGTAATACCACACAACAACAGTTTTAGCTTATTTAAATTTTCTTCTTTGGTAATACATGGGATTAACACAGCTATAACAGACATAATAACAGCACTTTTTAAAAAAAGTGAAACAGTGAGCTCTGCCAAGACTGAACATATGCCCAAAGAAGCAATTGCAAGTCTTGTTTAAAACAGCTTTGCACAGACTGAAGTACAGACAGCAAAGCTATTTCACTTTTGATCTGCAGGCTACAGCTGGGTCTAAATAACATGAATAAAAGCAACCCCACTCCTAGTAAATTTACTTAAATATGAAAGAACACTTTAAATGTTAAAAAAAAAAAAAAACCACAAGACTGCTGACATCCCTCCTCAGCAGCTGGTCCTAAACTGCAATGCCAAAAAGCAGTATTATATTGTTCCAGTCCACAGATTATCTATCTGAACCTTAATCCTCTTTCTGTGAGTCAGAGCTATGTGACAGATCCATTACTGGTATTAAACAGACAAACAACAGCAGTTAATGTGACATGATGATCTGATAATTCAACAACTGGTAAAAACTGCTAATGTATTTCTGAACTTAACCCTGATAAATCACACCAAAAGTTTCTACACATCAAGATTTCTGGAAGTGTTACCCAGAAAGACGGTCATTAAGACTGTATTAGTCTTAAACTTGTTGTTTGCATCTGTCTTTAGGTTTCAGATATTCTGATTAATTTTTTGATTGTATTTAATTGACAATTTACTACTCAAAGCTTGTGGAAAACAATCTTTATGACAAAATTAAATACGTATTGCTTTATTACGTAAAACAGTTCAGAAGAAAAGCAGAACATTACTGTAAACCCAGACTTGATTTGAATAAAAATTTTGCAATGAAAATCTTAAGTTACACCTGATTTTTAAGGAATATTTCAGCTAAATGGTCTAGTTCCTGCTTCTCATGATGACTGCCATTCATAGTAGGAGTTGGAACAGAGAATGAGCATAAACAAAGTTTGCAGGTTCACCCAAGAGTTCAGCAAACATTTCAGGAATCTCTCAAGACTGTTTAAAGCTTTGAATCAGAAAGTGCGAAGAAGTAAGATGCAACATCCTGCAATACAGATTGCTGGAGCTTTCAGTAAAACAGACCGAAAAAAAAAGAAGTGCTTTATGGCTAAAATAACAGTAGTAGAGAATTATAAAGTTTGAAAACACCTCTAAGATCAAGTACAACCATAAACCCCAATGCCACTGTGCTCACCACTAAACCATATCCACAGATCTTTTGAACACTTCCAGGGATGCTGATTCGACCACTTCCCTGGGAAACCTGTTTCAGCGACTGACCACCCTTTCAGTCAATAAAGTGTTCCTAGTATTTAATTTAAACCTCACCTGGTGCAACTTGAGGCCATTCCCTCTGTCACTTGTTATCTGTGAAAAAAGACCAGCCCCCACTGGCTACACCCTCCTTTTGGGTACTTGCAGAGTGCTAAGGTCCCCTTTGAGCCACCTCTTCTCCAGACTGAAGAAGCCCAGCTCCCTCAGCCACACACAGCACTCCAGGCGTGACCTCAGTCCCCAGTACAGAGGGATGGTCACTGCCCCTGTCCTGCTGGCCACGCTATTCCTGATCCAGGCCAGGATGCCACTGGCCTTCTTGGTCACCTGGGCACTGCTGGATCATATTCATCTGCTGCCAACCAGCACCTCCAGGTCCCTTCCTGCTGCTGGGCAGTTTTCCAGCCACTCTGCTCCAGCCTGTAGCTGCTGTGACTCAAGAGCAGGACTCAGCACTTTGTCTCACTGAACATCACACCAATGGCCTCAGCCCACTGACCCAGCCTGATTCCCTCTGCCTTCCTGCTCTCCTGCAGATCACCACTCCTGCCCAACTTGGTGTCATCTGCAAACTCAATAATAGCTTGTTTTTAATGAAGGCAGAGGCAACTAATTCAATAAAGACTTCAGTCTGAAGACAGTAGCTTGAATGAATAAAAAGTGATTTTTCTATCATAAGAGTTAAGTAGTTCTCTACAAGCAAGTAATGTCATGCATTATAACTCTGTTGTATGGTCTAGTACATATATTCTAGATTGTTTGCTCTATTCTTTATAGCTGAATTGATTCGCTGGGCAACAGGATTTTTTTTCTCTTTAGAGTTCTTCAGGTTATGCAGACTTCACTGAGAATTATAATCTTATGCATGCTTAATATTGCATTTCATGCACAGAATTAGAGAACCAGATTTTAAAAAATCACAATCTCAGTTCTTAGTTTACGTCCATGTAAATTGCTTAGAAACAAGCAACAGTACAAGAATTGAAAAAATTATAGGTAAACAAGTTCTCAAAGACCACCTAAGTGTAAGCCAAATCTCCCCTTACTAGTTAGTATTATACTAATGTTACTTATTACACACACTGTTTCAAATAAAACTGATAATTAAAGCCACAAGACCTTAAAAAGCCCACCCAAGTACAACTCCTATGATGACAGCTTACAGCTGTCTGAAAAGCTGCTCGGAAAATTAGATGTGTATTTACATTCTACTAGTATTGAATAAAAGTACTGGATGAACAACAGGTTCCATTACTTGAAAACACAGCAATTGCATTGATCTTACAGAGTCTGAGGACAAAACAGCTTTAGTCTCATGATCTCCAAAATTATAGCAAAGCAATCACTCAAAACTACTTTAATTCAATATCCTGTTTATTCAAAGACTTACTGTGAAAGCACCAAAACAACACACTCATAGCACTGTGCTAAATTTCAAGTCCCACTGATAAAGTCTACAGCTGCCTGCAAATATTATCTTCAACCCAGAGTCCTTTCAGAGACAGAACTCTGCCATGCTGCTGTATTCTTGTCATAGGACAGAACTTAGCCAGTCCAAACAACAGATCTTTTTAAAAGGCTATGAGCAAACATTTGTGTTGCTTGACAGAAAGGAGCACATGCATAAGACAAATTGCTTCTGAAATGTGTGTCAGTCCATTTGCTCTAAAGGTTGTGAAATAAATTTTGAGGAACAACAGCTGTAAGGAATGACTTATTCATCTGCCTGCTATACAAACTAGGTTGTGGAACATGAGCAAGGTTTTTAGATACTACCATAGTACTGTATCTTTATAATGTGAGTAACAAGAAGAGTAAGAACTAAGGCTTACGGTCTGACTTTCAGGGAAGTCCATCTTCAGCAGTTTGTGAGCACATTCTTCAAAGTCTAAGCTGAATAGAAAAAACACTTATTATCTGTGCAATATATGCTATGTTAAAAATATTCCAAAACCATATTAAGAATAGTCATTGGTGCTAAAACCTCAACAGTTTTGAAGTTAAAGTATGTCAGCTGTTTGATTTGCTGAGATTTTATAGCTGTTGTGGCTCTTTAATAAACATTTTGTATTTCATGAGTTTTTATCTGAAAATTAATCCAAAGTGATTACATTTGCAGGCAATCTGAAAACAAGATGATCCAAGTCATTATTACTATCACATCATCTTACAAAACTTAGTAAAACAGGAAATTGGAAGCTTGTTTTGCACATTTTGAAACACACTGAAATGCAAGCATTTCAGACCAGCTCCAAAAGCAATATTATACCACAGTCTCCTCTGTGCACTCCTGTTCTGAAAGCCTTTAGCTACCACTGGGTACATCCTCTCCCCTCCACATATCAGATGAACAAGTTCGAGTACAGCAAGAAAGTATTTAACAGTAACTTTGAGAAATGTAAGAGCCTTTGATGCCCTCAGTATTAATTCATATGTCTAATGATCAACGCCACAACTACATCGTTGCACTTGTCATGCAGCATCAGACCTGCAGAATATTATGGGCTGCAAGGGATCAAACCTTCCTCTCAGCCTGGTGACAGAGAATCTACACCCAGCAGGTTTGGAGTATCTGTGCCACAAACTGCAAGTGGAGTTCATGACTACAAGCAGTCTACACTTCAGGGTTGGTAAATGCATACTTTATTTTCCAAACAATGCAGATGGTAAAAGAACTCCATCTCAGAAGTGGAGTCAAACTACAGAATTTCTAAGTGTCTCAATTTTTTTTCATAAATTGTCAAGATGCTGTAAAATTTGAAGATCACTGACTTTTGTTCACTCAAAGTTCTCATTACAGCAATAGTCCCAGTCCACTACCCAAACATTTTTAAACAAACAAGATTCATCTTAGAATGAGAATTTGGAAAACAGTCTGTTTTACAGTCAGGTCAGGCTCCATAAAGACCACGTCCCTACTTTTTTTTTTTTCTTTTAAATTGCACATTAAGACATAATTTCAAAAGAAAGAGTCAGTTCACTGACTTCAAAAGAACTACACTGCTAGGTGCATAATTTATATTTACCTTGACTGTATAGCCAGATAAATTGTACGACGGAAGGAGACCAGGTTAATTTCTGTTTTGTCATGGACAGTAACTTTCTGACCTGGAAAAGAAAATCATGCGTTTGTAAAGAGCAAAACATTAAGGAGACACATGTAGTAATTTCTTAGGAAAGCTCTATTTACCATTTACTGAGTCTGTAGCACACTATTTTTCTGGAAGTACTTAGAACTGTTGCAGGTTTATGTATTTTTATAGATAAGAAAATAATCAGTATTTGCTTCATCTGTAACAAAGGTAAATATTTTGAAACAGTTTTAAAAGTGTAATTCTTTTAAAGACATTTTATGTTTCTTAGTCACTGCAACCTCCAGGTTTAACATTTCTTGTTAACATTATTAGCAATCCATTTTCTGCACAATTTAGCTATACAATGCTTTATGCAGCATCTCTTTATGCAGATAATTCTTAGCTACTGTTAATTGTAGGATCTACATTACAGCATTCTGCAAAGTCCCAGAGCAAGCATAGAAAAATCCATTCTGGACCAAATCACTTTGATTTGTAAAATACTCACTATTCCTTCAGTCTTTTAAAGTTTGGTAAAAGCATAGAAAATGAGAAATTATGTGAATGTTCATACTTTTCATGAGCCTGGGAGCTCTGCTCTTCTGTGAAATACTCCACCAGACTAGTAAGGAAATCCATTCCTGGTATTCTACAGGAACAATACTTGACTGGCTTTCCATTACTCATGCAGTCTGCACAAAATCTTCAATTATGCTTATCCATCAATGTTTTTTCCTGGGAATTGAATACATTCTTGGAAATTGATTAAGTATTGTCTCCGCTGAAGTGAGGTATATGGAGGATGTAGATACAGTTGTAAGAAAATCCATCCTAATTTGTGACTTAAAATATGATAGAGCATGGGAAAGTTTAAGCAAGAGTTTTCATTTTGCTCTTTTACAAGTCTTAGGTTTGCAAGGCTTTTCTCAAAGGAAACTGATACTATCATGAATAATGTGGCAAAGTTGCTTTTCCTTTTCTGCATGTGCTGAATGCTTCCTTTCAGATTTTATATTGTTTGCTAGTAAACACTTAGATCTGAGAATAACTGAAGAGGAAAACATTGCTTAACAATTGAGCATCGCAGTTTTGCAAAACATCTAAAAAGTTAAGCTTTTCTTTCCTGTTTATCTACATTCAATCAACTGCTTGTAAGGTGCCAGTCATATACTTACCATCTTCATCCTCCTCTTCATCGTCGTCTTCATCTTCTTCACTACTTCCAGCTTCTTGATTTCCTTCAGATTCAGTGTCACCTTCATCAAGAATTTCTGAAAGAGCAGTATCTCAGATTAATGGAACATAGACCACAATACTTCCGTTACAAAAAACCCATTTATCCCACCCCTGAAGAGTGAAAGGATGTCTCAGGTACAGAATGTGGAAGAGGCCAAAAGCAGATATATCATAACTGAATGGAAATACAGATGGAGAAACAACACTGAGTAGCACGAACACAAAGGAAAGGTCTGTGAACTGAATGAGTTTTATAGAACAGAAATATCACCCACTGTTAAATAAATGCTGCCAGGAACAGCTGAATAAGCAAATGCCAGAGGTAATGGTTGTGTATACACACAAATATCCCTACCTTTCTTCAGCATTTTGTATTTCTCTTCATTTTCCATAAAGTTTGGATCCATCTTGAAAACATCTTTAGAATAAAAGAGAATCTTTATTTAAAACACAAATTGAAGAAAGCTATTAATATTTCTTCTTGAATTTATTTTCTTGGGGAATGCAGTTAAGGAATTATCTTTCATTTCTAACTTACTAAGAACATCCTCTGGGTTGTAGTCATCTTCCAATGGCAACATATGAGTAAACTGATCCTCCTCTTCCACTAGATCTAATCCCTCTGGAATGATTGGATGATCCTTGAAGCCATCCTTCCGTACAGCAAACATGACTTCTATCATGTACTGAACACGCATATCGATTTTAGATTCATGCAGAATGTGTCGAAGGCGATCAAAGATTGCTTTGGAAAAGAGAGAAATGTAAACACTAAAGGTATTTATTAATACCAATGCCAAGATAGGTTTTGGCTAACTGTACTTACCATTAATACCTCTAGGAGAAACTTCTGTTAATTTGAGCCCACTCTCTTTAATAAATCCAATTGCTACTTCAATACTGTCATCTGTAGGCCTTTCAAGTAACAAAGTGAGCATTTCTAAACATAAAACCTCGTGAGCCTGTAGAAAGAGTGTCAGCAAAGAATTAGCATGCAGTGTTACACTATCACCACAGTCATTTACTGGACAGACCTGTCCAGCCTTTGAGGATGCCACAACACAGCAGTTTAATCACACACACAAGGCAGCAGTAGTGGGGCAAAGCTGATTAAGAGGAAGTAAAAATTTCAAATCCAGTTTTACCATCAGTATTTACACCAATTTTCTAGTGAATGTGACTATTCTATTGAAGTGAACAAGCTAGCAATGAAAAATATTTTGCCATTAAAAAATTAACAGAACGCATTTCCAAGAAGCAAACCAGCACTTGCATTACAGAACCCAGTTTTAAGTGCATTGTATCTATAATTAAATAAGATCTTCCAGGATCAGACATATAAGCAAATCGCCCATCTCAGATTAATTTCCTCTTTACCAAAATGCTGAACATTCCCAACACATTCCTGCTTCCTGACATCATTTAAATTAGAGCATCCTGAGTTCTGACACATAAACAAGTGGAACAGAGCTGGATATAAATTTGATTTAGATGCAACTGAGTCCACTTCTGCTAAGACACATGTTGCAAGAAAACATCAACAAGATCTGTGGGACAGAGTCTCAAATGATCCTTACTTTGCATTGAGACAAGCCTGAAAACAAGCCCAAACACACACATGAAATCTTGGGGAAGCTCTGGAGTTTAAGTGCAATCATAAGTGGTGATAACTGCATAAGCAATTACCAGTATCTTTTAAAAAGAGATCTTAACAACTTAAAGCAGGCACCACACTCAGGCTTCCAGCAACTTTCAGAACAGACAGAGAACCTCCACTTAGGGTATTGCTTTCTTAAACTAAAAATTAGCCATATAGGGTTTGGATTGAGTAGAAACAAAGAAACATACCACATTCTGATTCATCAAATGTGCAACAAATTTTGAAGATGTTAGACAGAGTTGCTGCAAAAGAAATAAGCCAGGAAATTTTAACATATGGAAGAAGAAATTCCTAACCCAGACATACTACAGACTAATGCATCTCACAAACAAATTAGAGTCATGAAAATATTTAAGGACACTGGTAGTTGTTCTCAATTAGGACTGTACACTCAAAAATAAGAAATTAGAATTAAACACCCTTGCCTAAATCAAAAACTATCACAGTATCAATCCAGAACAGTTTGCCAAACTTTCACAATACTCTAATACTACTTAACGTCCCATAAACTGGTCTTGACCCGTGTCTTGGCTGTGCTCCTTTGTACATACTTGACACAGTTACACTGCAGAATTCCACATTTCAGCACATTTACATTTTACATACCTTGTCATTTCTGCGATACCCTTTACGAAAATTCAGTATCAGCCTCTTGAGGATCAATTCACCAATATTTGGAAACTTCGAATTGATAATTGCCACAAGAGCTGCATAAACATGAGTAAAAATCGGAGAGGCACTCTGAGCTTGCAAAATGGATCTGGACAGCAATCCCCTGGAAAAATAAATAAGTTTTAAAGATCTTTCTGGTAATAAAGTATGTCATGTTTTTATTTAGTACTTACCACATGAAATAGTGTTGTGCAGTTGGAATAGCTGGAAGAAATCAGATGATCTTTTTCAAACCATGGTTTATCATGCCACAAATGGAATTTTGCAAAGTGTGTTGCACAAATCTGTCTGAACTGAAAAGTTCTTAAACTGTTACCTAATCTTTCACTAAATATTGTTTATATTAGAGATACACTTAAAAAAGCTAAGCCATGCAAAAAAACACCTTGTATCCTGCAATTATCCCTTTTATAATCTGAACTAAGTCTGATTATAAAATATTATTTAGAGCCTAAATGAATATAAACAAAGGACTCATGACATAATAGTTCTTTTATTATTCAAATTATCTCTTTTACATTTATTATCAAGAAAGTCTGAGAAGAATCTGTGACTTGCTTCCCCTCCTCTCAATTTTGCTTTTTGTAATTCTTAGGAGCAGACAGAATTTGACTTTTGCTGTATTACTCAACTACATGTGGGTGAGGATAAAAACAAAACAAACCTCTAAATGTGAATCTTCAAAGGACACACTAATCTCCAAATCTACCTTCCCTGTGGTCTGAAAAATTGAAATCCTAAAAAAAACCCACTCCTACAGAGTAATAAATACAAAGTGCATAGGGACCTTATTCCCTATACATTTTGAAATTAGTTACTTCTTGCTTGCACTGAAAGTGGTCTGTTTCAGTTCTTATTTATCATCTACTTAAAACCTCAGGAAAGGATTTGACAGCCAGGTAAAAGTTCATGTCATTACTTTTAAATGCACCTTTGTGCAAATTCAAGAGTACAGAACTAACTAAGGAGGGAAATGGTGCCATTTTCCATATATGTTATTTTGACATTTATAAACCACACAGAAACTTCCACAGACAAGTGCATTCTAAAAATAGCGTCAATAAAGTAATTTTTAAACTAAAATAACATTGCTAGTATAAAAATTAAATTTTGGGGACATGAAATACAGGCAAGTAAAAAGCAGCCCTGCAAAAGTATGAAACTTCATTATTACTTTTAACAGAAATCACATTCAGGAACTATTTGCTCACTGTCCAGATGTTACTTAATGACTTAATTCTCTTATTTTTATGCTAGTTGCCTGACTCTGACCTTCCCATCAGATCTATGTAATACACAATAAAAGTAATGCATTCCTCCTCAAATAAACCCATGACAGAGAAAGTTTTGCTATCTGTTTGAAATGTAACAGAATTATTTTTGGATCTACCAAGCTATAACAGCATAATGGTCTTTACATTACATCATTAAACAACACCAACACATAACTGCAGTAAAACTTGTTTTGCTAAATAGTAGCTAAAAATATTATTTGTCCCAGAAAAAAAAAAAAAAAAAAACAAAAAAAGCACTACAAAAATAAATAGATGGTGACAACTGTAAATTAAAAGTCATTCAAGTAAAATGTATTGGGAAAACCTTAACAAAAGGAAATATACAGCAGCTGTTGCACTCTTTTATTCCACCAAGCATACAACATCCTTCCCAGGAAAGGGATTATTCTGGATAGGACAATATGGCCTAAGGTTAATACTAAAACCTGACTAACATCCATACACTACTAATAGCACACACAGAAGTGTACACAGGAAGTGTACATGTTCCAGAAGAGTAAAAGAATTATTTTAAAATACTAAGGCTTACCTTCCGCGAACAATATTCTCCTGAAGGAGCTCATGAATGATGTTTTCTATATTAGAAACGTTCACTTTATTGACAAGACCATTGATTGACTTCTTCAAGGCTTCCCAGCTCATCCTCTGGTATGCCAAGCTATTACAGAGTATCACAAATTAATAATGTATAAATTTGAAGTTGCATTGAGCGAATTTATACATATATAGCATACATTCACATTTTCATTTAATCAGTAAAATAAATTAAAAATATTCACTGAATAAATATGAAGACTTGTTCACAATTATATATTCAACCACTAGAAAATCATTAAACCAACATGATAAATCAAAGTGTAATTCTCTGTAGATACGGTATAACCCAGTATGTTGTTTTGTAAGATGTTCCAAAAAAATCCTAGCTACATTCAGTATCCTGCTTTCCTTTATCATTTCCACTTTGCAGCAGAAGCAGGTAGTTTAATCTGATTCTCTTACATCTCTTCTAATAAAAACATACCACCAAAACAATGATCACAACCCTTAATGGATCCATTTTTTCTCAACGTTCTCTAAACACCTTAACTGTTTTGCTTGCAGCAAAAAAACCTACTATGTAACTTTGAACTCACCTATTTTTATCAGTGATTTGCTCTTGCATCATCCTGAGCTTGGCAGGTGGAATATATGCACCACCTGTGCGAGTGAGAATTGGATCCACTTCTTCTTTCTTCTTCTTTGAGGCAGTCTCATCATGAGCAAGTGAGTTCTGGCCTGTTGACCTCTCTGGACTCCTACGGTCAGGCGATGAGTACCTTCTCTGCTTCCTTCGATCATATTCTCTGTCTTCCCATCTCTCATAGTGTCTATCTCTCCCCCTTTCCATCCTTCTAAAGGGAAAATAAACACCCACTAAACACCCAAGTGTTTGTGAACAGCTTTCACATTTTATTCTTTAAAAATAAGTATTTCATTACTGATTAAGAAAGGGCTCCAGACCTTCCATCTGAAGTTCTGTCATCATAGTATTCCCGTCTTGAATATTCCTCATCATATCTGCTGTCATCAGAGTATCTCCTCTTCCTGGGAGATGGAGACCGAGACCTATCACGCTCCCTACTTGCAACACAAGACACAAAAACTTCTAGTAAAAGGCTGAGAAAATCAGTGGTAGTAATATTTACCTGCAGTATAATGTAACTATGCAGAAGTGTTCCAGTTCTGCAATGTGAGTTTCAAAATATGTGTCACTCCAATAAAAGGGTCTACTTTAACAATAATTTGTCATCAAGAAAATATTATCAAAAATCAAAGAAGCACTGTAAAAGAAAGCTCTTACAATTTGAAATTAAATGTTTAACAATAATAACATCAAATATCAATGGTAAATTCAGCAGCTTGCATTCCTCAGAACACACATATTCATTTGTTTCTACTTACTTTTTTGCCTGTACAGCATGAAGCAATGTTGCCCAAAAATGATAATTGTGGTATCAGCAATATGTGACTTCAAGCAAAAAGCTAGCATATAATTTCCGTTTTCAAGTTTCATGATAATTTAACTAAACACTAAGTTTTAGTAACAAATCCACTTAATTACTGTTATAGTGACACTCAAATAAGTTATTAAATATACTTGCTACACCTGCTTTTTACCACTTAGTTATGGTAATATGTAAAAAGAAACATAACCTGATGATTTTTTTAACTTCCCTAACTCACTATGTGAGGTGTATATACAGAATTGAAGGACACAAAAATCAGTCATTCTACCTGTCCTCCGGAGACAAACTTTCATGTCGGGAACTGTAGTTTTCCTTCCTGTCATGACTGGAACCATGCTTTAAGAAAAGAGAAAGAAAAAAAAAAAATCAAGCCCCAACATGACTGTGAGCGCCTCTCTTTAGATCAAAGCATACCATGTCTCAGTTACCACTCATTTACAAGGAGGGCCATCAAATAAAGCTGATGGCAGTCTGGTATGACAAGGAGAGGTTCCTGGTTCTCTAGGAACAAGCAGTTAAGCAGCTGGACACCCTGATACAGGATGCTGCACATGCCAAATGCTTCCACAGGTTCAAGAAGAAAAATCCACAAGGGTTACCATAAAAATTTATCTGGCTCAGGAAGCTGCAAACAGGTGGTGTGAGAGTACATGGGCAAGTACTATTATAGTTGCCCCATTCCTAAACTCTTAAAGGCATCTGCTGTTAATTACTGCTGGAGACTAGAGAAGATGGACCACTGGTCTGCCTTTCTTGCTTCCTCTTTTCAGATGCCATTTTCATTTGTTGTATTACACGCAATACCATGAACAGAATTCCATCATTTCTTGTTTAAAGAGTGTCTTTCCTCTCTCCTAAAAATTCCCTTTATTATTTTTTCCTTACATTCCCCCTTTTTACTAATCACAATTTATTTCCTCATGAGTCATTCCAAGTTTGATACATTACAAGCATCTGAGTTGTACTGATCTACTTGGCAGATTTGCAGGAGGATTGTGTAATTGATACACACTTAAACAGATCAAACCAAATTCCATGGGCTGAACCATGACATGAAGCATGGAGTAGAAGTATGGAGTCATACAAAAATCAGAATGTGACAGCATCTACAGTAAACAGAAAGATATTCATTAACATATTTCTAAACAGCAGCATTTGTAACCTGAGTACTTTCATTGCAAGGGTCATCTCTTCCTTTAAAATATTATTTATGATTTTTCAGAACCACAACCTCACAATGTCACAGAGTGATTATCTGTGAAATAGGGAACACCTCACTTGATGCAGAAACTCAACAAAAGCATTTCCTTATGCACTTTGATGGAACTCCCTGCAGCAACACTCAGCTCGTTCGTTGAAGCAACACCCTCTCCACCAACTGGCACACCAATTCTAGCCCCATCAAAGAACCAATTAAAACTCTGGGTGACCAGAATATAATGACACCTCTTCCATAAAAAGCAGAGCAACTGTTATGTCCAAACACTTAACTGGGAGGGTGTGTATATATTCAAACCAATAACTGTTTTTCTGAGGCCACTATAACATATCCTAGAATATTGCCCTTCCTAGGGGGCACTTCAAATTGTTAAAATTACGCCCAGCGTTCCGCTGCCTGCATCACGATGATGACATGAAACAAGGGCATTGCAGTGTCCACTGGCAGCATGCATCCCTATAGAAGTTATGCCCACCTGTGTAATTTTAGAGCCACATTATCTCTGACAGCAGAGACAGTACAAGGTTTTCATCAAGGTTTTCTATACCCCTTTCAATGCTCATTATATCACAGAGCAGATCACTTAATTCATTCAAGGGTAAGAAGAGTCCTTAAGTTGTTTTTTTTTTTCCCAGCACAGAAATATAACACCAGTATGTATCATAAGCTTCCAAGAAAGTGGTAATAAAATCTTTGAATAACACAAAATAATTACGGTATTTAAATCCTATCTAGCAGATGGAAAGAAGGCACTGGGTCTTTTTAGAATGATCCATTCTAATGGATTCTTTATCATCTGTGTCTGCCCAAGCAGAACCAAAGAGACAAATGTTCACAGAAATAAAATAATGTTATGGCTGTTTCTGTATTTGCCATTTATCACATCTCCTTGCAAAAGAAGCTATGCTTGCTGAAGAAATTGTCAACCCCAGCTCTTTGTGACCAGGTTTTCTGCCACAAGTTAGTCCTCTTCCTTATCCATTTTCATCAAAGTGATTAAGTGAAACTGTCCAAACAGTGTGCTTTTGCTAACTGGCTTATTCTGACAGATGAGGGAGCACTACCAGACTGGGAAGACAGGAGAAGGTATTAAACTACCCCTGAAGTATCCCTACTAGAAGCCACTCAAGTTGGAAGAGTTGGTCTAAAAGAGTGAAGAAGCCTATGCAGGTTCCAACTCTGGACAAACAGGCAGAGTAATACCACAGATTTGAGGTAGGGCATCATAACAATATTGCTCTGCTAACATGTCCCAAACCCAGCCTGCTTTGCAAACAGCATTTCTAAACTTCTTGCATTCCCAAAAAAATCAACCCCATCCACTCAGAAGTGGGACATATAGCTATTAAAAGGAAAAGTTTTAACATTTGTAGTATGACACACAGTTGCCAAATTAAATGCTACTTATTGTCTCTATATCTTTTAAAATTGTTGTTAACTTTTTCAAAATCTTTCTCCGCTCCTCTACATGCTTACACTTACTGTTGAGCCATCAGCATTCAGTCAGTTTTGACCAATTACTGCAACATTTTACACTAATAATATTCAGAACTTTGATTGCAAGGACAACAGCAACTAGAAATAGCTTTAATTTACTGACTCCTAGTAGCATTTATCTTTTAAACAGCTGCTGTCTGTTATAGATATTACTTGCTTTGCACTGAGGAAGTTTTACTTAACATCAACTACAAACCTAATTACCAGTGACATGGGAGTGATCAAATCCTACAATTTAGGTTTAAGAACACTTACATTTACTTGTGTCACCCTGCTCTTCATCTTGACTTCCTGCTTTTTACAAAGTTCTCAACGTGCAGCAATGAGGCAATCCAAGCTGGAGTTCAGCATATGAAAATCATTTCACCTGTAACACACAGAAGAAAATCAAAAGCTTTCGACTGCACAAGGTGCCGGAACACGCACCTTTATTCTGTCCTTTAAGGCTATGCTTACACAAGTCCTGAAACCAAAAGGCTCCCCCGGGTCTATTCCGCTTTCCTGCGGTCACACAGCGGCTGCACAGCAGCAGCCGGGAGCTCACCGCCACAGCCGGCCCCGAGCGAGCGGCCAGGCCGCGGCCGGGGCTGCCGAGGCCCTGCCAACCGACCCCGCCGCACGGCTCCCGGCCCGCGGCCTCCCGCTCGCGGCGGGGGAAGCCGCGAACCCCCGACCCGGGGGCTCCCCCGGACCCCACGGGGATGGCGGCAAGGGAACGGACGCCCCGCCGAGCCCCGCCCGCCCCGGCCCGCGGCCCCGGGCCCGAGCCCGCACCTCCCGCCGCTGCCGCCGCGCACGGCCCGGAACGCGTCACTTCCGGCGGCGCGGGGTGAGCGCGCGGCCGGCCCCACCCTTCGGCCGCCATGTTGGGGCGGGGCCGCGCGCTGCGTCGTCCCCGCCTCAGTTTAAAAGGAGCGCGCTCGCCGTGGGTGTTAAAGATAAAAACAGCTTGGGCTATGTTCGTCTGCTCCTCGGGCGGAGCATCCTAGGGGAAAAATACCCCGCTGCTACCAGCGCACACGTTTCCAGTCAGAAGCACGTGTAGCAGCAGTGAGCAGTCAGCCGGCCTCCCTGAGGGGTGGCGATCTGCCCGAAGCGCCGCTGGAAAATTGAGTGATTAAATACTGCTGCCCCTGGAACAGCAGCTGAGCGCGCACTTCTGTCTTACACCGTGGGCTAAACGGAGCTGGAGGTTTGTGCAGGAGAGACAGCAGACACTGCACTGTGCCGAGGCTGCCATGCTGTTGGAACGCCTGTGTGCTAGAGGGGTCTTTTTGACCTCGGAAAGTTTGAAGTAATTCAGCACCATGGATCCAGGCTAACAGAGAGCCCCTGGCTTATTATAGGCACAAATGTGTTTAGATTTTGGAAAGTAATTAAATGCATAGGAAGGGGATGAAAAAAAGGAAAGTGATACATAAAATATGCTTATGGTTCATTTTCATGTTCTTGTGAGATAAATGAAAATGAACTCTTCCAGGACACAGCAGATCAGGGTCAGGGAGGCATTATCTCAGCTCCATGTGTAATGGAGCTGTGTGGCGGTGCTGTGCCCACCCGTGTCCCTGCGCAGGTCCTGTGCCAGCACACCTACTGTGACGTGCTGTTCCTTGAGGGGATGAACGTGGCCATTAAACTTTCTCAGAGCTGGAAATTCTACATTTCTTTTTGGAGGTTGTTAAATCAACTTATTTATTTTGTACTGAGCATTAGAGTACTTACCTTTTGTCACACCATATAATACACCTGTAGCACTATTTTCATTGCAACAATTAGTACAGGCTCAAATGCTCACTGTCCAAAAAAAAAAAAAAAATCACAGCATAGTGAGGAGACGATATTCATGATTGGACAGATGTGGTCAGTGTGGTGCAGCAGTTGAAGACTTAATCCCCATGATTTAAACTGACTATCTTGCTCTTCTGTCACTATGATCTCAGAAGAGTAAGAGAAAAGAAGCATCAGGCCATGACTGAGATCTTGTTATGCAGCACTTTAACTCAGAACCACTTTGGTTTAAACTAATGTACCAGATCATGCTCCCCAGCACTTGAAGCATTCACAAAATGGGAACAAACCTGTTCTCAAACTTTTCCAAAGGCCAGCAATGCCATTGTAACGTTGTATATTATCACAGATACAAATACTCTGTGCTCAGGAGAGAATAGTTACTTTAATTTACACATTCATAAAAGTCAACTTTCTCATTTATGTTGCAATACTAAGCAGAATAGTCAAGGAAGCAAAACACACCTTGCTCAAAACCTACGTGGAAATGTTAAGAAACAATAATCAGAGAAAGTAAATGATTTTTTTTTCTGCTTATAACTTTTAGCTACAGGATTTGATTTATTTGGCTTAATGATTTGCAAATGTGGCTCTCACACAGGAGACTGGAAACAGCATGCATTTGGATGGTCGTACACGTTCTGACAATGTGAATTGTTAAATGCTTTCACACGATATTCCCTGAACGCACTTCCTGCCTGTGAACACTCCATGATTTCCCATTCTGCTGTGAAAGTAATCTTTTTCCTGCCCCACGCTGTGTAAACAGGTGTCATGAAATAAAAAGGCATATGGCGTCAGTGTGGCAGCAGCATCTCCTGAGAGGGACATCCTGTGGCTGATGGCGCACGTACCATCCCTCAGCCTGCCCCTCCAAATGCCCTGGGAGGGAGAAAGCATGGACAGCTGAGCTTTGCCTCAGAGGGAGCCTGAGGACAGGTCTTTTTTGAAGTGCCTCCACCAGGAGACTACTGATAACCTCTGAGAAACATGTCTGTGATTTAAGAGTGGCTGAATAATGTGTGGTGACTTCAGTTCTTCAGTTCTCTTCTTGGATGTGGAAAGCAGAGAAGGGGCTGGGGCAATGGGATTCACTGAACAAGGGAAGGGCATTTAATGCTGAATAGCAGCAGTGAGGTGAAGTTTCCCTTTTCTCCTAATGCTTTTACTATTGGATTATGCAGTGAAGCTCCTTTCTGCTCATTTCTTCCCTGCTCTGCTCACCTTACAGTCCCTTTTCTGCCATGGGTCACACTTAGATTTTATTCCTCAGCAAGTTAAAGGGCGAGTGCTTCAATTTTACTGTGGGTCTAGTCTTGTGGTTTGGCAAAATGCTTTAAGAGATGCAAGTTTTAGTTCTGTGAGAGAGAAAAGACAAAGCTTGCACTTCCCAAGTGCTTTAAGGGGGTAGAATGCAGTGCAGGGTGAGCACCCCTGATCAGCCTTTTGAAATCTGCTACACTCAAGATCCTAAATGTACAGAGTCTGAAGTAGAGATGTGAGCGTGGGTTCCAACTTCTTGAGAGTAAGAGGGATGCAGGCACATTCTCTAGCTTGGTGTGTCTTCTGCAACTTCTTGCTCAGCATGTGGGACTCTTAATTGCCTGGAAGGCACTCAGGTGAAGTAATTCAACTGAAGCAATCCTGATCACCCTGCAGGAGCCATGCAGCTACTCTGTGGGTATAAGAGATGGTGAGGATCTCTCATCTCTGTCTCAGTCTGAAGTAAATTACAGTTCGAATGGAGCATGATTATGGAGGCTGGAAAAAAAATCCAAAAACAAAACCACACAAGAATTAACTCATGTTGAGTGGCTTTATGTGTATTTAGAACAGCAATAATAAACAAAGAATTCTTCTCATTAAGTAAGCATGATGATCAGGCCTTGAAATACAATAATACCCAATTCATACAAAACTGAACTAACATGAGAAGTTTGCCTTCTGATAAAACAAATTTTAAATATAAACTTTTACACACTGAAAATGCTGAAAGAACTGACAATCCAATTGAGACTAATAGTAATTAAACAAAACATAATTATAATCTTTGAAACCTGTTCAAAGGGAGAAAGGATAATGCATCCAACAAATTCATGTTCATCAGCTTAATGTTTTGCATGAATAGTCCATTAGTAAGCCACAGGAAACATAGTTTTAGTCGTGTTGTTTTCCCATGGCAGTTTTTGTCATTGTGCTTGAAATGATAGGAGTTAAAAATCGTCCACATGGCACTCCCTGGGCTGGTGCTCCATCAACTCCCAGGCTTCCACAAGTGAGCAATAAAGACTTGCACATAGAAGCTCACTGAAAGTACCTAATGCTTCTGGAAAAACAGTGATAGCTGCTCCAATAGCTTATGCTGGTAACTGTGTCTTTGCAGTTAGTATTGCTTTATTAATTTATCTCAGAATGATGGATTGGACACTGGTTTCCTGCCTGCTTTATTAGGAGTAAGGAATTTATACACAGCTAATTCCCATCCAAGTTAATCAGTGTGACCTTTAGCATGCTGTAGAATTATAATCTTGTGCAAGGCTCAAAATTTGTTTCCAGTTAGCTGTTGCAATGTGCAATGTGCCGGCACACATCAGCTGAGATGAGAAATCTCATCCTCTGTGGTTTCAGTTTAAGGTCACATAAGTGAGGTGAGCCAGCAGAGGCTGGAGACAACACAGCGGAACTTGTTCAGTAGCGGAGTGGGTCAGGGACATGCAATCCCTACTCTACTGCTACCTTTTGTGTGGCAGGAGTTATCTCCAATGCAGAGTGTTAAGAAGCAACATATGGGAGAGAGAGAGAAAGAAGAAAGCTCTTACATCACATAAACACCATTGTTTCAGAGGGATCTAATATCCATGCTCTACAGTCCCCTCACCATTACAGTTTAATAACTGCTGGAAGATCATGGGTTTACAATACTAAGAAATATCTCTTTTTGATACCTTGAATGTGTGACACTCATGACATTCCATCACAAAATTTGTTTTTCCCAAGGAAACACCAGCAGACTCCTGCAGTGTGTTTTGAAACCTCATCAAA
Organism: Vidua chalybeata; assembly: GCF_026979565.1. Classification (NCBI taxonomy): domain Eukaryota; kingdom Metazoa; phylum Chordata; class Aves; order Passeriformes; family Viduidae; genus Vidua; species Vidua chalybeata. The sequence goes on along the minus strand of NC_071536.1, from coordinate 15,673,880 downwards.
GTGAAGCTATCCCTCTGAGCTCAGTGGCAGGGATGATCATATGTGGAACTTCCACACAATTTTGTCTGTGTGCGAACACATCACATATGTTTGCTATTATTTTTAATGACAGTCTTTCAGCTGCTTCTCAGTGTAATAAAAAAAATCTACCCAGCTACTGTTTAAAGCACTTCCTAGTCTGTATCCTAAAATCTGCCTTCTTTCAGTTTTGGGGCAATGCTCTTCTCCAACCAGCTTCTGAAAACAATTCTTGTCCATTCAGGTATCTTCTAACCTTAAATTAATATACAGAGTAAGAAATTATTCAGAAAAGGAAAGCACAGTGAATGCAGATTGGCAAAAAAAAAAAAAAAGGTACATTTTTTTACTATGAGTTTTTGCTTGTTAATATTTTAATGTTTGTTTGAAGCCTTTCCTACTAAGTGGTATAGAGTGGAGCCAGACGTAGTGCTGCAGGTACAGGTCACTCTGGGCTGTGAACTGGTGTTTTCATGTCCTTAGTTTCACTTTGTCCTTACACACTGCAAAAGAATGTTGGTTCTTTTCCACAGTTCCAAGACTTCATCAAACCAAGGTATCATTCTATAGCCAGCACCCTGAAGTTAGAATTCCTGCCTAAAATTTCAGGAATTGTTCTTTAGCCTACTCAGAATGTCTTTTTTTTTCCTGGATCGAAGAGTCTTCTAGTGGTGTGAAATGGAAGAGTTAGCAGGTCAGTCGAGAAAAGAAGGTACTTCAGTCAATAAGATAGGTGCACTAAGCAGATAAGAGAAATTCCTTTGGAGTGATAGTGACACCATGTATGTAATTTAATATGATTTTAAACAAAATACAGACTTCCTGTGTATGTATATCCTACAAATTATTTAAAAAAAATTCACAGCAATTGCTAAAATTACTTGTTCTAACTAACAAAAATAGGTGCCAAAGTGTTGATGCTCATTTGGTATTTTTAACGGCTGTGTGCACACTGTATAATCAGTGGTAAGAGCTCCTGACCTTTTTCTCACTTTGTCTAAGAAAGATCTGTAAGCATTTTTTACCCCTTTAAACTGCTGTGGTATATTATCTAAAATTTTACTGTGTTATCCCCAAAATGTCACTGTAACAAGCCCCTTTAGGAATGTGTTCATCATGTCACACAATGCATTTGTTAATTATCTCATATCAGCACTACAGCAGACCTTCAAATTAATAGCTATTTCAAACTATAGGCAAACAGTAGGTGTCTGACTTAATTAACTCTGCCTGTGATGTGATTTGTATCTTGCTGGTGCTTGTGCTAAAAATGGGCACTGTTTTTCCTATGGCATATGGCTGTATTTCTCCAAAGGGCTGGGACACTGCAACTTGAGGAGCCAGGATTATTGTTATTTGATGATTTAGTTATCATTATGGTCTGCAGATCAGAAGATCTGCAAACACCAAGGCACAGCTAATGGAGTAAAGCCAAATTGATTGCGCTGTTATTTTGATGAACTCCAATAAGTAATATATAAAGAAAGAAACAAACTATTCATAAAAATACTAGAACATATTTGCTCTATGGTCTAAATAGAAACTGTATGATGGGTGATCTGAAGACTCACTGCACTCAAGGAAAATATTTTTTTTTTTTTTATTTTAAGGGTAAATTCTAATCCCAAGCACGGTTTCCTCCCTGCACCACCATGGCCAGGCACGGTTCCTCTCAGCTACCCAGCACAGGAAATTCAGCCATCCCTTTACTGGGATGATTATATGTCTTTGTTGTCCTAATTGTGGTGAAGTATTCACAAAACTCCTGGGGACACCATGAGTGCAGCTGAGCACTGTCAAAAAATGGTCTTCTTCTCAGGAGTCCTTCTGGACAGAAAGGTTTTATCTTCACTGGGGAGGGGGATCACATAAAACAATCACAGTGTTCCCTTGTGAAGGTACAAAGTGATCTTGAAGGGTGCTCATAAAAACCCTGTCTGGATACATGTGGCACCTTCCATCTGCCACCTCTGTGTGTTGCTGCACAGGAGTTATCCCAGCATAGCAACATATACTTGGATTTTTTACAAATTAAAAAAAATAGAGGTTTGTTTTTTTTTTTTAATATGTAATTGTGACTGTTCCATAATTTTTCATCATGGTGAAAAGACTTCTACATTTTAAGACATAAAATGCAACATGAAAAATGCACACAAAATTAGTATTTGTCTTTAACTCTGCTTCAGAATGTGTGGTAAACTCCACATCAGAAATAGAATACATTATATTATAAATAATAACTGTAAGTTAGCCAATAGTTAATGCTTAGAATCACCCCATGTGTGAATATGTGATGAATATTAATTATTTTTCATTGTTTTGAATGGGCTTTCTCCTCAGATGTTATATTTGAAGAGAAGCAGTACAGTCCTCTTACGGTTGCTAACTGTACCTTTCTATTTTGAGTTGAGTCATTACAGTTTCTGCAAAGTACCAAATGTTCCTATTTCCTGTGAGAAGGGTTTCCAAATGAGCCTTTGGCAATATTTCTGAACAAAGTGGGACCACTGTAGGAGTAAACTGGCTTTGCCTCTTAAATCTCCATGGGGCTTATGAGGCAAAATGACTTTAGGAGGGAAAGTAGGTTAAAGCAAGGACAGGCAGCCTCCTCAATCACTGAGCTAAAAGAAGCATAAATACCCACCTGATCCAGTATAGTTAAGACTCAGTAGTCCTAAAGAAGAGCACAGGTCAAGAAGCACCAAGTGACGCAAACTTAAAAAAATGTTCCCTAACTGTTACTTGGGTGATTTAGCTTTAAACTGGCTTTACCCTATAGAAGCAAATTAAGAAATCACATTTCATATAATGTTAATCTTTGAAAGCAATCTGTTTTTTTGGATATGAATGCTTTCTTTTTGTGTGTGTGTGTGTGTTCCTGCCAGTATATTTTAGTAAGCATTAGAGGGTTTGAGATTTTGTTGTGGTTTTTCTCAAGCATTGGACCATAGGTAAGTTGCTTGTATGAGAATTATTACAAAAGATAGTGTTTTGTTAACTGTTTTTAGAATTCCTTCCTTTAGACACAGATTCTCTAGGAATTAAAATGTTTTCTTATTTTTCTCTACCTAATCCGATCGTTTTTGTTGTTTTCCACCTTGTGAGATCTTATCAACAATATGGACTTTTTCCCTACATCCTATCTATAGCTTTAATGAACTGTTACTTCTGGAAATCCTTTTGTAAGTTTCCTAATATATTGTTACAGTGCTTCTCAGCTGCAGTTATGAATTACCATGATTTATTTTGATACCATGATTCATTTTTACACTGAGGAGTTTTCGTAGTACCAGAATTTATCAACAGTAGTTCTGTCACTTATATGCTATTCTCAATAGTATCACTGTGTATCATTGTGAGAAATTCAATTTTGAGAACAGAAGCACCTTCTCAGCTTTTTTCCCTTCTTTTTGTAACGAAACAGTGCCCCCAAGAGCTTTTTTTTTTTCAGGAAGGGACAGTTTAAGAAAATTAAGTCATCCATTCATCAGTATATTAATCTCTGAACATAAAAATTCTGCCCAGCATTGCGACCAGAGGTGTTGGTTTGAAGAACGGTCGAAAGAGTGTTTGTTTTGGTTTTCTTCTTTTTCTAATAATAGAAAGTTAACCAAATGACTGAATTCCTCTAATGGTTCCAGTTTGGAGAGCTTTGCTAGCACTCTGAAGAAAGAGAGGGGACTGCAGAGATCACTTCTCAGCACAGGTCTTTATGGCAGGGCTGCTTTTGTCCTTTGCCAGTTGACATCAGGACAGCTGGCAGTGATCTGGGAGGCAGCAGGAAGCACTGTTTGTTTGTTTGTGTGTGGATAAACAGAGAAGAAAGCATGAAGTGAAGAAGAACAAAGAGAGAATAAACAAGGAACAGCTTAAGTTACAGCAGTCATAAAAATACAAACAACAAGCCTATTAGGTATTTTGCTAAAATGTATGAAATACATGCAAAAATAATAATGAATAGCCTCTACAACTCAGAGAGGCATGTTTTTGTGATAACCTGAAGTGATAATTTTTTTTAAACATTTTTAAGTGTCAAGAGCCATCACTACTTTTTCTGACCCTGAAAAACACCTGCTATAAACAGAATTTTGGGTAGTTTGTAGTCTTTCTCTCCATCTCTTGGCATGGGTTTGCCAGGAGTTGAAACTCATAAATGAAATAAAAACCCCACATATGAGCAAATATTTGCTTTAAATCACTTTCAGTAATCTGTCACAGGAACACCTCGGGACTTCAATCTACAACATAAGTTTAAATAGTAGGCTTGGTCTCCCCAAAAAAGCCTGCTAATATCTCTCTTTAGCAGAGTGATCTCATTTTCTCTGGTGTATTTCTACAGACCCTTTTCAGCCAGGTCCTAGGCCCCTGAGAGATTTAGAAGTGGAAGTCAGCACTTTGAACTCTACAATATGCAAAGCTTTTCAGACTGGTAAATATGTGTGAGAGAGCCTTGTGTTGTGATAAGATCTGTGCCAGAGCAGGAATGCAGTAACAAGATAATGTTCAGATCAAGTGGGCAGCTGGTCAGGTCAGATGTGTTTATTTCTGAGTTGCACGGATTTGCCTGAATGAAGATCACTATGAGAAAAAGGGAAGTACTATAAAACACACACAGAAGAAATAAATCATAGCATTCCTAGGTACTCCCAAGTTCCAAAGAATAAAAGTGTGCTCTCGGTTGTGGGAGAGCAGCAGAATGAAGCTTAATTCTGTGACATGAGGCTTTGTTCTCTCCATAGATCCTGTCCAGATCCTGCAGCTTCCACAGCTTCATTACATATTCATTAAATATTTTTACATGGAAATTATAAACTCCTTTTGGGTCACAGAGTGTGTCCCATTCTTTAGCTCACTGAGTTTAGAAACGTAATTATTCCTCCTTATATTGGAATTACATCTAATTAGGAACTAATTATTAATAATAAAATAAATGTGCTGTAATTTATCTGTCAAATGCATCCATGTACTAATATTTTAAAGGCTATACTGTCCTCTCAAATAAATGTAGATAAAGATCTACTCTCTTAATAACCATTTTATGGATCTTCATATCTTTGACAAAATGTGTCTAGTTTTTCCAGTCTGTAAGCACCACAGCATGTACTTTAGGGGTGGGAGGATAAACTGTCCTCTGGGAAAATTAAATAAATTGGTTTTAGGTGCCTTGGGATGGTTGCAGACACTTTGGGGTGAGTCCCCTGTGTTTTGTGCTTAATATAAACACAGGGAAGTTGAAGTACGTCTAATCAGCATGGCCTTTCACTAGGCATTCAGGACATTATTTGCAATGCAGTGGATTTATTTTGTTCTGGTTAATAATCTGACAAATATCTGAGCTTTAGGAAATATTTCCCTGTCTAACATTCATAAATATAAAAATAACTTGAGGCATTTATTTTCTAGCATTCAAAATTCAATGTTTGCCTTAAATCTGGAAGTTTGCTCTTTTTAATTTTGAGCCAGACAAATATGAGCCTTCAATAGGTGTATGAGTGAGTATGACATTTCTGTGTACAGAAAATAATTCTGCTCTTTTTGCTTTCACTAGTTTTAGTCAACATTTCCCAGCCTGAGTTGGCAATACCAAAAGGTGATCCCACACAGCAAGTCACTGTTGGTTCAGCAATGATCTGCAGCATGTATGTGATGTTACTCCTGCTTGAAACTCCACGATTCCAGCTTCGCATTTGTTAATTACTTAAGTTTGGGGCAGAGGGCAGAGGGGAAGAGGTCTCCTTTTTTTAGGAATATTTGTAACTAATTTCCCTATCTATAGAAGTAATTCCTACTTAAAAATTAGAAGTAATTTCAATTGCAAAAACAGACACTAATTTTTCCCTTTCTTAATTTGATTTCTATGTGGCAGCAAACTCACCAAAGACAAAATGCTGTGGAAGAGAAGGTGATAATGGATGGTTTTATAAGGGGGGTGGAGTGAATTTTACAAAAGTGGGAGAAAGGTGACCTCTGCTCAGAAGCCTCCCTGCTCATTAGCAGGTGGATGTGGTTTAAAGATTCACTGTGGTGCAAAGAAAGAATCAAATTAGGTGTTGTGTGAAGCTGTCATTACTGTGTGTTTCTCTGTACAGTCCCAGCTTAAAGCATGTCGTTCCTTTCATAGCAGCCCCTCAGATTACTGTATCTCATCCTTCCCACATCAAAGTGCTGTCAGCACTTTCATAGTATAAAAAGAACACAGAGATAATTTTACAATACATTCTCTTCAAACAGATTTGTGCAGTTGCAACATTTCTTTTTATTCTGGGATTTGCAAAGGAAGATGCACTAAAATGAGTAGCATCTAAAAGCTGAACAAAAACAGGGAACTAAATACCTGTTTAATTGGACCTAAGCACCTCTGCAGGGATGGTGAGGATTTTAGGAAGTCAATTCTTCTCAAGTGCCACCTGAATTATATTTCAGTCAGCTTGAAAGAACCTCTGGGAATGTAGAAAACATCCATTCTTGAAAAACATTAATCATCTCTATTTACTAGCTAAAAAAACTTGGTACCTTAAAAAGTCTTCAGTAAAATATACAGTAATGTCAGATCCCACTCTCCACCTCAAAGGCTCAATCTCAGCTAGTAGCCAGCAGCTGGGCTCACTATCTTGGCCTTACTGCTCTATGAGAAAATAAAATAATAATTAAAAATGAATACAGGAAGAAAGTGAGTGAAAGCAGCAGAAAGACAGAACTTCATAGAACTGGCTTTAACTTTGTGGGTCTTTCTTTAATTCCACTCTTCCAAGAAATTTGTTTTCTTCTTAGTGATTATGCAGCTATGTATATATAATGTGTAAATGTTTCCCGTTGTATTTCCTTGCCATTTTCGTCATTTGCCAGCATCTCTAGAAGAGGTTGTCACAGAAGTAATGGTAGGATGGAAACAGAAATGAGAAAAGCACTGTGTCCTTGGCTCTTCATGAATGCAAAGGGACAAATACTTTGTAATAATGTTCCATCTTACAGAGAGGTCACAAACTGATCTCGGTTACTCGGTGTAAACCTGGAGAAATTCGGCTGAGCTCAATAAACTTACTCAGGCCTGAAATCAATTATTGCTCTGCTGTGAGTGAGATGGAACCCCGCTCCTCGGCCCAGTTCTGGCATTGAGATGCAAATGGGAGCGGCGGGGAAGAGGGAACGGTGCCCGGCATGGCAGCGGCAGCGGGGCCGCGGGGAAGCTGGCACCGCTCGTGCGGGACAGGCGCGGAACAAAGGCGGGGCGTGCCCGGCCGGGGCGGCCCGCGGAGCGACACGGCCGGGGGCAGCCGGGGACAGGCTCCGTGCAAGTGGGCAATTGTTACGCGGCCATGCAAGAACAGAAACAAAATGCAGTTTAAATACTCCTCCCCCAGGCCGGCCCCCGCGATTATGCTCCCAATGACCGCAGTGGTAGCTGTGGTGTCCGTGTTTCCATTTCGGTCCCTGGCATCTGCGGGCCCTGGCACTGAAGCAGAGCCCTGTGGGATGCCTGGAGGGCAGCGCTGTGCCAGGTTAGTGATGGGCTACATCACTTTAGACAAAATGATGCTTCCTGACACCCTCCCTGTGAGACTCACCCTATAGGAACAGGCTGCAAACACACAACACGAAGTCCCTTTCCATCTCCCTCTTGCGTCTTACCTCCTACACCAACAACCAAGCAATTAAGAACGTGTACTAATATATTGTATCAACTTAAAAATTACACTTCCCACCTGATGTGTGCCATTACATTTTTTTTTTTCTCACAGAGAATGTAACCCGAAGTGGCACATATATCAGTGGCTGAGTCTCAGTTCTCACAGAGGAACCCCAGTAGTACAGTGGGGTGTTTTGGGGGTAGGGGTCTGCACTCTTGAAACCCCTTCCCCAGGCAGTCTGTTCTCCAGCTTCATTAGCATTAATAAAAAGCAGAGGGGATTAAGAGTTTTGTTTCTTTTGCCACGTCAGTATTTTCCCATATAGTGACTAGAGGTCTATATAAGAAAAAAAAAAAAAAAAAAACCACTGCAACAGACTTTTTTAATCCTGTGCCATATTTACCCACTTGTGATTTTTTTTTTCTCTCTGGTAGCACATGTAAATAAATGTGAAGAAAATAAATACAGAATAGGCAGCTAATTCTGGAAGCAAAGGATGACATCAATTTTAACAAGGACATTAATTCTCCATTTCTTTTTGTTCAGTTTTATTATAATTATTTAGTGCTGTTTACCTTTTCCCATTTGTTATGCTCAATTTGACAAGTCTGGGGAAAACAGTAAATAAATACATAAAAACCTTGATAAACCCCTTGATCTATGACAAGCAGAGAATAAAGCCTTATTTGAAAGGCGTAAATAGTAAGGAATTGCTTGATTTTTCTGAAGTTTGCTTTTTAAAAAATATTCAGGAATACAAAATATTAACTCAATTTAGCAGTAAGTTTGAACTAGCTGAGCTTAGTCTTTGAAAATGGGAGAATTCCATCGTAGACAGCTGTTTTGGCACTTTATTTTGAAAGACAGCTCTAAAATGGAAACTCTTGCTCCCCACTTTACTCCCTACTGCAAAGTCCATATGACTTTAAAAGCTGTTGTTGTACCTATATATAAATACTCCGCTACTAAATCTGAGGGTGGTCATTTTCTTCATCCACAGTGCTTTTAGAAAACCTGGAACATGTATCTCTGCTTTGAGCACTACCTATGCAAAAATATCCATTGTAAATGCAGAAGAGAAGGCTTCCAACTCTTTTATTGTCTCTTCATTAAGCTCTTGTAGGAAAAAGATTTAATATGGAAAAAAGATAACAAATTAAAGCCAGTATTTCAGGCAAATCCTATTGTGATGAGAGTTAAGTATCTTTACTGAACACAGACCTCAGAGCTGACAAGAATCAGGGTAGTAATGGTTGCCTCTGATCCATCCCAAAGTCTATGAAACATCCAAGAGGTCCCTGGGCAAAGGCTGAGGAGGGCAGGGATTTGCCACTCTCCTTGGCTAAAGCCCCAGATATAAGAAGATGTTAGAGCCTCTCAGAGCTGAAAGGTGACTGAGGTTTGTAGGTCAAAACAAAGAAATCTTCTTCACATCAGTATTACAGAAGGAAATTACATGAATTAATTAAAGAAGCATTCTGAGGCCACTGAAGAGAGACAGAAAGTGTTATATTTCTGGTTATGGGGTGCACATAGCTGGGTCATGGCCATGCCTGCAGTAGATGTTGTCATGCTGGGGGCCATATGCTTTTAAGTTTCTCAGGAATTAATAAAGTCATAAAGACTCTGCTTCCCCCAGCCTCCCCCACAGGTCAGCCAAATTATGGGGTGTGCTGCTCTGGTGTGCTCTCACAGGCAATACTTTGAACATCTAAATTAATCTCCTTCACACAGGGAACACATAATAATTCTACTGACAAGTATCAAGGCAGACTCTGCACAGCAGCTTTGACGTGCAGATATTCTGGCTGAGCCTGGTGAGCTGGCAGGGCCATGTAGGAGGCAGACAAGTGGAATTCCAGTTTTATATATGGGCACACACAAAGGAGTTTTGAGGTAATGTGTTCTAGCTAACTCCTGTCTGCAGAGCTCTAATCCATCAATCACCTTCCAGATCTATAGTATTTATTTTATTTGCTAGCCATAAATCTGAGATGCCCTGATACATGTCAGCCAGAACAATATTTCCATTTATTGATATCATTCAATACATGGAGTGCATTGACCATACACTGAATTAAGTGATAGGCCGATTTTTATTTGTCTGAGGGGGATTGTAGTGCTCAGAAGGACAGAATTTAGGACATTATCTCTCCTGGGCTGCTGAGTCTCCTCAGATTCTGTAGACTTCAGTGAGGAACAGGGGACAGAAGTTCCTTATGGAACGGTGTCTTTGGGAATTGTTGACTTGTGACAGCCAGCAAAGCTAAGTTGGCAGTGGGGACAGCTTCTGTGCTCACTGTACATCTGGTATTACTGAAATGACTTTACTCAGAGTATTACACTGTGGTGGTATGTTGCAATAGAAGGTTGTTGCTGTCAAATTCTGTACCTCTGCTTACTGAAATGAAAACCATAATAGAATATATATGTAAAAATTCCTTTCCTCTGTTACCATGGTGATTTCTCTTAAAAAATACTATAATAAAAAATTAAGTAATAATTACTTTATTTAAAAACAAACAAACCCCATGACCTGGTTGTCTTGAAAGGTTAAGCAAGTCTGACTAGAACAGGAGCTATCTGCTAAGAACAGTGGATTGTTATGGTGAAGCTGGAGGGTGTCTGTTTTACATAAATTAAACTAATGAATTAAGAAAAACCCAACACTGATATGATAAGTTCACTTTACTTAAATTAGTTGCCACAAGAAATCACTGAAAAAATAGGCTTTTATAATTTTTGTTAAATTGGGCTATTCTCATGGTGTTAAAAGTATGCATGTATGAAAGAACTGAACTGTAGAATCTTTAATGTTGACCTTCTTTTGATAACTTAGCTTTGGCGTAGCCTCTGCTTTTAAATGAGAGCACTCCGTTTGTAGTGCTGGCTTAAACCCACTGTATGGCTACTGAGCTTCAGCAGGTTTAGCACTTCTCTACTCTAGACACAGCATTTGTATGTTTTTTTCCTCCCCAAAGAAGTAAATTATTTATACAGCATCAACCTTTTTTAACCTAGCTTCTGACAGGCTGGGATTTTTCCAATCTCAGTTGAAACTGTCTAAATAATTTATCAAGTATTCTTTCAGTGTACAATGAATTCTGAAACCTAAGAAATGTTAAATTAGATTCTCTGACCTTACAGTATGAGTGGGTTACTGAGGTTAAGCTAGTATTTTCTTTGAACTTTTCTCAGTCCCTGTTTTCTCCCATTGTAGAGTCTCCTTTTCCTCTCCTACTGTCTATTAATTTTCATGACATTTCCTATTTATCAGACTTTTCCTTTGTGTTTCTGTTTCTCTTGCTACCTCTTCCCTTGCCGATGGTTTTCTATACCTCTGATACAGTAAGACAGCTTTCCTTTAAGATGGTCTTTCAGAGAGAGGAACCATCAGTTTCTAGTCCCAAGCTGTACAGGCAGTCCTGGATCTTTCAGTCCAGCCTCAAATTTAACTGCACCTTCTCCTATCCCCATTAAGAAAATGGTGACAAATCACAGAATCAGAGTCGTAGAATGGTTTGGTTTGGAAGGGACCTTTACAGTAGATCAGGTTGTTTAGAGCCCTGTTCAACCTGGCCCTGAATGTTTCCAGGGATGGGGTATCTGCCACCTCTCCGGACAGCCTGTTCCAGTGTTCTGTCACCCTCATCATAAAAAAATTTCTTCCTTATGTCCTGTCTAAATCTAATTTCTTTCAGTCTAAAAATCATCACCCCTTGTCTATTGCTACAGGTCCTGCTACTAAAAAGTCAATCCCCAGTCTTAAAAAGTCTTGAGGTCTTTGGTAAAGAAGAAAGATGTTTGCACAGAACTTGGATCTGCAAACAACATGTGAACTTGAAAAAACATATTTTCAGGTCAGGTATCTCACACACACAAACTCCAATCCATGTCTATCTGGTCAAAACTTCCTCTAAGTTTGCCTTTTTTAATAGCACTGTGATAATTATGTCTCAAAGAAACAGTTAAGTTTGTAAAAACACAAAAAAACCTTCCATCAAGACTTGGATCTATTCCAAATTTTCCAGCAGGTATTTTAATCCTTTCAAAGTTTAGTCAGTGGTCCAGGTGGCTTCCAATTTTCTTTTCAGCATGAAAAAAAATAACAAAGTAGCACGCCATAGAAATTTTTATTTAGACTCAGCAATTCAGTATTGTATGCCTTATGAATTAATGATATAATGAACTCTGCTTCAAGACGTCTGAAGTAGCCTCACAGCTGAAAACAGCAGAAATCTGGACTGGCTGCTGAATTTCTGTAATTCTGCTGGATTGTAACTGTTTAAACTGAATGTTATTCCTTTCAGGAAGCTATTTACTTTTAAGGTTTAAAGCAAAGCCGGCTTTGGAGAAGCTGACCTGCCTGAGACCCTGTGTCAGAGAAGAAATAGTGTCCAGGCATCATTTTGTAGGAGATGCTTACCAAATTATTTTTCTGAAGGTTTCCTCCTGCAAAACTATGTTCTTCCCATACATATTAAAAATAGATTTGTTACATCCTAACTTTTGAGTTATTATTTCAACAATAAAGTATTTCCACTTTATGGCTATTATAATATGAATAAAATACTTTAAAACTGTATGTGTAAAGGTTTGTTATGAGATATGCAAGCTCGCCTGTATCTGATATATTAATATCCGATAATAATTTTTCAGAAGTCTACAAGCATTTAATTCTACTCCAATACTCTAGTTTGCCTTTTATTTTTTATACAATGTAAAATTTAATTATGAAGAAAGCTTTGTCACTGCATAGCTTCATCTGCTGTATATTTTCCTTTTTACAAAGCAGTCTACTTGGAGTTGACTAAACAGGGAAGAGATGTTCCATAATCCCAACTTCCCACTAGATGGCGCTCTAAGTACAAGAACACAAACTTTAGCATTTTCATAAATTTATGTGTGAGCTGCTTAAACACATTACGTCTTCATTAATTTACAGCTCTTTTGTGCTTATAAAGATTGATGATAGGGAGGCACAGTGGCCTGTGAAAAATTGGAAAAACAGTGGTTCTTCTGTTCAAAAGTATGGCTATAGATATTTCCCCTGGCATGTCTATGGCCATAGTACATAATTTAACTTCAGTATTAATTGTTTTGGTCACTTGAGCTACAACACACTTACCAACAGCATTTTTTTCTCACTTGCTTGAAGTTTACTCTAATGTGGTTAAATGCCAAAATTTATTATACTTTACTCCTGTGAGATGTAGTAATTTGGTACCTAGGTATTAAAATACACCATGTATTACATAGATACATTATGTAGAAGCATGCAGACTCACACATATTTACCTACTAGAATAAACAGATAAAAGCTATTAAATAACTCTGTATTCACCTGACACCTCCCTCACAGGCATCTTTACATAAAATTAAGTACCATAAAGGAATCAGTGTCATGTCAATGTCTTCCTTTTAAAGTGTCTTCCATCTGCACAGTTTCTTTATAAAAGATGTAAGACAAAGTTATGAAACAATATTGGAGAACTTGAACTGCTGGAGTGACAATTATGCGTAATTACACTTCAGTGCTGTAATTGTTCATGTTTTGTATCATCTATTATAAAAAAAAAAGACATTTAAAATTTAAATTATTTAAAATTATTGAAATGCTTATCATCAAAACACAATATGCAAAAGAAAAAAAAAGAAAAACAACCTAGCAAAATTTCAACCAGAAAGGTTGCTATTCTAAGAAAACAATGCTGGCATTAAAAATGTTTCATTTATTCTAACATATAGTCACCTCTGAGTGCCTTATCAGCAAGAGTGTGCTGTTCAAGCTGTGTGGAAAAGCTTGGGACTCAAGAGAAGTGGGCACACAGCATAATTACAGTGACAATTTGTTTGAAGGTGCCTTGTATTTGCATCAGTGGCAAGCCTGACTGATAAAAATTCCTCCAAATCCTGGAATAGTAAGTTTGGAATGTGCACAAAATTAGAAGGTGGGCGTTTGCAGCAGAACATTGATGTGCAAGATTATTAATTGTTACTTTTACATTCATATGTAATGTTAAAGACCTTCATGTGTACATTTCCCTCAGTCTGTGACTGTTGGTATTTTAGGTACCATGGCAATGACAGCTTTAATGGGAGCAGACTTGGCCACCCTGCTGTGAGAGACTAGTGAATCACATGATTTTAATCTTTCATGTATTGACTTTCTAACTCTTTAAAATACATTCAGCTACAGACATAAAAGATACTGAAGCTCTGTTTAATAAACAATTTAACAAGATTCTGAACTTCATTAATAAATTAAAGAATATATTTACTCATATGGAAGCCTGACCTGAATGTCTAGATTTCTTCTTTGCATCTGTATTTACATGTTAAAAATCCCTTAATCTTCTGGTTTGTGATACTTTTATTAGGATTGTCGCTAATGACACATTATGAGGATTTACATTGAGTTTTTTCTGTGTTTTCCAACCAATGACATGCTAACTATTTTCTATATAATTTTTATGAAAATTCAAGCTTTAAAAAAAGCTTTGAAATTCAAGCTTTGAAAAAAAATTTTTTTTGCTTGATGAATCAATACTTAGGGTACTTAAAAAATGAGGTACCAATACTCACCTATTTCCTGAAAAGTGGCAGGAAGATTAAAAAAAAGCAGTTTGAACTTTTAAGCAAATGTTATGTGCTGTTTACACCCTGACTCTGCCCAAGTAATGGAGACTTGTGTCAACATATGACTCCACTGGCTTCAGGCCACAAGGAAAGGGCTCTCATGAATCAAAGAGCAAGGTATCTCGTTGCAAGAAAAAAATAAAATAAATCACGACCTGTGCTTCCCCATTATTGCAAATAATGAGATTTTAAAATTATAATACTGGGATTTACTTTTTTTTATAGTTCTAGGGCATTTTGGTCTCATATTTTCAAGATTTCTGGAACAATCATGATAGATACTTATTTTTTACATTAAAAAAATTAGTCTGCAATTCTAGTTCTCTCAGCTACACTGGCAGACTTCTTCTGTGTGCTCAGCTATGTCAGCAGAAAAATGCTGCCTTCACTTATGTCAGTCAGGAATGTGGTGCAGCTCCAGCAGCCAAAAAATTCCCTCTGTCAGCTTGTCTTGAGTGTGCTCTGGGGCCTCTGGCAGCCGGGCTGCTCTGGCAGTGCTGCAGAGGCAATAAAGGCCAGCCCTGGGAGCCACTTGCACGTGGGGACCTGCCCTGCCAGAGCCCCAGGTAACCTTTGAACCACGCTGCTAAACAGTGTCAGCAGCTCCGTGTGCCTTGAAACCTGGACTCCTAGCCCAAGGATAAAATCTGCATCTTGTCCTGACGTTTGGTACAGCCTCCCTGCAATGTCACCATGCACAAGGGACGCTGTGGCACTGCAGAGCCTGCTTGGTGCCACCCACGCCAAAGCCCAGCTGTTTTCATGGTGTGAATGAGTGGATTTACACCTGCATGTCTTACAGCTTTCAGTGCTTCTCAGACTTCCCAGCTCTAGAAAAGCTTTATCTCGTTACTTCTATTTCTGTCTTGCCCAGCATGGGAACAATCCCTTTTGTTTCTGACCTGTCAGGTACTATCCATCAGGTACTGTGTGTGGAGGTCTCAGAGGCTGTATCTGAGTGATGAGAAAGTGCAGCCAAATTACAGCAATGAGGATGAAAATTAGAGTGAAAGAAAGAAATTAGGAGGAGTATGACCCAGGGGATGCCAAAATCAACATCTTCTATACTATTTTAGAAAATATTTTGAGAATTTTGAGAAAAGTCCATTTCAAACTCTGGTTGAGGCAAAAACCTGAGGTGAAGCCCATTCCTCATTGTGTCTCCATTGTTTGAATGGAAAGCATTCTCAGACTGGTGGAGGACTGCTTTCCCCCATATACCAAAAACCAGACAGCGACAAGTATCACCTGTGACACTGAGTGAAGTCCACACAGAGCAGGCTCCCAGGCTCTCTGGGTGGGAGAGAGGGCAAAGAAGATTCAGCAAAGACCACGATGATTTTTGGTTTGTCCGTAGCTCTGGGATCTGAGTTCTGCAGAGAACAGGGAGGAGAGAAAGGAGAGCAAACAGGGCATAATCCCAGCTGTAAAAAGATTTACTGAGAGCATCTTTTGAACTATGGTGAGAAATAATTTTCTACATGTCTCCACAGTGCTATGTGTGGAGACATGTAGAAAATAGTGTATTTTTAATGATTGAAATAAAAGATCTGACATTGAATTGAGCAAACAGACACTATTTTACACTGACATACAACTAGTATAAAGAATATATTCTTTACAAAAAATGAATTAAAATATGCAAAACTATGATTCTAACTAATTTTTTTAGTCCATTTGAATGAGTCCCCCATCCTACAGGAGAAGGCAGAGAAAGGGAGAACTTTGAAAGTCAAAATAGTACTTTGCACATCTCTAATGTTTTCCATTCTAGGATCCCTAGTGCTTTACAAGCTTAATGTGATTAACTTTATGCTCAGTAAGCAGTTCTGCCCATAAAAATAGGTAGGTCTTTACAGGATTAGGGCCTCAATTTGTCCTTAAAGTGGTGAGCAGTGAATATCACTGCTTTAACTGACAGAGCTGTATAAATAACAGACACTGCGTTTTGCCTAAAGATCTGTCAAAATGAAAATTGTATGGGATTAACCTGAAACAAAACTAAAGAGAGCTCAAATTTGCAGCAAGCTGTAAGGAAAAGGAAAGAAGGAATAAAGAAAAAACCCCAAACATAATGAAGCATTTCCTTTGATTAAATTATGAAACATTTCTTTCTTAAAGCTCTTAAAATATCATTCTTTAGAATAAAAGAAGAATTTTAAATTACCAGTTAGAAATGAAATAGTAATTCTCAGTATGTCAAAGTGAAACATACTTTTCTTTGTACACAGCATGAAAATTGTGACATTGTAAGAAACGTCCTTTGGTGGGAAATGTTTTGTGGTGTCTGCGCTAGGGCAGGTCAGATGGAGCTATTGGCACACGGCTCTTGAGGAGAGCTCTCAGTTTGGGGGGGTTTCAGGGGCAGCTGCACCTGTTTTACTGACTGTGCCAGGGGTGCCCTGCTCAGGGCACAGCCAGTCCCAGGGATGTCCTGCTCAGGGCACAGCCAGTCCCAGGCACACACCAGTTTTGCAGCACTGAGGCCCCCAGATGGGCAGCCACAGAGGCCTGAAAGAGAATGATTCTCTAATGCCACAGGCCCATCTTCCCCTTGTGCCCGGGCTGACCCATCCCATCTCCCTCAGGCATCCCTTTGCCATTTCTGTCTCCTCTCACATCTCTTGGGACACACTTTCTCCATGCAGATTGCACAGAAAATTACTCTAGGTTTTTTTTTTTTTTTTTTTCTGATTGTTTCTTCTCCTTGTGGTAGTTGGGGAAAGAGCTAATACTCTGAAAAACTTGCTAATCATTTTCTAATAAAAGCCACTTAGAGGATAAGCAATAGCAGAACCCCCTGCACAGGAAAAGAGATGAGGAGTCACACAGCAAGACTGCTTCTCTCAGGGACTTCAAGTGGTTTTTAATAACCATGAACTGAAACCAGGGTTTAGGGCTGAGAAAATCTGAAAAGTTTCCTGAAATCCACCACTAGCTCAAGGGAAGAACAAATGACAAAAATATTTCTTCACTGAAGTTATAAAAAAAAAAGTAAAATAATTTAAAAACTATTTAAAATTTCATATAAATTATAATTTAAAACTATTTAATTTAATGAAATTATGTGTCCACGAAGCAAATGTTAAGACTTGGATTTCATATAATTTACTACTAAACAAAATCCTGTTTAATTAATAAGGACCCAACTCAAAAATGAGTTGAAGAATGTTGCTTTTCAAATTATATGCAGTATCAGCAAAATATTATTTTACTTTTACTTTATCTCAACCACTTTATTAACAACATACATAATGTCCTACTATATATTTTCTATATTTATCTTTGTAACAGCACAGATGATAGGTTCTGTTTACTTTTGTAGGCGTAAGTATTTTCAGGACTTCAGAAAAGCTTTTGGCCAAATGAATTTGTGCTGCAGTTCTGCAGGAGCAGAGAGAACATGTGCTTCTTTTCCAAATAAGTCACACACAGCAATAAGATCAATTTCAAGTTGAAAAGAACAGCCTATTTTGTTATCACAAAATCCATGAATAGACATAGCAAGTGAGAATGAACTCAACAAATTTCAGAAAACTGAAGGTCTCCAGCACAGGTTTTTGAGAACATTTGCAAACAGATGCCTCTGGGAATTTTCAAGTCTACCTACAGGTCACCTTGTATCCATCAATTCCTTTGGAAGCAGGAACCTGATTGTCAGTGCAGTTTTGAAAATCTCATTAGACCTCTACTGCAGATTTGGAGTCCTAATATGTCACTTAGAGCAACAAGAAACAAGCTTTCCATTCACTAAGTTAGTCAATACAAATGTAATGCTAATTTGTATTTTAATAAATGGTGCTATTGATACTTAAGGAAAAAAGGGGTTACTAACAGCATATTTTCCAAATCTCAGTTTGTTCATTTTGTGTGCTGTAATTGTACATTCAGCTTGATACAAATTAAAAAACAGCTTTTCTACTAAAAATGAAGACATAGTGAACTAATGTAATTTAAGTTTTCTACAACAGAATTTGAATAAATATATGTTTAATTTTCTGCTTAAATAAACATGCATGAACAGTATGTTGTAAGAAATCTCCACCTGGAGTAAAGGCTATGTGCAGTTGCAATTTTGAATGATTATGCACTCCATTAAGGGCAAACATTTTTAGAATAATAAGCAAAAGTGCGAATGCAAACCAAGATTAAAAGCAGTTATTCAAATCAAGATTCTATGATTCAGATCTGTAATTTATATAACTTTGATTTACATGTCAATCCATTGTGCTTACAGTATTTTACTCTAATGTAATTAAGCTCTCAAATTGGAGACCATACAGTTGTACTGAGCTGCAAAGACATCTTTCTAATCTCTGTGATTCCATTTTACCCATCTGTTAAGAGAGAATAAAAACTTTTGTCTTTTATGGGTGAAGGTACCATGCAAATGCAAATGATATTATACAGAGTGGTAATTGAAATGGTAAAGGAGCAAAGGGTTTTAATAAAATGACAATTCAAGACACATGTAAGTGTCCCTGTGTGAATGTTGATTGAAATGAGCAAAGTTAAGAGTGAATTTTAAGTGCCCATAGAAAAATGCATTGAATGTTAAGAGTAAATTAAGAAGTGCACAGGCCAAGGAACAGAGCTGTCTCAGAAATGGATAAAGAAAGAACTGAAATATTCCTTTGAGGATCTGGGACAAAGGATCACTCAGTCCTTGATAACAGTGCAAAGCAGGTTGGGGAATAGGCTGTGGGGAACACAGGCATAGTGACACTTCAAAAAACAGAGGAACTTGAAAAAGTTGAAAATGCAGTTAGCGACAGATTTGGATCTGAAGAGAGAAAAAAGCAATAGTGAACACAGCTGGATATGATCTTTGATGTTGAATTACACGAGGTTTAAGAAGAATTAGGGCCTTTAGAAGATACTGTCATTGGAAATTCTGAGGTAACTCCAGGGCAGAGCAAAGGCCAAATTTTCCTCTCTGCTCCACAGGCCACAGCTGCTGCTGGCAGGTTGCTCTGGCAGAGGCCTGGCCAGGTGAGCCTGGCATACATCACCATGCAGAGGCTCACGGCTCCCAGGAGGCACCAGCTCCAAGGGGTCGAATGAAGGGAACCATAAAGGTGAAGGAGTCTCTCAGGTACCCAGAAAGCAGCTCTGAGACATTCCTGCTGAGCCCTGTGCACGGCCCTGGCCAGGCAGAGCCTTATGGAGACAAGTCTCGGGGTGAGTGGTGGGGGAAAGGTGTGCAGGTACTGACACACAGAGGGATAGGGGAGCTGCCAGCCCCCTGCACAGGCTATGGAAACAATCCTCTCCTGTTTGCAGGGGCCCTAGAGTTGTGGCAGTATGCATTCAAATATAACTAAAAATTGCCAAAAAGCAGCACATTGATACCATCATGTTAGCAGCAGAACTGTGACAAAACAGCTGCAGAAAAGAGGGATGTCACCTGGCCCTTCTCATATTAAGTGGAGCAACCACACTAGCAGTGTAAGACTTACCCGTGCATAAAAGGTACTGCTGAAAATGTTAAATGCGATTTTTACCTTCTAAGAAAACCTATTTATTTTCAAAATGTACATGGGAGCATGTAAGTGGGGCAACAGAACACAGTTGGGAGAACCTGACTTACTAATGGACACTCTCTCAAAAAAGTCAGAAGAGAAATAATTGCCAACATTATCTGGCTAATGTGAGAGCTGAGAAGGAAGGCAGGACAATCTCACCTTCTTCTGGGAGGAGTTCTTAGGGCAAAGCTATTTACTCCTGCAGGGTATGGAAAACTTGCTAGGAGAATGGTGTTTCTGTAAAATGACAGATCTTTGTAGTGAGTAGGAATTTAAAGCCAAGCAGCCATATATGGCTGCTGGCATATAAAGTCTCCCAGATTGTTTGCTCCAGAATTTGCACCCCAAAGTGGAACAAAAACCAGGAGAAGAGAAGGGAGTCTCTGTAAGTCACATCCCTCTAAGTCTCTCTTCAAGGACTGCCTCAGACAGTCAAATCAACAATAATGAAGAGTTTCATGTCAAAGGACATTTTCTCTGATAGCCCAATCATTTCCTCCTCTCCTCCACGCCTTCCTCTTCCTGCCTTTGAATTCGCACAATTACCAGTACTAACGGAGTCTCACTGGTAAGGACAGCAGCTGAGAAACCACCAGTACTAAAGTTTTTACAATGCCTAGTTTAAAAAAGGTCATCTCCTTTGAATTGAAAAACAAATAAATAAATACAAAGCAGACATTTTAATGGATTCCAGCTGAGGAAACTATAAGACACTGAGATATACTCTGTCTAAGATAAGGCTGTGTTCTCACTTTTCATCATTTTACTCTCTGCTCAACTGGTTGGCAGTTATGATGCCACAGTTTAATACTAATTTCCAAATCAGTGTCAACAACTATTTCTTTCTCTGGAAATGATACAGAAAGTCCATAACTGACATAGAGCGTGATGCCAAACAAGCCCTTTCCTTTTGGCACACCAGGAGAAGAAAAAACAAATGCAAGAAAAGATATCCATAGCCATTTCTTCTTCTTGGAAAGAGCAAACCAATCTCAATGCAAGAAATATTTTCCCAGTGAGCATGGGCAGTTAAGACCATCAGAAGATGTGACCAAATTACATTTGATTCCTTTTCTTAAGTTATAGATGCTTCTGCTTCTAAAATTTAAACTGGTGAACTGAAAAAATCCTACTGGATCAATGATTCTGTGCTTTTTCTAAATAAAAAAAAAGATCACTACAGGACAGACAAGGGGCACTGAGTTTAATCTAGGGAACAATGGACGAAATGTAGACTTGCTTGCTATATGTCCTTTGGACATGAGGTTTTGGTTGTGTTGGGCTGTACTGTGACCTTGACAAGAGCCTGAGTGAAGGAGGTAGCTCACTTTATGCTGCTGCTTAAAATGGAGCTTGAGAAGTAAAACTTTATCTTGTCACACCCCACTTCTTGCAGGCACCATACTTTGTACCAACCTACTCCAGTGGAATGAGTCCCTTGGTTTTTTTATCCTATATTGCTGAATGATAGAGTAGAAAACATTCTTAATTTCAGTATCAGTCTTGAGGAGCTTATTAAAAGAAATATGCTTATCAATGAAGGCTTGATTCAAAATGTTTCTGAAAAGAAATGCTCTCCAGTGTTTACCTAGGAAGACTTACCATGAAACCTGGGTGAGCAACTTCTTTCCAATTAGCCTGTGCTACCCTGTCCTGAAGCCTGGTACCAGGAAGTGCTCCATATCCACGGTTCCTGCTGGAACAGGGCAATCCTGTTGCCTTCAATGTTTAAAACGTCCTTAACATCTCAGAGGATGTGGTCTTCAAGCCCCAGTTCACAAGCACACGTGCTCAACTTAAGCACATGAGTAGTCCTATTAATGTTGAAGTGCTTAAAGTTAACCATGTATGTAATTGCTTGCAGGGCTGTTTCCTTAATTAGCTACACTCATCCTTTAATCCTCCCTGTCTTTTAACCTCTGCACTGTTACATGCCTCAATTTCTTTAATCAGATAATGAACATTAGGGAAGTTGTTATTTACTGCTTCTGCTTCAGGATGTGAACTAAGAAAAAGATGGACCCTTGGATCCTTTGTAGAGACTTATTACTAAACATGGTAAAAATAAAATACAATGTCATAAAAAAGATGTTTGCAACTGTCATGGTTTGACATGGAAGTGAATTTTTTCGGAAAGTTAGGGTCAAACCAATCAGTGGTCGGGGTTGGATATTGGCACCTGGAGTGACCACTGAAGGCATGGACACACCTCTAAGAACACAGGGGGTTAAAAGCAAGAACTGTCTCTTTGGTTCCAGTCATCGGAGAGTGCAGACTCAGTGCCACAGGCTGGGTAGGGGAGGGGAAGCCATGTGGCCTGGGAGAGGTAGGCCCAGGGGGTCTGAAGGACTGGAACTGAGCCAGCTCCTGCGGACGGAAGGGTGGAGAGAAACGGAGATGCCTTTGTTCTCCCCCCCACAAAAAAGGGAAAGAGACAGAGAGCCTGACAGCACCTGGAATTTGCTGGCAGAGGAGAAGAAGAGGGGGTGAAGGTGCCCACCCATGGGAGTTGGAGTTCTGGGCAGGGATTTCAGCTGTCTGGGGAGTCCGAGAGTTTTAACCCTTTCCTGGGAAATGAGGAGGAGTGTTTTGGAGGGTCTTCATCCTGGATTTAGTGTGTGTGTCTTTTATAGTAGAAGTAGCTTAATAAAGTTTTTTTCCCTTTATTTCTAAGCCTGGGCCTGCTCTGCTGTGTTCCTGATCGCATCTCACAGCATTTATTTTGGGAAGGTGTATTTTCATGGGGGGCACTGACACTATGGTGTCAAACCATAACAGCAACTTTTGAAAAACATCGTAATTTTCCTTTTGCTAAGTGGTGTTTTACACTTCCTGAACTCATGTATTGATTTCTTGATAAGACTTTTCCTAAGTTTAAAAATTGCACATTCAATGTCTGATAAACTTCCAGGTTTAACTGAAGTTATATTGTGCTTTCAAAGAAGCAAATCAAAACTGAAATGCAGCAATACAAAGGTGACAACATTGCCACATTAAAATAAAGCTTTTTGCAAAAAAAACCCCACCAAACCAACAGTAACTGCCGTGCCAACAAATAAGTTCTAGAAACACAAAATAGAACAGGAAAAGAAACCTGACAAAACACCTCTGGCAAAAGAAGTTTTGATTAGAACATTTTCCAATTACTGTTTTTCATTAAAAGTGTCTGCCAGTTGCACTTCAATATGCTGGATGCACTGCCTGCTTTCTGCCAATCTCTCCTTATCAATTTTGAGGATGCCAGGAGGGCAGGAAAGCACATTTGCAGTCGTCAGGTTTCACTGCCTTTTCGACTCCCTTGACCTACTTTTTTTCACTGATCTTTAAATTTTCTCTTTTTCTTAGTTAAGCACATTAGCATTCCTCCAAAATTTTAATTATTCTCCGTGGTAATTCCCTGGAGCCCACTGCTTGAACTGCTTTACCTCTAAATAAAGACCACCTATACTATTCTTTCCCAGAGTCTAACCCCCTGTAGTTTCCTTTACTTCATCTGTATGCTGCAAGCTATCCCCTTTGGAGAGTTGCCTTGGAGTTTGGCAACACTGGGAGTCTGTTCTTTCTCAGATGATTTCCCTGTCAGGTTCACTGCTACTGAAAATATACACTTTGAATCCAGCCATGAAAATCACTTCATGATAATCTTCACCCAACACTGCATTATATGGTACTACATTTGCTACTGGGCTGGGAATTCTCTGTTGGTAAATCAGCTTTTTTGACCATATTATTTTGAACACTTCATTTCATGCCTAGAACTGAAAAGCAAATAAAGTATCACAGCAAAGCATTAGATATTTACCTAAAAAGGAGAATGCAAGCCTATCCAATTTTCCTACACTATTGCTCACTTAATATAGCAAATAAGCCTGAGGTCCAATATGATTCCTTCATAATGTACACTGAACTGTATCACTTTCTTCCTCAAGCCAGTTTGCCACTGAACCAGATGTACTCTACCCATCTTCTCATTACTATGATCAATCTTCTCTCTGCTGATCAGAATTTAATCCTATTAAATCGCTAGGCTTGCAGTAAGTGCGTATCGTACACACGCACGCTTG
This sequence comes from Vidua chalybeata, assembly GCF_026979565.1. NCBI lineage: Eukaryota > Metazoa > Chordata > Aves > Passeriformes > Viduidae > Vidua > Vidua chalybeata. The sequence goes on along the minus strand of NC_071536.1, from coordinate 15,650,006 downwards.
CCACAGCAGATTACTATAACTGCCTTTATTTTTGGAACATGCACTCAAGGCTGCCCCGGGCTAATCCGTACAGCAATCCTGCTGCATGGCTGCAGGATGCTGGGAGCTTCCTGCACAACCCTCCCTTGCAGGGATTGCCTGGAGCTCACAGACCCCCCTGGGCTGTGAACCAGGACTGCTGATTTTGGGGACAGTGGCTGGGAGCAGGATGCTATGGGCCTGTTTTGCACCTTGTACAGCTGCTCACAGCTGGGCTGGCACCTATGAGAAGTTAACATCTAAGGTCCATGGAGGCTTCTACACATCCTGGTGCAGTCCAGTTTTTCCAGTTTTATTGAATTTTTTTAATTATTTGCCCTAAACCAGTAATAGATCAATAAAGGTCTTGACTAGGGGAGAAACGTTCCAAGTAATTTAGTAATTTGTAGCTGCCAATGTTTCAACAAGTTTGGGTCACTAGAGGGTGCAGATCAGCCTCTGCAGACTCGGTCTGGACATTTGTGTTGTGACATGTACACCCAGACAGCCTCCTGATTTACTGTATTTACTGTAAGTGCTTTGGAGAGGAGGTGTGAATTACTCGTTTTGAGTCTGTTCGCATAATGTCCAGTTTTCCTTTTCCAAGCACACACTTCCAGGGTGCTACATTATGTAGAGTGAAGTATTTCAAGCCTGTTCCTGCCAGATACTTGTCAATATAAATATTAACCAGAATAGCAACATGAAAGTTTAGGTATGGCTCATTTAGCCTTTTGATAGTCTGAAAGCAGCACATTCAAATTACATCATTTATTAAAAAAAAAAAAAAGAATACAGCCCAAGGAGATTTTTAGCCTGTAATTGATCTCTTCTCAGATAAGATGTACAGAGTTTCCAATAGATTGATATTACTTTCTGGGTGAGGCTTGCCAAATGATTGCCCCCATTTTACTGCATCTAATAAAAGAGTTTTATAGTTCAATGGTCGCTAAACTTCTTAGGATTAAAGAAGTGACAAAGAGATAACAGATTACATTTGAATTAAAGTGTTAGTAACTTCTACATTTAGGTACATAAATGCCTGTGACCTAAAAGGTATTTTCTAAGCCCTAAGTACAAGACAGTTAGTGTTTTTTCAGTTTAGGAAAACCATGACCATTATGTCAGAATCTGTAGTTCATTTTATATAGCAATAGTTTTAGGTCATATTTAATCTAGCTATTGTAATGAACAACCTGGATTTACAAATATTCTTGTCAGGGAATTAGTGGTTTGCAAAATAATGAGGATGAGAAAACCTTCCTTGTTCTCTGTGCAGGCTAAACTCTTAATGAGAGATAATGGTGATGAACTATAAAGCAAAATGGTCCAGCAATGCCCTCCTGAAAGATAATCATGTAATTATCCCAGAAGCTGCACACGCCAGCATCCTGAAACCCTTTGCTGAATGAAAGCATTTATCCAGAGCTTAATTAACAAAAAGTTATGCATTTAGTACTACTTAAGAAAGTCAAGATCATTCAATCAAGAGTGCACCTCTGAGGTCATATGGCCGTTAGTGGTCTTATTGAAGATCCAAGCTATTGCAACAAAGAAGAAGAGAGAGAATTTGTAAACTTTGGCAGAAGGAAGCAGATATGATTTTTGTATGTTATATATAGCTGGATTTGTGTCCTGGATCACAGGCAGATCAAGAAATACTAATGAAATGAAAATTTTTGACTGCCCACAGTAATCATTTTGTTATTTTACTTGCTAAAGAGAGATTTCTTTTTATTAAATAGTCAGGAATTATGGCATGAATTTAATTAATGACAGTACTTGAATTGACCATGCTTCAGGAGTCAAAATGTCATAAAATGTTGTTAACAACCTGAAAATTATGCCCTGTACAGGTTATCCAATTTCTAGAAGTACATAAAACAGCATAATTGTGGCAGTGTAGTCAGCATCCGTATGCCAGTTTGCCTATTTTTATTTTTATGTCTGCCATTGCCACTGTGGATAACAAGGTCAGTTCCATTGCAGAAGTGGAGGGGCAACTAAGAATGCTCAAACAGGTGCAACAACCTGTTGGGAAGCTGGGCCTCAGCAAAAGAAAGCCACTGACTCTTAGTCATGCCGTGCCAGAAACTGAGAAATCTAAGTAGAGAAAGAGGATATAGTAAAGTTAGAAGCATGAAGACTAAAATATCATCTTTTTCTACTGCAAAAAACTACTCCGATCTACTCTGATCGGAAATGGGTAGTGCAAAAGAGGAAAGTAGGAACAGCAGCATTTTCAACTTACCTGAAAAACACCCAAAAAAGTTGATGTCTTTGATATCATGATGTCCTGAATTATTTTCAGGATCTAAATTAATAGACTACATTAATTACAAAAATTTCACCTGCTATCCAACTGCATGTTTAAGAAATTCTAGTTCTAAGTTTGCTCTTTACCTGACCTGTTAGATGACCTCAAATAACGTCACCATAAAAAACGAGTCCAGCACTAGAGAAAGGACCTTTGAGGCATGGGTGGCATGACCAGGAGACTGACTGAGTGTACACCCAGGTCCTCAGCAGGTGGGAGATCCAGGTCCCTGGTCCCAGGCAGGGCTGGCACATGGGTGTGTGCTTGGCAGAGCCAGGACCCACATGGGAGCTCAGCCTTTGGCCCACTCAGGGCAGTGAAATGGGAATTATCTGTGATGAATCAGAGCTTGGCTCTGCATGACCATGCGAGGTGTCCCTGCAAAGGTGACAGGAATAAAGGTGCTGTGAGGTGGCTCTGAATGGAGCCTGATGAATACCAAGGGGCCTTCCAGGTACAACTGGTGCTAGCAAGAGGCTTAATAAATTAACAAACAAAACATGATTAATTTTCTCAGACAATTCTCATCTCCAAAAATGAGTAGCCTCCCCTACTCTAGAGTTGCAGACCAAGTTGTGACTGGCATAATTTCTCTGCTGAGAGTTGGAAGAATGTAAAACCCACTGACTGCAAAAGAGTGACTGTCCAGCAGGGAGATGCCACAGGAACTGCAAGAGTAGCCTGCAAGTAATGTTCTGAGGCCTGATCCCCTACTTATGTGAGGATGCTGTGCAGAGAAATTTATGCTGGAAATGCAGAGTACACTTAAAACCTCATGTGGACTCATAGTCAATATTTTAAAGTGGAGCACAATATGAGACTGGACTAAATAAGGCTCAATTTTTCTTCAGCTTGGAATTCTGCACAGAGCAATTGTTCTAGAATTGATTCTACTCTGAGTCAAATACACCTTAGGATAGAGGTGGCTTAATCAAATCTTAGTTAGTTCTAGTTCAGTAGTCCATGCCCAGGAAAAAAAAAAAAACACAAAGCAATAAAAAACCTCTAATATCATGTACAAAGATAGCATCATTAGATGAAAAGATTAGAATCTAAATTCCTAGTCCAAGGTGGATACTAAAGTCACAGTCTTTCACTCATTAATTAGGGGCATACACTGCCCTGTAATGCTATATTTAATCTATTAATATACTATATACTGTCTGAAAAGTAAATATAATTTTCTTTCAAAGCTACCTTTATAGGCAAAGACAGGCAATTTCCATAAGGAAGAATTTTTTTTGTATTTTGCCCCTGGTCCTCATTATGGTGTAGAAGATCACTGCATTTTTCTCTCTATTTTTTTTTTTAATTTTTCTTTAATCTTTCATTTTATTCTTGCATTTTCTACCCCTTTTCTGAACATAAGTCTCTAGATCAGTGAAGAGATCCTTGACCTTCCACCAATCATTAGCATTTTGAGACAAGTTCAAGTGAGTGACCTATGGATTAAAAACACTATAGCCTGCTACCAGCCTGCCAGGAGAGTTTGCCCTAGAATTAAGTGTCATTTAACAAGGAGTTCCTCTACTGTGCAATATTTTACATTTAGTGTTTAAAAAGTAATTAATCCTAAAATAATTAATGCCCATTCATATTGTTATCATGTATTTGTAGGATTCTGTTCGCTCTAGGTATAAATATAACAAAAATCATTCTTTTTTAAGCCTTCATGGTTCAATCCCTGATAGTTCATACAACAATGGAAAACTATCATCCAAGCAGCACCTGTCTTTTTAATAATTCAAGATATTAAATAAATGAAGTATGTACCCACTGCCTTACTTCCCTAAACTCCCTCATCCCCCTCATACACATTTCATGATAAAAGCCATAGGTTAAGAGACATGGATTAGTTTTCACCACAGAAAGGGAAGCTTCAACTTTGCTTTTCTAACTGTTTCCCTACAAGACAAGACAACTTCCAGCTGCCATCACTATGTGTTTATGTAGCTTAAGTTAGCCATGTTGTATGCATAAAGTGCCTATATTTGTACTGTCTGTGCTTTTAAATAATTATAACAAAAATTAAATCTCTACAAATGGAATGAAATTCAGCACAGTATTTTTTGAATTGCAATTTCTTATTTTTATTAAATAAAAATCTGTACTTCCTGTATTTCAATAATTTTATTTTCTTTAAATTTTTTATATCAATTTTTCAATTTCTATATGGATTTCAGACCTGGGTGTTGAGCACAGCAAAGTTAGAAATTTGATTGCTACATCCTTGATACATCTATGCTGTCCATCACAAAAGTGCTATGCTTGCTTCCAGTGTACCTACAAAGCATAGTTTGAAACATAAAACAAATTTCTACTGTTTTAGAGACAAGAAACTGACCCTGGGGATCAAGGGCCTCAAGAGCTGCTTAAAGATCTTCATACCATCAAGCTGATTGCCATGTTGTGTGGCCACTCTGAGCATCTAACCTGACAGAGCTGTTCAGTGCCATAGAGAGTCTTTAATGCAGAAACGATCATGAATATGAACCTGGCATGCTGTAGGCTCTAAGCATGAAAACATCTTGCCATTTCAATTTTTAACATCTATTTTGAATGTTGTTTTTCAATCAGCATATATTTGAATAATCAAACATATTTATTTTTATCAAGAAAGAGTCTGAAATGTGAGAATTCACTGTTCTGTAGTTTTCCCCCAAGCAATCTGTGGAAAGGCAATAGCTGTATTTCACAGATAACACATCCATTAGCAGCTCACTCTGCTGCTTCTGACCAGTGGGATTATGTCACACATGGTTTTGATATCAGAATCAAAAGCAGCAGGTATCCCCTTTAATTCATTTTTCACTTATTATTTCAGACATGTTAGATTTGGTTAGGTAATGCATTTTGCAACAACAATTTTGTTAATGGAAGGATGGTTATTAAAGAGCCCCCAGACAAACAAACAGTGTAGACAGAAGTCAGACCTGAAGAGAATGGGGTAGGGGGAGGCTTGCAGAAATTCAGGTGACAAACTCTCTTGCATACAGCCTCTTCCAGCCTGAGGGCTGTGAGAGTGCTCCCACTTTCAGGGGAAGCATTGCTCAACTACTACACTGTGAAGGGGATCATTGCAGTGGCATAAATGGGTTCAGCTGGTCAAAACTCCAACATGACTTTGTCATCCCAAGACATCCTAGGGTTTGAGGTTATGATTAAAGAAATGTAAGTGATGATTTCTGTGGCAAACCAGCCCTGTTAGTGATTGTTTTAGGCTGTTACATAAGATCATGTTAGGTTTTTTCAGCTGGTGTTGATGATTAACAACTCTTTTGGAGGGATGACAAAATGAAACACCCACAAAGAAGAGCAACCAGCATTGGGAGAAACAGAAGCTCATATCTCTGGGACTGTTGCTGCCTTGGAGACCATAGGTCAGAGAAGAAAGGACCCCTCATTGCCTTGTCTGTCCCTCCAGATACCGTGAATAACTTCTAGCTGCTCTTTTTGATAATTGACTCACAGCATCATGGGTAAGACTCATAGATGACAGCAAACTGCTGTACTTTTAGCACTGATACCAATTTATATAGTTCCCAGAGAAATGGATGGGATTAGCTTTTCTGTTGACTAATTTCTGACGTGCCATTATATGTTTTTGACTTTGCTGTCTTTGAAAGGTTTTGTTCTGTCTGGCTGTTTATATATAATGCATACAGTGGGATTCTTAGCTCCTGCTTGAAGACTTAGAGAAAACTTCTTCTGGGTGTTTTCAGAAATCTAGTATTTCCTGTTCCTGGAGCTACTCAACATCAAAATTAATGAAAACAAAAAAATGAAGAAAAGAAAATAACAGGGCAGGGAAGGGGAAAAAAGGTATTTCAGAAAGGGATTATGTAGTGAAACAAGGTAATACAGCATTACAGCTAATATCTCTGGGGTGTTCCTTTGAGCAGCATTCTGGATGAACTTTTCAAGGACTACTTAATCTGAGACATACCTGTAGTCTTTGAAGTAGGGATCAAACCTCTGTGTGCCTTTTGAGCCCCCCACCAGAGCCCATCACCCAGTAGGAAGGGGAATTATGCAGCCTCTTGTGTAATTTATACTCATATGTATCCTCACCCTCTCACTCAACAATTTTGCCTTCTAGGCTGCTTTAAAGCTCACACAAAATTCTTGGTGATGCAAAGATGAACCCTGCAAAACCTCTGCTCCAGTCTTGCCAGCAGCATGTCCATTTCTCTGTGGATTTGCCACCATGTAGCATCATTAGCACTTAGACTGCGAGGTGCTGGAGCTAAAGAGTCTGATGAGTTTTGTCAATTGGTGTGTGCAGCTACAGCCTTTGAATGAATCATGATGCAGTATCAGACTGCCATGTGGCTTCACCGGCCTGCTGTGGCAGGAAAAACACTGGATATCACAAAATGAATTAAATCTGAGTGAAAAAAGGCCTTGGCATGTTTAAAGAGGAGAATGGTTTTACTCCTGCTGGAGAAGGAGACAAAAAAAAAAAAGATGGGTTGCTCAAGTATGCACATATAATAAAGCTGTTGTTTACAGGAACGAAGCAAAAATAAACTCACTTGCTACTACTGACACAGTCTAATAACCTGCATTGCTTGATGTAGAACCTGCCCAGGTCTCGCTGACTCTGTGTGGCTGTCCTACTGAGCATATGAGGAAAATAGCCAGGTTTTGTAGAAACACAAATGTTTGCTTGAGTTGAGCCTAGTACCAGTACAGTCTAACCATCATCTTGGGAAAGGAAGTTTTGTTGCCAAGTAAAAATAATCTGTAAGCTGAGAGTCAGTAAGAAATAGAGTTGTTTCCTCAGACAGCCCTTCTCTGCTATGAAAATCAAATCCATGGTAAGAGAAGCAGATTGTAAAAAATTGTTTTATGATGATATCTAAAGACCTCCTACAAAATGATTTATGATTTTAGTCTAGGCCTGAAGGAAATTTGCAGAACTGCAGGACCACTGGCACTGACGTGGGGATTGCAGACAGCACAAATTAGGTTCTAAATAATGGATCAAAAAGAGGAGCCTCAAAAGCTACTTTTTATTGCTCTTTGGGGAATAGCACAGACTATTATAAAATGCTCCAGGTTGTAAAGCTCCAATAGAATTGTGTAGTTTCAAGGAAAGAAGCCTCAAGGAAGGTGGGGAAAGCTCAGTGTCAGTGAGCTGGTAGAGCTACACCTCTGTTCAGCAGAAGACACAGGGCAGGGATACTGGGGGGCTCTGCAAATAGCCACATCCCAGCCCTACACAGTGCTCAGCCCCTTGTCCCTTAACTGTGTACAGCCTAATGTAAACTAAATCCCCCCAGTGCCTGGGGGATCCAGCTGCTTCCAGCCCATCCTCCATTCTTAAAATAAAGCAAAGTTCTCTATACAGCCTGATGAAGAAGAGAAATCATAGAATGATGATATTCAGGTTTGTCCAGCAGGCTGCTGATACTTGTTTTATCTGAGAATGTTCATACCAGGAACCATTTCTGTTTCTTGTGTCAAAAGGGGCAGGCACCACCAGCATAAAACAGCCTTTGTTAATCCAGATCTTACAAAATGCAAGACAGACCTCTCCTCAATTAAAGCTCTATAGCATGGTTATTTATGGCTCCTTCGGGTTTTTTCCAATTTTTTTTTTTTTTTTTTTTTTTTTTTTTTTTTTTGGGAAAAAAAAGGCAAGAAAAATACAAAATCAATTATGATCAGATCAAAATTAAATAGAAGTCATATATAAATAAATACCAGATAAAATACAAATTGAAATACAGCAGAGAACAGTAGATTATTTCATCTGAAACTTAAAGTGGCCAATAGCAGTGAATGCTTAGCTATCCCCATGCAAACCAAGAGCTTGCTTGCCAGACTTAATCTCTGGTGACCAGCTCTTTGCAGCTACATGCAAGATTCAGTAAGAAAACAGATGGTACACTGGAGCTTTGCTTCGTGAAGAATAATAGATGAGTAGATAGAGCCTCTCAATCTCAGAGTGGCACATGGTGATCAGAATCCTAATCACAACCATGCTGTGATAAAAGGCTCTGGATGAAGAATGAATTAAGGTGGTTTGTCTGTTTTATCAATAAAAGTAATAGTGAGATATATTTCTTACAATTCTTTAAGCAGAAGACGACTTACAGGAGTGATACATACTGCTTATAAAGCAGTGTGAAGTGGGATAAATCACCCTGTCCATTTACTGCTTGTGCATTTGCTGCCTCTGTATTATCAAAAAGATTATTCCCTGCCTTCTGTATAAATGGATAAGAATATATAAAAAATTTGCAGACCAAAATTCTCCTTCTGCCATCTCTTGTCCCCTTACTGTGAAGGCTGGCACAGGTTAGAAAACAAATCAGGTGCTTTATGTTGCACTGTTTTGTTATTATGATACATTATAGACTAAGGCAGGATTCTGTCATGTAGAAGTATTTGAGCAAGATTTCCATATTTGAAAAACAATTTCATGTCAAGAAGGTAATAATAAGTGAAATAACATCAATATAACTTGAATATTAAGACAGCCAAAAAGTAATGATATTGCAGCCTAAGGCATTAGAAGGAAACAGCTTAAATTATTCAGCAAGTAAACTGATGTCATGTGGTCAATGCACTGCATATTTCACATATCCCAATTAGAATTAATGTAATAATAAAGATTGATTATTAAGTAATAAACAGTGGCCAAACAAATTACTGTAAACATAAGTCAAATCTGCTAGGACAGCATATCTTTCTCTCCTTCCAGTTTGCAGAACAGCCCTTGACACAAACCAGAACTGAACAAGCAATTTTTCATAAATGTTTTCCGATTTCTTTGTCCATATTGGTGACTTCTGAAGAAGTCACTGAAAAATTTGTGAGCATTGTTTTCTCAGCATAATTTACTATCCAAGATGGAGTAATAATAGGAAAAAATATTTCTTTGGGTGTACGTATATGAGGCTGCACCACAGTTGCCTATGCTGGTTATAATGAAATGTGATAAACTAGGGAGGTCACACATTTCTGTTTGTTTTGCAGCACCAAATTCCTGTGGCAAAGCCAAACTTGTTTATGAACTTCTAGGTTTTTTTCTACTCAAAGTAAATAATAATTTATGCTACAGAGATTTTAGTACTGAATTGAGGCCCCTCACAAATTTAACCATATTTAACATGATTTAACTAGACAAACTGCAAGACCTCACAGCTTTCACGCCATGCCCTTCCTGCCTTGTCTTTCAGATGATGTCAACAGGTACAAAGCTGAGCCCAAACACAGTCAGTGGCAGAGAATCTGTCCTAACATCTTCCTTCAAAGTCATTGTAAATAGAGCCTTTTCCTCCTCAGCACAAATTTGTCTTTCCCCCAGACACAAAACTGAAGCTGAATATTGAATTCCACAGGTTAACGCTGGAAGGATTTATCAGCTAAAACAAAACCCTTCATCCCATACCCTTCAGTCTGTGGGATGGGATTCAGCCTGGTTTTATATGCAAACACTGATAGAAAACCTTTAAACCATCTGTGCAAGCCCCTTCAAGACCTTCATATATGTTTTGACCCCTTCTGAGTGTGTAATTCCCATTAAAATGAACTTCTGGCATGGTGCTGTTGTTGACCTGTCCTCAGATATTGCTCTTTCATTGCTTCATTTGGTGCAAACCTTCAGAATGCATAAAGTTAGAAGCCCATTGTTTTAAAGGGGTTTATCACTAAGAAACAGCCAAGAAAATGGAAATGTGAGAATTTCCACCTTATGATGGACACCACTGCTGTGATGAGGCAGGTCCACCTTGCTTGTGTGGATCACAAGACATTGAAATACAGCTTATCTGGCAAAAAAATTTCTTTTTTTTTCCCTTAATATTTGGCATTGGATCACACAAATGATTTAGTTTTAAGTATTCAAGACCTTTTACAAAATTAACGATGGAATACATAATGGACTACAGGGTAAATAGACCTGTACAGGACTTAAAGATTACATTCTGCACTTTGGGTTGTTAAAGGTGAAAAGTTGAAGGTCTTTTTTACAGATTTATCTTAGTAAAGATGTCTGTCCACATTGTAAGTTGCTCTTAAGAAACACTTAATGAGATGGGAATCCCTTTGGCCTTTTCAGCAAAAGCTTTCCTGTGAATTTACAGCCAACCAGACCTCTCAGAAGTCACGGGTAATGGCGATGAGCTTGAAAGGCACTACCCAATGCTCCTAAATGCACAAACAGCAAATAAATATGAGAGCCCTGCCTGATGCCCAGGATACTTTCTATTTCCTGACCACTTTGTAGAGGACTTAACTGCGTTGCTGTGCTTTGGAGACACTTGTTCAAACACATGCTGCTCTCACCAAACCTCTCCTGCCTGTCTCTTGGCATACTGTGCAGTTCTACTCTCTATCAGATTTATATGCAATATACTCCTAGATCTTGAGATAAACTAACAGGCATCTGAAAGAGACCCCAAATGAAATATTCATGAACTGTCATAACATTCATTACCATTTTATGATTCTCTTTACTTGGTTGAACAACAATGCTTTCTAGCACCCTATTAAATCAGCTAGCAAACTTTATAAATCACCAGCTAAACTACATGAATCTGTCACTTCGTAATGTACTGTCTGGGCTCCAAAAATACTTGAGTACATGGCAAAGTCATACTACTTATAGGACTCTCTTTGCTGTCATTCTTCAATATTGATTTTTCTGGGCAAACTCTTACTGTGTTAAGAATTCACCATCTTTTTATGATTGGGTTTGAGTTTATAAGACAGATACGCTAAACAGCTACAATCTAACAGATATTTAATTTTGAAATTATGAAAATATATTTAGTTTGTTTAGGGGAAAAAAACCAAACAAATTTGTACAAACTCATCAATTTCAAACTTTTTGCTGAGTTACAGTGAAGAGAATGGGGTTGTGCATATCCAGCTAAAGCTCTGCAAGGTTCCTAATGCTGGACTGAAAGCTAACTCAGGCTGCTGGAAAATGATGTTAAATCCTAGTGAAGGAAAGTGGAAGTGACTGGAATTGCTGAGGACACAGATGACCTAAAGAAGAATCAGATCTGTCCATTTCCATTAACACTGTCACCTCTCATTTGAGGGCCTTCTGGGCAGAGATCTTCTTGGCTGCCTGTACTGCACTTTTCCCACCTATCTCTACTGGATAACAATAGCTCTCATACCAACTTTTATCAATGACTTGCTCTCCAGCATCGACACGGCCCTTTTAACTGTTGTATTTACTGGAGCCCACACCTCACCCCACATCGTCTGCCTGGTTTCTTCCCAGTTATGTTGAGTTTGATAAGCCTGTTTCTCTCTGTGCTGCTTGCTAAAATCCAGAATCTATACAGTACTTTGTCATGATGAATTTTAAACAATTCTCTGATGGCTGAATTTGGTCACATCAGCCTAGTCGATAATGCAGCTGAGAAAAAGCCCTGCAAGTTATTGAATTAAAATCCCCCCCTGCATCAAAACCAAAATAAAGCCATCAACTATTTCCTGAATTTATTTGCTATAATGACACCTGACACCTGCAATATTTCCAACAGTATCTGTTCTGTTGGTAGCATTTTACAAGGTCAAAGTTGCAATAAATTTTGTGTTCTGAAACTGAAATTTTCTTTATCTGAGCATTTAATCCCTTTTCTACTATGCACTGGGTCTTATTGATTCACGTGACTTTTGCCCCTGAAGCTATGGAAGCCTAAACACAATTTGAAGCTCATTTTTTTCCTGTAAAGAGCTGATAGATAACCTAGATATTATTTACACACAAGGTTAGCCTTCTGATGCCAGTTGTCTATTTCTGTGCTTGAAGTTAAGCACTGGTTTAAGTGCTTTGTCAGGTTAGAGGAACAGAGCAGGTTCAGGGCCCCTGACACAAAATAACCTTTGGACTAGGCCAAGGGTATTTGTAAGCATTACAAGAACATTTGACATGTCTATATATTTATCCATTAAAAAAAAAAAATGGAAAAGGCTGAAAATTTCAGAGTAAACAGTAAAATTTTGGTAGATTTAATGGAATTTATAGGCACTTTTAATTGTTAGTGGAGAAACACTGTGGTAAGTGATATGAAGTATGATTTTGAATTTCAATGTCAGAACAGAAAAAGCACCACAAAGAAAATTATTATTTTGTATATGTTGACATACTAACTTTTTGTTTAAAATCATGAAATTAAATATTTTCATTAGCGCTTCAATTTTTTTTTACTTCTTTCTTGCCAGTAACATGTAGCAGAGATTTGGTGAGGGTTGGTTATGAACAATCTGAAAGAAACTCCAGATTTCATTTAATAAAAAGCAGCCAGTCTGGCATCCTAGTTCTGGCTTCATGGAGTGAAATGGCATTATCTTAAATAGGGGTGTATTTTATTTTTGGTGATTATGTGCTACCACAAAGAATTCTAACATACTTCTTAATTTTTATAAAAACTTTTCTGTAGAGCACATTTCCAAAAGATGAGTGTGCAAGGGTGAAAGAGCTTTCCCTGGCTTCTTTTGAAGAAGCCTGTAGTTTATATTGGAGGTGTAGCATGCAACAAGAAACCTCTGTCTACTGCAGCTGCAGTGTAGATGCTTGACGCTAACTTGGGGGGACCTAGGTTCCCTAATCCTGCAAAGCTCTGTCGAGGGAAATTTGTCTGCTTAACTCTTTGGAGAAAAGGAGTGTTTCTCCCATCTGAATTTAGTTACCTAATTTTACCAAGAAATCTAGTTTCCCCTGAGACCCTTTTCCTGTCAGTGCAGGCAGATGCTCTGAACTCCCTTCTGAAAGAGCCCAAGTCTAAATTTACTCAGTTTCTCTCTGGAAAGCTTATGGTTAGGGATGAGATCTCAAGGTCAGATAATCTAATATTATTCTGGATGATCAAGCAACAAAAACTTTATGTTTTTTTGTGACTACAAAATCTGCTTTGGTTCTCTAGCTACTTGATAATGATAACCCACTGCACCTTTCATCTTCTATGAGAAAAGGTATTTCATATAAGTGAACATTCTTTCACATGAGATCAGGGAGGGTGCCTTACATCAGACTTCTGCAGCAGCAGAACAAAACAATTGTTTAGACTCTGCTTTCAGGTATATCAGTTTGGATTTTGAGTCACCATTGGATAAGATGAAATTACACAACATATGTATTATGATAATTGGTCATAATTGCAGTGCTTAGAGATAATCAGATGAAGAATTACTTGAAATATAGTAATATAATCAATAGACAATAAGTAGAAAACCATTAAATGACCTTTTAGAAGAAGCTTGCTTTAAAAAAACCAAATCAAACAAACCAAAACAAGTCCCTCCTACTCCCACACACCCCTAGAAACTTATTTAAGGAGTTTTGGATTTCTGGCTTAAGAATGGGATCAACATTTTTTTCATACAGACACTCTAGAACTCAGGAATATGACAGATATGCATCACAGCTGTGCCTAGGTAGAAATGTGAGAGAAAGATGAGAGAGATTTTCTTCTTGCAAGAAGAAAATAATTAATTAATTAATGCTTCCTTGATCATTGTCTGACAAAAAAAAATATATCACTTACTGAAATGAACAGTAAATAAAGAGCACAAGATAATCTCCAACACTGGGCTTTGATAAGAACATTGATTTACGTGGGTAAGATGGAACAGCATAAGGCCAGTTGAACCCCATGAGACCTTTCTACTGCTCTCTTTGGGCATGGTCACACATCAGCCTGAAGTTTGTACTCACAGCACTGGTTCCTAATGCTCATTTTGCCTGCTAGAATTTGGAAGTGTGTAAAAGGGAGTTCTCCTGGCTCACCTTCCCTGACTTTTAGCATGATCCAATAAAAGGAAATATGGGAGAGTAGAGAAGGGAAGAAGGCAAGGCTGTAGCATGGTGATTTTGATAATTTCAAAAACTTGGGCAGTAATAAAGTTCTTGTACATTAACTAGCTAGAACTAGTCTCTAGATACATGCAGCAAAGGAGTTATTTGTCAGGAGATTAATCCCATGAGATGCTGAACATTCTGGATTCAACTCAACAGAAGATTTCAGCACATATTTTGTCACTTCAAGCAAAGGAGAAAATCCTTTATTTAAGCTATAATTCTTGGTGCCTAAAAGAACTAAATTCTGTTTTCCTAAATTCACAAGCAATACAACTCAAATGTTAGGGGATGCAAATCAAGCTATAAAGAGCAAACAGCAGCAATAAAGACTATTTGCTCTGAAAAGCCTGTTTCCATTTATCTTACAACCTTTCTGCTTTGCAGCTGTCATCTTATATCCGTACTTTCTCTATCTCACAGAGAGTTAATTCCTAAAATACACAGCATTATTAATTTCATGAACAGTCTCCTCCTTGAATGAGGCAGATGTTCTTCACTTCCATACTGGCTGTCACCTTCAATTATTGTGGAGCCAGGTGAATTCTCCCTACAATCATGGCTGTTGTGCTAGCTGGCTTGGAGAGAGCAGGCCTGGTCTGTTAGATGACACACATACCTGCATTGTTCCACACTTCCTTAAGGATTCAAAATAAATTCTCTTGTTAAAAAAATCTTTAAACTTTGTAGAAATTTGTAGAAATATTGCAGAGCATTTGGTTTTGTTGAGCAAAGTTTTGAGTTTTGGGATAAATGCTGGCCTAAGCACTTTGAAAATTTCAATATGTATGCACGTCCTAATGAAAAGAATAGACTTAAGTCTTACCCCTCATCATAAGAGCCAGAGGACACAGGATTTATTAGCCTAGGAACAGCAACATTTTAATGCCATTAGCTGAACTGAAGCAAGTTTTAATTCTAATGTCTGAGATTAAACTGGTGTGTGACCACCTGTACCATTCCTGAGCAGGATATTACTAGTAAATTTGAAAGAGGTAGATCAGATATTTTTGGTGCTGTGTTCAGTTTTTAAGCTTAGTAAGATAATTCCTATTTTGCATACTGTTAGTGCCCCTCCTGTTCTTGTTTGCAAAAAAATTTTAATGAGCAATTAAAAAGAAAAAAAGAAAAGAGAAAAAAATCTACACTACAATGAAATATTGGCTTGTCAAGTACAAAAATATCTGGCACCCGACTGATTCACTAGAATTTGTAAAGCTTCAGTTCCCTGTGAATACAATGTCTATTTGATGTCCAGCAGAGGAAGGAAGGGTACAATATCCATAGACATCATTAGTCATTCATAAAGTAGTGAATGAACCTAAGCCTGTTAAAGAGGTGAGGCTTTTTGGTTTGTTGTTTGAGGCTTTTTTCCCCCCCCATAAAATGCATTCCAGAATACATGTTGTGTTTTCTCCTTTTGCCTCCCAGTTGTTGAATGCTGTTCCATGACTTTGGTTAAAAATTAAGAGGTAGAGTCCAACAATCTGTATTTAAAGAGTAGAATTAGATATGTTCTCAAAATGACACATTCTAGCAATAGCTTTTTCTTTGCTTTCAGCCTACACAAGCACAGGTTTGTTCAGTTAACTTCTGGCTACGATCCAGTCAAGTAGTTAAATGTTTGAATGAACTCAGAGAAATATTTTTACACTGTGAAGAATTTTGATTCTTGGCTCCAATACTTACCTGAAATTGCTTAGTCATGTGAGAGTATAATTTCACTAGCTATCAGATTTGAAATTTCACTTGCAACATGCTTTAGCTCACTGGCTCTGACCTAATGTAAGGTCACGTACACAGATGTTTAAATACAAATATACACCATGACAACTCCCAGTGTGCTCCAGTCATGCAGAAATGTGAGTGAACAGCTTATTGATTTTAGTGTCTGACATGACCTGCTCATAATTAGGAAATCAATAAGCTGGATTCTTCCTCTCTTCTCCACCACCCACCTTTTCCCCAAATTCCAAAAATATCTCCATGTTCAAACAGTGCTGATGTTAGATTCCCATCCCAATTCTTCAAGCACATCTATAAAAGTTAAATGATTTCCCACATTTTACTTTGGTCCAAAGGTTTGGATGGTGTCTGAAGGAGAAATTTACTTAATAGTACAAAATAATGTTCAAAAGAGATCTTAAAACATGGCAAGGATATAGCAGATTTTGGCTGGTAATAAGATCATAACTACATTAGAAGAAAATACTCAGCTGACAACACTGGTCAAAACATTGATGCCTCATCAATTGTCCCAGTTGACAAAATAGATGCAGAGTGTGATCTTCTCTCATCATTACCCCGTGGCAGGGAGGCCTTAGCCCTTTGCAAGATGCTGTCTTTTCACTTTAGCACTACTGTGCACAGGTGACATTTCCCAGTTAGCTCCTCACTAGGTACTACTGGTCTTTCAGCAGATTTACAGAATGCTACAGGGCTTGAAAACATTTGAGGTTATTGCTCTAGAGCAGAACAGGGCATGCAGACAAACTAATGGAAGGCATCAAATATTTAAATAACACATATAAAAGACCTCAGGCATCTTACATGCATCCCAGGAAAGAGTCAATTATGGGGAACAGGAAGAATCTAATAATAACCAAAGTAGGCCATATGCAAACACTGTTATCCTGGCAAAAATTTGAAAGAAGCTCTACAAATAGCAGAGAAGGAAGACAAATATGCACACTCAGAGCATGCATACCCCAGAGTACCCTTTCTGAATCACCTTATGAGAATACGATCTACCAAGCTGGGGGAATCCAAATTCAGATGAAGCTACATTTCACCTGAAAAGCCTGCCATAGCCAAGCTTCTTTGCACTCCCAATCTCCCAGAAATACATAAATACATTCAGGAAAACAAAACAAAACAAAAAACCAAAAAAAAAAAGAAAAAAACCCACATCAAGTACTTTTGTACTTGCCCAGTTCATTATACTGGCTAAGAAAGGAGCAATGTACAATGTTACATCATTTTCACTAGGCTTAAAATGCAGAGGCAGCATGTAAAACCAGCAGGAATTATAATCAGAAAAGAATAATGCCACAGGAAGCCCAAAGCAAGGACCTGAGTTCAGCAAGTATTTGAAAATACACAATTTGCACTCTTGCAGCTTCACATACTGAGGGTTTTGCATGGATATCAGGGTGCTGACAAAACAGCAGTGTATTCCAAGACAAAGCACAAGCATAAGAACTCTCAGAGAGACATATTAGAAGTTATTCAGTGAATGCTGAGCAATAGGGTTGTCAAAAGGATTATTTTTCAGTGTAAGCTTTTTAAATATAAACATACATTTTCAAAAACAGCATTCTCAGAAAGAATTAAGTTCTAACACAACAGGTGTAAAGGTGTTCATTTAAAGTACTATTCCCTAGCCTACAGTCTTTTAAGCACTTTATAAATGAACACATTGGTGTAAGAGGACATACATTTGCTTTCACATCAAATGTCAATATATTAAACTTCAGCAATGCATTGGTACACCATTTGAGGATTTTATGATGAAAAATTCATGACTCCAGCAGCATTTTTTTTTTTCATAGACTCAGTTGTATTCAGTGTAAGACTTCCCCAAATTCTAGCTTTTGGAATAGGTGTAGGTTTACATCTTAACTAGCTTTCACTATCATGCTCTCACTTTCAGCCTGCAGTGCCTGGGCTGGATTTTGGAGGGCTCTGGCACATGCCCAGGCAGTGATGCTCTCTCTGCCTCTCCAGGGGACATTCCAGGGCTTAAACACACCATTTCCCAGAACTCTAAGGTTTATGTGCTGAGGGTTTATAATTTAACACATAACATACACACATTGCCCTTCACAAAGGTTTCTATGATTTTTCTCAGAAACTTAAATATTCTGGTGAAATAAGCGTGGTAAATTTGGTCAATTCAGTGATATAATTTATGGTATGAGGCTACTCACAGAATTTTTGAAGCATGTCTAAGGACGAAACAAATGAGTGGAAATGGGATGACATTTTGGGAGGAGGAAAGGAATGTGAGAATTTAAAGTGGGGAAAAACGTGTACAGAGTCATAGCTGCTCTCCCCTCAACTCAGACAAAAACCCAGAAAATATTCCCCTATCCTTTCCTTTGTATTTATCTTCAGAGTCCACAGAGCAATACAGATTGTTCTTCTTTCTTATCAGGGAGTCTGTTTACCTGCCCCAGTTTTATTTCCTCTGATCTTCACATCAGCAATACTGTGGCTGAACCTCATAGCCCTGCTGCAAAGAATCCCTTCTCTTCTCCTCCCCACATTTTCATATAGCTAAGAGAATTAACTTGGTCAATCAGAAATCATTACAATTTGAAAATAAAAATAAATCTCTTAACTTATGGGTTTATTAGCTATGCTCACCTGCAAAACAGCAGAAACATTTAGCTCCCCTCTGCTTCTGCCCCTCTGTGCTATTCCACAACAACTAAAAATACAGTTTGTTTATTCTAGACTGGAAAATATAGCTCTTCATCATAGCCTTACTATGAACTGAGGTATTAAATGCTACAGCAATCTGATTAAATTGTATTGTAAAAACCTCAAACCACACTATATTCTAATAGCAGAAGTAGGTTCCCTTTTTTTTCTTTTTTAAAATGAACCCTGAAAATACTTAATTTCTTACTTCTTTACTGCAAAAAAAAAAGGTCATCATAGTCAAAGTAAGTCCCAAACTGATTGCAGTAAACACTTCAAAGTACAGCACACCACAGACCCTCCCTCCCGTCCCACCACCTCCTCACACTGATATTTGACTGAGGCTTTCCAGCATGTGCAAATATTCTGTTTCAGACATGCTTCTCATCTTTCAGTGAAAACCATGCCTAGGCCAGATGATTTGGTTGTCTTTTGCATTTATTTAATTGGTTGTCAATTAACATGAAACTGACAAAAGCAAATCTACCCCCTTTGCAATCATTTCTTTTGAGAAACAAATGCCTGTGCCTCATCCTAGCTAGTCACAGAACAAGCAGCGGCTAGAAAGAACTGTTTGTTTCCTGGAATAAATTTTTTGGGAGGGTACAAATTTGCATTCACTACCATTAAATAGGTCAAGCTAGTTAGCAATTAACGCCATTTAAAAAGGAAATAAATGTTTTTTTCAAATAAATCCTGGTCTGTGTATATGTGTCCTTAAGAAACTGGAGTTAACTTCTATGGGTGCATTGAGTCAGATAGAAGGAAGCTGAAGACTTACCACTGAGAGAGTTAAACTCAAATAGAACAAAAGAGCATAGCAGAAGTGCCAAGTGCTGTATTTCTCTCTTTGAAGGTGTTTATGGCTGTCTTTGCACTGTTTGTGCTTTGTATCTAAAGATCACTGGCACTCAAGGTCCTACAGAAACAGTGAGTTTGGAAGGAGTGCTTTCAAGGAGCAAAGTTTATCAAAGCTGGAACAAATGAGTATTTCTGTCAGCAGTAATGTCAACTTATGCATCCCCTGTGCCCTTCTTAACTCCATGCTCTTCTCTCTGGTGTGCCTGCATGGTAAATGAAATCAGGGTAGTGATCCTGTTAAGGAAAACTCCTTAAAGACAATAACTGCTATAGGCACCATTGTGAAGGAAGGACTTAGATGGAGAGGGTAGAATACAATATTTTTTTTTTTCTTTTTCCCCTAAAGGTAGATCTGGGAAAGCCTTACCGTGAGGGAGGCTTCATTCTGTGCCGTGGCTGTGCAGCCCCACAGGCAGGACCAGGTCGGGGCTGTGCTGGCAGCAGCAGCGGTCAGGGAGCCCCGGGCGTGGCAAAGACAGAGCTGTGCTCCCTTATCCCCTCTTCTGCCTTTCCCAGCTGAGCTGCAGCGACACAGCACCGAGCTGTCTGTCAACAGAAAGAGGGATTTTTTTCTGCCAGTTGCATAAGGAAGCAGTCAGACCTTGCTGTTCTTGTGATTTGTCTCCAGCTCAGCAGACTAAGATGTACAAGTCAGGAAACCAACATCTTTCTTATCAATTTTCCAGTCACTTTTTATAGGTGCTGTAAACTACACTGAAGCTATCCCTTCTCAGTTCACTGTGGTGAGCTGTGAGTCTGTAACAGAGCTCAGTCCGTTTTATGCAGCCAATTTCAAATATGTGCTACAGAAAACCCTTACCTCATAATATTTATTTAACACCTTGATGTATCAACAATAGATTATACCATCCTACTACAGAATTATTAACAGTCCAGAGGATCCTTTAGCTGTTAGTGACACAGAACAGCTGAATACTGCAGCAGTGTTACTTGAATGACTCTTTAAAAGCTGTATTTTATCAGAGACTTGTTTCAATTTACATTACCACTGATGGTCTTCAGTCTTTACACAAAATTCCAATTAATGTCAAAGAGGAGTAATCACACATGAAATGAATGGAGAATATATCCCTTAAAATTTAATGTGTACATGATATATTAGCTATCATTTTACTTTTATACTAGAACATTAACTATAATTTGCAGAATAAGGATTTTCTGAGTTCCCTCCCCCATAAGAAAATGAGTAGCATACTCTTGCTGAGCTAAGAGACAGCACTGGAGCCTGTTGAGAAAATGATGCTGTGAATTCCCCAAACAACTTTAAAACAACTCTCAAAGCATCTCACACTAAACCCACACATGGGATTGAACCTCCAAACTGAGATTAGCTGCCAAGAAAGATGACACGATATAGACCAAACAAACAAAATACTACACCAAGTTAATGAACTAGTTTATTGGGAATTGAGGTGGAGGGTTTGCTGTCTGTAAAGAAGGAGAAAGGCCAAGCAGAATAGAAGCAAGATTATTAATAGGCCAGTAAAAAACTTCATAAAAAGTACATTTTTCAAAATTTTAATGGGATAAGCGGGAAAAAACAGACAACAGAATAATTTATATAAAAGAATAATGGCAATACAGGAGTAAAAGATGTGTCATTTTACTGAGAGAGCTTATGTGACATCTTTTCACTTGATGACAAAAAATGTCAAAACAACCCTAAAAGCACCACTTTTCTGGAACATACTGAACTAAGGCCAAGTTTAAGGTGAAAGTCCTCCAACATTTCACCTTCATATAACTGCTTGTTGCATCTTAGCTGCTTTGCTTTCCCTCCATTGAAGGCTTTGGCTCTTTTCTTACAGACACAATGAATGATTGTTCAAAAATCTCAGCACTAAAAAGGCAGCACCCAAGGCCATGCTCTCAACATCTACTCTTAGCAGTGTGAACTGAATCAAAGCCTCAGTAAGATGGCACAGGTACAGAAGTGGCTGGGGATGAGACGAGGAAAAAAGCAGCATTGAAAGGCAAATATCTGTTAAAGAAATATTGATTTCTACCAGGCAGAAACCAAACCAAACAAGAACACCTGCTGCAGCCCTCATGTGGCTTGTTCTCTTATCTGCATTTGGTTTTTAAACAAAATTTGTGCCCTCCTCAAGAGAACTTCTAGTACAAAATCAGTGATAGTGGGATGAAGCACAGCATCCAAGAAGCAATTCGTGTGGCAGACCTGACTCAGCACCAGTAAGGTGCCCTTTCCAGAGGACGTGCTCCACCTCCATCACATGGTCAGCCTGATACAAACAGCCAGTGGAGCTGTGTGTATCATAAAGAGAGCTTCATTATCTACACCCATGGGAAATGTCTGAAGATGGATAGGGCAAGAAGGAGATTGGCATCTACAGCAACACCAAAACATCGTAAAAGGAAAAAAAAGAAAGCATCAACATAACTCCAGCCATAAATTCCAGCTGTACAAGGGAGCTTTCAGGAATGACAGGAATACATTTGAAATTTATGCAAATCACACATCTCAAAATGAAGTGAAAGAAAGTTCTGTCACAGATTCCCAAATGCATTGTAGGCTGATCATATGAAATAGAAGAACACTATGATTAATGACAGAGGAAAAATGGATAATAAAGTGGGGAACTTTTCAGAAATGTAAGGTTTGCCAGAGAAAAGTGCCAATCATACCATCTCAAGTGGCATTAGCCACAGTGAGAATGGATGTCTCTTAGTCGAGGTAATTGTGAGCATATGACCACTGCCTGAATTGAAAGAACTGAGCTGAAACAATTGATTTGAAAGTAGAAGGATGCCAACCAAGTTTCCACAGAACAACCATGTGTTGCACCAAGCAGAAACTGCAACAGGCACTGCAAGCCCCAGCTCAGCAGACAGTAGGAGGAAGGATGCTTAGGGAGATAGATAGGCTTCAAGAGACCATGGAAGAAGAAACATCCATACTATTACAGATGAAAACAAGTCCAAATATAGTATGCAGATATAGTGAAAATGTGGCTACAGGAGCTGATGCAGTCAAGAGTCAGCAGTCATAATCTACATACTCTGGTCACATACAAAGGCAAAAAAAGCAAAACACAGGCATCCTCCCAAAATACCCCAGAACAGAAATGCACACATGGAGAGGAGTGTTACACGTGAGTGTTACAAACTCATGTTATTGACTGAGATTGAATGAACTCACTCTTAATGCCTTTCACGTTTTCAAGACCCAAAGAAGGGAAGCTAGGCAGCAAGTGCTGGCAGTCCCTGCTGCCTGTGCACTCGGCATGTGGGCAGGGAGAGTATCCTTTGATCACCTGAGTACTGGTAAAGATATCTGGAAGTTTGTTCACCCTGTAGCTTTTTTTCTTTAAAGGTTCATTCTGATAGTCTTGCTCCTCCAGAGTGTATTCAAGTGCCACATCTATGTGAAGCAGTCACTAGCTGTTGGCATGCCACTCACACTTTACATATCCCCATAAAACCTGGTAAAAAAAAAGGTGCAAAGAGAGGAGTCTAAAGATTTTGCTTGGCTGGAGAGCACAGAGCAAAGGTACTAAATGCTTTTAAAATACAGTGTCTGCATAGCACTCATTGCCTCACATGGATGCAACTTTACTAGCAGAAATTCGTCACTTGAGAGTGGTGTAACAATGCTTATTTTTGTATTTAAAGAATAGGCACAGAAACTTATATATCTGAGAGAGAAAGGCACCTTCTGGAGCAGCCAGTCCTGGCACTCAGCGCCCATGAAATACACCTCCTGGAACAGGATCTTACTTCACCACGCAGTGGGTTTAAAGAAAGTGAGCCCAGTTCTCTCCTGGCTGGGTGTGAGCACCGTCCTCTGAGATCAATGCCATTACATACATCTTGCAGAGCAAGAGTTGATCTGTTTTTATGTGATTTGAGAACCCTTGCAAAGAACACTAACAGCATATGAGAGCTCTCAGTTATCCTCTGAAGAGTAGGCTGTCTGCCAAGAGAACAGCACATTAGGCAGATACATCAATAATTTCCATCATCTATCCACCAAAGAAAGAGATTCCATTCACCTTAAGATGCATCCATATGTGGATTTTACCATGCTGAATAGGGCAAAACTTGTAGTATTCTGAACTATCTTACTATAACAGGATTGGTTCCCCTTAGTGCTGCTGAGATGTAGCTACTGCCTCAAGGAATTTATATTAATTCAGTGAATCCCATCCCTTCCATGACAGGAGTGGGTTATTTTGCCATAAATTGGCTAAACTCCATAGCTATAAGAGATCAAATGAGGTGTGCCCATACATAATGTTTAACCATAAAATTTAACTAAAGAAATAAAATTTGAACACTGGCCAATAAAGTGGATGGAGAAGTGGCAAAGATGGTCTCAGCAGCAAACCTATTCCCAGCACTGAGTGTGGGACAAGCGTTTCAGAAGGTAAAAATTAGGTGAGCCACATTCCAAGCTGGCGATTTCAAGACATCTTTTAGATGGTTAAATTTTAACTGAACTGTTAAAATTGCTGTTGAACATGCTATTTCAATGTCATTTGCTCTTTTGCTGTGAGTATTTCAGAGGTCTTGCCTAGCTATTCAGCTGAGAAACTGCCCAGCTATGTTCTGTGCTACATTTTGTTGCCTGCTGGGACATTTTGGCTAACGCTGTGTTTTCAGCTGAGTGTGCTGCACTCTCTGAAGAAAGGCAAACAATTCTTGCCTACATGTGAAAAACATTTTGATCAATACAGAAAAAGAAGCATTTTAATTTGGTCTGCTGTTGTTTACATAGGATTGGAGTTAAAAATTGAAAAAGAAAAAACAAATTCCCTCTCCAACCCTCCTTATGACATTTTAAAGCATTTTTATGTCTAAATACTGACTTAGATCACCTGATAATTGGGTTTGCATTCCCCAGCCTGGTCCTGGCCTTGTGAAAACTGGAGTCTGGAAAGATCACACCTCTGTAAATGGGGAGCAGAGAGCTAATGTTCCTGCCCCAAGCAGCTATTCCTCCTCCTTCAGCCAGCACCTGTTTTTCTACATTACATTCTGTATCACATCTCCATTACCTGTCTTTAAAAAACACACAGCCTTGGCAGGTAAGTCCCCTGTATGGCAGTAGAGAAAAAAGGCACTGTAACTCTGTCCACGGCTCCTCTTCCTACCACTGGCTCTCTCCTTCCCAGGCTTTTGAGGGATTTCCTTAAATACTCCACTGGCAGGCCACTGGCTTTACCTCCCTAAGTCTGGGATTCCAGTGAGGCTGGGCAATTAGAATTTGTCCCTAAGGCTCTCTACTCAGACCTCCTGGCCAAATCTCAAAATAATCCCAAATCCCTGAAAAATGCTTGAATAACAAAGGCTGCAGCCACTCGAGGAACAAAAACAAAAGGAAAGAGAGACAAAGCAAGTCACAAAGTCACAACTACAGAAAGGAGAATTTATGAAAGCTTGTCCCCATCTCACCCACTGTAAATTCCTGGGGTTTAACATCCTGTGGGAAGCAGTGCAGCTACTGGAGCCAACAGCACAGCAAGTGTTTTCTCTCTGGGATATTTTGGGTCATTAAATGTTGCTAAAGACATATTTGTCCTTGGAAAGCTTAAAAGCAAACCTTTTAAAAAACTGGTACGTGGGATTCAGTGAGGTAATGAGTGATGTGAAAGAGCCAAATATTAGATTCTAAGCACTGTAGTATGACTGAAATTTCACATCACCTAGAAAATAAAGTAAAATTCAGTAACTTATTTTGAAACGGCAAACAAGATTTCCTGATTTTATCAGTGCTGTTTGAGGTCTATTTGAAGCTGGCATGCAGCAGAGGATAATTTCCTAGTATCACATTCTCTTTGAATGGCTCATTTGCTTACCATAAGCAAGATGAAATAGGATTTCAAATAGGCTGCTTCTCCATTGACTGTACCCTGCCGAGGTCTAACACACTGACACAGGTGGGTGATTTTCTATCCAAACAATACCCAAAACTTCAGTTGCTGCCTTCCCCAGGAGGCTGTGCTGTCCTCTACAGTTTGTGAGACTGAGTGGCACTAGAGCAGGTAACAGTTGTCTGGCTAGATAACAAAGGCTTGAATGATCAAGATGAGAGAAAGGCTAAGGAGGCAGAGAAGTATTTTCTCCTTTCTTGCTTTTGGCAATGGATGAAAAAAGACCTTGTTCTTGTAGGCAAAATGAAATGCAGAGGTAACAGAAAATGTTTGATACAAAAATCACCAAACAAGACATAATATTTCTCTTAGTTTCAGAGGAAATAAGACAAGTAAAAACATCTGTTATCACCTATAAATGTCTTTCTTACAGAAACTACATAACTGGGACCAGGCTTGTGGCATTTGCCTCTACTGCCCCATGGGAAACCCCTGCTTGGATATACTGGAGCTTTTTACAGCATCCACAGCGCAGCATAGATCTCTGGGTGAAGGACAGTGATTCCTTCTGGAGAAGGACACATCATGTTCTTGCATTAGACTAAACATTCCATTTTTTGCAGATGGATTGTAAGAGAGTCCTGATGCCATCTCTAACCTGGGCACGCTGCCATGCTGCAAGTTCATTCCAGCGATGTACTGAGATGGCTTTGGTGCTCTTAGTCTCAAATTTCTTTGGAGACAGTCCAGGCAGGCTTTCCCTACTTTTTGACAGCTCTTGGCTTGCTTCTTCCAGGCTCAGCAGTTCATTTCCAAATTTCCCACACTCCTGACATTGCTCCACTTTGATTCAGCCTTGCCCAACCACAAAAAAACAAAAAAAAACCAAACAAAACAAACAAACAAAAAAAAACCAACCAACCCCCCCCCCCCCCAAAAAAAAAAAAAAAGAAAACAAGGAAGGAATTCAGGCCCTTCTGCAAGCCTGGAGTCTAGTCTCCAGATGGTGAACATCCACACCTTGCTTCATTTTTTCCCAGCCTCTAAGATGCCCTCTGAAGAGGAAGACTGAGGCGTTATTACATTCCCTCCTTTGCCTCCTGCTGGCAGTGGTGCAGGGAGGGCCTTGGCCAAGCATCACATGCAGCTCCTCAAAAGCAGATTTGGAGCAGAATTCCACCCCACAACAGAAGTAATCCGAGAAAAGCCCAGAGAGCATCTCCTAAACACATAACATTTCCTCCTAAGGAGCAGGCCTTCATGCCCTTCCTGGCTGAAGTCAGTGATGTTTATTTTGTTACACAGATGGACCAGAAGTTTTGTAAATCCAGATGGTTATTTCTGATGCTTTAGATGCTGGTTAGCAGTTCTAAATATTTGCCTACTTGGTAATCATCCAGGTTTGTGAATTACTCAGAAAACATTCAATTAGCAAGAAATTAATTGTGTTTTTAATTACCCATTCTTCTGTGATGATATAAAGCATAAGCATAGATCAAATGATCAAAAATGCAGAAGATTATGCATGCAGAGTTGGAAGGAAGCCTTCCCTGAAAAGTCCTTTTGTAAATCCGGGCTGAAGCTAGTAAAATAAGATAGACAATAATGATGGGGACTGGGGAGAAAATGTCACATTTAAGGTCACATATGGGTCTGGATTCAAACTCAGGTCTGACACAGGATGTGCACCACCCACAGTCATTCAACCATTCCATCAGCACCAGGTACAGCATGTTCCACCCAAACCATCCCTTTGTCCAGCACTTCCTGTGAGCATTTCTGAAGCCTTGAACCAGCTGACAGAAAATGCTTGGCATAAGGATGAAGGAGGGATGCAGGCCATTTGAGCACAACACTGGGTGTATTCAGAACACTCTGGTGTTGGACATAGATTACCTTGCAGAGGTTCAGGGCAAGGGAATGAAGAGATGCAGGACAGGTGCTAATGCACTTGGCTGAGAGAGTGCAGCTGAGGTACCAATCCTACCACAGGCCCTTCCTAACACAGATGTGCCAGCTTGACTGCTTGGCCCCTTTTGCTGATGCACTCTTGCTAGGTGTTTCCAGCAGCTTTGAGACTCTCCCACCTCCTTAGTGGGCCAGGAACTCCATCTCTTGGCCCTTGAGGAAGAGAATACCTCCTGTGGTGTCTTATGGACACTTAAAGTAGAAGTTATTGAAAATACAGATATATTTTCCTGGATAGTGTTCAGTGATGGAGCAGTGTAAGACAACAGTCCTACCATGGGAAGCACCAGATGGGGTTTGAACCAGCACTAGATTTGCCACTGAGCACAGCTATAAAGTTGCCAGACTGGTAATGAAGGTAGCTGCCTGCTCCATTTCAGAAATCAATGACACATTGTCATCCTCTGCAGGATAAACTGAGAGCTCTGAACTAAGGTCTTGACAGCTAAAGTGCCTTTGATTTTGCCTTTAATTCAGCAAGCACACAACATTACTGGATTCTCTGTATTAATAATAAATACATCCTGAAGCTCATGTCAGTGGCAGAGTTTCAGTTCTAACCTGAGAACAGCCTAGCTCTGCAAACAGCACCTCTGCAAAAAGCAAGACACTATTCACAGTGTAGCCAAACACAGGAAACCTGACAGCTGTTTAATAACACATGGAAATAAAATGATAGCAATAATATTCATAACTAGATTTATAAACTCTTTTCTTATTTTCAGCATTATTTGTTATTGTAAAATGCAGGTGAACCCAGTGGGAAGAAATGATGATGTCTAACTCTAGTTTAGAAGGCTGAATTATTTTTTTATTTTAACTATGTTATAGTACATTAATATACTACATAAAGGGAGATACTAAAACTACATACTTTTTCTAACTACTATATCTAACTCACAACTCGTGACCCTGTTCGAGAGTCTAGACACAGGTGGCTTTGATCAGCCATCAGGCTCAAACAATTCTCACCAGAATCTAATCAAGTAATCATCCCAGGTAAACAATTCTCTAAACATATTCCACATAAGAAAAAAAAAGAGCAGAAATAAAAATTGTTTTCTCTTTCTTTCTCTCTGTACACCTCTATGAAAAATCCTGAGAGAAAGAGAAATGTGCTTACCACAGTTTGTTCAGTCAAAGAAATCCAGTACATTTTTTTCCTTCAGTTTTCTTCCCAATAAAAGATCTGAAATAAAGCCAGTCCTGAATAACTGGTTTAGACCCCAGAGCTCTCTTGGGTAGGAACTTTTGGAGCTATTTAGGTGCAATATATATCCTGTCATTGCTCCAATGACCAGCAGACCATGTTCTGTTTGCCCACACTGCATCCTACAGAGGCCAAGTACATGCCCTTCCCTGCAGCCCAGGCTCAGGACCTTGACCCTGGGCTCAGGGTTTGGGATGTGTGAGGGAGCAAGCCCTGACAAACAGCATTGGTGTGTGGGGTTGCACAGTAGTGAGCACAGCACAGCATGAGACTCAGCTGCAAGCAGGAGAAATTACCATAAAAAACAGAACAATGAACCAAATGTGATGTGGAAATCTTCTCACTCCTTAAATACCAGTCTGAGGGTTAACGGTATTGTCCTCCAAGATACAGCTTGTCTTTCCCTTTGTTTGATGAAAGGCAGTTCAATTTCTGTATTTTAAAAAGAAACAACGTTGTCTTTCATTAGCAGCCTAAGTTGAAGATTGAAAATACTGTGGTGTTTTTCAGGCCAGATCCATTTATTTAAATAGCTCTTTAGAAAGTGAAAAATTGACATGTAAGTTTTAACTGGTATACATGGGTACACAACACCAGCTGCAGCCACTAAGTAAATAAGCCACAGTCATGACTAAGATGTTTTACATTATGTAATTATTGTGACTTGGTTTGCTCTTTATATCCACTCAGAGCAAACTGAATTGGACCAAATTGATTTGAACCTATACATGATAGCCCAAGTTGAACCTTTTTCTTTTTCAATGTAAGTTTGAACTGCAAGACCTTTGAATTGGTGTGCTTAGAGGAAAGCTTAAGAACTGTGTTTGAATGCTGTTAAAAACATACACTGGACTTTTACATAAAAATAATGCATTTGAATCTCTATTTAACAAATCACTGGGTAATAGTTACATTGAATTCAGTCTTTTGGCCAAAGTAATATTAATTTAAGCTCCATCTCTTATCTCAGTTGCAGAGCAATTCTTTATTTACTGTACTGTATTTAGACTGCGGGATCATTAACTCCATTGATGGTGAGAACCTGTTGATTTTTTCTAATTTACAGTTTCTCCATTGAACATTATTTTCTCAGTGCTGGGAATGATTATGAATCTGAGTGGTGCCAAACCACCACAGCCTTCATTGACTTCAGCAAGAGTTGCAGCTGGTCTGCAAATCAGGGCCTTTTAGTGCATGTTTGTGGCAGGGTAGTATAAGATGTGAGGTGAGGGCTGGTCATGTGGTGTTATGCTGAATTTAAATTCATGAAAATATTTAATTTGAAATTTCAGAAAATAGTATAATCTCTCTTCCACATCTTTGAACCTACTTGTCTTCTGAATAAGGACTGTAAATTACTCTAGTAATAGGTAAATGTACAAGTATGTTGCGTGTTGCCACAGAGTCTCTAAACATTGTAATACTAAATAGATCAATAAAAGCAATGTCAACAGACTAAGTTGTGATAGTCTGACATGGTATTAAGTAAGATTCCTGAGATTAGTTTGTTTATGTCTTAATTTTGTTTTAGTATTTTTATTGTTATTCAGTTGTACAAGTATTCAGTGGCACTTCACCCTTTTCTCACCACCTCCAGACATATAAATTGAGGTATTGATTTCTTCAAATAACCCAGTGGTCTTGGTGAATTACTGGCAGACTATGCTGCACTTGTCTTGTTCTGGTTATCAGCACCCATTTACTCAAACACTTAAAATGCTTAACAGAACATAAGGATGGTTACCAATCTTGTTTGAAAGATCTAAAAGTCAGCACCATCACCAGCATCAATGCATAGGTGTTTCATGTTAAAAACAGATTGGATAGTGGAGGCTTGGTAAAGACAGCTCAGTATGAATCTATTTTAAAAAAAGATTATTTAAAACCTAATATATAGCAATAGACTAACAGAAAAGTGACATAAAATGAGAAACCACTAGAGCCTAAATTACAATTGGAGGTGATACAGAGTCTAACCTAGATCAGGTCAATAATACCTTGCAAAGAGTGCATGTCTGTGACAGTGACACAACCACCAAGGGTGCAATGTCTTTCCATTAGGACATGAAGAATACCAATAAGACCTCACCAAGAAATTTTGGATTGATCTCACACACCACAGCTAGACTTGTAGAAAGGAATGTCATTGATGTTCTCATTCATACCCCAAAGATAAAGATACAAGAAGTTCAATTACCACCACAAAATGCTAACCCAATAATCATTACAGAATTATGTCCTCCTCCCAACACAAATCTGAAAGATTTGTTACAAGTAACCTGACCTCTGGAGCCTCTGAGTGCATCTTCATCACAATTAGTTTGGGAGCAGCCCTAAGAGCACACAGGCACTCCTGAGTCCTAGTACTAAATCCATGGAGCACTGATATAGTTACAGTTATCTGATTGTCACTGGTACAGATTTACAGCATCAGTGCTTTTATTCAGGTGAAACCTACTCCTGTGCATATGTTAATATGTTCAACTATTGTTTTGGTATCCTAAATATACTGCACTAGAAAAGAGGGTCACTTTACAATGAGCCCATATTTTTTTCCCCAAAATTCAACACTCTTATTTTTCTAAATAGATATCACAAAAATATTTTCCATTAGTAGATTGTAAAGTACTGTTTTCACACTAAATTACACCAAGTACATAAAAAACACCTGTCATGTTTAATCCCAGCCAGCAACTCAGCACCAGGTAGATGCTTGCTCACTCCCTCCCGGGATAGGGAGGAGAAACGAAAAAAAGTTTCTACTTAGCAACAACTAAAACATCATGGTGTTGTCAACATTAGTTTCATACTAAATCCAAAACACAGCACTGTACTGGCTACTAGGAAGAAAATTAACTCCATCCTAGATGAAAACAGGACAACATCAAACACTTCATGGTTTGTCTGTCAGCTCAGTAACTGGTATTTATTCATGACAATGATTTTTCTAACTGCACCCAGTCAAATCATGATTTAGATAGTTATTGTCTCTAAACACAACTTCTGAAAAAATTGTTTGAATACCTTTCAAAAGATGCAGAGTACTTAAAACCTTATAGAAGGCATGGCTTAAGTTGTGGTGGGAAATCTGATGAAGTCTCATGATTAAAAGTTACATGAAAATAACAACTGAAAGAATGCCAGTTGACAATTCCTGCATCCAGAAGTGAACATCAACTGAATTTACTTAGAAGTTATATTCAAGGCAAGTCTGTGCAAAATACAGAGGGTGTCTAATGTGATGGAACAAACAGCTAATATTTTTTCCACTTTTCACTAACAGAGAAGACAGATGACATTTTAATGGTGTAATCAAGACCCTGATTGCCACTGGTGACAGAATATGCCATGAGATCTGAATGAATATGATGGATAGGAGCACTTGCATTGCATTGGATGTTTCTGCTTGAAGTATCATACTTTTTTTCTCTGCTGACAACAGTCCTTTCAATTCTTCAACTTTTTAATAAAGCAGCAAAGGCTGTGATGGAAGTCTGTGAAGATAGGAAAACTGTCCTCAAATGTCAGTGTAATTACCATTTTCATGTTGGTCTTAAAAGTTAGTTTTGCCAGCAGAGAATATGCAAGAGTTTAACTGTTTACATGAAGAATTTAGAGCTCATTGCTTTGCGCTAAGAATCACAACTAAACACAGAATCACTCTGACATATTTCTTACAGTATTAATATTTGCTTTCTTTTGCTGTTAGCAGAGATGTTTCCAGGATTGTGTTCTCAGATTTGTAATTTCAGAGGTCCTTGTGCAGCAATGTCTGCATTGGCATATGATTATATTTCTTCTTACACATTTACCCTATATTTTAGGGTTTTTTGTTTTTGGTAAAGCATAATTAAAGCACCATTTCTTCTCCTTATTGGAACATTTACCCTTGGCATATTCGGAAGAAAGATTTCTGTATATACAACCTTGTCCTTATCATTGATGTGCTTGTGTCTCAGAATAAGGAGAAGGAAAAATTTGGATGCATAATGAACATATGGTGGGGCTCTCAGTCCTAACTATTTACCCAAGCAATTATAAAATTACAGAAGTTCAAAAGGCACACAAGGAAGTGTCACAATCAGAAATGTAAATGAGTTGCAATACTTGTAAGAAGCTAATTAACAGCCTAATAAATCCCTGTAGCAATAGATTAATTCCATTAGAACTCTGGAAAAGGAAAAGCAATTTTTTCATTTACATGGAAAATATGCTTTCAAGAATACCTTGTGGGTCAGACCAGTGCTCAAGTTTAGACCATTATCTGACACCCTCCACCAGAGGTATGAATTGCAACCTAAACATAATTTTGAGTGTTACTGAAGGATAAGCTGGTGGAAGAAGACTCATTCAGGAAAAAAGAATAAATGCTACCTCTCATTTTCAAGGGTCTACGTCTTTTTCATATATATGTAGTCAGCCCTAACTCTGTGCTTTTTAACAAGCCACACAAAGATGTCCTAGAGAATCAGGGCCATCTTTTCAAACCTAATTTTAAAAGGAGCTGTGTTTGGTATCAAGTCAAACCCTGTCTGTAAAGACCTGCTGGAAGAGCCAAGTGAGATTTCCCTGTGGGTGACAGCAGTACCTGATGGCCATGCTGGCACTGGGGATAAGTCTGGCCTCTGTCAACTCAACTAGACTACAACATGCAATTTGATCATAGCTTAGCTGCCAATATCATATTATGCAAAACTGCTGCAATTTGAAAGTAATCAATACCTGCAATTCAATTATTTATAGAAATTACTTTAACGACAGTGTGCTTAAGGGAAGAGTGACAGGCTAGTAAATGCCTCTTAAAAGGGACAACTTGTTCTACATTAGAAAAAGAACGGATGGCATAATCCAACGCCCCTTTTTAAAGTTTTAGATGCTTTAAATGTGGTAAAAACATTTGTTTTGGTCTGCATTTCTCCAGATCCACTCATCATTCTGTCCATCCTAGACAGTCTTCAAGGGATAGTAGAAGTTTTTGGATGAGCAGTCTCTGCCTTAGCTGTATTTGCTCACAAGTGGCTGTTAATGATGGTTCACCACCTCAACAACTTATTCCAACACAGCTTATTGGTGATATTGGCTCTTTCCTCATCTGCTTGTTTTCACACCAACCATTTTGTAATCATATAAAATCACTCTTCTGTGAGCCAAATTTGTAAAACATAATTCTTTCTTCAACTTCTAAATAAAGCTTTGATGTTCAGTTTTTCATTTTGACTTATCATCTTCTTTGAACAATAATTATGAGGTTGAGTCTTTTTTGTAAAAATTTTATATTAATATTTTGCATATAAAACATTGCTGCAGTTAAATACCACAAAAAGTCTAAATTATTTTCTTCTTTCATAATATAAGAAGGGAAACCCCTTAAAAATGTTAACAGATCTTTATCCAAACATAAGAATTTTTTAAAGGAACTTATGTCAAAGGGGCAGGGAAGAGGGAGTGATTTTCACACTTACATATAACTGCTTTTGAAACTGAAGGTGTCAGCTGGTATTTCTATAAAACTAAATACAATTCCTCAATCAGGAAGCCAATTAGACAAAGATTTATGGTACTTTAGTCTATTTGCACTAGAATAAATCAGTTTTTCTGAGGCCAAGGTTCAGAAACAAATGGGTAGAAAGAGAGGACAAACACATCAGCGTAACAACATCAATTAGGGCTTCAATCCTTCGTTAGCAATGTACATATTTTAAGCTCTTCTCTTGAAGTGCCTTAAAATTAAGAGTTCCAGTGGGCATCTTATCAAGAATGCCGTGGTCAGGAGCTGCGATGTCAGTGATGAGTCCACTTGCAGGTCACAGTTTTAAACGTTGCCAAGATCAGCTGATCAGCTGCTGAAAGCTTTCTTCCTGGGGTTGAGTGATGAAGGACAGCCCCAGCACAGGGTTTGGGCAGAGCCACCAGTGCTGCTGGGAAGCAGAGGGGCCTGGGGAACAGGGACTTCCTTCACAGGCAGCATCCTTGGAACCTGCAGTTACCTGGCCTGCTGTGATTGTACTTTTCCCATTCCAGAGTGGGTTCAGAGCTGTAATTACCAGTACAATGCCCAGGCCTCTTCTCCACAGCTGACCCTGCACTACTGGGGTTGGGTTTTGATTAACAAAAGGTTAACCCAACTGACACCTTCTGAATTCTTAAGCTTTCAGCAGGTGCCAGTTTATTTTGATCTCAAGATGTGCTGCCATCCTCTCCAGGGCACTTCTCTTCCCCTGTCAAAGACTTTGTTTCCTACTACAGCAGATTTTAAAGCAGGATTTAAACTCAGCAGGTGCAGAGGGCACCATACAGGTGCAATGAGAAAACAAAGACTTGGAAAGCTTTTGTCAGCCTAAAACACTGCCTGCTTTGGTAAAATACTTACAATGATAATAATAATAGCTGTAGAAACAGCTGAGGGTTGGCATAGAAAACCTACAATTTTAAACAACTGTGACTCCTAAATTATGACAGCTACGAGCCTGTATACCTCTACATTTACCCCCTTGAGTTTGTGTGTCTGTCTGTAAAAACAGTGGATCATATTTGCTCTTTTGGTAATTCCCCTGATTTAAAAGGCAACATCTTTATGTCCTCTGACCACAGTGCATAGAAGCAGGGTTGGCTGCTTAGTCTGTGACCACGGTCTCAGTGTGCACAGTTCTGATTAAATTTAATAGTTGCAAAGCCATTAAGGTATCTGAATCTAACCAGTTACAATTAGAACAGAACTGTCACAGTAACAAAGGAACATGAAAATGTACTGTGCCTTTAGAATAAGCAACTGCAGAGGAGCCATCTAGAAGATACAGCATTTTACATGGCTACTAAATCTGATTATGGGTCATTCTGTGTATGCAGGATGGGTTGAAGGTTGAATTTAGAGATAAACAAGGTCTGAAATTTCCTTTCTGTGACAAATCCCACTTTCAGAAAATATTTCCAAGCAGAACTGCAAGAAGAATGGGACATTTTGAGCTCCTCAAAACATAGCAACACTATTTCATTTTTTTTAATAATACACTTCAGCACCCCTGAAACCTTGATGATATACCATCACGACCTGAAATGGGCTACTCCAAGTCAGCTTTAAATTTAAGGCATGTTTTTTTTTATAGCAAAGCACTACTTTCAGGGAATAGGAACTTGTTAGAATGTCTTTTCCTGGTTCTGTTCTCTTTGACGAGCTAAAGACTTATGTCCAAATATGCATACTGTTAAGTACTGTTAATAATTGATTACAGCTCACTGGCCAAACAAAATGAGTCAGAAATACTGTTTTGAAAAAAGCATTGAAAGCCCTGTTATTCTAAAATACTTTTTAAGAAAAAAAGAGTGCATTTTTAAAACATATCTGGACTGATAATCAATACAGCTTATATATTTACAAGAGATCCCACCACTCTCAAACGACATGTTTTTGAAAAGTGTTTGTGCATTTAAATACAATGAAACAACTTTTTATCCTGTGATAAACTTGATTAAGTATGGATAAGCAATGGCACAGAACATTTTCAGATGGAAACAGAAGCCTGTGATGGGCAATCAAAGATGTATCTCTCCACAGCCTTCACTTTACTGGGGTGAGGGGGAGTACTGGTTACAGCTATGGAGATATAAAAATATAGCTTAATATTTCAAACTCGTTTTAACATTTATTGGGGTTTTCTTTCCTAATGACATTTTTGACATCTTTGCACATTCAGAGATTTGAAAAATGGAAAACCAAGTCTATCAGCATTATCCCACAAGGAGCAATCCTATTCCACCCTTACCTGTTATTTCTTATTTGTCCCCTACAATAACAGATTGATTGTTTGACCAAAGAAAAAAATAAATAAAGGAAACATTAAAATTGCAACTTCATTTTCAACAGTACATCATCAAGACCTTGCCCTGATGGGTAATGCTGTGGCAGGGGCCAGTTTTTGGCAGTGACTATCCCAGCCCTGCCTCCTAGCTCAGCACAGCACATGGGCTCCCAGCAGGGCAGCTGTTCCCTGTGCCAGCCAAGGTGTTCAGCTGCCTGTGCCAAGAGCACTTCCAAACCTTCCCAGTGCCTAGGAATAAGAGCATTAAAATGAAAGTCAGTAAAGCTCAGGTCTTAATTCCAGACCTGGCATTCACCTGCCATGTCTAATTACGTGTTGCATTAAGCATTCATGAAGAAAAAAAAAAAAAAAAAGCGATTGCCTATAATAAAAGGGCCTATCCCCAGTCCAAGCTGCACACCAGAAACACAAGCTTGCATAGGGTTGTGACTCTGCTTATCATGATGTATGCTGGTGTCCCAGTTACCTTCTTGGCTGAGGGCTGGTAGGAAATCTGGTTTTGCCCTTATATACAGAGGTACACTCTGTCAGTGTAGCGGCTTTTACAAACCCATTGTGCTGTACATAGGTTTCCCAGGCAACACGTGCAATACAGGCTTCAGTATCCAAGTTACTTGTGTTGACAAACCACATACCATCTGCCATTACTACAGCTGCTGCCTCTACCACTTTGAGGTTTTCAAACTTTTCTAAGAGTTACAGTCACCTAAGATTTAATAGGGGGAGAAACTAAGGCAGGTGGTGATAGATCTGCACTGGTACATGGCTATTGCATATGCTACTGCACCTCACTGTTTCCTTCTGGGGTTTTTTGTTTATCAATGGAAAATGTAAAAGTGATTCAGAAAAAGTTGATCAATTGCATTTCTTACTTAAAACTTGAAAAAGAATAAACACATAAATAAAAAGTAAAAGCATTTATATAAAAGCATTTAAAAAAGAATACCATACAACCATACTTGTTGATAGATTCTTACCATTTCTAAAGAAGAAGAAAGGAAATAAACCACTTTATTTTAAACCAGACTTGTTTATGGCATATCTACTATTAAAATAAAGAAGGAAATAGAGACTGCAATCTGATATGCAAATCAGACTTCAGCAAGGAGACAGATCTAATTCTGTAGCAAGCACAGTAAAACCTGCAAGCAGTACACAGCATGTGCTCATCATTCACGTGGGCTTCTCTTCCTTGCTAAATCAGCACTAGACACAAGGAGGACAAGGCACAACATGACCATGAGCCGTGGCCCTGGCTCAGGCACTGAATTTCCTTGCAGGTGTCTGGCACTGCCTCAGCCCTTCTGCAGGGATGTTCCTCCCCAACAGAGTGGTATCTCCTCACTGGCTGTCTCAGCAAAGGACACTGGGGTCTGTACATCTCAGCAGACACAGAAATCACTCTTTCCCCTCTCTCTCTTTTGGAGATGTCCTAGTTGTACAGCAAGATTGATTTTATCCATTTAGATAAGTGCAAACATTGAAAAAAGAGTAGTTTTTATAAAGAATGAAAACAAAGCTAATTTAAACTTTTCTTAACAGCACCTCTAAAGGACCTAGGACAGGAAAATGAATGGAAGATGCAGTTTAGGTTACCAAAAGCACTGTCAGACAGCTGCTTAATCCCAGAATTGTCATGTCAATTTAAACCCTTCCCCTGGCAGGGATTCAATCCTTTTCATCTCTCCTGAGAGCTTGCAAAGGTCAGAGAGAGAACATTACCCTGGTGCACACACAGGCTTGATTGCCTTTCTAGAAAGGCATCTCTGCTTGAGGCTTTGGCTGGCAATTCAGGGATGGAAAGAGCCAGGTACCCTAACAGGGACAGAGGCTGCTCAGCTGCTGCTGACAGCACACACCACATCAGGCAGCCAAAACCCTCACTGGCCCTCAGCATCTGCCAGGCACCCACGGGACCCTGTGGAGCCACCTCAGCTGACAGGGCCACGCATAATTCTGAGTGTTTCTGATTGTATCCAGTGCACATCCCTGTGTAATGCAGCCTGGAGTGGGTTTCACCCTGCTGATACCACGGAGATGCTTTCCCTGATGTGGCAAGAAGAGTTTTGCTCTTGGATCTTGTGGTTTTTTGGTCTCCCTGTTTCTGTATCTAGTGAAAGAGGCCTATCACCACCTGAAAGATTAGAGAAGAACAGAAGAGATACCTTATTTACCTGCATCTCTGAGTGTGCACAAATACCCCACACCTTTCCCAGGTCAGAGGTACTGCAGAGCAGGACTATTACCATGCAGCAGAACCACACCCAGGCAGAGCAGGAAAAGCCCCTCTCTTCTACATGTAATGCTTATCTGTGCCTTTACAAACTCAAGGCCTTATTATTACAGTTTCTTCTATATAAAAATGGAGCCATGGGAAAGACTCCAAGTGGGATGAAACACAAGAGCCATCTGCTCAGCAGAAGGGACTTTGGCAGGCTTATCATGGAGGGCTCCTTTCTCCCTACCGATCTCTTGATGCCCAGCTCAGTTTTTTGTCCAGCCCTCCACAGGGACAGGGACCATGTCTGCCAATAGAACACCCTTCACACTAAGGAAAATGCAGATCAATATAAGAAGGTTTAGCTCATTCCCAGCCATTTTTTCACGTGCAGGATAACATGCATGCGTACCTGAGTCTGTTTTCACCAAAAGAACTTGTAGCATAACCCAGAGCAAAAAACCTGCAAGGCTGCTGAACTGCTTATCTCTGAGGGGTCAGAGAATGGAGGACAAAGCAACATGCAGTGAAGTTTGGGCTGGAGCCCACTGGGAGGTGCTGAAGAGAGGCCGAGCCGGTCCCTGGAAATGGTACACACAGGTGTTCTGCATCGCCCCTCTCCTGACCTCATGGGACACCAGGGAATCTTATTTTCTAAACTAACACATCACAGAGCAGTCAATAAGAATGCAGGAGAGCCCATACGCTTCCTCAGTTCATTATACCAAAGGCACTGACTGCATGCCCCTCCCTCTGACTTTCCAGGGAGCATTTTTGCTCCTTGCCATTTGCAACATCTTCTAGGACCTGCCAAGACTGCCAAAAAATCTTCTCTAAGCACTTAGTAGAGGTTTCTGCCTTGCACCCACGAGCATGCCAAAACCAGCTTTGGCTCATCACCATGCTATCAGAGTGCAGAGCCTCCTCTCCCGAGTTGCTGCAATGATTGAAAGGACATTTGGTCCCCAAACCACTTTCCTGTCATTGCTTCCAATCAGTTTAATAAATTTTCATTGTCAATTTGAAAAATTCAGCAAGAGGATACTGCCTTTTTTTCCCCACCAATTGTGTCATATGCTTTTGAATTTCAAGAAAGTTTAAAGCAAGAATTAGGAATGAATCTACTATTATTTTAATCTGAAAGGCTTAGAAAAGTTTAATTAAGTATGAATAATTTTCTGTGACAAAAATTAATTATTTCATACTTTTAAAAGCATTTTGTTTCCTAATGCTTTCTAGTAATTCAAAGTACCCCCAGATGTCTGGTCATCAGCTATATTATTCCTTACACTGACCCCACATATATGGGATCACCAAAACCAGGGCTAAACAATTGAGGTTTCTGTCAGAAAACCACACACAACCACAAATAGCGCTAAAAGTGAACAGATTTATACTAGGGCATTTTTATTTTAGAGGTGATACACCTTGATCAGCTATAGTCTTTCCAGCAATTGTGAACATTTTTCTTCATTCTTTTTCTCCTAGTTATTCCTACTCTATGAAATGCACAATACAATAATAAAGGGTAGATACCTTAGCAAAGTATAAATCCTTCTCTTTTCTCTCCTAAACTGCCAATTCTAGTTGCTGAATAAAATGATGATTAGTTGTGTCATAGTCTGTATATCAGCACTGGCTGATCAAAAGCAAATTTTGTAAGACAAGTGTCACTGTAAGCATGTACATTTTAGGAAAGTTTAGACTTTGAACTGAAAGAATAAAAATTAGATCTGCAAACTCGTCTTGATATATGGCCATACTTTGAACAAAGACAATGAGGGAAAAAATCTACACTTTAAATAGTTGCTTTGTTGTGCTTGATATTGAAATTCTGTGGACTTCCATAAATATCAAAGCCAGAGAAGCAGCAAAGAGAAAAAGCAAGCACCAAATTGCAAAATGACTTGTAGAGAATACACTGCAGGAACTGTCTGTAAATTTTCACTGATTGAGGAAAAGAAAAACAAAACAAAAAAGTGGAATACATAACTAAACTATCTCATTCATTGTTTTAAGACAGATTTATTTTCAACTTGACTCCTTGGGACCATCCTAAAATTACTTCTCAAAGCCTGCAAGCTCTAGAGTTGCTGCGGGAAGGATTGGAAAGAACATTTGGCTCACAAAGAAACAAAATAATCTCTTTGAGTATCTCTGTAATACATGACTCACAACTGCAAGCTAGCTAGGCTACATGCCAAGTCTGTGTCTTGAAATGGCTCATTTATTGGCAAAGTTTTGTCCTGAATTTATCTAGATCTCTTTTAACAAAACATACCAAAGTAACACCTTTGGTTGCAACTGTGCTCCATATGTGGAACCTCGTAAAGTGACTGCTGTTTTTATTTTGAAATCATGGCTATGGTCATTTCTGGACCCAAACTCCATAATCTTTGTAGACTATCCTAAGAAAGCTAGCTGAAGATTTTCAATTTCATTTTTTGCACAAGACTGTAAGAAAATTATTTGAATGCATTTAAGCATGCAACAGTGAAGTGAGCTTGTGAGGCTCTCATTTCTGTACATTCAAAAATCTAAACATAAGATAGTGATACAAGTCCCTATTCAAATGTGCATTTATAGCTCTCTGCTAAACACAATAAAGAACTCCCAGCAGACAGCATTTTTTATTTTTGTGTGGGTGTACTCCAGCTCTGCATTTCATTCTTGAAGTAGCACTTAGCAATATTTATCCAGTCATTTGAGTCTTTTATAACACACATATTTTTACTTCTAGATACAATATCAACTTTGGAATATCAACACTGAAATATCCTTTCTGAAAAAACAAAGTTTGCACTATTAGATTGAAGTATATCAAAACAAATTCCTGCCACATTGTTTCAGATTTTTATGGAATACTGAGACATAGATGATACTTGCTGACAGGATTTCAGCTCTATCCTAGGAAATGACTGTAAATTCACTGTGTCTGTAGATGCAACCTCTGCAGCCCATCTCAGCCAGCCCCTGTGCAGTGCAGTGGTGACTGGCCATGCCTCTGCCCAGGGCACAATCCTGCACCAGGGTAAAGCATCTGTATTTCAGCCATGTGGCAGTAGAATTTGATTTACCTTGAGCCCAGTCCTGATAGTGTCTAATAATAAAATGTTGTACTTCCCCCAATATGACCCAGGCAATACAGGTAACCAAGGCTGCAGCTCTAACACCAAAATGAGAAAGTGTGGTACACAGTAAGACATCCTGAGAGCAGCAAGTATTTAAGGACACTTTTTCCTGTCCTGCTTTCTCACTGAAAAGCACAGCTGGGCTCTTGCTTTAGCTCAGATGGGAAAAGAAGTTTTGAATTGAACCTAACTTTAGACCCTGCTGCCTCATGTTTGCTTCACATAGCACCATCCAAGTATACAAACTAAATAAAAAACCTGGAAGACATTCTCCAGCAGTGATTCCACAATACTCCCAACAGCACCAGAGATTTACCACACTAGACAAGTTCAGACAAATCCAAACAAAATAATGAAAAATGCATAATAATGATGTCAGGTCTTCGTCAGCACCTGTTCTGCTCTGCAGAGCTGCTCTTACTGATCTGCACTACTGACTGGTCTGCAGCCTGACCAGCATGGTTTCAAACCACAGGAGCATTTTGCTACTGAATGATTGCCAGGCAGAATTTGTATTTCTTATCGCATAAACCACCAAGACTAATCCCATTGTGTGATGGACATTTGTTGCATCTTCTGTTCAGCATCATATGAGTTTCTTGGACAAAGTCCATCATTTAGATGCTGGCTAGTGTACATGCTTATTTTCAAAGGAGCTTTTAATCCATTTATGTTTAAAAGATTTATTGGTTTAATTATTGGTTTATTTTCTGGTTTATTCCTACCCTTTGATGTTACTGGTTATTACAAAGCTCCTATAATGGGCTGTTAATTACTCATGCCATTCAGAGATCTATCAAACTGTGATTTAAGGCAGCACATACATTGCTTGATGAAGGGGAAATCAAATTCTTTTTAACTCATTAAAGAAAACAGAACATTTTGCAAAATGTTTTCATAATGGTGACACGAAAAATATGTCTGCATTGGGACTGTTGGAAGGAACATAAAAGCTGAGGAAAGAAAAGAGGAGAATTTTCATAGTACCACTGTCTCATGGCTATGGAGATATTTTTTATCTGGATAAAAACACCACAGGATGCTTTAACAGGGGGGCTCCACAGAGACTGAGGTCTCATGTGCTGAAAAAGCAACACTCAAGGAGCTTTCAAAGGAACTTCATATTCTCACTGTAAGGAGGCAGAGAATGGTGTTTAACCTCCACCCACAGCAGGAGAATTAGTGTTGCACATGGTGTGGAGTGACATCTCTGTCTTAGGAAAGGTGGCAGGTAACAAGGATTGTTCCTCAGGCCTTGCACACCAGGTCTGGTGTGCACACAAAAATGCATTGTCTGTGCCAAGGAGAAGAATTAGGAAGCTTGTTGTGCATCCATTTGCATTACTTTGCAATGCTGAATGGTGCTTGCTAACATACTGCTTTTCTGTTGAGAGAAAATCAATAGTCTAAAATGATTTTCAAACCTCTATAGGATCTGCTATCACCATATGCAAAAATTTGGAAATGTTGATTTTTACTTGCTTTTAGACAGATGAAAAGTAGACAGCAGCCATAGGCATGTCTAGATTTAAAGTAGTAGTTCAAAACCTGCCTATGAGTTTAGTAAAAAGGCACTAGATCTCAGGGGAGACCTGATGAAAAGATATTTTTTTAAAATATGGTAATGAAATGCAGACTGACACTGAAAAGTTGAGAGCCAAGTGACAGGCTCCCAAATGAAAGAGGTCAAATTTTAGGAAGCTGAGTAAATGTGAAAGACTGAAAACAGTAGGCATTGCTCTCTAAAGCAGACCCTTAATATTTAGAAATCAAAATGCAAACTTATATTTAGTCCAGATATTAATGATAAAAACCATTAAAGTGATCAGGCCATCAAATTAAAATTCCAAATCTATTCCAAAGTATATGTGCCTTCACAAAACCACTGCAAATACAGCCTGTAGCTTTTGGCAGTTAAACACCCCATGGAAGCCAACTCTAAAAAAACCCCTCACATCCCTTAAAACAGTCCAAAAGAAAGATTGTGCACCTGAATACAAGCAGATTATCTGAGTGATTGTTGGCAAAGTTGCTAAGAACTTTAAAGAAAATTATTCAGGGTACATCCTATTCCTGCAATTCCCTCTCACATCTCTCTGGCACAAG
Organism: Vidua chalybeata; assembly: GCF_026979565.1. NCBI lineage: Eukaryota > Metazoa > Chordata > Aves > Passeriformes > Viduidae > Vidua > Vidua chalybeata. Next base: position 15,606,253 of record NC_071536.1, on the reverse strand, counting down.
GATTGCACTGGATCACCATCCACCAAGGATTGCACTGAGAGCAGTTCTCCTAGGTCCAGGTTACTTTAGATTTCATAAGGTAAAGCCAGTGCTTCACAAGTTCTCACCTTAAGAACTGGCCTGAACAGTTAAGAAGCACCTGGTGTGGCTATGTAATGAAAAACTTGTATCAGCTTTGCTTCTGGATGGCTGAAAATGTATACTATAATAACTATAGAGTATATAACTATACTGGTTCAGTAAATACTGAACCAGGTGTGCATTTAGACCAAATTTCATGCAAATCACATGAATCCTACAGTCCTCAATCCTAGCACTCATTTAACCTTTCCTACAGCTGGTGTGTGCAACCACTCGATTCTTAAAATTAGATGACAATGCAAGAGGAAGAAGTACTTCAATCATTTGCACTGTATTCCTCAAAAAGCTTTTTTCCCAGCAGGCACTGTTAGCTCTGACACTGTATCTGGCCCACAGCTCCACCCTTCCCATTTTGCATGGTGTCAGTGTGTTGACAGTAGGTAGCAGTATTCAACACCCCTTTGTACAGGCTACTGGGATGAAACTCTGCTTCTATTTCAGCTCAGACATACAGAGAGCAGGATCCAGAGCTATCAGCCTGTTGGACATCAATTCCTGAATGTCAGCCAATACATACAAACCTAATTCAGAAATGGCCAAGAAATTGCCTCTTGCATCCAAACATTGTTTAATGTCATTAGATAGGCCTGCTATTCACTTTGACAGAAACCAAATTGTACCCACTGTCATGTAGAGTCTGCAGGTCATACTTCACTGTTGGAAAAGTATGCAATCTGTATTTAAAAAGTTCCACAGTATTATTTCTTTTTGGGCTACAAAACATGTAGATTTTCACATGACCCTTTTTTTTTGTGTGCCAGGAAAGTGCCATTTCTCCTGTGGCCTAAAGCAATGTCACTGTCTTTTCCTGTCAGCGCTGTGACTGTGACATATGGTGGCTGTATGAAACATCCCCAGAAAACACCTCTTCATGCTCTCTTACTTGCTTTTGATGTAAATTGTTAAAAACGGTAGTTCACTTTAGGTCATTCTGACCTTGGAAGTCAGGGGCTTTGTACAAATGTAGTCACTCTTCCTTCTTGATACAAAGCTACTGGTTTGATTGTCCTGCCTTGATCTTGTGTCTCACTTTCCATTGGTGTTTTGTGTCTGGAGCAGTGTATTCACTTTGTCTGAACCACTTGGGAAAAAAAAAGTGGAACATAAAGACATTTTTATCATAAAGAATGAACATTTAAACTGAGTGTAGCTTGGGTGGATTACATGGGCAGGAAGGGTTGTTAGGAAGCTCTGTGTGGAAGGGATTGCATATTTCAGGGATTCACATTTCTGGCTGATTTAGGTATAAATGGGGGAAATGCATATTCTAAAATAGATTATTCTAAGCTTGCTTTTTTTTTTTTAAAGTCAATTTAAATATTAATAATTTTTTATAATGGCCCTCTTAAATGTGAATACATATATTCTTTGATGGGTAATAAAAGTATTATTTAATGGCATTCTCCTAATTTTTGGACTTGAAGTCACTTCAACGAGAACAAATAAATTTAGGTCATGTGAGGTTTTAAAGAAGAAAATTACTTAAATATTACAGAATTTTTATCTTGCTACATGTATTACATATATTCAACCCCATATATGTGTCTGTAAGTAAATACCTGGGTTTGTGTATCTGTAAGAAATACATTAGACTCCAAATTAGGTGAAGATTTTCAATATAGAAATAAGGAAAAAAGTACCTCATCAGATTAAAACACTTTCAGAACTCATTCCTAATTGAATGCCAATTAGGAGGAATTTGCCTGTAATAATGCCTGAGCTGAATCAACAAACATCACTAACTACAAACAATTTCCAAATCTGTTCCATTTTCCCAGACTCAGTACATTCTTTCAACAGAACTGAGTGATTTTCCTTGATCACAATGGATTAACATAAGCATAGGTTTAGACTACATCATTTAACAAACAGTTTATTAAAGATGTATCTCTTGTTCTGCCATGGCAATGAAGCCATTACCAACTGCCTGTGTTAATTTTGCAACGGATCACAGTGCAGATCTGTACAACCCATTAATCTAATGGGAGTTTTCCAGTACTCCTCTTTCCATTCTTCAAATTTGTAAAAACATATCATTTCTTATTAAACAAATCATGAAAGAATTTTGATAGCTGCAAGCTACAACTACTCTCATTTGTTTATTTAGAATGATGCAGGAACCAGTGCTAAAGATTAGTCACAGTAATGTTGATGATAACACGTGAAGAAAAGGCATATATTTGGTCTACAACCACAGATGGCTACATGTATTTGTGAAAGCTGCCAAGCACAATGAAACAAAGATGTGGCAGTTGTAACAAGCAAAGAGCAAAAATGTCAGGAGTTCTTACCAGAAAAATCAGCATGTGTGAAGTCAAATTCACATGACAAGGTGAGGGCACATGAACAGCTACAAAGCACAAGCAGTTGTGCTTTCCAGCCCCACAGAAACATGGGAATATGAAGCAGACAAACCTCATCAGCTGTGCTTGTTGTGTTCTGCTTAAATTACCCACCCACTGAACACTGCTGCAAAGATCCTATTTATGGGTTCAGTGCCTGCTTTCAGACTCTACCTTGCACAGATCATGTTATGTTGTCTAAAAGACCAAAAAACAACCGTACAAAAAGCAGCTTTCTATGCCAGGGTTACCTGAGCTGCTGACCCCCTATGCATTGGAAAGAAGCAGGTGTTACTTGACAACGTCTCAGATTTACCCTTAACTCCATGTGCATTGGTGAATTTTCCCTTCACAGGTGGTTAGCAGCATTTCTGAAGAGAATGACTCCTTTCTCCTCTTCTAATATTATACCCACAGCAAATTGCTTAAAAAATAATTGGTGGACATTTAATGGTGTAATCTGATAATACAGTGGCTGAAAAATTAGTCACGGTCAACTGCCTGAACTCTGCAAAACAACACAGTGACCAAACATAGCTGTTGGGGCTCCAGAGGAGAAGAGTGGAGAGGGGCAGGGTGATAGCCAGTAGATACATCAGAGCTAGCTGCAAACAAGAATGAAAAGATCAGGTCTTGATGCTTATGGTTCCTCCAGAAGTAATCAGAAGAATGAATTATTCAGGATGGCCTTGAGAAAACCACTGTCACGGTAAAGGGAGTCATGCACTGGGATGATATCTGATGACAAGGTATAATACCAGATGTATTAAGACCAAATATGATATAATTTCTTGTTTAGATTTGGCCAAAAGGATGATTGCATCAGTAACTTTAGCTCATGGTGAATGGAATACTTAACAACAATCATTGCTTTAAACCACCAGGAACTCCAAGCCATACCAAGGAAAAGAAACAGTCAACCTCCTGAAATTATTATATGAAGTTTAGTGTGAAACACTGACCCTTGGTCAATACAGCAGTTTGGTACAGGCATACAGGGAAAACCAAAAACTAGATGGGTTTGATACACAGAAAATGCAGGAAAAGTTACATATTGCACTGCTGAAAATCCCTTCCTGGGAACAGAGGACTGGCAGCATTGAATAGCTTTTGAAACATTTCTAATAGAACCAGAGTAAAGGCTTCATTTTTTTTTTTTTTTTCATCAATGCCTCCAAAACAGCTGCAGTAGTTTATGACGCTTGTGCTTATCTTAAAGAGCAACATCAACATATCAGACTGAATTCTTACACCACGCTCCCAAGGCTGTCACTAACAATTGTGAAAAATGTCAGTAAAATCTATGTGGTGAGTTCATTAGCTTCAAGGCACTCTGGAAATGCGAAATCCAGTACAAATACTGAACGTGAGTAAGTCAAAACCCCGGAAAGGGACCACGAGGAGACAAGAATAAAATTTTTAATGAAAAGAAAGCCCTACAGATGTTAAGAAAGAAGAAATGTGACTAATGTCACAGGAGATCACTAAGAGCTCTTCCGTCTTGTGAGATGAGAAGCTGGGGAACGTACACTCTGAGCAAGTTTTCTTCTGGCCAGTAAAGGCCCCTAAAGCCTTCTGAGAACAGCCAGAGTCATACCTTCCCTGGGAAGCCTTGCACACAAAGGGCTGACCACTCATGGACAAAAAAGGGGCAGAACAAAGCAATATTTTTCTTTTACTTTCCCAAACAAAATTAACTTTTTACAGGCCAAAAAAAAAAAAAAATCTGGGATCAGGGGCTAATGTAAGTAATCCAAGAAGTTCAACACAAGTCAAAAGGAGATGCTGGCTGCTGGGAGCTGGAGACTTACTGGGGAAGGATCAAGGATGTGTTCTCTCTCTGGCTTAATGACTTCAAGCTGGTTCAGCTGATGTGCACGTGCCTCTCAATAAAGCACCAAGGGCATGTCTTAAAAGTGTCTGGCAATCAGCAGCACTAGTGAAACCCATGGAGACCGCAGCAGAAGACAATCCTGCCAGCATGACAGAGCAGCCATCCTGAGGGCTACAGAGACTCATGATTTTACAGTGGAAGTCATCAAACAGGAAGCCTGCAAAACTTTGCCAGGCATGAAATTGTACCAGGGGACTCCAGCATGCACAGAGGCTTCTGTTCTGCATATTGAAGACAGAAGCAAAATAAAAACCTGCAAGAAGCATGAGACAAGACTTCTTTCACCTTCAAAGATGAATGGGTTTCTTTTAACTCCTGGTGGTAGGCACTGAAACAACAGGTAAAACTGGCACCACAGGAACTTCTGAGGAATGATGCCCGCAGGCAACTCCCTCAGAACTGTCATCCTCCCCCTATCCCCAGAGTCCACAGAAAAGAGGAATCTTTCAGCATGAAATAAGAGCCAGCAAATTAAAGCTCTCATGGACCAAAGGAAAATAAAGCAAACTATACCATGGGACTCACATTAAGACTTTTTTATCTCTTGTTATCAGAGGAACTATCTTGAAAATCTATAGTGATCATAATTGTTATGCTACCATGTAGAAAGGAAAGCTTTTGTAATGAAATCTTAGCCCAAGCTACTTAGTGATTAGCAGCTCAAAAGTGGCACTTTCAACTCCATCCAGATATTCAGTAGCATCACTGTAGTGTGTTCTGTTCACTGTCCCAGCCCATCTTGCAAAAATACTAATTTCAGACTGTTCCCTCAAAAAGGCACACTAAAGTCTAGGAAAAAGCCTATTATAGGGCTACTGGGATGAAAATCCTCACTTTTTGCAATTTCACTTTTGCCTGTCTATTGTGGTACATGGACTCCCACATCCCCAATACTGGCCTGTGATCACTCTCTCCATGCAGGTCAGGGAACTTTCCCTTTTCCTGAGGCCAAACCTAAGGAGGATGAAGCCATATACAGGAATCATCAGATTCTCACCTAACAAAATAAACCAAAGAAATAATTCAAAGACCTATTAAAAATATTTTATGATTGACCTTACTATGAAGTGGCTTTTAGTGATATGAAACACAATGATTGAAATATGAAATCAAAGAAGCAGTATTGATTTACATACCAGTTCGCTTCTTATAATTTAATATCCATTTCTTAAATTAGTTGTTTCCTCTCTGTTGTGACAGCCCCAATAAAATTTTAATTGTTATCAGACATTTATTATTGTTAATAATGAACCTTGAGTCCTGGGGCAGAAAGACTCTTGGTTGCCTGTTTTAGCTGACACTGCACCAGCTCTTTAGGGTAGCTCAAGGTACTATACTACTATCCTATACTCTTAATTTCCAAAGGGTTTTAATTGCAATAATTTAACCTACCCACTCAAGCCAGAAACAGGTGTGAAATAATTTTTCTGATCAAAGTGGAAAAAAAAAAAATTATTTTGCTACAATTCTGTTTTTTTTTTTTTTTTTTTTTATGTTGTTAAAAGAATATGGATTATTTTCACATCTGGAATTCAATGTAATAGAAAATACTAGTGAAATGTTTTCCTTGCTGCCAAAGAAAGCATTATACAATTAGAACTGCAATTGTCACCAATTTTTGGACCATGCAGGCACAAGAGAGGAGGTAAAGATAAGAGAGTGTGTTTTCAGATTCCATCAGAGAAAACAAGAGTAATCATCATACAAATGAGTGTATTTTTCTCAGTTGTCAGAGTTACAAGTCCCCATGTGTTAACAAATGGAAAATAACACATTCATTGCAGTCAATCTAAAATAATCCCAGTGTGAAGGATGCCAGCAGCAGCCCTGCCAAGACATGCAGCATGTCCCCGTGACCATGACAGACTCCAGTGGTCACAAGGGAGAGGAGCCCATGAGTGCATTTAAATGATGATAAGGCTGCCAGCATTGCTGTACCTGGCAATGACAGTTTGTACTGCACAAATATCACAGCAGAATATCACACCTGCACAATGACGGCTGTTCACTTGAATGTTTGAAATCTTAGCTAGCTAAATCATTAAGCTGCTGGAAAAATTATGCATGTCCTAAGTCCTGACATATGAAGTAGCTTTCCCACTGTCTGTCTCTCTCAAACTCAGAGTAATTTGAAAATTATCCATCTTCTCTTGATCTTTAATATACTCATTTGTCCCATGATCTCATCACACTTGTATTTGTTGATCAAGGAAGCTCAGTGGTATGAATTAAATAGTAATTGCTCACAGAACAGAAATTGCTAGAGAAAGTGTTCAGCTCGTTGAAATGCACAGATCTGTATCCCAGGAGTGTATTACTAGAAACATTTTCGTTATGTTCATGGCTTAACTGTGTGTTACACTTTCCCAATTAATAGGATTTCATAACCCCTGAGGTTTATGTGCAAGAAGAAATTGTCAGTGAGTTTTGAATCCTGGATACTTGAAAAAAGTAACTACTTTGGCTAATAAATCCCTCAAGTAACAATTAGTGTTATCAATGTAATATACATAGTTTATGATTCCAGTAAAATTGCCAAATGTCTTCTTTTATATATTCAGACAGCCACAGTCATAAGGTTTAATTCCTAGGAACAGTGAAATTTGCTCTGCCTACTGAATATGCAGCCAAGAGGGTTTTTTTGCCAATAAAAGCTGTGCCTCTTACAGGAGTGACCAGTGCTCCTTGCTACTGCACCAACAGTGCAACAAAGCTGCCACCAAATCAAACATGCAAGGCTTCATCCAAAGGCACTGAAATGAGGATCAAGCTTTTCCAGATACAGAACCCAGAGATTTTACAATATACATGTACATATTAAACAAAAAAAGGCTGAGAAAGAAAGGAAGAGTAGACCTTTTACATCCTTCATCCATACCCCTCCTCTGTCTGCCACCAACACTGTGATCAATGCATCCAGTTACAAAAAGACTGACTGACAAAACTGTTCCTCTTCTTGACTGAGGACAGTGGGTTTGCACAGAACATGGCACAAACACTATGCCCATGGTTCAGGGGACAGCTGGGATATGGAGTTTTTTGGGTTTTTTTTAAGTCCTACAGTCCATCAGCTAAGGAGAACACTACTTAAAAAATAAAATTAAATAACTCAATTTCAGCCTATTTTGTGTTTATGTCCACACAAAATACAGATTTATTCATTTAGTGGTTGTGTGAAATAAAGTATTTCCCAGGACTTTGAAAAGCTGGAATTTGGAGTTGTCACAGGCTCTATTCTGGCACTGATGAATATTTGACCTTGTGCAAGGTAAAGTGGTAAAGAGATCTTGTACGTCTACCTGTCTGCAATCTAGGTTTTCACATTTTTATAGAATAATAACTCAAATACCTCCAGCAGAATCAATAAGGCAGTATTGGGAGCAGAATCACAGAATGGTCTGAGTTAGAAGAAACCTTTAAACATCTTCTCCAACCCCCCGACACACACTGGGGTATCTTTCACCAGGATCAGGTTGCTCAAAGCCTGTCTGACTTGGGGCTTTGAACAACCTGATCTGAGAATTTGTAACAGGAATATGCAATTTTTACAGTGGACTCTGCAGTCCTGAGCTTATACTAGAATTTATTAGAATTAGTTATAGCTTCAATGAAGCACTTTAGAAAACAGTCAATAAAGAACAGAGATAGTTTTAGTTTATATTAAAGGTATATTGTCAAGGAAAAATAGAATGAGATTTTTTCTCCTGTCTTTGCAGCATTTCTTCCTTTTGCCTCACTCAGTTTGGACAGTGAACCTAGACTATTTAGTTTTCTATTACTTTTCTATTTCAACTTTGTTTTCAAGGGTTTTATTGTGTGGTTTTTTTTTTTTTTTTGTCTTTTGTTGTTGTTGTTGTTTGGTTGGTTTGGTTCTTTGGTGGGTTCTGTGTGTCTGTACTTTTACACTCTGGGTGAACTCAACCCAGACTCTGAGACCAAAAACAAATGCCGTAACCCCTTAAGCAGTGAAAACATTCCTATTCAGGTTAGGTTTTCTAGTGTGTTTGCTTCTAAATTCTAATTTTTGTCTTAGAAAAAAATCTTATCCATCCATGTCTTAAATTGATTCACAATCCTCTGAAAATTGTCATTCCCGACAATGCAGCTGATGAGCCATTTGCTACCCTTCAAGTTTCTGAGGTTTACACCAATATCACAGTTTTATCTGCCTCTTAATCATCTTCAACTTTATAAAAACCCCTAGTGACACAATTTAAGACATACTAGATGCAGCTGAAAGTGGAAAAAAATAATAAAGCAAAGCTTGAATTTTGAATGCCAGCTTTACATACTCAGCAGCAGCTTTTTCTTTATCAGCTAAGGATCACAAGGCCTCTCTTGTCCTTAGCTGCATTTTAGAAATAATAAAAATGGTCAAAATAAAATGAAATCAAATATTTCCTCCTATTTATATTGAAATATATGTATATATGTTTACCAGACAGACACAATGCAAAACAAATTTTGGAGATATAAATGAAATTCATGAACATTCAGACCTTTCAGTCTATTCTGCTTTGTCTTTTGAGGCACCTCATTTCCAGATAAGAAAATAGACCTGGATCTCTTGGGCAGGAAAAAGATGAAGTAGAATTTGCTCTTTAACTAATAGTATACATTGCTCCAGGTTTATTGATATCTATCTTTTATGTCACAAGAGCCAATAAATATTCATGGGACGGTATTGCATTAATTAGCTTAATCTGCAATCGAAAAAATATTTTTGAGATTTATAGTGTGATCCTGGGAACTTGAACTGGCCTCCCAATATACAAAGAAAAGTGTAACATACTTCATGTGGCAGCCAAATCTGTCATGGAAAGAAGCTCTGTTGTGTCCTGACTGCCATTAAAAGCAGATTGTTTATGAGCAAAGGATCATGACATCTGTTCTACCCACTGGTACTTTTCCAGTGTTAATTTTCAAAAACCTTTCTTCCCTAGTAATACATGAAAATATGAATGAGAGCCAAATTTTAAAATACACAGATTTTTGACACTAGAAAGTGTTAAGATGAGAATAGAGAGGAACTTCTCTATGCTCTCACGTCCATTTCTAGCCCACAGCTCCATGCTGCCACCCCCACAACAAGCCAAAGGTCTGCTCTATTAACATTTGTCCCTTCCTGTCCTTGTTTCTCTTCTGTGTCATCAGTTATCACTTTGGCTATTGCTGTTCAATCTGCAAACACTTGGCCTAAAAAGGAAATCTACCATTTTCATTTTCCATCCTTTTGTCCTGAAGCATGGTAGTGGCATCCACCCTCCAAAGAGTGTGGATACTTCAGCATTTGTCCATAGAGGTATAACAGGTATTACTGCCTGAGATGTGGGGTCTGACACAAAGTATTATACATGGACCAAAACCATCCTTTAAAGCAGATTCATAAAGCCTGGATTTCAGCTGTCACACAAGGAGACCTTCTCACCAGCTCTCCTAGTTTTCACATAAGCATGTCAGCATACCCAGCCTCTCAGCAGCATCACGCCAGAGAGCTCATAAAACACATTTTTCTTAAAGATCTGAAGAAGTATTTTAGAGGAAACAAAGTCTGATTACCAGGTCTAGAATCAACATTTTTTTTTTTCCCTAGAGAGACCTTATTCCAATTAGGCAGATACAATGCTGAACCTACTGGATCAGCAAAATTATTTAGGAACGTTTCAAGGACACTTGGCAGCCTGAAACACACATGCATACTCTCACATTCAGGAATTACTTCCTTGCAAAACTTTGGCTTTTCTAATTAAATGAAAAAAAACCCATAACATTAATTTAAATGTAAATACCAAAGAAATTAACAAAATGGCAGTATTAAGGTTCCTATAACCTATTTTAATTGCATACAAAGTATCTTATACTTATACATGTTATATCTAAATAACATGTTTGTGACAAAAACATGCCCTAGAAAAGAAAGGATTTAAAACATGGCTTTTGGAAATTCAATTAGTTAATTTCTTAACTTTTTTCCTGTTAACATCAATGTTTCAAGATTTTGTGAAATTTAATAAAATTTCATATCCTTGAAAGAAAGAGAAAGCACATGACTAGTAGAGATTAAGATCTAAATTTTCTTAATTTGGAACTATTTTGCTTAATTGATCAGGCTGATGGGGTTAATACACAGACTGTAGAAATTCATAAAACTGTTCTTTAATAATATAACGAGTTTTCAAACAACAATTCCAATCATCAGTTTGAAACCAACTCCCACAGCCATTATTTATATTATACTCAGGATTGTGCTAATAACCATTCTTCAGTGCTAAGTAAGCCTCAAACATTTAATAGTAGTGTAAAAAGTACAGCAATTTCTAGTTTCCTAAAGCTAACTTGCATCAAAACCTCCCCTTAGGAAGTAAGTCTGAACCAGCAAAGCACTAACTTTCAGCACAGCAGCAAATAATACAATTCCTTCTCCAAAAACCTCATAATTTCTAAACATAGGCAGGAGTGGCCAAATTTTCTGATCCTAAACCAATTTCCAAAATCACATTGTCATGCAACACACCATGTGCTGCAAAAGGGAAGGGAAGAAGGGCTGTGAGGGCTGCTTGCAGGTGAGCTGTGACAGTGGAGTCCTGGGGATTCAATACCCTGAGAGATCGCGCTGCCCAGACCCCCTCCAGCCTCGCCCTCTGCCATGGCTCCTCTGCTCTGAGCTGCACAGGAGACTGTATTGCTCCTAGGAGAGCACAGCCCGTCACCAAGGCACGTGTTAAGGTCACAGCACCTGAGCTATGTGACTGCTGTGTTCCTCTGGAGGGGTTCTGGGGCTGCAGCCTGGACACTGCAGCCTGTGGTACCTGCTGAGCCTGACTGTGTCAGACTGGAAGGGCACTAGTGAACCTTTTTGCAGTGTAAAAGATGCAGGTGGTAGTTTTGTTTATCTACACTGGAAAAATGCTGTTTCTAGAATATCTATGGAAAGGTGAATGACCCCCAAACACGATTGTGAGGTGCTTCTGATGTGACCTCCACAGCAGAAAACATCAGCACACGCAGCACTGACAGCATTTGCACTCCTGCTTAGAACAGCAGGCCGGAGTGCAGAAAGTACCAGCCCCAATGGCTGTCTCCTCTTCCCTCGGAAGCTGCATTCAGGCCAGGGAACCCTCCTGTGCATACATCATCTATCAAGATACTTTGGTAAAAGCAACTGGAGATGGTTCTCCATTCCGCCACTGTTCTGCTGAACCCCTAGCGTTGAGGGCGTGGCTGTTTGCTGCCACGTCTCCTTCTGGGCCCATCAGAGGCATCACCAGCGCCTGGCTCCAGCTGCCCATGGCTGGGAAGCTGTGGCAAAGGCCTGCTGCCAGCCAGGGGGGCACAGCAGCCAACCCAGCTGGAAATAATGGTGCAGAGGGCAGGGCAGCTCCAGGACGTGCCAAAGCTCCAGCTCACCAGAGAGCACTGGGACATAGGCAGGGAGGAAATCTGGATGGATCACTTTGTCTCACAGACCATTTTCACTTATTTTGATCAAAGGACAGCAGAGTTGGCATTTAGCAATAATTTGTTGAGCCAGCTTGCGAGACACAAGAATATTTTCCACTACTCAGAACATAACTGTAGTAGCAGCTCTGACTGAGAAATCAAGTTATAACTATGACATGCTGAGTGCTCAAATAACTGTTATTTTGACAGACTGGCCCAGATTTTCATCTCATTTCTTGAGAGAAATGCTGTATTATTTCATAAAAGAACTCCTGCAATACCCATTTATGTCAAAATAAGAACATAATGTAGACTTGCAGTCAAGGATAATCAAAACTTCTCTCCAAAAAAAATCCTGTGTTATGTTTGCATCTTGAGAAACCTGCTAGGGTTGGGGTCAAAATTTCAAATTTGCAGGTTGTGAAGGAATATTTCTTTCTTTCTTCTTGATGTATTAACAGAATTATAATTTTTTTAAAATGTTTTCAAAGGTGGAGATAAATTTATTTTATTTCTGCCTTTGCAGTGTAAAGGAATAGGTGCAATGCTATCAAACTTTAAGCATATACAGGGAAGGCAATAATAACCTTTTGCTTTTCCTGGTGACTTTCAAGTGTCACCTTGATTGAAGAGCTAGGTCAGAAGAAATGTGTCTCTCTCCTCTCTATCCAAGAGAAAAATTATAGTGATAACTAACATTTCTCCAGATTCCTGCAGCCATTTAAATCTTTAACTCTTTTGAATTTTTGATAATTATACACACATGGTAGTGATAAGTAGAAGTCTGTATTAGATTTTCACGTAATTCCATCCTAAGACCTAGAATCTCATACTACAGACACAAACATTGTAAAAAAACATTTGGTTTTGCCCCTGTAGGACTGAGCTGTTCAAGTGATAAACTATGCTATAATTCTTCCAAGAACAGACTACTAGAGAGTGATGTTTTTGTTATTTCCAGCTGGGACAGAAATATTATAAAGAGTAAGCTGAATGAGCAGAAATGCTATGAAACCACAAGAACTGCTTGGTCTTTGCACTCAGCTGTTTAGCGAAGCAAAAGTTACACCTTGGGCCTGGGGGGGAAGACCACCCAGGATGGAAAATGGTAGCCTGGATTTCAGAGTGCATTTTGCAGGAAATGGAGGCTTTTTTGTGTATCCAGAGCAGCACTATCCACCTATTATTTACCTAAAGTTTGAGCAGCTTCTGAATGCCATGTTCTGTGTAGGAGCTCCATAGTGGCTCTCTATGAAATCTCTAAGATGACACACAGTGTATTAGCTGCTGACAGATAATACATCTTGAGAAAATATCCAGTACCCAAGTTTTTTTAAAAGAAAACAATTTCATTTCTACTCTGTGACCTCCATAGTTAGAATGTGCCAAGTGTAGCAGTTATCAGTCCATTGCTAATGTTTACTGTACTAAAATCCAGATGTGCTAACTACTAGTGATCAGCAGCAGGATTCCCAAGGTCCATAAGATCTGTATTTTAAGCCATATGTTTCTTGATGGAAAAAGATCAAAAGATGACTGCAAATATTATGTCAGAAAAGTAGCAGAGCTAAAAACAAACAATTTTTTTTGAAAGAATATTTCTCTAAAACAAGTAGAGTTCATGCACCAAGAATATTTTAAAATCATAACAAGTGCCATATGGTTAGCTAATATCTGATGTGCACTGGTGTTTTAGCATTATCATTTATGCTTTGCACTATACTCTAGCAGATGAGCTGGTTCACTTTAGTTTCAATGTCCTACTCCTGACTGTGTTAATTTTTTATCAATTAATAAACCTTGCACACATTTCTACAGTCTTGACAATGGGTCTTAGCACATTTGATCTTGTTCTGACAGAAGACTGCATCAAAGTAGTAAAGAAATATGAATGTGTGTCCAGCTAATGATCCTTTCTCTACAAAAGCTGTACCTCTGGCTCATACTCTGCCTGCCACTTGGCCTGGTATTGGCTGGGTCACTTGTCCTAATTCCCCACTTCAGAGCTGGGATCAGCAAACAGAGGAATGCCCTGAGCACCCCTGGAGCTGTGACCTCCAAGAATAAGTTCCTCTCCCTCCAACTGGAGGATTTCTGCCCCTGGGCCCCAAAATATTTGTAAGACCTCTCTGTCTGCTGTGCTGCCCTACTGCCTTGTGTTACAGACTACAAGGTAGTCAAGCTTCTTTGAAAAACCCACATTTTTTTAGAAAACTGGTATTGGACCAATTAGTACCAGCACAATCTCCTAAAGGGAGCAGCAGAAACTCACTATGGACTAGAGCTAAGACGACCCCATCTGAGAATCTTGTCCCAAATATTTGATATACAGAGTACAGGGCCAGGGCATGTTAAGCCTGGGGAACGTTAATCCCCATCTGTCAGGACAGAGCACTGCCTGCTCCCAAGTTGTCTGGCCCCTTGCCACAGAGCACAGGTGCCCAACAGTTAGAAGTTTGTGGCCAGCCTGCAAAGCACAGCAAGCAGCATTGCTTCTGCACGAGGTTCTGCTCATGTGCCAGCACCTAGAAAACAGCCAGAGAGAAACTGAGTAATGGTACTGGAGGTGGTATAAATTCTTCACTTGGTGTCTTATTTTCAGCAAAATTGGACAATTATTGTGGATTCTTAAATATAAAAAAGGATATCATATACTGGCTTTTGCTAAGAAACACCAGCCTTGACTTAAGCACATGCTCAGCGACCTGTGAAATGGGTTTGAGACAGAAGTGCCATCTGGCTACAGGCAGTCCTTGAGTGCCTGCACTGTCAGCAGCAGCTGGCCATGCACCCCTTCCTTTCTCCACAGAACAACACTCCAAAGCAGTCTCATTGGCCAGATCATTGGGACAACTGCATCCCTGCTTGCTGCTAGTGGGGAGTTCCAGCACTGGAGTTGGTAACACTGTATCATTCCCTCAGAGCTCTCCTGCCTACAGTTTGAAAATACCCCAACTGGGAGCAATTTTATAGCAATGTTACCTTGCTAATTATTAATTCCTTTACTTTTCAGAAACTATTAACCAAACAGTTATTCCATACCTGTAGAAAGATCTATATTGCAATAGTTACAGAGCAGACTACAGTTGAATGAATTTTGTCTAGTATAGAGTACTAAATGGCACTATTGTTTTATAATGAAATGCATTTTGCCACAAATAAAGTAGATGTCTTAGAAAAAAAAATCTGCCAGTAATTGACTGTCTCTGTTAAATTTTGGAGTTTAGCAGAGTTTAGCATTCCTCTCTACACATGCACAACATTCCTTTTGGGCTGTGTTCTTACAGCCAATCCACCATGGGACCACATCCACAGTCTACAATTTCAAGGGAGCAACCCTGTGATTACCTACATGAACTTGCAGGAGTTTAACCTTTCCCAGCAATTTTTTTTTCCCCCACTTCCCACTTTTGGAAATTGTGAACATCACATATAAGTAAGGTGTTCATCGTTGCCTTGTTTTAACTTTTTCACAACTATGTTTATTGCACATGCCCATGGCAGTTTATTTTGTAAACACGTATTTCCACTCAGCACCTGAATTTTCCTATGACTTAGTATCCTGTATAGCAAGGTAGCACAGGGATAGTCTTGTTCCTGAAATCTCAGAGTTGACTGTTGCTGGCATACGTGCCATGTTTTAAGGTCAGGGTGCTAAATATCCCTTTCAAGATGTTGACAAAATAGTAGTATTAGCAGGGACAAATCTTGCTTTAAAGTCCTGCCTGTTTTCACAGGTGCTTTGCAGCAAAAGCAGCTTGAGGTTTTTTCCCTTCGATGAAAATTCCTGATCTTTGCTTTAACACCTCTCCAGAGCCTCGCGGGTCACAGGATCATGCTATTGAGCGTTCCCACGGTAATTCCAGGAATAGCTCCAAGATATGAATCATTATGTCCTGCCTTGATCATCAGATGCTTATGCAGCCTGTGTAATGCCCCATCTGGATAATTCTAATTCATACATTTGGGGGCCTTCCTGCTATTTCCCTGAAGCTGCCTGTAGCTTGTGCATAACTCTGTTGCCAGTACAGTATCCAGAGCCAAAATCTCAGTGTGAACAGAAAGAGGTTCATTGCCTTGTAATGAAGTAGAGGATCAGTTCTGTCTCATGCAGTGCTGCCCCACCACACACATGACTGTTGCTTTGTTCACGTTGCCTGTGGCTTTTCCATCACTTGAGGTGAGGACACGCAACCTTCTTTCCCAGTCAGAGCTACAAAAGAGATATTATTGCTCCTTGTTGTTATTTCCCAAATTTACCATCAAGCCTTGCTAATGCTGTCTGAATGCCTATGCCTTGCTGTTCCACACCACTGCTCTGATTCCAGCCTTCTGCTTCGTGGAGCACTGATTTATTCAGGCACAGAGGGCTACAAGAGAGCACGAACACGTGCGTCTTCATGCTACAGGACACCTGTTTGCACTTGCCTGCCAAATAACATTTTGTTCACGACAGTTGTGGTTGCCACCAAGACAGATTGAATTACAGCAGGTGCCTGGGAAACCCAGGAACTTTTGGGGGATAGAAGTCTATGCAACTGTAAAGCACTTACTGTTTTTGGAGCCAGCTTATACTTGGAAAGACTGGTAGGGGCAAAGTGACCCACAAGGAAAGGAGCCTAATGGAGAAACATTCCCATAGGGGCCGAGCCACCAGCTGCGTCTGAGTGGATGGAAATAGGATATCAGATCCCTTCTTTGCTCAAGAGAAGACTGAAATTAAGTTTCCATGCCTGAATATGGAGAATGAGACAATGTTGTGGCAACAGGGGCTCACTCCATGAGTTGGTGAGAAGCTGGTGGGGTGGATCTGAGGCTGCTGCCATGCTGTGCCCTGTGCTGACCACTAGCACCAGCTGGAGGTGCTCTTAGCAGCATTTTGATGAATCTAAAAATGTACAGAAAACGCAATTTCCTTATTCTCATAAACACTACACTCAAAAACCTGCAGGTTCTCAGAAGATAACTGGTTCAGACCACAGTCTGAAAATCCACTATTACAAAACCAAATTCCCCAAACATTATGGAAGTTGGTTGTAGCTCCTAATCAAGATCTACATAAACAGATGTAACAGATGCCATCTACCATGAGAAGTGGAAGCAGCATTTCCTGGCAGGTCTTAAATATCAGGCAAATATCATCCAGCAAGGTGCAGACTGCTTTCATGAAGGCTTCTATTAGATGGAATCATTTACACAATGATTCCATCTAAAAGGGGGACTGTGCTGATGGTAAGGACCTGCTTGATAGACAAAATACACTCACAAAATAATCGAGATGTATACAGTGATCAAAGGGAACTACCCAAGAACATTAAAATAATATAATGTAGTAATTGAAAGACCTAAGAATGATGAACCAACACAGTTGCGATACATTGTGAACAATCGTTTAAAAAGTGGTAAATAGCAGAAGGCATGAGCAATCTTATGCTTATTCTAAAAATATTTTAGTATGTGACCAAATATTTTGGTACTTATCAGGCACATTAAAAAATCAAACAAAAACCTTTCAGATGAAGGTTATAATGTAAATGTAAAATTATAACTGTCTAAACCAGATACTCGATTAATAATTCTATTTTTGCCAGAGAATATCAAAATTCTATTATTACACTCTCTGTGCAACACGGAAGTAGAGAAAACTTTTTCCTTGCAAATTCAGTACTGCCAAAATAAATCTGTCTTCCTATTGAAAGTTTAGTCTTAACTTTATTTCTGCATTTTTGCTAATTTTAAAATAGGAAATTATCTTTTTAAAAACCTCAACCCTCTATTTTATGAGGGACCATTCTGTGCTTTCTCCTAATCTCCATCATTAGAGGCCAAGAAAACACAGTAGTAAAAATAAACTTTAAAAACAATTCCACAAAGATTCCATAACTGATGGATTTTTTTTTTTTTTTTTTGTTCCCTCTCCAACATATTACTCTCAGTAACTTTGAAATCCAAGTCCCACTTGGAAAATGTGCATGTTGAGACATTAACATACGAGTGATGGAATGAGAATGGGAAGGAAAGCACCGGTGTGAGGAGCGCGCACGCACATCGGCAGGAACAGCT
Organism: Vidua chalybeata; assembly: GCF_026979565.1. Lineage (NCBI taxonomy): Eukaryota > Metazoa > Chordata > Aves > Passeriformes > Viduidae > Vidua > Vidua chalybeata. Next base: position 15,588,373 of record NC_071536.1, on the reverse strand, counting down.
GGGGCCGGGCCCGCAGGCACACTGAGCTGCTGCTGGAGCTGCCCCTGCCCCAGAGACACACTGAGCTGCTGCTGGAGCTGCCCCTGCCCCACAGACACACAGAGCTGCTGCTGGAGCTGCTCCTGCCCCATAGACACACAGAGCTGCTGCTGGAGCTGCTCCTGCCCCATAGACACACAGAGCTGCTGCTGGAGCTGCTCCTGCCCCAGAGACACACAGAGCTGCTGCTGGAGCTGCCCCTGCCCCACAGACACACAGAGCTGCTGCTGGAGCTGCCCCTGCCCCAGAGACACACAGAGCTGCTGCTGGAGCTGCCCCTGCCCCATAGACACACAGAGCTGCTGCTGGAGCTGCTCCTGCCCCATAGACACACAGAGCTGCTGCTGGAGCTGCTCCTGCCCCATAGACACACAGAGCTGCTGCTGGAGCTGCTCCTGCCCCATAGACACACAGAGCTGCTGCTGGAGCTGCTCCTGCCCCATAGACACACAGAGCTGCTGCTGGAGCTGCCGCAGGCGGAAGGGCTCGGCATGCGCCACTTATTGTTAGCGGAGTATCAAAGTTTGTGGTCTGAAGCAGGAGTGCAGACTTGGTTCAGCTCTCATTGACTCTGGCTGCAAAGCACACAGCAGCACTTGAGAAGGATCAGCCTCTCGGTTTGGTTTCCCTTGATAATGGTGCTGTACAGCCTGGGTCAACTGGGCAGGTCCTGTTGAACCTGAGTGGAAATACTACATCTAGGACACGTGAGCTCGAATAAGGAGAGAGATGTAACAGGTAAAGAAATCTTCATGGGACCGTTTACAACATGCAGTGGTTTTAAAATGTTGTATAGAATTAAATAGGCAATTATGTCAAAGAATAAGATGTCAAAATACATTTTAAAACACTGATTTAAAAAGTCCTTAAATTATGCAACCCTGAAGAATAACAGAATCTGATTTAAATGCATACATGAAATTTTAAAAGGATTTCCATATGCCAAGAAAAATAATAACAGAAAGCAGGTGCAAAGCACTTTAAGCAATAGGTTGAACTTGATTTACAAAAGAGACTGAATTTAGGGAACAAGAGTTAGGTAATTTAATATGAATGTAGGTATATGGTGAATTGCTTCCATAGAGATGGCAATTAACTTTTAGCTAATAATATATAGTATTCAGTAGTAAGAGACTAGCAGTTATCCAAGATTAATCTGAAACAATAACCAATAATAATTAGTTTTATGATAATCTATTATTATCTATTACTCGTGACCTATTTGACCTTTGGATTTTTGTTGATGTCAATAGCTGTTTTACTCACATATCTTGAATCTCTGCTTCTATCACCCAGAATATTATAGTCTGGGTATAGAGATTTTCTTTTAAATATTGATAAATCTTCTGCCCTTCCTCAAATTTTAAGAGCAATCATAATAATTGAATTAGAACTTAACAAAACAGCAATCTGGGGCTTAGTATTGTTGTTTTTTTTTTTTTTTTTGCCAAATGGGACTTCTTATCCATTAACTTTAAAGAGGAGAAACAGGGCAGAATTTTTAGCTGGGCTTTAAGGACAAATTATTTTCAAAGAATGAGAACTTTTCAGATTCAAGAGATTCAAGAAGAAAAATCCCTTAAGTCTTTAGGGAAATGGGATTAAACCAAGATACTTCAAATCATATCAGCCTTGAATTAATAGAAGATTTCCTGATAGCCTGAGATTAGAAGTTCTTCCTGTTCTCAGGCTGGGAAGAACACAAGGCAGGAGAGATATGTATTCATTTCCTACATAAGTGGCAGCACTTTATATGATTTTTGGAAATCAGAGAAAGGCTTGAGAATCCCTAGTCACTGACTAAATTACTTAGAAAAATGTTTCTTCAATATATAATTGGAAAAAAGAAGGAGAGGGAGCTTGAGTGGATAAGAAGACAAAATGTATGATTTCTTAACCAAAATGCCCAGTTATTTCAGTGATAGGCAAAAGAGAAATTCTCTAGCCATAAGACAGAGAGGGACATTTAATGTCTCTCCAGGACAGAGCCTGAGCATGGCAGGACCCAGGACGGTGAAGCCTTAAATGTGAGCATCAAAGACAAAGCAGCTACTGCTTGAGCAGTTTCAGATACTTAACTGAAATGTCACAGGTTCCATTTCATTAGCTACTTAAATGAATTTCAAGAAGGAGTGCACCAGTAACACTGACAATTTTGGTTTTTACAGCTATTACAGTGAGCTGCTCAGCTTTACTCAACAGCAGTGGAGACACTAGCAGTGCTCAGACACCCTTCCTAAAGGAGCATGCAAACTTCCTAAAGGAGCATGCTACAACCTCTGAATGTATTTGCTCCTACAGACATGAACACAGGAAACTTTCAAGAACCAGTGGTCACTTGCAGACATAATTCTAAGATTTCGAAGATATTACCGTAATGAAATTTTCAAAAGCTTGAGGAGCAGAGACATTGAAGCTGGTTAGTTATACACTAACCATAGTCACAGGACAGTTTCTTGTATTTCCAAAACCCTTCCTATAAAACTTTGGAGGGAGTTTTTTGTTTGTGATATGGTGCTCTTTTCTATTTGGGTTTTTTGGATGGGGAAAGGGGAAGGGCTTGTTTGATTTTGGGATTTTTTTTAGGGAGGAGTGTTTGGTGTTCTCTTGGTTTGGTTTTTTTGTTTGATTGTGATTTACCTGTTCAAGTTTTTTAAAATGTTTAGTAAATAGCTGAGACTATTAGTTTAAAAATAAAATTTAAAAGCTTGCAAAAAAAAAAAAAAAAAGATTTGATGATACAGAGTGGTGTTTGGTTAACAGTTGGACTTGGTAACCTTAGGAATATTTTCCAATTTACTATGATGTCATTGAATAGTCACAAATAGAGAGGGTGCTAACCAGGCTTGAGTTCTAGACTCAGTTACATGCTGTACAGTTAATAATAATTTGCACTTACAAGCAAAGGCTGAGTCCAAATCCACAGTGGTTATGATAAACGGGCAGAATTTTCCTCCTCCTCCACCAGGCAGGCCCACTGCACCCTGCAAGGGCTTATTTGCAGGAGAAAGCAGATGGTGTTTGTAGTGCTGCATTCCAGCTGGGATTCTGCCAGGGAAGGGCAGCCTTAGTTTTTGTCCCCTTTTCACCATGACAACTTTGCCAGCCTGGCTCTCATTGCTTGTTTTTTTGTGGCAGTGTTAGCTGGAGGAGGATTACAGGGCAGCAATGTTGACTTGTGATGCTACAGTTGTTCTTTGGGTGAGCAAAGACATTTGCTTGCGCAACTAGGAGTTAAGCATAAAAGATGCAAGAGATGTGACTTACTGTTCAAATACTGAACAAAACAAAAACCAGCCAAAACTAAAGGATGAAGTAATTGCAATGAGGAGACCTTGACAACTTTCTCACTCAATTTAGTATCATAATTAATGTTAAGACCAAAGTCAGCTACTTGTGAGCTATCCTGGCTGACCCTAGAAAGCCTCCTCTTGGAAGAAACCATCTTTCTGGATTTCTGAGACAGTTTCTTAAGACCCAGAAGAGAGGAAACATTGTTGTCCTCCATACAGCCATCAATGCATTCTGACCAGTGTACATGATAAAAATAAATTCACTGAATTAAAGGGACAGGAACTGAGAAGAAAAGATGAGGTGTTACATATTTTCTTTGCTGAATGCCTCACATGTATTTGGCAGGTATGCTGGAGTGAGCACAGCCTGCCTCCAAGAGATTGCATGGGAGTTGGACTCCAGCCTTTGCAGCACTTTGTGAATAGACCTAATGTCACAGGCTGGATAACTACAGAATTGTGTTGCTGTTCACTTTAAAGCATATCCCTTTGTTACCCATCACTTCAAGAACTACTTATTTCATGAAATGAGCTTTTCTAGTGTCAATCCTTCCAACTAAACAAAAAAGGAGATGAAAAAAGGACTATTTCAAAGTCTGTTCTTCATATATGAGCAAATGATATGGAGTGAAATACACTATTCTTCAAGCTCGAGAGGTGAATTGGTATCCAGCTAGGACTGAAGCAGCCCTTAACAATAATACCTGATAGTTCTCATTACACTGCAAATGAAAGTGTTTCACAAGGATGACTTGAAAGGCTCAAATAAGATATATTGTTAGCATTTTTCTATTTGGAAGATCAGTGGGATAAGGAACAGATTAAACTACCAGAACCTTTTAAAGGGACTAAATTTCACAAGCACAAATGAGCTGCATGAGCCAAGATAACCTCTATCTGTCCTGTTTTCCTATACTGAGAGACCAAACCGTTCTTTAATCCTCAATGACATTTGTTTAGACAAGAAGAAAATACCCCAGAGCACAGTCTCTGCAGGAAGAGCCCCAGGAATGTTTCTCTGCAGTATGGGCAGCCCCAGAACTGCTCTTCCTTGAGGCATCCATCCTGGGAAGGGAGTTCCTGGCATGGTGAGCCTTGGCAGGGGCAGTTCAGCAACCCTTGGCTTCAGGAAGTGGGAGCAGAGAAGGGCAGCCCTTAGAGCACAGGAGGCATCAGGCCTCCTCTCTGCACCCTCTGGCTGCCCACACAAGGGGTCTGGTGTTGCACAGAGGTTTCTGCAATGATCCCCAAGAGGGGAAGAGGTACAAGTGCTACAGACTTTACTACAACTTTCAATCTTTGCATGATTTCTTGACCAGTTTGTTTCCTCTTTTAATATGGTTTAATGGGTTTCTTATTTAATGTGGTTTTACGTTTTTCACCTAGGACACCAGAATGAACTGCATTGCTACCCTTGTGGCTACCAATGAGCAGGAAGGCAAAGAAACCACAAGAGAACTCATTTTGCAGATCTAGCAGGTCCTTGGAGCTAGCTAAGCAGATTACTGGATGCCCTTCTGCATAGAACCTTCTCAGCAACCACTTCAAAAAATACAGTCTGTAGAGTAAAGGTTTCAAGCTCTCACTGACTTTCATTTGCATGAAACCAGGTTCTTCTGTCTCTGCAGAAAGAACTTACAACCTCTTTATTTTTCTCTCCCTTTCCCTCAAGCCCTCCCAACACCACAACATCAAAATAAAAATACATTTCCGTGTGTTGCCCTTCTAAGGCCTCTCTCACCCTGGACCACACTCACAAGCAGAAAGAGAGCTGGAATTCCCTTTGCCTTCGCTGCCGGCTGGAGCTCCAGTGTCAGCAAACATTCTGAAAGCACCTAGACCGCCAGCTGGGACCATCCTATTCTCTTTATTAAAGTGACCAGAGCTCTAGAACTACTTTTGAAAGACCCTTCTTGTTAAATAAATTTACTTAGAAAGACCAAAAAATGTTGGTGTGTAAGAGCAATGTATTAAGGAAACAGAAATCAGGTTTTAATGGGAAAAAAATCCCTACTGCAGTACCTTATTTTCACATTGCTTCAAATTGTATTAACATGAATCATCTAAGCAATGTACGTGAAAACCAGAAATCCCTCTTTTTCCTTTTAAATTAAACAGTGAAGAGCAAACTAGCTTAATGACATTTGATTGCCTGAATAGAAACTAAGCAGGAAGAATAATTAATCCTCTTTGCCAAACATAACATATAAAATCTTAATAATTCTTAAAACAGCATTTATTGCTGAAATAAGTGTTTTGATGCTTCTAAATGGAAGGAGAAGCAAAAAAAAAAAAAGACATTTTTTTCATTTTATACCATACTTAACATCAGCTCACGGCTTAGCTCTGTGTTTGCTTTGAATTAAAATCTCAGTAAAAGCTCAAGCTTCACTCTTTTGGGAATACCAGTGTAGTTTAAATTACATTATGTAGAGGACCAGAGGGTAAGGGAAACGGAATGGTCGCTGTCTCAGGGATGATAAAGCAGGGATCCTCACAGGGAAAGCAGGAGCTTTAGAAAACAAGAGGATGAGGTAATAGCAAACGTGCTAGATCTTTCTCCAGGAGGATCTGGAGGAGATTAGAAGGAGAGGGACTAAGATAATAGCATTTGCAATCAATCATGTTTATTATACAAATGGCCTTGTTTGCCAAGCCATTTAATACAAGCAGTGACTGCAGCCCTGCTTTGGCGGGCGGTGACTGCTGAAGAGGGGCCCCTGGGGTGGCCTTAGGAGTGCTCAGTAAAGCTGCTGGCTCCAGGGCAGACTCTCCCTGCTTTTCTCGTTCAGGAGAGCATGTGGGGGAAGGAACAGCCACCAGCACTACGGCTGAGCTCCTGGTACCAGACCCTAAGGAACAGCAACCCTCAATCTCCTGGCTTCTTCAGTGTCTCTTTCTCCCACTACAATTAAAGAAGTGGTTGCAATGCTTTTATAAACATTTCAAATTATGGGTTTATCTAAATAAAAAGAGCTTCATAGCAGTGAAATCCAAGTCTGCACCTGGCCTGCAGCATGGATAGAAAGGAGGAGCACCTGGTTGACTCCATAACACAAAGTATAAAGGGATGATTATCACACACTGCCTTGAGAAGGAGTGATATCAGCTCCCTGTTTTCCCACATCTAGCACGTTTAGGTTGGCACTAGTACTGCCAGGACTTGAAAAGGATAAGAGCAGCTTTAGCTGAGGTGGTGGCTTTTATCAGAGCTTTATTTCCACTGCTTACTCCTTATAACTTTCATCATCGTTGGAATGCTGAAGCATATAAGGACAAGAGTAGCTGAAGTCACTTGTGAGAATCAAATGTGGAGTAATTTCAACATTTTAAAAAAATGTTATCCTCTGCTTTGCAGCTCTAGTCATGTAAAGAATAGGATATAAAAAGGATAACTTCATCCCTGTAAGTCACAATCCTCTTAGGATACATCCATCTTTTTCCTTGGTGCACTCATATCCAATTTCAAAGCTCAGGTCTTTTATCACACCCACAGTATCTAGTACCTAGATAAGCTTAATAAAAAATTCTGTAACACAGTAATCAATATTTTCCAGGAAAGTGTATGTTGACTAAAATGTTCACTGAGTGGAGGAGGATGCTGTAACACCCCTCCCTTGGGCAGCCAATAGTGGGGTGAGTTCCTCTGGATTCTGGCTTGGCTGCCTGTTGGGGGCTTGCAGAGCAGTCCCAGTGGTGGCTGTGCTGCTGAGCTCCCTGGCATGTGTGATTGTTCTCTAATCAGGCTGCAGCACACACTTCTCTGCACAAATTCATCTTAACAGCCTCTCACTATTGAAATCTAAACCACATCTCAAATCAAAATACAGGAATGTCACAAAATTTATTCACATGAACTCATACTTGCAACAAATAGAACAAGAAATTTCACACATTTTTTGCTTAAATACTCTTCACTACAAAGGAACTACTGTACTTCACAGTCATTCTATCATCAAAAGAAGCCACCGAAAGACAAAAAAATGTTCAAATATGAAATTAAAAAGACAGAACAAGTTCATCATAGAGTAACTGGGCAAGAAACCTCTGAGTTCTTGGACCTCTTGAGAATGCACTTCAGATGAGAAGTCGGCAAGAGTTTAAACTCAAGTCTTTATGCAGACATTTATCATAATTTTCTCTGGCTAGTAGCAAGATCTGTCAGCCCATTCAGCCTGCCATTATCATTGCCATCCACACCATATTCCACTGAGAGTAATTAACCAGTACCTGCCCTAAATTTTTAGCTTCTCTGTGATCTTATAGCACACTTAGCTCATTAATCTTGTCTTTAAAACCTTCCCAGACATCAGAGTAGGCCTTGGTAATTTTGCCAGGGAAGATTTCATAACCCACTCTTTGGCTAATTACTGGCTGAACACAAATGTAAAGCCTGGCCTCATTCATTAAAAACAGGCAGGGTCTGTACATAGGCCTCAAACTTCAGACTGTCCCTGGGCAGCAGCACCTTGTTCTGCTCTCAGTGCCTCCTGCAGTCACCGGCTGAGCCCCCACACTGGTGCCACCTCTGTCCCACCAGCCGCACTGTTGGGGACACCAGTTGGGGCACCAGGGCAGCGTTGGCTGGGGGAAGGAGCACTTTGTGCCTGAAGGCAAAGGCAGGGAGAGCTCAGCAAATAAAAAGAGAGATCATCTTGCTTTTCTTGTCTGCATCTGCCTGGAGTAGCAGCCTCTCTCCAAGGACTAGACCCTGGCTGGTTATTTTAGGGGAAGGGAGGCAGCAGAGAATGGGCTGGGTTTGTTTACTTCAGACTAATTATTTTTCTTTAATTGTATTACTACTATCATCATAATTTTGATAATTGGAACCAGGCAGTAATTACATAATCACCTTGTTAATCACCCTTCTTCTCCTGACTACAGGTTTTATTCCAACAGGGGCATTGCTGGGAAAAAAGTAAAGTTGCTCTACTGAGGCAAGCTTATGATGACATTTCTAGCTATCTGATTACCTTACTGTGTGACTGATGCAGCTAAATGGGCTCTGCTTTTCTAGTTCATCTCTGTGTTTCAGGCAAAAGGAACCAAAGGCATTATACAATTGTAAGTATGTATTTCAGGGCACTGTAAAACACATGGACAAAGAGCAAACGGTACTTAACCATTAGATATTCTTCTACATCTCTCCTGAAAGCATTACAAATCTGCCTTACTTATGGAGCAGGAATGATATCCCTAAAGGAGATCTTTAAGGTTATAGTTTGTTCCTTGTAAGCTACCATTTTCTTTTCATTAAGTGAACTAATTTTTGTTGCTTTCATGCTTTATTGATCAAAAAGTCCTCTAAGCATTCACTGAAGCTGTCACACTTGCAGATTGATGTACAGCATATAAATAAGGTATATATATTGTGCAGGAGATATAGTCTTTATTTCTTTCACAGGCTCTAGAAAGGTTGTCCAAGGATCCCATATTGAAAGTCACTATATCAATACATAGGCAGATTTTGAAGCTAGTGAAAAATAAATTTACATGTCAAACTTAGATCCAAACTCTTATTTCAGGCTCTGATTCTATACTCATAGCTGGGTTTGAGGCATCAATTCTAACAGGATCTCTTGTTCTCACCTTGAGGTTGAGTATGCCTTGAAGGAGAACTTAATGCTCCCGTACAAGTGATGAAATGTCTGTCTATAAATACAAATGATCACAGCACATATGCTCCTTTCCCTCATCTCAGCTTGAGGACTGCAAATTTCTTGTGTTCCAGGAAGCCTTAGAGAGCAGCATTAATGTAAAGAATGGATCCCCTCCTCCTATTTTTTTTTTGATGAAATAGGACCCAAAGGCAAAGGCTCTCACAAGTGATGTCCCTTCCATCACTGATTTTGTTCAGCCGGGAAGAAAGGCTCCTGAGCATGAGGCTTATGGAGGTTCCCAAACCATGTGGGAGAGGTGCAACAACTCCAAACCCTACGCAGGAGGAGCTGCATGGAAAGGAGGGCTACAGGGGCTCTGATGGGTGCACAACACAGCTAGGATGGAGCTGGCTCCTCCTCATTTCCATCAGCCACTTCAGCTCAGGAACACAGAAGCTGCTTGGTTCTGTGGACCCCATCTGGCCAGCCTCTAGCATTTCTACAAATAACAAAGAGGTCAAATAGCATAAAGTTCAGTTTTGCTTTAGGTGGCTTAAGATTTAGTCCCAATAAAATTTACAAGTAGCTTACAGATTCTGAACTCAAATGAGGTCTGCATTTTGTGTACATTTTTTACAGAGTTACAAATGACCTGTTGATGAAGTCCCTGATTACAAAGGTCAGCATATAAGAGTTGAACAAACACAGCTCCTTCTTTAAGGACTTAACCAACACATCCACAGATTCATCCAGCAACTGACTCTGTGGGACAGGGTGTCTTGGCAGTGTGTCGGCCAGGAGCTGGGGGTACTTAGGACAGGGGAGCTCTTCTGGGTAAAGAACATTTTGTACAGTGGTGGATTCAGCATTGCACAGGCTATGTACATACAGGCTCTCTTCAGGGTGCACTGCCCAAGTAGGAGTAAACCAGTTCAAACTTGACACTATCTCCAAAAGTTATCAGCAACAGATGGAGAAGGGGTGTGGGTCATACAGCTTTGGTGGTGAAGAATGCTCAGACCAGCCTGATCCATCAAACCCAATCTTAAACCTCCTGAGGATGTGAAGAATGGTATTTCCTGGTAGACACTGGCACCAGTGAGGATGTGGCAAAGTTCCTGTCAAAGGAACCAACAAATGATAGAACTGATAACTGATCTAAAGCAGATGAGCTGACAGACTAGTCCCTGACTAGTCTAGGGAACCATATGACAGACAGGCAAGCAGTTTATAGAATGGGGTGTCTCACTTTTTAACTTCTAAAACACCCCCTTCTAGGAGTGCATGTAGACATTCCTCCCAACTGGGGACAATCCTCAGGGTTAATCCTTTAGGCTGAGAGAAAAACATTTACCCATGGTCATTGATAAGGATGAATAATTTCAATATCTAAGTACTAATTATTTCACCAACATCATTGTTTACATCTTGCTTTAAAAAATAGGTATAACTGCTAATATAGAGCACTGTCTATACTACATAGTAAATAATTCTGATGAGTCTCTTAGTCTTTATCACAAACAAAATAAATCATGCATTTTTATATGCATATTTGTGTTTCCATACTTAATCTTGCAGAACAATGTTGTATAAAGGTTCAATTACATCTATATAATCCTCTAGACAAACTGGTGACCAAGCCTGGGGCTCATATTGGATCCAGCACTATTCTGAGGAGTTCAGAAAGCAAGAAGGTTGCACCTTATGGCTCAACAGCAGGTCTTTTCTAAGAGACTCGGTCTGAAGCTTCCATTCCAACCACAACAGGAGCTCTAACGTATTTCATGAGGACCCATTTTGTTTTCAGTATGCCTTCCATAGGGACAGTAACCAAAATCTAACCATTGACCAGTGTGTGGGAGAACAGAAATACACCATTTACAGGAATACATCACCCCAAGAATGCTTTCTACTCTGGTTCTCCAAGTCACCATTAGACTTGAGAAAATGACACTGCCACAGAAAAAAAAAAAAAATCACTTATTTAAAACACTGGAATTTAAAAACAAAATTAAAGGAAGAAAATTTATTTTATTGTATTAAAAAGATTGTAGTATTTTATTTAGCTATGTGTAAATGTAATTTAGCGTATGCAGAAGATTATTTTGGTGAGAAAATCTGTTTCTGGAAACCTCTAGTCTCACCTACAAAAACCATGCTAAAAATAGAATAAGAGCAATATGTTTAGGCTTTGTTAGAGGATCAGTGCTGCCTTTGCTAGGTAAAATGCCTTCCAGCATCATTACCTCTATCCATAATACAGGGATCCCCCGAAGATGTTTGGGGCAGGTGGTATGTAAGGGTTGCCCCTCTTACATACCACCCTACTTGCCCTGCAGTAGGTGACCTACTGCAGAATCTAGTTTTAAGCTTCAGAGAATATTTTTTATTACCTATATGGGAAGTCAGCATAGATTCAGCTGAACGTGTCCTGTAGGTGAATTTGCCAGAAGGAAACACAAAAGGCAAGCTATGTGAGGCACTAGTTCAGCACCTGGTACCAGTTTGCATCAGAGGATAATTTTGTAGGATACACAAGGCCTAGGGGAGAGGTTTTTAAAGGAACTTGCACCCAGCAGCTTCACCTGAGGCACTCAGAGCCAGTATCCATCACTGTGCTGAACCTGTATTCAGACCGAATCTTGATGTTGAGAGGTGCCCAGTACCCTCAGCCCTGAATTTCCAGGGGTTTGAGAGCACTCTGAATTAACGTCAAGCTTACTGTCAAGTTCTTCTTCCTTCTCCCGCCTCCCTCCTGTTTTATTACAAGTAATCCCATCCTGGGAATCCTAAATCATGTTACATGATTTTCTCTGTCCTTTTATCAGTTTCTCTCTGTGGGAATAGCTGGCAAGTGCCAAATTTATTCTGTACAAATTGTTTTAAGGGAAGACTGATGTTTTTCAATTTTTCCTTAAATTGAACATTGTATCTTGCTGGTGAAGACTGCCTATCAGAGGCTTTTGACTTGCCATGCTCCTACCCTGTGTGGAGAATTAGATTGATGCTCTGTATTACTGAATAGATGTTGTGAACAGCTGGGAACACAGCTCACACCCATTTAGTGCATTTCTTCATTTTTAATACCTCTTCTCTTACCCTTTTACAAACTGCAGCCCAATTACTCCAGGGGGCAGGCAGAGGGCTGACCCTTTCTCTCTCTTCATCAATCACCATCAATACTGTTGTTTGCACAAAATATGGCTCAAAAGACAGTGTGTAGCCACAAGGAGAGGAGAGCAGGACATATACCCAGTCACACCCCAATGTTTACCACCAGAAACATCGATTACGCAGCACTGAGCAGGAGTACAATCGCACTATTTATCATGTCTACTTTAAATATTACTGGGCTAGAAAATAATTGTTTGCTTTTTAAAATTCCTTTTTCCTCCCCTCATTTCCTCTGCCATTCCTCTCACACATGTGCATTCACATGTCCATGCTCACATGCAGCTTTCCTCTTGAAGCTTGCCAATTGCCACAGATTCATCTTTCTAAGTACATAATTCAATCCTCTGAACATTACGCTGTGGTAATGCTGATGAGCTCTTAATTCTTCTGTATTTATTGCAGCAAATTTATAACTGACCTTAATGAATCTTCCATTATGAAAAAAAAGTCAGTGCCAAATCTCTTAAGAAGGTCTGGCATACAGTGGTTTTAAAAGGTCAATATGTGGTAGGGGTTTTTGTGTTTTTGTTTTGGTTTTTTTTTTTTTTTTTCTTTTGGGTTTTTTTTTAATGAATTATTTTAAAAATAGGAATTTGTATTTTAAATGACAAGATTACACACACAAAAATATCAGACTCATCTGTTCAGGTCCTCGGTTTACAGATTAACATTATTACTTAGCTAATACCAGTAAGCACATGGGAAAATTATTTTTTAAAAAGCACTGCTGGTGTAAGTCATCAAGAGGCATGAGTCACTACTGCTTGTTCATGAGGAGCCAACCCCTCGTGACAGCATGATCCAGAAGCTGAAGACAAATTGAAAGGATGGGATAAGCACAGGGTGAAGAGTGGCAGACTCCATCTGAGGGCAGCCAGAGCCATCTCGCTTTGGTTGCTGGCAACTGCCAGTAAAACTGTTTGGTCAAGAAGCTCATTCATATAGTGCAGGACAACTTTATTCTAAAAACAGCTTTGCTGAGTTAGTGCATTTGCTACAAGTGAAGTGATTTACCTGTAAGATACACAGTGGTAATAGTGCCTACATAATATCCTGTGGTGGTTGAAAACTCTCAGAAAGCTGGGGAAAGGAGGATATTACTGCTCTCATTTAGTGGGTAGAAAAGGAAAGAGTAAAAATTGTTCCTAGGGTGAAATGGCAGGTGAGTGGCTGAGGAAAGAAAAGCCAATGATCTGGTTAACCAGGTTTTGCTGCTTTTGCTCATACATGCAGTGTAAATGTCAAGAGAAAGCTTAGTTTTTGGAACAGAGTTATGTGCTCACTGGAAAGGTAAACCATAGAAGAGAAGGTATTGAGAGCAGACACAAGTAGCAAATTCTTACAATGGTACATGAAACCTCCCCACACTGCCAATGTACCACTGCCAATTTTTGTAAAGCACAGGGAAACACTGCCAGAACAGAGAACTAGAGCACCATTTCTTGTCCTGGACTTGACTCAAAGTGGATTCAAGTCATCAAAACCAGAGTCCCAACAGTCTTGTCTACAGGTGACCACAAGAGCCGTCTCCAAAATGACAGATGCCTGTTACCTTAACAAACTCAAATGTTGCCTTCCCCCTTCTTGCCCCAGAGCTGTCTAAAACCAAAATGCTTCTCCCAACAAATCAGCCTGTGCCCTGAGTGAATTATGAGAGGGAGAAATCAACACTGTCATCTGCTCATGGAACAATAATTATCCCTTGTATGCTACTCCAGAAGCAATGCCATTATCAAAAACATCATGCCTGTAAAATAACACTTCTGGGAATGGTGCCAGACTGAGGGCTCACAGCTTGTGAAAAACAAATCAGCCTAGGTGTTTGTCCTGCTCCTGACTTTCCTAGCAGGAACCAGGTCCTCGGCTCATCCGTACCAAGCAGAACTATGGCAAGAACCCACCTGGAACACTCCCTGTGGTCAGTTAAGGCACCAATGCCACCAGGCGGCAGGGGTTTCTTGGGGACACTAAAACAAGCAGTTGTTGATAACATTATGGCATAGCAAACTTCTGCCTCCAAACCAGTGCACAGAAAGGCACTGTTGGACTGGGAACAACAAAAAAAAAAACCTGGTGACAAACCCACAGAGTGTTAGAAGGCCGCTAAAGACTAGCACAAGAACACAAAATTATGGTAACAAAAGAAAGCACTGTATCATCAACATCTCTAGGAAAGTGGTGATGCTGGGCATTCACCATTTTGTTTCTCACATGGCTGCTTCCCTCAGGATTGACATCTGATGAGGTGCTGAGCTGACTGAGCAGAAGAGAGTCTGGGGACAGGAAGCTGCTCAGAGGCTCTGCCATTACAGCAAAGTGAAGGAAAAGGAATTTTAAAATAATTATCTGGCACAAAAGTAATTGTGCACTTTTCTGCTCTCTGCTTCATACCTGTGACAGATAAAACATTAGAAAGAGGTAATACAGATCCAGGAGAACTTGTAATTTGGATTACATGGGGGATAATCAGATTGCCACTGTTTTTGAGCTTGTTGAGCTCATTTCTGACATACTGTAATTCTGAAACTAAGTTGTTGTATCAGCCAGTAAGTGACAAGTTCAGTGCTAATCTATAAAAATTACAGCCTCCTTACTGCTCAGCTCATTAAACTGACTCTGTCTCCTGGCCACTCATTCATCTTCATAATCATCCCCCATTCAGCTACTAACCTCCTCTGTGTGTGCAGTTTACAGTACATCAGGAAGATAAAGTGGACTGATATTTGCTTCTAAAGAGCAGTGGCTTTTAATTTTTACACACACTTTAAGTACAAAGATAAATAAGATAATTTAATATCACATTTTCAGCTCAAACATTAGAAAAATGAGAACATATTCAGATTTTATTGCAACATTAACTTTCTAAATGTAGTTATGTTTACATAGCAGAGCTGAAATATCAGTATCTGAAACACACATCTCTTGCATTGTCCTGCCAGAGAAACAAGGGGAGAGTCATGAGAAAAACAAGATGAAATTATGAGTTTGGGTTACTACTTGAGAAACAACATGGCACAAGAAAACCCATGGAATGCTGCATGGAGGATGCCAGCCACTGGCCAGGATAAGCTCCTAAGGAGCACTGCAGAACCTGTGCACCTGAAGCAAAAAATGGGACTTCTCCAAAAGTGTCTTTTCACCCCTGGCTGGAAGGGACAGTGGACCATCCATGAGATACGTGGACTATAGAATAAACAAGTGTGGAGCAAAGGAGCAGCCACTGTAGGGGCAGGAGGTGGCAGGGATGGTTCTCTCAGCCTGGCTGCCTGCATGATTCCTGATTGGGTTGAGTCCTGTACATTTTAACTCCTGGTGTTGTAATAATTTACAGGTTCTATGGGTAGAAGAGATGCTATGGTGATGTGGGCTGGGCTCACTGATGTTTAACAGACTCTGGGGTTTCTACAGTCTGGTACAAGAACATACAGAAGACAATCTACACAAGTTTTGGCAGTTTCAACACTGCTCATGTGTTCAATATCAGGTTATGTACAAATTATTAAACACTAATTCTGATTTCATATTTAGCCCTGCTTCACTGCTCCGTCATTCTGCAGCAGCTCCAAACCTGGAGGAGAGGTGTCTACAACTGATCCTTTGCTTTAGCAAGAGTTTAAAGGAAGGGATGCTCCTTCCTCATCTCATCACCAATTTGCCAAGAAGAAACTGAGGATTAAACTTATGCTGTAAGCAACAACCTTTCATTACATTGGTAATGGAGCAGAAAAGAAGAGGAATACAACTTTTTCCAAGCATTTCGTCCAGATTGGACACAAAAGATCTTGCTTTTGTTGGTGCACTTCAATTTTAGAGAAACTCAAGGTACAGCCTCTATAAGGTGGGCCTTACCAATGAGAAGATGTAGCACTTTTAGTCTGATCACAACACAATGGTAAGTTTTGCTTTCAGTAATACAGCTTATTTACAGAAATTAGACATACCAAGTAGCTAAGAAAGGTTACAAGAATCGTTATGCTCCCTCTTCTGTCATGTTTAAAGTCAAAATAAATAAAGCAAATGAGGTTTGCAGGCAACAAGTACAAGCATATACAAAAGGACATACAAAATAAGTATATTGGCATACACACCACAGCAGACCCAGCTGCAGGATATTGCCCTCATGAAACAGAAAAGGAATATTCCAAGAAACAGCAGTTCAGCAGGAGCTTCAAATGTGTTCCCTAATTCCAGTTTCCCTAATGATTGTCACAGCGAACATTTTTCTAAGAAGGAATAAAACTCTCTCAGCTTCACTGATGCATGTTAAGGACCAGACTTCACAGGGAATACAAAAATGGTGGCTCAGCCACTGGAGAGCCACACAAGGCAGATGCTGAGAAACACGCAGGTGGAGAAAGCAGCCACCAGGGTGCTGCTGTGGCTACAGTAGAGGGGATACACAGATCCAGGCTGATTCCTGTCCTGCCTGACTGAAATCCCGGGCTTGAACTTCAGCACAAGTGTTACTGAGACCAGAGCACATTTGGAAACATTATGCAAAGGGCGGGGGGGGAAGAAAATATGAATCATAGCAGGGATCCCAGAAACAGATATTAACTTTAGAGAATTGTGACTTACCTTATTCAAAAAATATATTACAAGTTGGTAGTGTATTTTTAGAAGTCTAATTAAGCAAATATAAGGAATACAAATTACTTTTCTAAAAAAAAATTACTGTTTTTAAACTTAAAAGTTCCTAATTCATAGAGCAAAGGAGGGGTGTATGAGAAATATGAAAAGTTATCTTACAAAATTGCTGTATTTAAAAGCTTTTTCCTTTTCATAAGGGATGAAACAACAGATTTGGAAAAAATTGTCCTGAGACTTGTGCAAAGGAAAGGGAAGGAGGGAGCAGAAGCAGCACCAGCAACATCTCCCAAAACAGCCTCTGCCCAGGGCTCAGAGAAGCCACTGGCTGCAGCCCCCTGCTCTGGCTACAGCCCACCACCTCCCAGCTCCTGCAGTGCTGGGACCGCGAGGTGGCTGAACTGCTTTGGACTGCAGCACCATTTATCAGCATTATTATTGGCATTAGAGATGGAGCATGATGGATAATCAGAAGAACAGTCATGGGAAAATGCGGGGTTTGGGTCTGTCTCTCAAGCTTCTGCCTTAGCAGGTTTAAAGCTTCTCTATGGGAATGCCCTCACTGCATTCCCAATCTCTCCTGAAATAAAGTCCCTGCTCTCTGAGGAGGAGTACTGCACCCCCATTGCTTCTTCCTGCCCAGCTTGATTCCCATCTCCCTGACAGTAACAGTGATGAGGAAGGCACTCCTGAGGTTTAATTAATCAAGCCAGTTTCTCTGTTCTGCTCCTATTCAAAGGTTTGGCCATCAAGTTTGATCTTGTCAGAAAACCAATAGTTAATTACTTGCTCCAGGTACACTGAACCTATTAAATTCACTTTTCCTTCTTTGATTAAGTGAGTCTGCGGATTTCAAATAAACATTACACAGAAAGCCTCTTTGAAATGCATCCCACTCCTGTTTTGTGTCCTGTGCATTGCCAACTACAGAGCCATTGTCCTGGCACGCTGTATGATGAGAACCCTTAAAGGCAATGGGGCTTATCCTGCTCTGAGCTCAAAGCCTGCACACAGCTGAGTGTGATCCACGTTACAACCTGAAAAGTGTCTTAACTGGCTTGGCCATACTCTGAAATATCTGAGAGACTGAGCAAATGTTAGAAAAGCTCAGGAACTGACACACTAATTCCCAGCCCAGCCTGATAGCTGGCACTGATGGGAAATGTGTATCTCCAGGCTATGCAGTGGAAAAAGTTCTGTTTAGCTGGGCCACACTGGTCACAGTCCCAGCACTTCCAGATCCCCATGCATTCATCTAAGGGTGACACTGAAAAGGAGCACATGAAACTCACAGTGCTCTTACAACGTATGCTGCTATAAAATGAAAATGCAAGCAGCCTAAAAACTAAACAAGAATTGCAGTCTCAAGGGAGATACAGCAATCAATGCAGCTCACAGACTTCCCTCTACATATGTGAGGTCACACTGAAAAACAAGCAACAGGGCTATTCCTGAAGAGGTTACTCAAAGGATTGAGGAAGCACTTGCTTCTCCAATCTATATCAGCCTCTACTCCTCTCAAAGGAAAAAAAAAATAATCTAAAATAGTTCATGGATTTCACAGCTGTACTCTTGTTTATTGACTATAAAATCTTTTACATGACAATTATATTACTGTATTTCTGATTTACATTTAGTCCTAAATTTACAGACAGCATTAAAAACAAAACAGCATTAAAGCTGCATACTGGTTGTTTAAACTACACAAAATCAAAGAAAATTTGGAAAAATATTACGTTAGCATTCTAAAAACAAGAATAATTTTTTCAGAGGCAGTAATTTTTAATTTAAAATTAAGTACTTTCATATCAGTTAGCAAGTATTATAGTCAATTGGAACTTTAAAATCACTAAGAACTGATAATTGAAAGGTGTTACAGCTAATTTTAAGTTTATGCAGACAGTCTTATATCATCAAAGCAGTATTTTTTTAAGCAAGGAAAACATTTAGAGAATAATTTTTATTCTTGAAATCTTATTGATAGGTTTCATTTTTTTTAGATTTACCAAACCTGTTTCCTTTTATAATACAGAGATCCCCCCTCTAATCCTGTCACGCATTAAAAAAACTTGTCGTGGTGCAAGGGGAGCCCTATGCCACAGTACCTCCGACCACAAAGACTCGAGGTTACAGGGTCCAGCCAGGTTACCCAGATCTGCTACAAGGTTTCTACCAGCCAAGCCCCTTTTTCTGCCCCAGTCATTCTCAGCTGCCTGCTGCAAACCAACACGTCCCTGTTCTGCCTTGGGAGACACTCTGGGGAGGAAAGAAAAAAGGGGAAAAGCAACTCTCTTCATCTGGCCTATTTTCAAACACAGCTACATTGCTTTCATGCTAAATTTATTCAAGTAAGAGAAGACTTTGAATCTCTCTCATACAAAGTTAGGACTCTAAATTCCCAGGAAGCAGCAGATCCCTGTGTGCTCACATACAATGACAGAACTCCAATAAAAAATCCAACTTATTTTGAAGAAGAATCCCCTGCTATAGGGATGCTTTTTATAACCTTTACCTTCTGAAAGGAAGCCTATCTTGCAAGACATTTCAAACCCCATCATTGCTGGAACTGAAGCCACCCTACAACCTGGGTGCCACTCACCAGCTGCAGGAGGAGGTGGGCTTGCTGCCAGGGCTCTGCCAACACCAGCTGATGGAGAGCACCGTAGGAATTGTTCAATCTCTGTCCCTCAAGACATAGAAAAGACACCGCTCCTGTCACAGGCTGGTCTTAGAGCAATGTGAACAGCTTTAGGCAAACACTTCTTTAGGGGGAAAAACTGAAGATTTGTCTGGGCTAAAACTCTTAAGGTAACTTCACTTCTGCTAAATGACTCATGTTATTTTATCAAGAAAAAAAAGAGGAAAAAAATCAAAATCTTCCCAACATGCAAATACAGATTTTTTTCAGCACCAAACAACTCGTTTTGCCATTTCCTTTGATTATTACTTTATAAAATCTTAAAATTGCTTAAATCCAAAGGCAAAGTTTTAATTTTTATCTGCTAAGACTTACAAAAATGGGCAAATAGATTTTGTTTTAACTCAGCCTTGGTCACTTTCCTTACAATTCTTTGGAATGATCAGCTCATCAAGCAATTAGATATTCACACACCTTCTAGAGGAACACAGCCAACTTCCCTGCACACAAATTTTTACTAGATGCATCCTAAAGTGGAGAAAGAATTACTCTGTAAAAGTGGGCATATTATATTTGCTGGGGTGATCACTCCCACAACACAGCAGGGCTGGGCAGCAGCCACCCTCCCAGATCCCCCTTCTAGAGCCAGAAGGATCCCAGATCCTGTACCACTGAAACTTATTAATTAGACATTACAGTTTTACTTATTAAAAATCTTCAATTTTCCTGGTCTTAGCAACTGTCCCATGGGTTACAGCTGAAACAAAGAGCTATAAATGCAAAAGAAGACACGACTCCCTGCTGTGCAGAGACTAAAAGCAGCAGTGCAAACAGGAGAGTGTAAACTAAAGTTTTACTGTTCCTCTCAAAGACAAAATATCTGAAGTTGCAATGACATCATTATAAAGTAATTTTATCAGATAAGAAATCTGAGGATATGGCAATATTCTTATAAAATCCTAAACAGTTAGAGTTGTGCCTCTCTGTTCCAGAAGTCTCTATAGGTGGAGTCATTTTTACCTCAAATACACAGCACTTGGGCATTTCTGCTTTGAGCACCACTTGTGAGTAAAAAATCAGGTTTTATATTATCAAGTTGTATATTCAACTACTGCCTAGTCACTAAAAACTTCTTTTTCTGAAATACTGTTTGCTTTCATAATCAAGTATTCTAAATAATGTTAGGAATGGATTTGCATATTTTCTGCTGCTAATCTGTTGCAGAGCCACTCAAAATATCTGAACAGAACTTCCAATATAGGTGCCAATTATCAGGAGACAAAAAATTGATCATCTACACTGTAAAGGATATATAATAAAGACCCAGACTTCTGTAAGTCTCACTGTGGGGACACACATGACTGTGCTGAGAGAGTTAAATGCCATCTCTACTGTGGCTTCTCCTCATTGTGGGCAGAGCAGGATAACCCAGTGCCTGCTTTGTGGAAATGTATCCTTGAGATGTACTGGTATCTAACCAGCTGCAGAAAATACTTGGAGAAAACTTCCATACCCATTCCCTTCTTGGAGACTGCACCCTCCTGGTTACTGACAGAGGAAATTATCTTATAAAAAGTCAAAGGTTTGTTTAGAGTGAGATTTGAAGAAGCTCTAGGGACAGAAAGTCCAATTTTCATCCAAAGGGAACCCTTCCTAACAAACCCTTGGCACAGACAGGTGTGATGGCTGATATTCTTCCACCCAGGTACCACAGGGAGGTGCTGGGTTTTATTTCATATCTTAGTCACACAAGACTGGAAATGCATAGGAGAAATGTAGCATTATGATTCAGCTTTGCGGACAAACACAGGAAATATCTGGAGAAGGATGATTTTCAGTTCCAGGAACTGGGCTACAGGAGTGCCAAACTATTCAAGTCTATTGAGTTCATAGCTTTGCTGGGAAAAAAGTTTACAAATTCACATAAAACAAGGCAACTACCACCATTATAGGATTTTATAAAGAATAAAGTTTCTTAATTCAGATAACACCTTACTATAAGCTGTCAGGAAAGTTTGTGAAAACAAACAGTGAATTAATTTGAGCTATGTCAACAACCAGTTTGCTAGTGTGGAGTCTGATTTCAAAACACGAAGATACCTTTTCATTCCATCTAAAATGTTTTTCCTTGACAAAAAATTGTTTCCATTTTGGGTCATATGATTCACCCCATTCCTGCAAGGAAAAGAAAACATGAATACATGAGAGCATAAATACCCTGCATATACTGAATAGACAAGGGACCAGAAGCACCTTCCAATAAGGAGTGATCTGGTGCCTTTGCAGGAGAGGCCACAAGCACCAGGATACCCTGCTCTTCCACTCCAGTTTTGGCTCAGGATTTAGACTATCACAAGCAAGTCCTCTAACCATCAAGTTATGGGGTTGTTTTCTGTCCCTCTACATACTTAACTGTCCCTACAGCACAGAAGCAAATCAACAGGATGCACAGCCTGCTGTGCCAAAGCTGTGTTACTCACTGACCTCAAAATCAGGCTTTATCTTTCCAGGATACTCATGACACCATTAGGAAGAAACACCACCCCTTCCATCCCTGTCCATGTTTTGATGAAACAGTTTGCACTAAGAAGCATTTGCTGCCATGTCCATTTGCAAAACCATAGAAATTTCCATACAAAAATAGTTAATGAGAAGTGAGTCAATTTATACAAAACCACCTGTCAGAGGCCTTTTGAGTTCAGAGGGGGCTAAGGATGTTTTGCATATCCTGAACAATGAACAAGTCTGTCAGAAAAAAATTCTATGGTAATGCTGTGGTATAAATCCATCCAGTTCTGCAAGATGTGCAGCCTTTCAAATAGTGTTTGACTGTTCCATTTGTATGTTTTTATCTCTGATTTAAGTGAAAAACTGAGAAAAACCTTACAGAGAACACAGACAAAACTCTAACAAGCCCAGCACTCCAGGGGATGGGACTTTTTCCACAGACACCTGGCTCTTATAACACACTGAAGGGGCTGCTGTAGTTCCTATTCTTGATTTCTATCAATGTGAAAAACAAAACAAAACAAAAATCTCCCATACTTTTACATTATAGCCTTTTTCTTTTTTTGATTCAATAAAATTTATTCAGAGGTATACCTAAACCCTTCTTTCAGCTTGGAGCAAGGGCTGGAAGAAGCTCATATCTGTTCCAAATACACTGTAAAAACATTTCCACTACCCAAAGATGTGCAGGTTTCTAATACAAAGATGGATGGTACAAATTTTATTTTGTTTTAAAACCACAAAATAGTTTAGCTCTTAAGGAAGGTTTTTTTCCTCATTTCTCCCTCCACTCCCTGCAGTCAAGGGACTCTGTTTAGCAGCAGTCTGCATTTCAGTTAGAAAAGGGAACATGCTCTAAGGAACACCTTTCCCATCTCAGGCAGCAACAGTGGCAAAACCACACAGTTTCTAGATTGGAGAGCCCAATCAGAAGTCTAAGCTAATAAAGAGCAAGGAGAAAGGTAAAGAGACTTCAGAGTTAGAAGATTAAAAGAAAAAAAAGCAGTAACAGTACTTTTCATCACATCTGAATATCAATAAGGGCTCCTGGCAGCAAATACGAATTACATCCCTGCCCAGGCCCAACCTCAGCCACCTCTATTACACATCACCAACTGGATTCCCAAATTCCTCTGTGGCTCATTACTTCCCATGAAAGCTCCTCTCTGGGGATATCCAGCAGTCAGCCATTTAAATTCAGCCTTTCCTGGCTGGAGCTGGAAAACTGTCTCTTGAATCTAAAGTACCAGCACATCCCTCCTCTGACCTGTTGAAGCCAAAATTCTTTTGGCTCTGGAGGTTGCTGCAGACTCAAAATTCTCACCCAACAGTAGCATTTCCCCAGAGCTTGGTTTGGGTTTCACTGTTAGAGACTGCTGTACCTACAGCGATGTCTCAGATCCCTCACAGGATTACTGCTCCTGGAGTAATGAGTCTGATAAATGACAGACCTGAGCAGCACGAAATCTGGGCTCGTTTTATAGCCAATACAAACTTTTACTTCTGAACAAAAGGACCACAAAGAAGATAGAACTGATTTTTTTTATGAAGAACATTTCAATTTGGCATGTATGCCCTAGAGACTTGAATAAAGGTCTGAAACTAAACACACCTGTTTCTTTATGACTAAGCAACACAAACAGAAGCAGCCAATGAACCATAATATTAAATATTTTTCCAAGCTCACTTAACTTACTTTTCAGATGTTAAGCATGTTTTCCTGGTGTATGAAAGTTGCTTCCACAATTTGCTAGAGTTAACCTATGTCCACTCTTACACGACTTTTAGGTGCTCAAACACAAACATTATGTACCCAACAGTACAACACTCCAAGTTTTTTTTAATTAATCATCTTTGTGTACCTTTCATTTGATGGGAGAAATTTATAAGGGTAAAACTTTCAGTTCTTTCCTGTGGTAGCCTGAGATGATTTAACAGGAGGAAAAAATATCCTTTCTTATGACATTTACTTTAGCCCAAGATATAGATGAAATTGAGAAGGGCTCAGAGCTAAGTACTTTGATTTAATGAAGTAATAAGGGCATCAGTGAGAGGTTCATGTCCTTGATTCTTATACCCACTAATTCTGAAATCTGTACCACTGGCTTTATTCCAGAAGGAGCAGGTAAATATTTGGTTCTAGCCACTATAAAGAATTATGGATTTAGACACATTGATGTATGACCACCTATTGTTATTCACAGCAGAATTTATTCAGAAACAAAAGAGACAAAGCAACATTTAGACCAAGAGCAGACCATCACCCTTAAATTTTTTTTCAAAGTCATTTGATAATCACACATTTTTGTAAAGGTGAAGTCTATGCATATGAGATCAACCACTACAAGAAATCTGTGAAAACTTCTGTAAACAGCATTATCTTTTTTAATGTAGTAGATACCTTTACATTTCTATTTTTCTTAAAAAGTATAGATTAATTTGACACTATTAGAAGTTAAGACTTTTACTTGATGAGACTACTTGATAATTATGATCTCATCTAAAAATACAGTAATGCTTACATTCATATATTGTCAGAGATAGTATTGTAACTGTTCTCTTTCCATTCCAGTTCCTTCTGTGCAAGCAAAGGATTTCTGCATAAAGAGATCATACACACATTTAAAAGAATTCACTGTGTTTGAGAATTTTTGTCTCAAGTCTTTTTTCCATATTAAAGGAAATACTGAATCATATAGGAGTTTATATATGCGTGATAAATAGGGAGCAGAAAAATCATAATGAGCATCTTTGTATTCTCAGAAAGAAAATGCAAAAATTGTCAACTTTCATTTGGTGCAATTTTTAAAGTGCTAATAAAAGCTGTGGCATCCTAAATTTTTTTTCCACAGTAGGCCAATCTGCCATTGAATTGCAGTCTTAATGAAGGCCTCTTGAATTTTACTGTATACTAATGAAATATAAAAAATTGCAAGAGTAAAGCAGATCTTAAATACCAATGTATATTGATGTGTATTTTATGTGCAGGTGTATCTTGCATTCATTTATTCAGCTATCCACTGCTATGTTGGGAGGAAGATTATTCTTTACTTCTACCCATTGTAGGATTTTGCAATCAAAATTAATAACAAGGATGGTTTTATCACAGCTCCTGCACCCACAGATGCTGTACATAATCTTGCGACCAATTTCTAATTATTTTTTTTTAATCACAGACGATAGTGACAGATGGCACTTGGGGAAATTCAGCATTATGGGTGGGGGTGGCTATGAATAATGACAAAGATAGATGTAAAGCAACATGCACATCAATATTTTGCCAGATTTGTTTCTATCAAGTGATAAGAAAACAATGTTTTGACTATAACCTCCAGCAACAGTTAAGACAATGTTTGTTTTCCTTCTTTCTTTGGAAGGAAATTTCTACTACTGTCCATTACTAAAACATGCTAGAGTGTGAAAAAAGGTAACAGCTCCACTGCCATTCAGTGCAGCAACAGCCAACAGAGGGTGGTAACAGCACATGGGGTCAGACACCCACTGAACACAAGGATGAAAATATTCGGAGTTTCCCACCACAATGACATCCCCTAAAGGTCTGTTCTCCTGCTTCTCAGTGTCAACCCAATATGAGAAGCACAAGCCTGCAGGTAGCACAGGATTAGGAAAATTCTCTTGTCAGCACTAATTAGCCCAGCTGTAGGCTCTTGCCTTCTCACACACACCACTCACGATTTTCCACTATTCACCTGCTGGGCAATTACCACTGCTTATATATTCAAAGTACAAAAATGCATGGGCCAAAACCCATCATTAAAATATTTCCTGACATGAGAACAGGTGCATTTCCACCTCAGCTGCAGCACACAGCCCAGGGATTTAAATGCAATTTCCAAAGATAACTTAAAACCCCCTACATCTTGCATGCAGTCTGTAGTCAAGGAGGCCCTGCCCCAATCACCTCTTGGGCACAGGGCCCTCTACACACCCACCTTTCCTGAGACTTGCACAGTAACTTAACATTTTGTGTGAATTTCAGTGATGCTGCTTTCTCTACTTCTACTCTGCAGGAGGTGCACAGGGCTGGTTCCCAAATCAAGGGCTGCAGGGCTGGTGCTGCTGAGGTACCAACCTGACCTACACCAGGCAGGACATGCAGTTCTACTCAGCCAGGCATGGCACACACTGCATTTCTGCTGCCTTTATACTTTTCTACTGGTTTTATGCTAAATCTTTTGAAAAGCCTGTGTAACTCAGATTAATGGTGTCTGATCTAGTATAAGGTCCGCTGGGATAAAGTAGCCACTAAAAATATTAAGGTAATATTGTCCCCATCGGCTTTTAAACATCAGATATAAAAGTGCAGATGAGCAGACTTCAGGGCTTCCTCCTGTCTGGGAAAGGTAATTAGATTCCCTTCCTATAGGATGACATGTTTTACACTCCAGCCACACTTGCCTCTGCACTCTTGCCATTTCCTGAGGGGGCTTTTTGATATTATAAGCCCTCATTTAAATTGGATCGTTGGAGATCAACGTTATATCTGTTCTTTACCCTGGAAACAGAATCAGGCCATAGAGTGTGTGTAAGGCTGCTCTTGCCAGCTGTGAATGCAAGTGGAATTTCCCATATATCATTTTTATTTTCTCAGTGCTAAGAAGCAAGAGTTAAATTCTCTTCCCTGATCATCACACAGGTTCCCTTGAAGTCTATTCAACAGTATCTGCTTGTATTAAACTCCAGCTGATGTCAATAGGGGTGCTGTAGTCACAGGGAGAGCAGAATAACTTTGAAGGAATGTGTTATGTGTTCAAAGAAAAAAAATTAACCCTTACCATCTTAATACTTCCCTTGACTCTGCTTTACCAGAGTTGCTCTAAAATTTCATTGTTTTGAATAATTTTTTTTTTTCTTTTTAGTATATTGAAGTTCTCCAGGGAAATGAAAAAGGTATTCATAAGAGAAAGAATTTAGTAAACAAGAAAAACAATATATACTATTATGGTTATTCGTTTTTTTCCTAGTTTACCTGACTAGTGGTATTGTCATAGAACTCTGTTCTGCTTTAATCCACTGAGTAGTTGAGCACAAGTACAGCTTCAAATGCTTTTCTACAGTGGTCAGGCCATTATCCAGAAACCTGAGCACAGTGATTACAGTAGCTTTCACTTTCATACTGGTGGTAGCAGAAAGGAAGCTGGAAAGAGCATATTTCTTTAAAAAATTAAAATGAATTAGTCTCCCTCAGATGTAGAGGGAGAAGAGTACAAAGATTAAAAGTCACTAAACAGTCTATACAGAGTTTGAATTAATTAGAAACTAATCCTATACAGGTTAAAAAACAAAAGAGGGAAAGGATAAACTATGAATGAAATTAACAATAAAAAGCACAATCAATTCTTTTTAAATAAAAGCTAGCCTCCCTAATTCATTTCCTGTACCAATTTATTGAAAGAATAATTTACATTACATAACTGCCTAATCTTCCACAGGAATTCCCTGTCTCACGCTTTCCTTTTCTTGCTCCAGTTGATCTTTTCATACAAGGAAAATGTATGTGGAAAGGTGGAAGAGGAAACAAATACCTGTCTTACAGAGATGCAATCAATAACCACTGTCATATTTGAAGCAGCTGAGAAGTATTTCAAAGGAAATCCCTGCTTGACTAGAAAATGTCAATGGTAAGACCCCAAAAGAGCAGGTTTTCACTCATGAGAACTAAGGAATTTGAAGGAAGCAAACTTTGAGGATGCTGATTACAAGACATTAATTCTTTGACATTTTTGTTGCTCTAATGCATCAGTAAGTTTAGGTAGAAATACCCAGCACAACTTGCAGCTTGGCGAATGTGTGAAAAACCTCCCCACCGTGCAGCAGAAGAGCAGAGCCCCAGAGGGCAGCACTGCAGGCAGTGTCCCCTGCCGGCACCAGCCCAGAGCACAGGCAGCCTGCACCCTCCCACAGCTGCTGTGGTGTTCTCTCCATTAAAAAGCAGAATTTCCACCAAAATGTGACCATTTCAACAACTGCCTGCTGTCCAGCGAGGGGTGGACGATCCCATTGCTCTGCCAGATTGTCACCTGCCAGGCACTGGGACAGGTCCTGCTGAGCTGCTCCTCAGCTTGGGACTAGCAACCTGCACCTCCAAAGTGACCAGCTCTGTTACACCAGCAAAGGTTCAGCTCATTTCAACTTGGTGTTTGTGCCAAAGGGAGTTTTCTCTCTCAGCCCAGTTTGCATAATCACTGGTACATGAAAGTTGCCTGACAATTTTTTCCTAATTAAAAATATTTCTATTGTCTACTCCACAAATAGATGTCAATATAAACTTAGGGTTTTTTTTCCCAGGGCACTAAGCAAACTTGCATTTCCTTAAGCTTTGCAGTATCAAGGAGGCAGCCAGCAGCAATGCCAAAGTCTCTACCTGACACAGAACACTGAATATATTTTAATATTATTAGTATTATTTGAATAAAGCTTTTTTACATACCAAGACCAGGAGTGCATTGAAACCTTAGCTGGGTTAAATCCCCTCAGTTGAGAGTGGGTCTGATTTGAACCAAGACCTCCAACAGGAGCAGAACAGGTAACATGACAAGCTCATACCTTCTCAGAACCAGGATGGGGATGGAATATATAAAGGAGAATTTGCTAGAACTTCCAGGGTTAGTGAAGAGGAGCCACAAATCACCTGTTTCAGATTTTGCTTTCTGCTCTGTGTGAGATGTGATATGAGGATTCCAGCAGTGCATCACAAATTCAGAGTTTTCAGGGTACCCGAGTCAATTTCAATTGGTCACACCTTGCATCGTTTTCCTCAGTAGCTTCTCAGAAATTTATAATAATGAAGCTGATGTTAACGTTCAAGAAATACTTGAAATGCTCTCCATTTCTATTAATCTGATGGATAATGTTACAGAACTACCACCAAATTATGTCACAGCAGAGATCCAAACAATAAGATTAGTGAATTAATAGTGATATTGAATTAAGTCAGCATTAAGATGCAAAGCAAATATAGCAGATAATTAAGTCACAAGTCTAAAGCAACAAGCCATCTTTGTCTAACAAAACCTGGAGACTGGAGAAAATAGCTTTTGAAGAAAACCAAGAAACATCAAATAACCCTGAAAAAATAATGAAAAAGTGTAAATAAGATTTCTTCTGGAATAGTGAAATGCTTAACCAGGTAACACCACAAATGTCTGTTTTGGTTCTAAGCATCAGCTTCGTCCATCTGCAAGCAACAAGTTCAAAGAGTAGTTGAGGAAGCAAACTGCTTTTTTTTTAATGCTAATTGAATCATCTCCTCTCGGTCTCACTGTTGTTATGGACACTCAGATTTCTTTCCCCATTTCACCCTCTGCACAAAGCAAAGCTGCAAATAAAGTCTTATGCAACAGACTGTTACTACACCCAGAATGTAGGAGAGGCAGGACTGAGATGGACAAGATTATTTCCTCCGTTATTTTCAGCACAGTTTCTTAACAACCTTACCAGCAACAATACCCTCATTCATACAATTATGCTCTCAGAGTGCTGGAAATGAATTTTAGTAGCTAGTGACAGTCTGAGGCATCTCTTATTGAAGAACTTAAACAGGGAAACAGCTACATAGCTCAAGTGTGTAAACCACTATAGTTTTGTTTTTTTATAAAATCTCAGGCGCTTGTTTAGATGTATTCTCTCGTACTAACAGTGCAGTTGATTGCTGGGATATACCAAGTTTTTAGTCAGTATCTCTAAGAGTATGTTCAGAATGACCTAAAAAAGTCACGTCAGTTTTGAATAGTTTTGGTTTTTGTTTGTTTGGTGTATGGCAACTTTTTCGATTATTTGGTTTTGGTTGGGCTTATGGGATTTTTTGGTGGGGTTTTTTTTTGTGGTTTTTTTTTTTTTTTTTTTTTTTTGTTGTTGTTGTTGTTTTTTTTTTTTTATTTTGAGGGAGATTTTGAATTCTTATGAAATCATTCTTCCCTTGTCTAATTGAAGAGTGCCTAGCACATAGCTATAAACTCCCTCAACACTCAAAGACTTGCTCCTCCAGTAGGCAAATAACACTTATGATGAGACAGATCGGGTTGCTAGTTAACATACTGGCAAAGAATATGATCTGCAGCATAATTAGACCACAGCAGTGGCTATTTACCATTGCTCTTCCCACATCTAGTGCAATTGCATTTGAATTCATGTGTAGTGTTACAGTTCAAGTTTTTCTCAAGTGTTGGGTTATGTGTGATCAGGCCCTCAGACACATTCTGATATACTAGAGAAAAAAAAATCAAGAGCTGGAGAAATTCACCATTGAGGATTAAATCACCTAGCAAACTTGTAGTTTTTCTCTCCTGATTCCTCCTATTCCAGGATAGGGGAGTTTCCTCCACAGGAAGACAAAAAGCCCTCAAGGACAGTCCTGCTCTGAATTACCCTCCAAAGTCATTGATTGGAGAGAGACTTCAGTCTGAATTTTGGTAACATGAAATTGATCTCTTGCTCATCACATAAATGCAGTCATTTCCACATTCAGATTTCACACTGAAATCATCAATCACACAGGTTTTAAGACAAGATAATATATCACAAGTTCTCTGGCCCACATAAAGCAGCTGCTATGCTTGCACCTGACCACTCAGTAATCTGAAATTGAGTGTCATTCATGAGAAAGTAGAAGACAATGAGTTTTTTGGTAATGGTTGCATAAAAAAGGTAATAGAATTTAAATCAAACTAAAAAAACCTTTTTCTTTATTAGAAAGCCTTTGAATAATTTTATCTGACAGTTTAAGTACTGTAAAGGGGTCTCATCCATGTTTCAATCAAATTTTTTTACAAGTGTGTGTAATCCACCCCTTTAGGTTGCCAAGAAACAAATTGCTTCAGATAAATTAACTCTGTAGTAGTTTAAAAAGGCACTAATTTGAATTACACTCTTAATGCCAGGTAGACATATCTAAGATTTCATAGGCATTGATGTGTTTTTTAATACATTAACCTGTACATACGTAACATATTTACTGTCATAAAGCTCAAATGCTAATTATTTGAGCTGTCATTAAGTAAACCCTGTTTTGCACTTACCCCTTCACAGAAATCTATTCCCACACTGCACAGGTGACACTTGCTGTTAAACAGAAAAGGCATTTTGTTTGCAATGGACAATTTCAATTTACTGCTGCCTGAATTTAAATGATACATAGCTCTCCCTCAAAAACCTTGGTGAGGTTTGAGTTAATAGTTTCTTTTCCTGCCAGAGACTGAATCCTGAGTTGTTTATTGTTGCTCACACTGAGCAATTAGCTATGAAGACGTCAAGGAGCAAGAAAAAAAAAAAAGCCAAAGCAACCGAACCAACCAGAAAGAAGAGGCAGTAAAGGAATTTGTGGTAATTTTTAGAGTAAAATTGCTCCACACTTCACCAGTAAACTGAATTGTCACATACCTCCTCTGGCCATGAGGACAAAAAGAGAGGAATTTCAGCCTCTAGCTTATTGAAAATTGATGAAACTAAATCCATTTCTGTGGTAAATTGATGCAAAAGACACTTGCAAAATGGGTGAAAATATATTAAGTTTTCAACACTATTTATGGTAACTAGCTTGAAAGTATTTGGGCCCCCTTTAGAAACTGAGAAGCAATTTGAAGACAATAAAACTTCTAAAGCAAGATAATTCTTTAGAGGTTTGTTTAAATTTATGACAGTTGGTGATTTTACCTTGCACACAACTCATTATTTTAAAGCAAGAAATAAGATGAAAGCATTAGCTACTTCCTACATAGCATGGCCTTCTTACTTCCAGATATGCCAAAACAAAATATTAAATTGTGCTCATTGTAAAATAACTTTTCCATCTCTACCAAAAAGACCTGAGGAGAAGTGTTTGTATTCTGCTTCGCCCTGCATGCATTACTGAAGATTATTTCTTGTGAAGTTCTACAAAAGAGAAGAGAAATTTAGCCCAAGGAACCAATTTTTCCATCTCTACTGAAAATGTCTTGTATAGATAAATAATAAAATTTTAACTACGTCCAGCATCCCTGTTTCTCCATCTATAATACTATGGCATCTGAAGGTAGAACCAAATCAGCACCAGACATGTGAGCTTCACTGGTATGTGACCCACAAGGTAACATAGTTCTGGTAACAGTCAATTCATTTAACATGAGTTAAATATGAGAGCAGAATTTTGACAGCCTGGAGTAGGACATTGGATTACTCTAGTGAGCTGGGGAAAAAACACCCCCAAAAAACCAAAGTCCCATCCCTTTTCTATAGTTTGAAATAAAACATGCCTGGACACATCTACCTTAAAATTTGCATTTCGTGTTTGGTGCCTGGTACCACCTGCTCTACCTTTCAGCTGTGTATCTCAGTATTTAATTGTGCTGCAGTTTGCCAAGGTTTCAACTCAGCAGAGCATTCATGGAAGGACTGGTCAGGGAGAGAATGGAAAGATTTGTCAGCTGAGAGCTTTGGGTTGTCAACTCTTTGCCATGTGCTAAGACAGTAGCTACAGAAGAAACTTGTGCTCATATGTAGTCATGTATTATTTTGTCAAGGCTTTGCAGAGAGCACATGACAGCATCAGATCTCTCACTGAGCAGCACGTGATAGATACAGCAGAAATGCAAAAGAATGCAGCTTTACATTACAATAATTAAAAATCATGAAACATTAGGTTCTAGGGTAGCTTGCAGCTTAATGTTGACAGTGAAGAATAACTTGAGACTTCTAATATGCTCATTTATTCTCATCTCAGCTCTATACAGAGCACCTTATCACTTTAAGAAAGACCTTTCCCTCTTAAATCACATTATTTCCTTTACTTAGGGAATTACAATATTTGTACAGTTTATATATGTGTAATACAATGGGATTTGCATAATATGAAAGGCATTAGTGCTTTGATTAGGAGAACCACCTGCACAACCTCTCAAGTATTAGTTCCTGGTTATTCTTTTAACCCAAGCACTTCCATCTCATATGTTAAAACTCCCACTGAACTGCCAAGGTTTATCTGGGCTACAGTGACAGAAGTTGGCACTGCTTAAGGCTCTGTTAATCCCAAAAAGCCAATGTGTAAGGACATGAGATCATCTTGACTCACAGGAGACACCATGCTCTGCCAATTCTGCTGCCAGGACAGAAACATCACAGATACGATGCTGTACGTGCTCCTCAACCAGCTAAGCAGAGGGGGAAATAAGAAACCAAAAGCTTGTTCTTTCTGAACCTTGCATGGAGAGCAGTGCTGTGTACTTTGATGACAACAGATATATCCTTTAAATCCTAATGCCTCAAAATCCTGAATTAATTTGTTAACAAGATAATGTATTTTCACATCTGTGGAAAGTCCTCAAACAATATTTTTATTCTGTAAACCCTTATCTTGGGGAGAACTGGCTTTCACTGCATCAGCTCACCAGGTGCCCTAGCTGTCTGTGGTGGTAAGGACAGCAAACAGAGCAGCCTCAATTCTAGAGCTCTCTGGTACATAAGGACACTACAATGAAAGGAAACCCTTTCAGTGTGTTGTATTTGGGCTCACCATTTCTGGCAGGCAATACAGGTCTATGCACTTATGTTGGAGAAGTCCAACACAGACAGTCCTCCTATTTCAGAGGAAAGAGTGAATTTTCACTTAGTACTTACATTTGATGCACAGGAAGGGGCTCAATTATGCAAAACACTGCTCATCATCTCAACGACTCTGCAGAGTTTGAACCCTGATAATCAACAGTGTCACAGCTTAGGATGACAAAAATCCTTTCACACAGATTCACAGGGAGAGGCAGTGTGCTGTTTCATACATGGATTTAGCTGTAAAAAAATAAAGCAGGCTATCTCCTAAAAATTCAAATCCCACCTTATAAACCCTGAACACAGGTTCTCCAGATAGGTTCTTGAAAAACTCCTGAAAACAAAACACAAACTAAGATGTACTCCTCAAACTTCCCAAAGCAGTAAAGGCTTCAATTTCTGCTTATTATTGCTCAATGTTTTATTAATCCAACACAGGCTGGAACAACTAAACCTGATACTTACCTTCCCAAGAAAAAGAAAAAAAAAAAAAAATCTCCACTGTAGCATGAATCTCCCCTCTCAGGAATTCTTGTTGCCAGGTTTTGACAGATCAGTTTATAAGTTTTTGGTGTTATAGATCAGATAAGAAAAGCAAAAAACATGGAAATACCTGTAATCTAACATAACAGTTTTGCTCCTTGCATGTTTATATTGGTTCATTACAGTGCAACAATCACCAGAGTTTTGTATCTCCAAACTATCTCACTCTCTATGGACATTTTACTAAAAAGTCCTTTTGAGATCATCACAAAAGCCTGATGTGCCCCTACAGGCATGGTGCTACACTAGAAGTGTTTGGGCAGGTACAAAACCTGCCAGGGATCTCTGCAGAACACCACTTTCCAAGGAAAACGTCCAGGACTGCCCCTGCACCAGGCAGCCAAGGCTATTACAGGATATTGAGCTCAAAGCCAGGTGCCTCACCTCCTTTACTGCACGCTGCTTCATTTACAAACCACTAACACCTTCAAGTGAAGAACAAAACATGCATCTCTGTGGCAAACCAGAGGAATTTATCTTATAAGGCTACAGATCTATTACAATATTTAAATAATGCTATGATTGTCTTATTATGACACTATTATTAGGTTAATATTAGGATTTCACTTTGTCAGTTCAACAAAATTACATATTGATGTCTTGTTTTTCCACAGCAGCTTACCCTGCTGTGTTTATTTTGCTTGGCAACTGGATTTTGACTTTTAAATAAGTGTGTAAGTTGGAAAGAATGAATTCCATTAAGTAATCTTTTATAAATAAACAATAGAGATCACAAAAAAACTATTTTTCTGATGTCTTGAGATTTTCTAAAGTTGCAGTAAGCTCTTCAAAAGGCAGAGAGAAAATATCATCTCAGTGAAACTTGACGCTAAAAATGGAAAGAGAGGAATGTAAAATTTAAATATCTTCCTTCATTGCATTAGGACAAGATGAATACTTATTTTCCTAGTCCAGACATCAGGTAGTCACAACAGAATTACAATTTACTGCACCAAATTTATGTGTAAAACAGAAGAGTCAGGTGCTCCTATTTTCCAGTGAAAAGGGGTGTGTTTTCTAAAATGGATTCCTTGCATAGTGTGTTCTCCCTATGGTATATTTGTGTTTATATAGTAGATAACCATTAACTAATAGGTTTATTATTCTTTCTAGTTTTTTTTTCTAGAAATATTATTTAAGGCTCTGCTAGGAAAAAAAATAAACCCAAATATTTTTAGGTGACAATTTTGTCATAAAGAGCAAATTTCTCAATCCTTTGCATTGTGACCAAATGATTTTTATTACATAACTTTTTATACAGTTATATTTAGAACTACCAAAGATAAGAAACACAAATCAGATCAAGTGATTTTCCTCTAAAATTTCATCTCCTTTGTAGGACTAGAACCTATAACTTGCATTTCCACTGAGGAAGTAACTTGCATCATAAGCAGTCTTATGGATATTGTTAGTCTTGTTTGCTCTACAGGGAAAGAAAACAAGTATATGACACATCAGACTTTAATTTTTTAGAAAGAAAAATGCTATTTGCAATTGCTTTTACAAGACCATGTAAGAAACACCATCTCCTGATTCCAAAACAAAGGACACCACACTTTGCAAGTGCTGTAGCTTAATGCTTAAGACAAAATAGCAATAAATCTTTTTTGTTGTATTAAAATACCTCAGCACTCAATTCCTCACTGTATTAAAATCGCTTTAGAAGGCAGATGTTTAGAAGACAGTCTCATTCTGTCTCCTGATCATATTTCTTCCTCTTTTCAAGAAGAGGACAAGTAGAATTAAAATACTGCTGTATGGGGAAGTTATAGAACATACCACAGATGTTACTGAATAAAGAATGCAAAAGAGGGCTGGGGGGAAACAAATGCACGCTGAGCAGGCTCGTAACTCAACTCTACTTGACTCTTCTACTTGAAAAAAAATTATCATGGTTTATTCTTTTAATTGCCTTTTTTTTAAATAGCCATCTAAATTTTTTCCTTGTTCTTCGTGGTTTGTTGCTTGATAGCCTGTATCTGCCAGAGTAACACCAGCATGAAGCACAACCTGAGCTCTCCTACCTATCTGCTGTCAGCAAGACTAATTCTCTAGCACTAGTCCTTTCAGAAATCCAAAACACAAAAGTTGCAAGCTGAATATACAGTCAGGCAAAATCTAGTAAGCATTTTCTCTATAAAATTACTATGGAAATAATGTTTATTAAAATGCATTTTAAAGTTCTCAAATTACATTGAGAGAGACTTAATACAAAAAGATTGAATTGTGATGATTTACAATGAATAATTTTTCTATTTTGCTACTCAGCAAGAGGAATAGGGGTTGTGTTACACACAGCATTTCATTCAACAGAGGGAAAAAGCCCTGCAGAACAGTAATGGTTTGGCTGTGCCTGGCAGCAGCTCAGTCAGCTGGGCAAAACTCCACCACCACTATGCAAGCAGCCTCTTTTCCAAGATAATTGGAACTCACAGAAACCACCAAACATTAATGAGGAAACAAATGCACATGAGAGAAAAGAATTCAGACATATTGAGGGCAAATCTGTGCAGAGCACCAACAAATGCTGTGAGCACATACCAAAGAAAAACAATCTGTGGCATCTGAAAGACAAATAATCACTCTGAGGTGTTCAATTTGTTGGCAGCTAAAAAGTCTGCTAAACCCCAGAAATATGCAAGGTATAAAGGGCTTCTGCTTTGTCAGAGCTGATTTTCCACATGGAAGCTGGCTGGGTTACAAAAACACACTTAGCTGACAGTACAGTTCAAGTGTCAATTAAGATAAGACATCAAACAATTTACTAGTAATTAAGAAGCTACTCAGACATGACATATAGATTTGCTACTAAAATTTGGTCATGGTCTTAAAGGATCTCTTACAATTGTCAGAGTGGAGGAAAACAAAGACTGAAAGTTATGAGTATGGGAAAATGAGGATTCAAATGAAATAAATATTGTGAGGTTGATTGCTGTATAACCCTAATATTACAAAAGGCATGAACTGGATCTGGCCTTGAAACAAAGTTCAGAGTTAAGAAGAGATCCTTGTCTCAGACTAAACTAATAGGTAGAATTTTCTCCAACACGTTTTATGTTACCTTTTTCAGAATTTTGCTATACTTACAAACATTGTTACTTGCTACATACCTGCTAGTTATAAGTTTGTAATTCGTACTAAAATGTCATGACTGCTGATTGAAATACTGTAAAATTGCTAATAAAGTCTGAACTTGTCTATGTATTTATATGTAAAATGTAATTAGAAGAAGACTGAATTTCCTGAGGATATTTTCCATTAAATTTCCTTTCTCCACTATATCAAACCCTATTACTTCAAGGCAGGCACATCTGTTAATTTAACCAACACTCAGTATCCATATGCCTAGAGGAATGCTTTCATTTGGAAGAGGGCTTGTCTCAGCTGAAAGCAGGTCTTGGTAAGCATGGCTTATTTTTGTATCCCTCACAAATGGGGCTCTGCTTGCAGAGATGTCCCTGTCTGGAGAGACTCTGACTCACTGGAAATGTCACTGCAGACAGGTAGAGGCCTCAGGCAGAGATCAAGTTCCTGTTATCTTCAGCAAATTGTAATCATACACTAAAAGATCACCACTTTTACAAAAAAGATATCTTCAGGAATGAAAGGGCACAACAGGTGGGTGAAATGAGGGAAGAGGAGGTGGAGAAGAAAGGGCAGTCAAACCATCAATAAAATAATTTCCCACTTAGATTGAAGTCATGTGCAAAATTCCAGTTGACAACTGATTTGGATATTCTGACTTCTCAGATTTATTTAGTTACTCAGTCAATACAACCATTCCCTTTTCCTCCTAATTGTTCTGGGGAGAAGGAAGGATGTGGTATTTTACTACTTTCTCAATTATTTTGATATATTTTTCCCCCATTCTATTTCTAGAGGTATTAAGACCCAGTAAAACATCAGCAATCCTTCCTACACAGACTCTCTCCTCCAGGTACTCTTCTTCCTCTTTGTTCCTCAGAATACTAAATGCACCTTTCTAAAGAGATGCTTTTATGGTAGCTTCTATTGCTTCCCCACCCCTTCTTTGGCAGCTAAACCAGCAAACTGACCCAAGTCAATGCACACTGTGGGAAAGTTGCTGACAGTGCAAGAGCCTTTGATGGAAGTGTGACTACCCCTCTTCAGCATTGGCTGAGAGCCCTTTCAGCCAATTAAGGGATATTCCGCTCCCTTCTCATTCTTTGTCCTTAAAAATACTGTGATTTCCAAACTAGCCCCTGCCCAAAGCCCTGGTGGGGAGGGTCTTTTAATCCCCTCTCATTCCTCACAGTCCTGGGTTTCATTTAGTTCTGCTTTGTCCACAAGCACTCTGCATGTTGTCCTTTAGTTCTTGCAGTTCTGTTGCCTCTCAAGCCATAGGACAATCAGGGCAGGAGGCAAAGAGTCATTAATGAGCATGTAATGAAAGGTAGGGAGACAATTAGACTGTTGCAATACTGTGAAGGAGCCAGAGAAAGGTGAGCAGAAGCTGGGAGCACTGGCAGCACAAGCAGCTCAGAAAGAGGTTTTAGCAGCAGAACAGACAACAGGTAAAATCAAGAATGACTCCGCAGGCATTGGGAGCCAACAGGAGGATGTTTAAGAAACAGATGTGAAACTATGGATATGAAGGAGTGCCCCTTCAAGAAATGTTGTGCAGGAGAGCACTGGTGGGGCAAGGACATGTGGGGGCACAAAAACAGTGCAAAAGAGACAGAGCAAAGGTGTATTGTTATCCAGAGTATAAGACAGATGGAGGGAAGCTACATGAAAGAAGGGAGAGGAAAGCCAGAGTGTGGTTGAATTGACAGGAACATAATGATTGATTTTGTCCTTCATCTAACAAGTATCTGGGACAGCCTGAGTTCTGAACTGTGTTTGCCAAGGGAAAAATCTCTCTCCTCCTGCTTCAATCCTTCCTGAATGCCTTCAGTAAGCAGTACAGCCTCTCCTCTGCTCAGGATAACAGACATGAATTCATTAGGTAAAATTCACACCACATCATCCTGCTTCCTGGCTGCACAACCCTCTTCATCCTGATTAAAGTGCAGTCTTGCTGCAGGAATACACCAGCCACCAAACCTATTTTTGTCTCAGTCAAGCACAGCTCCAAGTGTCATTACCACATGGGGTTACCATTTCCTATCCCACGAGTTTCCGGAACAGCATTTTTCAGGTCAAAATATTGCTTCACTAAAATCAAATCACTTCCTTCAGAATGCAAATCTTTATACTTGTTACATGATAGAAGACACTCAAAATTAAAAGCCAGCTTAAGACATTACAGCATAAAACTCTGCTTCAAAAAGGCAAAGGAAAAACAGTGTAACAGGAGTTTAAAGAAAAATTAGAAAAGTCAGGCACTCCCCTCCCCTTCTACTCTTTCTTCCATAAAATCCCCTCATAGCAAAATTTCCTCTTGGCCCTGACCCTTCCCCTCCAACACCTTCTACAGACTTGTTACTACTTTGGAAATCATTACACTATAATAAACTTCAGATCTTTTTCCTTATTTGCAGTTATAAGTGATCTGGTCTGCTTACACTGTACTTGTTTATGAGTATTAAAAATACCCACTTTCATTCAATTTTTTTTTAGTAGTGACAAAGTATTTAGAATAATTACCTCTGAATCTTGTCCCTTTCCTGTGAAAATGACAATTTTTCTGATCAGCAAAAATGTGTCAGTCTCCAATTAAAATATCAGACTCTACCGCTCAGCCTTGAAGGGAGCAGAGCTGTTGATAATCTCTGCAACCAAGCACAGTGAGTTCAGAAAGTGGGACTTTGCCAACTTATTTTGTCCAAGTGTTTATGTGTGGTAGAAGAAAGTTTAATTCTGCAAAGCTGAACCAGGACAGGTAGCAGACCTCACACTTTATCACCAATGAATTAATCATGGTTCTAATTAGGCAGCAAGATTTATAGTTTTCTCTTTTATGATAAAAACAGTCAAATGGTAGATTCTATACTCCCCCAGTTATTAAATTAGGACACAGTTCTATTCAAGCTAGAATTTACCTGTTAAAGGCATTACAGCGTCTTAATTTTTCTGGAGCTGCTCTTTGCTACCAGGTCTTGTCACCATTGCTCGTAACAATACATAATAGCTTCTATTTTCCACTAACTGACAAAAGATGCCAAGTTCATCTCTGTATTCCAACTGAAAACTAAGATTTACAGCTAGCACAAATCTGTAATCCTGCACCTGATGGTGACTCTGAAGCTGTTTTTTGTCAGTTTAGTAAGCCAAAATTTATGGTACATTTGACAACTTCAGTAAAAACACTACTCTAGGATGTTGCATACAAAGTTACTGAATGTTTCGGTAAACTATATGCTGTTAGTAAGATTAATGCCATGGCAACAAATTTACAGTCATCACAAATAGGAACTGAAATGACCATCTCTGCTACTTCTGTTAAGAATTAGAGGGGAAAGTCCTCAAAAAAAAAAAGAAATAAATTGACAAACACCAACTGGCAGAAATTCAAATGTACATCACTTCAGTAAAGAAAAATTCATTTTTCATTGAGGTCTGTGCATTGCCATTACTAATAATTAATGGTACAAATTATGGGATCAGAGACAGAGGTCTTCTGATGTGAGAGAAGTGGGAGGGAACTGACTTCCAGTGGGAAGACCCAGAGTCTGTTACTGGCCCTAGTGTAAAATTTTAGTTAGCATTGAGATGCATTGCATTTAGCCCCATATCTCATCTAGAGCATCCATAGCACAAATCAGTCACCTCATCACACAACTATTTAAAAAAAATAGTCTGAGTATGAAATCATGATTTAGTTTGTGCATTCAGATCCCTAAAACAATATAGTCCTAAACCTTCTTTAAATGGCCAAATACATAAGAGAAACCGGATTATTAACTACAGACATATTTCAGACTAGAAATATATTTTTTATACATCAAAGGGTGATCTGTTGAGGTATAGATCAAAGGGTGGAGTCTACCACTATGGAATGAAACTAATTGAGCATTTAATATCTTTTACCTGTCTGACCATCCAAAATGTAAAATTTTGTTGCCTTTACTGCTGTCTGTTGAGCACAATTATTTTTCCTTCTGGAGTTTGTGCCCAAACAACTTGGCTGATTAAACAGTAAGGAGTAATGGAGGAACGACAAGATATTTCTCTTCTTTTCTTGACACATGAAAACTGCAGAAACAGAAAGAGAAGGGCAGAGAAGAACATTGGTCAAGCACAGGAAAAAAATAACCTACAAGAAATAATGAATGAGGCAAGATGTCAGGACAGTTTGGCAAAGAAACAGCTCTATAGAGGATAACAGGCACTATGGGGAAATACAGATGTGTTGGCAGGGGGTACAGGCAGGTACTGGGAGCTGGAGGGACAGATGCAAGTAATTGAAGGTGAAACAGTGGCAGAAGCAGAATCCTGCTGAAGGCTGCACTGCTACACAACTGTAAATTAACCAGGAGTAATGAGATGGTGAGGCTCCTATCTCATGAAGCACATTTCATCTTTCTTCAGTACCCTGTTCTCATGGAGTTACTGCACTAGCTCAAATTGTACAGGTCTGCACTGCAAACCTTGGTACTGACTGCTTCCTAGAACTGATTCCTTCACACGTAAAATTTCTTTAACGTTCCCAACCTCAAAAGCTCTACCCAAGAGCATACAAGTCTAGCACATTTTTCAATAGTCATCAGCTGGCTAATACAGAGTAATGAAGGATAACACTGCTTGGACAATTGTTACCACCTTCTCAATCCTATAATTGCCTCTGCCTGCCCTGCACCCCAGGCAGAGGCAGGCTATAGCGGCAAAGCTGGGCTGGTGCACATGCCCAAGCTGCTGTCAGCACCAAACTGACAGCACTGCCTCTGTATCAAGGTTTGTTTGGTGCCACCTTGTTATCCAGGCCCTGCATTAACTCACCACAAACATATCCCTGAGCAGTGAACCACCTCTAACTTCCTCTGACAACCCCTTAATCTTTAACAGCCCTTCATGTTTCCTCTGCATCAACTACACCTACAGACACCACATTACCAATACCTAAAGAGAGATTTGCAGAAGTGACAAGTATCACCTTATGATTTTAGAAACTTTCCTAATATCAAGTACTTCAAAAATAAAATTCACTGAGTTCTCAGACAAGTTTATAGTATTAACCTTGCATCTCATAGCCTCATGTCTAAAATTTATCTACAGCTAACGACAGACATTTTTCTCTCTCATACACACAGTCTCCCATAATAGATCCAATTTAAGGATGAGTTCATTAATACTTGTCACAATACCACAATTGATGACATGCCATACACAAGTCTAGGCATACATTAACATGCCTGGGGTTTTTTTATGGCAGGGCTAGAATAGCAAGTATTTAATAATACATATGACCACACACTGAAAGATGGAGAAAAAATACCTTTCACAGAAAGTGTTGAATAAGGCAGAAATAAGAAGAGGAAAAGAAAGAACTAGAAAAAGAAAGCAATGATCATGCCATATATTAACACACCAAGTTTGGGTTTCATAACTCTGTTGAATGCTGAAATTTGTTAAGTTTTGTGCATTTCACATTGTAATCTTAATAGCATTTCAAGAAGAGGAATATTAGCTTTTTATTAAGATGGTATGTACCATCTAGTAGTCTGTAAAATTACTACAT
Source organism: Vidua chalybeata (assembly GCF_026979565.1). Taxonomy (NCBI): domain Eukaryota; kingdom Metazoa; phylum Chordata; class Aves; order Passeriformes; family Viduidae; genus Vidua; species Vidua chalybeata. The sequence continues at coordinate 15,545,812 of NC_071536.1, read as the reverse complement.
AGCAAATCTACTGTTTAGAAAACAAAATATTATAGCATCAATGTTATCTTGTGTTTCAGCTAAGTACTGAGAAAATATTTTCTGTGAGAAGTGGCACCATTTCAATATTTTTCATGACAACTATTATACCAGATGTGTTGTTTTCCCATTATTAATACATACAAGTTTTATGATCGAGGGAGAAAAATGTGTTTTAAAAGCACTGAGAGCAATGAAATTACAATACAAGAACAAAGCTGTAATTATGATGTACAGATTTGAAGATATTTAGTGAAGTATTATTAAATACATGTCAGTAAAACTAAAATCTTGGGCAAAACTATAATTTGATGCCTACCCTCAATATACTTCTTAACATTAGCTCCTCCAAAATATTTAAGTACTAGATACTACAGTCCAGAGACTTCTCCTGCCAGAAGAGAGGAAGCAATGAATACCCACACCATAACGAGTTCATAAAATGTCTCTGTACTGACAGAAAACCTATTTCCAGTATCCCACAAATAACTCAAGTTATGAAATCATTTATTATTTCAGCTGCAAGCAGGGAGCATACCAAGATGCATTTATAACAGAATAGGAAGAGGCATGCAGTGAGTAATATTTCAGTGCAATTAAATATAATTTCAATAATAAATTATGTACCATTGTAAACCCAGTGCTTTATACAAATATCACTGATGACAGTACGTTAGAGTGCATTTGTGTTTTATTTATATTGCGGCAAGGAATATACAACAGCTTTAGGATGTTTTCTCTGTTGAAGTCAAGGGTAAAAATCAAGCAATCCGTGTGAAGTGCACCTCTTTCTGTTTTACTTATTAGAATTGACGTTCTGCTATTTTTGGTTTGCAAGACCCTGTTTGAGACTACAGCATATGTTACCTTCTTTTAAGCTGTAATATTTTAGCCCAGATGTGCTTGAGTATGCACATTAAAAGATTGGCTGCAATCACCTCTAATTGTTATAAATGTATGAATAGCAGGCTTAACTACTCAAAAAACTCCAAAAAGTTTTCCAGGAATCAGTGAAGATGTTAAATCAGTGTCTGGTGGCAGGGGAGCAGGTGCCATCAAAGACAGATGCTGTTTCCATTTTTTCAAACCCTTCAGCCCTGGAGAAGAGCTTGAGTGAAGACATCCAACAGAGGTGAGTTGGAGGAAGCTCACATTAGAGGTGGAAGGTACTCGGGCAGGGAAGAGGCAGCTGTCAGCATCCTGAACCTACAAACTGTTACTCCACAGGGCAGTTCTGTGAACCATGAGGAAGCACTGGAAGAAGTTCGGACACTGTTGCTCAGCTTAGGCAGTTGCTCTCGTAAACTGGGTCACGCAGATTTTGAAGCAGAGATACTATTTTTGTCAATGAGTTACTGACTAAAGATTTAAAACGCTAAATGAAATTACCTGACATGAGAGATAGCTCTTGGGAAATCCAGTACTGCTGATAGCACTTAGACTCACATCTGCAAGAGTTTGTAATAGTTTGAGTTTTGAAAGGGAACCTTTGAGAGTTGACTAAATGCTAAGGAAAATGGATTGACTAAAAAGTTGATAGAGCAAAGAAGCATTAAATTATTCAACAGCTACATCCTACATACTTCCACAGTGCAGTATAATCCTGATTTAGCTGTGTTCCCACGAGTTGCCTCTGAATATATTTTGAAGTTTATAAGTATGCTATGAAATACAATATTTTCAAGAAGTTAAGGATTAGAAGTTGGCAGCAGTTGTGTGCTCTGGGTCAACAGTCTCTTTAGAGATCAAAGGTCCCAATCCACACTCTTACCCCCTCAGCCCTCCTGGTTCAGTGTTAGTTGGATAAAAGGCTGCAAAGAGACTATTTTTATTTTCTAATTAAACACATTGTGTTTACTGTAATGTAAAACTGTATGTTTTTACTGTGTTTACTGTAATGTAAAATTCACATTGTGTTTTACTGTAGGAAAGTCTAGGAGTATTTAGGGTCTTAGACTTCGTAGCCTGAAAGTTTCTTCCCCATTATAAACTCTAGATAAAAAGAGCATTTGGGGCTACAGGTGCAGACATAGCTTTAATCAAGGTTTATTCAATGCCCAAAGCAGTAAGATAACTCATCCATCCGCAGAGCTAAGAGGTGTGGGCAAGAACATATGCTCCATCATCTCAAATAGATGATCAGCTCGCCGTTTCATTTCCCACCATGCGACCAGCAGTCCTGTTTTCTCAGGCAGAGCGTGGCTGAAAGCTCTCAAGGAAGCAATTTCATCCATGCTTCCTTGAAAGGGCCAGTGCCTTAAAGGCATAATTAAGTCCTAAATACATAATAGTTAGCGACATTTAGCAAAGCATGTCATCTCTGGCAAACTGCCACTGTAGAAGAAACAGCAAACAAATCTATTTGCATTGTTTTCAGTTGGTTTCTAATTTTTTTGGTAACTGTATTGTCAGCAAGTGCAGAAGAAAGTATTAGATTAAATAAGCTGGTTAACAGACAGAGCTAATTGTATTGATGCAGTGAAAAGAACTAATACATTTTGTAGGAAGCACTATTTGGCAACATAAATAATCCCTTTAAAGCCACACAAAATACTCTATTTCTGCTACCAACACTTGCATAGCTTGCACTCGCAATTGTAGAGCTTGACAAATAAAATGATCATTAGAAATTCAGAGCACCAATGTCCTTCTCAGTTCTGGATTAAATAGACCTTCCCTCAGCCCTGCTCAGCCTTGCACACACCTTCCCCTCTGCTCTAAAGAATCCATGCTTTATTTCTTAAAACATCAGCACAAGGGTATTGCTGGGCAAGAATGGCCAAAAACCCCATAAACACCTCAGTCCGCAGTCTCCTTGCTCCCAATGTTACACCACAGCAGTTGACAGGAATACTTGGTCAATCTCCCACAGAAAGAACGGAAAAAATTAACCTCAGAAAACAAAATAATAAAAGCAGGATGTATCAGAACTTTTTAATTTAAATGTCTCAAACTCACAGCCAGTGAAGGAGAGCATGGAAACTGTCAAAAAGACATCATATTAAACCAGGAAATTCTGTTCAGGTGCTCCCCATTAGAGATTACATGAATAATGTGGTTTCTTCCCTGGTCATCCTTCCTCCAATCTCAGTTTTCAGATTCTATCTAACAGACAACAAAATCATTTTCAGCTATACACTCCAGGTCATACATAACCCACTAAGTCAGTCCTTCTCTACTCAAGAGCCTTCCTGGTGGAGAGAAATTCAAGAGCCTTCCTGGTGGAGAGGTGTATCCTGTCAAAGCAGGTAAATCCCAGCAATTATTTGCAGTTGTTTCAGAAGTACTGCCTGAGTCTTAGTTGTACCCTCTTCTTGAACTGCTGGAGAACACAACTTCCAGTAAAGATGCTGGATTTGGCAGTGGATACCCTACAGCATGGAGCTGCTGTCTGCCAGCTTTACTAAGGCAACAGCACCTTCAGTAAAGGTGGCAAGCAAGATCAAAATTCACATGAGATTCAGAGCTCTTCTATTAATGGAAGAGTTTTCTGCATTTGGTAAGGACAAGATCTTATTACTAAGTGTTTTAATAAGTTAGCAGTTCAAATAATATACTTGGAGAGGATAGAAAATCAATATTTCATGTCAATGACAGCAAGATCAAGCCTTATTGTACAAGATACCCTCTGCAATATCAAGTTTATCTAAACTAAGTTTATAGGCATGTAAACTTGCTCTTAATATTATAGTACAAGGACATTTACCATTGAGCCATAGTCATACTCTACCAGAAACTGCTCACCACATGATACAAGATAAAGACAATATCTTAGCTCCAGAGGCTGGGTTAGAGAGGCAAGCATATGAACATTACAAGTTTGCAACTACATTTGTTGTGCAATTAGATTTTGTTCATTCTTTTCCCATTTAAAATTGCACAAAAAGTTGAAAATTTAACAAAAAGTTTCATCCAACAAGAATTATTATCTCCTCTTCAGCTAGTTTTAAGGTCTGATTTTCACTTTAATTTATTAGAACAAAAGGCAGCAGCAACTGTTAAATTTAAAGTTCAACTACCCTGTTTCTTATAGAATCATTGTGGGATACTGAGGGACAGTTTCAAGACTTGCTAGCCTGTTTGTTACTAACATGACTAACTCACATTTCAGTGCAGTATTAATGCACTTGTGAGCAACATGAAGCATGGAAATCATTATTTCATTACTTGAGTGCCATTCACATCTTGAGCATCTGGAACTGCCTGAAAAACCTCAAGGGCTGTGGACCATAAGACGCAGAAAAAAAGCTTGAGTTACAAGTAGAGCAAAACGCTATTTAAAAATGCCAGCTTAGCAAATGAGATTTTAATACCATTTAACAGCTTTTTACAACTACTAACTATATATCCTCAAAGCAAGTGTTCTCTTAGATTAGAATGAAACTACAGCACAAATATGAAGAATATATGAGAATATGCTTGCTTACTGAGAATATGGTTTGTCACTTGTGCAAAATGAGCAGTGTTTTCTGTTTCACAAAGTGACAATGCTTTAGATACAACAGGCTACTGGGATTTCAAGTTATAAAGCCACAGGAAAATAACTTTGTGCCTAAGACAGATATCTAATTTCTCACATTAAATACCAACACAAAGCAGCAAACACCATTTTACAATAAAGCACTTGCATAGGGCTTATAAATGAATGGAAAACAGATTCTGGAAGATGTTTTAAGCAGCAGGCTTGACCCTTATTTTAAAATGCATTGGATAAAAGTATGTATCTTTTTGCAGTTTCAGTGATCAGGCATCTAACCTGTTCAAGGTTTGAGGCGCAAAACTCCTGTTGGGTGGCCTGCTCTCCAACACAGCATGTGAAAAGAAGAGATCTATTCCCTCCTGGCAAAGATCAAACAGAGAAATTTAATTTCAAATTTCATTTACAATGTTTATATTTTTTCTTCTGTGTTTAGCAATCTCAAGTCACCAGAAATGCTGTTTCACAACACACAGAGGAGACACGCAAGCCTTGATTCTTGGGGCTCCAGCTGCAAGACAAGCAGAAAACCTATGGAACCCTAATTCACTCCATCCAACAGTGACAGGTCTTTTCTAATCCTTCAGTGCTGCATGCCGTGCACCAAGGCAGTGCAAGAAGGCTCCTGACTGTCAAAAGAAAGGGATGGAACAGCTCAAAAAAAAGAGCTAGGGCGAACTGGGCCACGAACTACATTCCTCCTTCAGCTACAGAGCCAAAGTCCAGGTCAGGGTTACTCCAGCAATGCTGCTCCACGCCCCTGCTGCAGCACAGCACGCCCCTGCTCACACCAGGCAGCTGTCACCACGGATGCCACAAGACACTGTGGCAGCACCGGGAGTGTTTCTTGTGACAAAAGCAGCTCCCACACCCATCTCAGCAAGTGGTACATAGACAAATTTATGACTGACTCCCTAAATGTGCTCCACAGAAGTTGGTGCTTAGCCAAGCAGGCCTCTGGAGCCCAGAGGCAGCTTTCCCATTTGGTTTTCCATGTGGCTGTGAGGGAGAGAGAGCAGGCACAGCTCGGAACAGACCCAACCAGATAACACTAATTCACCATCAGCTGCTGATACATTTACTTCCAAGTTTTGCAGTGAAGGGTTGGGATAATTTGCTGTCCCTTTCTCCCTCTACCTTCTGAGATTCTGCAGCCCCACAGCTCCTCACTAGATATCACTTAAATGAAATCACTTCAGTGAGCCACCTGTTCTATACTGTGCTTGGGTGGCAATTTCTCTGAGGACAGTGCATGTCTCTTATTACATATCTCTGTATTGGCAGCACAACAGGCCTCACATTTAGTGGACAATGAGTCATTACTATTTCAACAGAGTATTGAAAATATCAATAAGAATTATGTCACAGACATCAGTTAAAAAAAAAAAGTTGAGATTTTATTCTTACTGTTAAAAAAACCCCAAACCAACCAACCAAAAAAAACCCCACCAAAAACAAGGCAGGAATTCCTGCTTTTCACATACAACTTACAAACCCAGGGGAAATTACTACAATTATTTCATGCATTACCCCTTGTGCTATCCAGGATAGAGGAAATGCAGCTAAATTCCTTTTCAGAACTAGTGCATACTACTGAATTAGACACAGTGAATGCTGTAGCTGTGTCTGATTCTTGTTTAATAGCTTTGGATAATATCATTTGGCATTAATTTCTTTCTCTCATTTTATTTTGTCACACTTGGCATTTACTTCTGTGATACTCAGCTTCACAGTTCAATACAATTGAAACTACAGTGATGCTGAAAATATCGCTTTAACATCTTAATGTTTCAGGATATATTTGCATTTTTTCTTCCATCTTTGATCACAGCACTGCACAATTATTTCTGCAGTATTTATTGTTTCAAGTGATGCAAAGTTCTGGGATTATTAAACCTTGTTTTAACCTTATTCTTTTGTACTTCAAATTATATTCCTCTCCTTCCTGATGCAATCCAGAACTCAAAAGGTCAGCTATGCACATTACATTGCAAGGCTTACGGTATTTCCTACCTCTGAAAGTACAGGTTAAAATAAAACAAAAACCTAAGCCACAATGTCAGTTAAAATACAGAACTTTTCATTTTTTTCTCCCTAAGCTCACACAGCTTGCAAGACTGAAAGAAGCATAGTCAACATCATTAAAATAAACAGTTCAAAATCTTTAAAAGCAGGATCTGGGCAGGGCAGTTTGCAGGTGCCACAAACTAAAGCCTTCCATGGTATTTTGCTAACAGGATTCTTCCTTGTCCTCACAGACTCTAATCTTCAACAAACATCCAGCCACAGTGGACATGTAGAAGCAATAATGGAATTTGTCTGCCATTCATTTGGGTCTGAACAGCATTATCTACTTGCATTACAATATAACAGTATTTGTATTTTAGTTACAAGAGAACGACAAAGCAGGGAAATTAATCTTCAGAATAGTGAGCATGTAACAAGACAATGGTATTTAAACAGTTTCCATCATCTTCTCCCCCCCTACCCAAATCAATAACTCAATTATGGAATCACCTCCACTTTTTCAGGACTCACACTCAACTTTTATTTAGAGCACTAATAAAAGACCACGTCTTCAGGGAAAACAACAATTACAGTATAAGTTATGCTCTGTGTTTAGTGGCTGTTTAGCAGAAACTGTCCTGTAAAACATAATTTGTAACTTGTCATAGTCATAACTATTTTCTCTCCTCCTCACACCTGAGTAGCCACCCATGCCCAGGCAGGTCCAGCACCATACAAAACTGCAAATGCCCCCCTGAGCTGCCCTACACCTTCACAGTGCTCCTGCACCTGGTGGGACAACCAGAGTCCAGTCAGTTGAGAGATGCATATAAGAAGAAAGCTTATGACCCATTCCTTTAATAAATGCTTTGCCAGCTCACCCAAACATCCTGCCTCATGCCATAGGATAAAGGTATGCTATCTACCTATGACTATTTTGAAGCCAAGACACTTGAGTCAAAAATATGCCCAGAAGGGCACAATGTTCCTGGATCAAAGGATCATCAGCAATAAAAGCTTCTGAGAGGGAAAGTCAGCCCTGTCTTCTGCACACAAAGCAAATGCATTTTAGTGAAGAATGCATTTGGGCCCAGCACTAACTGACAGAAACACAATCCTCTGGGTGCCAGTAGACTCACCCTACTGGTTTTTAAATCCCATTGCTTAACCTAATAAAACCTGGCTCATTAACAATTTTTAAAGCACATCTTCCTAATTTTCAGCATATGCTAAACACACATTTATATCAAATCTGCATTTTTGGGGTTACGCCCAATTCAACACCAAAACTGATTAATGTTCATTGCTGCCTAATTTCTTGTATTTGTTTCTAGATATTGTATACATAAATCAGTGGCTGTCAGCTTACATAGTCCCCTTTTCCATTTTTTTCTATTCCATTGCACCCGCTGCTTCTCAAGAGTGATTATTTAATTGTGAAGTAAAATATCACTATTTAATACTTTAGCTAGGAGAAACAGTTACTTGGTCATAGATTAATAAGGACTGAGTTTTACAGTTTGCAATTGAATTCATGTTAAACATGTTTTGCCATCTTTTGTAATAAAGTCCTGAACCACAGAAGGAAGACATATCACTCTGAGAATTTGCTAATGCCACTGGCATATTTTGATTCTTCCCCTGTCCCCTTCAATAGCCTACTTAAGATTTTCAAATTCTGAACTGCAGTAATTTCTTCTGCATTTGTAGAGGTTTTACTTTTTCCCCAAAAATACATTGTAATGTATCAGCGTTAGTTAAAATCCTCATATTAAATAGATGGAGCCACAAATACTTCAGGAAATTGGAAACATCTCCAGCTTATTCCTGTCATAATGAGTAATTTTCTGGTTTCTTCTGTGTCCCTTTGAATTATCACAATAAGAACACCGGGGTTTTTTGCTAGAGGAGGATCTTTAAATAAGTATGTTTTCTCCTACTGAACCAAGAAGAAAGCAGAAGCATCTGATAAGATTTTCAAAAGTAACATTGTCTAGAAGCAGCTATTGCCATCCTACTTACAAAGTCATACTCCCTAAATATTATCTGAAGCCCTTCACTGAGATTTAAACACAGCTGGAAGAAAACCAGAATTTTGCCACATATTTTCTCCTTTTATCTTGTTTAAATATAGTGATAACAAATTCAGCTCTGAACTTAACTGTCCAGTGGCTAGCTTTTCATTATATGCCTTTGCAAGCTGCTGCAGGTTGTCAGTCCACACCTCTAGTGTGCTCAGCTGTCTCTGAGGGCTTTGTGTTTGGTGAAGAATTTCAATGCTGTTGTTAAATAATAGATTTTTCCTTAAAGCAAGCTGAAGTTTTTGTACATAGGGTGCTTCACTAAGTAAATGAGCTATTACCTTGTGTAAAACAAAACTACAAGACTGACCAGAAATTAAATTTACGCTTTGACTTATACTCATGCATTGTTTCCTTTACTGGCTCATGTAAATATCTACCTGAGGAATTGATAAACTATAAAATAACACATCAGTTGACACTGTCAGTTTTCAGAAGTAGACTCCCAATTTGACTTTTTCTGAGCTAACAGTTGTAGGCTGCTGATTTAAAGCCTTATTGTTAGGAGATCTAAAGGAAATTTGTCCATGATAAAAAACTAGTTTTGAGTGTAAAATTTTCTCTCCCAAGTGTCTTTGCAAGCTACCCAGTTGTCTCTGCTAATGCAGAGCCTGTTCTTTGTATCTCTGGATATTCAGTTACACCAACATGGGCACCCAAGTACAGGCAAGTGAGCATACCCAGGGGATATCAGCACAGGCACACACACCTGGGTCACCTAACCTGCAAGCAGCACGGCACTGGACGTCCATGCCTTCAGTAACTACTATCTTTCATTGCAGTTGCTTTTTTGTACATATCAGCTGCTCACTGGCTTCTCAACCTCCCCTCTCACCCTAGCAGGGTTTGAGATCCAAGCCATAGTTCTTCAGGCCCTTACTAGATGGTATTTCATACTGTGCCGTGAGCAATGTCTAGGTCTTGGCCATGCCTGACAGACTCACACTCAAATCCCCATTTATTTTTCTGAACAATAAAAACCACCCTGGGTGTCTTACCCTCACACCACCTCAGGATTAAAGTGGGCTATATTCCAGTACTAAGCTTTACACCCATGGAACATATGATGGAAAAAAAAAAAAAAAAAAAATCAAGCCCAAGAGTTTTCAGTTCAAAAGCCAGCTTACAGAAGTGCTGAGAACAGACTGGAAAGAAATCATCTGGTATGTTAAGTTAAACACCAGTTACCAAGCAAAAAATTACTGTTTCTTGGGGAAAAAAAGTTATGCTCATAATTGTCCATTCAGATGTCAGGTCCTATTTAGCTTTCAAGGTTCCATACAATTAAACTATTTTTAAATTATGAGCCACTGATCATTACTTGATTACCCATTACCATGTAAGTGAATTAGGAAAACAACACTCAGCATTTAATAAAACATAAAACAGATTAGCAGTTAAATCCACGATTGTTCTATTGACTTGTTTACAACAAGCTTTCTCAAGATTAAAAAAAAATATATGCATGAACACTGTGCTTTATAGTGTTCACTTCAGCTTTTAAAAACAGGATATTTCATAGTCTCATTATATAGCAGGAACCTGAAATTTATCATTAACACTATCAAAGTGACAGTCAAATGGATTGAATGCACAACTTTATGTATTAGAGTGAATATATCTACCTGATATTGTTGTGTATAATTCAGATTTGAACACACAGTTAATTTAATCATCAGTACTCTTTCAGGTTCTGAGTATTCAAACAAGCACAAGATTCCTTAAAAATATTTTTAATCCCTGTGTTATCCTAGAAGATATTGAGTGCCCTGTATTTTTTTTTTTAATTTAAAAAGGAGACTGAATCCTTGTTCCAGTAGCTGTGATTTTCTATATAACAGTTCACTTAGTTGTCTAATTTTGTCTATAAAATTGTGCTTTATACATAAGGGTATCAATTCACCACAAAAGCATGCACTGAATAAACCCCTCTGTCACTGCCCAATTACTTTACCAAACATGATAAATATTGGAAGGCAATATCAATAATCATGTGAAATAAAATACACAGGGGCAATGAAGAAAATCTTATCTTAAATCTTGGTCCCACTGGAAGCAGGAGTAGAACTTACTGCAAGATCACTTTCTTAGCCCAGTATCCTTGCTCCCACTATACAAGAACAGATGTCAATAGCAGGTTTGGAGATGGACACAAGCAGAACAACAGTGTAATGTCTGTCTCAAATCAATACAACCAAGGGAAAGCAAAAACATCTAGGGAAGAAACATTCATTCCACATGATCAGCAGAAAGCCTCTGCAAAGGGAGGAAAGGGGCAGCAGGTGCTTTATTTTTGCAAGGGTGAAGAAATTGCCAAGTATAGAGCAAGCTTAACACACCAGCTTGGGGAATTGGGGCAGCTAATTGGCCATCCCTCAGACAAAGCTCCCTCCTTGCCCTGTGCAGTCACCGGCACACACACATTTAGCAGACCAGCCTTGCTGAGGAGCCAGCACCCTTTTCATGTCCTAGCCACTGATGGTGGGTGCAGCTCCTCTTGCTGGGGCTTATCCTGCTGGGCAGTGGGGAGAAAGATATTGCTGATCTTCTTCCTAGAGGTGTTTATGCCTGCTTCCAAGCCAAGTTCCTCCTCCAGGTGTGTGTCCTACAGACATCTGGGTGGAAATGGCTTAGCAAGAGGGCACATTACACTATACTTAGGAGTTCTTGGCTCCATTTAGCTGTTGATGTCAAGAGCACATCAAACACCAGCTCTCACATCAAGCAGCACCATATGATCAGAGCACTAACCTGGTAACACAAACTGCCTTTAGCACACAACTTTATGGTGAAAGCAGAAGCTTTTTCTACATTTTTGTTGTTTGTTGCTTAAGCAACAGACACATATGGTGTCCTTTTGCTAAGTTGCATGTTACTATACTTGAGCAGGAGTGATATTGTGTCACCAAGGTCTGAGATGATCCTTTCTTTCCATGCAAACACTTTCACCTGCCAATGGCAAAGTGCCACATGCCACTGAAATTACCTCCATCACCTCTGGCTTTCACTCCAACATAGTAGAGAGATGGTTCTTGTGCTGGTTCTTTGGTTCTTGTGACCAAGCTAAATTCAACCACATATACTTGGCTCCTTTTTCCTCTAGTAACCACACTTGTGAATTTACATCTCACATCCTTCCTCAAGACATTTTAGCCACATGGAGCCCCTCTCAGCTTCCAGCTGTTGCTGGGCAAACATGAGTGACTTCTTCAGATTCTCCAACATAACAGGATCCTGCTTCCCACTGCAACAGTGGCACTCAGTTAAAAGCATTTGCTGGGGATGGGGAAATGATGTCCATGGCAGTGTAAGGTATTGCACTATGGTCAAGTAACTTCCCCCAAGCTATGTTTAGCACACAAGTGCTGCTCAATATCACTGAAGAACAAGTATTAGAGAATACTTTGCCCCTAGGCTGAGAGGATGCATAACCTTCTTTTAGTAAAGCATCTTGTAGTGCTGCAAAACAGACAGCTGAGCAATTCCCACTTGCAAAGAGCGAGACAAAAAAGTGATGAAAACCAAGGTAACTGGTCCATGCACTTTGCACTGAAGTTTGAAGCAGTGCTTGGAAGTAATTAGATTAGGAAGGAGTAAAACATTAAACCATTTATAAATAAAATACAAAATTAAATTATGGTTATCCTGACAATTACAACTTCTGTTCAACCAATTAGCAAAAATAAGAAAATAAATTTCAAAGAATATTAATTTGAAAAATGTCAAAGAAAAACGATGCTTTACATGATAAGAGCAGCTACACAGGGATCCACACTATTATATATTGCCACTGGACCATTGCTTAAACCTAATTTAGAGTCCTTCCATCCTATAGAGCTCCTAAAATTATTAGAAAAGCAAATTGGAAAGCCTATCTCCATGGAATAAGATGTCCATAATATCCAACTGTTCCATAAATGGGATAATTTATCACTATTTTGGCTGAATTGTGAACAAGCAGGTTTAACAAGTAAACCTTGCTGGACAAATCTAAATGCCATTTCAGCACACTGTTATGTGTCTCACAACGCCTAACAGAAAAATTAATTTCCTTTTAATATGAAATGATCACACTGCATTTTACAAACACTGAAAAGAGATTATTCAGTCAAGAGTAAAAAAGTAATTCTCCTTTCCTCTATAATACTTTTTTCTCCCAGGGTATATAAGGGAATAAATACCCTTTAAAGAGTAGTTGTTTAAGACTGATCTTATCTTTTAGCTCAGGTCACAGCACAAGAGGATACATGGCCTTTTTCTTTTAGCTGCAAAGGATTTCTTTCTAAAAGGACATGGTCACTCCTGTTCCTAGGAGAAATTATTATCAAAGAAATTACACTATAATAGAGTGTGAACATGCAGGCTGGGGCTATCAACATTTGTCCTTGCTCTTAAACTTGTCTTTATTAATAATAAATTGTCTAAATTGATTCATAGTAATGACAGTCTTCCCCACAGGATAAGAACAAAGATAGTTGTTTTCCTTCCTTTTATTCTGTCAGTGAAAAAAGAAGCCGTCTTTCTTTCCACTGGGCTATTTGCTAAATATGAACAATTAATCATTAGTCTGCGACTTCATACTATGGTATTTTAAAGTATTACAATCAAGAAAAACTGAGCATAACATTTAACTGCTTCAATATATTTTTCTGCACTTGCCAGTGTCTTCTGTAGCAGTTTAATTTCAAATTGGATGCAATTCAAAGTGACAGGAGCAAGAGCAGCTAATGCCAGGCTCAGGTCAGGTCCAATTTCTTTTTAAAAATGTTGGATAATCATGTTTTATTCCAAACCAAAAATATGTTTAAGCTGGAACAGAACCAGAAGGACAGTTTGGGAGAGCTGTTTCACAGTTTAAGAACCATATTCATCAATAACTGATGAAGAAACAAAAAGGGGATTTTTATCACCACATGATGGAATTAGAATCAAGCACAAAGAACATTCATTAAATAAGTTTGCATTATGACGACATTGATGAACTTGATGTATTTAGTATGTCCTTAAAAATACGAAGGCTCAGACTCATGACATGAAATCCAGAAGGTCTAAAAGTTGAGAGGAGATAAGCATCCCAAGATAACTAATTAACAGTAAATCAGTCAGATCCAAAAAACCTGCTACAAGTCATTCAGCAACAGGTCTTTTTAGAATGCAACAGGAACTGCAGTTTTTTCTTCCACTGGCTCAGCAGCTTGAAACAGGCTGAGCAGAGCACCAAAATCCTACCAACTAGATGAGAGTTCCCAGTGCTCTTCTGCTGTATCCATCTAGCATCAGGGAACAAAGCAAGCCAAGCACACAGTATTTCAGCACTCACACCACAATCCTATCTTAGAAGATTCAGCTCCCTGGTCAAAACCTGGTCAGACAAGCACATTAAATTTTATAAAAGAACCTACAAATAAGTTGTAACATGATTTCAGCTCACCAGATGGTGGTATTAAGGTATTGCAAGAGGCACTAAACAGTGTTTGAGCAATGTTTATTGTCTGCCCCAATGTTTCTTTAATAGTGCTGGATGTATGAGGAATACAGAGTGCTCCATCTCTTGCTCACTTAGTGAAAATCATTTTCCAAAATCTGCTGCATATAACAGGAATCATCAGCTTTTAAAGCAACATGCCATATGGCATTCCCAAATTAGAGGTTAAGTGGAACAAAATCCCATGAAGTCTAGGCAATAGTCTTTTTCTCAGGGAGAGAAGATGTTTCCAATCATGTTTTCAGAGGCACTTATCTGACCAGACACAGTGGCTCAAGCAGAACTCCCACAAAGGCTTTCCTGTTCCCTTCAGTCCCTCATAACCCACCCATGGGATACATGGGACTGCTCAACACTCCACAGGCAAATTCTCCTACACATTAACTGTATGTCCTGTTCTTTCTATTGCTTTTCTACCCAAATTACACAAAAATCCATACTTTACATAATGCACTACCTAGGTATGAAATGAAGGGTCTGCTTAAAAGTTAAATAACAAATGCAGCTTCTTTGCTACTCTGTAGCAGTGTTTTACTCCCCATAAGTTCATAAACTGTCTTCATAGATAGAAGACAGACTGGACTTTGTTCAGTAAAAAAACACCAATGTTCCTGAGATTGAAGAGGAACAAAAATTATTTTTGACAAGGTACTGAGATCTGCGAAGATCTATCTACTTCCAAAGCTCCTATAAAGCTATGACTACTCTCTCAATGTCCATTTATAATACAATAACAACCTACTTTCTTCCCCTCAAAAACCCAACAGAAAACTCAAAAATACACAACCAACAACTGTATCAGATACTCAGCAAGAAGAGCCACCTAAATACCACATATAGTAACAAAGTCTTCTTTCAAAAGCTCGTGGAAGTTTCAATTTTGTGCTGCACAGCACAAAAAGAGCGTGAATTTCATGGCATGAGTCTCAGTCATATCTGACTCTACCTCACTGCTAACTGTTATTCACCAAATTCAGGGAAGAGGACTTTTTCTCTCAAGTCTAGGGTCTTAACTGTTAAACAAAAGGCAGCAGCATCAGCACAATGTGTTTTACCAATAAAACACCAAGAAGAGGAGATGCATTTTTTTTTTTGTGAAATGGGAAAAAAAGGCAAACCAAACAACCCACAAAACCAAACAAATGTAAAAAACCCTCAAAAGCAAACAAACCAAACCAAAACCATAACAAAAGCAAAAACCAGATAACTGGGGAGGGCAGTTAGACAAAAGACCAAATATTACAGTATCATTTCTATTTCATATCACAAACATATAACTGTTCAGTAATTACTCCGCAGTTGCCAGACAAAAGGCTTTTTGTTTTTTTGAAGAAACACAGGGTAATTATGCCAAGTTGCCTGAGACACTGCTGTAGCTTGTAATGATTAGGCTTTATAATAATGAACCATCACATAAGATAGCACTAACCAGCCCTAATACCAAACTTAGAAGCTATTATTCATGCAGTTCTCACACTTATTACTGTATCAATAGATTGCCTAGATAGCTTCCATACCATCATTAAAAGCCTGTTTGTGTATATACATATTTATACACTCAGCCCACCAGGTCTTCTGACTGGATCTGGTTCACAACCAACTTTAAGGTTACCAGTTCTTCATCAGGAAAGAACACAGACCAAGACTATTAAAAATATAAGTCTTTACACTTTGAAAGCCCAAGATCTTAAAGAGGCAAGCAGACATAAAGGCATTTTTCAAAGGACTAAGATCTGGATTAGGCTCTAGTCTAGAAAGTACAAAGGCAGCATATATTATATAAGATTTCTCTCATTACAGAAGGCACCATAAATCTTGAAGTGCAACTTCAACTACAGAGAATCAAAGGACTGGAGAGAAGGAATTCCTGCTGATGTACTTGTACTCTGAAGAGTGACTTGGTTTAAAGAGCAAAGCCACATTCCATCATCTCCATCGTCTCAACAGTCAAAATTGTTCCAGGCAGAGTAAAACAGCTCTATTTACCTCTCTTCCAAACTCCCCAAGAAACTTGAAATTCAAGCTGGTTAGTTTTGACTTTAAAATAATCTCCATAAATGTGGATTAGAAGCACGTGAAGTCATACCATATTTACACACATTTTAATTCTGTGGTCTTGGGAACTACACAGAACAGGCAAAGGTCTGAAGATGATGCAGAGCAGCTGGCCTTTGTTCAAACCCAATCACTACTTTCACTCTTGACACCAGGGCCACAAGACCCAGTATATATTCATTCCTGGGTCAGATCTGCTGGGCTGACAGGTGAATTATGTGTGAGCTGGCAAAGCCACCAATATCCAGTGGTCAGAAACACTGAGTTAACACAATGCTACTTCTAGGTCATCACTCTAAAATACAAACCCAACAGCTTAAGGCTTCCTTTATCCTTCTTCTGAGCTCAATGAATTTTGGTATGGCTGGCTGTAAACACTCACTAATGTTTCTACATAATAGCAAGATAGTAGATAACACTAAACATAAAAAGTATTGTGTTTCCAGTTTTACATTAACCTCTTGAATGGCACTTTCTTAAACTGGGCATACTGCATAATTCTCTACCTTTGATCTAGACATAACCCCCACTTTAAAAGGAAGGATTCTGTTTTATGTTTTATGATTTACAAGGCTGATTATACCCAGCTATGAATTGTTAGGTGTCTGTCCTCAGTTATGTGCTCAAACACTTATACACTGAGACAGATTTTTTGAACTCTTCCATAAGTAGTTCATATTGATAAATCCAGATGAAAGCCTCAGCTTTCCCTACCACATTGAATGATTCTAGTGTCTGAGTTTGTATGAACTAATAAGACATGTATTTTTGAAATACTAACCATGTTCCATCATGTTCTGGGATTTTAAGGGTATTTCAGTCTCCCCATTTAACTCACATGCCTTGTACTTACTGGAAAAGAAAACCATCTGTTTTTAAGGATGGCTGCACAGGTCATTTTTACACCATCCAGCTCTAGCTCGTTGTCACATCTCAAACAGCTTGTCACAAATTGGACAGGCTGCATGCCTGCTCAGTCTGAGCCAGCACTGCCTGCAGATGACAGCAGTGCCCAGCAAGTTACAGCAGTGTCCTGAGGGATCCTGTCACCTGCAGCAATTCACAGGAGGGACGCCTGGACAGGTTAGCTTCACAGGGCTTCTTTGCCCAGAACAGACAAAAGGTTTTGCTCCTGATCTATTGCCACAGTGCTCTATATAACACATTTTAATCCACCCCACCACTCTGAACAGTGAGTGGTTATAGGAGTGACACACTTTGGGACAGATCTCCTTAAATCATGAGCACATGTTACTACAGCACAGCAATACTCCTGCACTGCACTGTGTTATTTAAGGTCCATTAAGTTTTTACATCATTTCGCATGCACATTGTAGCTCTGGGGCTTTATCTTCATGGAATTCAGAATCTATGTTGTTCTAGAACTTCTGTTATTTTGTGCTCACTCCACCTCTGATCAACTTTTAAATTTTAGCTTGTTGAATGCATTATTGTGGGACAGTCCTAAATCTATGCAATAACTAAATTCAAAAATGTGTGGTGGCTTAATGTACCACTGTTTGAGTCAGACTTTTTGATAGGCTTACTTATCAAAGGAAAAAATAGTTTGGATTCAGCCCAAGGTGAGAAGAGCAGTGGTTTAGGAAACGATCAAATATTAGCTGTCTGAAAACAGAAGTAAAAGAACCACCCACAGCATTTCAGGCGACTCCTGGCATTCAAAGGAGGAAGGTAATCTGAAAATTTGAGTCAGTTACTTATGCAGTAAAAAGCTGTCTCTTGAATTCTGCTTACCCAGATGTACCTAGCTAATGATTTTTACTATTGAGCACATGCTGTCAAACTTGCATATCAAAGAAACAAAACAAAATATTACAAGGTAACAATTTTGAGAAAAAACTCCAGGAAATAGAAGTAAGGATGTATGAGAGAACAGAATACTCAAAAATAATAGAACTTTTTTCAAGGAGACAACCAGATGGCTCAAGATGAGTGCAGCAACAGAGGAATCTACTATTTACATTTTCTGTCTGAATGTTTACAATAACTTTCTCAAAGAGGGCAGTAAAGGTTCAACTTTTACACAGCATCTATTTCTATTAGAAACACTGGAAAACTGATGATTTTTTTATTTATAGGACACATTTATTGACAAAGTTATTAATAGGTTACTTGATGGTAGTGGAATTTTTTTTTTTTTGCAGTAAGGCTAGATTTTTTGCTTATATTCTTTCAATAAGATTCTCTTCCCTCTCAGTTCCCTTTGGGAAGCCTTTCCAAGGTTGTTATGAATGTGTTATATCTGCAATATATACTTTATTATCGCAGCCTGTCAGCCATACTCCAGGAGCTGCTGTGCAGAGCTGCCAGGTTGACTCTTCACCCTAACTTCACTTCAGCATTCTAGTTTAGGTTGGTTTCTCTAGAATATAGAGCAAAACCAGAACATTTGTATATCTGTTGCAGGTGAGGAATAACTCCTTCAGTAATGCTACTGAGCAAAACCACCTCTTTTAAGTCTCATTTGTGAAATCTTCCTCTCTACATTGGCATGAAAGTGTTACTGCCTGCTACCACATACAATTCAGCTAATAAGGCCATGTGTTTGAAACAATTCCCCAAACTATATAGAACTGCTCTATCCTACTTACTCAGCCTTTCTTACTGCTGAATATCGTTGCTTCAAAGAGGGGTTAAAGCAACCACCATTAGGAAACCAGCCTTGCAGATGACACACATGAGGAGCAGCTCAGACCAAAAGTATCAAGTCAGGGAAAGATACACACAGCAGGACAGAGCAGCCCTCTCACAGCCAGCCCTGAAGCTGTAATAGCCAAAAGGTATTATCCACAAACAGGTCAGCTGCATTCACTGGGAGGGATGTAGGTGTAGAGCAGCAGGGTGATTATATAAAGCAGCTTTGCAGTGCTGTGAAAAAACATCAGAGAAACAGAACCCTCATGAGGTGAGGACATAGAAGGAGAGACCCTCCATGTATGATTAAAAGCAAAACTTTTATGTCTTTAATAGAAACAGAAGTAACTTATTTCAGGATAGTGTTATACAGACTACATCTGTCACAACTAAGGAAGGGTTTTTGCCACAGGGACTGTCAGTAGTCAGCTGGCAGACAGACATGATTTCTGGGATTAATGACAGCTAGAAAAGCATCACATTTTACAGCAAGGAACATGAGAGGGATGGACATGCAAAGGACATCAACAATTGCAAAAGTGGGCATGGCCTTCCTTCTTGTGATGGGATAAAAGACTTGCTGAGAGGGAAGATAATTTCCATGCAGCAGAGTTAAAAATAAAGTGAGAAATCTGTGTATTGCAAGGGTACTGAGGCAGTGCCAGGACACGGAGTTAAGACTATGTGAGTATGTACTTTAACTCACATGTTCCTCCTTTGTGTATCAACACACCTGCAACTTCATAGGTCTCTTACCAAGAAGGAGGAAAGATAGCTACAAATATTTTTGTTTTGACTTCTTAACTATTTGGTCCCAGATGAAGGGAGATTAGGGCCCTTAATGACAAGAAGGAAGAGCTTCTGTTTGCAGAACCTGCTGGGTAGCAAATAAACTAATAAATCTCTACCACTGAACATGGTTTCACCAAAAATATGTATTTATCACTTGGCAATATATTCAAAATGCACAAAGTGAGATGAGCTAAGGGAAGCACATTTTCTGTTTGCTAAATTCATGCAAGGTCTCGCAAATAACACAGTACTGAAGTCAGAAAAGCATTTTGTTTCTGTCCACATCTGAAACTGGCCAGCAGCTGGAAAGAGCAGCCATCACTTTGGAAGGCAAAAATGTTCCAAGGACACAATGGTAAGGTCAAAACATTCTAATAGCTAAGCACTATTAAGGTGTGCAGATGAGGTGTAGAACAGACACACATGGTGCCTCTTTGCAGTGAACTAGTGCACATAATTTACTGTAAGTAAGGGCACATGGAAGCACTGGTGCAACACCCTTCAATAAAGGGCAGTCAGGGTAGGTCAACCAAAGGCTGAGAAAGGAGCACCCAAATTCTGATATCAGTAAAAATTTAATGTCAACAGAAAAATATTAGTTGTTCATATCTGTGATAAAACATCTTTTTTTTTCCCCCCCAAACAACAAAAAAGTTGACCAAGTGAAAATGAACTGCCAAAACTACACCCACAGAGATGATTTCAAGGACAAGTTCTATCTAGAACACTCATGCACTTGCAGTAAGGGAATAATCACACTTCAGGCTACTTTTTTACGTAACACATATATCTACACACAAATTAAAGCTAAGCATAGGCTGAACTTCTCACAGTTTGAAATGTGGAATTCAGATGAAGTCCCTGTTCCCACAGCTGATTCACCAGCCCTTATCTAAGGAGCCCCTATCCCACATAAGCCTGATCAAGCCATGAAATAAGGTGTGGCACAGCATTTTTGCACTGCCAGGATAAGGTGTGTGTTCCACAGAGAAGCAGAGAAAGCTAGAAAGGGTCTTCAGTTTCTTGGGAAAGAGGAGCTAGTAATTAAGAAAGAACAGAAGAGGGATGAGAAACTTACTGGAAAAAGAAACTTGCCAAGAAAATCTCTGGGAGTTATGGAAAACCAGTGACATTAATCTGCTTCATCTGTTCTTTCCCCACATCTCCAGCAACAGAGATCTGGAAACGATGAGCTCACAGCACCTCTGGTATTTGAAGTGCATAATTTTTCAGTCAGCCTAGCTTGCATTTTCTGACTGGAACAATCTGACCGTATTTCCTTGGGACAGAGGCAAGAATATCCTATACAAAGTGATTTCAGTAAGAATTATGCTGAAAGGATAAGAAACAAAAATAAGCAGTTTTAGTGAGAACTAGTCAAAGCTTTTTTTTTCCACCCCTAATTTATACCAGGAGTTGCATGGCCCAGAGCAACATGAAAAAATTGTCACATGCATAACACACTCATTCTTCTCGTGGGCTTGGCATCAGCTCCTGCTTAATTTGTCTTTGGTCCCAGCTCAGAGAGCACAGGAACAGGAAAGAACCAGCCCAAAAGGCTGGTGGGTAGCCAGGACACCCCTGGGGGTGCAGGGGCAGGCTCAGGAGAGCAGGGGCCCTGCCTCAGGAACCCCTCCCTCCTCTCTTCTGTTTTTTTATCAAGGCCTGCCCATCTGCAAGTGCTGGGCTTCCCCTGCTGGGATGCACACAGACACCGCTGTGAACTGACTTTACAAAAAAACCCAAAGTGCACCCTTGGTTCCACAATCATTATAAAAGAAGGGCTCTAGTAAACATTCATATAACACCAGATCCAGAGCAAAAAGCAGCAGCAAATAACACATACTACTACTCACTAAAATACTGCTTTGAGCTACTTTTTTTTTTTTCCACAAGAGATTTTTTCTGCAAGTCAAAAATCAAAAGATCTTTTCTCATTGCACTGCTTTCTGGAACAGAGGCTGTATATTAAATTAGAAGACCTATACTTTTTGGTGATTCAGAAATCACCTCTTGGACCACAGGCTCTCACAAACAGCTTTCAAATGCCACTAATTTAAATAACATGACTGCCCAGAAAGGAAAACAGTGATCAAAGAGCATAATGTACCATTTTTGGCTGAAGGTGCAGCCTTATTTACTGCATATTAAAATTAACAAAACCATTTACCAGATATTTATAACCTCATACATTAAAGCGTAAGATGCAGTTCTGCTTGGAAAGGCAGCCCAAGAGAAATTGATTATCATTGAGTTAATTCTTTTCTGTATTTACTCCTTCTTTATTTTTGTCAATTTAGAAAGATAAAATAAAAATAATGAGGAAGTGATAAAGGTGTAGGTTTTCTAGCCTCCACTCTTCAAAAATACAGTAGGATCTTCCCACCCTTGCAACATGATCAATACAGAGGGTAATGTGCTAATAAGGTTTTAAGAAATGAAAAGGTTGTCCTTCTTCAGCGTTACATAAAATGCCATGAACAAAATCAGCAAAATCTTTTCAGAAGAGGAGGGTTTTGCTGTCATATTTCAGCTACAAAAAATCCTGTTACAACTCCATAAATACATAATCCACACAACTGGATTTGAAGCTTCCCTTATTTGCCAGCCTATTCCCAAGACAGAGGGAAGGCAATGGAAGAAGAGTAACCCAGGACAAGAGCACTGGTCCTCACCAGCTCTCACACACCTGAGCTTCCTTCTATGCAACCTTCCTTCTATGCACAGCAGAACAAAACAATAAAACACTCACATTACAACAGGGAGGTCATTTGTGACCTGCAGAAGTCAGAAGTCATTTTCTAACCACAAAGCTATCAATGCAGCCTCAGGACTGTAGGTATCATCTTGCTTGCTCAGGAGGTGTTTAAATAAGCTCTTGGTTTTTGTGCGAGGTCCATTCTGAGCACAACTTCGTATAGGAGTTCATCCCTTCGGTTAAAAAAAAAAAATTATTTAAATGTCAAGGACCAAATTTGTAGAGACCTTCTTTCTGATGGTAGGAATCAGCCTTTTCATCAATAGAAGAGTTTTGGAGCTCCCAAGCATGAAATGGCCAAGGAAATCTGGAGGTCGCTATGCAGGCCAGGCCACCAGAGCAGCCCTGGATCTTCTCTAGAACAAAGCTTTTTCTTCTATAAATACTGCAACAGTTTTTACTCTACCAGCAAATTCTTATCAAACAATCTCATCATTCCACTCTTCAGCTCTATTTGTGCAGAACATACTATTATGATTGTTCTAGCCAATAACAGAAGAAATCAACTTGTCATGTAAGGCTGAAAACCAGGGATCAGGAGAATTCAGAGTGTATAGACCAAGTAGACTAACACTTGTAACATGTCAGAAATGAAAGACCCTCAAAACTTTTAATTACTGCACAAGTATCATCTCAGTCTCTCTTTACCCAGCAGTAGCTGACCACTTTTCACCTATTATTTCACCTGACCCTTTCTAAAAGCCAGCTCATAAAAACACAAAGAACCCACCAGCTGCAAGTTGTGACCCAAGATGAAATCATCTCATCCCCACAAGGTTCTGCAAGAATCATTGGAACACATTTCCAGGAAGAAATGTCAGCCTCTGTCTACTGAAGAAGGCTGCTTGCAGCAAAGTCTGTCTCCAACTTAGAACAGCACAAGATCATCCACTTTTGTATCCCAGATCAACATACCAGAAATCAGTCCCAGTGCACTTAATTACACTCTCTGGAGCAAGTGAGATGGTCACTATGCCTCAGCTTGACTACCTGAGGAAACCCCACCAATCATGTATTTAAATACAATACAATACATTGGTAAAGTGTTGGACAAAACTGATCATTTCTGTCATGTTTCTAACAAGACTTAGTTTGGTGCCTTTCCTCTCTTTTTGTGCCCAAATTAAGTTGAGGAAGTTTGGCTGCTGCTGTCAGAAGGCTAACAGAAAACAGGATGGTTATCAGAGACAAATCAGAACAGCTGCAACTTTGAGCTTCATCTTGCATTATATCCAACACAGATCAGGTAATGTTGAATTAACTTGAAGCTGTAATGCAGAACAAGTACATTCATAGTGATAGAACTCTTGATGAGACTAGACTGATTGCAAAGACTTCAGCAGGTCAGCTGTAATGAAGCAGTTCAGCCATTATATTCCCTACTTTTGACCTATACTCCCAGTGTATTTTAGAGTATATTACAGTCTGGCATTTTAATTGAGAAAATTAATCTGTTCTTACAGCAGTAGAAAGGTTCAGTGGTTTGCAACAGTTCAGTTTGCCCTGCAATAATATTCTAATCCAGTTTTTCTTATCTCAACCCTGCACAAGGCTTGCACCCCTAACAGTAGAGAGTTTACCAACATGTCAATGGTACTTCCTTCCCTTCCCCCAGCAGCCAGGGAAAATATCCTAAGATGATGCATTTCCCTACTGCATTTATATATATGGTTACCCTTGGTTTTACTCTCCAAATACACCTCATTTTCATATGTAAATATTTGAAGGAGCTACAATTTTATTCATTAGATCTAAGATCAGTGCCCTTGTTTAAGCTTTTTTTAAAGCTTAAAGTGATGCACTGATAATAAAAGAAATGAGACTTGTGCAAATAGGCTTAAGACCTAAAAATACTGAGGGCTAGTGCCTCTGCCAGTGTAAGTCAGAACACTTCCTTTGATAAAGCTCTGTTAGTTAACAACAGGATCCAGTCCCACCTGGATTGCCTCTAAAGTAGATAAAAGTAATGCTGAACTCTGAGGCATGAGTTCCAAAGAGATTTCAAAGAAACTGCTTCTGTTTCCCCAAAGTTAAATTCAGATTCAAGCCACCCACTACCTCTAAAGAACCTTCCTTTTATTCAAGCATATCAAGTCCTGGATGAGCTTGCTTGAAAAAATTGTACATGGAATAGTCCAATAGATACACTTCTGTTTTGCAAAGGTATCAAGGATCAGTAATTATATACTCTTACTCTGAAACATATGATACCTGATGTAAAAGTGAACACAGTTCTGAGCAGTCATTTAAGAAAAGAGAATCTGTCAAACTAAATATCAATCCTGTGTAGTCTGATCATAAAATGAAATAGTACTGAAAACTGACTGAAGGTTTTGCTATACTACAAGATAAGATCTTGGCAAATAAAGCTGTTGCAAATGTTTGAGAGGCTCTTATGCATGTATTGGATCATGCAACAGTTTAAGGCACTTCCTTCCATTACAGAGCTGGGGCCTCTGTCTGTAACTAACACACTTGAATTTTATTTTAGGCTGTGTAGGCTGTGTAGGAAACATTCTTTTGCATTGCAAAATCCTTCAATACTGTACACTTCAGAGGTTAAAATAAAGTTTACTTGCTTGCTTGCTCAATAATGACTGAGAATATTAATTTTCTGTGCTGGTGGGAAAAGGTGCAATATTGCCCAGTATTTCATCTGCTAGCTGTGTTTCAGAAGTCTCACAACAGAAAACAGAAATTAAGAGTCTTGAGTCCTGCTCCTGCAGGCAGTCTGTGCACAGTCCCATGCAGGAAGTGACAGTGTGAGCTAAGCTCCCAACCCTCAGGATGGAGGCCAGGTGTAGCAGCGTCTCCAGCAGCACCCTGCTGACACTCCATAAATGCAGCTTCAAGAAAAAGAGTTGCTTCTTGGTCAGATGTAACAATAACAAACATCCAACCTTATCTACACAAGGCAATGTACACAAAAGCACGGTACAAGGCTACAGGAGAGTAATTTTTATTTCCTGTAGACAACTGAAATGGGATTCCAGACAGTGAATGTTATAGCCCTTCCTCTTTTCAACGTCTTCAGCTTTGTGAACAATAGTCTAGCTCAATTATTTGTAGATGATATATAAAGGCTATTGCTGAAGGACTACAGTTATTAGAAACATCATCTGAATATATGCAATGCCTTCTAGAATATTCTAAGATTCTTCATGTGGCAAGCTTATTTGCCAGATGAAATATTTCAAATAAATATAAAAATACAGAAACATATGCAAAGGTTCATTATGGATTATTTCATTTAAATTCACTCTTCATTGCTTCTCAGAATCTCTTAGGTGACTCAAGTACAACTATATAGCTCAGAAGAAAAGCAAGCCACCTTTTTTTAAAACTTCAATAGACACAACGTAGCAGGTTTTATAGATGCAACATACCCAGAATTTATACACTCCTGACTACAATTTAGGAATTTTTTCTTTGCCTTCTGTTTCCTTGATAGTCTCATGCTTTCTGGGATTTTGTTTCTTAATTTGGGAGGGGCTATGAATGCAGGCATGCTGAAGAATACTATGCTATTTACATAATTTTGGCCATTGACATCAATGAGAATGAGGCTAGAGCCAATAAGGCATGTCATCATAAAAGCAGTTTGCAAACTGTAACTGCTCATTCTTCCCACGCTGCTAGGAAGGTGTGATTAGTGATGCCATTATCCTCATCTTACACTGCAGAAAGAATTGTAACAGTGGCTGAGACATTGCCAAGGGCCTCGGAGGGAAGCAGCATTTGGACAAGAAAATAGACTCAAAGAAGCTCCTGGCTCAAAGGGCAATGGCACTTTTCATAACTCTGAAGAGAAAAGCAAGATTTAACTAATAATAAGCCTGTCAGATGTTTAGGTAGAAAATTAAGATAGGACAAAGACACAATAATCATCTCTTTAATCATCTTAGTGGTATCTAGCTTTTTTAACATACCAAAAAGCATCTGTACTTACATAGATAAAAATGATAATGTAATGAGAACAAACAATTCCACCACACATCCACATTTAATCTGCTGAGAACATGAAGGAGATGTCTTTGTGTGTAGGTCTAAATTTTGAACATTTTAGAAACTTAAGCAACTTGAGTTACATGAATCTGTACATAAAGGACATGGCTTAGATTGCCCATTCATATTTACATGCATGCTGGGCTATGAATGCCCATAGAAAAGATATAATAAGCATTACTGCCACACAGATTTCTTTGAGCACGTGGTTCAAAATTTTCACTGCTTTAAGTAGGCTAGTGTTTCACTCCTCTGTAGTCTGTAAGTATCTGAGCAAACCTTTGTTCCCTTGTGCATTCACATTTAAGCATGAGATTAGTTATATTTAATCAAGGCTGCATTACTCTTTGCCCCCAAAAAGATGACAGCAGCATGGAAGGTTTATTCTAATTTTTTTCCAGTGAGTCAGCCTAAAATTAATATAGTCCTATTGCAGAAATCCACAGAAATTGATATAAAGACTCCTTTTTAGGCCTGATACCAGGGCAAGTAAAAACAAACCTTGAAAATTACATATACATACCTCGGTGTAAAAACCCTGAAGAGAAACTACTTTTTCTCAATGTAGAAAAAAAACTGGGTTTCAGTGAGCTGCTAACTTTTAGAAAAATTTCTAGGAAAGATACTATAGGTGAAGTCCAAAGAGTTCTGAAACCACTAAAAATTAGCATTTCCTCTTTACTGTCCACTTCTCTCTAAACACATTTCTTTTGTCCACCGATAAGTCAAGGCATGTAAGTTCCTCTTTCGAAGTATGCAGTTAAGAGGAACTGCCCCAGTAGCTCAAACAAAGGTAGTTGTAACATTCAGAATTTGCCATGTGACTAAGATTTGAAGATTGATGCTAGGTGGCAACAGATGGGTCAGAGCTACCTACTCCAAACCAAATTAATAACCCCTCTGCAAAGGAGCTTCTATATCATATTCAACTCGAAAACCTATAAAAACACTGGGATGGCAGTAAGGGGAGGGACATAGAAGTCTTTGCAGGGAAGGAAGAATTTGGCCATAGCTGCACCACTGGGGAAAGAGGGGATTCTGCAGCAAGTTAACCATGCACATAAGTATAAGCTACACTGCTGCTGAGCTGCAGCATTCAGAGACCTCATGAAAAAAAGGATGAACCACAAGTTAGTCATGCAGTTTGTCCCCATATAGATCTCTGGAATGGGCCCTATAGTCATTTAGTGAAACAACAAGCACAGGAAAAAAGCCTAATCAATGAAGAGATAATGGCACATTAATCGGTAGCAAAAACAAAGGGTGAAGGGATGTGCAAAAGAGCCAAGAGTGCCTTCAGAACAGAGTAAGCATACCTTGCCCTGAGCAAGCTGTAAATAAGCACATGTTAGTGGCATTACTGAAAGACAACTCAAGGCAGAAAGCACTGTCAGGCAAGCATATTTTTGTATAATGCAGATCTCTTGCTCGTACTACAAAGGAGGCTGAAACACCTGACCGAAAATGAGGAGGAAGTTGCAAAGACAGGGCTCCAAGTGTTTAACTCCACCTCAATACCACTGAAGATTATTCTTACTTCTACAAACCTAAACCAAAATTAGCAAACAATCTACAATTAAACAGATTTGCTGATATTTACGCCTACTGCCTGTCTACGCAAAGCTAGGATGTATACAACACAAAGACCAATCTGGTGGTTTACAGCCAGATTTATTTAATCTTAAAATTTCAGCCACTCTGCATGCTAAATCTGTAAAAATCATATTATAATCAATATAAAAATAACAATCATAAGAAAAGCATCTATCCTGAATTATCATAGTATAAGATCTATAATGGATCAGATAAAATGAGAATCTTTTCTTTTCATTGCTCAAGTATTAGTTTCAATTTCAGGGACTGGACTACACATTGGCAATGAAAAAGCTTTTCATCAGCAGGCTGCCTGCTGACTCCTGCCCCATCTACAGCAATCCTCCTTGGCCTTCTGCAGCCAGCAGGCCAGCTGTGGTGCTCCACTTCTTACTGGATGCATTTCAGTACCAGAAAAATGAAACACTGCCTGGAATAGAAACTGCCCTGGGCCAGCATTGTCCTCTCATAGGCTGTTGGCCAGCCTGAGCACCCATGGCTAACACAGGACACTGTTGTCACCTCACTTGCTGATAAAAACAGGCAATGAGCTTCAGCTGCACAACTCTATTCCACAACATTCCATTCAGCTACAGAGCACTTCTGGGGAACTTCTGAGAAATGACTGCCTGTCCAAGCCATGTTGCTTTGCCATGTTCCTTCCTCTTCTTGATAATCATACCAATACTGTGTGACACTTGGATTGCTCTGCCTTGTGCAGACTCATCTTGCTGTTTGCTGGGAGGCTGAAAGCTCCAGCTGCAGAGAGGCTGCTTGCCAGGAGCAGAAACACTGGAAAGTCAAGTAGGGAATGTAATTAATGATGCCTGTTCCCTTGACCAGGAGAACACTTGGACCCAAGATATGAAGCAGTAATTACTGAAGTGCACTTGCAGAACTGTGGAAAGGAACTCTAATGTAATAATGAGCAACAATATTCTACAAACCGGGTACATGTGATGCATCATTCAAATGATTACTCACACTGATCACAGGCAAACAGAGGCAGAGATATCACACACTCATGGAAACAGTGCCAACCTGGCAGAAAAAAACTCCCAAAACATTTCTAATGAGAAAGGAGACTTTTCTATCTGGAGATGACTAGGCTTCCCAGGACACTCTACCTTCAGAGAAATAATGGCTCTATCTGCATCTCCATATCCTGGAGATGCTAGAACTAGGCAGGTCTTGGCAGGAGCTACTTCTTTTATACTTTCATGATGCTTTAAAAATTGCCATTATTATCATATCTGCAAGCATTTCTTGGTGCCAATGAGGTCATAAAATGCCAGGCAACAGAAGCCACACTTACTCTTCACTTTACAGTCACAAAAATTTTTAAGACAGAGTAGACACCAAGAAAATGAAAACTCCCACTCCTCTACCAGCCAATGGTATAATTATCTTTCAGGTACCTCAGAGACTGGAAGGTACATGAGAAATACATAAGCAACTCAGGAATTTGAGTGCTTCAGGCAAGATGTGCCACTTTTCACCAAAGTCAGGATTACTGTGCTGGACTGAATTATATAATTATGAGGAGAGAACACTTTCTGAAGGAGAAATCGCAAATTTGGAACTGACAGAAGAGTGCTCAGGGTGCTCACCTTAAACTTCCCTGTTCCACTGCAAGAGCTATTCCACTAGATATTCTTTTCCTTTTCTTCTGTCAACCAGCATTCAAGTAACAAGGTGAAAAAGGGAAAGGTGTGGTTCCTGAAGAGGATGCTTAAGTTTCTCTAACTTGGTCTTGCAGTTTTGGGTATGGTGGCAGACTCCAAATGTTGGAGAAAAAAATAAAAATCAGTGGTGAAAGCAATCAAATCTGCTCAAGACAGTTATTGTGTGTGATGCTTTTCCTAAGCTGGAGTACAGACTACACCAACCTAAAGATCTGAGGTATAAAAGTATCCATACAAAAAGTACACTAAAATCTCAAAACTAGTAGGTGGAAACACCTTCCACAAAGCAGTTAAACTGAGGCTGTGGGATTACTCAAACCATATTTGCAATGGCTTGGCAAGTTCCTGCGCAGTTGGTGGTTTGAGAAGGGTCCTTGCCAGTCCTGGACACAGACCCACAGCAGAATGTCTCCACATCTGGCAGTATTTACTATTGCTCTCCTGCCTCTGGCAGGGAAGGGAGGAAGGAATGGGGACTGGCACATGGCCAGGGCTCTTTAGCTGGCCTGAGATACAAAGAGGGAATGGCTTTCCATCTTCTCAGCCATCAGCTCCAGCTGAGAGCTGCACTGAAACAGCTTCCTTTGCTGGCTTATCCCGACTCTGTAGTACTGTAGTTGACATTAGAGATTAATTTAGGCACTATTGCTATCAGTGTTATATTGCTTCCATAAGCACATCAAAAACCACACTAAGCCATCGCAGTTTTAAAAACCAAAGTTATTCAGAAAGGGAAAAACTCCAAACAACACCAGCTAAACCCAGAAGAACTTTAATTTTTTAAGAGTTTGAGAAACAAATCATGACAAAGGAGTGTATAGCTCTATCAGACTATAGCTTTTCTTGGTCTCCCACAGTGGAAATACCTTGACTTGTCAATTTTCCAACCTATTTACACAGAAGTGAAAAAAAAATAATGGTAATTTAAAGAAAGCATAACAGAAAAAATATCTCTTTGGGAAGGGGAATAAGGGCAAATAACTTCTAGCTTGCTCAAGGTAAAAGGCTCTCAACTCTAGAGAAAGAGTATTGAGTGGCACAATATCCTGGAACAGAGCAGTAATAGAAAGTGGTGATTTACAGTACTTGAAAAAGAGGAAGAGAGGGTGGAAGCAAGACCTAGTTGGCATAGTTTGTCTTTTGGCCTTTCCACTTTTCCACACTTGGGCTGGTGTCTCTCTAAGAAGAGACAAAAGTAAAGTTATTTCTGATCTGCAGTGTTACAGAGTTTTTCAGCAAATCTCCATCATAAAACAAATCTCAATGGCCACAAATTCTTTTGGAGTGCACCTGTAAAATATTAAACAATGGTCCTTACAAAGGCCCACTTGTTAATGTACACAGACTCTGCCCATAAAGTCTCAAGTTGGTGAGATTAAGTCAAAGACATTTTTCAAAGTTAGGATTCATGAATTCAGAGTGTGTTTTACAGGTTTTACATCTAATGAGATCACTTCTTATCTTCCTCTGCATTAAAGCGCACAAAACTCAGGTCAAATTCCATCCTTATTTAAAGCCAAACTGGTTGGTTTCAGATGGAAGTAAAGCCCAGGTCAGAATTGGCTCTAATCCTGTTTCTATTTCCTGAATGAAAGAGACATGACCTCAGAGCACTAAAGATCCACTATGAGTCTGCACCTGTCAAACACAAAGCTAGTGTGCACCAAATGAACCACATACTACATGAGTCCTCACAGAAATGGCAATATCCCACTCACCATACAAATGGAAGGAAACCCAAGTGGTACAAACAGCCTATTACAGTTTTAGAGCACGGGTAATTTGACAAAATTTGTTGATGGTGAAAAAATTCTTTTTGCTCTGAAGTAGTACTGGGCAGACTCAGTTTGGCCAGAAAACACTTACCATGATGATTCAGGCATGCAAGAGAGGTGGAGAGGAATTTTTTACAAGGGCATGGATCAATAGGACATGGGGTAAAGGCTTAAAACTGAAAGAAATTAAGTCTGGATTAGATACAAGACTAAACTCTGCACTATGAGGGTGGCGAGGCACTGGAACAGGTGCCGGCAGAGAAGGGGTGGATGCCCCATTCCTGGAAGTTTCCAAGGTCACATTGGATGGGATCTGGTCTAGTGGAAAGTATTCCTTCCTGACAGGGATTGGGAGTGGAACTGGATAGTCTTTTAGGCCCCTTACAATCCAAACCATTCTATGATTCAAACTTGAAAGATACTTCAGTTGCCAAAATTTAACAGACTTTGCACATCCATTTCAAAGTTTTGTAGAAAACAGTGTTTTTAAGGTCTTATTTCAACATTTTCACAAGGAAGTTTTTCTGCCACAAAGAATCAGATTTAACTTTCTGCATATAAAGAAGAATTAATATTCAAAGGCAAACAAGTCAGTTATTGTAAAAGAGAAACAGTCATACTGAACAATAACAACAAATAACAAAAGAACCCTTCAATGAAGGGTTGCAAGCTTGCAATGGATTATTTTTTTAACTAAAAATTAAAGAAAAATACTAAATCCTCTAACAATTGAATCAAAATCAGTATTAAAATTAAAAAAAAAAAAAAGTTTTGCCTAGCCAAACCCCTTCTTCAACAAGATTAAATTACTTAAATAAGTGCAGCTAATTTTTGATTCAGGTAATGCTGAATCAGATTTGTTGTCAACTGTAAGCTAAATTGCATTTATTCCATCTAAAAGGAATGTAGGTCTTGGCTACATTCTTTCTTCATTTTAAGTGTCATGCACTCAGTCTCCTACAACACTCAGAGCAGCACAGACTGCCATGGTCATCCCCCCTCCAAAGAAGAAAACGTCCATGTGGAGCTGCAGAAAGGACACAGCCAACAGCTGGCCAGAACTCACAGGTTTTTCAGGCATGTGCAGAGGAAATGAAAGTCTGTACAGCTCTTGGCTCTGCATAGATTAATTCTCACTCTTAACCAGACTACAGATGCACATTAATGCTTTTGCTGCTATATCAATAAGTGTCAGTATGGAGAGTCATTATGCCAAATTCCAGAGCTCAGCACAGTTGTTTTTCAGATACTCTGGGTTAGCACCATTCTTTTTATTCAATCACACTATAATAAGTGAGATCTTTAGTACAGTTGACTGGGCATTTATTTTGGACTTACCATCTCTCATGGATTCAAATGAATACAGACTAAGTACTGAAACCACTGAAGGTACACTGATGCTTTGGAGTATTTCTGGTGATGCACAAAATTACATTTGACTGCAATTTTAAGAAACAGGGTAGATGATTTCCTAGTGGATCAATTTTGGGATGACAGCTCCCCATGGTCACCTTTTCAGCTTGTACTGGGAAGTTCCTATTTCTTCCCAGTGCAAAAAAATGAGGTTTCTAGGACCTTGCATGCAACCTTGGAGCTAATACCGGCAGGGGTGAGTACTGCTCTTGGTGTCATATGTGATCAGCAAGAACTCCCATAATAGTTTGATCTTGCTTCTTTAGCGTGATATCCTACTCAGTAGCAAGCAGTTAAGCACTATTGATAATATTTCTAGACAGAGATTAGAAACAGCTTTTGTATTTTGTGGTTTCCTTTCTCAGCTTTGGTCTTTCCACATCCCAATTTGTTTGGCTTCCCATGGCTTTTCCCCACTTTCACCAATAGGAAACCTTGTAAATAATACAGATGCTGAACTGTCCTTCCTGCTTCCCTCTGCACTGACCTTCCGGCAGTGCCACATTCAAGGCAGCCAGGTTACACACCTGTCATTCTACCACACAGCACCAGAAACCACTGTGGTGATGGAAGCCAAAAATCCAGCTCTCATTTAAAGGCACTTAAGATATGGGAGAACAAGTATAGAGCTTTCACTTTTTATTATGCCTGACTTGTCCACCCCAATTCCTCAGACAAATTCCAACAGCACTGACCTATGTCAATAGCTACTTTTACCTTGCACTTGACTGTGTCACCTTCACTGCAGGCTCACAAATTGATCTATGATTCCCTTTTTCTCCTGATAGTTAGACAGTAGCAGATTGTCCACACATCTCAGTTAAGCAGGAAATTTTCGAGTTTGACATAAAGGCAGGGGTATCCTCACTGATCCCTTCTTTTATCTCTAGAGGGTCTGTGTTTTTCCCTACTATTTTGCCAGGTCTGAACCATCAAGTTTCTCAATGTGGTGCCTTGTTATAGCTTTATCAGTTAAAGGTACTAATGCATTTTATACACGGTAATCCTCACAAATTCTCTATAACACAAGAGCATTATTTATGCTCCTTTTATTTCTACTCAAAAGCATTTTATTTCTGCTCTAATACAATGCTACACAAACCTGATAAGGACAAAGCCCAGTTACTATAACAGGACAGAACATGCTCAGAACACAAGAGAAATGTGGTGTGGGTTTTTGCTCTCCCCGGCTGCACGCGGCTCTTGGGAGCCCGGCTGTGGCGTAGCTTCCACGTGCTGCCGGGGTTTGCTGCCGCGGGTTGCTGACACGGCTCCGTGTCTCGGGCGCGTGGGCTGGCCAGTCTCTGTTGCCGTGCGCTAGGGACCCGGCAAAGAGGAAGGAATTTGTCCATTTACTCCGTGCTTGGCAGGCACAGTTTATTAGTCATGTGGCGCAGTTCGATGGAAATACGTGACCGCTCCAGGAACTCGCATGGGAGAAAATGGCGCCTGGGTGCCGGCGGGATAGGGCTTTATGGAGGGGCGGGGCGAGAGGATCCATGGCCTGCCGGCCAATAGGGGCAGCTGCCGTGGCGGTGATGTCAGCAACAGCGACCAACCAGAGAACCCCGCAGGGGCGGGCACCGAGCCTCGGCCAGCACGGGGTTTCCCGGGGCCGGACGGCAGGGTGCTTACAGGAGCGGCACAGGGGTAAGAGCCGGCAGCAGGCAACATGGGGGCAGAAACCGCGGGGGGGGAACAACGCGGGGGAAACGCGGGATTACAGAACTTGACTTATTTTAACATAAATTAAAAACCCTAATCTAAACCCAAACTCCAGGATGCAACAGAGAAAGGCTGATAAGCAGCCAGATAACACACTAATGAGTAAAGTTCCTGTCTTCTATTAAGTGGCTAATGAAGATATCCAAGACACCTGCAGCATTTTATAAAGAAAAATATAAAAAGGTCCAAATACAGCATTTAAAAAAAATACACAAACTCATGATATATTAATTTGTCCACGTTACATGTGAATAAAAAAAATTAGCTAAAAGTAACCTTTTGATGATACAAGTCTTATCTGGTTATATAAGACTACATAATGGAAATTGGTCAACATAAATATGAGAGGTGCAACAGGCGAAGACTGCTGAACACTCAGATGTCACTGCATGCACGAACTATTTGTTCACCAAAACACATTATTGTACTTGACCTTCATCTATCCTGACTAAACAAGTACACCTGCAAAATGGAGCAAGGCTGAGCCTTGGGAAAGAAGGTGTGGAAAGAGTCTGAAGCAGCAGTTGTGGTCACAGGCAAGCATCTGCTCCCAGAACTGTATTTAAGTGAAATACTTAATGCAGTGAGAGACAAAGACCCTGGAAAAAATAAGCAATACCAGCACTACAGTTGTTCTGATTTCTCCACAGAAGTGATTTGGACATGAAAATAGTGGTAAGAGGAGCAAGGCAACTGTGGACCAAAGCTGAGATGTGTATATGAGACAAAACTAATGACCACAAACAGCATCTGTAGCACAGCTTACATAAGCAATATTATCCACCTTAACAAAATATCCTAAGGGTTATAAAGTCTGCAACTATCATAACTTCTACTCTGAAGATTTGTTTCTCTACCTAACAGTGATAATCGTGCTTATTTCTTCCTCTTTGTTAGGTAAACAACTAGAAGTGACAGAGCAAAAGTCAATCCTGACAAACCTTACAAAAAGGCTTGTGATAAATGTCAGCAGTTAAGGCCATTGGAAAACAACTCTAGGTAGTGATGCTCTCTAGCTCCCTCCAGTTTGCTCTCATGAGGTGTGGTGAAAAACATCCACCCCAGTAACAGCTGTGAGAAAGAGAAGTAATGTTTTTCATCTAAAACTAGGCAGAGCAGCCAGTAGGCAGAAGCACCACAGAACAAAAGTACGCTTGGTTTTCCCTGTTTTTCCTCTGCGACCTTGGACATGTCATTTGTCTGACTCTGTTTCTCCCCTGCAAAAATGGAGATAACTATGCAAGAGCTCATCAGAATTTACTAACTTCTTGAAGGCTGTCAAGTACTAGATGGAGCCAGCAAGAAGTACAAGAAAGGCTAGCAGGCTGCCTTTTGCCACAGGATGAAGTAATGTCTTTGACTACACATAGAGAAGAAATTTTTTACAAGCACGGTGAGACGCTGAAACAGACTGGCCAGAGAGGTGATAGAAGCCCCATGCCAGGAAACATCCAAGGTCATACTGGACAAGGTTCCTAGCAACCTGTTCTAGTTGAAGATATCCCTGCTCATTGAAATGGAGTTGGACTAGATGACCTTTAAAGGTCCTTTCCAACACAAATCATTCTATGGTACTTTAAGCTACAATTTCACTGCCCTTGGTGTTTTCTCTTCTTGTCCACTCTAAATTAAAAATCTGCTACTGATGTAATCACCAGATAAAAGGAAAATCAGTTTAACAGGCAGTAGTTTAATACCTTGAGAGAGCTTAAATAAAAGCCTCCCAATAAGGAAGCACTGACTTGGGTCTAATAACCTCATACTTTGATCTCAACAGGGTAAATAAAGAGTGAGGCAACTACATGCTGGCCTTAACATCAATTTGTCCTCCCTTTCAAAGGTCTGCATTTCGGCCTCAAACACTCAGAAAGATGACATTTGTGCTACAGAATATGAGCAGTATTGCTGTTTTAGGCATACCAAGTTGAGGTTTCCATGCCTGTCAGTGTTAGCTACAGAGATGGCTTATTGAGACAATAGCTGCAGCCAGAAGAGAGGGCAGTCACACCAGGGCTTGCCTGCTCTGCAGCACATCCCTCTGTTCCCCCTCCAGGCTTTGCCATGACTGCCCACAGTACAGCACAACCAAAGGTCCCTGCAGAAATGGGGCCTCCTGTGCCCCCTCTTCCAACAAGGGCAATGGCAACTGCTCGGACAAAGCTGCTTTTGCAGTCACAGCCAAAATCTTCACCTCACCGAGTCAAATGGGAATGTGCCAATGACTCCCAAAAAGCTAAACTTCAGCCTTTGCTGAGACTATGAAGTGTAGACAGCTTTGACTCACTTCCAACACCACACTGATATTTGGAGGCTGCAGAAGCCCGCACATATTCATTGTTCTGTATCACTCAAACTGCATCAATCTCCATTTATATTTCAGAACAATTTCCAGAAGCAGGATGATATTTTTAAATTTTATTTCATGTTGAATTATACTTTAAAAAAACCCCTATATTTAATTATATAGTTATTATTCATGTCACAAGTGAATGGTAACATTAAATACAACACATTGTACTGAGCCATGTCACAAGCTTTATAAACATAATGACAAGTCAGATTAAGTCATACAAACATTGTCATTTTTAAGGGTGACTACTGGTACTTAGAACCTATGAGACTTTTTACTTTATTTTCTAGGTCAAAATATTTCCTTTTACCCTCTGTAATAAGACTTATTGTTATTTTCCAGATCAAACTATTTCTAAACTGAAGAACAGCTGCTTTCAATATCTTTGAGCTTCTAGGATTAAACTAAAATAGCCTCTTTCAACTATGGGATCTTTCAGGGACTACAATTACCCAGAAATAACGCAAACCCTGTTTGCATATTTTAGTTATATATAAAATCACATTTCAAACTAAAGTGCTCTGTTAGTCAATTTAAAGTTTCAAGTGCTTTCTACTGTACTTAATTTCAAGAAAAATTCTAATTTTTTTTTTCTGTCTATGGAAAGAAAACATAATAACACATTGTGACTTCTAACACAAAATGTTTCCATGTAAATCAGCTCCATGTCTGAGATAAGAAATGGAAGAAGTCTAAAAAATCCAGTTTATTAGAAAAGGATACTTTAAATTTTGATTTAATAACTTGGAACTGGTAAAAGTTGTTCATCATTTTTCCTCCACAGCAGAAAAATTGCTAAAAGTTTCAAGTTTCTGTGTTACTCCACATTTCCAACAGTTCCAGGTTTTGATTATTATCCATGAACAAGCATCTAATATCAGATTTTTGCCAATAACACTGTAGCCACAAGGAGGAAGATTTTACAGAAGGGAGTCAGAGCACTGCAGTGCCAGGGAGAGACCAGGAGTATCTGCTCAGACCTGAGCCATGCTCTGGCCATTAACAAATTTTCCATGAGCAAAGGAATTTCCAGAGCAAATAAGTTACTTACTGGACCTAGATGTTCTCCCACTGAAGGTGATCATTTCCTTTTCATAAGGTAGGTCATCACTTTCAATACCAAATTACATTCTGCAACAAGCTTCCCATCTAAAACATTGGCAGAAGATTTTATTCACATTACTTTCCTATCATGCTGCCCCAACAATACTGCCCTGGTGTTCTCAGGAAACCAGCTCCCTTGAGAAAAGGAGTTGGACAGAATGGTGAAGTCCCAGTTCCTTTGCTCACCACAAGCTGCAGCTCCCTTCAGATTTCTTTTGACTTGCTCCAGCAATACCAAAACGAGGATAAATACTTCCTAACTTGCAAACCTAGCTAATCAAAGCACTACACATCCATTTTGACTAAGTGGAAAAGCACAGGCCCTTCTCCTGGCAGAACATTCTTGGTACAGAGTGAAGAAATCACTGCCTAAGCAATGAGAAGCCATTATGATTCTGTAGGCAAAATAATGCACGTAGACAGAACTGTGCTGAAATTCAATTATATACATCAGACCATGGTTTCATCTGGGGCTTCTCTCATTTGGGACAACCCAGGAAAAGAAAGGTCAAGGCAGAGGAGAGAAGGCTGGGCAGCACACACAACAGGAAGAAACAGCAGAACATTTAGAGGAAGAATGATTTAAGCCAAATTTGAAGCAGAACCAATCCCTTACTTCAGGCTCAGATACAAGTATTCCCAAGCACAGCCAGTAATGGCCACAGAGGACAGCCCTGCTGTGGGGACACCCTGCATCTCCCACTGCCCAGCCCCAGAGGAGAGCAGCCACACTGCTCCCAAACATACTCTATTAACCACTCACACAGTAACCTCCACACAGCTTAGTCTGCAGTAAATCCTCATCAGCATTTGCTCTGAGGAATTAAAGGATTACTTCACTAGAACTGCCTGAAATAAATACTCTGAAGACAACTTCTTTAATAGTTTACTAAATGAACAAGCCCAGTTTAGTTGATGCATCCCTAAGAGCTGAACAAGATTAAGCAGTGGCCTCCTGTTGCCCTCTCCTAATCCCCATCAACCTCGCCCCAGCACAGGCCAGAGCAGGCACCACATCTCAGGTCCTCTGCCAGACCCCTCACCTGCCTTCCCACTGGGGCAGCACCCAACATGCCTCTCCTGCTTTTGAGCACCAGACTTCATTATATGAAGCCTGAAAAACTTCCAAGTATTATCTTTTTCTTTAAATCAAGTGTGGCTTATGTCCAAATGCTTCCAGAATGGAAGCTGAAAGCCCAACCAAGCCAACCTCTAGACTGCAGATATTCAGCACCATTATATTACAGAGATTCCCAAATTCCATAGTTTGTGTCACATCCAAGTAATATCAAAAAAAAAAAAGCACAATGGGGAGTTGTTGCATTTTTTTTAAAGGAAAAGGAAATCTAGCCACCCTCTCACCCTCCTTGTTATCTGAAATGCACTTGTCCAGAAAGAGAAATCAACACATCCAGTGGAGACACCTCAGCTGGGAATTAATTATTAAAATTCAGTTATTAGTTATCCTTTTAACCAATGTTGTCTCAATTTCATAATATAAGCTTCAGACCAGAACGCAGTAACTCAGATGAGCAGTCAATACCAGTCAAATGCCTTGAGGCATTCCTAGATAATTACAGAAGTTGAAGGAGGCAGAAAAGGAATGTCCTACCCAATGGGTTTTCTGCCTGTTAACCATGGAGACCCCTGCATCTCTGGCCTCATCTCCCATCTACTTCTCTTGCCTGGAATGCCAGAAGCTCCATGGTCATGTTTATTCCAGCACAGGTGCACCTAAAGTTAAGATCTCCAATTCCAAATTAACACTACTCAACCTGTCACTAATGGAAATACACAAACTTCCCAGCTGCTGTAATGCAACATAGGAAGGTTGTGACTTATGGCTTGAGCTGCTGCCAGGAGCTAAGGAAATACCCAGGCTCTCCAGGGATTCCATTTTGGCTCCTTCAGACAATGATCTAGCCTTGGACCAGCTGTTACTAACAACAACCATCAACCCAGCCACAGCTATATCAACCACCTCCACCAATGCCCAGTGATAACACAAGCAGAAACCCACACTCTCCCCCACTATAAGTGAAGTCTATTTCTGGAGCCTTAAAAAACCACAGGAACTCTAATGAATTTAGCAGTACTCTCTCATACTTGCCCCATAATTACAGTGTCTATATATACAACACAAATATAAATTATTATAAAAATTTTGGCTAGTCTGCTTCTTTCTATAATCATCAGGACCTCTGTTATGAAAAAGAACTTTTGGAATACAGGGTAGTAAAAATACAACATTAAAAGTACAACTGTAGGCACTTTTTCTGCAGCTACAGGGTTTTTTTTTGGTATTTTTTTCTTGGGTTGTTCCTTCAATATATCTTTGAGCCAGTACAATATATCCGCATAGTCTTCATATAATTTAAATTAAGAGAAAAATTTCCAATCATCTACAATAGCAGGAGGAAATGTTTAATCTCCCTTATGAGGTTTCCACACAGACCGCATGGAAGCAAAACCATGAGGAGCCCATTTCATCTCCTTTGTTTGCAATTTTGAAACAAGAGCAGTTTTGGCATCTGCTGCTAACAGCTCAAGTTCACAACCATTTTCAGTCCCCCTTGAGAAGTGTCAGGCAGTAGCTACAAAAACGTTCTGTGGGATCTTGGAGATTTCAGTACAGGTTATGTATCAGTACTTTCATCACTTTCCATGAAATGTTCTAAGTGTTAATAATGAAATCGGCCAGAGCCTATTAAATACTGTCTGAACTGACAGCTCTGCTATATTATTACTGCGTTTGCAAAGCAATCATTCTGCAGGTTAAGTTATTTTAGGATGAGTGGTGTTTAAATTAAATATAGTCCCCTGTGTTCTTGTTTCATTTAAAGTCTACCACAGACTGCCTGTCTCAATATTGTGCAGCATCAGTAAGTTTTGCTGAGTCTCATTTGTTTGTTTTGCTTTTATCCCTTAGTATTCTTTTTGTCAGGCAAGATGAGGAATTTGAAAGAGTCCTGCTGTAATATTTCACTGGCTTTCATAGCACAAACAACCACAGAGCATGAATGAGGGTGGAAACCAGGCTTAAATAATTTAACCTAAATAGCACACACAAACTCTGTACACCATCTTAGCCAATCTAAGTATCCAACTTCTTCTACAAAAGTCAGTGCCACGTTAGGCCAAAGTGAACAAGGACAGCAAATCCCAGGTCAGTTCTATCCAGGTCTTTCTCTATAAGCACAGATAACAGAGACCCTGTATTTAAGTCAGAAAGAACAGCTTCCATCTCTGCTATGTTGTTAACATGGCTGCACACAAGTACTTACCTACTTAAGAGCATTTTTCAGGGGCATATTATCTCCTTCAGACAATTTATGGCATTAATGAGATTTAACTAATAGCTTTCTTGAAAAGTGAGCACATTGCAGTAGTGGGAATCCACCTATTTCTCAACAGGGAAATATTTAAAGTTGCAGTTTATACTCCACTTTCCCCAGTGGGTTGAAAACCCATAACAAAGATTAGCATTGTATCCATTATTAATACTTACTCAAGCACATATTAATAAACACCACATACATATGCATATAAGTACATACTCTACATCAGCCTTTGAATGCTCATGGCAAGGTATTTCCCAGAGCATACACTGTGCCTGCTATGGCACCAAGTACATTTACTGTTAGCTGAGAGACAATCCAATTTGTAGGAGCAGAAAGAGTAAAAAGACCAGTACTGTGAGGCTGCAGAAGAACAAAGATGGAAATAGAGCAATGAGTTGGATGGAGGTCTGAAGGATGGTCCCTTCCTAAAGGCACTGCTTAAAAACAAGCACAGCCCACAGTGGGTGAGGAGGTCACCATCAGTCACAAGACTTATTTCAATTTTAACATGAAATTACTAAGTCTGGGGAGGATGAGGGAGAGAGAAGAAGCAGGATACTCTAATAATAATTTTATTATCATGAAGGCTATAACAAGACTAGACCAAATGGAAACAATAAAAAAGATAAAAACCTCTCGCTAACATCTGAAGATACTCCAGCAGTGCAGGGTCCAATGCATTCAACTCAGCAAAGTTCAAGCTAGTCAAACCCCAGTACCAGTAGTTTTTCAGAAACAGAACAGACCACAAAAAATAATCTGACCCACACTCAGCATTATACCTCCATAGCTATACAGCCATATTAAAAAAAAAAAAAAAAAGCACTTCAAAAAGCATTTGCTTAGGAAACAGTTGTGGCATCTTAATGCACTTCAGCCCCTACTTTCACTATCAAAGCTACTCATCATGCAGAACCTGACAGCCTCAGAGACATAAAACCACAATAACTTACCTGCCCATCCTGTGGAAAGGAACCTACAAAAATCTGAGGACAGCCCGTGCTTCCAGCAGCTCCTGTACTGCAGGCAGACCCCCACTCCTCCCCAGGCACTGGGAAAAGCCCCAGGCTGTGCCCATCCCAGCCAACCAGGCTCTGGCACTGCTCTTTTGCTCATCACAAACAGCTGGGCAGTGGGAACAGCCCAACCAGCCCCAGCTGGGACCCAGGGCCAGAAGCTACCAAAGGCAGGCACAGAGCCCACACCTGAAGCACCTCAATGCAATGGGGACTATCCTAAATGTCAGAAGCGGGGAACAAGAGCACTGCAAGTGAGCACAGCTGAAATGGGTAAAGCAAAGTGCTGTGTCACAAGTTTTACTGAGGGAATAATTTCAAAGTACATTCTGATTTTTTTTTTTTCCTTTTATGTCAAACTTAAGCATGTGGATCTCTAAAGTCACAGTGTGGTAAGAGCATGTGAATGTTTCTGAAGGAGCAGAAGGCAGTAAGGAAGAGGCAGCCCAGGAAATGCCAGGTGAGGGACACCAATAACAATCAGGAAGCTGAAAATTTTGTGTCATTTTAATACACGTTAAATCACCTATTCTATGAAAAATGCCAGTCCTCCAATTCAACATGAATAGAGGACTTTTATTCACCTCCTTTTTGAAACATTGAACCATGGAAAGCTAGGCTTTGAGTGGTTGGGCAAGAATGACATGGAATTATCAAAACAGCTACTTCATGTTTACCTGATTTTGTATTTTCACAATAGTAAAGCCCTTGGAAATCATCTTTTAAAAAGATTTGTTTTCTGGATGCTCAAAGTAACATCTTAGAAGGATTCTGCAGTTCTGAGCAGAGAAGATCATCACTTCTAGAGCTAGACTCCTTTTAGCTGTCATGAGATGGAGGTTTCAAATCCCCAGAAAACTGAAAATCTTGACACACACCACGTGTTCCCAGAGTCTGCCATGCTAGAAACACTGCTGAACATAGTAGGCCTCCCTCAGCTGAGTATTATTTAAGTCATGTGTAGGTATTTGCAGGGTCAGGGGCCTGAGCTATAAAGAACTCATGGGATATACTGTAATAAAAACTGGAACTAGCAAATTCTTGCTTGAGTAGCATTTATGAAGATTTATTGTAAATATATGTAA
The DNA here is from genome assembly GCF_026979565.1 of Vidua chalybeata. Lineage (NCBI taxonomy): Eukaryota > Metazoa > Chordata > Aves > Passeriformes > Viduidae > Vidua > Vidua chalybeata. Next base: position 15,502,392 of record NC_071536.1, on the reverse strand, counting down.
ACATTAAGTAATAAATGTTGTGAAATATCAGAATGTTACAGGCTTTAGCTGCTCTGTGTGAAAACATTTTACCTAAGATAGCTTTCAAAATAGCCCGTGAATATCTATGCTTTGCCATCTGCTTTTGAATTGAATGATCCCTCGAAAGCAGCACCATAAATATTTCCACAAATGAGTGATCTGTTCACACTATATCCCCTAATGCTATCTTATGGCAGAGCAAACAAATAACTCACATGTCACATCACTGCACACAGCAACAATAAGGTGTACTCTGACTGGGTTTTAGCACATTACTAAGAGCTGCACCACTGGTTATCTCTGAGGATCTAACCTGGCTTTTTAGAGACATATTTTTTGACAGCCTGTCAAGAAAGCCTGGAGATGCACATTGAAGAAAGAATACCTTTATCATCTCATTTTTTTTAAACATGATGAATTCTAATCTGGGCTGAGTCTCAAAAAGATCTGAACAAAAGGATGAATAGGAAGTAGCAAGAGAGGATTTACAAAGGTGTTTTTATAAAATGAAGTCTTAAAGGCAGAATATGCAAAAGGAAATTTTTATGCATCAGTTATAAAATCTGCTCATCTAGTCAGTATTTTAAAATACAAGAAATTAATTTGCTGCATTTATACAATTGTTAGCTTTTCCAAAATGCTCTCAACAGCTTCTTGGGAGACAATGACAATTGTAGCAGCCAGGCAAATGCAAGGTTCACTGAAGTTCAGTGACTGAAGAAAATATTGTCTCTGTTTGATCTTTCCAGCAATGGGTTCAGGCTGAAAAGGGGGCTTTGGCATGCTTTTGGCATTTTTTTTCTGTCTGGCATTAAGCAGATAAGTGGGTCCAGGGGAGAGAGGTGCTGAGAGGTATGGGGAGCATGTTCATCCTCCCTTTGAGCTTTTGCTCTCCAAAGCCCCACTGTCAGTCAGGTTTGATGAAACCAGCAGCTTTGCCCTAGAAATGGACTGGTTTGGGTGCCTACATAGAAGCAAGCAGAACTTAAAATAGACCTTGTACCTTTTGTGGCAAGACCAGGGAGGCTTTCCAAGGCTCTGTACCAGCCAAGTGCTTTGACATTTGCTGAGTCTGCCCAATGTCTGCAGCTCCCTAGTGGGAAGCTCTGTGGGAAAACCCTGATATTCCTTTTATTTTAAAGTAACCACTGGAGAAAGTAATGTGGTGGGGGAGTGATGTCAAATGCCGAAGGCAGATGAACAAAACCAGCCTGATCTACACTTGACACCACATCACTTACTGATTTTTTTAATTTCAAAAATGAATGAAGTAAAGCACTGCTTTAATAAGGCTCCTTTGTTTGTCAGAAATAAAGCATAAAGCATTCAGAGGCATACGTGGGGAAATTATATAGGAAGAGGAGTTAAAGTCCACTTAGTGCAGTTTTCCTTATAGAAGCCATTCTTGTGACAGATGGCCTGGTCTCCCTGCTCTCCTAAAAGGAAAGAAATAGTCCTGCAGGTGGACAGTAAACAAAACTTCAACCAGATCAACTGTTTCAGGAGACACACCCTATGCTGAAGTAGCTAACAGCACTGGCTGACTGACCTCAAAGCCGGTCCTTCCTGTGAGGAAAGACTTTTTCCTTTATGCTGCTGCTGGAGATGTCCTCTGGGTCTAACTCTGCCTGGCAATTAGGAAGCTGACTTTAACATCACAGTATCCAATGCTGTATCTAACTTTGCCCTTGGGTCAACTGGTAACATCGAGGATGTTACCTTTGGCTAACAAATAACAAAAATGAGGCGTGGTTGTAGAAATAGTAATACTCATTTAATGGCACAAAGACCTATAGGTTCTAAGAAAATTAAGAATACCAGATGTTACTGTTCTTTCCAGTTGCCATGCAACCACAGCCACCCTGCTATGCTTCACCTTCCTAATCTCCTTAACAGCTAACTCTAAAACAAGTGCAATTAATTCCCCAATGAATAAGACAGGACATGACCCAGTCCCATGGTTACAGGAGTACTTTGATTGTTTGTATAGAAACACTAAATAGATACAGAACCAGCACACAGCGTGACACAGAGCTGGCATTTTGTACAACAAACACAAGTCATTGTTGCAAACTATGAACTTTCCTGTAGCAGAGGTTTTTAGAATTACCCCTACCATATATTCCTTATGCTGCTAGGAAACACTCTTTGCCAGTTCTCTGGTGATCCAAGCAGCCTCTTACCCTAGAAACCCAGATAGAAATGAGTGTGCTGTGCTTCAGCTGAGCAGCATGTAGAGGCATGGACACAGGGAGCCCACTTACGCCCTCTGAAAATAGCTTTATGAATAATGATCATATTTCCTCTTTTGAGAGCAATGTCTCAGGTGATCTGCCGTGTTCTGGTTTTAAACAAATAGCTTCTGTACCATATGTATGATTGCCAAAGCTGTGCTAAATCAGATCACTTCCATTATCAATAAAATTAATGGTGAACAGTCACTTCTGCTTTTAACAAATATTTGTGTATGTTTATAGATTTAGAGAAAGTAACTACTCAAAAATCCCTTTGATTCTGATGTGGTTCTCATTTACACCAGGTATAGGCCCATGATACTAATATTTCTACATAGCTTCCTGACACAGTGCAGAGCTGGTAAGCAGCCACAGAAATTATTCAATTAGCACTGAATATAAAGATATCCCAAGGTTTCTGATTCAGCATTTAAGATTGTATTCTAATAACTATAGATTGTACAAGTGACATGCCAGTTTTGTCCAATGTCTTATTTCACAATATGGAGAGAAAAATACATGAAAGGGGAAAAAAGCTGTTCCAATTAATTTTCTGTGAATTCAAGCTTAGGGGGAATCATGTATTTGCATATAAACTGTGTAGCAATAATAATGATGACATTTCATATTTCAAAAATTATAGCTTTCTGATATTTTTAAAGGTGCTCTTAAGTGATAAATACTTCAGTTAAGTACATGATAGATGTGCTCTCAAACATTTACAAGTGGTGAAAATTTTCTGTGCATCAGGTATAGAAAATACAGTATTGGAAAGAGCAACATATTTGGCTGTGCAATAGAGTAGTTTTAAATGCTTTCTTTTTCACACCTCCTGTGAATATCCTGTTCCCTCTCAAAACTTCTCATGATGAATCCAAGCTATTCCTGCTTTCAGCTCACTGCCAGAAGTCAGCACATTCTCCCAACATAATCAGATTTCCCAGGCCAACCTGTCCAATTTTGATATGGAGACCTTGATAGTCCTGCAAAAACTGGGAAAAAATTAAACAGCTACAGGTACCTCATTCTCAGAATAACAGAATTATATGTTGATCAAAGCACCAGGAGTACACCCATGCCTGGAACTCTTCATCCAAAAATTTCCTCCAAAGCCTTCCTAGGCATGGTTGGAAATGCAGCACTATAGCCTGTTGCATTGGCAGATGAAGAGAAGAGCAGAACTGACTGGTTACTTCCAAAAAATAAGTGGGTGGTTACCTGGTAGTTTGGGGCTTTTAAGATGGAGGCTGATAGGAAGAAAGTTAGCATGGGTAGGGATGTTAGAATTTAGTTGGTCTGACAGGGAGCAGTATCTGAACTATGTTGTGTCTAAATCAAATAGATCTTACCCTTGGCTTCATAGCACAAGTCTGTACTTGTCCAAATTATGGTTTCATGAGCTCATCAGGTTTTAGGGTTTGCCAGTTTTCATGCACTGTTATTCAAAGCAAGGTTCACAGAAAAAAAAAATCACATGCTGTCTGCATAAAAAGCTCTGCATAGCTGTGTTCTAGAGCCAACTCACACTTCAAAGTCAGACATGATCATGTTAGGCTATAACTTTTCACAGCAGCAAGCACTGGTGCCCTGATTTCCTATTACTGTTTCTCAAGCACATGGAAATGCACAAATTTTTCAGTGTCATACAAACTAATACACAGATCAGTTAAAACAATATTTTAACATTCTGATTGTAGACTTAGATTATTAATTGCTAGTCTGGTCCTCCTTATATTTTCTCATCTTCTCATTATCTGTTATTGCAGTGGATGGATGATAAGGGAGAAAAACAGACAAACTTGAATGGTACTGTAGCCAAAGGGGCATTTAAAATATTGCTCTGCACCTGGGAAACAGGTTTAATTACTGGTGCTGTCAAAATGTTTTAATGTAAACAGGTCTCCTGATGGATCACATTTGCTTATCATCCCCCCAAACACAATCCACTTTATGGTGGGGCTTAAAAGGCAGGTATCATAAATTAGAGCAATGAAGCTTTTATGACTAAAGATGCATCATCTGCTTTTAATGCCTCAAATTATAGAAATTATAACAAGCCTTCACATTAAAATTTAAATAGGATTAAGAGTCTGAAATTCGCTATAAAGTAGGTGTCATAGGCCCGATTCTCTCTGAGTTGGTACAGAGTGCAGACATAGGAGGAAGGCAGCTCCTACTTCTTTCTTTTGGGCAGTTTGGAATTGGTCTGGCTGTTGGTGAGCATTGAAGAGACTGAGCATGCCCTCAGCCTGAAGTAGCAAGGGAGTGTTGGGAGAGCCTCACCACGCCGTGGCTGTGGCTGCTGCTGCTTGCTCTGCAGGCACCACAGCGTGCCACCCGCTCTCTGCCCCTGCACACTGCCCTGTGCCTCCGGGGCACCTCAGCACCTCTGGGACAGGCAGCACACCTCCTTTCAGCTGCTCCGAAAGAGGATTCACCACAGAAATACCTGCACAGGAATTCAGGGATGATTCTGATTACTCTGTTGTATTTGACTTATGTAAGCATCTTATCCTATCCACGTTACTCCTGGTAATAATTCTGAGAGCAGGTTTCATATTAAGCAGTGTTTGTCAAAAGTAGATTTAAAATCTGTAATTATAACATCTGCTTCCACAGCATATTTATATTCTGCTCATACATTCATGATACAGAAACATGGATCTTATTTGACCAAGCACCATTAGGTAAGGAAGCTCTGCTTTCAGATCTGCATATTACCTCAGAATTTAAAGGGAAAAAAAAAGTAAAATAAATGAAATTATTTCACGTAGGTGGTACATGAAAGAGGAATCTCAATTCATCTTATAAATTATTCATGGTGAATTATTCACTTGACTCATATAGAGACAAAGAAGGTGCTTTTTATACTATAAAATCTACTCAGACTTAGAACCTGTATTAATATGAAGTAATGTGTGATTATAGTTGGAGATGTACTTTTAAATAATTCTTGTGAAATTCGACTTTACTAAGGACACTTACTAAGGGTGCACTCTGTTCCCTGGTAAGAGCACTTGTGAAAAGCATGCAAGTGAAATGCAGAATTCAAGAAAAACTAAATGTCACACAACTTGGTAGACCAAACTTCTTTCATTCTTTTGAGGGATGAAACAAACAAGAAAAGTCCAAAACACTCTAAGGGCATTCCTCAAGATTTCTGATTTCTGTTGTGAGACCACAACTTCTCTGTGTGTACCACAGCAGACTTTAGAAACAGTTTGCATTTTTGGCAATATTTAGTAGTTCAGACTTATAAGATCCTTTTGCTAAATTATGGAAAGTCAAAGCCCTGATCCTTCCAGCCTTTAATCATGTTAACAATGGAACTATGAACATTCCCACTGATTTGTAACCAGATTTATAGTTCAGGTGAGTGAAAATACATACATACCTGCCTGTTAGCAGCCTTGGAAACACAAGATGGAAACCTTTAGTCAAACAAGGCCAGTATTCCAGCACTGAAACACTGCTATCAATCAATGCCCTACTGAAACAGAGTTCTGAATTCAAAACAATCCTTTTCTTAGTAGAAATATCTCCCAGAGCTTCACTACTATAGGAATTTGGAATATTTCCCCCTTATTTCTGTTCTATATTCATTCATGTTTGTACGATTTTGGCCTGCTTCAGCATGTTAGGATTGAACTTGAAGATGCTCTAAGTTTGATGAATACCTCATTCTCTTAGCTGAGATCTAGTGTCACACATCTCACACTTGACTAAACACCCCTGTGTCAGCGAAAACTCATCTCCAATAACTAAAATCCTTTGCTGATCAAACATAACTCTTCTAAATGAGAGAAACTGAAGTATTCAACAGCTCCAGAAAACTGTTCACATGTAACAGCACAGACTGGAGAGATGTAATAACAGCTTGCTACCTCCCTACCATGCATACCAACTAGTTCCCATGATGATGTCATATTTTAGGGCAATTATTAACACTAGGAAAACTGGATAGCTGGTGAAGCCATCTAGATGGTGGGATGGGATGGGAAATAACAACTTTTTTCTAGTGATGACAGCAGTAAACCCTTCCAAATTTACAAGATTATTGCTATGATTATTGCTATATTTTGTCTTTCCCAGGAAGGTTCTGGCCCACCAACTCAACAGTCAGAAACCAATGTCATATTTTACTGTCCCTCTCTCCAGTGAACAGGATGTCAATGTAAAATTGCTGGGCATGTTATGGGCTCCTCTTGGTCCAGTTTACTAGATCACCAATAGTTAAGCCTGGCAGCTAACAACAGATTATACCACACCATGCACAATGTTACCCATGGTCTGCCATTAGGCTTTTATGCTAACAGAGTCCATGTTTCTTGAGGAAATAGACGCTAAAATCCAGTATTTTATGAATGAAGGGAAAAAGAAGAGAAAATGTAGTTTACCATTTAAAATGAAAACTGTACTTGCAATAAATTTATAAGAAGGGTGGTCAAACTGAGAACCCAGAGTTGTTTAAAATCACTCAATATTCAAATTCATATTTTTTTTCTGAATGTTAAGATACTTTATTTGTTTTAATCAGGGTCTTTTCCATTGCTTCTGTTAACCAGTGAGATTAAAGCCAGTATGAACTTTAGGCATGTGCAGTCACGCTTCATTGCAGTAGTAGGGTTGTCACTAAGAAGATTGATAAATTGATGCAAAAGAAACCTGATATGCAAAGTTATACCCAGACCTCTTCAACAGGATGTCAGATATTTAATTCAGTTCCCTGTATTTTATTTAGAGTGATACAAATTTTGTTCTGAAGACACCTTTCTGCTTCAACTTACAAATAACTGCAAGATCTAAAATTACCTTTTTATAATTCATTAATATTAATAGGTTTCAATTTAGTCTAGAGACTTTAGAGAACTGTTTATTTTCAAGGAAATAGTATAAATCATTAAGATAATAATCATTAATGCGTGATGCTATTGTATTCATTTATTATATCATCCAATACTAGTAGAGACATAGCTCAGAATCAGAAATTCATCAAGGAGTTTTTATTTTGAGTCCTAACCAGATGACCTTCTGTCTTTAAACAGTATTTTTTGCTTAAAAGTAGGCTTTTTAAAAATGGTATGCCTTAGAATTGGCAATTAGAAGTTTTAATTATAATGCAGAGTCTTAGCATAATTTGTCTCACCTCACCTTCTTCTATCTGTCCAGAAAGCTGCATCTTTTTCCCTTTCAGATATATTTCTATTCATTACTATGACTTGAAAGTACAAAGTCTTTTGTGCTTTACTTTCACCTTTCAACTTTTAATCCAAAGAATTAAATGCACTTGCAAAGGATTTTTCCTTCAATAGACACATATTAGAGACAGGCTTAAGTTGCAAAGTTTGCATCTGTACCTTCATTTTCTTTATAGACACTAGGAAAACAACCAATAACCTGCATAATTTTGGAAAAGGAAAATGTCTTAATGACAATTAAGAAGACAATTTAAATCACTTTAAAAAAAATTACTTCTAGTGAAAGATTATTAAAAGTTCTCACTCTTGAAATCCAAAATGCTGTGAGATCCATAGCTGATGATCTGCTGATCCAAACAAGACAAAGCAGAGAGCAGGAAGATCTATGGCTTTACTCCTTTCCTGCAGCTAAGCAGCCACTCTGCTCCTTCTAAAAGTAATCAAAAGGGATTTGGACATTGCTAGCAGACAGACACAGAACTGTCATCACAATATTAAAACACAGAAAATAAATGTAGAACAATCTGAAAGTCTAGCCTTGAAAAACCAGCTTTTATCCTTCAGTTAATTAATTCTGGAGAAAATTTTTGATCAAATCTCATTTTTAACCTCCTGTCAGTTGGTGAATCGGCCTGTTTTTCTCAAGGGGGTGTTCACTGATAACTGTCTTATGTCATACATCTTCAAAGACTTCTATTTTTTAAAAGAAGACTTACACTGGGAAAGGACTGGAGGTCTTTCAAAATTACAGTACAATGCATAGATTTAAGTTTACTTGTAAGAGGTTTCAAGACGTATGTGTCCCACGATGTGCCTCTCATGAAAAGTTCTTTTGATTTATCACTGAAGCAACAATTTGAATGTCCTTTTCAGAAAGGACAGCTTTTTGTAGAACAAATTGTTTCATAAATACCAAGAAAAGTAATTATTTTTGTGTCCTTATCCCAAAACATCTATATTTTGGGGAGGAAATGGGGGGGAGGGGGAGAGGGTAGGAGAATACTGATCAGCTAGAAATTATTACTAAATACTGATCAGCTAGAAATTATTACTAAAAAGAAAGAGAATTACTTTTACTACTGTGAGAGGGACAATAGCAAACTAGCTCTTGACACAACTTTCTAAATTGATTCATAATTACACTGCAGCACTGCACACTGCAAAGTTGTTTCTACACTAAACATCAGTCTGGACATGCTCACATTTTTTGGAGTGAAAACAAGTATGCATTTTTCTCTAGAGGACTGCATTGTAGGAATATTTGCATTACAAATGTGACACAGAATTTCATATACTTTGGGTGCTTGCTGGAAACTGACCCTGTACCATAGGCTTGAAAATTATTATGTATTAATTGAAGCTTTGTGTTTACACACAGATTAGCAGGCTATCTAGTACTTATATCTTTGTTAAGAAAAATCTTCTGGGAATGTGAAACACTGACCTTGGCAGTTCCTTTACCAAGAGACAGAAATTCAAAAAAAACTTGCAACTTAATCTGCATTTGAGCTATGTCAAATGTTGGATTGCAAGTGTATATGATGCTTACTCAATTACTATTTTATGTAAGGGAAGAGTAGAACAACAGTGCTAAAACATTGCACAAAATTCAAAGTTAGTAACTTTTTACAGTTAAAAAGATGTCTTTGAAAGACCTTTCTACAAATTTTATAACTTAAATAAAAACTTAAAAACTTAAATAATGTGTGGATTATTTAGGCCTTTGTATTATTGCTAAGTGAGGACATTTTCTGCATGGTTCTATGAAAACCCCTTGCTCAGAAAAGTTTTACATAAGGCTTACCTATTGACAGTTACTTTTGCAGGAGGCAAACTTAGTGAACTCCCATCTTTTCAAAGAAAATTTCAGTCCTGGATACAGAAATTGTATTAAAAGTTAAGATCCATCTCCTGTAAGCTGCAAGTTGTCTGCAAATATTCCCTGAGCCACTGTGCACCTTGGATCCTGCAAAAGAGGACCAGAAGTTTTAATGCATGGTTTAAAATATTGCTCAGGGTACTTGTCTCCAGTCCTTCTCTGTAATTTGTTCCTGTGTGAAGTTCCAAGAATCAACTTTTTCCCACACAAGGGTCAGGGTGGACACAGAGCCAGAGCAGAAATGATGGCTGACCCTGGTAACAAGATGTGGCCCATACTCATGGACTGGAGACAGGCTGAGGACTACAAGGACTCCCAGCATTTCAGATGCTGGTGCCTGCCATTACTTCAGTGACTCAGTGCCTCAGAGCAACTCACTGGTGCAAACTGCTCTGTCTGTGACTGCTCAAATATAGAAACTTAGACCACCACATACAAATTTCAGAATATTTTTGTAACCACACTTAGTACAGAAGCCAGATTTCTTGTATTTTAGTGAGTGCTAAATATGATTCTCTCTGTGGTCCTTGCAGTCAAACAGCAGAATGGTTAAAACACCTTTAGAAAACCCAGATATCCATCTCTATCATATTTGCTGCATTGCTGCTACCTACCCTAACCCTTCCAGTTAAGCTTAGGAAGTTGGTTGCAGAATAAACCTATGTTAAAAACTGCCCTAAGTTTTATCCTAATAAAAGATTAAAACTTTTTTTTGTTGTTGTTGTAAACACAATACAGCCTATGAAAGGATATTTTTCTGAGTGACAGCTGAAAATCCATTATCTGTAACATGTGCAGTAGAAATTTCACATCCATGATTATCACACCATTAAGAAAAAAATCAATCCAGTTCAGTGACCTATTATCCATGGTATTTGATTGGATGCAGCCAACACTTTTTCATTTAGATAAAACTCAGGTTTAAAAATTTTTAAGATTTCTTTACCCTTTTAAGGGAAATACAAAAGATATGCTGCACTACAGTTGTATATCATGCTGAAATTGTATGGTGTGAATCATTCAATATGTATTGCAAAAAAAAAAAAAATCTGTTCCCTATACATCAAGGGAACCAGTACTTAAGAATGGTGAAAAAATGGAACTTCCAAAGTACTTTAACACCTGAAATGGAAGCATTAAGGTGCACAGTTTTGAAACACAGCAGTACCTGTAGATACAGAAAGGAGCATTGTGTAATTTCAGAAGTCCCCACATGTTTTCAACTCACATATCTGTCAGTAATGAATGTCATGATGGACACGTATGTCTGCTCCCCTAAGTTTTCGTCCTTCTATTCCTTTGTTTGTAACATAATACCTCTGCACAGAAACAGATAGGAAATAGGGCAATCTCGCACACCCTCTTATTTCAGGATTTCTGCTGCCTTTTTTCCTCGAGTTATTGCTCTGCCTGGATCTGAGCAGGCTCAGCAGGGGGCAGCTCTGAAGGAGCAAAGGGCAAGCCCTGCAAAGCACTCTCACTTTGGCAGCATTATTTGCTCTGTTGTGTACAGCAGCAGCTTGCCCTCTGACAGGCAGGAATTCTGCAGGTTTTGTTGACTGTGGCTACAGGGAAAAAATCCCAAATAGCGATGGTTTTGGCTGAAGTCATATTGGAGGGAGCCCAGTTATTCCTCTTCTCTCCCCTACTGAGACTGGCAATGTGCAGCTCAGGAAGGTGCTGTCCTTCTACAATGCACACAGACTTTGTAGTTATTAGGCAGAATACAGAATACAATTTTGGCAGTGTGCTGTATTGATTATGGATGAACTGCAGTGGTATCAATGAAGCTGCCTTCACTACTGACTGCTTCCCATTGCATAAGATAAGACCATTCACAGTTAAAAGCTGTTTCTTCATCTTTCCTCAGGAGCCAGAGTTATGGAGGTGCTTGTGCGCCCACTACAATCAAACTAGAATTATGTCTAAAACTTTTCCACAGTCACAGGCTGTTAATGACTGCAGTGCTCACAAGAAGTCTGCTTTCATATTTAATGCTTTATGGCAATATATACCAATAAGATTTGTACCACTCCACTTAGACTTTTAGCTTTTAAGACACACTTTTCAAACCATGAAATGTATGGATAAATTTTTTTCAGTGGGTGGGAGCGTACTCAAGAAGAGATTAATGGGAGAAGAAAGACAAACAGGTAGCAAAAGGGATTTAAGGGATGAGAATCTCAACAAGGATACAGAATGATAGAAACTCCCTCAAAATTCCCATTTAACATGTTAATAAAGGATATTAAGTACAGAAGTGTTCTGAGGGAACAAGATAGATGCAAATATCAAGAACTAAGTAGTAGCTAACCTTTAGGTCTTGGATTAACATGTGCTATGATTTAAGAAAGTCCATAAAAGCCCATCAATCACAGTCTCTACTCCTTTCCTTTCTTCAGGTCCACATAGCAAAGAACAATTTAATACTCAGGCTAAGAGGCTTAGGTATTGGCTTTTACACAATTTTACTGCTTTTCTGTCACCAGGGCTACAGCTATGACTATTGCTACTACTGGTAAAGAAATAAAAGTTCAGCTTTAGCTGAGTGCTTTGAAGTATTTAGGCAGACAATGCAACTGAACATAAAAATAATCATCAGTTTCTCCCAGGGAATGTAATGGAAAATCTAACACAATTCAAGGTTCAACATTTTATAAACAGATAATATAATATTTGTTGGATATGACAGAAGAATGGAATGATAAAGTCAGAAGTGACTACTATAAGACATCTTTGTTCGGTTAAAGAGCAATTTGTGATTGGAATGTAATCAATACTGGAATAGAATTATTTTTATTTACCCCAAAGAGAAGAAAAAAAAGTAAGTTCAGGTAAGAAAACTGTAAAATTAATTTTCTTTACTGATGGTATTTAATGCTTTTTGTAAGTAAATTCAAAGCACTTGAGAGTTCACCACCACTATAATATACATTTTATAGACATAGAACAAGTAGGTTACAAAAAATATGTATCCAAGAAATTGCCAACACCGAAGAACAGATTGTGGAACCAGCAGGCAAATGGAGATAAAGAAGAGAGGGAGTGCACATGTAAGCCATACTAAGCACCCACAATGTTGCTATTTGTCTATTATTCTCCACACATAATGATCTCTCTTAAAGCAAAAAGGTAGCCATACAATCTCTATCTGCTTCTTATTGCACATAATTATTTTCCTTTATTTGATAAAACAGATTTAAATTACTGCTTCACTGTCAGATTATGTTTCTCTGGCCTATTTTATCAAATGCATTGGCTAAATGTGTGTCAGGTGACAATTTTGCCTGGTTGGATTTAGTGTGACTGTCAGACACATAGGCCATTTCACCAGTGTCTCCATAAGTAAGGAACACTGTTCCAAAGTCCCAAATAGCTGACAAGTGCACAAAAGGTGTATTTTCAATTCAGCAAACTTGCCATCATCATTTCTGGTTTTTGTTTATTACGCAAACCCAATGGCATTCTGTATTTCTGTACAATTGATAATTGCTAATTATAGAAGGAAATGTTATCTGGTTGTCAACCATGGAATCAAATTAATTGAAAATATTCCATCAAGCATTTAACAAAAGTGTAGGAAAAAGGCAGACTAAAAATAACAATGAATGTGTTCTTTGTGTTGAAAGATCACTGGCAGAAGTAAATCAAACAAAATTCAGATCCTTATTGCTTAATCATCTCACATTTCATTAGCCACAGCTGCCAATTGTCTTGTGCAATGTGAATTGCTTTTCCTAATGAAAAAAAAAATCATAGGCTAGAAATCAGTTTCACTAAGATGCAGCGTTAGAATGCAAATATTAATTTCTGAATTAATTCATGACAGAGGGCTTGGCCAACCTGAGCTAATCACACCCCTGGGGTCCTCTAATCCTCTAAAGCTGATTATCTCATGATTGTCACACCCACTGGGAGTTGCCTTTGTCATTAGCAAATTCAAACCGTAGTTAAAAAAAAAAAACTTGTTTTGATGCTAAGGTTGGATAGCGAATAGCAGCTCCAGCTCTAATCCTTTGGCTGGCTGACAGGAGGAAATGTACTCTAGTATGTGTTTTTGCTCCGTCAGAATTACTAGGATTGAGGAAGAACAAGCAGCTACCAAGTCAGGAGGCAACATTATAAACTGATAAGACAGGTTTGTCCCTCCAAACTTAAAGCAGATACCAATAATAAATACGTGTTATTATCTTTTTTTTCCCATTCATTATTTTATGAGATTGTTTTGAAGGCAAATTAGCATCAAGACATGAAGATATTTGTGCAGCAAAAATCATGAATATGGTTGTACAACACATGGCTCATGATGTCCTCCACAAAACCTGTATTCTATCAAGACTGGACAAGCTGCAGGTGGAGCAGACAAATTTACAGGATGCATTTCAAACAACTGGAAGTGAACAGGTGACATCTGTCTCCAGCAGATACTTCTTAATTCTATTTACTAGATTACATCAGTAGAGAACTAAAGTCAAAGATTAAAGCACACTGCTGGGGCATTTACCCATACACAGCCCCATTGTGAAGGAATTTTTCCATGTGAGATAATTTTAGTTGTGTTCTGTGAAACTCATGATGTACAAACACTATAAAATTTGAATCTGTGTCAAGCTGCAAAATTGTGCAGGGAAGCTGGCACTGAGGGTATGATTTCAATTATTCATCACAGTTGTTCAATTTGCATTGTTTTTGTGCCTGCATTTCCAGCTGCTGGAATTTGTTTGATACATTAGCTGTCTAACCACTGTATTTAAGTGCAGGATAGTGGCTTTCCACTCCCTAATCCAAACACTACTTGTGTCTCATTTGAACTATTTACATTTCTCATAATGACTCTGTATTTGTGGGATTCTTTTTTTCTCACTGTTTGTTTTAAATAAAAAGCGAATAATTGTAGGTGGGCAGAGGTGTGCCCTCACTTGCAGGTATGGGATATGCTAGAATGTAAAATCTATTAACTTTTGCAGCTGGTATATGACAACACTGCTGGTACTGTTTTGAAATTCTTAGAAATGCTAGTATAACATTTATTTTGAATCTATACATGCATTTAAGGTTTCACTCAGCCGTAGTGTCCAAACTATATTGCAATATGGAGTGAGTCTTGCTTAGTGAGTTTCACATTTATCTCCTAAAGTTTGCATAGGAGATTTAACACTCTTTCTGCATGAAAGCTTGGAAGGTGCAATAAAATGTGTATTTTGTGAAAACATGTAATATGATGTGGTATGTGCATAGCATGGCTCATGATGTTCCAACAATATAAAGAAATGCAAGATCTGCTGTAAAAGTGTAATTGTGTGTGGTTTGCAATTAATTTTGCACACAACCTGAAACTTAGGCTACTAAATTTGTATTCTTTCTTGAATGAGCTGAGAAATTTTTATCAGGCAAGTTAAAATCTATTCACACACTTATGGTCTGTTCTCTGTCTATTGGTACTACATGCATGCTGCTACTCATGTGAACATTTGTACTTCTCTCAGGTGTGCTGCAGGGCCTGCACTCAATGGTCCACATTGGATATGCATGCTGAGAAATCCAAGCTGCACAACGAGAAATTTGCACTGAATTTCCTGTGAAGGCACCACTTGTCTCTCCCACAAGGTATTCAGAACATATACGTATTATGGAATTTTCATTGTAAACAGGACATCAAATATTACCAAAACTGTAGTAAATTTGTGCTAAGTACATAAAGACACAGATGCACACACAGACAATAAGGTCTTAAAGATACTATAGAATTTTACCAAAACTACCTACAGAGGTGGCAAGATTTTTTCCTCAAATCTTCCTGATTCTGCATGAAATTGGAAATGTTGTTTCACAAAAATTATTTTAGGCATATTTTTGTTATAAGCTTTTAATAGACTTGACAATCAGAATGAAAGTTTTATAAATTGAGTTTATTCTGGAAAATTTTACCATCATAATTTCAAAATCAGTGCTGCCAATCTCCCCAAGTTTTCATATATGTGGTATTTTCATGCAGCCCCAGCTCCTTCTTGCAAACACACATGGAATCCATTAAGTGAACTACTCGTGTTAAAATTGAAAAGCAAGAACTGAAAATTCAAGGCTTTATGCACATGGACCAAATAAAAATCAGCCACCACTGGTTACAGAAAACTTATTTTTTAATTGGTTTACAGTGACAGAAAAGCTTTTATGCTGGAAATGATGGAGAAATACTAAATACTAAATTCTCTGACTTAAAAGTCAAATCTCTCAATCAAGTTATCCATCTATTCAAAATGATGATTTTAAGAGGCTGCTTTGCCATAGATTTTATAGGGTAAGCTAAAATAAACTGGAAAAATCTAAATCTCTAGGATCATGAAATGCATATCAGAATGTATGCGTAATCAGAATTTAAAATCATGTATATTTTTCCTTACATAGGACTTTGATGGGTTTGTTTTTTTTGAAAGCTACATACCCGAAGCAAACTATTTATTGTATCTTAATACACTATGAAATTCTCACAGGAAATAGGGACATCTAAATTAGTGTCATATGACAGTGAGAACAATTGAGCTGTAAGAATTGAATTTACAATTGTATTGGTGAACCCAAGTCTTTCCCTGTCCTTGCCAGTGATTTAGCTCTTCAGCTTTTATTGTATTTTTTTTTTTCTGATTGCTTTAGAATCTAAGTCTTCAAACTGTTTTGATCATTAAAACTTATAAATGTCTTAGAATTTTTTCAAAATATTTCAATGCAAGCTTATTCTAGACAGTGTAGAATGTGTGTGTGCAAGCACACGTGCTTGTGTGTGAACACACTTTCCTCAATGTGTCACCATCAAAATGAACCGTCTGTCTTTTGGAGTATGACCAAGCTTTTTACAATGTAACTATGGAGAGGAAAGAGAAATGAGATTTTTTTTAAAAACCTCTTGCTTCTTTTGAAAGCTGTGTATAAACCAATAATTCAGCATGGAGGGAGGAAAGAATTTTGATAGATAGGACAGGTTTGGGCAAAACACTTTTCTAAAACAAATTTTTTTTTTTTTGAAAACTTTTCTCAACATCATTACAGCACTGACTCACCTGTTTTGTATCCAAGACAGAATCTTATTTGAAACATCTCTAACAGTTCATGGGTGAGCATGAAGAGATGGATACAATGTTCAATCATGACACCTCGCATTTCTTCACAACATGCCTCAGGTAGAGAAAAGTCTTGTGATGAAATTGAAACATGTCAACACTGTAGCAGACTGCATGAGTCAAATGGAAATCAGGTGGTAAAAACATCTTTTAAAGCTGTGAATACACTATTTTTATTTACTTACATTTATTGTAGCAAAACAGAGGACTCACCAGAAATCAGGCTCTCTCTGTGTAAGAAACACATTTTCTTGGCTCCAAAGGAGAGGGAGAGCTTGATAGCTTATATTGCATATTCTATAGACAGTTATGTGGGCCCTATTGGCTTCTATAATATTTTGAAAATGCATTCACAATAATATTCTATTTCCATGCTAGTAATGTCAGTGGGAGTCCTGGTAGTATGCTATTTAGGCACACTGAGAAAATAATAGGATTTACAATAGCTGGCAATTTGTGTTCTACTGCCACAATGTCTGCTTTTGTTACAATCTTTGTAGCTCTTAGAAATTTCTTTTTGGCTCTTCAGTTCATCTTTTCCACAGAAACATTTCTTCAGCGTGAATCGCTTCAGTATGAATTGGAGTGGTTTTGCTGCCATGAGCTTTTATTACTAGAACTAATACAAATGTTTTTTCCAGAAATAGTCATTCACATTTTTAATGTCAGTGGGGCTGATGGATGGTCTCACCAGCAGTACTAGCATGCTATTTCAGAAGACAGAGAATATTGCTAAATCCTGGTAGCATGCTTGTTGGTTGTCCTTTTGTCTTTAATCACTTCCAAATATTGGAGGGAGCCAAGCCCTCAGGTCTTCCTTTACTCATTGCCTGGCCATTTTGAGGAATTGTTGAGGTGGGGTTTTTTTTGTTGTTTTGTTTTGTTTTGTTTTGTTTGTTTTGTTTGGTTTTTTTGGGGGGGGGTTTGTTTGTTTGTTTGTTTGTTTGTTTCATATGTGATAAATTAAGAAAGGAGGTGAAGGAAGAAGTAGTATTTGTTTGCCACATCTTAAATAGAGAACTGTAGTTCTAAACTTCTTTTCGAAAGTCCAGGCCAATCCCATAGCAAACTGACTGTTGCTCTGGTCACCTGCCACACAAGGATAATAGTAATTAACTTTTTAATTGCTTACCATTTTCTTCAGGTTAATCAGTCAGAGCTGTCTTTCTACATAAAAGCTCAACAGAACTCAATCCAACACTAGGATCCACAGACCTAGCTAGTCTCAAACCCAGACCAACTCCATCTACTGACCAAAAGATGCTTGCAGCCAGTGCCTGAATCCTAAAGGAGTGTTTAATTCTGTGGCCTCATCACCTGACTCAGCAGCCAACTTCTCCTGATGGGCAGGGATGAGTCCAGAAAAGCCTCAACAACTGAGTGTAAGGCTAGACTCAGCCTAGTCAGATGGCATTTGGGAAGCTCCCAAGTGAGCCAGCACCATGGGACTCAGCCTTTAGTCCCAAGGCAGGGCTCCAGACAGGGGACCAGTGCCACAGTCTCACAGGTGCCCACTGTGCACTGGGGAAAATGCATTTAAATATTCTGCCTTTCCATACTCAAGAAGATAGAAACACATTTAGTAAAAGAAGATTATTAGAAGTTAATTTGCTGTATTATTTTCTGCCAAATTACCAATTAATGTAGTTGGAAAGAAATATTTTACAGATGTATAATCAAGTCCTGAAAGGAGAGCTTCAACTGAAGCCTCTAACTATTAATGTATTAAATTATCATCATGTATCTTCAGCTGATTATATCAAGCACTCTTCTAGAATTTGAGGAAGTAGTAATAAATTAAATGATAAATTACTATTGATTATTTTTTAACTTATTATCCTCTAGACTTTGATATGAATATTGCCAGCTGATGCTGAGATATAGTGAACATAGGCAATGGTTTCAAACAGATACTTCTGCAGAATAATTGTCTATTAGGGTTGCATTTTTCTCTATGCTCCATTGCTAGGTCATGATGATTTATGGCAATCCTTTTTAGACATGAATGTAAGCATATGAACATAATAGCAAGTTCTCTTCAGATGGAGGAAGAGAGCTAATTACAAGGTTTTAATTTAATTTTGTTTATCCAAACCTGCTATCAACACTAGGTTTTATTAAATGCAGAAAATTACTAAGATAGCTAATAGGTTCTATGATACCTAAAAAGTAGTATTTGTATTACTACAGTAATTCTAATAAATATATAACTTCTTATTAATTTTTGGCATAACAAATGCAATAATTTTACAGTACATAAGGGTGTTTTATTGGTCATTACAAAACACAGTTTCCTTTCAGATAGCTCCTGAAGTTTTGTCTCTCAATTACAAAGACATTTCTGAATGCATTTTTAAAAGAGTCACAGGTCAAACTATCTAAAAAAGACGATTTGAAAACTTTTGAAAGTGGCCAGCTACATGATTCTGTTTTCCTTAGCAAATTCAGCTTGGAAATGTAATCACAAATCTAGGTTTCACAGCTTGGTGGAAAAATACCTTTGCATCCTACTTGTCCTAGGCTGTCCATATAGTCAGCTTTCAATAGGGAGAGAGAAGCAGATGCAAAAGATCATTCTGTCTTGAGAATGTCCGTATAAAACAGAGATGAAATAATAAAGAAAAATACATTTTTCATATGTATGTCTAGATGAATATTTGTATCTTCCTAAATTTTAGTAATATTCAGAAACTGCATATACTACTACTAGACAAAAAGGTGGAAGTAAATGCACTGTAGTGTTTCTTGCTTGAGTCAATAATAAAGGCCTGTTTTCTAGCTATAACCCTAAGAATTTCACAGACAAAAAGTCATGTAGAAGTATTAAAATTTCACAAAAGTAAGGCAAAAATAGCACTGAATATAATTAGTAACCCTTGGATTTTAAAAAAGAAACATTTGAAATATTACTTAATTTCATGAAGAAAGCAGCATAATAAAAAAATCTTCACAAAAAAATGAAAGTACCCAAGGCAACAGAGTACAACTCTGAAAAAACTTTATCTGAATTATTATAATTATCCAGGAATGCTTAATTTGCAGAAAGCTCTTAAGGTAAATCTAATGAGTAAGCATCCAAAACCACCAGAAGTCCTTCCTTGGTCCCCCTGTCAGCCCTTGGTTACAAAGATACATCACCTTAATGATCTCATTCAGCAATGATCAACCTTATCGGTACCTATAATGATTACTTTGAATCTTAACTTGGAAGTCATGAAAATAATTACTCTACATACCAGTTGGGGTTTTTTGTTTTGTTTTGTTTTGTTTTCTTTCCTTTTTGTTGTTGTTGTTGTTGTTGTTGTTGTTGTTTTTGGGGTTTTTTTTTGTTTTTTTGCAATGTGTGATTTTCACCTTCAGGAGCCATGTGAAAATGTTCTGGGCAGAAAGAGAAAAAGTAAAGCTGAATGACAATTTCTTAAAAAAAGGTTTGAGAAAAGCAGAGGAGAGATTCTAGTAAAAAATTAAAAGTATGGCAATTTTTAAGAAGCCTGATGGGTCAGAAGAACATTCCTGAAAAGGCGTCCTATTCTACAGAAGAGATTTAAATATCTTCTGGTTAATGTGTAAAATCCTGCAAGGCAAAATTGAAGACATTTGTCTTATTCAGTACTTATTAACTTTTAAAATAATAAGTAGATTCAATGACTATCATCAACACTATAATCTGATGCCCTGTTTTCAGTACAGAAAGAGAAAAATTTATTTCCCTATACCAAAGAGCTTCATGAATTTGGGTAAATCAGTGAGTCATGACATCAACAGTTCTTGTAATTTTCCCTACTTTTTCTTGTTTGCTGTACTCTCTTACACAATTCACTAAGTATGAAACAATGGAAGAAATTAAAATCTTGAAAAAGTAGCCTGGCTCACAAAATATTATAATGTAATGTCCACACAAATAAAAATCAAGATTGCAATAGTTCCTGTGAATAAGCACCTTGTGGATTATGGAGTTAACTCTTTCTAAGGGCTTGGGACAGGCTGTTTCTCTGGTCCCAGTGGCCCTTATTTCCTTCCTGAAGAAAATTACCTCAAAGCAGTGGTAGACATTCAAAAGGTATTTGCAAAGAGCATGAAACATGTATTAACTGCTCATGCAGTGTGACATCTTACCTGCTGTTATTCATTATTATGTTTAGTAACAGAAATAGGAAGTGCTGCAATTACAACCCCCAGCCACCAACAGACTCTTCACCCAAGGTTAGTGGAATATTGTTCTGTTTGATGGTTTGTTTCTGTTCAGTTCCAGGGGGTTGTATAGCCACTAGCACACTGGGAGAGATAAGAATCAGAAAGAGGAGAAAGAGCACACAGCATAGAGGATCATTCTGCAGCTGATATTCTAACAAGGGGATGACAGCCAGGCACCATTTAAAGCAACAAAACTGTTCAGGAGACATTGTGCACAGCAGAAGAGCTGTGTATGTGTATGTAGTTGATACATGGAAATAAGAACTGAAGATTGAACAAGGGTTTTCCATTATCTATGAAAATTAGATAACCATTTCCTTTAAACAATTAGATAAAATCAGGATGCTCAATCCTGGCTTGAAGCAACCCAAAACAACGGGGCCAATGTCTTCAGATTCGTTAGCTTGTTTCCAACACCAATATTAAAAAATATTGCACAATTTTTTACAGAGTTTTAAAGGCATATTTTGGTAGTTTTCTATTAATAAGACATTATTACAACATTGCTATAGCAACCTAAAAGTTATAGTTGAAAGAAATTTCTAAGCCTTTCTACCCAGGT
The DNA here is from genome assembly GCF_026979565.1 of Vidua chalybeata. Classification (NCBI taxonomy): domain Eukaryota; kingdom Metazoa; phylum Chordata; class Aves; order Passeriformes; family Viduidae; genus Vidua; species Vidua chalybeata. The sequence continues at coordinate 15,481,189 of NC_071536.1, read as the reverse complement.
ACTTCTAATTTTCAAATGTTTTTGAAAATCCTTTAAATTGCTCACTGGTTTCTTTAAATATTCCAAGTCTGTTGTTAACAGCAAACACTTTAGAAAAGTTTTTTTGAAAGGATTGTCATGCTTGACAAATCAGTGTGTATGAGTATCACACCTTGCATTAAGAAGTATGTTCAGATGAGGCAGTATTCAATGAAATGGGTATAAAGGTAGATATTGAAATTATAAGTAAGGCTGTAAGTTTATACAGAAAGTAAGTCAGTAAATTAAAAATTGCTATATCATTAGCACCTGCAATACTGTCCTAAGCAGAGAGATTAATATAGTACAGAGGGCAGTATTAAATGACTAAAGTAGGCAGCATACAGCAATACAAAACACTATGTAAGCACAGGGTTATTTTGGGAAACAATTTCTCCACTTGTGTGTACGAACCCCTATGCTGACATAGGGCCTGATTAACTGTGGCAGAAATACAGCAGAGATGAGAAGAAAGCCCACAAGCCTGTCAGTGGGAAATTTTCCCTTCCACAAGTAATTTTCACTCAAAAGTAACAATAGTTTTCACCTACAGACTTGTATGTAGGGCCAAGAGATCAGCTCTGTGGCATGCCTTTGCTACCAGGTGAAACAGCTGTGCTTTGTCTGAAGCCACACCTGTGTGGAGATTTCTTCTCCTTCTCCATGAAAGGATCCATAGGCAAGGTGGAATAATCTAGAAAGCCCATTATTTTTGTTATCTGCAAGTGTTGCCTTGAGGGCAAATTGGACATTCTCACAGCTGACATTTTCCTTTCTGGCTAAAAGAGAAAAATCTAATTTCCTATGGATGTCAAATGCTTTAATTTTTTCAATCTTTGAGCCAATCTTGAATTGTGTTCTTCTGGCCACAGGGAGACAATCATGACTGGAATCACAAGAGTATAACTCCCCACTCCAGAGCAGAATTAACCAATTTCTGATAGATGTTTTCCTCTAGCACCTTCTCAGAAACCCTCTATGACTCCACAATCTCAAAGGCAACCTGCTTCATTGTTGCACTGCACTTAGGAAGGTGTGGCAATCTTAGGGCTAGGAAGTTTTTCCTGATGTCAAACATAAATCTCTCTTCCTGCAATTATGCTGAATTTATCTTTTGAAGATAAACTACTGTGTTCAGCAGGAGATGATGTGTGGATGATGATGTGGTGACTTGTGAAAAGACATCATCACTCCTCAATGTGCTACTCTTACAAGACAGGTGGTTTATATTTCCACTAGAGATCATTCAGTTGAAAAAACATATTCTTCTGAAGGAAATAGCCCAGATTTCAAACAAATATAATTTGCTACTACTGATTTCTTTTTCAGTTATACACAGGATATATTATACATTATTATATACAGTACAATATAAATATACAATCTCATGGAGGACTTTGTAGGGAATGTTTTCTGTTTGCATAGAATAAAAATTAGGTCTTGAAGGAAAAAATGCAAATTTTTCTTTACATGTTTAAAAACTTTTTTCCATATGTACTGAACAGCCTACAGAAAAAGTTCCTTATAAGCAGATATATACTAATAGACAATAAAGACTGGAGTGTTCTCAAATATCTAAAAATTTATCAGGGCATAAGTTCCTTGATTCCTTCAGAATACACCTAGAAAAAATACTCTTTTCATAGCATTTGTTGACAGAAAATGATGATTTCCTATTTTAGGTAAATTAAAAATTTTACATTGCCTAAGGTTAAAGGTTTCTAAACACAGCTGTTTCTGGCATAATCAGAGAAGAAATACATATGGAAGAGACACCAACTAACATATTCTGTTTCTTGCTGCTAAGTGAGTAGTTTATCAAAACATCTGACTTATTTTCTTCAGGAAAAGATGACCACATTTAATTATTTAAATGCTTTCTGCACAGCTTGTACTTCTTGGATTTTATACCTCTGGATATTGATTTATACCTCTGGCAAACAATGAATGGGAAATGTAGAGAAGAATATACAGGCTAGCACTGTTCATTTCTGGACTGGAAAAGACTTCAGACTTAGGGGACTCAAACATAAGTAAGCTTTTACATCATAAACAGTGAGTTCAATCTGTACATCAGTCCTCAAAGAAAACAGTAACATAGGTTTGCCTGGGATAGAGAGGATGTGATCAAAGACATCAATATGTGATGAATGTAGACTGTAGTAATAACAATCTCATTTTTAATAAGGGTACTGAAGCTGTTGTTGTTGAAGGTCTAAATTCAGTCATTGTCTCAGCAGCCCAAAGGGATGATAGCAGTATGCAACACTGTGAATATAGTTAAGAAAAATAAAGGAGCTATTACATCCCAGAATCACAGCTACATTTCTGCATTGAGGCAATTTGGCAATTTAGTGACACCAAAAGCTGACAAAGCAGGAGAGGCAACTGACACACACTGACACAGAGAACCATTGGCAGTACAACTGCTCTTGGCAGGGAATGTGTATCCAGATCCAGACCTGCTGCAGTGTAATTGCAATGCCATGAAAATCAAACATTTAAACTGTGCAAATTGTGTCTGAATTAAATCTTTCAGGTTTTATACCTATTTTAAATGAGCTCCTCATTTTTTTTCCCAGGATAACAAAATTTGGTCTAAGTGCTACCAATAGCATGGAAAGATGACAGTAACAGCATCTTCAGGATTCTTTGTGGTTCTTCTGTGCTGCTCAAGGAAGTGCTGAATTCATAGAATTGTAGAATGTTTTGGGTTGGAAGGGACCTTAAAGATCATCTAGGTCCAACCCCACTTGGGGAGTCCACTAGACCAGGCAGCTCAGGGCCCCCTCCAGCCTGGCCTTGAACACTTTCTGGAATGGGGCATTCACAGCTTCTTAGGGAAAGATGTTCTAGTGCCTCACCACCCTGATAGTGAAAAATTTCTTCCTCATTTCTAACATAAATCTCCCCTGTATCAGTCTGAAGCCATTACCCCATATCCTGTCCCTTTATGCCACTGTACAAAGTGCCACCCCAGCTTTCTTGTAAACTCCTTTAGGTACTGGAAGGTGCTCCAGGGTCTCCTTAGAGCCTTCTCTTCTCCAGGATAAAGAACCCCAACTCTCTCAGCTTGTCTTTAAAGGACAGGAGCTCCAGCCCCTAGATCATCAACTGGTGACTCAACTGGTATTATCATTACATTTTTTTCCTAGTTAAAATGAAAATTCCTAGGGATTCAACTTTCACAGTAATCTACAAGGAGATCCATAAAACAGGAATATATTGTGGGTTAATTTTCCACATGGAATATTTCACACAGCTTTTTACCTAGAGAAAGAATCTTCAAAGGAAAAGCAAACTAATGATTGAAGATGTTGGCTGACAAGTGCAGGTTTGTAAAAACAAACTGGTTTTAATTGGAAAGATTTTTATTAACCACTTAGTTAACACTGACTCAAAATACAATACACGGGTGCCCCCTGTTACAATCTAGTCATGACTTTTTCCCTGCAAACCTGTCCATGAAATTCTATGGTGCTCAAGAATTTTAGCAGAGTCAGAAGCCAGAGAGCAATTAAAATTAATAACTAGTCACTTTCTGTAAAGAAGGTTATATAGAAATATGCTTGCTGTCAAAAGTGTTAATTTATCACTTACATGACACCTAGGGAACACAACTGTGCTGAAGCATGAAAACACTGCACTGGAGTTAAAACAGTTTTTTTTCTTCCTTTTCTTCACTCCTTCAACTAAGATATATGATGTTGCTACTGAATACCTATTCATATTTGGAACCATATCAGGTCTGAAATATGTTTAATATATTCTATCTGAGTAAAAACAAAAAAACTAAATAAGAAAAGTCATTTATTTACCAAACCCATGCAGCCATGGTATAACTTAAACCAAGGCAAAATGTTACAAAATAAGAATTGCAACATTCCACACAGGTGTAAATGAGTAATTATGCACAGAACATAGAGTGTACAAGAGACTGCAGAGGATGCAAAAAATGTTCCCACTTTTACTCAGATTAATATTTAACTGTCACTATATCCACCTAAGTACAATTTCCATTTTTTCTATAGCCTTGGTTTTAGTTTAGAGTCTGTGTGTATGTGAAAATATCTCACATGTAGTCACTGCTCCTATATACATCAAATAAAATAGGGTGATTTACACAGGTGCATCAGGAGTCCTCCAGAAATATTTGTGAAAAATTATCTTTATAGAAACCCAGCTTTTTTTTTGTTTTGTTTTTGTTTGGGTTGTTTTTGTTGTTGTTGTTGTTTTTGGGTTTTTTGTTTGTTTGTTTGTTTTTGTTGGCATGTTTTTTGGTGTTTTCCAGTACATATTCCTGGCCAGGAGTGATTTCCCCATAATTTTTGTAGCAGCTGGGCTCATTCACTGCAAGATAAGTCCATTCTGCTGCAGACCACAGTGATTTCTGATCACTATGCACTGCACAGCTACTTTACTGTAATTCACGTCTTTTCAAGTGATTTAGGTATTTTCTGCTTTGATTCCAACTGGTATATTACTTATTTTTGCTCATTATTTCTTACAACATGTTTCAGACTTGTAAGTTCTATATTCCTGGGAAACACTTTTATTAAGAATTTCATAGTACCAAGTTAAGACTGAAATATTCCAAGAATATGTTAAGGAATCTTTAACTTACTACTGTCAAAAGGCAGTGCAACTGAAAGCATGTGTTTTCTTTAATCTTCCTAAAACATATGTAACATACAGAAATGTTTAGAAACCATGGAACCTCTTTTATAACTATAACCATTACTTACTATTCCAATGCAATATAGTGATCAAAAAACCCCAAAGATTATGCCTTATTCAAATATTTATTATCTAAACAATAAAATAGATTAAGAAACAATTCCTCAGCAATTCTATGAATATCAGAGTCCATTAAGTCTTCTTTCTATTAGAGTTGCACATTATGGCTGACTGGTTTTGATACTCAATAATATTAATGATATTCCATAAGTTCACTTTTTATTGGACACCAAAGAATACCCACAGGAGTATTAACCAAAAAAATTTCAAGGCTGCACCTGTGGAAAAACCCAAGAATCAAACTCTTTATGAAGAGTCCACAGAGGGGAGAAACACAGACTAAGACTATAATCTCTGTAATACCTAATACATTGAGTCCCCAGTTCTCTGCAGGGATTTTCTACTGTCTAGGAAAAATAAGATCAAACTGCATTCTTTCTTTTCAGATGAATGCAAAATAAATTCTTTTTTTTTTTTTTTCTGTGTGGCCATCTTCTTTGATAAAACTTAAAGATGCTTTAAATCCTTTACTCCTCTTCCAAGTTTTGCCAAAGGCTTAAAATGCATTTTTACAGTATAATCACAGACATTTTGTTTCCTCAAGATACCAGTCCTAAAACCAGATGACAGAAGAGCTAACAAGGAGCAGTTGGTTTATTATGGTGAGAGGTGACAAGGCTGGACAAGCAGGCACTTAAGTGGAAAGAGCTGGAATGAAAGGTCAAATGAGGCAGTGAGGTGAATGGCGAACCTGACACATGAGAATTTAAGAATATGAAAGCAAACAAACACAAAGAGAATGTAAGAAAGATGAAAAAAAATCAGAGAAGAGAAAAATAAATAAATATATAATGAATGAGAATATGGAGATTACAAAGTAGCTTTTTGGGGAGTAAAGATTGACACTACTTAACAACTAGACCCTCTGGAGGATATAATCTCAAACTATTTGCAAGAACATTCATTCATCTTCACGCAAATTATGTGAGGAAAAAGAGGAGGGCATCTCAGAGGAGATGTTACCCACTCAGTCCTTCCATTTCTCTGAGGAAACAGCATCTGCTCAGCACTTCCAAGGCAAGGAAGTTAAAACTAGCTTTATATAACAGCTGCTGTAGACTGCCAGGAAGTCAAAGTAGTTCATTGCTTCTTCAAGATGAGAGTCTAAAAATTCACAGCTCCTGTGATCCACTGGAAGCTTATTGGGGCTGTAACAAACAGTTTGAAGAACTCTCCTGTGGAGAATAGCAATTGTGGGAGCACAGAGGAATGATGCAAGCAATGAAACCTACAAAAGGAAAAAATCTTTATATTTCCCATGACATAAGAGATGGCAGTTATCAGAGGCTCTGGATGTCATTGATATTCTCCAAGATGGATCAGAGAGGGCAAAAAGAAAGAATGTTGCTGAAAACTGTTCTGAAAGCTGTTCAGAATAGAATGCTAAAATATAATCTTCAGTTAAAGAAGGCTCGTGCTCCAGGATTGCCTTGGGAAATAGGTCATGGTGAGAGAAGTTATGGAGCTCCATGACAGCTGATGAGTAACTAATAATCAGTAAATGTAAATAGTTACTGGCACTATAACTAGTTTGGAAATGTTATAAAAATGTGAATAATTGTAAACATTGCAATTAACCTGATCTAAGGATGAAAAGGTCTTGGTTTTATTTAGTAATTTATTGTAAATTTAATGCTGATTTAAAACCTAAAAATGCAACAGAATTATTTTAATCCATTCCTGACATTGGTTTGATGAGGGCCAGAACATCTCATCAGCTCTTGTACTCCCCTTGCTATTAAGAGCATTGTGGTGGGTAGTGCTGAACACGATGTCAAAGCAATGCTCTCCAAAACTGCCCACGCCCACCATGCTCTTCACAGCCACGGCACTGGTGCAAGTCCCACCCTGCATGACTGTAGAAAGGCAGACATCAAGAGAGGAGCACAAGGGCTGCAGCTCTATTTGCATCACCTACCCCTACAGAGCTGAGATTTCTCCGTTTCTCTATTGCACCTTTTCCAGAAAAAATGCCACAGTTTGACCTTCCCTATAACAGCAACTATTGAACAGTTCTCTCTTTTGGTGGCAGGAAAAGGACATGATATGGAGGGAAGAGGTAAGGTTGGCATCTCATTTTCAGCTCTTGAAAAGAAATGAACTCTTTTCTTCAAAATAAAATGTAAATTTTATTTCCAGAGAACAGTCCCACAAGGACCCTGGGCAGTCAAACCTGAGGCTTGATTGTGCTTCATGGAAATGAGGAGGGAGGGTATTAGTAGTGTTTCTCTGCCTTAAAATTAGATGTGTTTCACAAGAACTCTTTCTTCTCCTAATTTTAAAACTGATTATTTTCCATCAAACTCTGAATTTTAAAATTCTGTACCTATTTTTAAAATTACTTTGGCTAGATTACATAGCTATGCAAAAGACAGTCAGAAGACACAGAAGTTATTATTTATTTCCAACTACTGGTCTCAATAAACCTTAACAATATGCATTGATTAATGGTTCCAAGGACCCTGAAACATAAATAGGAACTATTCTCACTTTACAGATGAGGGAACTCAGACACAGAATGGTTCTGTGACTCTGAGGTCACAGTGCAGCAATGCTGTCTATCTCATCTGTCAATCTCTGCTGTCCTTTCCCACAGTATATGATCTTCTCTCACAAATTAATAACCAATATTACAACAGATCACAATTCTAAATTTGCTCTTTCCTTTCCCCAGACAGGGTTTACCTGACTTATTTCCTCTTCTCACTCTCCATTCTGACCTTTTCTGCTTTCCTCTTTTCTTCATTGATGCTTTAAGCTGAGTACATTGTGGGGCTAGCAGAGCTAAAGGAACATGTTACACTTTATTTACCCTGAAGGCTTTGAATGTTGTGATCGTTCCTCTCTGTTTCTGCAAGGGCCTCAGAAGTCTTCTGCTGTCACGAGACTTACCCTTGAATTTAGAAGAAACGCTGTTCACAATGTAAAGTAGATGGCAGGAGGGAGCACTGTCTGAAAATAAGCTGTTCCAGGTAGCAACTAGAAAACAAAACTTTTAAATTGAATAATGATATTCTGAAACTGACCCAAATTCTGTGGAGGGCCAGTCTACAGAGGGAAGCAAACCTCTTAGATTCCAGGGAGCAGGGTAAGTATTAGTGAGCAGGTACACCCAAAGACAGAATAGAAATTTCCCCTTTCTAATGCTTGGCAGAAAAGAGCTATTAATTTTTTAGTTAGAAACTCTGTCGTATGAGGAAATGTTTCTAACTTGGGCACACTTCTGAACGAAATACAAGTTTGCTTGTTGAGATATGATCCTGGCAATCTCTCAGCTCCTTTGCAAGGTGCTGAAGTATTCTGTAGTGGACAGGTGGACAGGCATCACCCCAAATCAGAAGTAGGTATTTTGTACATTTCTAGGGACTGCCTTTTCCAAGAAATCTGTCCACTTTGAGCTATATTAAGTCCTGTGACTGCTGCATGGTTACTGCCTACCAAAGAAGGCTGACCTATTCTGCTAAGTATGCTCAGGTCTCCCTACAGTACAGTCCTTTCACTTTCACTGCAAGTTCTCCCACTCATTTCTCATTTTTGTTTTCTTACAGGGGGCAGAACTAGAGATTATCACTTGCCAGCCCCGAGCCTCAGGCACAAAAGCACTTCCTATTCTGCTGGATACTGCTTGTATGAACCATGCCTTTTGATAGTTCAGAATGACCCCATCAATAGCACAGTAACTGCTAAGAAATAAAGCAAAGAAAAGTAGTTTTGTTGCACTTTTAAAACTCTTTTTCCATTTACATGTTTACTTGTTGTGTAGAATTTCGTGAAAGATAAACTTGTGAATGTAAAGACTGACTTCACTGCTTCCTTGTACAAGAAACCAATTAAAAATAATATGTAATTAAAATAGTTTTGTTTGTTTCTGGATTTCTTCATTGAAAGAGCTATCAAACAAGTGTTTCAGCCAGAGCTATATTAGCACCATAATACTTCAATGTGAAGATTGAGAAAGATAAGCAAATAGAAAAAAATCTATTTTTTTCTGGAGACTTAAAATGCACATTGCAAAATTATTAAATGGATATGCTGATACTTCTAATTAACTGAACCATTTTGATTTTATATTTCCTTCATCTTTGATTTGATATTGAGACAATAAAGTACCACAGGAATGCACCAGATAACTGTATATTGGATATTAGGAGATATAATATGTAAAGCATTGATGTGAGTTACTAGCTTTTCTCAAAACAACCTGGCCATCTGTTTATATGGTAGCATTAAAATACTTAACTTTAACCTGTGTTCCAGTTCTACACTAAATTAGATTAATTTGATTGACTGAGATGTTTGCTCTTAAAACTTCCACCAGTAGGATTAATACAGTCTACTAGGAAGAAAATTACTATTTAAAATCATGATCAGCCTGACAGCAAAGGCCAGAAGTTCATTCTCACACATGGCTGAAAGGGAGACAAAAATAAGCAGACCTTAGGAATAATGATCTCCATTTAGCTAATTAATTAAAACAACGTAAGGTAACTTAGGAATAAGAACACCCCTGAGAGATTTTTTGGTGGCTTTCAAGATCATGGATACATTACAAAGTAAAGTCATCTTTTGATGTTAGATGAGTGGAAGCAGCTTCACTGGCATTTTTTTTTCCTGCTGTTTTGAAGTTAGCACCATGTTTTTATTTGTTATGTGATAGCACAGTACTCTCTATTTTTATTTAACCCAAAAGCACTCATAAAACCACAGTATGCTAATATTCATGTTAAATATTAGTGCAAACATAACAAATGGTAGTAAATGATAACTGTTAGAAATTCCAGTATGAATAGGCAATACCATAGGCAGTCTGATCCAAGCAAAGCTGGCATGAATTAAGCTTGCATTTCCTACACTTTCTCACCAGTGTTGCACAGAACACAGGAGCATCATTTCAGCTCAACTCCAGTTGGAGACATTAAAATACTTTACATTTAGGCTTTAACTGACACTTTCATTGTGCTAATTATATTTTAAACTTCCACCTCAAGTTCCTGCCCCACTGTACCATCTCCATGAATAGCATACTCTGTGATACAAAAGTGCAGTCATACAAGTCTCCTACTTGAAGAGATAGAGTAGGTTAATTTACATATTTATTAAACATTGTAAGTAAAAGCACAAACTGCAGTGTCACACTGCATTGTGAAGGAGGACTCCAAAAGCAGTTGGGATTACTGCACTGGAAAGCACACAGCAGTCAGTCTGCTGACAAACATGTGAATAAAGGTAGGGAAATGACACAATAGCTATTTAAGACAAAAAAAAAAAAAAAAAAAAAAAGAGAAATACCTTCATTCAGCAGTGCAGCTGTGCTCCACAGGGTCACAGAGAACATCCTTGGTCTCTCATTCTCTGCTGGGAGTGCAGGAGAAACAGCACAGTGGCTGGCCAGGAAGGACACTCATCTATCAGCCGCCACCCAGCCAGATGAGCAGTAGTGAAGGACTCCAGAGAGCACCTGGTTCAGTTCTCACTCGGAAAGAGGGTGCTGCTCTAAATTATAAAACAGAAATTCTCATTACAAAAAGGAACAAAAGCTTAAATAAGAGTTTGTTGTTGAAACCATGGGACAAGAATAAAATCAGACTGGTCTCACACCTGCTAATCATAACTTCTTTCCTGTGCAAAGATTTCTGGCTGGTGATACTAAATGAGCTACTTGAAGACAGTCACATCTTGACATCACACAGACGGGGTGATAAAAATGACTGTAACATTAAAGCAGCTCAATTCTAAGTTTGCACCACTTCACCACTCAAATACTTCAGAGAAACATTTCAACATGCTGAATGACAAACAGAGGGCCTCCACTTGCCTTGAGGATCCAGTCCTTTCTTGCTCTTGAGTTTTGCCAGTATATTTCCAGGGCCTGACATTCCATTTTAGATGGCTTTAGCTGCAATTCTTTGAGACCTCACCACTCAGGCTCTCTGCTTGTATGCGACTGCTCCAGCACAGGAGGTAGCAGATCGAATATGTGGGAACACTTTTGCTGAGGCTGCACTCCCCTCTCAGCCCTCACCATCACCATGGCTGGAGATCTGTTCTCCTGCTGCAACTGGAAATGCTGGACACAAGTCCCCACTATGGTTACAAGTCCCACTGACCAGGGCACAAAAGAAACTGATGGGAGTTGCAACACCTTCTCTATTGCAGAGGCTGTCCAGCATGCTTAAGTTAGGGCTGTGGAAGACCAGCCCTGCCCAGTTATTTGCAGGGGTGATTTATCATGATAGGGCCCTGACTTTCCTGTCCCTTTGTGGGAGATCAGGGCTCCTGTACATGAAGGGAGTGCTCAAATGCAGATAGTTTTTTGTCCCTAGTCAAAAAGCAAGATGCCACAAAGCTACTCCACAGGAGTCTTTGGCAATCCTGATCTTCATAAGCTAAAAAAAGTATTGCTTTTCCTTATTGCAAAACAGCATCAGTCAAGCTGGTCTTTACACAGTGCAGACATGATAATGGGAAATATGTAGAGGCCTTACCCTATAATTAGGGTGCTTTCAGAAGTGTCTCTGGCTTTCCAGGCAGGCAGATGTAAAGCACTGTGACTCATCAGTAGAAGGTGTGATGGCTCTCAGGAAATTTGTAAGATTTTCTTTAAATGCTGATAGGTTCCTTCCTCAACGGGATGTCAGAATTTGAAGAGCCTGATGGGGACTGAAGTGTCAAAATGCTGAGAAGCCAGATAGAGCTATTTGTGCAATTGTCACCAGCCCTAAAGGCTATGAAGGAAATCTTTTATTCACCTAACCCCAGGGAAATAAATAGGTTAGTCAGACTGAGGCAATAAGGAGCTGTCCAGGATCCTTTTTCTTAATAACACACTCAGGATGGGCCACTTTAGTCATGTACTTTTTAATTATTACTTTTCTATAAAAACATCCATCAGCTTATGAATAGTGTCTGCCTCATGTGTATGTTTCTTTCTGACCTCAACTTGGTCAGATGAATTTGACTTTATAATTTTCTTGCCTTCCCTTGGCTGGCACAAATGAGGATATCAGCTCTATTACTACCAGCCTATTCACTTTCTGCTTTCACTCAAACTTTGGTCTTTTGGAGCCAGAGCTTTTATGGAGCCAAAGGTTTCCAATCTAAGCAGTCTGTAGGTAGCACTAAGACATATACTTGTGTGTAGACTTACACATAATTCAATCTGAGATAGTTTAGGAGTGGAATGTCTCTATTTGTAACAGGGAAATGTAATTTTCACTAGGCCTTCAACATTGTACTATTACAGCTTTCATAGCAGATTATCACACACCAAGAATGACAACACAATTTTACTACACCCTGTGAGCAGAAAAGGAGCAAATTTCGTACTGAAAGTTGTCCAGAAATGCTGGTCTGCCAGGGTTGTATCTGTAGAGCCATGCTCTCCCTAGCTTATAATTTACACATTATACTGCTGAATATACACCACAAAATAATTTTATGGAATTTATGACATTACTTATAGACCTATTGAGCTCACACTTTGGTACAGGTAGAGTCTGTATTTCCATTTTACTCTACTGTAGTCAAATATTCAAGACACTGCTCTAAAAATTAAATGCATTAAAGCAACTGTAACTACACATATTTATACATCAAGGAGAAATTTACAATTAAAATTTCAAGGGAAAAATCCTCTTGCTTACAGATGAAATTATGCTTAGTTATTGAGGGAAATATCCTTACGAAAGTCAAATTACTTTTGTCCAGTAGCCAAGAACAACTCCACCTAAATTTTCTCTAATTTTCTTGTTTTTCCTAAAGCTTTCCAAGTAAAATGAAAACTACAGCAATTAAAAGCTGGTGAATTCAAGCTGCTTTCAACAAAAAATAAAGTATGGATTTTATAAAAGCATTGATACTCATTTGACAAGCACCGCACTGAATTCATATGAATGACCACAGGAACTCCAAAGGGGCCACTGCGTTTTTCCTTGCATCAATAATCCACACACAAGGAAAGAATTTACAAAACAGAACACAAGAACTCCATGGGAACACTGGAATACAAACATATCCCCATGATTTTGTGCTTTGAAAACATGCATTTATCTGTTATGTTTTTAAGTACCTAATGCTAATCTGCCCATTAAAAACCAGTAGCCAACTGACCATTTAGTCTTCCAGTGTGTAAAATACAACTGTCAAATACAATGTATGCTGAACAGTAGGACTTACAGTTTAATTTTTAGGATTATGGTGAAGACTAATTAATATATATAGTGCTTTAGTGCATACTAAGTATTTTTCTATGGATTTAGATACAGCAGTATTCAATGTTATAAAGAATCCTAGCTAAACAGATAACTCCTGTGTTAAAAAAAAAAGTCTGCAAAATTCTCCTCCTGATTCTATTCAAGCATACAAGGATTCAGAGAAGAAAAGATATCCTGAAAAGTCCTGTGAGAATCCCAAGTTCCAGGCCTCATGACAGGCTGCATTAGAGCAGTCTCGTGATTATTGCTGAGCTACAGCAGCCTCCAGAAAGTCATTCTTCAAACAAGAACAATTGAAGCACAGCAGTGCTCTGGCTCTTGCCTTCATCTCTTCCACCCTTCCCATCCTTCCTCCACCATACTCCCACATCAAACTTTGTAAGGTGGCAACACAAAACCAACAGATGGGCTGAGCAAAGGGACCAGTGGCTTTCTCATGGCTCGTTCCTGTCCACTGCCACATTGACTTTATTTCTCAAAAACTTACCTCCGCTGTTCTTGTAAATTCTTGAAAACACAAATGAAGAAGGGACATTGTTCTTTAGGGGTTTATTTTTCCTTCATAAATCCCAAAGAATCCACAGCATCACAATGTAAGAATAATCAGTTACAGTGAAGGCACAACAGGATGAGCTGCAGCTACTGCAGGCTTCCTGTACTCCCTTCTGTAAGTCACGACATCCCTTCTTGGCCCAAGACTTTTGCATCATCTGCTTTCCTAGAACTCTCTGTTAAAACTGTTAATTGTCTTGGGACAAGACACACTGAATATTTGAAAAAGAGCTACCTTACAAGGAGCACTAGTTGCTACTGTGACATTACCTACAAACAAAAACACAATCTAAATTTTACCCCATCCACTTTAAAAAAAAATTAATTGTCCATTTCCTGGTTCTCCAGTCTGTCAACATCTATCTGTAGCACTGCAGTAGGGTGCTGTAGTAGGGGTCCAACAGGGGCTTTAACACAACCTGGAATGGGAATACACTTAGGACAGAGAGATGCATTTCTAGGTGATTAATTAATTTGTCTGGAAACTATGACTTTGTAATAAAAAATATGAAGTACACAACTGCAAACATTAAGTAGTATTTTCAGTTTAACTGCTCTTAATCATGAAAAATGTGTGCTAGCTTTATTTTACCACCTGTATGCCCTTAAAATGATCGGGGCCAGGAGATCAAAATGCTTTTCACCTAGTTTCGGTCCCATTGTTTGCTATCTAAGAACTTCATGTCAGATGGAGAAGACTCAACTGTGAATTCCTAAACCTAGAAAAATATATTCAGATGTCTGTGCAGTCCAAGGCAGCTGTTCAACCTCTGTGTGCTAACAGAAACTTCATATCTGTGCTCGGACAGAACAGGGAGGAAGACAGAGCCAAAAAGACAATGGGCTTCTGAAAAAAACACCTACCAATCTATCACCTTCGCAAACAGTGCTTCTAAAAAAATAACCCAAAGAACATAAAAGCAACAAAACACAAATAAGAAAGGCAACTGATTGGGGGAAAAAAATGTAGGCCTCAGCCTGAGTGCCCAGGACTTCCTTGGGAAGGCTCTGCAATGCCAGCTGCACTTCCACAATTTGAGCACACAATAAACTGACAGAGAAAACACATTCATGATCCTGTACATCAGTTAAAATTACACTGAAGTCAAATTATGAGGGATATGAAAAGTCACAGAGATGTAGATTTGTAACAATGGCTACTAAAATGGGCATTTTCCCCTCTCCTTCAAACTGTGCCTTTCAGTGCAGCCCTCTTTATGTGGATGACAACACAGAAGGAAAGAACACCTTCTTTCTGTGAATAACAAACACACCCAAGGAAAATACAACCTCATAAGAACAAAGTGTCATCCTTTGAGACCTGATGTCAAATGAATGAATATTTAATCAAATAAATATCTGTTATGTCCACACATTGTTGTAGCAAACTCATTTTAATATTGAAAAAAAAACGCTGAGGGAAAAAATCTAGACTAATTTTTCGATTAGTCTCCATTAAATGGGCTTTCTTAATTTTCACTTTGTATCCTGAAAGCCATAAAAGCCACACATGTAGTAGCTGATGTGGCGTGCAACTCTTGGCCAATCAGTATACTTACCTTCATTCTGTAGATTTACATTCTTGTACTACTTTTTCGGGGATGACTGCATATTTTCACCTGAAATAATTTTAAAGACTTAATCCTGACTTTCAAAGCTCCAGCAAGCTTCATCTTAAGCATCATCAACAGAATGGGAGGAGGGGAGAGGGAAAGGCTCTCCAGTGCTGACTGATAGATTTTTGATACTGCCGTGCTTTCCTTTTACTAATTATGCCCAGATTGCTCATCATGCCAGATACTGTTTATGCTAGGAATTTTCTACAGCATACCTCAGGGGCAAATTTCCTGTAGTGGTGAGCTGGGAATTCTGTATAGCCTACTTTAACAAACAAACCTCCAGTATTCCTCCGCATCATATCATTCAACTTTTCTGCCAAATCTTCAGCATGAGCTAACTTCAGCTAACCCCAGTGAATGGTATTCCTTGACACACCAATTGTTCATTCCCTCTAGAGCATGGTATATGCTCTTTGAGCCCTTCATCTTGCACAAGCTAAGAAAACACAGTAGTTTTAAGTCATTAGGCAGTTGATGATGAAAGCTATCTAGGCAAAAGCCCTTGTGCTGGACAGCAGCTGTTAGTCTTAAGATTTCATGTAAATTTCACAAACATTTATAGTAATTGTTAATTTCGTCCCTGCAGAAGCCAGCTCAACCACCACCTCAACTTCGTCTACTTCTCACAGATAGGTAAGATCTTTATAAAGAAACTGGATTTTAATGCCAGCGTGATCAGGCTCTAAGATTGGAGTATTTACATTCCCTAAATTGGTGGATTGCTTTGGGCAGTGTGAGAAGCTGTTCCAGTGCACACCAGCACCGTGCATTTGGGATGGGCCAGGGAATAAACTGCATCTCCATACCATACCACCTTTCTGTGACAGCACAATTGCTATCAGTTATCCCCCTTCCTCTTTAAAACATTTGTGATTTGGTGTGCGGGCTGCTTGCAGAACAACTAACTCTGGTTTTGATGCTGAATACTTCTATTCAGAGTGGTGAGGCTGCAGGGTGGCCGGTGTTTTTCCAGCTCCCATGTGTGACAAAGTGCCAAGGGCAGGCGTTTGTGGTGTTGGGGTAAGAAACCACCAAGGGTCCCATTCCTGCGTGTCCCTGCCCTGACACGGGGCGCAAGGCACGAGCCGAGGCGTGTGAGGTGTGAGGCTGGCGAGGCCGAGGGCTGTGGAAACCGCACGACCCCCGGGGCATCGCCGTTGCTGGGCACCGGCCCGGCGAGTCCCGCGGCGGGCCGGAGCCTGGAGCCCCTCGGGAGCCGGGCTCAGCTGATGGCTGCGGGTGACGCCCGGCCGGGTCGAGCGGCCACCGAGGGGCGATTCCCCCCCATTCCCGGGCCGCCGCTTTGTCCTTGCCCGGCCCGGAGCACGCGCGCCCCCGGCCGCGGCGGGAGCGCGCCTGCGCGCACCCCGGCGGCCGGCAGACGGGAGCGAGCGCCCCCTCTCCCCTCCCCCGCTACGCCGGGAGCTCCGCCGGCGGCCGCGGGCGGGCGGGGGAGCCCGGGCGGGGCGGGGAGAGCCCGGGGGCGGCCGGGCCCCCTCCCCGCCTCCGCTCCGCGCCGCGGCGCGCGCCCGCCGCCCCCCGCCCCGGCCCCCCGGCCCGCCGCGGGAGCCCGCGCCGCAGAGCGGGGCCCGCCAGCGCCACCCGCCGGCCGCGGGGCCGCACCGCGCCTCCCCCCGTCCCCCCCTGCTCCGGCTCTCAATGTTCCACACTGCCCGGCCACAGAGCCGCCGCCGCCGCCGTAGAGCCCCCCGGCCGCCTCCGTCCCCTCCTCGGGCGCCGCGGGCCCGGCCCGGCCCCCCGCCATCCCGCCCCTCCGACCCAGCACTGGGACAGGACGCCGGCGAAGGTAAGGGAGCGGCGGGCGAGGCGGCCGCCGCGGCGGCTGGGCGAGCGCGGTGGGGGGAGGCGGGGAGGAGGCGGGGGGGCTGGTAGAGGAGCTTTGTTCTTGTTTTCGGCGCTCGCTGCCTGGCGGCGGCCGGGGACGCGGGGCCGGCCCGAGTTCACGCCTCACTTGGTGCACACGCACGGTGCGGAGCGGGGCCGGGCGAGCCGCCGCCGCCGCCCGCCGAGCCGAGGCGAGCCGAGGCGGGCTGGCGCTCCCCACAAAGCGCGGCCGGGCGGCCGCCTGGATCCAGCCCTGCCGCAGCTCCCGCCGCTCCTCCTCGGGCCCCCCCCGGCCGCCGGGGCAGCCCCCTCCTTCTCCCCCCCCCCGCCCCCCGCCTTTCCCGATCGGCGGAAAAATGTCGGTCTGCCTGGCGGAGCTGCGCGGGGAGCGGCGGCGGGGAGAGCTGTGCAGAAGGTGCAGTTTGAATTATGCTTCTTCCCCCTCCGGCAGCTCTGTGGTGGCCAAATGCAGTTCTCGCTGCTGGCCATGTAAATAACCGGGGCTGCTGCTACCCCAGTGGCTTTAAATGCACCGCGGGGCTTTTCCCCTTACCAAAAAAAGCCCTACCACCAGTAAAAAAACAAACCTCGTTCCCCCCCGTGCCAGCCCTTTAAATGCTCAGAGCAAGTGTACATTTCCATCTGAAATCAACCCAAGTGTAACTGGCAGTGTATTTTCTCAGAGAGAGGGGAAGAGGGGGGATCTGGCGTTTGGACCCAATAAAATGCTCTGCTCCAGTGTAAATATTTACAGGTTATTAGTGACTTTTTAAAAAACATTTTCAGTGAGGTCTGTTATTTACAGTGTGTCATAAGTTATTAATGTTCATTGCCTAAGTACTCTGCTAAATCTGTCTCATGCCTTAAACAAAGTCGACAATTGGCATATTGTTTAAAGTATGAAAAAAATGTGAGTGGGTTTAAAAATTGGAAATATCTGTATTTTCAGAAGTGTAAATATTGCTTTGTAGCTGTCAAACTCCAGCCCTTGGGTATGAGACAAAGAAGTATATTTTGATTAATTTCTCACTGAAACTGACTTGTCACCTATTCAAAGTTTTCTGGAACTTGGGATTTTAATGAGAGAGAGTCCTGCCTGTTGTATGAACTCTGCCTCTTTTCTTCCCCAAAAAAGTTCCGCATGATGTCCAGTGGTAGGCAGAGGTCAGTGGAACTTGGGGAATGACAAGAGAGAGTTCTTCCTTGTGCATTAACTCTGCCTCTTTTCTTTCTCCTGAAAGTTCCCCACAATGTCCAGTGATAGGCAGAGGTCAGACGATGAAAGTCCAAGTACCAGCAGTGGTAGTTCAGATGCCGATCAGAGGGATCCGCCTGCACCTGAACCTGAAGAGCAAGAAGAGCGAAAACCCTCTGCCACCCAGCAGAAGAAGAACACCAAACTGTCCAGCAAAACTACTGCTAAGCTATCTACTAGTGCAAAAAGGTAAAGGAGGGAGTGAAACATCCTGCAGTATTTTTGCACAGTAGTTGGAGTCTCAGTACTTGCACTGCACTTGTCAGGGCAGAGGCATTCTTCTTGTAAAGCTGTGTGGAAGGGAGTGAACTACCAACTTTGGTAGTTGACAGAAGCCTGCTAAGCAGTGTTTTAATTAATCCAAGTCTTGTTGGAGTAACAGTTACGCAGAATGATCCTATGTCTTTTGAAGAGTTGGTACAGAACTTGGTGACTTACAGGATGACTGGGAGGGGGCATCTAGGTATGTTTTGTATTTGCAAAAATGTGTGAGAGAGCTTTGGTGCTTTTTTCTGAGTTAGGTTTCCGTGCCTGATTGGTATAGGGTGGAGTGCTCCTGGAGTATTTTATTATGGTTAGTAGACTGATGACAGGCAATGCTGTCTAATTAAAGAAGTCATAAAACCCCAGTGGCTTCTCTGAGCCTTATGAGAGCTTTTCATGATGATGCACAGGAGAGCCTTACGCACCTTGAAGGAATGGGTTCGTTCTGCCATTCTCCTGGGAGAAACTTAGGTGAGTTTTCTCCCTTAGGAGCTGTGGATTTAAACTTGTGACATTCTACAGGTAGCCTCTACCTTTAAATATGAATCTTCAGAAACCTTGTTTAGTTATATTGGTTGCACTTTCATTTGCATATAAGTTTACTGGCAGTCTGGCTCTCAAGGATTACTCTGGTAATTTTCTCAAAGATCAGCTGTTTGAAATACTCAAACTTTAAATTCTTTAATTCTAGCTGTCTTTGGAGATGAAACATAACTTTCTAGTCCTTTCCCTGGAGTTGCTTTTCTTTGAAAACATTTACAAGTATCCAGTAGCAAGCAAAGTTGTAAAATAGCTGTAGTAGCTTCAAATTTTGCTTATTCAGCGTAACTATTGTAGTTCTGACTTTTATGAACACTGTAGTAATTTTGTATTGGACTTAGTAAATTCTTTTTGAAATATGTTAAAATTGTTGCAGAGAATGGCTGCATGGCTTTGATGACTTTTGAGCTTGTTAAAGAAACCCTTTGAAATAGGACTGGCTAAAGAGAAAAAAGTTTTGCAACTACTGTGTAGCACTTGTAATTTGTTGTTACTTGTCTTTCTTTGACAAGCCTAAGATACAGGTTTTTGACACTGAGTTTTCCCATATTGTCTTTATTTCATTTAATCATTGCAAGTCTAATTCCATGCATCTCAGATAGTTCAGTAGGCTTACTGAACTTATTTGTATTAATGCAAGGACATCTAGAGCAGTTTCTGTTAGCTCACCTTTTAAGGCCCGTTATTTGCATGAAATTCTCTCTCTCATGTATTGCTCTTATGTGTCCTTTTGTGAAGAGAAGTCTTGATCTTTTTAAGAGGAGCTAGCCATGTGTATTTTGAAATTGCACCTCTTATGTACCTAAATAAACTTAAATTGACAGGAAGTTTTCAGTACTCATTTTTCAGATCTTAACTCCTTGTGAATGTTTATAATAAAGTTATGCCCAGATTATTTCAAGTTATTGTATCATTTTTTATCACATAAATACAGCTACTGTGTAAGGTTGCAGGAGGCAAGGCAGCAGAGGTATGGAGAGAAGCAAAGTTGATCCAGGGAGATTATTCCAGTAACAAAGACAGCCTGGCAGATCTGCAAATCCACTTTTTAAACACACTGCAAAGTAGTAGGTAAAATATTGTGAAAAGAGTGTCTGCTGCCAGCACGGTTCACTTGAGCCTCAGTCACAGGTCCTGTAGCTCTGGTTTAAAGTCATTGTCAAATCTGCCGGTGCAGGCTCCCCCCCCACCCCGCCTCATTTGCATATTAGCTTGAAAAGAAAATCTCCCTGGTAAAAAGTGCTCAGATGTGAACAAGAGTTACTTTTCTGAATAGTTGTGGGAAATTTCTACCCAGCTCAGCTGTAAGTGTTCTGTTTACATACAGCGTGGAGCAGGAAAAAAGCTGCAAAGTTTCTGAGCTGTGGGATTTGGGTTATGCCTCTGAGAACAAAGAGGAAGCAGCCATGTTAGCATTACTGAAGGCAAAGCCAATCTTGCATTTAACTGCATGGTGGTAGAGGGCAGTGTAATTCCCTGATTTATTCTATAGACTATCTCAAATGCTTTGTGTCTGTTCTCATTTCACCAACAGAATCCAGAAGGAGCTAGCTGAAATAACCCTTGATCCTCCTCCTAACTGCAGGTATGTAATGGCTTCTTAAATTGTGGTCGGTGGTAGGAAATTAATGTGTTCAGATTAACAAAAGGCAAACTTAGTGTTTACGACGGGTGACTGTTAGACAGAAATTGCATACAGCGAATTGAACAAGCATACAAAATGTTTGAAACTGAAGTTTGATATTTTGTCTGCATGTTGGAGGTGTAGTCATTAGTGATTGATGTACACAGTGAAATCTATTCAGTTTGTTGCTTGTAGCTGGTCAGTGCCTTTGTAAAACATTAATTATATGAATGTCAAAATATGCTGAAGCTTTCAACTTAATGTCTGCATGTAGTTTGAACTGGTTTTTGAGTGCTGGGTTTCTAGAGTGATCTTTTCATTCTGAAGTAAAGAACTGTATGTGATTTTTATATGCTTTCTCTTAGTATGTTGTTTAACAGATAAACTGAAGCATTGCCTCTAAATTTGTGTCTGTTGGTCAAAGTTGTAGTCTCTTGATAAAGAATATTTTTAAGGAAGTTCCCAACTTGGGGGCACTTCTATTTGGTTTTAGAAAATGAAATTTTAAGTATGGGAAACTGAGTGATTTAGTTTTAAGTGATGGTTTGGAATTGAAGTACTTGATCTGTAGGAAAGTTAGATAGCTGATTTCTTTAAATCTTTTGGCATGTTTTACTTTTGTTTAAAGGATGCATAAAAATGCTTATTAGCTGTGAGCATCCAGTGTTCGGATTTGCAGTAAAGCTCACTTTAAATAATGTTGCTTTCATTTGAGGCATCTCCATAAGATTTCTGACTGGAAGGTATCTCAATAACTCGTGTAACAGTAAGCCATGTACATGTTCTAAAAAAATGCTGGAAATGCTTTCTGATTGTGTGTTGGAATTGTTTGGCTTTTGAATGGGTTGGTGGGTGTTTTGTGAATTTGATAAAATATGAGCTGTTCCTCTGTCTCACTAATCCATGAGTGCAGGGGCTAAACCAGAGCAGTGTTTTATTGAATTTGTGGTGAAGGCATCTTGTCCTGAGGACTGTGCTGTAGATTGCCTGTGGCAGTCTGATGTATTTGCATGTAGGGTCAGTGACTCTGTTTGTTTGGGGTTTGTGTTTCTGTTTTGGTTTTTTGTTTGTTTGTTTGGGTTTTTTGTGGGGAGATGGGTTTGGTTTGGTTTTAAATAACTGCTTTAGATAACTTTAAATACTGGGCTCTAGTTCTGTGTTGGTTCTGCACTTTATATTTGGACCATCAAAGGGGCATGGCAGAAGAGAAAGTATTTAAATGAAATAGAACCCTGACGCTTTGTTTACAGTTGCCAAAAAGATAATTGTAGCAGTTTCGGGTACAGCAAGTTACAGCTTTTAGAAAGAGAAGCTTTCACACTCTGCAGCACTATCTGATACTTGGCTCCCTGGCAAAGCTTATTCCTCTCATATTAGCAGAAAAGTATTGCAGAGCATTTTGCTTGTGAGCTGGTACAGCCAGATGCCCAGGAATGATGTTGAGAATGATGAAAACCCCCCAGTGTGTCTAAAATTATTCAAGTTTCTTTCCTACAGAGAGTAGAAAAAAAAATGTTATTTTTTTTGCCAGTGAGGAAGTCAATGCTTCTGTTCCCATAGGTATTTTTAAGAGGAATTTAGTGGATTTACTCAGTAACAACTTTATGATGAGTGCAGTTTTACTTTTTGCAAAATTGAAACTGACTTGTTAGAAGGAGCCTTTCTGGTACCAAGAAGCAAATTCAGCTGTGTGTTATGTGCGGAAACAGTTGACACTTTTACTTTCTTATAAGGTGTAGTAGCACAGATTAAGCTACAGACAAACACAGCAGGCTGATGAGACCTCTGCACTGCTCATCATGCAACAAGCAGCAGAATGCTACTTATTGCATTTCTTGTGGAAAAAAAAATTGTGAAAAAAAAACCCCAAAACATTTAAAAGCCTGTATAATTTGGGCATATTCACATGTGCTTTAAACATAAAAACCTGGTGTCTAAGTTCTCCCAAAACCAGTTTTTCATGCACAGTCGCTTCTCTTCCATTCCAGAGCCCAGTCTTATCATTTGCAGTCCACATATTGCAAGCTTCACAAAAATACAACTGGCAACTAATGCTCTTGGGTGCTGATAGTCCTTCTGCTTACTCAGTTACATAAGTAATGAAAAATTAGCAATTTTTAAAATGCAGCAATGGCACATATGAAATGTTAAATGTTACTTTAACAGGATACAGTACAAATACTAAAGTACAAATATGTTGAGCTCTCTCATATCATGTTAAACACTGATATCTGCTGCCACTTCTCACCTGCCAATGCAACCGCCCAGAGTCACCCCATGGGAGTGACCCAAGGCTGATTTATCTACTTTAAAATGACACTGACTGGCTGCACTGTGATTCTCATGCAAAAGAGGTGTAGATTTCCCCAGCAGTTGTTTTTCCTGCAGTCACATCTATTGCTGTAACATCTGCTTTATAAAAATGTCAGAGCCCCAAGAAAGCCCCGTTCCTGGGTATGTTGAGCAGGCCTGGGCTGCACACTGACTTCTATTTTAGGCACTGGGATAGCAGAATGACAGGCACAGTAAAACTGACTAAACAGTAGTTTTTGGTTGCTTATCTCAACAGAAAGGATTGATTTCTGATTCTGTTAATTGGACAATGTACTGTTGAAAAAATCATGATACATGTTGTCATGTATCATGCTGTCATGTTTGTGAGCAGTGAATATGAGCTGCATCTCAGGGGTACCAACTATAAAACTTAATATCTTCATGCTGATAACTTTACTCCTTAACATGCAGTAATACTAAATTCCTGTGATTTTGGTGTGATTTTCAAGAAAGATAAAGCATCAAAAGCAATAAAATTAAGTTCAGTCTTAGGCCACTAAAGATGTTGGAGAAAAATTAAGTGCTGCTTTCCACCCATGTTTTCTCCTGTTCAATAGAAAAACCTGAAACAAGTCAATTACTGTCCAACATACACCATAGCACTAGGACACATAGGTAAACCTAGGACAGGTATCTGATCCCATTTTTTCTTGCTTTTGCCATCTTAACTCAAAGCTGTGCTACTTGATGCAGTGTGCTGTATTTAATTTCTTTTGTGCTTTTAATAGCAGAAAGCAAAGCTAAAAAGATCTTGGCCCTATTGCTCCTAGGCAGCTCAGTTTCAAACCATGGGCAAGCACTTATACATACTTCAAGGTGTGGAAGTGTGCCAAACCCCACTGTTACAGACTCTCAGGTAAATGCTGCAAAGATTTTGCACGTAGTGCATGGTAAATCTGGGCTGCAGAGATGCTCTTAAGTAAGTTTGACATATCTGGAATTACTATTTTCAGCTCATAGCATAAAACTGTTTAGATAGAGGTCACTGCTGTGTAGTTAAGGTTTTGTCTGAGGCTTATGTTGAGACCTGCCCAACTTGGAGGCTGCAGCTCAGGTGGAGCAGGGCACTGCTGTCTCCAGCTCTCATTGTATTTCCTGGATTTTAGGGCTGGCACAAGTGGGGCTGTTCCCAGGGGTGCTGTGATTTGTAGCAGCTTCCTTTAGCTGTTCCTGGCTGCCCTGCTGATCTACAATAACAAAAATGTGTATTCCCAGTTTTCATTGCTCGCTCTTCCTCATTTCCATTCTTAAATTAAATATTGTTCTTCTTTGTGGAAAAGTTTTTGAAGTTCTATTTAATAACACTCATGTCAGCTTAGTTTATAGTTTACAGCCCATTTTATAACAAATCCACTTTAGTGTAAACTTTGCAGGAAATGAATGCAAACATTCAGTGTATGCACTCAGAGCTTAATTCATGTGGTTTAAAAAGTGGTGAGTTGAAATAGTGCATCTTTCCCAGGCAAGCAGGAGAATGTAAGTCTTTTATATCCTGTGCTGTAAATTGGCTTTAATCTCTTCTCTTTACTAAAGTGAAAATCAGATATTTGAAAGCAGGTGGTTTAAAAGAAAAAAGTAAAGTGGAAAGGCCAGGCAAAACACATGCTTTGGAGCACTGGTCAGAGAAACAACTTACTTTCTTTGTCACTGCTGGGAAATGGGACTTTTTGCTAAGAGAGAGCTGCTTGGATCACCCCAAAGGCTCCCTGCTCTGTCTCATCCTCTAGCCAGTGAGTGCCTGGCCTTACAGGTCTGTTGGAAAGATTTTCCTTAATAGGGATTACAATATTGATTCCTGTTTATTTTCAGGCCTTGTATGCTAATACATACTAATGTGATTTCTTGAGCAGTACTACAAAAGGTGGCAGTTGATGATTTTGCTGTTTGTAGCCTCTCCTAGACTTGCAAATAGGTTGATGGTTTATGAGTAGTTAATTTTGAAATTATGTATTTTAAAATAACACTCCAAAGTGTGTAGACTAAGAACAAATGGAAGGAAGATGTATAAGGGGTTTGTTTTAATACAGGATTTTTTTGCTTCCTAAGAACTGCATGTGTCCCTTTCATTACTGCCACATCTTGGGCTAATTCCACCCTGCAGTGTTGCCAGCACCAGGGTCTGGAGTTTGACACAAAGAAGAATGCCTGCAAAACCTTGGCAGGCGAACTCTATTACTGCTTTGGTTATGGACCCATGCTTCCAGATGTTTGTAACTGTTGGACTGTGCTTGCTATTCCATCAGTGTGGGAGCACTGAAGTATGTGTTTAAAGCAATGTCGTGAAGATATTCCTCAGACCAGCAATTTAAGCTCTTTCAGTTGAGCTGTCTAAAACAATGAGGAGCAATGAAAAATTGTGCTGGTGGTGCAGGCTCGTCCACGTGCAGAGGTAGTGCTGGATTTGAGCTAATGCAGCCCCATGTTTGTGAAGGAAGGTGCTGCAGCTAAGCTTGTAGAAGCATTCCTTTTGTTAACATACTCTGTCTGCAGTAAGGTTATAGGCAAATGTTTACTCTGCAAACAGTTGTGCCTGTTGAAGATGTTGCTGCACAGCTGTGGTTTGCTCCAGTTCTGCCATGGACATGACTACTCCAGTCAGAAAGTGAAGCAGATTCATGTGATTACTCTGTAATGCTCCCCAGGGAGGGGAAAAAACAAAAAAGGAAAAAAAAAATCATCCAAGTTTGCTTAAATGGTTTAAATAGGTGATTCAAATGAACTCTGCTGGATTTTTCCTCTCTCCTCTCAGAGTAGGCATTGTTCACACAAAGCTTTTTGCCACACACACCAGGATATGAATAAGCCAATCCATTCCTTTGTCTCTCAAATGTAGTAAGTTTCCATCTGCCCTTTGTCAAAGCCACGCATTCTGTTGCCTTTATGAAATCAGGAGAAGAAAATATATTGCATGCAGTCAAATAGCAGGCCTTTATACAGTAGCAAAAGTGTGTGCCCATCTTCACGTGTATGTTTTTTTCTTCCACTCAAGCTGTTGACTTTTGAGATCAGTGTATGTCCCCCAGTTTTGTGTTTATTCTCTTAATTTCTTGTTGGGCAAATGTCTTCATAGTATTAAATACTGAATCCCAGTGAGGAAAAAAAAAAAAATGTCAATTTCTCTGGCTTCCACCTCTGCAGTGAAAACCCAGTTGTGAGCACTAAATGGTTCCATACAGAAGAGCAGTTATCAAGGTGTGTAAGAGATAGATATGTTTGAGAGTATGTCCCCAAATGCTTGTGCTGAAGCTGAATAAGCAAAATTTTTAAAAATCACCCAAACTCTACTTGATAATGTATCTTGTGACATATTATGCTTTTTATTGTCTCTCCCTGCCCAGCACTTTGTCACCACTGAGCGCAATAAATGCATTCTACATGAAAAAAAAAGCTGAAGTTTGCAGAGTGGTTTTGAGAATACAACCCACAAGATTATTTCTAATACTTCCTTCCCTCTACAGAAGTTTACAGTTAAAAAAATACAATGAAGAGGGTTCATGGCTCCTCTACAAACATGCTTAAAGTAACTCTCAAATGAATATTGAAGTTCGACTTGTTAGTATTGCTCATATCTGATTTATCTAGAATTATTTCTCCTAAGCATTTTCTTCCCTTCTCCTTCTTTTTTCCTTTTTTCTAACCAGAAGGGTATAGTCCAGGTCAGAGTAGGAAAGAGTGGTGTAATTTAGCACAGCAGTCAGAAGTCTGGTATTTTTGTATTTCTGTCCAGCTGTAGAAGCAACCTTTATGTTACAGAGTGGCTTTTACCTTATTTGCTGGTGAGTGAAGCTGCTTAAGGAAGAGGGATGATGCAAATTTAGAAAGGCATTTCAGTTAAATATTTAAGTGTTAAGTAGAGCCAGACTGCACTGTTATTTAATATACTTTCGTTTAAAAAATGCACTAGTGAAAGATTGTGTAACTCCTGAATGTTTTTAATTGTGAGAAGATTTAAATTTCTTTTTTTTAGTTGAGACTAGATGACAGATCCACTAATTGAAAATGCCTCAAGTTTTTTCCCCCTCTACTGGTATTGACCTCCTGCAAGCTATAAACCAAGGTTTTTGATCAGCCCCCACACAGTGAATTTCTCATGCAAGTGTTCTCAGTGGCATAATTAAGAGAGGGTTATGCAACACAAATCAACATATCTACTCATGGGAGTAAGTTTTCATGCCTGCAGATTTGCACGTTTGACACTTCTGTGAGCAGTGTCTGCAGTACTGTCCTACTGTCTGCTCTGAAATCTGTGTGTTAGTCCAAAGATTATATAGATACTTCGCTAGTTTTCAGTAGCGCTACTGTCAAAATGAAAAGAAAAATAAAATTAATATTTGTCTTTCTACTTTAAAGTTGCAGAAATAGTTCAAACACATTTTCATTCAGCTACTGGTGTTAAAGAACTGATGCCCATTATGTCCTAAGTTTTATCTGGAAACAGTAGAAAAGCCTGACTGTTTTTAAACAATTCTTTAGGTATTGTGCAAAAATTTGTGAAAAATGCAAAGTAATGGGTCTTGGAGTTAAGGACAAATCTGCTTTTTGGATTTTTATAATGGTAGAAAGGCCCTTCAGGCTCTGTGATAAAACTGACTAAAATATGCCATGTATATGTATTTTATTTTTCTTTTTATGCTCAAACTGCATTTCTCACCCCTGCCAGCCTGTCATACTTAGTTTGTGATCAATAGTATGTGTAGCAAGGTCCTAGCACTGAATGCTTCACCCTCAGACTGACTTGTCTCTGTGTATCAGTTTCTTTACTATTATAGACTTGGGACACCAACTTGCACCAAAAGTGCAAGTACAAGAGAATCAGCTAAACAGCATCAAATCCTTTATGTAAAACTACCTAATTCCTATAAAACTGATGTGTGGAGGTTTCCTGGAGCTGGTGTAACTCAGGTTTGCATAGATGTGGAACATTTTGAGACAGGTAATACACAGATAATGAAAAATACCTTGAGCATATTTGAGTTCAGGGCTGGGTAGGCAGGAGCAGGAATATCCAGCTGCATCTCAGACAGGGGCATGTGTACCATTAAGCTATCCAGGAACTGTGCTGTTCCTTTACATTGATGCCTTACTTTGAGCCAGTAACTGCTGGTGATAAATGAGTCCTAGCCTGCTTGCATTAATTTGGATTAATTTTCCTTCTGCAGAGAGTGCACTATACTGTTACCTAGTTCAGAACTGTGGCTGGGGCAGTTGTTAATTTTATAGCACTTACAGTAAAACAGACTGGACAGACCTTTTAGGAACTCAGATACAAGTTTAGTTGACAATGATTAAACTACCATTGTAAGCATCACTTTCAGGAACAAAGTAGGGGTAAGATTTTTTTTTATGAAACAGCAAAGTGACCTGTAGCTAGCAGTGAGTCATTTTCAGGTTGGAAGAATCTGTACAGGACCATCTGACAGTCCCTAGTAATTGATGTTTCCCTTGTTGATGAGGATACTGGCCTACAGCATATAAATACTGCATTTGGAGTTAACAGTGGGGATGAAAGGGTTGTAGCACATTGGAAGACAGGACTAGAATGCTGAGTGATGGGGGCAAATGTAGGAAGTGACCTTAAAAATATTGTGTAATTTAATAATGAGAACTGCAAGGTACACCACTTTAGTAGGCATAATTAGCTGCACAAATCCGTGGGGGAAAAAAAGATTGGATGAGGAGCAGTTCTTCACAATAGGTGTAGCCACTTTGAGGATCATGTGCTTTGAAGGAAGAAGGAAAAAAAGGAAAAGATCTTCAGATATAGAAGGAAGTTGCTGCAAAGGAAATAAGGCAATTGTTGCTAGTCCAGAGTAGGTAGTTATGAAAAGCAACTTCAATTACCATAATGAAGACCTCATATCAATGTAGGAGTACCTGGACATAAAGACAGCATTAGAAAGGTGGTGGGTCTGCATAGCCAGAGGTCTTCAAGAAGCAAAGGACTGACAGGAGCAGTTTAGATACAGTTGTTTCTACTTCAAGCAGGAAATAGACTAAGTGACCTCTTGAAGACCAGTTTGACCAAACTAACATTTATACTGTATTTAAATTATAATGCTAAAGGAAAGCTTGTGGGGAAGTGATTTTTGCTTCATTTAAAAACTGTAATTTAGTCAGGGTTTTGTAGTATAATCATCCTGGAAGATATACAGGTTCTATGATTCCAAGCAACAGCAACAATTATTTAAAAAGTCACTAGAAGTGCACAGATTTTGTGCTGTTGTCAGTAAAAAAAAGTAAATGTCCTGTGATTTTTTTCTGCTGATTTATTATTCTACTCTGTCCTTTTCCCCCCTCCCCTGCCAAATTTGGCTTTGTTTTAATTGTTACCTAATCCTACTTTAATTGCACAAAGTTGTCACCTTCTGCTAACTAGAAATAAACTAGGCACATGTCCTCAGTTCTCCAGAAGTGTGTCACCTTTGTGAGAAACAAATAGCACAGTAGATCTGCAGTAGATCTTGATTTTTATACTTTATACGCTGTGCTTGGGTTCTCTGTGTTTGTTCCACAGGCACATGAGTATCTCTAACACTGAGCTAAACAAAAGCAAGAGGCATTTTTGTCCTTACACAGAGGCAGTTTGCAGTAGCTATGCAAGCACTAATGCATCTTTCCCAGCACCCCAAATGGATCGACCACATCAGAAGGCAGTTGTGTAGTGCTGTCTGTGACCATGGATCCTGTCTCGAAGCACCCTCTGGAATCAGAGCTCAGACGATTGTAGTGAAAATGTAAGCAGCCTGGCAGGTTTCCAGCTGATGAGTTAATGCTGCTATAAACTTGAGTAGTTCCTCTCTGAGGCATGCAGAAGGGTGCAGGAGCTGGGAAGGTAGCCAGCAAAGTCAGAGAACAGACGGCAAAGCTAAAGGCCAGCCTCAGGGATTCACAACGAATTGTCTTGGAGGTGAGTTCCTCCCTTGCCAGGAACCCTTCATGTAGCTTCAGTGGCAGGGCTGGAAATCAGTAAGAAAATGAAGGCTCTCATTCAGTGCAGAGCCAGCCTGCCTTTTAGGAGCTTGTTTAACATAGCTTGAGCAAAGGTTGCTGTGCCAAGCACTCAGGCCACCCTGTGACTGGCTTAGCTGTACAGGTGCTGCAGAAAGCCAAGGGTTCGGTCAATGCTGGCTCAGTTCGTAGAGCTTGAAGTTGCAGTGAGGTGGTTTAGGTTTGAACTCAGGTTATCACTTCACTCTGAAGCCTAGATGTGGAAATCACCAAAATGGGATAGAGTGAATCCGTAGAGCATCAGCTGGTCAGATTTCACTGGACAAATGGAAACATGGGTGCTCTCCTTTCTGTAAGGGAAGGTTAGCAGCAGAAAGCTATTTTTGTTTGCTATTTGCAATTTCAGTAAAGCATTTATGCTGTAAATGCTTTGAGCAGAGTGGATTTTAGAGAGTGTGGATAGTGTTTCAATAGATCAGTAGCTATGCAATAGGAAAGATGTTCAGCTGATGGTGGTTCTTGCTGTGAAGGCTGCTATTGTGGCAGACTGGGCAGGTTCCTCCCCAGATAAACCTTTTTTGACTAAGGGGGTTTGCTAATACTTTAGCTGCTTTTTGTCCTTCTCCCTGGTATCCTAACATCAAAGACTTCATGCAGGTTAGAGGATTCAAGGGACAAGTGAAGTGGTGCAGGGATGGTTAGCTGACACAGAGCTCTGTGTTGTCATCGTGCATCACTGCCTGTCCTAACTTGTTCATAGAAACCTAGGGCATATCTGTATCTGTTTCATTAATATCAGTGGCAAATGCTGTAGTTGGACATTACAGATTTAGCAACATCTCCCTCTACAGACACCCTGAGGGCCCAAAGAACCAACATCCTTATGCAAATACCTGGTTTTCTGTTCAGAGTTTTGGATTTAGAAGGAAAATAATGAGTTTTGGTTTGATTTCTATAAAGCGAATGCAAAGAGAGGTCTTGAGAGACTAAAATCAACTTGCACTGAATACTCTAAATCTATATCACATGGAAGCAAATCTAAGTGATCTAAGTTACATAGCACAGCCTACTGCACATTAAGCATTGCTCAAGTGATATACATTCTTATGCAAAAGGTAGAAATACTATAGAACCTAAAATTCTACAAGCATGATTAAAAATGTTTAATCTGGGAGGGTGGTCTTCACATGATAAACTATTTGAAGCACAGTCCGTGGCTGAAAAAGTGTTTCTTGTGTGGAGTAGAAATTTTATATGCTATTCATACAAGTTCTATACAGCCAGGTAGTGCCTAGCTCCACTTTTCCCTTCTTCCACAGAGTCACGGATAGCTGGAGTAATATGAAGAGTTGCAGTAGCAACCTGACTGCTGTGTATTTTGAGTGTGGTTTGCTTCTTCCTTTTTTTTTTTTTTTTTTAATAGGCCAAAATTCCAGGTGGTGTACTTAGTTATACCAGAGCAAACACACCACAACTTTTTTTTTTTTTTAAAAAAAGAAATAAGTTCCTGAAGTGAAAGGGACATCATCAAAACAAAGCAGTGATTTGTTTGATAATACAGAGTAGCAAACCTTAAATAGATCCATATGTGGAGAAGTCGGTTACTTTCAAGGTTCTCTGAAAACAAATGCAGTGAAAGCATTTTACTTTCAAGTGTTTTGTTTTGTTTATTTTTCATGGTAATACTGCAGACTAGCGTTAGTCTTTGTTTTCTGTTGAACCTGCTTGGGGTTTTTTGTTTTAGGAATAGAAGCAAAGTATTTTCTTATCAGTTAGAAGGCAAGCTAACCATAGTGGCTCTTGATACTAAAACAGCTACTGTAGGCTGAGCAACATGTGGTTGTCCCAGATATAAAGGACATTCTGGCAAAATTCCTGTACAATGACCAGTGTGCCTTACTAGAAATTAGAGAAGGTGGGGTTGGGGATGGAGAAAATGGAGACAGATGTGAGCTGTACTACTCTGAGAAATTACTTTTCATCCTTCTGGATGCTGTTTATGCTGCTTGCATTGCCCCTGAATTTCTCTGCAGGCCGTGCTTGATATTTTTGTTGTAGATGGCTACTGCCTACTTTTCATTCAGGCAGGACTGTAAAAGAGATTTTGATAACTCTGGGGTTTTTTTTCTGACGAATGCAAGTTGATGTGCTTAATTTTTCTTAACTCCCAGATTCTGACCTTGGAAAAATAAATATAAATGAAATCTCTTATCTGGATTGTCAGACTCAGCTGTGCTTGTACTCTCTTTTTGTTTTCAAACATGCGAGTAAGGAGACAGGAATGACTGTGAACACACCTCTCCCCACACCTGAGATAAGCTGGATACCTCCCTGCTAAAATCATCCACCCAGGCTGGGCAGCTTTCCAGTAAAGATGACACGTGCCCACCAGTGTGATAGCAGCTGGTTTCAGGAGGTGGGAAGATAAGAGTGCTGTTTGGAAAAAATGCACCAATAGAAATATCATTTGGGTTTTCTGCTTCTTGAAAGTGTGTGAAGAACGGGTAATTATGAGAGACTGTATTGCCTAAGGTCTTAGTCCAAATCCATTTGTGCCCAGAAGAGTTCCATGTTTGTTAACTTTGAAAGAGCCATTGGCTTTTGAAGCTTGAATGAAAAAAAAAAAAAAGGCAACACTAAATTGTGCAGTGAGCAGTCCATGCAGTGCACTAATGTTATTTCTGAAAGTAATTCTGTTGATCTTTTCTGAAGTTGGTCACTGATCACAGACCGAGGGGTCAGTTCTGGTTAGCTTTGCAGTAGATGCCATAAGCAATGAATGCTTGACGAGTGTCTGAGAGATGCTGTGCTGCATCTGCTTGTGCTTTCCATATGCAGCTCTCTGTTTCCTTCAAAGTCATCTGGCAGAGTGCAAAGCACCATGAGTCATCCTGGCACTGCTGGAGTGTGTAACTACAGTCTCTTAGCTAGGTGCAAGCCAGAGCCTGGCTTTTATCCAGTTTGGATGCAGAGCAGGATGCAGGAACACCCCATTGCACTGTTCTGTCTTAGGTGGGTGGATAAACTGCAGTATGAAATTGCACCAGCTGCATGTGTTCCTGAGAGGCTGCAACCTCTGTTAGGAGTGAGCTTGTTCCTGGGGCACCCCAGCTCTGCTCCAGAGCCAGCAGTGCAGCACCGAGCCAGGGCACCTCTTTCTCCTGGCGAGGAGCAGTGCTGGGCGCAGTGTGCTGGTGGTGCAGCGTGTTCTGCTTGTAGCGTGGCTCCAGTGCCTGTGCTAATGGGCGCTGCGCCTCTCAGTCTGTCAGTCGTTTCTCTGAGTTTTTTCCTAGCCTCTAAACTTTCAATGGTGGAGCCTGGATCACCACTGGAATAGAAATTTGGGGAAAAAGATTTTCCTGAGGGAAGTATGAAAGACAGAAACTTTACTATAAAACCTTTCTATTCTCATTTTTGGAATCTGCAGTAAGTTGTTCCTGATATTATTAATTCTTCTGGCAGGTAGAGTTAATTTATGTATTAGTCTTCATGCTGCTGTATGAATTATAGATTTAATTATGGTCCAGGTGCTCAGAGCTTTGCTGTTTTTCTATATGTTAAATATAAAGAAAAAATAAGTCTGAGTAATTTTTTGGCTTACTGAATAAATGTAAACACTTGGAAACTGTGCCAGAGTACAAATAAATAGAGGATTTACTTCATAGAAAATGTTATTATCTACTCCAGGGTATTCTGCTTTATGGGGAGGATTAGTGCTTTGCATTATACTGGGACACACGTTTTTACAGCTACTCTTCTCTGCAGCAGAAGATTAAAAAGTTTTCCTGTAATTCCTTGTATTTCCAAGTTTTCTTTTGCAATTACAGCTCATTACTAGGGGCCAAAGGTTGATTTGAGTTAACATAGCCATAACGAGAAACACTCTCTGATTCCCTGGTAGG
Source organism: Vidua chalybeata (assembly GCF_026979565.1). Classification (NCBI taxonomy): domain Eukaryota; kingdom Metazoa; phylum Chordata; class Aves; order Passeriformes; family Viduidae; genus Vidua; species Vidua chalybeata. Next base: position 15,447,278 of record NC_071536.1, on the reverse strand, counting down.
TGTAAATAAACTGCCTAGTTGTAGGCAGTTCTTCTGAGTTACTTCCTCTTCTTCTGAGTTACTCAGTCTTTTCTGCCTGACACAGTTTTATTCACAGTCCTTGAAGGTTCTCATACTTCAAAACTACTTAAGTGTGTTTGTTTCTTGTCCTAAACCAGTTTGCCATCCTACTTTCTCCTAACCTATAAGAAAATTCAATTTTTGATTGCAATTTAATTCCATGAAACTCCATAACTGTCTGTTCACAATCAGGCTGGATACGAGATCCATGAAAAAAACCTTTTTTAACTGAGATTTCATAGGATATTTGCGCAAGGGGCAAGTATATGAAGTATGTTAAATAACTGGGACTTATTTCTCTTCATTCCTCTTTTGTGTCTACATTTTTAATTGCTGCCTTTCTGCTTTGTGGCCCTGAGTCAGAGAAAGCCCACCTTTCTCACCTTTTCCAGGAAATCGTGTGTTTGTTTAAATGCTTTTCCGAAGGGAATGTGAACTGGCCTTGTTTCAGCTGCCACTAAACATCACTTGACAGAGCCTGTGGGATAATATACCTGTGTGTCTGCTGCTTTACTGGGGAAAAAAAAATTCTAACAGTGAAATACATTCTTTAATGTATTTCACTGTTAGAATATGCCATTTATGGATGCAATAGTATGAAATTTTCAGATGAGGGTCAACTAATTCATTCTTGCAGTTGTCCCCTTATGCTTCTTCTAATTTGTGGATCAGAAAAATGCATGTCATGATTTCATTTTTCTTTCGGGCACTGCAGCTACCCTCAAGTCTGCTCTTCCTTAGACACAAATAACATATTTGATGCATTTCCTGAGGAAGCAGCCAAAAGTGCATGTTCTGACCACATCTTTAAGCCTTTCCATTTCCTTTACTCACACTTAATGAAGTTACTATCGCAGCCATTAAAGATAATTGTGTAAAAGTAGATTATGTAATTATTGTAGTTGTACTGGTTTTAGTATAAAGTCAGGTATTGATTCTGATTCTTTATTTTGGCCCAGTATGGTAATGCCAGTTTGCTCTGATTGTTGGATTTGGAAGTCTGTGTTGGTTATTAGAGGTGGCTAGAGAGTTTTTTTCTGAGGAAATCTGAATTTTTTAGGGCACTTTGATACTTTTGTTTGAGAAAAGAAATTAATTTACATTGAAGAGACCCTGTTTTAATGTCTCAAAAGTTTTTCCTATGTTTCTTTGATGCTTAGTACAGGGGATCATTTACAAAAGTTTTGCCAGTATCCCTCAGGTCAGTTGTGGTTCACTGGTATTGATGCTATGGAGAGCTGTGCAGTTGTCTTCTAGATATCACTGATGTGAATGGATCTACAAGTGGGTTCTTAACACTTTTTTAAGCTCTCTTGATGCACTGCACCTTTTGATTGGGGAAGCTACACATGCAATGTCTTTATTTGAATACACCTCTAATGTGGTTAAGTTTAGACTAAGATCTGGAAGTAAACTCTTCATAGGGATTTTCCTGTAACAGAGCCTAAATTTAGCCTTCTTTTATATGAGCATAACTTTAGATCTTGAAGAACATACACTTTGTGGGAGGTTAGTGAATGAATGGGCTGGGGGCTGCCTGTGTATAGGCTTTCAAGTCCTTTACTCAAGAAGGAAATGCAATTGATGTCAGCATGTTAATTTGATGGAGTACATTTATAGGAAGGTTTATATAGCTGTTGGGTGTTAACTTAAAACCATGTCTTCATTTGCTACATTTGTTTGTTTGTTGTGTCCTTAGGTTATTTAATAAAATATGCAGTGAAACACTAGAAAAGCTCCTGGACTTTGTCTTCCAAACAGCTATTGTTGTCAATGTTAAGGTTCTTCATGTCTTAAACAAAACAGTCATTTTTCCTTATAGCAAAAGTAAGATTTTGAAGAGTTACTTACTCTTCATGCGTTGCCGTGTATTTTTATTTCAAAACTGAATTACATCAATTGGGCCTTTTCTGGATGTTGAAGTCAAATCAAGTCACTGTGACTTCTGGAAATAGAACTGCTACTGTTCAAAATACTTATTAGTATAAAAAACATTCAGAGAAACATTTCAAGTCAGTGCCCACACTCTTCAGATTCCCTTTGTTTCTGAAGGCCACTATGGGCTTGACTGTTGTATTTCTGTGTCTGTGGTAAATCAGTGCATACAGTGGTGCCGTGCATGAGACAAGGTTGGCTTGGGACCACAGAATTGTCATCAGTCCAGTCTTGTTATTACTCATAAACTGTGCTTGGCTGTAAGCACACTGTAGATGCTCCCTGTTTAGTGCTCAGGAACTCTTTCCTTGGAAATTGTGTGCCTTTTTAATGTGTCATGGCTCAATTATCACATTCATTTTGGCTGCCAAAATAGCCATATATATTGTCTAGCAAGTGACAGCCTGGGCCTTTATCTCTTTCTGGCTGTTTGCCAGCTGTTTAATTGCAGCCCTGTGTTTGCTGTGTGTCACATCTTATGGTGGTCTATTATACCTAGCTAAAACAATATTTTGAAAATGTTTCAAATGTAAACTAATTCTGTGAGACTGTACATCCTGTTATTTACATGATCTGCTAGGAATGTAATGTAAGTAATTTTTCCCCCTACAAATATGAACATTTGTACCTCCGACCATCTTATGAATTTCCAGGGCAGAGAGAAGGCGAGATGGGGATGCAGAAATGCTATCTCATCCCCTTGAGAGATGTAATTAAAGCTGTACACTTGTCATGCAATTTTTCATTTGTAGTTTCCAAGATGTTTTTAAAGCCAATTATTCTCTTTGTTCTGCCTTTAGAAAAGAGCAAGCACACAGAAACTGAGCTGAGATCTCAAAAGGAACAGCAAAGTCTGTGAGCCATATTTCTGCCCAAATGGATACTTTGCATGAAGATGATGTTGGGGTTTGTGTGAATGGTGCCTCATAGAGGCAGAGAATAGTGCAGGTGCTGTTTGCACACAGCACATTTGGTTTGGCAGCCACCTGCTTTCCATCGGGAAACACCTAAGGCAGGGCTGGCTCTGTGTCCTGCCACCCCACCTGAGGGATAGAGCCACTTAGTGTGAAACCAGGATATTGGAGGGCTAAGCAGGCCACAGCAGTTAGCTATGCAGGGAATCCTTAGGCTAAGTATGAGTTCAGTTTTGCCTGCCTCTCATTGTACAGATATTAGTATCTTGCTCATTTTTTGCCTGAAGAGCTGTTATCTTGAGAGTTTCAGCTCCTGGATGGATTCCTCTGTGGTGCAAAATGCTTTAGCCTTAAGAGGAATGAAGGTACATTAGCTAACAATCTTGGCTATGCAGATTTTTTTGGCAGAAACTTTGCTTTTCCACTGCTTTAAGTGGAAATCAGGATTTGATCTATTGCTTGTTTAATATGAAGAATAACTGTTTAACAAGAAAGACACGATAAAAGTCTTGGTAGACAGCTTTTCAGATCAGAGGAAGACAGAACAGAAGAGCACCTAAGAAAGATCCCATTTTTGTACAAAACACTAGACTTATAATTAAGTAGTAACAATTAGCTTTAAAAAAAAAAGAAGAAAGAACAAGTTATCCTGTAGGCAGGATTAGATCTACAGGATTTGTTTCTTCTTAATTGGAGGGGAAAGGATCCCATCTAGCTAAAGCCATGTAGCATACTGGAAGAGGTTTGATTATTAAAATGGACTTTTTTAAAAGGATATAAAATTATTAAGAGTGCTCTTAAACCTTGTGAAAAATCCAATACTGTGTGAGGATAATATACTCAAGCATGTGCATGTATGTTTTTTCTGGTTAATCTGCTAGAAAAATTGTAGTAAATAACCCCCTTTTAACATATCTTTTTGAGAAGCTGACCTGTTACAAAATGAGCATTCAAAGGTATTTAGGAGAGAGTTGTACATATATGGGGCAGCTGGAGTGAGAATGGTTGTGGCAGTTCTGCTGTGCTGTCACTGCATGTCTCCTCGGGAAATGCATCAAAACAGTCACTAGTATCATTTTTTTTTGTGGCAAGATCTGCATAATTCCTGTAGTTTACAATGTGACCAGTCTATCCAGCGTCAAAGAATGCCACTTTGCTTGAGTTTCTGCTTGACAAAACTCCTCATTGCTCCATTAAGCTTTTATGTAAGTACCGTATTTAGTATGTTTTGCATGTGAGTTTCTTACGTATCGCAAATCACTTTACTTTGTGGTGAGTCTGAAGACATCATCAGCTAAGTTTTGTAGTATACAGATAAAGTGGGTGCTGAAAGGCAGCCTGCAGAAACCCTTCCTCTCTTCATGCTGCCTGGTTAGATAAGGCAGGTGTGCCTGTGTGCCATTGACACGGAGGTGTAGATTTTTACTTGATTTGTTAAGAAGTTTTTATTTCTGAAGAGAAGTTCCAGCACTCAGTGAATAGATACCCTCTCATTGAAAAACACTTACATGTTAGATGTGGTCATTGCAAACTAACAGTTGCTCTGGGGAAGTGAAGTTTCTCTACTGTTTGAGGTCTTCAAATATCCCTGGGAGTTGGATACTAGGAAGTTAAATCCCAGCAAGGCTTGTACAAAGCCCAGCTGGCAAAGCAGTGATGCCAATTTTTCGTCATGGCTGAACATTCAGTATCTATTCGACAACAGATATGAAGGACATGATCAGGACAGGTCACAAGAATGCATAGCCCATACACCACTACAGGCTGATCAAGCCTGAATGTTGAAATAATGAAATATTAATCAAATGCAGGAAACCGGTGGCAAGCAGGGTGAGAGCAAATACCCATGCTGCATTTGCTGTGGAATATTGAAAGGTGCAGTGTGGTGCAGCCCAAGTGCAGAACTGTTACAGGCCGATGGTTCAGACTGAGTGTGGACCAGCTGCAATACTGGTGCTTCAGGGCTTTGCTTGGCATTTCATGTCCCTAAGCTTGCTGTGCTTCCTGTTCCAAGTCCTGTTTCACATGCTGCCTTCGTTCACCATTGCTGACTTTTTGCATCCTCTTCCTCTCCCATCTCCACAGCTGTGATTTCAGTAATTGGGACTAAACACTGGCCTTTCTTCAGTAGAATATTTCTTGTATAATCATAGCTACTTTCTTTGGGGATTAAAAAAAAACAACAAAAAAAAACCAAAAAATCCCCACAAAAAAGCCAACAAAAGAATAGAAAAAAATGATACATCCTTGGCAGGAACATGCAGCATGTTCAGGGTTAAAGCAGACCAGGAAAAGGGACACTTCCCTTTCTTGTCAAATTAGCTTTGGTTTCTAAGATCCATCACGCTGGAATGCAGCCCTGAAATGCCAGTTTTCTTGTAAGGAGGAAGCAGAGCCAATTGACTTAAACTTTTAGTTGCATCTGCTGGCAATTTCCACCAGAAGCTAATTACAGCTCACAGCTATCACCAGCAGATGACTGACTGGTTCCACCTCACAAAAAAAGGAAAGTTTCAACCCACACAGGGGTCTCTTTTCACTTTTCAAGCAGATATTTTACACATACAAACAGAAATCTTCAAAATTTAGGTAAATTATTTTATCGTACAAATAATATCTCTAGGTCTTTCCAAATCTAGAGGTCATTTGTTGGGCTTTGTACTGTATCCCAATATCGTATCAACACTACATGTTGTGTGCATTTTTAAATTGTGGTGTGATTAACCCAGCTCACTTTCTGTGTTGTCAGTTCTGGAAATTACTTCAGGATAACTAAAATAGCTCAGACCTTTTTGCGATGTTAATGCTGCAGGTTTGAAAATGCTCATGGGTACTGAAATATTTCCTCCTCTTGATACTGTGGTTCCACAAAAACGAATTTTGCAAGAGTGAACCTTTTCAAGAGTGATTCTTTTCAACAAAGAATGGAGCATGACTTTTTTCGGCTAGCATCACTAGATGGCGTTGCCTAGTAGTCTAACAGCTGAGAGTCTGAAAATAGATGAAATTAATGTAAATCTGTAGAGTAATTAAAACATTTAGATCTTTCAGTGTGTATGTCTTAGGTATTTTTTTTCCTTTTCAATCATGCTTCTAATTGTTCAAGAGAGGGCATTGAGCTGAAGTGTTACTCCTGCCTGTTGCAGCTCTTAAGCAAGTAGTGAGTGTGCTGTAGTTTCTGCTGTGGCTCTGCTCTTCCTTGGCTTGCTTGAACACTGCTTGAAGTCATGTGCTGAGGGACTCGGGCTCAGCCAGAGCTTGTGTTGCTGTATCATGCACGGTTCTCTCTGTACACAATCAGCCTCTTTTAATGGTACGCTGAAATATTAGCAGAAGGACTGCTTAGAGGATGCCAGAGCAGACAAGCAGCAAAAACTCTGCCAGTATTACTTCATAGAAAGCTCCTGGTATTTGTTTTTCTAATGTAGGATGTCCACTGTTATGACAACATGAAAAAAAACCAAAAGTGTTGTTATTCTGTTGTTACTTTGTGGTTTAGACACCATGCCACATTTTTTTCTTCCTGGCTGGTTTCCTCTGTTTTGTCAGTGGTCAGTCATGCTCTGGCAGCAGCACTAACATGACACTGTTGTGCCTGCACGTGGGGCATGACCATGCCTGCACACTATTCTCTGGTGCGCTTTTTCCCAGGCAAGGCTGGAGGAAACCTGCCTTTCATATGAGTAGTGTTTTTAGCTGAAAGCAAAAAAGATGTCAGGTAGGTGGATTTATTCAGGTAGAATGGTAAGGAGAAATGATGAATCAAGCAGCTTTCATTTGGTGCTTTCAGTTCAGCTCCATCACCTGCCTCTTTTAAACTGCAAGTGAGAATTTGGCATAACCTACTCCCTTTTCTTAATTCACTAGCACTTTTAATTTAAAGGATCTCCTGCTTGACATTATAGTTATTTTAAATTCTTTCTTAATCCATTGCAGATGTCTTTACCAGTCTACTAAAAATTAAAGAATTATTGGTGACAGGAATTGGTATAACTCACTTGTTTAGTTTCTTAGTTTAAATAATATTTCTAGGTAATGTCAATCAGTTTGCCTGTAATTATACATTTAGGTCTAGGGAGTGTGCACACCTCTGGTTTTTTGCAAAATAATATTTTGTAAAAATATTTGTATTTACAAAATAATATTTTAAAGACTTTATGGTAAAATCTTAGTTGTAGGATAATGTTGAGGGTTTACAGTTTGGACACCTATAAAGCAGTATAACATTTCACAAAAGAATGAGGAATAAAAAAGCCGAGTTAAAGAAGCCAACAAACAGTAAGCGTGTACCAGACACTTTTGATGAAAGTTGGTCACCAAAGCTTCTGTTTATAAAAGAGATTTAAAATTAGGTGCTAGACCTTATTTGAGCAACTTTCTGGAAACCTGTGCAGTGTATTTCTGTACATGAAGGTAGCTCTTTGCAAAGCCTCACTTTGCAAAGCCTCACTGACAGAAATGTCAGATAAGATCTGGGAAGAGAGCGAGGTTGTTTGAGAACTGCAGCACAATGCTTAACAGCTCCTCACCCTCACGTGTGCTGGGGAAGTGGTGTGGTGTAAGAATACCAGGACAGGAAAACCCTTAATCTTCTTTTACATATCCATGTTTTTAAATCAGAATAATGTGAGTAGCTATAAAGTGATCAGTCACTGATGAGCTTATTTTTCATCGCTTTATACCAGGTAATTGATAATAAAGGTACAAAATTTGGTGCAAGAGAGCACTGGTGAGAAAGGTATATATTTGAATACCCCAGCCAGTAATGTACTGAAACATGTGCTTGTCTTCCATTGAAGGCACTGGGTTTTGAACACATGCACAAACACTTTCCTGAGCTGGGTCTGAAGGAGGGGAGTCAGTTAAGCAGGGCCAAACACAGAAAGAGGAGGGGAAACCAGCATGGTGACTGCAAGTGGGAAATAGCTATTGAGTTCATTATTTTACAAGGGAAAAGCTCTACCTGTAGTTGTGCAACGCACTGCTAAAATTTGTACCATTCCTCAAAACTTCATCTTCAAGTATGTCTGATCCCCCAGTGCCTCCACAGGGGGTGTAGCCCAGTGCCAGGTCAGTGCACTTGGAAAGCATAGGCTTTGGTGCCTGAGCAGGGTGAGAAGAGAGAAAGCAGGGGAACTAGGGCCTGCCTGCTGTGCCCTCTCTTTGCCAGCTTTCTTGTTGCACTTTCAGAAACGTGCCATTCAGAGGGATAATATTTCCGCCACACCTCCATCCCAGTCTGCAAGCAGGGAGAGGCAGAAATGTGGAGCCAGTAGTTTTGAGGAACTGCTCAGAACATTGCTGTTTGGAAGGACTCTGTTTCATGAGCATAAAATCAAACTACACATTCAGTGCCAGTCTTTTCACCTAAATTTTACATGAGGGCTGAATGCTCATTTAATCCTGTTTATTTGGGGGTATTCAGCACATAATACTAAATGTGCTTGATTTTTTTTTTTATTTGCAGGTCACCTTTTAATGGAGCTGTAAAAGTAAGTGTAAACTGCACCTTCTTTTGTCATCACTAAGTGCTGAAGGGTGTAATGCTCAGGGCAGGAGTGGCTCTGGGCTCACATGTGGGAGAAGGATGGGCTAGCACTACCCAGTAAGTAAGAGGGTTGAAAGGCATCATGGGCTCTTGTTCATTTGCACTGTCTGTTTGTACAGGCCTCCTCAATGCTACAGATGCTTCCTTTTGGTTTCTTACTTGGGATACTTCTCAGAGGCCCTGTTGTGCTAATCCTAACAAAGACATGTCCAGAAGGACAGTTTTTGCACTGAAGAGTTTATCTGCAATAGCTAATGGTTGTCCTGCTTGGTTGAAAAAGAGATCTGGATAGCTTGTCTTGATGTCCTCCAGTCAGATATAATTAAGAAACGGAGCTCAGGCTGCTGCTCTGCTCAGGGAGGTAGCACATACCCCTTTCAGAGTGTCTTACAGAGGAACTTTGTCCTTGGTAGAAGTCAATTAAGTACACTTTGCACATACGCCAAAAATGCAGGTGTAGGCCAGATGAAGCAGTCATAGATCTCAAACCCCCTTTTCCCCTCCCTGATTTGCAGCTGTTGAATTCATTAGCAGTGCACATAAATGGGAAATGACCCAAAGGGGACTCAAATTCACAGTACACTGTGAATGCTTTGGGCTGTAATCTGGATGGGTGGTGGAATAAAAAGTCAGATCAGGAGTCAGTTTCTTTCTGAGCTGCCCTTTTCTGTCACAGGAACAGGTTATAACCCTGCTGTTGTAGATCCTCCTCATTCACTCCCTTCCTTGGCAGCTCCTGTGTTTGAATAGGAAATGTCTGCATATCTGTGGTGGTGGAAGGTGATGAGAATTAGGATGTCTCACTCCAGTAGATCATCAGTCCCTTTCAGGCACCAGGCAGGAATGGGCAGTGTCTGGAAGTAGCTGCCCAGCTGCCACTGTTCTGTGTGTCTGTCTGCCGAACCTGGGTGCTACGTGCTGTTCCTCTAGCAGTTGTGTGATCGCTGAAATCAGGATTAAATTCTCATTTCTTAAAGAAACTGTGTGTGTTTATTTTAAATTACAACTTTTTGGAAGAAAACCCAACTGTTTAACCATGGCATTTCCAGGAAGGTGGGAAAAATGCCAAAGGCAAGCAAATGTAGTTTTTACTAGTTGAGATAAGCAGACTTGAGGATCTGTGTTACACATGGCTGCCATCACTGCAGACGTTGTCTTCCTCTGCACAGGGCTGAGCTTCCCTGTGTAAAGTCAGCAATGTAGGAAATCATATAAAGTAGATCTGATGTCTTAGCTCAGTGCCAGACATGGGAATTTCTCTGTTGGCTTTTAATCAGTTGCAATAATAAAAAAACACAGCACCTGAAACACATCTTTATGATTGTCAGTGATTTCATCCCAGTTGTTTTTTCCAAATCCAAACAGTTTGGATGACTTTTGTTGAGTCTGTTCTGTGAACATGGAAGAAAGTCATGTTAAGTGCCAGAAGCTGGGAGCTGAGAAGGGCCTCAACCCTTGTGCAGGGTGAGGTCACTGTGGTGAGCTCTTACATGGAGTCATGCATATTTGAAAAGTATAGACCAGACTTGCAGGCAGTGGGCATCTGCCAGGGGTGTGTCTTGATTTCCTGCCTGCTCTGGGAGCTGCTCTCCCTGTATGAACTGGGGGGTGTGGCTGGCAGCATTAGGAGCAGGGCTAAGGCAGTGCTGCAGTGAGCTGCCCTTCCTGTGCTGCTGACAGGAGCACGAGGCACAGGTGAGCTGCCAGGCCTGACAGAGAGTGCCAAAAGGCAGATCTCCACAGAGTCATGAATACTGTAAGGGAACACCAGCTGGTCTAACTTCATCTTGAAGGCTGCCCTTCAGTACAGAGCTGTCACTGGATCCTGTCAGGAGCTGTGTTAATACAGCAGAGTCTAACACAGCAAAGGCAAGGTGGCCAGTGCCCCTGAGAGGGATTTCCTCCACACCTTGCGCTTGTGTGGAGAAGACAACAGGATCATCCTGGAGCAGGGAGACTGACAGAGTGTTTTCGCAGAAGGTGCTCTTCCTTTGCCTTGTATCTTCCAGTGCTCCAGTGCTCCAGGAAAATGTCAATACCTGAGTAAAATATTTTTTTCTTGTTTTTTTTTAACTTAAAAAAAAGCATTACATAAAACAGTAGAAAGTTCAGCTGGAGTTTGTCAGGAGGAAACACTCGAGTCTTGTGTAGGTACAGAGAGGTTGTTGCAGGATGTTTTGTGTGCAGAATGGTGTAATGACACTTGCATAAGATGCTCTGCCTGTCTCCCAGTTCAGACCCACCATGTTGTGGCTTTATTTTTTTCAGACACTGTGTGAATCAACTCAGGAGCAGGAGGTTGAAGCAGCAAGACAGCTGCTATCCTCTCCTTGGAGTCAGGGAAGTATCAGCATGCCACCAGACCTGCTTATATTACATGGGCAAAACATGCTCAGTTCCCTTCCTCTGTGTGTTTTTCATCTAAAGGTTAGAGCACAGGCTGAAAGAAGAGGGACTTTGAAGGGCAGGGCCCTCTGCCTAATTATGCATTAGGCTCCTTACAGGAGGGCTGTCTCCTAAGTGGTCTAACTCCTATTGTACAAACCCACAAAGGAGTTAATGGTGCTCAGTATCTGCTTTCCCTTGATGTTCACAGAGCTCGATCCCAAGCACCGTCTGTCTCTGCCTGGAAGCCTTCTCTGTGGCCAGGGAGACACTCGCCCTGTTAGGTGTGAGACAAGGAGGGGGAAGATCGTTGTTTCCAGGGAAAGTTCTTTTGGCAGTTTTACCTGTGAGAGCCAGGAACAAGCTTGGGTGCCTGCCAGTCCATTCTGAACCTGTGATTTGGCAAATGTGAGGTAGTAGGAGGGAGAACACCCAACAAAAAGAAGAGAGAAGCACAACTAAAAGATCAGTTTGTCCAGCCGTGTCCTCTGTATCCATGGGTAGCAGAGGGCCTAGCACTTCTTTTCACATGCTGGCCATGCTGCAAGGAGCAGCAGTATACTGCAGAGGGGAAAAGCAGATTGGCAGCCTTCTCCTTCTTTGGCCCTTGGCAAGATGTGTGCCCTCAGGAGTGAGCTTGCAGAAACGCTTCCCTAGCAGAAGGCTTGACAGCAATTTAAATGGCTGATCAGGACCAAAGGAACCTGCTTTTGCTTCCAGCACTGTGTGTTGAAAGGTAGCTCACCTCTCCAACAGTCTCATCCTCTTCGTGCTCTTTCTGGCAGCTTCCACCGTGGTGCCTCTGCCTTGAAACACATCTCATGATCCTGCTTTAGACCAGAGAGTGGTAAAAGGCTGGTGTTGGTGGCATGGCTCTGCTTTGCAGTTTGCTGCAGTTACTGGCCATGTGTGAGAATGGCACCTGTTTCAGCTCTTTCCTGACCCATTCTCCAGACAACTTGCTTTTCTGCATCATCCCAGGGTTTCTTGAATCTCTCTTATAACCCCTGACTTTTAGTTGGAGGCTTCAGGATTATTTTGTTTCTTACAGCTTTTCAAATTTTCCAGAGGTCCTGCTGGAATTCTTGGTTGACTTCCAGGTCTGGCATAAAAATGAGATGAAATATCCATATTCTCCACTGTCTTCTTTTTGTTGCTGGACAGGCAGGTTGTTGCTTGCCTGAGCTCTTACTTCCCTGCAGAGACCCTGGAGATGCAGGAAAAGGGCTCAGCAAGGACCTCTGTTTAGGTAGAACAGGGGCAGAAGTGTCCACCCAGCTGCTAACAGTGACAAATGTTGTGGGGAAAAGTACTGTCTGTATTTGTTTGCATTAGGAGGACAAGGAGACATTTACAGAGAGAGGAAGGAAAGCACAGTTTAAGTATATTTAATATTAATTTGAGTTTAAAAACCCATAAATGTTCATAATCAAATAGATAATTCAAATTTACTGAAGTATTCCTTCAACAAGGAAATATTGCAAGCTAAGGGCTTTGTGATTGCTTTGTTGATGGAGGATGGACTTTGCTGAGGTTATTACAGTATCGACTTGAAGAGGATGGATTTGCTAACAGGGCGGGTGATCTTGTCTGGCCTCAGCCAAGAGAAAAAAATTAGGGAAGTTAAGAAACTAGTGCCAGCTTGTGGCATTGGCTGAGTAATCTCAAACAGCCATAAATATATTGTAGCTTTAAAGTTATATAAATACATGGTAAGGAAAAGGAAGATTTCATTCAGTAGACAGGATAGTGGCAGTCAAGAGAATTAGTTTACATTTTTATTAGGCATTCTCATTAAGGGAATGGGAGAGCAGGATTTATTCGCTTCCTGACTCATAAGGCTTATTGGGGATGTTTCACTACTGAGATCCTTAAGCATCTCAAACTAATGAAAAGATCATTTCAGGGCTCTTGAACTGCTTTATAGCTTGTGATAACAGAAAATATGTGTTTATTTCGGGAAAGATTGTTTAACTGGTAAAGAAATGTTCTTAAGCACTGGCAGAGCAATATGCCAGCAGTTGTCACATGCATATGTAACACCATAGCTGAATATGGATCTAATCTGTTTACCAAGAAAGTAAATAATAAGATTGTGGGGTTTGCCCTTGCTCAGAACAACAGTGAATTAACCTGAAGAAATTTTGTTTCTTATGCTGAAAGATTGTATCTTATATTAAAAGACTTTGTATTTTATTTGGAGAGATTGTAGAGGTTCTTACAAATTTTTCTGTAAAAAAGATATTAAATCTGAAGAAATTATAAATAGATTTTTATCTAAAGCACTGGATGTCTGATTCATTTTTAGTTTTAGTGCCTCTTTTTACATTGTTTATTAATTCATTGACTAAACTAATTCATTAGTTATACATTATCAATGTTAATAATTTAGTTGTTAGTTTTTAAATGTTAATTATTGTTAATTCATTAGCTACACATTAAAGTATACTTTATGCCTTAGATAAAAGCACAAACTGCCATCTTTTAATGAATTTTGAATTAAGTAAATTAATTCTTACTAGCATTTCCTAGTGTCCAAAGTGTGTTGGTTTAAAGCAACTTCACTGACATCAGTGACATTAGTTGAGCCTCAAACAAGACTGAGAACAGAATTTGGTCAAAAGGACTGAATACACTTGTTAATTTTAATAATTCTCTGCTAAGCCTATGCCAGCAAAATATTTCCATACCAACTAAATATACCAACCATTATATACCCTGCATACACCCTGTGAAATGCTACAGATTAAAATAGCTCTGCTGAAAGCTTTTCAACCTCCTCCATTAAACTTGGGAGGAATATCTTGCGGCGTGGGTTTTTGCTCTCCCCAGCTGCACGCGGCTCTTGGGAGCCCGGCTGTGGCGTAGCTTCCACGTGCTGCCGGGGTTTGCTGCCGCGGGTTCCTGGACACGGCTCTGTGTCTCGGGTGTGTGGGCTGGCCAGCCTCTGTTACCGTGCGCTAGGGACCCGGCAAAGAGGTAAGGAATTTGTCCATTTACTCCGTGCTTGGCAGGAACAGTTTATTGGTCACGCGGCGCGGTTTGATGGAAAGACGCGACCACTCCCGTCAGTCACATGGGAGAAAATGGCGTCTGGGTGCCGGCGGGATAGGGCTTTATGGAGGGGCGGGGCGAGAGGATCCACGGCCTGCCGGCCAATAGGGGCGGCTGCCGTGGCGGTGACGTCAGCAACCGCGACCAACCAGAGAACCCCGCAGGGGCGGGCACCGAGCCTTGGGCTGGGCGGGATCGTGTGGCTCGGGGCGGCCAGCACGGGGTTTCCCGGGGCCGGACGGCAGGGTGGTTACAGGAGCGGCACAGGGGTAAGGATCTGGCAGCAGGCAACATGGGGGCAGAAACCACGGCGGGGAACAACGCGGGGGAAACGCGGGATTACAGAACTTGATTTATTTTAACATAAATTAAAAACCCTAATCTAAACCCAAACTCTGGGAGGCAACACTATCTATCCAGAAAGCCTTTAAATAGGAAAATGTCCTCAGTTTTGGATGTTCATTGGCCTTCATTGCCTCCCTCTCTCCTGCCCTGTTGCATGTTTCTTGGATTTGCCACTAAAAGCTATTAAGAGCTCAAGAGCTAAACCTGCTCATCACATTAACACAGGTAGTGAGTAGTCCAGCTTCAGACTGAGAAATCAGCTCCTCTACCTAGATCCCCCTGGTTCCCTGAGGCTAGTCAAGGTCTCTGGTAAATCTTCAGAAAAGGGGACAATAGCATCTCCTCCTGTAATGTGTTCTGCATGGAATGTTTCTAAAATTGTTCCAGCCAACATAAACTCTTACTTCTCTAGGAACAGAAGGTAATACTGTGTATTTTGCTGATCTGATTTATCATTTTAAGGTTCTATTTAGTTGACCTCCTGCTGCTGGCATTTGTTACATTTCCCAGATAGTAAAACTGAGCCTGTCTGACTTTCTATAACCACTGGGAAAAGGGTCCTCTCTGCTCCACTCCTCTCCACAAGTTCCCACTGACCCTCTGCTGACAGCTTCTCTGCACTCATGTGAATTCTCCCCACAAGTCTGGACCTGAGCACACAGCTTTTGTTTCATTTTTGGACATGCCTTTGTTATGCTGCTCTTCTAAGTAAGACTCAAGATTGCATCCAGCTGCTCCAGACTATTTAAATTTTTCTGAAAGCGTATTTGTCCTGGAACAGCCCCACTGAAAGGAACAGAGGAGTGGGACATGCAAGTGTCTCCTTGGCAGCTCTGAACAAATCCTGCCTGATAACATGTTTCTGTTTGTTGTTCAACAGTGGAGTAAGTTTATTGAAATTTCAATGATCATAATTAGGCTTCAAAAGTTAACATTGTGTCAGCACACAGAAAAGACATTGAATGTTGCCTTGGAGTCAAATTTCAGATTTGCTGTTGCTAGTTCCTGTGTGTGTGGTGCATCTGCCGGGCAATGACATCTTTAACCTCTCCTTCAGCAAGTGTTCCCATCTAAGACTAGTAACAGCTCTAGTATAGGGCATCTTGTCCATCCTTTTGGTGCAGAACATACAGAGGCAGGCCCTCAGGTGCTGAGGGAACAATACTGACCCCTTTCCAGCCAGGCTTTACTTTCTTTAAAATCCTGCATGAGTAGCTTCATGTGATGAACAGCTCCTTGGAATGCAGTGAGTCAACTGATAGAGTCCACTTCAGTCCACTGATAAGAGTTTACTTCATCAAATACCAAAATAGTCTCTACCTCAGCAGAATTTATTTTTTGTTTTTCTGTAATTAACAAAAACAAAAAAAAAACCAAAACAACCAACCAGAGTTTGAGGGTTTAGTTTTTGGGCGTTGGGTCTTTCTGGCTTATTGTTGTTACAACATCCATGAGACCCACTGAAGTCTGGAGATGGCCTTTGACCTGGAAAATGCCTCTCAGTTACAGAGTAGGGCACAGCCCAGAGGCCAATAACCACCGTACAGATAGCTTTAACTTCTCAGCGTCACTTGTCTTATGCCAGGCAGGGAAACGGATCGATGCAGCACTCAGCTGACTTGTTTCCAGACTTCACTCATGGAGTCACCATGAACAAGGCCTGCTCCTTCCTCCCTCAGCACTGGTGTGTCATATATTCCCAGAGCAGAGTGTGGCACTCTGTGCTTGGGAAAAGCAGCTTTAACATTTTTCCATATTATTTGTGTGCACCACACACTGGTGGAATTTTCCCGCTGCTCTTTCCTCCTTACTCTGGTTGCTTGTTTCTGAAGATGGCTGCTGGAGCCTGATCATTCTTGAAGGATCTGGTCATAATTCAGTAGCTGTGCAGAAATCTCTGAGAATGTTTCTGTAGGTTTTAACTGTGTTGTGTGTGTGCTTTTGCCAATGTGTCTTCTGTGGTTGTGTCTGTGCTCCAAGACTGGGATATCCAGCCTCAGGCGTGTGAAGAACTTTATTTGTCTTTCAGGGAGAGTTGGTTTAGTTCAGATGTGCTGCTGCTGGGATAGTTTTTTGTCTTCTTCAGTAATGCAGCTATGTTTTGAATCTAAGTCCTCAGCTAAAGTAGAAGTAAAGTATTTGAGAAAACTAAATCAAAAGAAATCAAATGTTTCTGTTAATGCATTTTAAAAAATAGTCTGTTTACAGTTTTATTTATTGAGATAGAGGGTGGGTGAGATAATGTCTTTACAGATGAAAGCCATTCTCACAGATGGGGTTCTGCAGAATAAATTATTCAATCTTTTGTCTTTTTTTTTTTTTTTTTTTTTTTTTTTTTGTAGATTTGAGTATTACCATGTATTATCTCAAGCTCTGATTTAGATACATGTTGCAGAAAAGTAACTTCAGTGTCATGCGTCTGAAAGAAAGCAGGAGGCAGGGAAGCAGCCCTGTGCAGGGCAAGTGTCATGGTCAGGGAACTGAGAGCAAGCAAGGAAACTCTCAGCGTATTTGGCTGAGAACTGACTGTGAAAAAAGCAGAAGATTTTTAATGTCTTACCGTTTTTAGGCTTTCTTACAAAAAATGAGGATTTGGAGTACTAAGTTCAGAAGGAATGCAGCAGCTGCTGCTGCTGCTTGGATAGCTTTACAAATACCCAAGTGTAAAACAATTTGCAAATCTGAATGTATTTTTATGGCAAACAGGCTAATTGCAGTATCTCTAAAATTGTACATACTACTGTCCTGTACTGTACAGTCGCTTTAAATTTCTGTTTGTTTTTCCAATTGAGGATGCTGGTTTTGCCTGTTTTTATGTGCATTTGCTACATCCTGTAATATTTTATTTCCTGTATATTTGTCTCTTTCTTCTGTTATGACACTGGCATTAGTTTGAAGCCTTTCCTAGCAAAAAGACCCTGCTATTCTCCAAGACTTTTTCTTCCTTATCAAAGTTAATGGTTGTATAACATGTAATTCCTTTTAACAGTGAAACTGTTACCCTTGTAATTCTCTCAAGGAATGTTAGTGGCAAACTCAGCTTGGCATATGAGCCATAGCTGTTCTCTGGTATTTTGGTATTTTGACTTGCAGGGTATAGACAGTTTGCTGTATAGGTTATAGGTACAAAATATTTGTCTTACTAATAGGTGATGTCTCTGAAATTGTGAAACATTATATTAGACAGAGTGTACAGTCAGGTAGTTAAAGGGAATGTCAGGAACTTATAGGAGAGTTTAGAATTAAAGTTGTCATGTGTAATTTTGAATTTAGCATTACCTAGTTTATGAATCTTTAATCATCTCCTCTAATATTTCCTTGTCATTTTCCTTTTCCTTTTCTATTCCTGACTATTGAAATATTTCTAGATTTAAAAGAAAGACTTCTGAGGAGAAATAAATGTTGACAGGAGGAATATAAGCACTGTTAACAGATCAAAGTATTTCAGGTAACTGCAGCAGATTTGCATTGATATAGTTTTGAGATTAAGATGCAAACAGCTAGAGGCTGTTTAGACTCATCATCCTCTTTAGACTTAATTTATAGTAAAAACATTATTATTTTGATATTATGCAACAGATGTAAACCAGCTAAGAAGTATTTTGCCAGTCTGGGGAAGGAAGGGTTGAAAGTGGAAGAATGGCAAGGAGGATGGTAGATTCCATCAAGTGACCTTGCAGCTGGGAATGCCAAGGCCTGGAGAATAACAGTGTGGGAAACCATATGTTATGCCTACTACTGTTTATCCTTTGTCTGTTTGAGAAGAGGAATTTCTGTGTAGAGATAACACAGGTGTTTACAGAAACTTGGAGGCCCTCTCCCAGACATGCTTGAGCTCCCTGTCTTGGGAGAGAGATCAAAACAGAGATCATAAAAAGCAGAGAGGAAAATCACAGCATGGTGTTAACCCATGCGTGCGTGGTCCTTTGATAAATGGGTGCAAACAGCAGCCCTCATGCCCTGCCTGGGACTGGGCTGAGCCTGACGGTGCCTGTGCCCACATTTTGGGTGTCTGCAGCCCAATGTGGTTTTGGGATCCTCTAGCCAGCGAGGTAACAAAATAAATTTACTCTTTGCATTTCAGCTGTGTTTTTTTGGTTGTCCTCAATCAGCTGTTTGTGTTGATTCACACAACCATATAAAAAGAGGGTCCCTTGACTAGAAATTCAGGAAGAAAAAACACTCTAGTTCTCAGTAGTTGCTGTTAGTTGTATGGCATGCTCAGAAGTAAAGTTTTATAAATAAAACCCCTCCAGTTTGAATATGAGTCTTAGGTGAGTAATTCAAGCAAGTTGGAATCAGTGATGGTGAATGACACTTTGGTGTTGCTGTGTGTCTGATATGTATTTTCAACAGATAGGAAGCATGTAACTGTGTCATTTATAATTAATGTTTCTTCCTTGAATCTGAGAGATTGTCTAAGAAAAAGAATTTTGTCTTCATGGGATGAGGATTGCCTTCATTGTAAGAAGAGTAACAGTTAGAAGGATTACTAGGGCCATATTCAAGGAAAGGGCTGAAGATCTATTTGGAAGAGATGGGAGGCATTCAGCTGAGCCAGATGGAGAAAGAGAGGTAGAGAAAACATATGCACATTCTGGGAGAACTGCAGTCAGTCTCTGCTGGCTGAGTTTTTAGTGAAGACATCCTTTTTTTCTTGCATTCCTGAAGGGAGGTTGAGAAGGCTGTGAATAGAGTGGGAAGGTGTAAAGAGCTTGAAAATTTGAAGTATAAGGAGGCTGGAAGCATGCAGTCTGCAGAAGTGGTACATTAATTTTGTGGACCAAACTTGTCAAAATTAGTCAAACAACAAGTAGATAAAGCTGGAGGCAAGTCAGTGTTTAAAAGCTGGGATTTATTTTTCTGTTGGCTGCTTTCTGATGCCAGATAGACAGCTATGTTTAGATTATTTGTGCTTGGCATATCAAATGTACCATGTTGTTTAGATACAACCCTTAGCCATTCCTGCTTCACCTTTTTCTTTGACTCTATGATCTGCTGCTTGGAGCTGTGCCCAGAGACCTTTCAGAAGCTTAAATCCAGCCTGTTTGCTAGGCAGCACTTTATTGCAAGTGCCAGCAAAATTGCCTCCTGGCTCTTATTTTAGTTTGAGAGTGGAGCCTGACCTTCAGAGCATTAGGGATTTTGAAGGCTGGGGTATTTGCAAGGTGGGTCCTTGCTGCTCCATTCCTGCTGCCTGGGAGGGTCTCCAAGAGGCATCCCAATGGCACTCTCTCTCCAGAGCCTGGCAGGTTCACCCTTTTCAGTGCTCCACAAAGTTCTCCCCACATCAAACTGCAGGTCTGGTCAGGATCTGTAGCTCCAGTATAATTGAGCTGAGTGGATTAGTTTATGACTGTGTAGGCAGTTGATTTTTAAGTGACTAATGTAATTCTTGTTCGTAGGAAGGCTTGGCGTAAGCACTTAGTTGATCCAAGAAGCACAGAAATGCCAATCTGCAGAGTATATATAAAGGTTTCAAAAGGGAAAGAAGAACACAAAGAAGCATCATCAAAAATATATCGCCATGACATGTTCCACTTCATACTGCTAATTGCTGTCTTTATACTTTGAGTGATTTAGCACCTTGTGTAAGGCATGGATTGCTGCATCTTCCATGGCTCAGATGAGTCAGTGATTATTGAGGTCATGCCAGGTGCTGGAGGTCTCTCCAGGGCAGATCTTGAAAGGGAGGTGCAAGTTCTGAAGTGTTTGAGAGGCATGAGAAAGTGTTATAGATTGACTGCTTCAGAGCATGCTAGGTGATCTATCTTTTCAAAAAGCCACGCTCGTAAAATTGCTGTTATAACAACTGAAATTTGTTAACATTAAAAAAAGAAGAAGACTCATGAAAGTATTTTAAGGCATTCAGGATACCTTGGGGAGCCAAGTGCCCTGGAGGAAAATGGTGTAAATCTTTTCTTTGGTTTTAAATATGCAAAAACTTAGGATGGGCTCCTGAGAGCTGCCAAGGATTGCCAAGATTGACAAGGAAAGCTTATGGAAAAAGTCAGAAATGACTGATAGATCAGTTTAGCATTGACTGTCAGCAGGAGAATAGTACCACATTTTGCAATACTGCTCTTCATAGAATATATTCTAAACAGTTTTTTACTTTTAGTCTGATTGAAAAAAAACAGTGTTGCTGCTTTAGCATTACACTTTTGGCTCCCATGTGGAAGCCCACGTGGGCCTCAAGTTCATCACAGCCATGTAGTTCAGGAGCAGCATTGAATGAATGGGGCTTCTTACTTCCTTTCTCCCAAAGGCACAGAGGATGTAGCATGTAGTAGAAGGGGCCAGTCATTTCCAAGTTTTGCTGCTTGGGCCATGCCAGGAACAGAGGGATTATGTCATTCTGTGCCTGCTAAAAGGACAGCTTCATGTCACCACAGTCTTCCTGGATGGTCATCCACATGTGAACACAGCTAATTCAATATTTGCTACTTCCTTTTAGACACAGAGGTTTTTTAGTGAATACTAGTATTTGCTTGAAAAAGTAGCTCAAATTAAAATTGTGATTTATGTGTCACATGGTTTGGGACATTACTTCTGTAGTGTCGGTTCTTATAAACTTGATGTTTCTGAATGCTTTTGAATATCATCTACTAAGAACCATGTTTTAAGTTAGTATTTTGGAGAAGGGAGGCAAGATGATGCTTGTAACAGATGACCTTCAGCCCTCATGGAGTACAGAGTATTATTACCTAAAATGTATGCATCTAAATACATTTAAAACTGAGTGCTGATAAAGGTTACTTATTTTTATAGTATGTAATTGACAGCATCCATGGCGTAAAATCTGTACAAAATGAAAGTGAAGGTATTGCTTCCAGTTTTAGTCATGACAGTCTTTCTGCAGGTGGCATTCAGCAGTCTTGGTGTTTTGCCCAAGGTGAAAACTCTTTTGTCCAAAGAAGTTTAAATAAAGCAATGCTGACATTAAACAGAACATTCCCACTGTACAGCTATGAAAAATCTGTATGTCACCCATTCCTCTTGGCTCTGGGCATAGGATACATTTCTTAGGTAGTTCAGGGTCCTCTTCCCTTCCATAGTACAGTGAGAGCATGGTCAGACATTTGCTTTGCAATTAGCTGCACATACAGAGATGCTGCCAGCTGCTTTCTGTGGTGTTTCAAAGCCCTCCCAACTTTGCCAGCTGGAGGATTCATGTGAATGGGGTCTATATTAGGGTCTATATTCCCACTTGGAACTGAATCCATCCAGTTACTTGGTAAGTCTCCCTGTGAAATAAGTTGTATCAAACTGACAGTCTCCTGTGTCAGCAGTACTGCAGGAACAGAAATGCTCAACCAACTCTTCATCTTTTTCACTACATCCCCCAATAGGAGACATTTTAAAATAATTTCCATCCTTGTAAATTGTAGACTGGAATGCTTAATGCTCTGCAGAGCATATCTCTGCATTGCCACTAGCATTTATTTGGAGTAAAATGTTATGGACAAAGCTGTTGCATCTAAGTAAATGTCTGACTTGGTCCACTTCTCTTTTCATCACCCTATAAGATTTTATTTTAGGTTATTCTCAATAAGTGCAGCACTTGAGTGGCCATATGCTTGGCAAAACACAGATAATTTACAACTGTTGTTTGTATTAATTTTTGTAGTTCTGAAGTTATTTTAAAAACACAGCCTAAAGAACTTCTTCCAGAATTCATATGTTTTCACATAAATCTGGAAATGCCCGTACATCTGCTCAGATCTCCAGAAAAGTGCATTTAGTACATTAGTTTCATGCTGAAGTGTTAACATTTTAGGTTGTTTTATTAGGAGAGAATAAAGAACTCCTGCCTTGTTGAAAATTTGTTACACAAAATAAGGATGAAGAGGTTCCAAAAGAGCTAATGCAAAGCATTGGAAACTGGATGAAACTGTGCAGATTGGAAAGATTTCCAAGACATCTGGTAATTCGCTTCCAGTTCTTATGAAGTCCTGCCCTGTGAAAGCTGCTGCTGCTTGGTGAAGGGAGAACAGGAGTGAGATGAAGGCTAACTCTGAAAAGCCGAATTTTTGTGTTCACAAATTATCAGTGGGCTATTGAAAACTCTATGACTACCCCTTTGGAAAACTAACTCCTACAAAAAAAAAATGCCCAGTATTTCTCCCATTGCAGAATTGTCTTCTGTTCTGGCATTTGCTTGGCACAATGGGGAAAGGGAACAAGCTATCAAAGAGTTCTTTATGGCTTTCCCTGCCTGAGCCAATGTGCCAGTCTGCCCCACACCAGCTTGCTGTGCTCCCCAGGGACTGCACCACAGCTGGGAGTTGCTGGAGCATGACTGGCTGGTTACTCCCCTGCCCAGCCCAAAATGCCAGAGAGGGTTGGCACTGCTGTCAGAGCAACCTGACAACCTTCTCCAGGGAAGCACACTCAGGTGCAAGGGACCTAGAGCCAGGCCAGAGCTTGATCCTTTTGTTATTATTATCATTATTGTTGTTGTTATTATTACTACTACGATTGTTATTTTCCACTGGGGTTTTTTTGTTTCATTAAGGAAGATTTAAGCAAGAAAGAAAACTTGCTATTTGAGTTAGTTTTGTAAGTTGTCTCTTGGGAGCACTTGTCTGCACCTGGTTATAGGATAAGGGGTGTTTGTGGAGTTTCTGAAGTTCAGATGTATAAACCTTCAAACACTGAATGAGAATTGCTGAGACCTAGTGCTTTGGTTACTTGTCAGAGACTTGGGAGACCACTTCTATACCCTGTTCTGCCCCTTACCTGTGCAGGTACTTTTATCAAGTCATTGCCCTGTCAAGTTTATTATTCTTTGTGTAAAACAGAATATTGATCTTGTCTTAGATATCTGCAGTAAAAGTGGTTAAGAACAAAATGATATATTTATTACTTCTTTTTTTTTTTTACAAATATTTTACCATCTAAACATCAGCAGTCAGTCCCAGCACACTCACTACTAGTAAAGATGTTTATCTTTTCAGCTCTGAGTCTATTAAGCGCAATGAGCAGACAGCTTGTCTTAAGTTAATTTTATAGCAGTGCACTACTTAAAAATTAGGCATTTGCAGCAGAGAAAAAGCTTTATTGAGATTTGTTATCAGAAAGAAAATTATTTTCCTAGATTGCAAATGTAAGCCAATGTGTGATTAAAGTGTTCACTAAATTATACTGACTGAAAATATGAAGGAAGTAGAGTTACATATGAATATATAATATTAGGACATGTTGGAAGAGATTATACTTAATTTGTATATAACCTGATGAATTTTGCTGCAGTAGACATTATCTCCACCCATAAATCATGCTTATAGCTTCAAATAAAAACCATACACAGTGTGAGCCTTTTCTTCTTAAGATCACAGCCATTCCATGTCTGTGTTGTAGCAGTATCTAATTCCTGAATGTGGCACAACTGGTGCAGCTGCCTGAGCTATTGGAAAGAAGGATTTAGCACCCATTGTCTGTGCTGTCCATGTGCTTTTGGTTTGCCTATGGTCTGAGCTTCTGTATCCTGCTGCAGGCAGTAAAATGCCACTTCCCAACAGCTGCCTCCAGTCTGGGCTGTGAGAGAAAATTACTTTTTTTACAATGGAGTTCCAGTATATCTTAGTCTAGTGGTACCAGTGGTCCAAGCTCAACAGCAGAATTCCATGGGGGTCCCAAATCCCTTGTCCTAAGCAAATTCACTGCTTGTCCTGAGCCGTGGCAGCTCCCTTAGAGAGGGGTACAAAGCCCTACTCACAGGGCTAACCCAAACAGTCTCTGCACCTTACACTACAACTATATCCACAGAGAACATTTGCTTTGAGTATTCAATTATTATTGGTAGAGGAAGCAATAGTTGGGCTGGATCTGGCTTTTCAATAAACAGATTTTACTAGGTGAGACTTGTTTCACTCAGATGTTTATGACTTTGCTTTCCCTTGAAATGATTATTATTTTCACATTTTTCTTTAGCGTAGTACACTTTTGTGGAGTAAAATAAACTCATGATGCTTTCTCTATTCCTTTGAATTGCTCTACTTTTGGAACTAAAGTTGGTATTCCCAGAGTGTTTTAATGCTTTTTTATCCACAAAATACATTTATATATTCTCTGTACCAAGTGTTGCTTCATCTGTCTTCAGTTCTGCATTACACAAAGCAGATTCTTGTCCTCAACTCATTTGTTTTGAGACTCTCCAAACACTTATATTTAACTAGTGTGGTGGACATTGTTGGGCTAATGTTTCAGAACCCAGATGGAGCCTGCCCTGTCCTGGTACAGGGCGGGTAATGCTCATAATGTTGAGTAACTCTACAACTCACATACTAAATGAACATTGTGGAACAGTGTCAGAGAGAGGATCCTGAGGCCTGACTTTATCCCTGCTGTAGCTGGAGCTGCACATGCAGAATATAATTCATGCATGTGTTAAGACAGTTCAGGTTGAGCTGCTGCAGCCCCCTCTTTTGCCCTCCTCCCCACTGCAGCAGTTCTTGTGCTGGTGCTGGCATCCGAGCCAGTCTGCAGCCAGCTGCTGCTTCCGGGAGTCTTGGCAGCACTCACTGGTTACTTCTCAACTTGCTCAGCACCACAAAGCAATTAATAGCAAATAATAAATTAGCTATGTAAAAATTGTCAGCAATGATAAACTTGTCCCCTGCACAGAATGTGAAGCTTGTCATAATTTTGCTCTAAGGAGGATTTAAAACTCATAGCCAGAGTTCAGGTGTTAGTTTCAGTGGAAAAAGAAAAAAAAGAGAGAAGCTCATTTAATCAATCTGAGTGTAGAAATTTTGTTGGCCAGTGTGGAGACATAACTAAAGACAAACCTTCTGAACACTGAACTGTTGTGCTGAACAAGGTTCTTGAGTTTTGCCTAATCAGATTCATGCCCCTTCAAAACAGGTAACTACTTTCAATTCAGCTCGTCTGCATTGCACGTTTGGAAAGGAGCTGGACTGGAGAAGGTGTCTATATTGCATGCAAGGTGGAGAAAGTCTTGGTGTATGAACTGGGAAAGAACAATTATTTTTTGAGAAATACAGCCTTTTTCTAGTTACAGAGATTTGTGTCAGACTTTTATGGCTTCAAGGTAAGCACCTGACACGGAGCTGTGGCATAGCATTTTCTGGTTTGTTATGCTGTACGGTCTGATGTAGAAATGGATAGAGGCAAGAGGAAGAAAATATTTAAAGGTAATAATAGAATTACATTTGGGAAAAAGCCTGTGCTAGAAGGTTAGGAAGACTGGACCAAGAACTGACTTAGATGCTGAAAATACAGGCTTCTTTTGAATGAAAATATTCAGTGCTCACTACAGGTTAACTTTCAGGAAGTTAGTATGAAACAGCTCTAAGTAGAGAACTGATATGCCTGTATTAGAGGTCATAAATCCCCAAGTAGGTGCTTCTTATTCAGAGTGTTAATGTGTTGTAATGGAGGCAAGGTTATGACTGGTTATGTCTTTACTTCTGCGTGGACAAGCTGAAACTTCTTTGCTGAAGTTGAAAACTGATTTTTTTAAGAGGAGGGGTAAATGCATCTTTTAGCTCTATTGTTGTGAAGTAGTAGAGAAGCCCAATCCTGGACATCCTGGTGGAGGAGGAGGTTCCACTGTGGGAGCACCAGGCATGTTGGGTGTTCTTCTTGACAGGTGGATACACACACATTTCAGTGAAGGTGACTTCTCAATAATTCTCTCTTTCTTGGGCCTTCATGAAGTACCTGAATAAATCATGTTCTATAAATTGCACTTTATCTTTTTATGATATTAGAATCAAATTTTTCCACGACATTAACACCGTTCACAACTTTAATCACAGAGTCTGCCTTTAGGCTTGAATTATCGGATGATGGTGATTCTCTAATTCACCAGTGTGCTTTCTGTCTTGAAAAACACTGTTCATAGATGTTCCTTTCAATTTTTGGATGAAGGTACCTTCCTTAGAAAACAAAACATAATCTGCAGAGAGGTAGAAGATTTTTTCAATACCTCGGTCACATTTTTAATACATTTGGAATTGCCTAACAATTAGGTATTGGGTGTAGCTTGATAGCTGGGGATTTCATTTGAATAGCTTAGTTAACTTGCAGGCTTAGTCTGTTGAAAATTGCCCACTTCTTGTTCTTAGGCATGAGTGTTTATAAGTTTACTACATTTTTAAGGCCAGTTGTATTTTTAGTTTAATTAGATCTTTTAGTGAAATTGTTTTAACTTCTTTCTTGCTCCATCTTTCTGCTCCATCTGTGCATAAGGGATGTTGGGAACAATAAGTTTTTCTCTTTGTTGACATTAAAACTGTTATTGAAAATATTGGTAGGAAATCCTAAACTGGATTTCTCAGTGTCACTTAGCTTTGTGATGAGAACATTTTGAGTGAAGGGTGGAGGTGGCTGATATCTGAAACACATAGATGCCTCAGAACAAATGAATGACTTACTAAGAATGTCACCTCCAGAGGGTAAGGTGGTGGTCTGGGATTTGGGAGTTGCATGTTGCAGTCATACTCCCCAGCACACATTTTCTGGATATATTTGTGGGCAGACATGTTAAACTAAGGCTGCACAATTTCTCAGGTACAGTGTGATTCTTTCAGTGTGAATCGCTAGAATCAGTATGGAGGCTAAACATACTGAAGAACAAAATATGTGTGTATCCCAAATGAGTTTTGTTTGTGTTAGGAGGATGAGAAGGATTCTCTCTTACAAAAAAAAAAAGCAAAATTTTCCATGTTTATTAAACCGAGGTTCATCAGTAATTTTGAGTGGAAGAAAAATGTGTACCTGCTAGATAAATTTCTTCAACAAAGTGATTTGGCCCTACTACAAACTGAGTTTTATATCAACAGCAAGAAAATACTGTTTTAATACTAGCACTACAGGTCTTTCAACACTGATGAAAGGGATCTGGTCTTTTATTTTGTGCTAAATTAAAGCTTTGTTATTATGAACACATGGCGGAGTAGCAGGAAATGTTTCCTTTTACTGACTGTCCTGCTCTGTGTTTTATTAGGTAGTATGGATAATTTCTCCTTTATAGGCATACAAGAGGGACTTCTGTGCATATTTCAAGTTAGTTCCTGCTGAACGTTTGTTTTATTTTAAATTTCTTCATGCCTATGAAATTTCTGTGTTCAGAAACAACTTACATTTGGTAAACATTTTTGTGTATTGCCTGGGTACACTCCTCTGTCAAGAGCATAGACATAGAAAATCTGATGTGTTTTGTTACATGGTTTAAGTTAAGTATTTCTGTTGTAATTTAGCAAACTGTGTTCTGGTATTTAGTTACTTTTTAAAAAGAAAAATTACAGGAATTCTGCTTCCATAATTGGCTTGGGTTGTCCTGGAAGATGGAAAGGACCTGCACAGACTTCTAACTGCAGCAAGAAAGGTCCTAGGAACTAGCAGGAATACAAGGAGGAAAGTAATCTAAAGCTATTGTAGCAATGAACCAATTTAATGGGGCTTTAGGCAGTGGAAAAACTGTCAGCTTTCCAAAATACATTGCTAGAATTTTCTACATATTACAGCTTTGATGGAATTAGCAAATGATTTGTTACTTAGCTTCCTTTGGTAACAACAGTGTATATTCCTCTACTAATGGCAAGTTTAGCACTGGAGGTTCTAGTGGTGTAAAACACATCTTGCCCTTCAGGGTGATTAAGAGCAGACCTGCACTGGCTGAGGTCCCCTGATGGTACAGTGTGACCTGAACCAAAGTTCCTGCCCTACTCTGGCTGCAGGAGGGGAAATGACACCTGATTAAAGATAAAGCTAATAATCCATTGATGGTTTTTGAACATGTATGGTTTGGTCAAGTTAGTTTAGGCTGGGTCAACACTTTGCTTGGAGTAGCCACGCTGCTCTTGAGGAGCTCTCAAATTGCACTTGCTTTTCATTGAACCATGTCGTTGGGCACAAGTCCTGCACTGCTTTATAAAAAGTTGAATTATCAGGGGATCCATGAGGTAAAAATAGGTGACTTTTTTTTTTTTTTAATGCTAATTTCTAGGTTTCAATCATAAGGACATGATAGGGAAGCGACACAAGGAAAGATTTGTACACTGAACTAGAGCCTTATATCCTCAATTCCACAGAGCCTCTGTGGATCTGCTAGAAGCAGTAAATAACCTTTTCCAGCAAACAAATGTAGCAGGTAGTACAGTGGCAGGTAAAATAAAAACAGTTATAGCTATATAAAGAACACAATAGACTGAAACTTTTTCTTTGTAAAAAATTGCACATAACATCTAAACCTCAATAATAGTGAGCACCTTATCAAAATGTATTTTCTGCACAGTTTTGATACATTGCTGTAGACAGCCCTCATGTGTCCAACCTTAGAAAAATGCTGTAATCCTAAAATTAGGGCTATACTTGTAGCTCCTGCCAGTGAAACCAGAATGCTTTCTGTGTGTATAGGATGGGGAAACATTTTCTGTGTAGTACCCAGATTGTTTAAGTAGAGGTGCTTAGGCACTGGTACTGATAATATGAATGCTGAGAATAAGCACTCCAGAGAGCCCTGTAATTAAGGCATTGAAAAATAAAGAGAGTAGAAATTATTATCCATGCTTGTCATAGGTTACAGAACTGAAAGCCACACACAAACATACGCCTTTTAATTAATGTTCATTTCCTTTCTTGCAAAACCACAAGAGTGCCTACACACTTGGAAAAGAGAATTAAGAAAAAATAATGGACAAATTTTCTTCAAAATGTTGAAAATATCAAAGCAAGAAAATATTTTGAGCATTTTCTATTCCCATGCTTAACATTAAAACATAACTACTGGTAAGTGATTTGTGCTCTCTCCAGGCCTCACTGAGCAACTCCAACAACTTGCACCAGATAGAGATCCTTTGGTTGCTTGTGAGATGACTTTTTGTTCTTTAATTGCCAGCAGCATGACAGTGTGTATCTGTAGCTAGATAAAAAGGTAGTGTGCTACTAGATAGGGTCGTCTAGCTCTGTTTTCACTCATTTTCTCACTGCATTGGAGGGGTGAGGAGGATTTCTCAAGTGTTGAGCTTAGTGGCTTGAGTTAGGAGCCGGGCTCCCCATACTATTGGTGAAAGGTAGGTGTCACCAGAGAGAGATGGAAAACGTTGGTGTTAGGGAGTATTTAGATATTCCAGGTGCTGCAGTCACTTTTCTCTCTACCCTGGTTGTCTGGGTAGCCTGAGGTGCAAACATCAGCATCCACACTAGGTATCCTGCATAGTAAATATTCATCTCCACCTCTGTGATAAGTTGAAGTTACCTGAGCCTGGGGCATTTTTCTTCCACTGGAAATGAGTTCATCAAGCTCAGAAGCTGAGATGGTGAAGCAGGCAGACTCCCTACAGATTGGGTCTGTATATTTACCTAAATTGTATATGCTGGTGGGATCTGTCCCAGCCCCTTTAGTATCTTGTGGTGTCACACTGAACTAGCTAATTCAACAGCTTTAGCTGAGACAGTGGTGTCCAAAACACAGACTTTTGTGCTGGTAACATCCTCAGTGCCTTTCCTCCAGCGGGATTTGTAAAAGTCAATTTCCAAAGCTATGTTGAAGATTTCGCGGAACTTCACTATACTGTAGCATTATGAAGTGGATTTTTCAAGCATGAGGTTATGGAACATGCTTGAGGGCATTTTTCTTTCTTTATTTAGTACCTTAAGTTGAAATAAGAAAAATCAAAAGAGATATCTTATCCCTCTCTTAAAGCACTGTCTTCACTTACACTGGTGTAAAAATTACACAGTGACAGAGTTGTGGCTGAGCAGTCTTCCAAGAGTTCTACTTTGGCTGAATCTCATTTTGAAATAAACATTTGGGAAGAATGGAGGGAGGTCTTTCCTTACCTTCCTTTCCTAATTCTCACCCTAGGTGCCCCATTTGGTTTGTTAGCTGCTGCCTTTGTAATAATGAGTAGAGATCTTTTCCAGTCTTTACAGTTCTATGATTCTGCCACCTTGGAGGGTGGAGCTTTTGAGAGGAGAACGTGAGAAAATATTCCACCACTTCAACCTGTGCCATGTAGGCACCCCCAGTGGTTTTTTTGGTTTTTTTTTTTGAGGTGTAGACCAGTACCTTTAGTTTTATGATGCCAATGACATTTCTTATAAGACTTTTAGAGTCTGACAGACTTCACTGTTGGAAGCTTCCCAAAAACAAGGACACCCACCCCCCAGTTGTATGCCATTGCAGACCCATATTCTATATAATAATAAAGCCTAACACAGAGTTAACATCAAATTCAGCCAAATTACATTTTCCTTCATCCTTTTTCTTCTCCATTAGCACAGTCTCAGTACTATAAAGTTGCATTCTGTCGCCAAATTTGGAGCCTTGTGTTTTAGAGGAGGGCTGGTGACAGCAGTGCATTTAATAAGTGCAGAAAGCAAAATGCTACCAGCGTCACGTAGATCGAAAATTTCTTGTCCTAGTTTCTTGTCCTG
This sequence comes from Vidua chalybeata, assembly GCF_026979565.1. Lineage (NCBI taxonomy): Eukaryota > Metazoa > Chordata > Aves > Passeriformes > Viduidae > Vidua > Vidua chalybeata. The sequence goes on along the minus strand of NC_071536.1, from coordinate 15,416,627 downwards.
CATTTAGTTCCATATGGGCAGCTTCAATGCATTTTGATTTAGTGAATTGTAACAAAAGCTGAACTTGGATTTCTGTAACCACTGTATCAGGATTGGTTACAGAACTTCTTGCTTCAGAACTTCTTGCTTAGTGGTTACAGAACTAACAGGCTTTTTGCAGGTGTGAATGCCACTGCATCCACATGAATGCTCTTAACACTGTTCTGGAAAAGCTGTCCTTCATCTTCAGGAAACTTGGGAGCCAGGGTTCAGCAGAGTTAGGTTTGACAGACCTGGTGTGACCCCGTGGGCCCCTCAAGTTTAACCTCATGTCTTTTCAAATTCACCATCTGAAGTCACACTTGTAAATTAAATCTGTTCTGTGGACTAGCTAGGCTACAGCATGGTCATAAATCCTTTGTCTTATCTGAGTCAGGTATATATCCCTCAGTGAAGTGGCATAATGAATATTTGCTTAGGAAGCAGATGTAGCCAGTTAATTCTAATTTATTTTTAAAAAGTAATCCATCTTTAATGTATGAAGTAAACGCCCCTAATTTTGCAAATAATATTTTGTCATTTCAATTAAATTGCTTTGTTATTTTGTCTGAGATTTTTTTAGCCCATATTGTAAAAAAATTAATCAAGTGGATTTTTTATTGAGAATGAAGTATTGGTGCCTTTACTGAATTTGTGATGTTCTGAAGCTAATTTAGGAGGACAGCAGGCTGTTAGCAATGGGCTGCACGTGTATGCTCTGTAGCCAAAACACTGAAGTTGTCATTCAGACCTGGTGCTCCATCAAGATTTTGTGTTTTGTGGCTACCAGCTCATGGATGCCCTAGCTCTGACTTGGTAAGGGATTACCAGATAGTTTGACCCTGGGCTGGTGCTGCACTTAATCGTGACTGATTCATTGGGCTGAAACATGTCACTGATTTGATACATCCATTTCATTAATTTGATTGAATTTCATCCAGCTGTTGGAGGTGTATCAAAAAATGGTACCTGACATGCAGGGCAAGAGCACTAACCTCTGCATTAAACTATAAAGCAGTCATTAGGACATCTTACGCTGAAATTTATTTGCTTCACAGAAATTTGGTTTTCAAGCACAATACTAATTAGCTGTAAGCGTGATGAATGTCAAGAATTAATTGAAACATTCCAGTGGACTGTGTGGGTTTTAAATGTTGTCATTATTGCCCCAATATTTTCAGTTCCTACACTAACTGTTTTTTAGAAAGCATGAATAAAATTCTCTTCTGGAGTGACTGAAGGTACAAATGGTTCATTGCATTACCAAAAATGAACCTGTTTGCTTCTAGATTTCCCCCCTTTTTTTTTTTCCCTTAAAATGTATCTAGTATTTTCATTCCACTTTTATGCATGCATTTCAAATAGAAAGTAAGATTTTAGACTCAAACTTTATTTTTGACAGCACTTGTATTTTTTTTCCCTAGAAAATGCTCTTTTTTCCCGGGAGAATGCTCTGGAGACCAGCATTCTCTTGTTACCTACTTTCATTTTGGCAACAGGAAAATAGCTACAGCTTCATAAAATAACTTTTTGTTTTTAATTAAATTGGGTGTCATCCAAATTCCATTATTATTTTATCCTGTTTATGAAAGAACTGCAACATTTGGTGCATGAAATGTCTGGAAGATAAAAAGCATCTTGAAAATTTATGAATTGAAAGAGAATTCATAATCAAAATTATATTTTTTTCTCAAATATGATCTTAATGTAAAAATAGCTAAATTTTGGGAGGGGGTGATTTCAGATCCATAGTGCAGACTGCTCATATTCCTTGTCTCTGATAAGTGTCTCCATGTTTGACTACATAGTAAGGATGAATGTCCAACATGTTGTGTTACAGACTGCAAACATATGTATGACAAATACATGGGCTGGCATGACATAGGAAGAGCCTTCTATTTGTAGGGAGTTTCCTCTGTGTGTCAAGCAGTTCCAGAAACCACAAATTCCCAGGCTCCACTGTGGTGCCATACTCTGTCACTCACTTCATGTGCAATTCACGTGTGACAGTCCTCAGGGCCTGTTCCTGGCCACCACAGAGGGACAAGCATGGGGCTGCTTCAGCATGTCTGGGAAACGGAGGTGGTGCCTGGGAAACTGCCCAGATGGGGAAAACTGAAAGGATCTTTTACAGTGCTGTGTCATTGGCTTATCTGCATAGATGTGATCAAGCCACTGTGTCTGCATGAGTTCAGTGCTGTTGCTCTCCATAGCAGTCAGTTCAGTAAGTTTGGCTCTCAGCAGGGTGGATTCAGGACATTTTGTGGACGATTAGGTTAAATTTTATGCAGGCTTGCTAAAGATTTGATATTTTTTTTGGTGGTTGTTGGTTGTTCCTTTTGGGGGCGAGGGGGAGGGGAGGTGTTTATTGTTTGGTTAGGGTTTTTTGTGAGAAGGTTAGATGGTTACTGTGTGATAATAGCATTAGTGACGGCTCAGAAGTTGAGAAAATGCTGGATCATTATCCATTGTTTCAAACCTTTACTTTAATAATTATGCAGTAACTCTTCCCCTAGTGAGAAATGCATTTGTAAAATCAAATATTTTTGGCTTGTTGTCTCATTGCCGATTGCCCAGAGGCATAGCACAACTATGTCCTGAAGAAACAGTTATTTGAAATGACTGCTGCAAGAAGCTCCATTCCACGTTATTTGATTCTCTCACCCTTCCCTAGTTTTGCTGCCCAAGGGCGTAACATTTCACTCTAACCTATGAAACAAGTAGCAATAAATGTGTATCAATATACTTGAAAGCCACATTTTTTCTGAAGGTGTGATCTGTTAAATGTTTGGAGAAGACGAATGTGGTCAAGATGTGAAACTCCTTTTGTGTACAAATATGATGGCATTTAAAGGGTGATGTAGAAAAGGTGATGAAAGAGTGATATAGAAACTCAGAGCAATGACATACTCAAAAAAATAGATCTGGAGATATGTTTTGGACAGTGAAAAACCAGTAGTGCATGGTCATTCTATTTCATTGCTGTCTCTCCAAAGGGACAGCAGAGGACCCAGCTTGTGTGCCAGTTTAAAACACCTAGCCCATTGAAATTAGCTGGAAATTGAGCAGGTGTTAAAAATAATCAAATGGTTTTTGTTCAGTAAAATGAATGCTGAAGGAAATCCATAAAATGCCTCTCTCAAAGGTACATCTGACTCTTTCTTTCCCTCTCCTCTTTTTTCTTTACACAGTGCCGGTCCTAAAGGAGATAACATTTATGAATGGAGATCTACTATACTTGGACCTCCAGGTTCTGTATATGAAGGAGGTGTTTTCTTCCTGGATATCACATTTTCATCTGACTATCCATTCAAGCCACCAAAGGTAAGGGTAAGGTTTTGATTGTGCTTATCATTTTTTCACATGAGAAGAATACAGCTTGCAGCCAAGTGACTGCACATTGCTTTCCGAATAGCAAAATTGTTTATGGTCTCTTAAAACTACAAGGTCTAAAATGTTGGCTTGCAGTCTCAGAAAAATCTAATCTAATCAACAAATCTAATTTACTTCTTGATTACCACAGTCAGTACTGATTTCCAAACTTGACCAAGTGATAAATGAGATGATAATTCTGATCAACAGGTAAGATTCAAGGAATTTTAGTTCTAGTACAAGACAACAGAAGACTTTCTTATGTTTCCTTCTTCTCATTCTAGCTACTAAAATATATGTTTAATAGTCTTTCCTATTATGAGCCAGATTCTATATTAAATATTATCAGTAATTTTTTTAAAAATAAGAAAAAGCTAAAATAAGTTCACATAGAAAACTGGAGTGTTATATTGTGACTTTAAACTGGGTAAATTAGTGTGATGAATTTGCATTATTTTAAAATGTCTATTTACTACTGCTAAAATCAACAATCTTGTTTGATGTTTTTGAGCAAAAGCTCTTTTTATTAAATTAAACTAATCTTAAATTAAAATGTCATTTCCTTGCTCAGAAATAGGATGGACACCTAATAGATTGTAATTTACTAATGGATATGAAAGCATTTAAAGGTCATTTTTCCCTCCCTTACTGCCAAATTGCCAACTTTAGACCAAGTCACTATTCAAATCTTGTAGATTTGTTTAGAGCATGATAGTTTTTAAATTTTCAGGATACACTGTGGTTTCCACTCCCCCCCATCAGTATGGAAAAGAAAAATTTCCATATGTTCTTGTGCTTTGTGTCATTAAAGCAGTTACATATTTCTCAGTTCTTACTTGTGCAGAATGTTCACATGCTCTATCAATATTAATCTGACATAGTTTAAGGATGGATTTAGTTAGTGTAGTAGCATTGTTTTGGTTGTATATTATATTCTGCCTAACGAACCGTAAGGACAAAGATTTCATTGTTAATTTAACAAGACTAATTTTCATGGTCTGTATTTAGGCTTTTGAAAGAAAGAAAAATATTAACTAACACTGCACATGCAGACAAATTCTGTGTACTTCTTCACCTTCAGAAACCACAGTAAAGTTACATTTGTGTTTAGAATGTTCCTGACATGTGGTGTGTTCATTAAATAGCTATCATACTATAAAGTAGGTCCTTATTTTTGTGGATACCATACAGAGAGCCTGGGTGAAAGCAATTTATGCCCCTAATCTCATCATGGTAGGTTTCTTAAAGGCAGCATGGCTACAGAAATTAGTCAGTCTTCTGTTAAACAATTGTGGTTTAGAAGCCAAGCAGAGAGGAGCTGCATCTGCAAAAGCTCTGCAGAACTGGGAGTCCCACGGGCTGCTCAGAGCCAAGGGGCACCATCCCTGGGCAGCACTGAATGACTCTCTGTCTCTTGTGCTGTGATTTCAGGTTACTTTCCGCACCAGAATTTATCACTGCAACATCAACAGTCAGGGAGTCATCTGTCTGGATATCCTGAAAGACAACTGGAGCCCTGCTTTGACTATTTCAAAGGTTCTGCTGTCTATTTGTTCACTTCTGACAGACTGCAACCCAGGTAAGGAGATTATAGTTCACTGAGAGACTCTCAGTCGTTTGACTTAGTTGCCATGGAATGCAATTTGTATGTTTGATTGCATGCAGATTAAATAGAATTTAATATTTTTTTTTATTTGTGATGAAGCACTCCATATTGGATGTGGTCCCACTTTTAATGGTGTTTTTCACTCCTGTGACATAACAGAAAGTAAATAGCACTAAGTCCTTTTTTTTTCCAAGATATGATGGAGAAAATAAGCTGATGTCATTGAAGGTCTGTACTGAAGGAGCTCCAGCAAATGAGTGTTCAATCCAGGAAAGGAGCAACATTCTCCTGAGTTATAAATCCTGCATGTCGGAAGAGGCTGCAGGAAGTCTCTTAAGACAGCAGTTGAAAGGCTTAATCTTCCAAACGTGAGGGAGGTGATGTTCAGAGAGAACCTCTTCCTTTTTCAAAGACTTCCTTGATCCTGTGGGGAGGGGAGGAGCTCCGCTGGAAGCAGTACAAATTCTCAGTAGCAACTGTGTGACCAGTGTCATTAGGCAATGGATGCTAATTGCCTGCGGTCAGGGCAGGAACCGAGCAACAGTGCTTAGGGACCGTTCATTTGCAGAAAGTGGTCACAGTTAGGCAGAAATGAATCAGCCTCTTAGGTACAAAGGCTCGATGGCTCTTGAAGGGCTCCCCTAATGCTCTAACTCACACTAGTCCTGTGCACCTCCCTGACAGGAGGGTGCCAGGCAGCACTGCTGAATGTGTCCTGCAGGCAAAGGACTGAAAGCAGAGCACCTGCCTGAGGCAAGATTCATTCATATGCAGATAACCACAATAGATGTTTCCTGTTTTCTTTTTCTGTTTGTTGTCCTTTGTTCATGTGTGCTTTCTTGGAAATGTCTTATATTATAAGATCTCCACTATATTTCTGGTCTAAACTGTATTTTGGAATGGATGCTGTGCTTTAAAATATGTTTTTACTCGGGGATTTTTGTTACTTGTGGGATGGATTCTGATGCATTTTCTCCTGCCTTTTGCAGCTGACCCTCTGGTTGGAAGCATAGCCACTCAATACCTGACCAACAGAGCAGAACATGACAGGATAGCCAGACAGTGGACCAAGAGATATGCAACATAAATGACAAACTACTTGTGCAGTGTGAAGGTGCAGAAGGCAACTTTGCAGTGTGCAACAAATCTTTATAGCCTTTACAATACGGACTTCTGTGTATATGTTATACTGATTCTACTCTGCTTTTATCCTTTTGAAGACTGGGATACTGCCCCTCAGAAAGGTAAATGCTATCAAGAGTAGAAGTTTGTAGCTGTAGATTAGTTATGTTTAAAATGCCTACTTGCAAGTCTTGCTTCTTTGGGATATCAAAATGTATTTTGTGATGTACTAAGGATACTGTTCCTGAAGTCAACCAAATATTATAGTGCATTTTAGCCTAATTCATTATCTGTATGAAGTTATTAAAGGTAGCTGTAGATTACTAGGAATTATGTCATTTGTATTAAACCCAGATCTATTTCCAATATGTGGTACATGCTGTTGTGAAAACTGTTTTAACTTTTACCTTTGTCAGTTTGTAATGAAAGGATTTCCTTTTTCCCTTTGTAGCTCAGAGAGCACCCAGTGTATCATCTCAAACACAATAAACATGTTCCCCAAGGAGTAGTTTCTTTGTTTTCCTATTTTAAATTAATATTTTAATAAATTTAGTTATAGTAACAAGGCAAGGCCAATGTATCACAGATCCCTGTGGATAATTTTTAAATTAATATACATAAGCAAAGGATTGCTATTAAATGTTTAATGCACACCTGTGGATTGTTTAAGTTTTCCCTGTTTTGTTTTCAACAGAACAAGTGAAATTTCTAAAATTTTCTGAAATTTAATACTTTTCAGCTCTTTCTCAAGTTGAAATGATCACATTTCATATGCTTATTCCAGAAGTTAACATAGCTGGTTGCTTCAGGGCCAGTCCTGCTCTCAGAACAGGCTGCCTCAGTCTTGCTACAAAGGATTTTGCAGGAGGATGGCCAAGTTAGAGATAGTCTGGTGCTTTTTTTCTGAGTAAAGCAAGTTGGACTTGCTGACCTAGAGAACTGAGTTATCCATTGAAAAAGGTCTTCCAAAGCATGATTGAACACTGTATCATCTACCCAGAAAAGAGAGGAGTACAATGAATTTAATCAGATTTATATGACATAAAAACAGTTGTGGGGGAAATAACCTTTCTTAGTAAAAATGAAATCTGTAAAAGTGTTTTAGACTACCTTTTCCCTCCTTCACTTCCTGCCTTGGAAATTTTGTAACATCTGTAAGTACAAAAATACAGGTAGAGTCACTAATAGTTTGATAATTTAAGCTTTTATAGTTTGCCAGTTGCAGTATTGATTATAAAAACAAAAGACACTTGATTCCTTTAAATAATTTTTAAAATTACACTTAATTTTAAGTTTTACAGTCTCCCTTACTACCTGGTGTTTTCGGAGATAACATAGCACTTCCATCAATAAGATGCTCTGCTCATTTAATATATGAAAGCTGAATGTTAAGTTTAAATATTATATCAATACAAAAAATAATAAATATTTTGATCTAAAATTAACCATTACTATACAGGTCCCTGGTTTTTGTATCACATAACCTTTGACCACGAATTGTCCACCCTACTTTAAATATTTCTACAGATGCCTGAAGGTGGCTTGAAGAACTGCGTATCCCAAATATCTCAACCTAGAAGCCAATCTCTCTTGGTAGCTACAAGATAGCTTTAGAGTTCAGGTTAAAAAGTGCAAAAGGGAATGAGAAACAGGATCTGGCAGGTGAATATGCCTAAGTCAGGTAACAGACTAATGCCAGGAGATGAAGTGCTGGAAATCACTGCTGAAGGTGACCAGAATTTCTTGTCATGTCATTGGATGTGTGAGAAATAGCACAGATTGGCAAAGAAACAAGGGGCTATCACATCCGGGCTGCACGTCTAAAGTCTGCTCCCTGCTGACCATTAGTGCACTCGTGGGCCACAGGGTGCTCGTACACCACTCCAGTGACCTTCCAGTGGAGAGCAAACTATGGAGTTCATGCACTAACTGTGTTCCTACAGAATTTACAGATATTTATATTATAAAATACTCTGCTATTAAAATACAGGTTTTAATTCTAATTTTAATGTATTTTGGGTTTGTATCGTACTTACAACTTCAGATACCTAGGTGTACAAATGGGATGCCTTGTTAGTGTTGCCCCATCTTGCCTTCCTTGCAATTGGATCCTTTACACTGAATTCCCATCTTTTTTTTTTTTTTTTTTTGTTGGTTTGTCATGATTCTGTTCTTTTTTAATGTAGATTTTTTTTTGTGTGTAAATTTTATATTTACTGAAGTAAAGGTTGTTTTTGTGTAAACATTTAAACTTTAAAAGAAAAAGAAAAGAAGCTAATTTTGTTTCTCAAGTTCTCTCTGCTAAACCATGCAGTAGAAAGAAATTTGTATTGTTAAATAAATCAATTAGTTGTTAAATGAGAATGTGTGTCTGTTTTCATGGGGAGGGAAGAAACCCCTGCTGGAAATATATCCAAAGAACTGGTTGCAAAGAGCATCTGGTGTTTCAAACGATTTCCTTCCTGGCTGTGCTGGGGTGAAAGCTACCATGCTACCAAAGAATGGCACTGATCCTCTTGTACAGTTTTAGGATGACAGAAGAGAAAATTATCACCAGTCACTGGGCTCTGTATTTGGGAAACAGTGAACTGAAATGACATTTTTGTGTAAAGCTGAAGATACTGCACATGCCCTCTTCTTCTCTATTTTGGCTGGGCTTTTCTTTTTCTGTTGTCTTTGGGATTTGAATGGGGAATGCATGCATCTGGCTGGGAAGCTGCCCAAACTGGGCTCCGTGATGATCTGGCATAAAGAGATCTGGTGTGGAAACCAGCAGTCCCAGCCTGTGACATTCCTGAGGAATAGAGGGGGGCAAACACCTCTTCAGCTGCGCTGGTGTCTACATTCAGCGCAAATGAGAAGGGATGGGTAAATGTGTTTAAAAAATAAAGATACAGCATACAATGGGGAGGCTAATAAATATCAGCATTGTTATTTCTGTACTACCATGTTCTGGGTGTCTCAGTGATGTTTGGTGTGCCTGATATAGAGACAGTCTTGCTGATCAATGCTGAGCAGTGATCATTCCAAGTCTATAGCCAGGATGGGAAGGGAGTCATAGAAAGCAAGACCACAGGGCAGCCCAAGCCATGGGCTAGGCTTGCACAGCCTTTTAAGGAAAGCAACTGCACCAGATCTGGTTCATGCTCTGCTCCCTCCTTACCCTTTGGGGAAAAAGGAAACTCTTTCAGGCTTTGTGGTATACCAGTTCCTGCTCTGTACTGGCTCATTTTTGGCCATTGGCATTGCAGAAAATGAGACCAGGCTTCTTCCATTCTTCATCTTCATGTGTGAGAGCCAGATTTGTGGCTTCTCAGAGGTTTTGTCGCCTGCACCATGACAGGAAAGCTGCAGGGCTGTGGCTGAAGGGCTTTGCAGTGGCTGGGTGCAGTTCTGAGCTACGGGGCAGCCCTGGCTGCATGGCTTCCCCAGGGCCCTGGCTGAGTCCCCACGGTGCTGGGGGGAAGAAAGCTGCAGACCACAGCAGCTTCTACATAGAGCTCCAGGCCTTCTGCCCCTGGGCTTTTGTCTGCGTGGGCTGAAGCACCAAAGGAAGGACTCCTGATTCCAGGCTGAAGAGTGAATTCCAACTTGCCTGCATTTCCTTCAGCAATGGATATTTATGTGAAAGAAAGAAGGCTTGTGCAGGAATCCTGGACTAAAGCAGTAGCAAAGGACAGTGACAGTAGCGTGACTAAAATGCAATTTAATTCACCCATAAACCAGCATTGTATTTTGGCAGCCTGTGCTATAGCCAGGGAAACGGATGCATTTGAGAACTTGGCACTGCTTTATGTACAGCATCCCTTCAGGTTGTCCTTGGTGGCACCACTTGCATTTGTTTTGCACAGTAACTTCCAAGGCTGAACCCCCACTCCCTTTCCTTCACTATCCACTCCTGACTGAAGGTGGCTGCAGACAGGTTCCAGGACAGCAGGAGGGTTTATGTAATAGAGCACTGGTTCCAAAGGGAGAAGCAAGGCTGCCTGTACTGCTGCCTGACCTTGCAATGAGAGTTGGACACATTCAAGTGTTCAGCTTAGATGAGAGAGCAGATCATGTACTTGGAAAATAGTGGCTGGAACATTTGCAGCACACCAGTGCTTTTGCTTTTTTTAATCCTTAAAAAGGGAAGCCTGCTTCAGCTTGTCTCTCCCCATCTCTCTGCATGCATGTCTCTGGAGCTATGACTTCCTCTGTTGCTGGGTAGAATAGATGGTATCCAATATACTAGCAACAATTTGGGGATCCTTAAAAATAAAAACTGTCAAGAATAAATAGAAGAGACACAGTATGAAATATATATATATCTTCACCCTTCATGGGGATCACAGGCTCTGCATCTAGAGGGATCTAAGATGTGGTGGGACCACATGCATGAATATAAATGCATAGAGTCATCTCATTTCTGTTGCAATCTCTCTTCCACAGCTGAGGGGTGGATGGCCCTATCTATTTATATAGTGCTTCCAAGTATTGGGAGGGATTTTTAAACTTTGTGGTCCAAGGTAAATACCTCATTTAACCATTCTAAATTATTACCATAACATCCTTTGGCAGTTCATGCTACAGATATGTATTGGCTGTGTGAAAAAAGCACTTTGTTAGGTAATTATTTCATGCAACCTGGTATGTGAGCACTTCATGTTATGTCTTCTAGTTTTATACTGTGAAAAATAATGAATAATTGCATCTCTTCTCCTGGATCCCATTGATGATTTTATATCATCATTATTATCAGGTCCTAGTAATGTCTTTTTTTTCCAGGCTGGAAAGTCATCATTTATTTAATCTCTGCTTATATGGAAGATGCTCTGAAGAACCTGGTCACCCTTGTCTGTACATTTTGTAATTCCGCTCTAGCTAATTTAAAGGAATGACAGCTCCACGCTGCATATAAAATATGAACTCAAAGTTCACCTGGAACAATGTTTTCTGGTTTGATCTGTTTGACTACTAGTTCAGAATGCTTTGCCTCTTTGACCTTTATTGCTTAGCTGATGCCTTCATTAAACTGTTCAGAGAGGCTGGGATCTCTTTTCTGAGCAATAGCTAATTTAACCTTTCATGTAGATCTAACAAATGTCTTTCCCAATATCTACTGCTTTATATTTATCAACACCAAATTAATATGTGATCTTATCTCCCACTTCTCAGAAATATTAAATCCTTCATGACTCTTGGCAGTAAAATTTAGCTTAGTCTGCTTTGAATATTGACTCTGTGTTTATGCTGCATGCACTAGGGGTGGGAGGTAACAGCAAAAGTAATAGCAAAGTGCAGTGGACAGGTCTGACTGCCAAGAAGTGATGGGTCCCTGAGGACAAATTATCATCTGGCTTCTGAATGGCACAAATGAAAGCAGCTGCCAATCGTTTTCATCAGTCTGGGCTTTGTCTCCCTCTACAGAACAAATGTCAGGTCATTATTTAGAGAGGAGCTGAGCGCGGGTAAATTTCCAGAGTGCTGAATGAGCTGTCATCCTGGAGATTAGTTTTCTGGATATCATATAGGTAGACAGGGTGAATCACAAATCTTGTGGGAGACCATTCCTCTGAACACAGCCATTGGATGTATGTCTGAAGGATACCGTTGGGTTGGAAATCCGCAGCCTAGCATATGTTCACAGCGCCAGGCAGCAATAGTGGGGCTGCAAATGTAGAAGTGATAAATGGGAGGGGAAGGAAGATACTGTTGAAGTACAGCAGAGTGTGATGGCATTTCTTACACTCAGGAAGGCAGCTTCATGCAAGTGCAGAAGTCTAGGGTTGTGTTTATGTATTCCAGTGTTTTAAATGTGTGTACTTTTGTGAAAATTAGCACCAAGCTGAGACTCTTGACTACATGCTAAATAAAGGCTACCAGTACTTACAGTTCCTAATTTATAGGCAGTGGACTTAAAGTGACAGACAATTTTAAAATTGTATTCAGTTTCTGAGGAGAAATATTAATACACCCTATGCTATTCTGCCCCTGCCTAGGTTTCCCTGTTAACTGGGAAGTGAATGTGCTGCCATTTCACTGGAATGATCAGTTATCACAGTAAAGTGACATTTTTATTCTATTCACTATTACATGTTGCTCTTTTCAAATAGCTTTTTTTTTCTCCATCAGTATGGATTTGATGAAAAGCTAAAAACATTAAGGTATCAATTAAGCTTCATTCATTGATTCAGTGGATATTTTACAGTAAAAATGACCTGAATTACCTTTCTTAAATGAAAAAGATTAGTGTCTGGACCCAGTCATAAAGAAGAACTAAAGTTAGGACAAAACAAGTCCAGTTCTGCCTTGTTTAGTCCAGCTAATTTCCTACCTTTCCATGTGGGGAAAACAATAACCAAGTAAATACCGAGCCAGGGAAAGTCAGACCCCGCGAGGAGTTTTCCCTCGAGCCGCCTTTCCCAGACGCAGTTGTAGGGGCGGGTCGGGCGCCGCGAGGTGGCGCTGCCGCACCGGCTACGGCCTGCGCCGGGGCCGCGCCGGGCCAGCGGCGTTCGGCCGCGGGGGCACGGGGCCCGTGCTGTGCTCCCGGGACGCGGGAGCCCCGCAGTCCCGGCGTGGGCGGGAGCTGCGTGCCGGGCTCTCCTCGCCCGGCAGAGCAGCGGGGGAGGCTGCGAGCCCGCACCGGCAACCTGGGTACAGGAGGGCCAGACCCCGCGGCCCGGGGCTTGCCCTGCCCGTGGGGATGGAGGCCTGCACGAGCGATTGCTGCCCGTTTGCTCAACAGCCACCGCGCGTTGCACTCTCAGGACAGACAATTCGCTTTAAAATGTAGTTTTACCCCAAATTTGTTAAAAATTAGAAGCTGCAATAGATTAAGTGAAGTAGCTGCTCCTAGCCCCATACTCCTCAAGTTCATTAAGCTGCTTAAGGTCCACAAAGTTAAATAGCACTTACGTAAATCCAACAGCCCTAGGGGAGCACGAGGCGTTGGTGCACTGGCCTGTGCCTGTCAACTTGCTCATTCTCTCGGAGTGTGTCTTTCTTCTCAGACAGATGGACTATATATTCAGAATAGCGGTGCTGCTGCACTTAGACGCCACTGCTTCCAAAGAATGGGCTGTTAAAGAAAATAAACACACAAGTTAAGAAGAGATATTTTCAACTATCTTTCAAAGTTAAGTCTTTGTAGATGGATAAATTTAGTCCAGATGGAGGAAAATATCATGTTCAGTTTCTATTTTGTTTAGGAGATTAAATATTAGACTTCTGGCATCAGTAAGTTATTTTCCCTCTTTTTATAGACCACATTCATTCATATGTCCCACTCTAAAACCAGGCCTTGCTGTCCATGGTTTTCTCTCAGTAACAAAGGACTCTGATGGAGCTGCTTCTTTCCTCCTTTGCAGTCCCTTCTGCTGCTTGGGCTCAGAGTTCATCCAAACCTGTGGCATTTTTAGGGGAACTACTGCTCTGTAGGCCAGCAAGGCTTTTCCAAGACTGTGACATGTATTTGGCCACATGAAGGGTAACCTCGGCTAAACATTGTAAATCAGGTGAAGCTCACAGAGGTGACCTGTGTCTCTCTCAGCTCCAGTGATACACTTGCCTACTCAGCCATAGTGCCTAATGCTGTTCCTGTTTACCCCAGTGTAACAAATGGAGTTGTGCTGGTCGGACACTCTCTGCTTAAAAATGACGTATGGTTAAGTATTTTAAATTTACCAAATTGCTAATGATTTTCAAAGGCTTTAATTGAGTGATTATAGCACCCATTGATTTTTCAGGCTTCAGCCTACACTATAATTCAGACACTCCGCAAAGGAAGTCATGCACAATCGGATTTAGCCATCATTCACAGTGAGGCCTGTGCAATTACCATTGCAAACGTCAGGTATTGTGTTTGCCTTATTAACTTATATTAGGAACCAGTAGTGAAGCTGTGAAATAGCAGTTGTCTTAAGAAGCTTCCTGTGGTAGGGTTTTTATTAAAGACATTTACATAGCCATAAACTGCAAAGGAGGATGTTTGATGCAAATTGATGAGATTTATGTTTGAATGTGTTGTACTGTCTGCAAATATGCTGGAAATCCTACAAAAGTACTGCTGCATCCACAGACTGCATTGGGAGGAACCAGCACTGCCTGGCTGTGGGCTTTTTAAGCATTTAGCAATTTTGACACTAAGCAGCAGTTCTTGGAAAGCTGGTTAAAAATTACCAGTTTTTTTTCAATCAGGCCAGAATCTGGGCTGGAAGTTGGGCACAGGGAAGTATGTGGAGGTCTCATGACACTATGCCTCCACCCTAGGCACTGCATGATCTATCTGCCCTATCCATCACAGTGATGCTCCCTAGAGACAGTGGCTACCACATGAGGAAGCTTCTTACTCACTCCCTTGGGGTATTGGACCTTCTACCTGCTGTTAAGTCTGGCTGGACTTCGGGAACCTAAAAGGAGAGGATGAACATTTCACAACCCAACTCTTTTTTTTTTTTTTTTTTTTTTTTTTTTTTTTTTTTTGTATAATGGCAGTCATTCAGAACTAAGAAACATTTGCCATGCAGTAACATGAAAACACTCACAAAATGATGTCACAGTTGAGATGGCCATCATACACAGATCACCACACAATTTCAGAAGGCTTCAAGCATCTGCCCATACAGAGTGACACTTTAGAAAGCTGCAAGCTTCTGTTCTTTCTTGTTCTTCAGCACAACCTTTATACCACTCATGGTTCATGCAGTGCACCTGTGTGCCCTCTGTTCCTTCTGTGGTTGGTCAGTGCACCTGGGCACTCCATGGCTCATTATCTTCAATACTGTTCACCTGACCTAGACAGCTGTAGCCCGTTAGGGATGAGGCTTGGCCTCAGCCCCACTCCCAATTACCACAAACTGTGTATCTACAAAATGAGAATCAAGTGAAAAGGTTATTTGAGAGGCATTTAACAAGCTGCTCATTGGTATTCAAGCCCCAGCTCTTCAGAGGGAGGGGATGAGGTCTTGGTGGTGTCCTGAGATGCAGACATTTGTGAAACATGAAGCCCTGGAGACAGGAAAGTTTAAAATTCCTCAAGGTTACTACCTGCTCTCATCTGCCAGAACTGATTTTTACTGTGAGGATCTGACTGTCTCTTGGAATCTAAGACTAAAGATTTTTTTTTTCATTGCAGTCAACTGAGGGAACAGAATTAGCTCTTTTCAAGTCTTGTGCCCCTTTTTTTTGCACCCTTAAATTTACAGTGGTTCCTGCTTTCCTGCTTTTGTTGTCATACAATTGACTCTGACGTTCCTATCCATTTTTAGTAATGCATTGGGAAAAAGGCTTTGGGAGCTGCTTCTGCTGGTTTAAGACCAAGTAATTTACTGTAGCAAGTGCCAAGCAGGCTGCAAGGAGCAGATGAGTAAACCTTCCTCATAGCATATGCACCAGTACAAAAGATTTTTCTCCCAAGACCAACCTTCCAAGCCTCACTAATGTTTTCTTTACCACCCCCTTTAAAATTTTGAAAGAAGAGTTAATTTCCTTCAATTTGTTATTATGGAATTCTAATGTGAAAGTAGCACTTCAGTCTTAAATTAATATAAGGTTAACACTCACAGTGCCTGAGTGATGGGGAAGCAGAAGTGGCTCTGGCTGGCATGCAGAAGGTCCCTGGAGGCCATCACACTGGCAAGAATTATTGCCTGAAGGGCAATTACATTGGCAAGCATCAGCTGGAGCACCGTGCACCCTACTTTCTCACCTCATCATGCCAATTCATGCCGCCAGCTTTGTTCTGACACCCATCCTTTATCACAGGAGCAGGTGGCAAGGAGCCAGCTACACTCAGCATGGGAGTCTGTGCTCCTCAGAGAGCCCATAACTGAGGGCCAGCTCAGCCTCCACTGTGGCTACATAAATCCAACACAATGCAAAGGGCAGAAATGAAGCCCAAGTGAATAAAACCCAAAAGCTTGGACTAGTCTAAGGAACTTTTCTGGTAAACAAGAGGAGCAAGACAGTGGAAGCAAAGAAAGTAAAACACATTCTGGAGCTAGACCTGACTGGTAGCAAATTGACAGATGGACAGCTCTACTCATCGTCCTCCTAGGGAAAGGGATGGTCATTCAACTGTGAGACAAAAGACATGGACAGGAAGGTGCAAATCCTGGCTTCCATCCGCCACCTTCTGAGACAGCCGTTATCCCACTGGGCTTTCATTGGTCTCTTCCCATTAGGGTTAGGGATGGGGTTGGGAGCCAGACAAAGCCTGGCCTTGGGTTGGAGAACTATAGGATGGAGGCCACCAAGGGAGAGGCCATGCTGCCCAAAAACTGGTCTTTGCATGAGCTTATCCTCTGGTCCTTGGCCAGGTGTCTCAGGCTCAGCCTGAGCCCCAGACAAAGACTAGGGTTAGGAATAAAGGTGATTGTGGAACTGTTGGGTTATTGCACTTTTTGTTTAATAAATTAAGAAATTATGGGAAGACTGGAAGTCTAATATTGAGTGGCCACAGAAAGTACCTGTAAATGAAAAAGAGAAGGACCACAGCTCTACTTGTTGCAAACAAAATGTTATTTTTGCAGAGCTACCCTGTAATAGTGCCCAAAATATGCTTTCATTTTGCTCCAGAAACCAAGGCATATTTTGAAAAATAAAATAAATAAAAATCAATACCATAGTTTAGTCACCATCCCTAAATGTTTACACACCACTTACTGGCACTTTGCTTGTCCTATACATCTTTTTTAAATGCCTTCAGCATTAAGAAATGAATGCTCTTTTTATTGAGGAACTCCACCTTAGCTGAAAATATGGAGACAAAAAAAGTGGTAAGAACAGAAAAAGTAAGTATTTGATTTTACACATATGTGCAGTGAATAGCCCAGATGTTTTCCATGAAAGATTTGAACATCATCATCTAAATTTTTCTCTTGGCCCTACACCAGCTGCACCAAACCCAACAGATACTGCACTGCTGCAGATGTGGGGGATTTGAGCCTACACTAAATGAAAAAGCAGTCATTTAACATATGTCAGGCATCACATTGTTGAATCATGATAGGAAGCCCTGCCAGCCCCATTCTGCCTCACACATTCAGTGGCTACTACTGTGCACTGAGGACTAAGGACTGTACCCACTGAGAGCTGCAATTTCCAGTCCTCTAGCAACTGACAAATGAATGACAGGCCAACCCAACTTGTTAAACCAGCAAACAAGGAGCATAGGGAAAAAAAGATGTCGTTTTGTGCAGCTGCCTTACATTTCATCAACTCAGTGTGGGGTCAGGTGTGTGCTAGAGCTGGGTGAGATGGGTGAGACTGAATAGCTGTGAGCAGGGGCAGAGACACAGAGACAGGGAGGGTGGGAAGATGTCTGCCCTTCTCAGAAAATGAGCTGCCCTCTTCCTGCAGAGTGCTTAACTGCTTGTTTAAATATAAATCGGTCCTAAACTGGGGTCTGTAAGCTCTTCAAGATGGGGGGACCCTATCTTCAGATTTGAAGGTGCTTTGCTCCTGTCAAACAACTGCAGTTCTTCCTTTCCTTTCACATTGCTTTCTAGTGATATCCAGTTGCATTCAATTGCAAATAACCTTGGAAATCTGGCACAGGTAGATCTTCCTGATTGGTTATCAGGAATGTCATATTAAACATTACATTATCTCCACTCCTTTAACAGATAAGTCCATTATCTCCTGTCGGTGTCTGGTCAATTTTCCTCTCAACTGAATGCTTCCGTTTCACGATGGAGAGGCACATGCTAGAGCAGGCATTTGTAAGACCTTATTTATTACCTGTCTGTGGTGCTTTAGCTCTCTCATTTAAACTACATGACTTATAAATGGACTCAAGATACATAGTGAAATAAGTTGTCTTTCTCTTCAAACACAAATCCTGTTTTATTTCATTATTTCTATATTCATAATGTTTATTTGTTCTTAGACAGAGTGATGTCAGCAGGGCTTACTACTAGCAAGAGAAATGTGCGTTTTTCTTTCCAGTCTTTAGTAGACATATAAAAACACAGCTGCATTTTTTTCTCTAGGCTGTGAGTTGTATATTTTTTCACAGCATCAAATATTGCCTTTTTTTTAATACCTGTAGTCTAGAAAAAAAACTAGCAGCATGGTCTCTCTACCTATTTTAACTCCATATATGTGTCTATTACCTAAAAGTGGATTTGAATGTGTACCTGCAGCACATGTAGAGGCATGATTTCTCACTTTTGTTCACTGCGGGATGGAAAGTATATTCAGTGTCCATTCCCCTCACTCATCACTTCTAGGTTTTGGATGGTGAGTTCCAGTGGACAGCAATCAGTAATACACACTGCAGCTACCCTTGCTCCTCATTTCACCTTTTCTTTCCTATTTGTCAGAGGACCACAGTGCCAGGCACTCCAGCCCCCAGCACACAGTGCCAGCTACTGTAGTGACAGACACAGAGACACTCAGCACTAGGATATGAGAGAGAAGGTTTCCTCTGAATGCATAATTACAAATTAGTTAGGCTTCTTACAAAAGAATTTTTGCTCAGTGTGTTAACTTTGGGAAGAATAGTGCTGTAGGAGCTGAGGAGGTGGGAAGGGAAACACACAGAAATCAGCAACTATTCTTAATAGAACTGTGCAAATAGAAGTCGGTGCAGTTTCAGATTCTGGGAGGACTTGAAGATTAAGCCATTGGATAAGAAACATCAAATAATAAAGTAGCACCTGGGCCCTTGCCTAGAATTTTGAGTACAGTCTTTCCCAATGTTCACATTAATATGTATTTTTTTCTCAGTTCTGAATAATCTAGCTCCAAATGATCGAATTTTATGTGGTGTCCTGTTCCAGTCTATTTTTTCAGATGCATTCACACCAGCTAATTTGGGGAATGATCTGGTCAGTTTGGGCTTTTGAACTCAAACCTCCATGCTCCTGAGCATGTCATCTACTCCAGAGTCAATTAATTTCTAATTAGCACAAATCACAGGGACATGAACTTTGGAAAATACTGCTGATGCACAATGCATTTCAACACAGTATCTAGCACTGAGATGTGATTTGTTGAGAATACTGTTATAAATATTCTTTTGCACAAGAGAAGCATGGCTAAGAAGAAAACCTTATCTAATCCTGTTTTATGCCACATGCCAGATTAAATGTATCAATTGCTATCATACTGGATCCAGATGTAAACATACTGTCAACTTTAAACGGTATTCTAATTTTATAAAAATATATACCCTACGGCTGAAATGTTTATTCTGGTTTCTCTTTCCCATGTTGGTTTAACACATCAACAGCTGTGAAAGAATGTTTCCAATCATGATACAGGATCTTATTATTAAAATACTGTCCATAAATAATGTCCTACAAAAGAAAATTTTAAGTCTTGAACTCTGCCTCTGCTGCACACACATGAATAAATACCAGGCTTAACATTTCAGAATTTCCTTTCATCCCAAAACAGAATTAGGAATTGACATTTCAAAAGTCATGGAATAGAAAAAAATCACAAACTTTGCAAATACCAAAGGGAAATTTATTGGGCAGTGGGCTGAGAGAAGACCAGGATTTTTCATTTTGGTGTTTCCATTTGCATGTGTGCCTTCCAGGGCACCACCATCAGCATCCAAACAGCCAGAACAAAGTGGAAAATGGCTTCACGTGATCAAAACCACAGAAGGGATTTTCAACAATATCCATGAAAGATAATATTGATGAACACCATGTGTTCTTGCAAAAATTTGGTTACATCAAACCTGTATTTCTTCAATGAGGAAAAAAAGAACTTTTCTTCAGAAAGATAAAGCAGGGAACAGTTCATAGTGCAGGGATGGCTAGAAACAAAAAGTTTTGCAAATTTTGTGAACAATGTAAAATTAGACCCATAAACCCCATAGCTCTACGAATTTTTTCAGTAAATGCACATGTACACTTTGTAGGGCGTTGCCTTTCACCACTGTTTTGTTCTCATCCACACCTATGTGAAACTAGAATCACTTCCCCCAAGCTGTTCTGCTTTAGACATTTTCATTTTTCTGTGCATGAATTTCTGATTTCCTCTCTTTGTGTTTTGTATTTATCTATTTCTTTAGTCCCATTTATAGAGTCCTCCTTTCAGTCCTCCTTCAATTGCACTGGAGATTTATATACCCTGCTGTTTCAGTGGGGGAAAGAAATGTCCTTCTCCTATTCTATTCTATTCTATTCTATTCTATTCTATTCTATTCTATTCTATTCTATTCATGTTGAATTTATAGCTACACTTTGGAGTAGGATGATTTTCATGATTCTTTTTAGCCAAAAAGGAAAATATAATTAAACCAGGAAGAAGTGGCAGGCCCTGATCTGCTGCGCATTTGAGGGAACATTAAACTTCGCTGAGGAAAAAGACCCTCCTCATCTCTACCAAGTCAAACATGCAATAGTCTTCTTCCCTTATAGGCTTTCCATGTCCACCCCACATCTTCACTCATCAGATGAGGGCTTGTGCTGCAGTCATAGCCTCTGATCTGTTCCCTATTTGTTAAAGCAAAGGGCCAGCCCTGGTAGAGCCCCAGCAAACTGCTTCAGGACATCTGTGCTCTCTCTGTGCATGAAGTCCCCTGGGGAAATCCACGAGCACCTTATACTTCCATTGAGCATTTACCAAGTTGCTGCTGCTTACAAGGCACTTAATAGCACTCTTACCCACTTGGTGCTCTTTTGTAGGATCCCCTTTTCATGGTGCAGCTCCCATTTCCAATATAAGTTATTTCAGCTTTTGTGTACAGCTGTTTGGGAAGGGTACATTTTTTTAAACTATATGTATGAATAAAATCTGGCACAGTTGCATTCTGAGCCCTAGAGAATACAAATACCCTAATCATAAGAAAATCTTCTAGCTCATCTTTGCTATGTTTGGCTGTCTGAACAAATGTTACTCCAAAGGATTGAAAATGCTCTCACATTTCCCTTCAGATTCAGGATTTCAGTTTCTCCAGCTATGCCATTGATGGCCAATCTCAAAGTATCCTGTTTTCACCAGAAGAATCCTTTGCAGATAAGGCCTTGTGCCATTCAGTGACCTACTTCCCTGACTCCTCTCATTCCATGATGGCAGCCCTTTGGCTGCCATGGCTGTTTGTATCTGTGTGAAAGTCCTGTCCTAACTTAGAGGAAAAGGGATACAGCATGCAAAGAGAAACTATTGACAGTAACATCTGTGAAAATGAGGCCGTTTTTGACTCTATGCATATATGTCACCATTCCTCTTCATTTTAATAAGCAGAGTATTTCTTACCTACTAAATATTTGGGGCTGGGTCACGGTGGCAATTATGACAGACATTAGTGTACCATCAAGAGAATCCATGTACCAACATAGCTAGTACACAAATACAGACTTCGGGGGAAAAAAAGAACATCTTAAAGCCAGAAGTTGCTGACTTTGAATTGGCTATTTGAACTAAATTGAAAAATAAACACAGAAATGCCCCTCCCAAAGATCTGTCTGGAGATTTACTTCTGGATAACCCAATCCAGAAGACTGTGTAGACCTCCAAGTCCTGTTCCCTTGCCATCCCTGTTTACAACTCATCCCGCAAAGGGAAAATTGTAACTACACTTGGTCATGTGTAGGGTCTCCCCCCCACACACCAGCTTCACTGTCCTTCAGCCTTTTTAAAGACAGAAAGAGGAAAAAACCTGCTCTCAGCTTACCCCTCCTCTTCCCTGGCAGTGCCCCAGTGAGACAGACAGCTGCCCCTGTTGTGGTAGCAGCATGCTGGTGTACAGGGCTGCCCTCACACCTCAGGCACTGGGCAGCACACAAAGCACCCAGGCCAGGGGCCTGATGGATGTGCCAAACCCAGGCTGGGTTGGGCTCTGGATACCCACAAAGTGCTCAGCCTTCTGGGAGGCTCCCAGTGCCCAAAGTGGTTCAGGGCTGCTCTTGTGCTGCCTTTGTCCTGGCAGCAAACCCCGTTTTGTGTGCTGGTGGGGCTGCTTGAACAGTTTCATCCTAGAAACCAGGGAATTGAAATTAATCCTGCTGCTTCATGGGTTTATATTACTTGCCTGCATTTACATATTTTCCTATGTGTACCTCCCTATAAGCGGACAGAGTGTGACTTTCTTTTAAAATTAGTTTGTTGTAGATAATAATTTTTAGTAGATGATAATTTGATAGATATTTAGAACAGTTAGGGCTGGAAGGGGCCTCCAGAGCTGGTCCTATCCCACCTCTGGCTGAATCTGGGTCAGCCAGAGCTAGTTGACTGCCCACCCAGCTGGGCATAAGTGACAAGGGCAAAGTAATAAGGGCTTCAAGTATTTCCAGAGATGGGGATGCCTCAGCTTCTCTGGGTAACCTGTTCCTGTGTTTGGCCATCCTCACAAGATGAAGATTTTCTCTTATGCTTAAAGGGAATTTCATGTGTTCAAGTATTTAAAATAGTGTTCCTGAAACACATTGCTTTCAGTCATCAGCAGAGTGCCAGGTGGAAAGGGACACACACCCTGAAAAGCACAGCTGTGATTCACTCAGTGATACTGAGTGAAATATAAAAGCCTTACTACCAAGAGCTTTCCAAATTGAATGTGGTACAGTAATTCAAAAGTTCTTTGTGTACATAGGTCAAGAGGAGGATATTTTCTTTACTCTGTTTTCTGTCCTTTATACAATTCCCGATGCTCCCAGCAGCTCAATATGATCTTTAGGTTAGATACTGTTTCTGCTTGTTATCAGGCCATTACCTTGTCATTCTGCTACAGTGGCAGCTGAATAACTTCAACATGCCTGGTACAGTGCTATAAATATGAAGATATTTTAAAACATTCCACGAGTTCACCACTTGCATGACATTCTGTTTCTTTTTTCCCCTACAGATTTCATAACAATTTGAGAAAAAACACACATTTCTGTCAACCAAACTGGCAGAAATTACCTGGTCTACCATAAAATACAAGCACAGGTCTCAGCGAGTTCAAAGGTCCTTAATTTTCCTTCTAGATAAATCTTACACTATTTTATCTCTTTCCTGATCATCACCAACAACCCTGCAGATGGATCAGACCCACTAATTCCACCAGAGAGGTTGCACCACGTCTGTGTCCAGCCGCAGCTGTCCTAAGGCAGAGTCAAGAGCATCTGATTACTTTGTTTCACTAGGCAGGATAATAAAGCTTTCCTGAGCAGCAGTGTTTACAGCAAGTGAACTGTGCGAAATCTCTCCCCTCAACTGCTATTACACAGCTTGCAACCTTTCGTTCAGGAGATTAAGTTTGCATCTCTTCAAATTATCTCTTTGTAATTGGAAAAGTTTCGTTTTGACAGAGACAATGTGGCAGCCTCCCTGCGAGCCTCGCTACAAGCCAGTGCTGAGTGCCATCTGGAGAACTGATGCCGAAGTCAAGCAACAACATCCTGTCATATTTTATCTGGAACTTTGGAACAGATCAACTAATAACATCTTAAGCTTCATTTGTCTGGCTCTCTCATGCTCTTGGCAGAGGTCATAACCAATGGTGGCTTTGCTGATTTGCTGCATCAAAACTAATTAGGTTACAGTGCTCACTGACAGAGCCTCTCATAATGGCATAAAAACCTCAGGCTTTAACTTTATTCATTATGTGAAGGAAAAGTTTCACCCTCATAAAACTTGCACCTGTATTGTCTTCTCAGACATAATTTTAACTTCCATTAACAGTGCTTATTCAGCTTGAAAGAGTCCTATATTTCATTTATCGACTCCTATATTTCACTTTTCTCTTCCCTCTTTAAAAATGCTTCTGGTGAGAAGTGGGGTTCATGGCATGAAGGCTCGTGCCTGACGTTGCAGATGCAGAATTCCAAGCACAGCCTCTTTGCCTTTTACATTCTTTACAGCAGCAAGAATGCCCCAGTCTGACTAGATGGTGTTTTGTATGTCAGTGCACTGAGAATGACTCCTCCTTCCTCTGAAGAAAGCCTGGTAAGATGACCTTTTTACCGAGCTTATAGGAAATCTATTCTTTTACCAGACACTTTCAGTTTGTCTTATTGAATGAGTCAGTTCCAAAAATCTGAGTAAAATTAAGATTACCGTTGCACAAGGTTAAAGTTAGGGCAATGCTCAGGGTAAAAGTCAGGGCACATATTAACGGCTCTTAGTTCAAGAGAGAAACCAGCAGGAAAGAAGATTTCTCTCTGCACTGAGGGAAAAGAGAGAAGTAAGGTTTAACAGTTTCCTTCTTAAATGTTGTAAAACATGTCAGCAGGGGGCTGTGGCAGTAAGAGGAATTGTGCTTTCTCACAGCAGGGAAGTGGCACTTCACTAGACTGGCTACATTGATTATCAAGATGAGGCTGTCTTAAAGAGCAAGCACAGCACTTAAATTTATTATAATGTGTGGAAAAATCATTCTTAAAAAAGACAGCACTGTGTATTTTCTCTAAGACTTTCCACCTGGTACTGCTTGTGGAGGCTACAGTAGCGGGAAGAGCCCATGCAACTGCCTTTTTTACTTGTCTGATAAAAATATCAGCTGAATACTAGGGAGAGCTGACAATTTTGCACTGCCTGGATTTTGCTGGACATTAATGCCAGATCCTCTGTATTTGAGAAAGACATTAGAAGTGTGTAAGAATGAGGGTTAAATAAGGATTTATTTATATATTTCTCTGCTCAAAGTGATTACCATGCTGTTACTTAATATTCGTGCACTTCCTATTTATTTATTTACTTATTCCTTATGCCTTTTTTTTCTTCATGTGGAAACACCACAAAACCCTTGAACTTCTAGAACTCTTAATTTCCTTTTATTTGAGAAAAAGGTTCTGAATTACATTAAATTAATAATTGCAGTTTAGAGCATTTTAGATAGCACTGCACCTTTAGACCTGTCTGATTCATTTTAATAGAGAATGCTCTGGGTCTATGATATCTTCATATTCTCTCTGTGCTATTTAATGTATTTCATACATTATTAAAAAAAAAGTATGGAAAATTGTTGAGCAACATACATTCCAGTCTCATAAAATGGAACATATGCTGTTTACCCCCAGGAGCACTTCCAGTTGGGAGCTGTGTCTTTATGAACATGGATGTACATCAATGGTTGTGACCAACCATGTGAATGAGTGCTATATGGTAATGAACAGATGCAAAGAAATCGGATGTGGAATACTGTGTACATATTAGGATACCTGATTAACTGAAGAGACAGGATATTTAACAGGGAAAAATCAGTACATGATTAATGATGTGGATGGATTGCTTTCAGACAGGAGACTAATGTAGGCAAAATGTGTAGGTTGACAATGCAGCACTTAAGGAGATTGTAGCCATCTGAGTGAAGAGATATTTGAGGATATTTAGATCCCCAACACTCTATACACATAAACACACTCATTGCTTTACCACCTTTATCTCATATGCCTTGTGATAACAAAGTTAATTGTATGCATAAATATGTGGAGGACTACAGCCACATAATGGAGAAAAAGCAGTCAGCATGGCATACACAACTCCAATGAAGAAGTAGAAATTAAAGGAACGAAAATTAAGACTGAAAATCAAGAGAGCTCTTGTCATGGAAATGTCAGGTTGTGAATTGTTTTCCATGGTTGATGGGTAAAGTTTCGTTGTTTGGCTTTTAAAACCAAAACAAAGCAACCAATTTCTTGATAAAAACAAAAGAGCGATCAACACACCCTAAATAGGTCAGGCATTCATCAACTGTAACCTCTACATTCACGTGTGTGACTCCACACTGATATTTTGCACAATCAGAACAAAAGCAATACCTTATCATATGTGCTTGGTAGGATCTACAGGTACAGATCATTTAGTCCTTTGGGAATATACAAAGTGTTGTGTCGCCACAGGACAGTACAGCAGCTGGCACTTGTGATTAGGGAACTTAGCATGAACTGGCAATCCTCACTGTCTCTAGTGTGAAGTTTTTTATTTACTATTATTTGATTTAGGAAACTTAAAATTCCAAGACTGCTCTCTTGGGACAGAAAAAATGAGCTGAGAGACTGCACTGTGGACTAATAAATATGGCCTTATTTGCATACATGCAGTAATATCACTGAGGACTTGGGGGAAGAAAAAAACCCCAAGTGGTTGTTTTATATTTATTTTGTGGATTTTTAAAAATGGAGTTTTAAAGCAGAATGATATAATATGAACCAAAATATATACAGCTTAGATTTTAAAAATATGCTTTCAGAAGAAAGGCATACTTTCCTTTTTTTCTTAAACCGCTCAGCTGAAATAAAAGCTTTAAATCTGCTTACCTCAAGGAAAAGGGCGTTGTCTAAATTTTTTTACCACATTAGAGGGGTTTGTTGTGACAACACATAACAGAAGCTGAGTGAGACTACTGCCCATTACTCAAGCCTGCCTCCAGTGCAGGAGTGCTGTGAGGACCATGTGTTACAGCTGCTTTGTCCTATGAGGTAACTTAAAGAGGAACAAAATCCAGCCATAAATTCCCAACATGAATTCCCTGCTGTAGAGTAGCACTGCTGGATATAAATGTGCCACAGTCAATTTGTGCAAAGGCATAAAAACATGTTAGAGAAGTGGGAACAGGACTGAGGCACAGTGAGACTGTGCCGCACCTCATCTCTGCTGCTGTGTGGACACCAGGGTTTTCCCTCTGCCTATGTGCCTGGGACCACACCATAGCACATCCCACCCAGAGCTGCCCTCTGCTCTCCAGTGGGCAGAAATTACCATGGCCCTCTGAAAGACTAAAGGTCTGGAAACTGAGAGGCTCCTACTCCAGTTGTTTTTTCCCTTGAGTTCTCACGTTACACGGAAACAACTCTTCCTATCATTAATGCAGTACATGCTAATGATGTGTGCCAAAACTTGCCTCTTTCAGTAATGGCTTTGTATCTCCCAGCTGCTGCAAATCTGTAGAAAAGCTGAGCTCTTCATAACATTGTCCTTCATGGTGGCAGGATTCAGTTCTAACATACATCTTCAAATTAAAAACCCCCAAACATTAAGAAGCTGACAGTGGTTACAATTTTGACACCACTAATCGAATCCAGAGAGTAGTTGCTGTCACTGACAGAAAGGCACAGGGCAATAAAAATGGAACTGAGAAATGGAGATGTGACCTCAGCCTTTGGGGATGGAGATCATCAGGTTCTCTGCATGACAGCTGCAGTCACCTTCTGTTTCTTATTTTGCTAAGTTGTTTTTCTGCAGTTGGAGATGGGTGCTGAAGAGACATTGCCAGTATCTAGCCTTTCTGCCAAAAGTGGAACTGTCACTAGCGTTGTGCAAACTTGATTTGGCCTCTGAGCATGCTAAATCACGTTTGTTCTACATTGATAACATTCAGCTTATTTAACTGCCTTCAAAAGTCTGTCTAGATTGCATTCTGTTGAGGGATATCTCTGTGTGTGAGAGTGATAGGAAATCAATAGTCAACAATCCAGGGTTCAGTGCTGGAGAAAGAGAGGCCCTTGTTCCCTCAGAATTCATGACATGCTCAGACAACCTAGGTTAATATTGAAGTTTCATGCTTCTTATAGGACTTAGTTGTGACTGCAGTGAGTTTTCTAAACCCACTCAGTTGCCACCACTACAAAATGAAGAACATTATAACCTAGAAAACATACTAATAATCTCCTTAAATAAAGCACATTTTGTATGAATATGTGTTACTTCTACAGTCTGTTAACCTGGCTTAGCATCTTGTAGGCTGTGTTCAGAGTCTGGTATATTCCCATGCTCAGCAAGAACAAGTTTTTTTTTTTTTTTTTCAGCTAGTAAATTAGTATGTTTCAGAGATATGTTCTGTTAAACAAAGGACTGTGCACCCACACTCTGGTAAGGAGAGGCAGTTCAGATTGCTAACAGTGCCAGAAAGGTAGAGCTATATCTGCTGCATATCTTCTAAAGAGATCTGAAATAAGCATTATCTAAGCCAGCCCAACTCTATTGCTTGAGGGAATGTGATGTCTCCATCTGTTTTTATGTTCCAAACATAGAGTGCTGAAGCCTGTAAGACTTACTTGACTAAGTAAGATCCTGTGGCTGCAGTAGGAGACCCAGTCATTTTGTGAAGGGAGGTTTTATTTAGCTCCTGGCATTTCCAATAAAGACCCAATTGTTTCAAAACCTCCATCCTTGGAGGAGATTTCTTCTTCTGTAGATCAGTTGCCAGCACGCTCCTAGGCCTGTGAAGAGGCAGAGTTCAGTCAGTCTGTTCACAACATGGGAAGTCATTGGCAAGGCAGCGAGGGTTCTGTTGAGAGAGCACAGCACCCTCTCTGCCCATGGAATCAACCGTCGCTCTTATCAGGGGCAAGCATTAGTTCCTATATTTTTGCAGTGCAATGTGCATTTTCAAAGGTCTTGTTCTGAGAAACTGGAGGGCAAATGAAAAGTCTTTTTCCCTTTGTCTCTGCCTTCTGATTTAAAAAGTATATTGCACCCTTTTTGAACCTTTGGCTTCTTTTAGCTGCTCTCCATCTCTGTAAATAGTTGACAAGGTCCAGAAACAAAGGCCATTATTGAATGTTGTTGCTGTTCTTTCTGCCTGCATGAGAGGAGGCAGGAGAGAGAGGCAGCTCTGAAGTTGTCACAGTTTCTCCTTTCATTTTTTGTTGCACTGAAGAAGATTCAGAAGACTAAGCAAATAAATCTGTCTTAGGGGAACATATAGGTAAATCCATACTAGGCCCACTTAAATATCCTTTATGTTGATAAATGAAGCTTCAGTCTGCTGCTAAAGCTTTATCTGCAATTGCCTTCATTCCCCTGTGTGTCCCTCTAACACAAGAGCTGACAAAAATATGCTAGAAAGCCACATATTTTGCCTTCAAAAGGCAAGTGTAAATGTCGCCATAGCAACACAGAAAAGCAGAATGCTACTTTTTAAAAGTGCTAGTGGGGAAATGAGGAAGAGATAAACAGAGGGAGAATTAGGGGTTTACAGAACACTCAAAAAGAGACAGTTCTAGGATGACTAAATGAACAGAAATTTGCCATGAGACATTTGCCATGAGACAAATGATGCTACTTGCAGGAAAGTTTGTCTGAAGCATAAGCCACTCCAGTGAAGTAGGTAACATATCTAAAAAAAAGTCAGAATTTTTTCATCTCCTGTGCCTTATATGACAGAAAATCTGATTAACCAGGGGTCAGACAGACCTTGGGCTTACCCAGGTCTATTACTGGAAAAAGAAACTGCTAACTAACAGGATCTTTCATTTTTATAAGCAGCTCGGGACATCCCACAGCACTGTCAAGATTTGAAAGTTTCCACTGAAACTGCTAGACATTAAATATTATAAATAAATCCAGGAGAGCAGATGCTAGCATATCTATCTCACACTAGACCTTTGGTTGAGAAGCTTTTTCTTCTGCTTGTGTCTTCTCCGGTGATGTAAAAGATGTCCTATTATGCTGTCCCAAGGATAAGTTTTCAGTGGTTTTATCAGTGAACTGAATAAAAATCGTTTCAGTAAGAAAAAGGAAAATTGAGAAGAAGCCATTAAAGAAACATACTTGTAACTGTGTTAAAAATACTCCACAACAATTTTGTTCTCATCTCATAAGAAAAAGCTGTGCTTTTTTCCGAACTACTGTTGAAGGTATTTTACTTAAAATGTTTTGTGTACATCTGTTTGTGTAGGTGGTGAATCTGGGTGCTGCAGACTTGAGAAGCTGCTGTCAACAAACCCAAGGAGACAAGAAAGAGCCCAGGGCCCTTTGGTGATTGGCAGATTCAGTCACTTAAATGCTGAGCCCAAAGCTGAAGCCTGAGCAGAGTCTGTTTCACAGAACTATGTGAATGCCATCGGAAACTTTTTCATTTTAGCTTGTTGTTTCAGCTAAAATATCAGCCATCTGAGGACAATTCATTTCCAGGACTTTATATAACATGCAAAGTACTGTAAGGGGATATTTTTAATGTATTTGCAGTTTGCTCTAGTATCATAGAGCAGGGAGAATGTCTTAGCTTGTTTTTTTCCATTCCTTTAGCCTGTAGTATAGATACAGATAATACCATTCAAGAGGGAACAGAAGGCTGCATTTTCATTTGGAGTTGATAAGTGGCACATTATTTCCCAATTTATGAATGTGAAAAGCTATATAGAAATAGAAAAATTTCTGGCTGCCACATTTACAAAACTAAAATGTTATTGCTAAACACCTTAAAAAAAAAAAAGTGAAAGAAATATCTATGTAAAGAAATCTTTCAGGCAGCCTTTGCATCTGCCTGTATTTCTGTCTTTCTGGTGGATTTCTGCAGGTCATCTGAATGACCCACAGGAATCTTTCTAGACCTTCCTCTTCTTGTCATCTACAAAGGCTCCTCTCTCCCTAAGTAACAGATACTATAAATGTAGGGAAAGGAACTTGCTAGCAGCCACAGTACTGCAGGTATTTTGGCTAGAACAACTCACCATTTCTTCCCTCACTCTGCAACTATTGGCTTATGGTAAGGATGGCTGGAAATCACAAAACTAAGATTGAAACAAAACTAATACAATGAAACTTCAGCACAAAAAGTCATAGCACAGTGTTCTTAGTCCCTTTCATAAACATGATGGTGGTTGTAGCACTACACATTGGGTAAGAAAACAGGAGCTCTGTTCACCTAGCAGGAAAGAGCTGTTACCCTGTTCCCTATGAAGTCAAGAATTTACTGACCCAGCCTATTTTCCTTATATAAACAAATTGATTTTTCACCAGCAGCAAAATAGCTTGAGGCAATTAATTTTTACTTAATTATTTTCTAGTGTGGAGAGATGCCAATTTGTAAACCTGTCCTGTATCCTAATCACAAAATAGGCATTAGTATCACATCCACTAGCTGTGTTTCTTACCACAGAACCCTTCAGAGTGCCTTATTTGCCCTGTTCAGTGGTACTGGATGCAAACAAGCTGTGGTTTTCTGGGGAACAGGCAGACTTAGTGACAGGCACTGCAGCTCTAAGCTGGTTTTTAGAGCACAACACAGCCCTGGAAAGCTTTTTCCATGTAAGTCACCCTATCCCAACAATGTTGCTGGGTTCCCAAGTCAATCATAAATTATTTCCTGTACACATAAATAAGCTGTAACCAGTGTTCCCTTTCTCAGCAGGACATTCCCCATCCTGAAATGTAGTTGTAGTTATTTCCAGTGAGAAACCTTGCTCATACTTCTAACACTTGCCAGCCCCTTTGGGTAAGTGCAGATCTGGAGCATCTGGGGCATTGTGCCTGCTCAGGAAAGTCAGTCATGATGCCTCAAAGCCTCAGGGGAGGCTTTCTGCCTACTTTCACAGGTAGAAAACACAAAAAATAAACCAAGAAGTGAAAAACAAAACAATCCTCTGCTGCTTCCTCTGCCCTAGCCTCAGATTGTGACACTTGACTTCCATTTTAATATTGGGAAGGCTGTGGATATATTTTTTACTATGAATCATTTATTTCCCCAGACTTTACAGAATTGAACTTGCAATCACAAATTTCAGCTGGGGTTTGTATAATTTTATTCTTAATTCTGAGTCCAGTGAGGGGAAGTAGATTCTTTTATTTTAAAAGACTTTTATGAAAAAGGGTTTCTTTTAAGAGCACTGGAAATGGAATCACAGGAGTCTAAGGATATTTTTGAGAATGTCACCTTGGTTTCACAATATACAGCTATGTGCTGAGGGGTGTCTATGGCAAGTAGGTAAACACAGAAAACAAACTGTACGTATCTGTATGCATGTTTGTTTAAGGCTTTGGAAATATGACCATGTCAAGAGAATGTGTCTCTTCAAGAAGTTTAAAAATGTCTCTAAAATTACTAAGAAAATGGATCTTTGAACCAAAATTGTGAGACTAAAGCAGAGAAAGGAAAGCAAGATTGTATAGTACAGCGCCCTATGGAGGGGGATATTCCCAGGCAATGTAAAGCAAACACATTTTAATGCTGCTCATTACTTTGTGGCACATGAGTGCTCTGGCCACTCCAGCAGACTGTGCTGTCATGTACTCCCATACTCCGCGTTGCCACATGGTCCCACGGTCCATCTGGAGTACCAGCGCAGCACAGGGCGACGCAAAACCATTGGGAGCCTGGTACAAAGCAGAGAGACAGAGCACTGAAAAAACCACAGCAGTGTTTGCAGCAGGTCCTGAAGCCCCCACACAGCCTCACTGGGCAGAAGAAGTGACAGAAAATCCACTCCTGCTCCATTAGCTACATGAATCTTAATTGCTTTCTCTTGTAGAGATACCAAATATCTTTGCAAGCAGCATGTTCAGACCGTTACATGCAAATGTACATGTGATACCTTATGAAATATGCAAATATGACGTGTTGGGCTATCATCTGATCTGCTTGTGTATTTGAAAGCCTTTCTCATGCTTTGGTTCGTGTACTGAAAATTTCTGACAGTTTGTTTAAGGTAAACAGAGCCAATCTGTCGGCATGATTCATTACCAGCACATCTGATAAGTATGACTTAACTTACAGTAGCCTTGTATGTTTTTAAGGCCCTTGCCTGCTTTGCAGTTAGCAAATTACCATGAGGCAAAGCAAACAGAAAAGGAGATAACAAAAGGAATGATGGATTCGATCACATTACAGAGGAAGTGAGATGATGAAGAGATTGCTTTACCGAGCTCAGACACCTGGAAAGCAGAGTGTGTGTCTCAGCTGCTCAGAAGTAGTGTGATGCAGAAGCCTCATGCTGTGCACAGGCATGGCAACAAGAGGCTGTCATCACATACTGTCCCACATTCCCTTTTATATGTATTTCCCTGATTAAGTTTCTGTTGTGACAGCTTTTGAACAGTAACACCTTTCTCTTTTTTGCCTCTGAATTTTCTCCCTCAAAAGGTGCAAATTATGGTTTTACTGTAGCCTGCTAGAGGTGCAAATAAGCACAACATAGCCAAATTGGGACAATCTTGAAGTAGTAAAGTATCAGGGATGAATCCTGGTGAAAGCTAATATGTATGTATTGATACACTGGGGCTAAATGGTGGGAAATACGTTTGTGAACTTCTTCATGTTGTGTGAAGTTCTGTATTTGCACAGCTTGGGATATTGGTAAAACCAATGACAAGGGAGACACAAGCAATGTAAGGATGGTTAAATCCTGGGAGCAAAGCAACTTTTGGATGCAATTGCTACAAGAAAGTTATATTTATGTCCTTTCTTCACTTGGCTAGGGCCAAGTGTGCCTTGCAGAGTAAAAGGTGTAACTCTCATTACTTGCTTCTGAACTTATTTTGACTTCTCATTCTTAGTACTATAGAAATTCTGTGCCTGACTCAAGCAGCCACTCAAGTACCACTTATACCTGCTGTTGTACAGAACAGAAACCACTTCCTCGACCACAGCTTATCACTAGCTGTTTATCACAAGCACACATGAAGCTCTCATTATTGTATTGCAACTTCTTGGTGCTGAGTGCAGAAAAAGAGAAACAGAACCACATTTGCTTCTGTATTTTCTTTTCTTTCTATTCATGGAAATAGGCTATAAGAAATTTATGAGTTTTAATGGCTTTGTTTCTATATCTTCACATTATCAAAACTAAATCAGTAATGGTTAGAATTCAATAAGAACACATGTTTTCTGATCTGCACTGTATGTCCTATTTTCATTTGCATAAAGACAGAAAAAAATCATCCTTCAGGATAAAACTCTTGATGTTTAACTGCAAGTGAGAAGAAGCATTTTTTTTTTTTTGACTGAAAGGAATACCTCTTTCAATTCCACACCAAAAACAGCAAAAGTTTATTCTACTACAGAATTAAAAAGGCCTATTTCACCCACAACTTGAAAAAGTAGAGCCTTTTCTAATGTGCCTGCTGGCAGAGATGAAGAGACCCTGGTTGAGAAGGGAACTTAATTAGCCAATTAATGTTTTTCAGATCATTGAAATACGTATTTTACCTTGATTGTTTTAAAAGTTTATCAGGATGTGAACACTTCTTTGGGTTTGGTGAACCTCATGTTTGTATGCCTGAATACATATGCATTCCAACTTTCCTTTTTTGGTTAGTCTAACAAAAGATACCAGCTCTGCCTGCAAACAATCCCTGCTTCTCCTAACTTAGCACCTGTCCTGGCTGCTCCCATTACCACTTCAGGAGTCTTATTACAGAGCTATAAAGTTCTTTCTGTGGCATCAGGGTGCCTTTTATTCTTACACCAAGTGGGAAGCCCACAGGGCTTCGGCTGAGCTACTTGTGTGCAGGAGATTGCTAAGCTTCCAGTGTAACCACTCCAGGAGTCTTTGCAAGTAGCAACTGCTTGAAGCTTAGCCAAATAAAGATGTGAGTGAAGGAAGAAAGATCCATGGTGTATTTTAAGAGTTCCTTCCCATTTTTAGTGTATACATGATATAGAAGATATATTGGGCTTTCTTTCAAAAGAAGGATGTGTTTTTGCCACTTAACAGTCACAAATATAACTCAGCCATAATATATTGCTCTTTACTTCCGTCATTTAATTCAGCCTTTTGCAACAGTTCTGCATATTTCTGTATCCAGTCATTTCAGTGAGATATGATCTTTTGTGGTTAACTGGATCTTTTAGATATTTCTAAGATTCTTTTTCTTTTAAAAAATGCTGAAAAACAAACATCCTTCTTGTTTGAATTCAAGTTTTAAAATCTAAACAATATAAAGTAAATGAAATTAAAAGTTAGCATTTTAACACTCTATATTCAATGGTATAAATTTAACATTATTTTAGCAGTAGTGAAGTATGAAAGAATAACTCCCTATGCATTTATACTTGTGTGAGGCAGCCAAATGAACAATTTGCAGTTGAAAGCCTCAAACATCACAAATCTTTTGAATTAACAAAGTATTCATTCTGACGGATTGTTATTCTTTTCCCTTGCTTAATAAAGTTTAGCTCATCACGTCACAGAGATTAGATACAACTGAGGGAAAATAGTTGGTGGTTTTGCTCAGGATGCATTTCTGTGAGCAGAGAAGTCCCAGCTGGAGTGATTTCATAGACTAAAGTGCAAATTCTGCTGGGTCCCTTGCCTTGGAAACTGTTATTGAGTCTTTCTCTCTTGTTCATTTTAAGTCTGTCTTGAGTAAGCTATTTCTGCAGCCTGACACACATTTTCAGTGTCACCAGGTTACAGAGCATCACGTAACATAAATCATTTTGACACATGCAGGTGTAACGTGATGCACGTCACAAGAAATAAAACAAAGCAGAGGCATATAATTTTTCTTCTCCTGTAATATCCACAGGTGGTTGAATTTTTCCTCATCTATGCCCCGATTCTCATTCAAGGACTAGAGTAGCTGAGGGCAGCCCTGAGCAATGGCAGAATGTAGGACATCCTGGGTGACTGCTGTGTTTTCACACTGTCCCACATGTTTAACTGGGTGCCACCCAGCTGTTTGCATTGTGTTAGACTGAAGTTCCATCAGGGGAGTTTTCCTCCTTTTGCTTGGCAGAGAAGTCAGACAGGCCATGCCCACACTGATTTTCAGCTCCCCTCTGTAGACAGCAGCGCTGCAGAAAGGCCAAGTGGGCACTGCCACAGCCAGCAGCTGACAGACAAGGTGCTGCTGGCCTTGCTGGATGCACTAAACCTTTGGGCTGCCTGTGGCTCTGCTGGAGGGGTGCTGGGATGTGGGGGGAGCCATGGGACTGGCACCACTCAGTTGCTCTCCAGTCTATGCTGCCTGAAGCAATAAAGATGTAGTCTCAGCAATGTGTGTCACTTCCTGACATGTGGCAAAAGCAGTAGAAGTGTGCTCAGATGAAAAGACTTCTAAGCACTTTTCTTCCTTCAGGTACCACCTATTACTTAAAGCTGAGAGCCAGAGTTGAGAACTGCCAGATAGATACACTGTAGTATTCTTCTCCTTAGTACAAAACATGAGGCAAAAAAATATCTTTGTCAGCATTAGAAACAGGTTACTGACTTCACAGGTGTTGTCAATGCAAAACAAATTATCTTGTAAAGGGTGAATTTGCTATATTTGTTTCTTATTGAACACACTAACATCTGGGGGAGAAGAAGGAACCTTTTCTTTATATTTGCAGGCGGATAGTGCAACAGCATGACCAGTAGCCAAATGGTTTACGGTCTTTTCCTTTTTCTATTTGAGCACTGGGATACAAAGATGAATTTATCAGCAAGTGGGGTCAACAACTTTTGGTTTTAATCAGATAGTTGCAGTGGGGAAGCAGTCCCTGCCACAATGCCTCCTTTCATCCTCTCCAGTAATCTCAGCAGTCCTTACATAACTAGATAGCTAGTTTTTCTAACTACTTCCCTCAAGTAGGTTTTGATATTTTTATCAAAAATATTAATCACTTGATCTCGTTGCCCTTTGTACATTTGGCAAAAAAAGTTCACATATATACATGTGTAAGTGTCAGCAAGCACTGTGCCTGTGTGTTTGCTATTCCTGAACAAAGGGCATTGTCCTGAAGTAAATGGAGCCTCAGTCCTTCCCTCAGATTTTATCAGCTCCACCGCAGGTATTTGAGTTGCAGGGACAGAGATGTGATGCTCCTCTCTTTAGAGCTCAGATAACCAAGCCTCTGGCTCACCTCTCCTGCTGGTTGGTGGTGCCCAGCTTATCCATACATGTAAGCTCGTCTGTCTGGGCTCAGTGAGATTATCAAACAGCCACTTCTGAATTGCACAGTGTTGGCAGGTTTTTATACACACATTTGTATGTACTTGTGAAATAAGCTCTAGCATGGTTAGGATAAACTTTAGTCTCTAGTCTGCTGTTGATTTGAGCTAGGTAAACAGTTTTACTCTACATGATTAGACATTTCAAAGAGATTGCATATGAAGGAAAAAAAAATCATAGAATCATTAGGGTTGGAAAGACCTCTAAGATCATTGAGTCCAGACGTTATACATTTTGAAGATAACTTTTGTAAGAAATGCAAACCAGCCCAAACAATTTCACTGAAGAAAGAGAATTAGCCAACAGAAATGCTATAATCAGTATGAAAGCCAAATGTAGAATCAGCAGACACTGAAAAATTTACCCAGCCATGTATTAAGCTTTGGAAACAAACTTTGGAAATACAGAGGAGAAGATCAATTCCGGTAGAAAGAATTTTCTTTTCCCACAGGAAGTAACACCAGCCTGCAAATCACTTCTCTACTCTCAGAGATGTTTCCCATATGGATCTGAAGACATTTTCATTTCCATATGCCCTGAGATAATTTCTCAGCCTCTCATCCTGTAGTAATCCAGGATATCAGATACAATACAGCTAAATGTTAGATGGGATGTTTGTACATTTCTGTCTTGTGAAATTCAAGGGAGCTTTTATCTAAATATTAAAATGTATTCCTTTGCTCCCAAAGCAGTTCCATTTAATTTAGCATACCAACTTCTTTCTGGATTGAAATCCTTTCTGTGTTACTTAAGGAACCATTTCAAGCCTCACAAATGAAATTTTTTGAAGTATGTACTTTCAAAAGTGCATGGACCTCTGGTGGGAAATTAATTATTATAAATAATCTTAGAACATTCTTCTGGATAAATATGTTTTGAGTGATGAAAAATGAACACCAATGCTACAAATTTCAGTCATATGGAAGATAACCTTCATAAGATGTTAAAGAAATCAATGCCTGTCAAATTTTAAATTAAGCACAAATTTTAAATTAAGCAAATTTTAGATTAAGCACTGTGCTTGATCTACAGAGCTAAGATGTGCAGGTCCAGTTCATAACATTTAAAAAGACATTTTTTATTTTTTTCCTAAAAGAGATGCTGGGTATATATCAGAATTTTTAATTGATAACAGATTTGAGCTATTCCTGGGAGTCTGTTTCAGGAAAAGAGTTGTATATTTTGATGGACAATGTCACATCTGTTGAGATAAAACAATAAAAATCTTACACATCCAGCTCTAGAAGTTTGTCCAATAGAAACCACAAAGATGGGATGGAGGTCAAACATTCTTAGGATTTGGGTCTTCCTCATAATCTGAGACCTCTTGATAGACTTATGAGAGAGCATGAGTTATCAGAGGATAGTGGGGAAAGTGACATTTAAACAAATGGAGATGAATGATTGTTTTGATCTCAGTTTCCCACTAGGCAGCTGTAGAAATCTATTGGACAGCATATGGTGGAAAAAGATTAGTTTGAATTTTTAACATTCAAAATTAAAGCAAACTCAAAGATAAGAATTAACATTATACACATTTAAAGTATAGGTGGTTTTCCATTCTGAAATCTGGAGCAAACTCTTACTTTCACCAGAGCTCTTCTTAAGAATCTAAGAATCCTCATCTTGTAAGACATTCACAGCCATAAAGAAATCATCACAAAACCTAATAATTAAATGGAAATTAAAACCAAACCATGATAAAATTTTCCACTAATCAAGGACCTTATCACCAGTCTGTGTTATTTTAGAAGGCATCAGAGCATGACCAAATATTTCCTGGAATCTTTGCATGGTCTATATGCTGTTCTGTAGTTTGAGAGGAGTCTGTCATGTCCAGTGCCTTTTATTTAGCTAGTCATTGAGAAAATGAGAGAAGCTACTCCAAAATCAATTTCATTTTTCAGTCACTGATCCATTCACTCATTTATTTTCTGCTCCTGAATGTTTAACAACATAAGAGATACCTTTTAACAACCTAAGATTTTTAAAAGAGGGTTGCTGCAAGTGTACTTGCACGAGTGCAGATTCCTCTCCAAGCACAGAAAAGTCTCAGGGGCAAAAATGGCAAAGATTTCTCCTGTATATAGATGCACCTGGTTTCTCCACAGGTTCTGAGGCAGTTCTGTTGGTGGCTCTGAAGCTGCCATTGTGCCTCCTGTCAGATTGAGCTAGAGATGGTTGTTGGGGCTCCTTTAGCTTCCTAGTTAAAATTGCTGTTAGTGTATCCCAGATTCACTAAAACTTAAACACTTTGGAAAAGGAAATATGGTTTGATTTGCCTTCAAGAAATCTATCTTGTTCAAAGAAATTCATAAACATAAAGGCTCTAGTTGTATTCTTAGCAGGATTTCAGGAGCTGGCCCACAGAAGCCACAGGTGGTACAGACACACTTTGCACCCAGAAGGGATCACATCAACAGGGAAAGTTAAGCCAGGTTCATGTTCAAATTCTGTGTGATTCCCTTTGGGTCGGGTATGTGATATGTGATATATACCCTGTCCAAACTGTGCTGTGCACAAGAGTTAGGGTGCTTGGGGCTCACCCATAGTGAGTACTAGTGGTACCTCTGCAATTCCAGGGTCTCAGTCTTCATCAAGAGTGTGGTAAAGGCTAAAGGAAAAGAGCACTTCAACTTTAGAAAAGACAGCTGGACTTTTCCAAAACCTCAGGAAATGTTTGCTTGAGTTTTCTTTATTAGGCTTTGAGTTGCAACACCAGAGTTGCTGTTCAAAAAGAAGCTCAACACATTCATTATGCCATTGTACACTGTGCTGATAAATATGCAGAAAAATGCTATCTGTTTAATCTGTGTGGGTATTCAGATCTTCTGTAATACTTGTGCGAAATACTGGGCTGAATAATAATTTGCAGTGCAGGAAAATAAAGTAATTCTCACAGCAGCTGTTGCAATCTTCATAGTAAAAGCAGGAGAGTTTGTACAGGTGCTCCAGTCTTAGGAGCCATAGAGCAGATGTATCAGAGGAAATACCAATACATGGTTTTGCATATTTTCTTCTCACTTAATCACAGCTACAGTAGCATCAGTTTTCTGTCCATCACCCTTTTCTTCCCCACTGTTTCCTGTAGTGCATCACCACCCAGCTTCTCCCTTTCATTAGCTGACAACACTGTACAGAAAAATTGCAGCATTTAAATACATCCACATCTTTCCGAAAAGTGAATTTTGCTAATTAATCTTTATTCCCATAAATAGGACACCAGCAGTTCCTCTATCTTCTGCACTGGCTTCATATCTCAGCTAAAGAAATATGTTGCATACACTTGTTGTTTGCCAGAGCAAGGAGGACAGAAGCAGCTTGCTCTTGGTGAAAGAAAGAAGAAAAAAATCTCCTCAAAAGTGCATAGGTGGCATTTGTTTCACAGGTCTGGGCAGAAGTGTCAATTGCCAGAACCTCCAAATGGTGGTGTGAGTTGGTTTGGAAATGTGCATATGAATAACTATTAATTTCTTCAATATAGGAAGTTAATAGATGTATTATTATCTTCCTGTAAGCAGACAGGGGGCAACTAAATTATCAGCAAAATATCATTCCCTAGTGGAGCAAGACTCAATTGATTCTTCTTATCTACAGTAAATGATAACTCATGAAAATTACCTATTGTCACATACATTCTGCTCTCTTATGCTGATACAGCTTCTCATGATTTCCTATTTGAAAGCATCTCACAAAAAAATGTATTTCAAGAGAAAATATTTGAGGATGGTGATCTAAGTTAACTCAAATCTCCAGGAGAGGGAGAAATTGTTAAATAAGATGTGTATGTTGGAATTCAAAAACAAGAGAACAGTAGGAGAGTAGGAAGTGGGGTAGGAAGAGCAGAACAAGAAAGATCAGGAGGAGGGAGGACAGCTGATCCTTGCCAGTGGATAGAAATGTTTGCCATGCTCTCCTCTTGGTCCAAGTTCCCATTGCACTCCTGTGATGACTTCTCACACACTGTCTCACTCACACATTTTCTAAATAGAAAGAGCATTTAATACACTTATGGGAAAATGTTATCTGAAAAACATTTCTGTGTCCATTTTCTCTTATGAGGTGAATTTGCAAAAGAGATGACACAAGCTTTAACACAAATGCTTGCCACCACATTAAATAGGAAAGTCAGTTTTTAGTTTATTTTTTCCCTTTTAAATAACAGAGGTCTGTCCTACTGCACCTGTATGAGAAAAGACAGATCACACAGCAGGAATGTCTGAAGGGGTTGTTCTGTTTCATGCAGATTTGTTCTTTAATCTGAGATTATTCCAGCAAAGCTCTGTCTTCTGCATAGGTGAAGTTTTGCCCTATGGTAAGGATTT
The DNA here is from genome assembly GCF_026979565.1 of Vidua chalybeata. Classification (NCBI taxonomy): domain Eukaryota; kingdom Metazoa; phylum Chordata; class Aves; order Passeriformes; family Viduidae; genus Vidua; species Vidua chalybeata. Next base: position 15,375,662 of record NC_071536.1, on the reverse strand, counting down.
CTTCTGCCAGCCTTAAACTTCTTCCTAAGTTTTACAGACAGGAAGAGAAGGTGGAGATATAGGGAAGGGCTTCATGGGAGACAAGTGGTTAGGGGCCCATGCTCCTCTGCTCTCTATCAGTGCCTTCTAAAGACTCAGTTTTATGGCCAGATGTGCTGCTATTTTCCATGAAACAAGAGAAGACACATATGAGAGATGAAGCCACCATCTGCCAGTGAGGGACATATTCCACTACAAGTTTGATACAGCAGAGCACCTTACTTGGATGACTTTTAAAATGATCTATTAACCACTTAGTCATACAAGTGTACTATTAAAAGGACTGCAGCATGTCTGCAAAAAAATCTTTGAGTATTTCCTTCACAGTTCATCATCATCTCTCTTTGTGAGGTTTGTTTTCAAGAAGTCATTATCTTCTTCATTCATTCATTGATCTTGTCCAAAGAGTGAGATTGACTGTAATTATTGGTATATGATATCTTGTCAAATTGTGTTTACAGGAATATTGCCAGTGCTTGCTGTCATGGCACCTCATGAGCTGTCTTAGGGGCTGCTTGAAGATGTTGATATAGACTGGAGAGCTCACTGATCACTGTAAAAGTTTGTAAAAATACTCATGCCACTAGAGTTCCTGGTGGTGGTGAGAAGTATATTGAAAAAAAGACAGACCTAGGTCACCTGCAGTCACCTGAAATTGGTTTGCTTATTCACTAGATTGAATTAAAGGGTTATTGAAATTGAAATTCAGCATAGAATATAGGCCTGGAAAACCATTAACTGTGAAGTATTCACAGAGAAAATAATGTCATTGTCCTTGATCCCACTCCTGGCTCATACTTTTTTCACTTGGGAGATCCCCAGATCTCCCAGACAGGGAAACATTAATGCAGCAGAGGTTGATGGGTTAGAAAGCACTCTTTCCGTGTGTGTCTCCACTGGATGAACTTGTCCAATACCACTATTTTTTCCATAAGAATGCCTAAACGTCTTCCATTTCCTGTGTTGAAATTAGCACTCAAATAAAATTGCTCATAATAAGTTTTTTTTTTTTTTCTAATATGTTACTGTACTGCTTAGCATTAAATCTAGGGGAGACAGCACAGGCCACACCTAACTGTTGCACCATTACATGAAATGACTGCCAGAAATCAGGGCTTCCTGTAAAAAGATTAAACAGTTTTTCAACTGTTTGGATCCATATGTTTTGTCTGTGGTATGTTGGCTAGTCAATGATTGAAGAGTCAAAAAATTAGTTATCTTTGAAGATGGTCCATTAAAAGGGGGTTTTGGTTAATAAAAAAAAAAAAAAGATTGTACTTTTCTTGCATTCTTTTAAAGTATTTTCTTAAATAAGAATCCTATCATTATGTTAAGTTAACATAATAAAATGTAGTGGAATAAAATGCCTTAAAGGCTCACAGCTAAAATCTAAAGTCATAGACTGTATCTATTTTTATTTCAGAAATGACTTACAGCTCAGTTCATGTCTTTACCAGCTGTAGTTGTGCAGCTGAATGGGGAAAAAAACCAGATGTTCACAATATGAAAACTTCCTCTCATAGTTCATGAACTCACGACAGTATATGGTAGGAAAATTTTCTGTTTCTATCACAAATGGGAAACATAGCCATCAAATACAGCTTGAGATCCAGGCCAGAATGTTTTTACAGCAGAACTGTTCTAGGGGCACTTCCCAGGACACAGGCAAATCCCAAGATATAGAATAGTATATTTTCATTGACATTGAAGCTGGTATGATTTTCATTTACAAAAATGTATGTGTAAATGCCAGTTTCTCATAAACACATCATTAAAATGTCTGTGAAAGGGTTTTTAAAAACAGTTGGATTATACAATTATCATCTTTGCTATTATGGTTCAGAGGCAAAAAAAGGAATTGGAATTAAAATAACTGCCCTTCCAAATGTTTACATACACTGCCTTTTGGATACTGTGGTCACTTGTGTGTAGTAGTGACCTGAGAATTCACAAAAGTGGGCTGCTAACAATATCTAAATAATATCAGCTCAGATGGTTACTCTTCCTACACATGCTGCTTACTCTTCTAAATTGAAAGTAAAATAACCCCAAAATACAGAGATTGTGTCTGTTCTCGTGTACTTGCACAGAAACTTTTCCAATAATAACATTTTGCTGATTCCACCACAGCGATATCAGGGACTTTCCTGGGCAGGAGCTGTGGATTTCCTGCCCCAGCTGCCCTTGGCCACTTTCTTCTCTGTTTCTTCCAGCACCATCAAAATAAGGCTCTGTCATCACTGGGATGCCACAGGTGGACCATTGCTTCTGATGGGCTGGAGATGTTCCCCAGGGCCCTGCACCCTCTTCACAGCAGGCTAATCTCTGTTCTCCTGCCAGACTCTCCAGACAAGCCTCTGCTAGGTTTTTCATGCCACAGATACTGGACCCTAATAAAATACCCTACACTTGAGTTACCCCTTTCCACTTTAGGTGGGTATGGGCCTGTTTTTCTGTTTCCTTTAATACATTTACCTCAGTGCCAGTTCTGGGTCACTTTCTTCAGTTCCCCTGGTTCTCCTGTTATTACAGACCAATTGAATATTTTCCCCAAATATGAAACTTGTAATGATTTACTTAAATGTTTCCTCACACTATAAGGGTCTGATTTTATTTCCAACTTCCAACTTTCTAACTTTCCTGCCCTGAAGACTTTGCTGCAGGCTGCAATCACATGGTAGTAATGATTTCATGTCCTACAAATCCTTGACTGAAGACTGAAGAATGTAGAGACAGCTAAGCTCCCACTGGACCTGAAAGGTGATTCAAGTTCTTTCCATACTTCTGTGAGTTTAGTTTTTTGGGAAAGTTCTCACACTGCAATAAATCATCTACACTTCTATAGACTAGGTACATTTCCATCCCTCCAAATGAGGTAGATTAAAAATGGACTTCACAATTAATCACCTGGTATGACAGATTTACATTGGTAGGAAACTAGAATAAACTTAAAAATAAATGCACAAAACAAGAAAGCAATTTTCAACCCAAACGAACATCTGCTATGGTTTTATCTTATTAAAGGAAAATGAGAAATCCAGGTTTTAAACATGTTTTGCACATGTGCAAAGCATTGCCTTTAGATACGTTTTGGTATGGAACAACAGAAGTTCTGGTCCATTATTGCCTGTCTGACCTGACTTGTCTATTGTATACTTAGTATTTGTCTCCAAAATTTTTCTAATCAGGTAATTGCTAGTTTATCATGCAGCAAATATAGCCTTGAAAGGACAGTAATTACATCATTATCATCCGCAGTGGGCTATAAAAGAGCTTTACAAAATGAATAGGCAGCGTTTCAACCAAAGTATCTATGAAAGTTCCTTTATTTACAGAGAAAAATACCCAGAAGTTTTAATGTTTATTTGCTCTCTGGCAGCCTAAGAAAATTTAAGTGGGTGTCAGTTTAAAAGAACCACAGGAGACAGGACATTGGTTTCCCTACACAGATGTCCCTTAATCCCTGCAGTTTTTCTGTGGGAACTGGAGAAACAAAGTCTTGCTCTCCACCCACATTACATTAGTAATTTTCAGAATAAGAAACTTTTCAAAATAAAGAAACAAATGCCTAAACCAAACCAAAACTCCAACAAAAGCCTAGTGAAGCACACAATGAAACCTTCCAAGCTGGGAGGCGTGGACTTGTGTTCACTTATAAAATCATTCCCTGTCTAATCTCAAAATGAATGCCCCTTCATCTCCTTCTTAAACTGAAGCTGAAACTTTAATGTAGAGGAGAAAAACCTTTGTAAATTTATGGTTAGAGAGAGTAATACTTGACTTGACTTCGTAAAGAGCTATTTGAGTTCATCTTATTTGTACATTGCACACAGAGTTAAAAAACCCTTATACTGACTGACTTTGTTTTTATGCATTATAAAGCAGGTGATACTGCTTGATTTGTTAAACAAATATTCTCTTTAAAATATTTTCTTATTTAAACAGCTTAGGAATTTATTACATTGCCATTCAAATTTTAATGTTTGTGAGGCTTTTCTGTTTATTTTAAAAGATATTTTTAACATCAGTCTTTTACTATTTGTGGCTAGTACTGAAATTTTCAGAAGAACATATGAGCAAATTATCATATTGTGAGTTGAAGTACATTCATCTACATGCACATGAGAATTTATGATTTCACATCTGAGGAAAACAAAAAAAGAGGAGAAACATTTATTCAAAGAAAACGAAAACAGAGCATTTGCTTTACTCTGTGAATTAAAAAATAAAAATATTTTTAAAAGAGGCAATTAAAACATAATATTTATGGAGTATGAAAACATAATAGCAGAAGCAAAAAAGCTAGCATGCTGGGAAATGTTAAAAGGGGCAGAAACAAGAACAATCTCTCTTGCCAGATTACCCAAAGTAGGCAGGAAAACAGTAAGAATTATTCAGGAAAGGCAGAGCTTGACAAATCAATCTGTAACAACATAGATGTAACAAGATTTGCTCTTGACAAATGATGAACTTGACAGTTGATGAACTTTTCCTATTGATAGGTATTTGTTTAGATTTGTCTAATAAAATCATCTGAGATTTATTGATACAGTGTAGCGTTAACTTTTCATTTGGGACTAATGCAGAAGGCTTTTCTGCAGTCATTTCAGGGAGTTGCAGCCATCCTGCCCAGTACTAAATATTCACATCAATGAACTGGAAAAATGACAGTAAATAAAATTTGCAGATGACAATAGGCAGCATTGTTAGGCTGGGAAAGTTGAAGCAAAATGTATTCAGATAGAGTTAAATGTAAAATATGTCTAGGGACTAGGAATGCAAACCCCAGCCCAGAATAATAAACTAAATCTTGGAAAGCAGTGACACTCAAGAAGAATGTATATTTTAAAAAAATTTTTTTGAATTAGAGAGGCAATAAATTCAGTTTGTTCTCTACAAAGAGGTGACTTGAATACCATGCACAAATATCTGCCACATAAAAGGAAGAAATGCATATTGCAGATTCTTTAACCTTGTGGAAAATCCATGAGAAGAATAAGTACCTGGAAGCTGAAGCTGGGGAAATTTAAATGAGGCAAACTAGACCAACCTTAGATGAACATTAGATGTTATTAAATGAACAACTAGAATGAGCTGCTTTTGAAGGTCATGTACTTATGGTCACACTTTTCCTTCAAATAAAGAACTGATGATCTGTAGCAGGATAGACTCTAATGAAATTCAAGCCAGACATTAATAATTGTCAGAACACTGGGTTAACAGGTGTTTAGCAGGTCAGGAGACAGCAGTATCTGATGGTCCTTTCTGCTTTAAACTCCATGAATACATGCACAAAGTTGAACACAGTGGCTTGCTTTTTAAAGTCCACTTTCTAGTAATTTTTAGTTGCTTTATCTTGAAGTATTTTCCACAGTGATACAGTAGTATGCAGATACTACCTGAATATATAATTAATCTGTAGGTGCCAAAAAAATTCTTGCATTTTTCAAAATCCAGACATCACTAAAAGATCTTTAGAGAGGGAATGGTACCAGAAATGTGACATGTAATCATTAATTCTGAATTTCTCTGGCTTGTCACACACATAGAAACACCTCTGGAAGGTAACACACTCTCTGGCTTGTCACACACATAGAAAAACCTCTGAAACTCTCATGGATCCATTCTAGATTCACGTTGCAGCCCTTATCTACATTTATATATTACTTTCAAAAGGAAAAAAAAGTATTTGTGAATTTGAATAAAATATTTACTGCATTCACCCTTTCAGATGCTGCAATTCATGTTCTCACAAAATGACATGGCTTATGTGTGCACTTCCTTGTGGGTGATAGAAATGGGACAAGGGAGGTGCTGCAGCCTCTCCCCAGCACCAGAAAAAATCTGTTTCCTTCCCTCTGGGTAACACTGCTTTTGGACTCCTGGTGGCAACTTCACCTGTTCTCACTTTGTCTGAAATACCCACGAGGATTCACAGGTTTCCCTTTTACATGAGTTTTGAATTCCTGATCAGAAGGTCAGTGTTCTTTGCTAATCTATTCTGTCTGCATTTCTATACAGGTTGACTAATGCTTTCCTATTTTAATTCAGTGTTCTATCATGACCATCTGCTCCAAAATATGAAAGAGACAAAATAACTCAAAAAACAATGTTAAATGCAAAAGGAGAGATTGCCCTAAAATTGTTCTGTGAGACTCATAATGACATAATAAAGTAGAAATTTAGGGCCACTATAATTTATTATATCAAACCAACCATTTTCAGGATAATGCCTTAACATAACTGTTAACTGGCAATAGAATATGACCTGACATATTATCTAATAGCAATTGATTCAAATCTATTTTAAAGTGCAGCTTACTGCCTTGCTATACTAGCCTGGCTATGCCTTGTCTATACTGGGGCTTTGTCTGTGCTGAGGCTTTCTGTTCCTCAGCTGCACATCACTGTAACACATTTAACAGCATCCTTGTGTTATAGGGAAGTCTCAGGGGGCTGGGCCTGTCTGGGGTCATCGATTTCCTCAGGGCCAAGATCTCACTCAGTGTTAACAAGAGCTTCACATCTGGCATTATTGTTGAACATGGTTGCTGATGTGCAGGTTTCCTTGTCTCATTTCTTGACAGACTGGGGCAGGCTCTGATGCCAGCAGCCAGGATTTTCACAGGAAGTTCTCAGTACCAAACACTGCCCAAGTGAAGAACAAATCTGGCCATAGAGTTGGGATGCATGTGCAATTTGTGAACCAAAAATTGAATTTAACGGGTTACCTTTCCTTGCCACTTCAAAATTAGAACAGCAAGGTGATAAATAAAACAGCTAGCTAATAAATAAAATAGGTCATAGTGTCATTCATAAGCCACATATATATGTATGTCAGAATTTACCTTCACAATTCTCAGGTAACTTGAATTCAATTCCATTACTCCCAAACTTATTTGCAAAACTAAACTGTTGTTGACAAAAGGAAATAGAAAAGCTTTTGCTTCATTTTAAATTATTCCTTATATCTGATTCTGTTCTTCACTTAGATATCTTGCACATTGTTTTTAGCACAATTACTGAAATTCTGTATTTATTGAGAATTGTCCTTTCATTTCAGTGACTGTTTATATATGCTGGCATGGGAAAGATAATGGAGAATAACATAGTTCTGGCTCCCAATGAAGCAAAAAAATCTCACTTAGTAGAATCTGTCTCCAGCCCGTTCCTTTGAAGAAAAGGTTTTGGGCTGTTCTTCACCAGAAAGAATGACAGACTTCTTGGGTTAGGATACTGTGTGTGCAGCTCTAATGGATGGATGGGTTATCTCTCAGCTCATGGTTTCATAAATTGATATATGCATATATATATATATATATGCATGCACATGTATATGTATATATCTGTTAGTGTATGATGGTAATGGGTGGTCAGCCTCACAATTGTACCAAAAGTTCCTGCTACAAAATCTCAGTTTCAATCATTGTCTCTGTTTTGGAGAAATGGTTGAGAGATGTCTGTATTTTTTTGGCTTTTCTGTTGTTTTCTGTATCTGCAAACTTACTATTGCATGCAGGATAGAACAGTCGGGGTTCTGAGCTCAGGAGTTGAGCTCTATTGGTTTCACACTGCATTCATATGCAGTCCTCTTCCTACAACTGACATTCATTTTATTCATCCTACACATCCTCTAAAAAAAGATTTGTTCTCTTCATAGACACTGGGAAAATTATCACTAGGGAATTCCTAATCATGTAACAGAATCAGATATCCAAATTATAAAAAAGGAAAGCATTTGAGGATGGTCATAGCTCTGATTTCCAGGAAGCCAGACAAGTATTTCTGTTCAGGATGGAAAAAGATCAAAATGCCATTTACATGACTGATGTTAAACCTTCTATCTTGTAGTCTTGTAAATGAATTGCTGCCTCACAGGCAGTTCATGTCATGAAAACATTTTACATTCAACTGGAAGAATTGCAGTTTAACTTCAAAGTTACAACCAGCCTCAGGTATTAATTTGTCAGGTCCACACTGTAACTGTAGAAATGTCAGAAGAATTGGCTCAGGATAGAGCTGTCATGCCCCACAAATTATTCCATCTTGTCAGCAGTCTCTACTGCAGATATTGAATCAAAATTTCCCATAATTCAAGTAAACCCAGATACCTGAAAATCACTGAAGAATGTTTAGCTTGCTTAAGCAGGACTTCTGGGTAGTATTACAAAATGAGGAGCTATTACGTTGTACTATTGCCAGCTTGCTCTATTGCTTTTAAATTGGTTTTGTATGCACAAATAGCTACAGAGCTAGGGCATGTTCCTCAAACAGATAGTTATTTAATATCTTTTAAATTAAAAAGAAGGCTGTGAAGTTGGTTTTATTTTTGAATCACTGTGGTAATGAATGCTTGCAAAGAGATAAAGGCTCCAGTAATACAAGCATAAGTAATGCCCAAGTGATTTAATTCACTGACTTTACAATGTTCCTGCTGGTTACAGAACCATTTGGCATTAACAGCGTCATTGCTGTTAGGGACTGCTGAGAAGTGCAATAAAACACCTTACATTTTATGCCAGTTTCAGGCATTTGTGATTCAAAATCAGTGAAAAGGATTTCCCCATTTTCTCCCTCTATTTTTAAAATACCAAGGATCAGGTGAAGTGCAGGGCAGATTAAACAAAGCAAACCAAGGTAAACCTGATGGATACCTGGCATCTGGGGGCAATCTGCTGGTAATTGCTGGATTCACCCTTCATGAGCTTAAGGTAGCATTGTCTTTATTTGGCAAGAACTATTTCACAAAGACAAAGCCTTTACAAACAAAACTCATTGACTCAAGTAACAAATGGGTGATCTTTTGATCACAAGAGAAACTTGATTTTGTTTACTGTATTTTGCTACTGAAATAATATTCCTGATTAAAATGCATGCAGAAAACTGATATTAAAAAACCATGAAGTATAGTTTATGCTCGATATTTTCTGAAAATTTTTCTTCTTGGAATTTGGTGACTTATCACTTCAAATATGTCTTTACCTTAAAAATTATGGCAGAGGAGGTGCAGCTAACTTTAAATCATATGTAATCTCTAAAAGCTGTGATTAAGTTTATTATGTTTGTTTATAGCACCACTGCTTCAAATTTAATTTGATCAATCTTTGCATTTTACAATTTATGTTTAACATTTAAGAAGATGAACCCTTTTTTCTAAAAACTTTCCCAACTTAAATTGAAAAGGGAAAAAATGTATTAGTATTTCTGATTATTGCTATACAGTTTCTCCATAACAGCTTGATATTATGTGTGAGATAATTCTGAAATATTTGTGGGCTAAATGTCTCTGAAAACATACATTAAATAGGAAACTGGTGCTTTCACCATTATTGGAGTAAAATATTCTTGTTAAATGTTTCCAATAAATCAGTCAATGAAGCGGTTATTTAATTTCTGTGATCTAATGTCTTCTGCTACTTTTAATTAAAAATGTACCTAATCATGTAAACATTATTACAAGCAAAACATTTTTTACTTATGAGTTTTTAAGTGTCAGCAAACACATCTGGAACTTTGCTTAATAGATGACAGAAGTGTCCAAATTTGCCAAGAACAAAAATATAGACAGCAAATTTCAGGAGAAGGATAGGGTCTTGTGTTTACTTGAAGCAGTCTGTAGAGGTGATAGCAACAAATTGAAGTCTTCATTTAACCACCAGCAGTAGACCATTAATTTAGTAAGGTAACTGCTTTCAAAGAATGCCAGATATTCTGGAATTCCAAGTGACCTAATTTCTACATTCTTGGCATTTTCTATAAAAGAAGTGCATAACAAAAGCAGCTGTATAAGATAGCATTTAATGACTATGTCTGCAGAGAATTGAGCAGGTATTACTCAGACCTGAGAGACTTTTATTGGTGACAACAAGTCAGAAGACTATGCTGACTTCCCACAAGGTTGACTAGTCATTGCAGCTTCTGTTCAGGGCCATAGACATACTGAAATGTGTTAATCTGGAAGTCTGCTCCAGTGGGATATTAAAAACCCAAACTCAGGGAAAGAACTGGGTTTTGCCACAGCTGTTGTGCATCAGAGCCCCAGCTCCCTGCTGTTTCTTGGCCAGGGCAGCAGCTGGGTACATGGTGGAGCTGAAGCAAAATGTTGAATCCACACCAAGCAATTCATTGGGATACAAAGATACCTCAACTAGCAGGAAAATGGGCTATAGAGGTGGATGAAATGGTGACTTGGAGAAGCCAACATGGAACTGCATTTATTTTTCTATGTTGTAGTCTTTGAAGTATTAAAAAAGTTGTATTTGCTGCTAAAAGGAAAACTGTATCTTTGTTGGATGCTGCTCTTAACCTGGCTGCTGGTCCCACTGGGGCCAGAGAGGAGCTTGCCATAGTTTCTTTGCTATAGGGATGAGCTCTGTGAAGCTGAGAGGGAAAACAGAGGCTGCCTGTTGTCAAGAATCAGCAGCACAGTTAGATCAAAGTGATTATCTGGCTGGGCTTTGCCTGGAAGGACCACCCCACCATAAAAGGAAGCACAGATCAATCACACTCAGCATCTGTATTTGAAAGGAAGTACCTGAATTAAGCTTTGCATTTCTCTAAGGCTTCTGTACAACTAATAAATGAGAGAGACATGTCCGGAGTGTGATTAAGCTATTTCAGTAAATTAGCTAATCCAGATCTGAGCAACTTTAATGTTCAGCCAAATTGCATTCATGTAGGTCATGAAGAAGTCAGCATTAAAAATATATATATAAAATAAGGTTCCTAAGTATCTTTTCAACATTTTTTCATGTTCTTTTTACAAATTCTCATTTAAGTAATTGTTTACATGTGATTTCCTTTATCAGCTAAGGGTAACAACTTTGATACCACTGAAAATTTGCCAGAAGAAGACTCAGTCTATTAGTAATTTGAGAAATATTTTGAATGGAGAATTCAACAGATGATTACTCCATTGCTGTATTCATTGTCAGTCTTTCTTTCACGCTCCTGAACAGAAGACCTTATGTTGTTAGCTAATGTTCATTCTGTAAAGCTTCCTTGAAGCTTGCTGAATTCTTTCTCCTCGAATTGGAGGGGTACTAAGAATAACAATTGATTACACCTAGCAGAAATAACAGAATTTTCATTTAGACATTGTTTAGATTGCATTGTGAGAGACTGCACAATAGTATCTCTGTGCAAATGATGTTTAATATTTAACTAGAAACTATTAAGAAATTTCAAATTTGGGTTGTAAAACTCAGTGTTTTGGGAGCAACTTCTAAAATACCATTTGGTAACCTACAATTTTATTCCTGGATTAATAATGCATCAGCACTGTTTTCAAGTGAAAAAACAGAGCTTTGTTCAAAGTACTGATAGGCAGCATGGTATGGGGAATGTTGTCAGACTTAAGGCACGCAACTTTATCATATAGAGAGTAAACCCATGTTGTTACTGCTCTGCACAGGAATGTCACAATGGGAACCTCTGTTTAGAGAAAGGCATCTTAAGGGCACCAAAAAAGCTTTGTACACCAGCTTCAAAGAAAAGCTGCATTTAACTTAAAGGCCTGATTGGTTTTCTAGAACAGCTCTTAATCTGTTTCTATGGGATACTTTCCTGATTCTCTGCGAAGTGTTTTCTGCCTACACTTAGTTTATTTGTGTTCAGTATAAGGACTGCAACGAAAAGATTACAATGTATTGGATTCTGCAGGCAAAGAGTGAAACAAATTTGTGGGTTCATATAGATAGTTGGAGAATGGCGTCCATTTTTCAATGTAAAATTTCTGCTCCTCTGCAGTTCCTGAGGAGTGATCTTTTGACTGGGTGATGACAGTTCTGGTCCTCATGCCTGTCTGTAACAGGAGCACCAATGTGCTCTGGCCAAATAATCCCTATTGTGCCATGGAGGGAAGCCAACAGCTCAATCCCCATCTGGCATTGATTTGTGATTCAGATGATGGTTTGTGCTTTTGGGTCCATGTTTGAGCTGTGGATCTCCCTGCTGGATCTTCTTTGGCTTTCAGGTCTCTCTAGTTCAAATGCACTGGCTTCAAAATGAACATCATTTGCCCTAGACACTCCAGTGTATCCCCTTGAGCTGCATGAGCACTATGCAAACAATTTTAATATTTTTATAGGATTGTTGTGGGATTTTTTTTTCCTGGGGCACAATGCTTACTGTCATATACCAGAATGCAGCCTTACATCTAGTGTGATAAGTTTTCAGTGAAAGTGTTCAGAAACCATGGACATACTATTTGCTGAAATGAAATTTTGTTTCAGCAGGGAGTTAAAGAAGGCTGTGAACTATCTACTCTACTCTGAAATCAAGCTGTAGGGTGACAGTTTTATACATAACAAAACTCTTTTACTAGAGGAACATGAACTTTACTCCAAATCTACAGACCAAGTATCACATTTTCATTGTGAATGGGGATTGCTGAGGGAACAGGGGACCTAAGGAAACAAAACTCTCATTAAGTTACTTCTATTGTTAACCTTTTGCAAAATTAAATGATGATGCTAAATCTAATCTGCTTCAACAACAAGAAATCAGAAATACAGACAGCACTGCATTCCTTATAAATTTAATATTAAGTACTACAGTATTTAAAAGTTTACACTTGTGTAAATATATGCTGACTACTAATTATATATGCAACTATATTTAGCTATCAGCTTCATGGAAATAAAAGACAACTTCATGTGAACAGGAAAACCAACATCATATGGGTGTTTTATGTCATTCTACCAGTGCTCTCCTCGAAGTTAGCTTATGAGCATCTGACTATATGTATTCTTAATTAGTAATTGTGCTTTCAGTGCTTTCAGCTGATAATATATGGATTTTCTAGAAAATGTACTTGAGTAAATGGCCATATTTAGCAGTCTTATCCTCTCAAATTCTTTTTCAAGCCATGGGAATTATTTCTTGCTGTGCTAAGGCAGCAGGGTTTTCTCTCTTAATTTTTATCATTCCATTAAGTAAACCTGCTGAGTGAATAGCTGTTATTATGATAGTGTAGATTTTCTGCTGCTCCATTGGAGTGAAAATAAAGTTGATAATTGAGCAATATGTTATAGCATTTATCCAGCATCTTGAGGTAATCCAACCCCTATTCAGGTGGTTTGGTTTTTTTTGCCTATAAATACAAAAAAAAAAAAAAAAAGGGAAAAAGTGACCATATCAGCAAGAAATTCTTGTTAGACAGGAATGAACTACACAGACTGTGACTTAGTAGTCAGCACAACTGTCCTCCAAAGGAGAGTTTCATTCTTACTCTCAGAGTTTCATTTTGTTGGATATTTATCTTCTTTTTAAAATTTCTTTTATATATTCTAACATTGCTAATCACTCTATGATTTTTAGGCAAGGTTTTCAAAGGAGTCAGATAAATGTATGTACTCAAATCACACTGATTTTTGCACTATATGAGTGAGGCTTTTCCTCACTGGAATTTTCATTCTTCTCATTAAATCAGCAAGAAATGCTGACTTCTTGGAGTAAGAGCTAGCCAGAAGGAACCTGGTTTTCTCACCTCAATATCCAGACACTACAGAAGAAAGAGGAAGAAATACAGTGGAATAGACACTGTGGTCTTCCACTGCAGAGTCACTGAAGTGCAGAATGAAATTCCCTGTCAGCATTCCTCACTGAGGACTAAGCTCTGTAAGAGATCCTGCTACCACAGGGGCTGTTTCCCTATATAATTTCAGCTGCTAAGAAGGATTAACTTTTTTAATGACAACATTTGCACCAGCTTTTCAATACAAGGCCATGGATATCAATCCCCCTTCTGTCTTCATTCAGATAGTGTTCTATAAAAAGGAGAAGACTGCTGTCCTTTGATTCAGAATTTCCTTTGTAATGAGCCCTTTAGGAATTCAAAGATAATCAGTATGGTGCACTTTAGAGGACAAGCAAAAGTTAAAACAAAAAGCAAGGCCTTGGGATTATTTAAATCCTCATTAACTTTAATAAAGGCTTTGGGTTTAGATGTCTGATGTATAAAGTTTTGGATTTATATCTTAAGGTTCGAGAGAGGAAGAGAAAAAAGCAGAACTGTAAGAATTCTACATTAATAAATGGACAACATTTCAAAACAAAGTTAAAAAAAAAGATGTTAATTCCAGAACAAAACACAGACAAATGTCAGAAACGCAAGAGGTATTGCTTTCACATTGCATAGACAGAGGATAAAGAAATTTTTTTCAGAGTCCAAGTTAATAGCCACTTTCTTAAAGTATCCAGCATTTCAGTTTTCACATGACAGTGAGAACAGGTTGCCTTACCTAGCTGTTGTTTTTAAGACAGAAATAGAGGCTGAAAATAAGTTTTATGTTTTCACCTCCAACGAGTTATTCTGGCTTGTTTCGTTCTTGCTTTATATCTGTTTTGATCAGAGAACATCTTTTGTTGAGAGCAGCATAAAGGACTGACAAATACTCTATGAGCTGAAACCCTCAGATTCTTGATGAAACAGTTTTATTAGTTTTTCATAGATCAATATTAAAGTAATGAATTTATGTTCAGGGAATAAGTAAAAATAAATCTGAGAAAAAGAAGTATGTGTTCTGATAATCATGAGAGAAATTTAGTTGTTTCTTTTATACATCTTGGCTCTGGTCTTTGCTCAATATCAAGGTAGTTCCCTCAGATAAGACTGTGTTGGGATGTAAAGTCCCTTTTCATGTTTTAATCATGTGCTATTCTTGCATACCTTTTTTTTCTTTCTTTTTTTTTTTTTTTCAAGTGCTTCAGTTTGCTCACTCTTTATAGTTACTACATTCAGATATGGGAAGAAACTGAAGCTACATCCTTTTGCTCCTCTACAAGAACTTCAAGGCCTTTCTCAAAACATAATGTAGCTTATATTTTTCCAGTTAACATTTTCTTTATTTAATGTGAGACATCCTGTTACAAAAGAGTGACTTGTATAAGGAAACACCCAAGTAAATGCTCAGCTCATTAGGAGTTCAGTTTCTAGAGCTATGTTGATTCTGCTGAAGTTTACCATCCCTTGGGAGATTACTGACTAATCCATAAGAAATGAAAAATAATAGAATTGATAAGACAAACAGAAAGCTGCATATGGAAATAAAGAGAACAATCTTTATATTCCTCTCCATTTGTCAGCCTTACTATGTTATCCTAACACAACAAACAGCTGGGATTTGGGTTGTGTTTTCAAAACCTTTTGCTTCTATCCCTCAGCAGTGCACATAGCTGGACACACCACTATAATCATGAATGTGTGTTAGCAGTTGGTACTGGAACATGAATACAGACAGTTGGTACTGTAACATGTAAACCTAGTTTCTCAAGGAAAAATTGAACATGGAAATCTGGCCCAGACACTGATGATGTCTCTGGCCTTTCAGAGAGTTTTTCAATTTCGTTGGTTGTTGGGTTGGTTGCTACTCTTTCTCCCTACCAAAAAGTGTGGTGGAATCTTTTTGACCACCATATGTGGGAATTGTATATTTTCTTTATATTGACTGAATGCAGTCAAAAAGTTTGGTGGAGGCCTCTTCAAAGCAAAACCTCAGTGCTTAGGTTTGCTGGATGCAGTCTTATTTGCCTTTCAGCATTACAGGAAAAATGTTCTGAATGACACTGGAGACTGCAAAGGCTGTGAAGGCCACCAGTAGCAGCAGGGGCTTGGCCAAACTGCCCAGTCATGCAGCCCCATATGCCTGAGCCCTTGCATATGAGCCCTCAACTGAGCCCTCAACTACAAATCAAAAATCTACAAGTGATTTCACCTGCTTCACATTGGTTGTGGCTGGAAAATCAAGCTCCAAACTTCTGTCACAATCCTGTGCACAATGTAAAACTCAAGAAGACCAAATTAATGTGCTTGATAAGATTAGAAGTCGTCATCATGTGGATTGTGGAGAGAAAAGGTTTCACAGGGGATCTTGCAGACCTGAGTGATTTAGTAGCAGACCAGATTTCCCAAGGTAGAAGAGTGAAAGCAGACCCTAAGTAGTGGTTTCAAGTGACTCCAGTATCCGCAGACAAGCCAATACCACAACCACATTAGGCTGAGCAGTTCCTACTGATAACTACGAGGTTGCAGGGAATTAAGAGGAAACACTCAACATCAGCCACAGGTTTTCTTTCCTCCTTCCAAAAAAAGTCAGCTCATCCAGAGATACCATATTTTGGTTCCAAAGGTGACCCAAAAGTGGGTTATCATCAATTTCTAAAATTTGAAAATCCCGATACAGCGCAATCTTGCCAGATTGTCCCAGAAACCTTGTCCAGTGCTTTTCTTTCCGCAACTTAGTTGACATTTCCATTCAGAAATATTTGCATTAGGCAAGGAATCTGAGATCAACTGATGTTTTTTAACATGTCAAACTCAGAGACAGGCTGCAGAGATTTGTGAACTCTTTGTTCTATGAGAGCCAAAACTAGGGGGAAAAAAAGCTTCTTGTAAATATTCTGTTGAAAAGCTAATATTTAAACCTTTTCAAAATTCATTTGTTTTCAATATAAAATGTTTACACAGCTTGTAGGAAATCCATTTTTGGAACATAACTGTCTCTTCCTATAGTTCTCTTATCTTATTTTTCCCTTTTCCCAAGCAGCAACCAATAAAACACAAAAATGCCTATAAAAATAGCTGTTAGAATCAGTAGAATAATTTATTTACATATATAAGATGTTTCATGCAAGGATTTCTTTTTTCTAGAATATGTGTGGCATGCAGTATCATGTCTTCTTCCACTCAGTGGCAGGAAGTTGTCTGATCTAATTCGGGAAGATCATCAGTTAACAATTTTTAAGAGTGGCATTGTTTTCACATAGACAGCATTGAAACAATATGGTCTTTCCTTTTTCTTGTCTTGTGCTTTCATCTAACAGATATTTATGTTTGAAAGTACTGGAAAGCATTTAGCTTTTGAATCTATCCCTACCTTCTGGCACTCTGCTTAATTTCCAATTTTTTCATCAATGAAATCAGTGTTGCAGCATGAAAGTATTTTTCTCTTTCTCATATCTCTTTCTCATATCTACCTTCCAAGGTAGGGGTTAAGTACTAATAATAAAACAGAGCAAGCTGAGGACTTGCTGAAAAGAAGCAGATTTGTCTCGAAGTTTTTAATCCCTTTTAAGTGAACTGATATGTTGGAAAAAAAATTTCAAAAGCACACATTATTTTTTAGGAATTATGCAAAAAAAGTAGCTACAAATGTATGTTGGATGGTAAAATATCTTAATTTTTTTTTTCTAGAATCATTCCAATCCTGAAACAATTGAAGATGTCTTTTCAGATATCTCAGATGATGGAGTCTATCTGACTCAGCAGGTTACCTCAGTATGTGCCCACACCTAAGTACAGCTCATCTGAAGAAAGAGAGTTACATTGGTCTTGTTTACTTGCAAATCTGGTATGTAATCAGTGTTTTCTGAGGCTGGAATGTGACTGATGGCCCAGCCTGTCTTCTCTGAGCCAGCAGGTCCTTGTGTGATATGTCTCAAGGGACGTGATGATTTGCACTTTGTGCCATAGGTGGATGAGGTAGATCCCTGTGCCCTAAAGAGAAGTTAATCAGCTCCACGCTGTTTACCAGTGTGCAGGTTAAAAGGAGTTCAAATTGTGGGCAGTGAATGAGCACATTCAGGAAAGTTTGAGTTGAATGATGATCTCCTTTGTGCAGATGAATGCTTGTCTGTACATTCTTCCATCTGCCTCTGATAATCATGGGCATGCATCCTTAGGGACGTAAGAAGGGGCAATCATGCAAGAATGAGTTTGTCTGTGCCTTCTTACATTGTTTATTACATTTGCCTTGTCAAAATGTACACAATAATCCTCACTGGTGCCCTGAAGGATTAAGTTCCTTCCCTACCATTTATTTCCTTGTCTTCAGCAGCTTTAATTTCCCTAAATTTCTGAACATGGGTTACAGACACTCTTGTGGACGTCGATTGCTAAATGTTGGCCTCAAATCCAGCAAATTCAGTATGCAATGATGCATTCCAGATCTAAAGAAGCTGTGGGCCACCCAGCAGAAAGGGGGAGAGTTTGCAGGGGAAGTTAGAGACATCGGACAAACAAACAAACAAAACTTGGCAAAGCAATTATTCAGTGATTGAGCTAAGTGCTGCATACAATGAATGACTCTGGCTAAATAAAAAGTCACAGAGAAGGAAGAGCATGTGTGGAGACATTTATAATTATTTCTCATTTTAAAGGGGTTCAGAAAGTTACATTTGTTCACCTTCTGTCTGCACAGCTCTAGCATGACCTTTTACGATGTTTATCCATCACAAGTTACATACTATGTTTTTATTTACATTTTAAATTGTAGATGCTTTTCCTAACACCAGGCAAAGCTATTTTTTCCTATGACAGACAGCAACATTCATCCAGAGGAAGCTCAGTTCAGACACAGTGTTTTTGTTGCCATCACCATGCCATGTACCTGGCATTTATAGTTGAACTCAATGATCTTAAGGATCTTTTCCAGCCTAAATGATTCTGTGATTCCATGATAGGCCCTGCCAATAGATTTTGAGCAGCTCCCTGGGACTTGTATTGTGAAACAGGATTATTGCACTAGAGCTGCCACTTCTTTGGGAAGACACTCCAGAGTTAGCCTATCTGATGTTGAAACTGGTCATTTTTTTTGTTGCAAATGCAAAATTTGGGTATTTAAATAAAGTGAAGAGGATAAAAATTAATTCACATATTTGGAAGCACTATGTGTTGATCCCAAAGATCAAAAAATCAAGCTCAAGAGAAACATTTTTTTTTCAAAGATCTTGCTTCAAAGGAAATAAACATATTGATAATAGAAGAAAAAAGTTAGACTAGCATACCACTAAGCTATAAGATATACATATAGATAAAGCTAAAATAAAAGAAAAGTTGCAAGTAAACCTTAGCTGCACTGAAGAAGTTAACCAGGAAATCCAGGAGGGCATTTACATCTGCAAGCAGAAAGCTCAGCATAGGCCTGAGGTGAACCACCTCATTAACCATCTGTCTTTACAGAGATTAGATCTGAGATGTGATAGCCTTAGGTGTTAATTCTGAGGTTACCTCAGTCACTGAGGCCTTGTTTCCTGTGGTCAGTTTTAACTCCATGGGTAAAAATTACCCATGCATATGACCATTTCTTTGATTCTTTTTTCTTCAAAATCACTTTCTTGAACAACTGAGGATAAAACCTCTCACATTTTCATGTAAAGATCCAGAAAATGCTATTTTTTTCCCCTTGGGTTGTCTTTATATTTACATTGCTATTGGGGCTGGAAGCGGTGTTTTGTTTGCACAGCAACTTGCACATAGGGATATTGGCTTGCCTCTTGTTTTGTCACAAGAAGTGAATCAGTAACTGTTCCTTGTCCCCCAGTCTGCTGCAAGGCAGGAGCTGTGCATGGTTGTCAAGATGTGCATCCTGCATGGCTGTCAAGTGAAGCAGCTCATGATGGGGAACTCTCCCACCCAACTGCTCCTCCCCTCTACTGCTCTCAGCACTGCTCAGGCCCAATGCTCTGTCAGCTGCCATGGGAACAAAGCTAATAGAAAAGAGGGGGGAAAAGGCCACATTGCAGGCAGAACAGGAATGGGCTCTGGTACATCAAGGGCTTGCACAATGACTGGGTTTCAGTGACAGAGTATGGGTATAGATTGCATAACACTGCCTTTCAATATATTTCTTTCATGTCTGACTCCTGTCAGGTGATTTGGAGTGTCTAAATCTTAATTCTACTGAGAGCATAACAGAGACTCCATGAGGATAGGAATGTGAAGGTTCAAGGGGTCCCCTTCTGGAGCTTGCTCAGAGGGCTGCCAGAGCTTCTCTGTAGAACCAAATGGCCTGAAACCTGCTGTGCGATGCCAGTTAAAGATGCTACCTTGCAATACAGAGCCAAAGCATTTCCACAGTAAGGAGAAAAATAAATAAATTGCTAACAATTTGGGAAGCTTTTTGAAACTCCTTCAATATAAAGCTGTTTTGCAATCTGTCATCAATCTGCAGTAACCCAGTGAAGAAAAACAGAGCTATGGTATCAGTTTGAATCGTAGGTCCAGTTGCAAAAAGCTGCTAAAAACATACAAAGCCAAATTTGGAAGATCTCCGTTTCATATTCCTGGAAAAGGATACATTGGCAGAGACATGAGCAGAATTTTTAATTTATACAAAGAGACTTGTCTAAAACATGTTTATATTCCATATTTGACCATGCTTTGGAGCTTGAATTATCATATCTTTTTTGCCTGAGCAGTTAAGATTTGCTTTCACAGTATGAGAACTTTTATTCTGCCACTGGAACAGTTAAATTTAGGAGTATTTTTGATCAATCCTCCTCTAAAACTATAAAGAATTTCACAAGGTAAATACTGGGAAACTCTCATTACTAGCGATTAAAACCTCCAAAACATTTAAAAGCCCATCTTGGAGCCTGTTGTTATGGACACTTTCCAAAGATTACCTTAAATGCTTTAAAAGACACTTTGGACAGTCATTTCATGTAGCTGTTGTCAGTCTAGTTTTGTCTTCTCAGATTGTTTTCACTTTTTTTATAAACATCTTTATTTCTGTTTCCAGGATCCACAGATAGACCTCTTTCTGCCTACAGGATATTCCTCTCCCCCTACTTTTTTTGGTGTTTATTGGTTCTCTTTTTTTGGGAGAGGGGAGGGGAATTAAGTGGGTCTCAGGGGTTTTTGGGTGTTGTTTTTTTCTTTTTTTTACTGGAGTTCACAAAAACAGGGGCCCAAAGAAAACAGGCCTTTTTGTCACATAAAATAAATTGTAAGAAATAAAATTCATTTTCTAGCCAGCTCCAATCATTTCAGTTGCAGAAGAGAATCAGGATTTCTCTACCTTTTCTCTTTTTCCCAGAAATTCCTTAATCTGCTGCATAGTGCCTTTGAACCACTGCTAGTTAAGAGCTCATCACAGTCAGAAATGCACAGATCAGCACAGATCAGCAGGGGAGTAGAGCACAACACTTCTGTGGTGTTACACGGGGTCCTGTTGAATCTTTGGCTACTGTCTGAAATCCATCTGGTGATAGTGATCTGTGCTGGAAGGTACCTGTCATCTTCTTAGCTAGGACTCTTATGCCAGGCTTCTGTAAGCAAGAGTGTAAATTCATGGACTCTGCTTTTGTTGTAAAAGACCTAGCATTAAAACTTGGCCTTGTATAAACTGCTGTGTTTACTTGCTCATAATGTATGCAGGAAATACGTTAAGACTGCCTTCCCTTATTTGTAAAGCATTTCACTGTGTTTACAGGTAAATTAAAAGTTGAACAATAACCTAATATATTCCTACTTATGTTGTCTTCCAAAATACTGGCACAATAGACTTTACAAAGAGACAGTTAAATTTTGGTTAAATGTTACAGATCTGTATCTATTATTCAGATTTTTTTCCTGAAGATTTGAGGGATTCTAGGGAAATACAGGAATGAAACTAGAGAGACTTTCAAACTGAGATGACTAAACTAAGACTATCCTTTATAACAGTTATGTTATTAGAGAAGCATACAAACCCTGGATGTTTTGATGATGTTTTTTTAATTTATTTTATGTAAACAAACAAACTAAAATAGGAAAGCATCGTGGAATTCTGAGATCTAGCAAGTTTCAGAAGAGGGAATGTCAGTATTTATGCTCAGATATTACACCTCCCATACTACACTGCTGATATTTCATTGCCCTTAGAGTACAGGTCCCATGGATTCTATTTCACCATCAGATCTTGGAAAAATTATTCTTTGTAGGATCTGTAGTTACATAAGCTGTAATATCAGTCATTCATTTTGCATGAAGATATTTGAGATTAGGGATTCCTTCATTTTTCAGAGATTTGTTTCAACAAAGCTTCAGAATAAGAAGTAAAAATACTCACAAAAGTGAGGAGACTCAAAACATTTGGCATTTGTACAAGAGCTATGTATGTTGTTAAGAAAATAAAGGCAGATTATTTTTATTCTGGATTCAGATTAAAATGAGGCATGTCATAGGGAACTTTCATAGAGTCAGATTCAGTGGGAACACATCATGTAGAAGATCTGGTGTTCCCATTAATACATTGAGCTTCACACCCAGGTAGTGCTGATAGACATTAAATCTTAAACATTAGCATCTGGAGAACCACAAGGGCAACCAAAAGAGCAATACAACTAGGGTTTAGATGTTTTGTTTGGACAGACAATATGTGTGTTTTCTTTCATTTAGTCATTTTAAAGTATCATCACAATAACAGAAGAATGTTTCTATAAACAATGAGACAAACCAGATTTCTGATTACTCTTGGTTCTTTGAAACTGGACAAGAGACAACTGGACTTGTTAGACATTTATGCAGTTTATTTCAGATTCAAAATGGATAGTTCCATATCCTGCTCAACTTATAATTAAAAGATTAAGTTAATATTTTATCATCAAAGAAGTTTCAAGAGGCTTTTACATGTTTTAACAGTTTTTTTTGGTCAGATAGCTTTGAGAGCTCTCTGGCAGACTTCAATTAATGTTTTAGGAAAGTTCTCACAAGACAGCATTGGTCAATGTTTCTTGTTTACATACGATATCATAAAGATGAGGAGTTGGACAAGTTTTGCATTGAGCTATTTCTATGGATACCTAAAATTGTAACAAAGAATTATAATAGTAAAAAATTTGGCAGGAATATAAATTCTCATGCTTGAGAGAATTGTGCTGCAGAGCTGTAATGGGGAAAATGTTTTTGGCCAGCTGCAAGTTTGGGCTGTAAGTTTTCCTGTACATTTTCCAAAAGCAAATGCTATTGTAATATTGAAGTTAACATTATTTTGTTTAATTATTCATATTCATTATTATTGTAACATTTTGTAAGAACTAGGAATAATAATTATAAGAAGACAGAAGATAATTCCACTATAGTGGAAGACTCTTTAATCTTCAGAGTGGCATTACCAGCTCTGGCTCTTTGTAAATGGAAACCAGCGGAAGTGAAGAAGCATAATTTATATGTATTGGATTTCTTCCCAGTTCCTCATTTTTCATTTCTGTTGAAATGTGGGAACTGCTCTCAATCCAATTCCCATGGCATTTAAAGAAATGACTTAAATATATTTGTTACTACATATTAAGAAGAACATGCATACATAGAAAAAGACGACCCACAGGAGATGAAAAACGCTGTGCCTTCTTGAGATCAGAATATAAATCTTGGAGGGTTCAAGCTGGTCTGCCTGCAAGTGCTCTCCACATACCGAATCCCTGGGAGGATAATGTTGGACACTACTGGAGCTTTATCTAAACACCAAGAAACTCCATACCTGAACTTGAAGAATCAGTAAAACTAATGAGATGAGGATATCTGTCTGTAAAAGAGCCAGAGAACAGAGAAATGGCAAGAGTGCACATTTTGCCCTTCCACATAGGTTCTTGCTATGGTTTAAGCCTGTGGTATATTTCTGTCACCCAGTGATTTTCTGGATACAGAAGCAGGAAGAGTACTTTGTCATGATCACATTGCACCTTCAGTGCTGCTCTCCAAGTTATGCTTACATCCCTCCTTGGTTTTATTTGGTTGGAAATATAGTAGCAACAGTGCTTTCAGCATCAGAAAGCTTTAAATGGCTAATATATACTAGGGTACAAATCTTCCTGCCATCACAGACACCTGTGAATTGCCATGCTAGAATTAGCAAAATAAAGCTAATATAGAGTTCTACTCAAACACCACTTAAGAAAGTATTCACATCTTCTAAAAATGAAAATTTAAAACTTATAAAACTTTTCCTTGATCAGTTGTGAGGAAATCAGAAACTTTATTTTGATATTTCTAAAAACCTTTGAGAATTTCCTCTATATTCAATTGTCCAAAGAGCCAGGAAACTGAGTACTCTACACCCAGTGAAGCAGATCAGGGTTATGTGAGTATGATCTTTGCTGCATTTGTCACTGCATGGGTAAAGCAATGTGAGGGATATGGTGTAGATACAATAAATACTAGGGACCCAATCAGCTTAAACTGATTGTATTATTGCTATAATTTTAAAATTTTTTTTTAAAGTAAGCAACAGCAAATGGAGTATGAGATGAGGATCCCAAAATCACAACTTCAACCTGGAACTAAGGATGATGGAGTTAAAAGCAGTTTCTTCAGTGTACCTAAAATAGGGAGGCAGTTTCTCTGAGCTGTGCTCTTCTTTACCAGAGGTATTTATCATGAGAATCAGAGAGCAAAGTGAACATATGATAACTAATGAGCTGCAAAATACAGCATGCCAAGTAGAAGAAAGCAGAAAAGAAGCTGTGTGAAGATCAGACTGCTTTTCTGGAACACTTCCTGCTGTCTCAGTTATCTCTTATTTTTACACTGGTATATTAGTTCTGACTGCATGAGTCAAAGTGTCTGGCAGCTCTCATGCTGAGAGAATTATAAGTGACAGTACAGAAAAGAAAGAGATACTAATTCTGTTATTTTCCTATTTTGTAACTTTTATGCTTAATACTAAAAGCAGCAGCAGAAGTACTATGAAATATTTCCTTCATACAAGAAATTTTCAAAATAGCAGTGAAATACAGATAGGCCTGAACATGAAGTCCTTGACAGTGACAAGAGTGACAGTGACAGAGGCAGTGGCAAGGTCTCCTGTTCCACTCCATGAGCTTTACTCTGCTCTGAAGGGATGGCTGAATGTGCCAGGAAAGCTCCTTAGAATGTAACTGTGGCCTTGAGCAATGAGCTCACTTGTTTGGAAAGCAGCTGGTTTTTACAAAGTGGCACTGGGCAGAGTGAGAGACCTTGCTCTTGGGTTGACAGTAGTCTATATCATCTGTGCTGTAATGATATCTGTCAGTGGCAGTGGAGGAATACCTGGTTTTCCAAGCAATTTATTGTAATAGAAATAACCTGTTTCTTGTGACTACTCATCACCCTTCCATCTGCTAAACATTTGGAAAAGGCACTTTCCATCCAAGTTGGATCAGATACTAACTGCACTGGCACAATTCAAGTGCTAAAGCCAGCTATTCCTGCTAGGCAAAATTTGTCTCAGACAAAGCTTAAAATCTTCTTCCGCTGACAACATTTGACAGGCTTTGTTTGCTCCAGCAAAATAGGTTCCATGTAATAAAACAGGATTTTACAAAGACTAATTTTCTACTGTTCAAACCCCACAGGTCTGATTTCTTGAAGCTAAGCAAATTGTGAAGCTATGAGCACTTTCAGTGACATACCAATAAAAACATTAATGATAATAGCTGGAAGTACTTACAAGATTACAAAAAATTAATTTTAGCCCTTAACAAATTTTACCATGCTTTCTACTGTCTCAGTGTACTTTAGCCTCTGAGACTCATTTGCTGCAGTCCAGGTTTTATGGTAACTCACTATTTTAAGTGCAGGTTTTGCAGAATGCAGACTGTGCCCACCTAGTGCCCACCTAGATTCTACACCTCCTAGTAAAACTGTTTTTCTTTTAAATGCCAGTTTACATGAGTAAACATCAGCTCATGAACTTGTTGGGTCTCTGTCTATTTTACTTCCAAGCTTCTTAAACTTCCCCCAATGATGCAAAGAATGGCAAATAGACCCTGTCCTGGTTTGATGAAACAGCAGAGCTGCCTTTTTTTTTTTTTCCTGCACCAAATAATGAGATCTATCTATAGGATGCACATTCTGATATTTCTCAGGGTGAGAATACCAGCTTTTAAAACACTTGAGGACTTTTAGGTACTTTTATAAAGACACAGCAATTATTCTTGTGATTATGTTCTACAATGAATGAGTATTAGAGCCCCTCCTTTTGCTAAGGATGAATATTTGTCTCTTCTTTTTCACCCTTGTATTTTCTAGCTAAATATCTTTCTTTTTAATAAAACTTCGTAGAAAATGTGGTCCTGCTATGTACCACTAATATGCATTTTAGTATTTTTTCAAGTATGGATCCAGATAAACTTTCATGGTTAAGTTGATGCTGGGACTTAAAAAAACAACTATGTCTTTTATTCTGGGATGGAACTGATATATTTTTCCTATTTCATTGAGTTTTAATACAAAATATAAGATTTGAACATTTATATCTGATGCTCTTTATATCCTAATGGGGATATACCTCACTGAAGGTATCTATTTTCTAGTAATGACTAACATGTATAAATATTTATATAATTTCTCAAAGCTCAGCACCACTAGCTATCAAAGTGCACTGATTTTGTTGTTGATTTTGTTGTTGTTTTGTTTGTTTCATTTTTGTTGTTGGTGGTGTCTTTTTCCATACAGCTTCTTAGTGCTAGAATAAAATGATGAGGTTTGGAATCAGCTTGGGAGGTTTCCTTGTTTTTATCAATACTTGGCACTGCAGGCTCTCTGTGGCAAGCAGTTTTCCTTTCACTCCACTCTTATTTCCTGCCTTGCTGTCTTAGAGCATATGTCTTTACCAATGCCTAATTCCACAAGACTTCCTTCATATATCTGAAGGCACTGACCAGGGAGAATGCGCTTTGCTACTAAATATACACAAATGCAAAAAATAAAAGTCTCATATTTTTACTTTTTCAGACTTGCAGAATTCATATCGATTTAGTGTAAAATTTTAAAGTTCACTAACTTTTTACTTTTTGCCTACTATTCTTTTGAACACAGAACTTTAGTTCTTTGGCAAAAGAAGTTCAGGATTCTTAAAATTAATTTAAACATTTGCTCATTTCATTTAACAGTATCTAATTATTCAACAGTAACCATTTCAGAATTGTTTGAGCTGTGCTTTTTTTCCTGAGAAAATTTATATTTGTATTTTTAATTTTTCATTCTATTCTTAAAATTTACAAGGTGAATAAATTTTAGTTTATCTTCTTTAATTATATTTAAAAGATCCTATAGAGCCCAAAATTACATTCAAAGATTCATGTATGTTAGTTTCAAGGGATTGCAAGAAGGTGGAGATACAACTTTTCAATAGCTCAGAGATAGGAGCCAGAACTCTTGGTAGCTTATGTCATCCAGGAAGGAGCAGGATAATAAGTATTTGTCCAGCAACATCAGGTCTTTGTTAAGAGTTCTGTGATAAGAAATGGCACTAAGAAGGGCTCTTGGGTTCCGTTCAAGGCCCCATCTAATAACCCACAGCTGTCTGAAGAGTGCTGGGGGTGGGAGATGCTGAGAGCTGTGCCGAGGGGTTCAGAGGCCATTTGAACTGCCTCCTATGACTTCTTTGGAGAACTACTCCAGTGCATCATTAGCCACAGTGGTTTATTCCTGGTTTCTTCTGGTTTTGACTATGTATTTTTTCCGTCACTCACATGAAAGAAACTCTTCATGTGGAAAGGAAGAAGAGAGGTAGGTACATGGTTTCAGAATGACACAGATATACTGTGATAAAGATAGGCATTGCCAAATCCATTAGCTACACATCTCCCTATTTCTGTCGTTTTTTAGAACAACTGTTTGACAGACTACTACACTTCTTAATTTATGGAGAACACAAAATGAGTGGGATAAGCGCATGGGTATTATTCTTAAATCAAATTAAGGATTTAGCTGGAGCATACATGCCTGAAAATACTCAGCAAAGGTCAGCAGAATAAGGTTAAATATATTAAGAATATTTTTAGTTTAATGGAGGTGTAAAAATTTAGACTGGATTATTACATCATAAAAAAAAGTGTTAGGAGGTATACAGTAATTCTTCCATGTAATTTTTCTGTAAGAATAAGACCATAGAAAATATGACTTACTGCAGAAGAAAAATATTAAGGACATGTGGCTAGACATCACAGTGGAAAATAAATGGTTATTTCATATTTCTGTACTGAATTAAATGTAAGTAGGAAAAGGCCTAGCTTCTAAGGTAGTCTCTTATTCCATTGCATAATGTGATATGTTTAACATGGTAGTTAATTTCTTTGACCTGTTTGCACACTGGCATAAAAATTCATTGCTTTAAAGGGCCTAGAATTTCTTCTCAGCCTTCAGATGACAATCTTATGACATAACATGACCATATTGTTGCAAGGTAATAACTAGGTTGGATAAGTATTCTTGTGTGTGTGGTCTATTTATTATCAGTTCACCATTGTTTTAAATGGATTTAGCAAACTGTAGCAAAAAAGCTGTTACTTTTTTTTATTAAGCTGTTAAACAGACCATGCAGCAAGTTTTTATGCAGTTTAAAATCCAGCCTGTATTGCAGCAGGTGCAATTTCTGCCAGACTAAAAGTTCACATTCAGACAAGTTTATGCACTTCCCATCATACAGGCTAAAAGGCTGCCAGAAAGCACACTCCAGTGTGTTTCAGGGTTGCCTCAGAAGAGATCATCCTAAGAATCCATCCACAGTGTGCCAAAAGAAAATCCGCAGCCTAAAGTACATTTTTCACACTTACTCTAAATCATCATCATAAAGAGACTTCTTTCAAACAGGAGAAGAAATGTTTTTACCCCAAATTACCAATTTGAGTTGAACATAGCATTTTCCATATTCATTTTGATTGCTTTCAATAAAGGAAAGCAGAACACCAAAACCATCCAATCTTGAAACATCTTGTTGCAAAATTTTAAAGCAAAGTGTTTCTACAATCAAAACAGCTTTTATTGTAGGAATTGAATTTCTATGTATAAATAGATATCGCCTGTTAGCTTTTTGAAATTTATCAATATGAAACAAAGTATTCCATTTAGACATGAGGGAAGTATTTTTCTATATGTAAAATTGAATTTACAGGAATCCCAGCCTGTCTTAATAGTAATCTTTTTCCAATTCAAACAATCAAGAATATATTCAATTATTCATAGGGCTGTGATTCTGTTTAGAACTGTTTCTTGTGTTATTTGGAAGAAAGATGTAAAAATCTAACTGCAGACCAATACAATACCATAGAAAGAACAGCTATTAAAAGGAAAATAAGGTTGGTGTGATGAAGGAAACAGACCAGAGAATGCTCCATTGGCTAATACACCAGCCAGTGTTACTGGACAGCCTGAGAGAAACCACCTGGCTTATGGAAGAGTCCATTACCTAATTTACAGACAAAACACAAGAGATGAGTCATTTATAGAGGAGGAACTTTTCCCTCTTGTGCTCTGTTCACAAGGTGTAACCCCTCCATGTGTAGATCTCCATCCTGCAGCTCCAGTACTGGGAGACTCTTGGCTGATACAAGTTAGACTAGTGACCAACATAAATTTGCTTTCAAGCTGATTGGATTTACAGCTGAAACAGCTGTATGCAAGAAACAAAGGTGCCAATTTTGAATTTTGAATGGCAAGCAGTTGGATGCAGGGCCAGGAGGAAGGGCATGTGGGACCTTTTGGGAAGCTTTTATGGTGAGCAATAGCATCTCCAGTCCCTGGGTGAGCAGTAGTCAGAAAAGACATCATCAAAAGGTGAGGAGTAGAATGTCTTCTTTTTTCCTTCTCCCAGTCCTAGTGGGTTCCCACAAACACAAACATCCCAGGTGGTGAAAGAATAAAATACAGCAAAGATGTCAGCCTGACAGGTTGTTGCCTCTATCCCCCATCAGAGCAGGGTTTGCAGTCCCCATAGGGCTTCCTGCCCATTTGGGATTTCTCTGACTCCAGCTACAGTGCACTGTGATTCTCATCCTGAAATGCTCTTCCCCAGGGAAAAGCAGAGACTGGGGCTACCCAACATGAGATCACTCTTCAAAAAAGGAGTAGTGGAGCAGGGCCAGGACCTAGCTGCCTATGTAATACTGACTAAGGTAGTGTCAGCATTTATACTTTCTTTCAATTATGACATAAAGAAATGTCCTTTTGTAGCTTATCCAGCTGGAAAAATTAAGAAGAAACAATAGCATGACATTTTCTAATCAGATATTTTTCCCACTTTTCAGAAGACAGTGTCCATCTGTTTTAGCATCTGCTCAGTGTAGTTCTAAATTCTCCTAAAACCAACAAGCAAGAGAAATGGTTTCACTGCCTTCAAAACATCAAGATCTAAGAATTTCTTGCAGGAAAAGTTGTTGCATATGTCATGGTTATAGCTGCAAAATATGTCTCTGACCCCTGCTCTCTACCCATTTAAATAGAATATACAATCTCCATTAATTCCAACAGGTTTGAGAAAGTACTTGACTGAAAACTTTGATTACAAACAGAAATTATTTTTTAAAGTGCAAAATTTTTCCCTGCTGTTAAAGCCACTGACCTTTTGTTGTCATTTCTACAGAGCCCTTACAGTATAATGAGGGATCAAACTATGTCCTTGAATTATCACTTATTTCATGAAACATTTGGGTTTTATAAGTAATAAAATAATGTACACATGTTTTGTTTCCACACATCTCACTATCTAACCAGAAAACATGGGAAAAAAATCTGAAAAAACCTGCCTAAAACAATCAAAATTTTAATTTTTCCTGTAATTTCTACTAAAACTTCCTGGAGGGTGAGATTAGGATCACATTTTCACCCACACATTTGTTCCTTTTGCAGAGTCAGTGATGCAGGACACTTCACAAAAATAATCTGGTATCAGAACTCAAAATTCAAGCTGGAATGGACCATTGGAGATAATTCAACAGTTTTGCTTCAGTTATCAACTCACAGGATATGTTCATAAAATAATTTTATCTTGGTGATTATAACCTGAGAGCATATTGGATATATGTCTGCCTGGCATGTGAACACTTCTGAGAGTTAAATTTATAAATTCAATTTTTTTCCCATGCACAGTTTAGTCTGTTTTGTCAGATTGAATTTATACATAAGTTTTGATATGACAAAACATAATGCCACAATTTTCAGTTCAGTCAAAAGAGAAGTGGAAAAGAATGCTCCGAAAAAATTTTACTCTAATTTTGGGTTTTTTTTCACTTTTTCAGACTGTTCACCTATGTACTGACTTCTAGAACGTTTTATAAGTATTTCATCCTATATTTCATAATCTCCTTCCTATGTGTGCCGACCTTTCTTCTGCCTTGCACATTATAGATTCCAAATGTGACCCTCCAGCTTGTGTTTCTGTTGCTCTGTGTTGTCAGTCTGATATTATCTGCTTAAAAGAGGAAGAGTGATGCAGGCACAGCTTTTCTGAGAACATCATTCAGTGTGACAGATATTATTAATATGAGATAACCTAACTGCAAACTACCAAAAGAACTGGAGGACCTTTTCCCTGTGGAAGCCAGATGAGATTCCCCATAAAGCAGACCATAATGTATCTACAAAAGACTACTTAGGCTCAAAAAATGTAGCACACATATTTCTAATCAGAATGATCCCCCCAACCATGTTACCCAGGGACTTCAGACTAGAAGGAGATACCTATTCCACTGGCCTTGTTAACACTGCCCATTTTATTGAATGCCAGCTGACAATGTTGAACATATAGCAGCAAAAAAGGCTTCAGTTTTGCTTCTGTTTTTATCACTGGGTGAAAACAAGGTCTGCAAATAAGGAAAAGATGTTCACCCACGTGTACTGACATCTACATTAGTTAGCAATGAAATCTGCTTTATCCCACATAGTTCTGTTCCTTCATTCCTTTATCCCACAGTCAGAGCTGTTGCTGGTTCTGATTAGCATTTGTACGTTTCCAATGGAAATTGGTAGATTTTTACAGAAAGGAGATTGGAAATAACAGATGATAGTGACTGGTGACTGATACATGAATTGTTAACAGCTATCCTGCAGACAAATGTCAGGGTGGAGGGTAAAGCAGGGTGAGAAGCATCATGATGCCTTAAGAAGAGATGAAATACAGTGAAATGAAATATAGATGACACACATATCAAAACCAGTATGTCTAAATGGCTGACCTTATTTAGACAAGGAATGACATTTACATGGCAAAAGCAATGAAATTTAAATTATTACCTTTAAATGGCAGTAATTAAAGAGTATGAGGCTACAGCAGTTTTCTGCAGAAATAAATAGATATATGAGATCATGTGTTAGTGATGGAAAAGCCTCCATTCAGCACATAATTCTCAGCAGATTTTCTTTATTTGAAAGGAGTGTTACAGCATTATCATCAGAGTGACTAAAATGAAATGAATTAAAATGTCATCTGGAATTAAGTAAATCCTTTCATTATTATTCAGTCTATCAAAGGAATCATTTTACATAACAAGGGGGAAAGCCCCCCAGTTTATCTGATAAAATCAGCATGATCAGTGATTTCAACCTGAAATATTTATTGTTTTCAGTAAATTGCTTAAAATTTGTTGTATTAAGGCTTCTTATTTATTTTACCTCAATGGACAGTTTCATTGAATCAATAGGGTTATACTTGCTTTAGAAAGTGTAGAAGAACTGGTCTATATGTAGATTATGGTGAGAAATGCTGGTAACAAAACTAGAAATTTTAGTGTCAATATAGTTACAATTATATGAAATACTTATTTACTGTGATATAATCACAGTGAATATTGGTGAATATAGACATGCATCCTTTCCTTTTAACATGTTTGTGACAATATAAACATGAATAAACGCTCTTTGATAGGTCAAATTCTACAGTCACAGGAGCAGTTATATTTATTTCCTTGTACCCTTCATTAGTTTTTAGGAGCACTTTGAAAGCCATTGCTGTGAGTTTCTGAAGCTGGCCAAGGGTTTGCATGTGGAGGGAACTTGAGGCAGTGATGTCCCACACGACATTGCTGTTGTCCATGCAGGACACAGAGCACTGCAAGCACAGTGACAGTGAATTGCTTAGGTGCTTGAACTGATGAAGTGGGTCAAAGCTTTCCTTGTTAGGAAAACTGCTTTTAAATTAAATCATTTGTCTCCAACATGTTTAATTTTCTAACAGGAAGGAAAGAAAAAAAAATGGGGAAAAATGTTTGAATTTTTCCTTAACATTCCTGCTACTAATAAGAATAAATCAGGGAAACTCCAATCAGGATGCCAGTTTTGTTTATCCTGCAGCACAGTGTTCTGTTCTTCGTAGGATCTAGGAACGGATGCTTATCCCAAGTATGCAATCCTATATATTCTGTATGAGTTGTTTAAAGAGATCTTATATACAGGAGAAGTATTTGCCTAAGCCTAAGCATAGATGAAGTATAATGAACAATCTGTTAAATGTTAATGTAATTTATCCTTTCCTAATTTACAAACATGACATATTGCATGTATTTAGTGTTAATCTCTTTTAGACACTCATTTGTTTTGACCTATGTCCATAATATATTATGTACCTTGAGAAATTTATCTTGTCACTTTGAAACAAGATTACAATTAATATGACACACATGAGTTTAAATTACAACTCCAACTAGAGATGTGTGAGTAATGAATTAGCCACTGTCTTGAACTGTTGGCAGACAATTTAAATTGCCTGACTTTGATGCACGATCTGGAATCGCTAAATATGTACATGGTCTTAAGTCAACATGTTTTTTATATCAGTGACTGAGCAGTACTCTTTAGACACTTTTTTTCTAAGGGAAAATAGCTAAATAAAAGTTAGCTTGCGACTGTATAGTCAGATGCCTGACTGCAAACAATTCTTCCACAGATTTGTTTTGTCGCACCACATTTGGTTTGTGATTGTAAGGTCAAGCCTAAAAAGTTAAGTGGTTGCCTATAGGAAGCAGGACTGTAATTGTGATATCATTAGAAATACTGAATTGTGGATAATACTTTATATTTGTACTTGTCACTTGTCTGGTTTTTGACAAGAGGAGGCAGTTTTGATGGGCTTCCTGTGGTCCTTGTGTTTTTTATCCTGTTATCCAATTTTCTGCTGCACTGCTTTCCTTCTGTCACACTGACTGCTAGCCAGCCTTGCGTCCTTTACTGGAAGGGCATACAAAGCTTTTCACTATAGTGGACAGAAATAAAAGGAGAGGCAATAGTAGGGATGAATTTTGATAAGTACCTTATGTCCCCTGTCCAGGCTAAGTCATTCATGATCTATATAGCACCTGAAGGTCTTTCAAATCTTATAGAAAAAGTAATGATTATGGAATATGTGTATATATCATTTTTAAAATAAAATAAGTCCTGAAAAGAGAGAAAACAATCTATGATTTTAAAGGCTCTTTGTGGATGACAGGAAAACATTTAAGTTTAGTGACTCTGTATTCTTTGAAAAAAAACAAATAGATCAAACACCAACTAGTCCATAAACCACAATCAAAGTACTAGTGTATAGGTAAATTAATACAACCCTAAAAACTCTACTTTTTAAACAGCTTATAATATTCAATAATCTTTGGATATGAATCTCCACTAACTTTTTTTTTTTTTTATTAGAGTTTGGTATGAACAAAACTGAATGTATACAAGGTTTATACTCTGTACACTGGTTTATACTCTTTTACATGCTTGTTTAATCTGCTCTAGGTATATCTTCTGCAAAACTTATCTAGTCTCTGCTAACAGTCACATTTGCTCCTATTCTTTGAAAGTAAGTGTAACCATTGTGTGGGGTTTGAATTATTGGATAAATCCCTGGCTTTTTGTTACATCTGATGTTAGATTTATCTGTCTGAGTGTTTTAAAACCCCATGTCCATAAATTTCAGGACACAAGCATAACGATGCAGGCAAGGTTCTATATAGCATATAGCAACAGCATAACATCAAGGCTATGTCCAAATAGAGAAAGCCCGGAGTGCTTTGGGTTTCTACACAAAGGTTCATGATGCATTTGGATTCCATCATCCAAAAGTTGGTAGATGTTTGTGACACCTAACCTGCCTCTCACTGTGCCCCAACCTCTTTGCCAGGGATCTGCAAAGCAGAAGACAGGGAAGTGGCAGTCCCAGTCTGGACAATCAGGAGCCAGGGACTGGTGGCTCCAAGCTCAGGACTGCTATGTCTCATTGCATATATGCCTAGTAGCCTGCTCTAGGTCTTCAAACAGCTCTCAGCTTCTTTGTTTTCCTTCTTCTTTTCTTGCATAGCTGAGATAGAAATACTCTTGTTAACAGCTGTTACTACATCATTTGCCCAATAACATGGCTCCTGGCATTGGTGAGAAAAAAGAGATTAAATGGGAAGAAGAAGTGTTCTGCTAGCTGTCAGAGACATAACTGCATTACTGAAAAAATTACATCTTCAAGGCCTGGCTAAATGGGGCTTTGAGCAACCTGGTCTAGTGGAAGGTGACCCTAGCCATGGCAGAAGGGTTTGGGACTAGATCACTTTTTAAAGTCTCTTCCAACACAAACCATTCCAGTATTCTATGGTTGTATGATCTAATATGGTCACATGATCATTGACAACTTTAGAAAACACCGTTTTTATTTGTTATATTTTCAGCACTGGGAATTTTTACCTTATGTAGAACATTTTTTGTAGATCTTATCTATTGTTCTTGCTAGACTCAATACCAGTGTCTACTATAAAGGAAGAAATAATTGCCTTAAATATCTGTGAAAATTTGCTAACACAATTTTTGGGGAATGAGGCAGTCTCCCAAAGAAGCATCTGAATCCTTGTTAGTCACTTTTTAAATTATTTTGAATAATGTAATAAGTCATGAGATTCTAGATAATCCCTCTACTTTAGTCATGCACTAGACTATGATTTAGCAGCTCTCTTTTTGTAACTTTTTTGTAAGAGTTTTTTTATACACCATATGGGGTGTAGGATGTAGCTGGAACAGACTGGTGTTCATTAATCAGTAATTTGTACTTCATAAAGAGCAGAATTAGTATTAAAAGTAACAAATTCTCTAACATTCTTGGTCAGGGACATCAAGCAATTACAAACATAATGATTGCTGTCTCTACAGGGTTTCTTCCACAGCCACCTCCTTCGTTCCCACAGAATAGTAAGTGCTTGCAGTTTTATGTTTGGAAATAAGTGTCTGCAACGTTTTTATTAAGAAGGAAATTAAGAAGGAAGGTTAATTAATTATTAAGAAGGAAAGGTGAAGCAACAAACTCAGTCACACACTGAGTAAATCTGGGATGAGACCACAGGAGTTATGTGATATCATAAGAAACCTGAAATTAAAGGTATTATCAAGCTTTGAAAAGTCACGAAAAAGAAAGTCAGTCTAATGCTCAGATGTTTGGTAGGTCAGAGAGGAAAAAACATTACTGTAAAGAAATTTGTAGGAATTTTGTTATGTACTGTAACCACCTCTAAGATGCACTACCCAATACATTAGCAGGACATGCATATCTAGATATACTTTTCTGGTTTTATTTTATGCTACCAACAATCTTAATAAATCCTACTTTTCATAAGAACACTTTAGCTTAATAAATGGATGACACATCATAGCTATTATGCACAGGATCACAATCAACAGAGCAGGCCCTAAAGAATTCTCTGTAAGATATGACAGATGCCCAGAAAGTACCTTCAGGTACAAAAGAAGTCTCTGAATTCTTGACTACTTATTAATTACTTATTAAGACTTATTAAAAGACTTACTTACTAAGTCTTTTGGATTGGATTTATTTTTACATTTAATACAGCAGGAGTTTATTGATGTAAACAGGTCAATAGTCATAGTGTGGTACATATCTCTGCTACTTTTATTCTGTTCTCTCTTACATACTGATGTGGTTTTTAGACATGAGAAACTAGTACTTTTTAGAAAATTTATTTATTTATTTAGTAGCCCAGGTGTACTTGTATGTGTGTGCTTATACTTATGTACATGTACTTATGTGCATGTACTTATGTACATGCATGTGTGTGCTTATACTGCTGTGTGTTCTTGGGTTTATGTGCAATATCATAAATCAAATCACTAGAAAACCTGGAAACATTTAAGTTATTGTTCTTGTTCTTAGTGTGCTGCAGAAAATGTGGCCATGTCCACCAAAGAGCTCTTATATTTTCCTGTTCAATTACAGACTAGATGGATAAAAATCAAAACACAGGCAAGCAGCTATTCCTTTCAAAAATTTACCTACATTTGGATTGTGTTTTTCTGTTTTAATGTTTCTTTTTTTCAGGTAGTTTTTATAAGCTCCCATGGTTTAGTGCTGAGGAGTGAAATGTGACTGTGACGTGAATCTGAACTTCATGGATTCTCATTCATATTGCAACTCCAGATGTCTTGTGGTTTTTGTGTTACAGTAGAATGATGCAAAGTACTGAATGTTGTCACCTATGATGTAAAGTAAAATCTCTTGTATCTGGATTTGAACAACCCACTACAGAAAGAATGTGGTTGTGGTTTTTTGGTTTTTTTCACTCAGTGACTCTAGCCTTGTCATTTCAGTAACTTTGTAACTCTGAGATCTCTGGACCAGCCATAGAAATAAAGTCTCAAGTTTCCTTAGTAATTAGTGATTGGCAGAGACAATTCCTCTTCTAAGCAACAATTAGAGCATTAGCTGAACAAAGAGCTTCATCTGGCAATTAGTATTCCTGTGGTGAACAGGGAGAGAATTAGTCAGAGATACAAGAGGCTCAGGCTGCAAGAGCTGAAGCAAAAGGCTCGGTGTGCAAGCTTTCTGATGCACCATTGCCTTTTCGCCTCCCAGGTTGAGAATCTCTTGCATTTATTTTTCACAATAGTTTAATACTCTTGTGTTGAAAGAATACATTATGGTTCAAACATTCATCTCTGCTTCAAAAGATAGGCAACAGCTACTGGAAACAGCGGGGCTCTCTGCTGTGTTTTTAGTCCTGAGGCTGATCAATAAACTCCAGTGACACAAGGGAGGAAGGGGTAACACACTCACATACTGCTCAGCCCCAGGAATGCAGAAAGGATGAATAGAAGCTAAATGTTTCTTTAAGGAATGAGACCCAAGCACAGATGGCACTCTGTATTCATGGAAGGCTCCCACATGGTGCAAAGAATTAGAGCCTGCAGGGCCTCATAAAAATAGCAGAATTACCTATACTTAAAATCTTCAGCCTGATTCACTCTCAGCTACATCGCTGTAAGATAGTAGGAGTAAAGGTATTAAAGTCATTGGATTAATGCAGTGTAACGCTGTCCTTAGAGCTGAACCTCTCACCCACTGTGTGAAATGCTTATCCAAAGGGCTTGTAGTGACTGTGTCATGAATAAACCAGCCAAAAAAACTAAAACTCCCTTTTTAACCATGATGAACCAGATCATGGGTTCTATATGGGGCCATGATACCCCTGTTGAGGTGGAAATAATCCAGAAATCCAGTTTACTGGAGCATCTGGGGTTCTCACAGTGACTGGAGTTTGGTCTTGTATTAGTGATTTGTAAACAACCATCTCTATAATTCTTTTCTTTAGCTTAGAAATATCATGAAATAAGGAGGAAAAAAAAAAAAAAAAGCGCCTGTTTTTTCTGTCTGGTAATATCCAGATGCCTAACACACCTATAAGAGGAAAATAAACTGATGTCATGCTCAGTCTTCTAAGCTGTAAATCAGAAGAATGAAGTTTCAAATATTCCAGAAGTTCACAATACCTGGAATAGATTAAAATATTGCTGCTGAAGTGACTTGACTAATTTCAGGAATCTGCACCTTAAATGGACATCTGCTGGAATCTGCTGGACATTTGTAGTGGATATAAATAATGCATGCCACATATAGACAAACATTTGTATTAACTTTGGCCAATTAAATCTTTCCACACTTTCTATATTGCTAAATTCACTTGTGCTACATACATGAATGTCAAAACAGATCTAAGACAGATCTAAACAAAATAATCTCTTGATTTTGATTCAAAACAAAGGCACAGTTTCTGTCTTTGATGTTCTCTAGGAGATCACTTGGTGAATTAATTTCTCCAGAATTTATGTGCTGTGGGTGTGCTAGTTCTGAATTCTCCCTAGTAATGGGAAAAACTTCTTATGTCAGTATCATGTTTGCTGATGTTGTAAAATGAACTTTTAGCTGAATTTCCGATTCCACGGAAATTCTGTCACATGGACACAATTGTATACTTAAAGCAATCTGGGGAGACAAAACCTCTTCGTTTGACTGCTGCACACCCAGATGTGCCAGACTGCACTGGAGGCAGCAGACAGGGGAGAAGTGAAATCTGACTGTGTCTCTAGCCCAGGCAGGCCCTAGGATTTGTATATGTTCCTGTCTGAAGAGTTTCCCTTTCTTGAGTTTTTACTGAGGAAAAGGCAAATTGAAGGGCACTCTATTTGTCACATGCCCTTCATGTCTTCCCAGTCTCAGTCTTCTCAACCATGAGTGATTTATGTTGTGGCTTTCGGCTAATGGGGACTCTCCACTCTGGGATGCCCACTGAGCTGTGCTTCATGAGGCTGTGAATCAGGAAGGGCTTTCAGAAGTCACAACTTGATGTAAATCCACCAAAACCAAATTCCTGGTAGAAGGGGTTGCTGATAAGGTTCTATCTGTGACAAATATTTGGGTTTGAAACAGAACTGACTTTGGAGGGAAGGAAACATCAGATGAGAGTCAGGGCCTGTGGGAGGGGTCCCTGCACTCCCTTGGGAGACAATAACAGCGTAGAAGCACCTATCAATCACTCACCTCAGTTAGTTGTCAATCAAAGTTAATGTATTCCTCAGTTCCAGAAAGTTCTCTGTTTCTGTTACCCCCATTGGTTCCTGTTGTAAAACCACTCCTCCTCTGTACCCCCATTGGTTTACGGTATATCACCCCATCCTGTCTCCTCCCTTGTGCCTTTTCCCCATTGGGTAGTTTGTACCCTAACCACTCCTACTCCCTTTCCCTTATATAACCAGTCCCGCATGCCTCAGAGCTCTTGGAGCCTGCTCCCTCCTCAAGTGCTTGTCTCCCTGTCTTCTCCATCCACTCCTCTACCCTTCCTACAATAAAAGCCTCGAAGATCACAGCAGCACAGGAGTCCTCTCGTCCTTGTCGGTGGAGCTATCCGGTTACCATCAGCCCCTCCCCGTGGACCGGTCAGCCGAGGATCTCCCCGGACTGACTGGGCACCCGGGCAGCACCCGGGGTCATTTAATTATTACAAGGGCCCACCATAACTCTTATCAGATATGTAATGGTTGGAATTGGGATAAAATTAGAGACAGGAAGAGGAATGGCATGTTATCTGAATAGCAATGGGATTGTTGTTCTTTATGAATAACAGCATGTGTTCCAATTACCATGTCAAACAGAGGCAGTATTCTCTCTGTAGAGCTCCAGAGCATCGTATGTGCAAGCTTTCTGCCTGCCTAGCCTATCAGCCCTGAGAAAACTGCCCTGGCAGAGCCAGGAGACCTCAAGTCAAGGGATCTCTGACAGCCTAGCAAGGCGGCCTGCAGAGCCCCAGTGCCACTACTGACTGCAGCTATTGCTGCTTGGAAGGACACTTAAGTACAATACATTACTTTCCAGACTGATTTTCCACAGGCGCTACAATTTCCTAGGTGGATGCTAGGTGGTTTGTTTAAAGGAAACACTTCCAAGAGCAACATGAAGTGTAAGAGGTCCGACTGGTCTGGTCCTAGATGTATAGCTCAAATACAAGACCCAAGTTCAGTGAGGATGGATCAAGCATTGATGAATTTGGAGATCACAGAAGTGATGATCTTACAAATATACATGCTTATTAGGCACTATAGAGCCAGCACATAAACTAAGTTGGAGTAATTAAATAAGAGGAAGGCGAAGGGGTGAAAGAAAACACCATCTGCTAACTCTCGATCAGTCACTTATAAGCAAACTGGAATATAATGAAGGCCATTGCATTCTGATCATGAATAGATCCGTCTGCTTGGCTTGTGTTATTCTTCCTCAAAAATAGTGCATATGTTTTGTAACAGTTTGGTAAACACATAAAAGAGACACAAAAAAGAAAGCTAAAAATTCTCTGCTGAACTGTATGAACTGAAGCAACTTGGATGATTCATGGCATTTGAAAAATATTTGTTTTACAGACAATCTTAACATTTACAGTATCAATAGTTTGGTTTAAAGGTAAGAGCTTGATTATGCAGCCAGCAGTTTTATGTTACCATAAGATCATTTCATTTGGCAGAAAGAATCCAGATAAACACTAATTCATGACCTGGCATTCTCAGTTATATATAGCCATCAACTGATTCTATTAGCTGGCTGCTAAACATAGAGTGCTCATGGAATCTCCTCTAGGATTGAAATAGCAATTGTTTTTAAGTCTGTGAAATTTTCAACATGAATGGTGACTATCTAGGCTATTAATATAGAAGAGTGACATAAAATGTCATAGCCACCTGTTGTGTCAACTACTAGCAGCCAATAATATATGTTAACAAAAGGCAAATATTCTTTAATTTATACATATATTTGTATATATGTATGTATGTGTGTATATATAGATACACGTGTATATATATGTGTGTGTATGTATATATACGTATACTGAAGATATAATTTGATTAGATGCAAATAATTTGATTACTGCAAAAAGTAAAATTCATTTCAATATTGTCATTGTCGTGAGCATTCAGATTCTGCTCATGAAGAACTTAAGCAGGTGAATGACTTTATATGAGAAGGAAAATGCCACAATACACAGGACAATAATATGTAAAATGATTTTGTACTTAAGTCTTTTTTTGAAAGTCATTATATTGAGACATGAAATAACTGATACAATATTTTAAGAATGCTTTCCAGCACAGTTGAGGTAAAGATTCAGTCCTAGTGATGTTAGTTCAGTTTAATTATGAAATCAAGAAAGAATTTTGGGGATCTCTACAGAAGCTGTGAGATTGGTCACTGTTAATAATATTTTAAATTCAGCATCCCAATTTGAATGGAATGTTTTAAAAAGACAGCTCATCACTTGTTCTTTTAAAACAGGAATGCTTTTGGAAGTTGATTTTGCCATCCACTTAAGATAGTACTATGCCTGTTCTGATGCCAGGATATGGTATCATGAGTAGCAGTGTGGGATCTGTGTCAGATTCCTTATTGCTTCTTTGGCTTTGAAGTAATCAGCAATCAAGTTTGTGCTCAGGAAGACGATGGAAGCACTCTTTTGCAAGGAAGGCAAACTTCTTCACCTGCAGAAGGCACAAGCACACCTGCCAATGCAATGGAGCTGTACAGTATGCAGGGGACCAACTGCATCTGAAACACTTCTGGGGAAATGTCCACTCTGTCCCACCCCAAATATTTTCCTGCCCAGAATTTTTGGGGAAAGGCAATGTATTCCTTAAAAGCAGAATTGAGCAAAATAAACCTAAGAGGACATCCATTATATTTTAAAACTATGTTCCTGATGCCACTACTTTGATTTTTTACAGCAATGAAGCACCACATTTCAGCTGAGAGAAGGAAACAGTGCATTTACACCAGACATTAATTAGGACTTCAATGTACTTGAAACTAATTTTAAGAAGCATGTATATATGTACTATGTTTTTCTGCTTGCAATTGCTCTCTGGCCTAATTTCAGTTAATGACCTTTAATTGTGAAAAGTAAACTGAGGGCACACAGACGTAATTGTGCTTGAGATATGCTAGTAATATTCTGTAGAGAGAATGTTTGCATCTTTTCCAGCTCTTAGCATGTTTTTACAGATATGCTCCCAGAGATTACAAAGTTGTTTAAGTGCAATTTAAATTGGTTTCAAGACAGTTCAGGCTGATGGACTGTAGCACAATCCTTGGGCTGACAGTATTTGAGCCCAGAAAACCAGGATAGCTCAAGCTCACACATGAAGCAGAAATGTACACCGCTCTTGGGGTACTCATGTAAGATTTGGAGACTCTGAGACAGAGAAAAGTAAAAGTCCCTCCAGATTGCTGAAAGGAATTATTTTTTCCAGCAGCTAATTCTTGTTACTGAGGGAAACTGAATTGCTCCCTCTACACTCACAGTTGCCCAGCTATGACCAGGTAACATTTTTCCACTGATGGGACTCCCTGAGGACTTTTCCCAGAGTTCCATGCTTATTTGCCTTGCAACCTCCACAAAAATAAACAGAAACTGCTATGTGGCTGTTTAAATGTGAGTCTTGAGGAACTGCTTTCTAATCTTCACAGTACAATAAGGGAATGTCAGTGCTACAGGAAGATAAATGTGCTGTGGCTGAGTTTCCCTCGTTTTAGCATAAAACCTGTTTTTTTCCCTTGTACTTGTATCACATAATCATGAGGGAGAAATGGATGCTGTGGGCATCACTTCCACAGCTAAACTCTTGAATATCTTACAACTTAATACAGAAAATGCATATTTGCTGTGATTTTATTGTCTCAATGCAGTTATTTAGACTTAGCTGAACACTGTATTGAATTATCTCTTGCAAAAATAACCCCCATTTGTCTGACATCCAGAAACTTGAAGAGGTTACTTGCTGTCTGATGTCATAGTCAATTACTTTTTAAAAGACAATTTTACCAGTTGGTACTTTGCTAACTGACCGTAGCTGCCCTCTCCTTGGAGGCAGCCTCCTTAGATCAGCTCTGAAGTTCAGGGTTGGGGAGCATATGCACCTTATCTGCTAAAAATAAATAAATGGCATCTCCACACAAGATTTACCTGGTGATTTACATAAAGGCTGTGATAGGAGGTTTATATCTGCCCTTATTTAATCACTAAACTTTTGTCAAGATCCCATTCCTATTAAAATTTTAAAAGCCAGGAGGGAGAAGTATATTTTAGCATCATGAAACATGTAATTCCTTACATTTCATTTCAAAGCAAAGCAAACATGGGCCCTGTCACTCATTTATTACAGGGAGATAGTGTACAATAAATGGCATGAAATTAAATTTGGGAGTGAAAACTGTCCTAAAAACCAGTGGAAATCACACGGATCCAGCAAGGCTAGTAAAGAAATAGGCACAATTCCAAACCACTCCGAGGTCTCTAACATCATCATTTTGAGGCCTGTGCCAAGCTATTTCAGACCCTACACAGTCCAAGACTAAATGTTTACACAGGAACATTTGGAAAGATAAAACCCAAGTAACATGACTATGTAAACCACATGAATCCCTTTCTACTCTGTTTAAAATCATTTATTCTGAATCACAGAATTAACACATTGGGATTTAAAGTAACAAAACTGACTTCAAATTCCACCTTCAGATGAATCTTTTTGTGTAAAAATAAGCCATGATTTATAACTGATACATGAAAGGCTGCCTTTTGACTCCCTTGGCTTTTTGCCTGAAAGCCTGAAAGCAGATGAAAAGGTGTTAAAATTAATGAGTTAAAAAGTATCCTGCCTATTTTTAGAAATGGGTAAGATTTACTCCTGGTATTACAGATACAACATTACTGTCACTGTATTGATTGTTTGCAAGGTCATTCTAATGTTCTGTGTCACAGAACATTTTTTAAATAGAATTTGCATTTAAAATTTATTCTGGCTATCTGCCTGAAAGTAATGTACTTAAATTTATCAGATGAGGGTATTTCCAGAAAGCATGCACTGCTATTTAATTATTTCATATCTCCAACATGTAATCATTTTACAAGGCAACTTCATCTCCAGTCAGCTTACAGAGAAATGGGAGAATCCACTGAAAATAGCAACACTATTCATTGTTGCATGAGAGACTGTGGTTGAATGGAGTGACCTGTTGTGATCTCTAAACTCAGGGGAACAGGAACTCATAACAGGATATGTAACCAAATATTGACCTGTTAATGAAGTCTGGAAACTTTTGAAATACATAGTGATTTAATTAATGCTTTGTATGATAAGGATACACATTTTAATGAAAAAAAAATGCAATAAAGTGTTAAGTTAAAAAAAAAAAAAGCTAGCTGAATAGAATTTACATTGCTTTCCTCATAGCTTGCACATATTATCAATAGTCATATTGAGTACTTTATGCCTTTGGAAAGTAGGTAACTTATTTTAAGAACTCTTCTTCA
The DNA here is from genome assembly GCF_026979565.1 of Vidua chalybeata. Lineage (NCBI taxonomy): Eukaryota > Metazoa > Chordata > Aves > Passeriformes > Viduidae > Vidua > Vidua chalybeata. The sequence goes on along the minus strand of NC_071536.1, from coordinate 15,331,010 downwards.
TATCATTCATATTTTTAATATGCCATAACACACTGTAGAGTTCCTCTTTTATAGGACTCCTACTTAGTCACATGGGGAAACGATTCAGACACAGCATGAATATGAGTCTGCACTGTTCGGTGACATATAGAACTACACTGCACTTTGGTAGAACTGCATCTCAGGTGATATTTCTGAGGGAGCTTTGTGATATCACAAAAACAATAGTGACATTATAGAGTTATTTCAAATTTCAGTGTGTATTCTTCCATCTGGTAAATCACAAAATGAAGTGTGAAGTATTTCTACATGAAAAAGATGTGATCTCACTATTAATGTCAAGAGACAGTTCCCTGTTGATGTTCTTGGCATGTTGGCCTTATACTTAACAAAAGAGCAAAAGGTAAAAACTTTCATTAATTATTATCATTTTTTATCAACTAAACCAATATTTTTTTCTGTTTATTTTGGTTTTGTCTTCCATTTTCACAAGACTAAGTTTATATCACAATAATTAGAGAGAAACATTTTCTCTGCATTATCATTTGACAGTACTTAGTCTTTACTTTGTTTCAGCTTTTCCCTTTTTTTATAATGAGATGTCTCCTACGATTTTTCTTAAACTTTTTTCTTCAATAGCAACAAAAAAAAAAAAACAAAAGTGTTTAAAATCAGAGCAAGATCTGACTGCCACAAAGCTTCAGAAGGTTTATAAATTGTTAACATTATTGCAAATGCCTGGAAAAAAACCCTCTTCTAAGGCCCCTAGTCCTATAACCTTCTTATAAGTGCAAATAGAAGTGCCAACTTTGGTGCAAGTTGGTCAAGCACACTGGCTGCCACAAAGTTCACCTCAATAAAGGGATAGGCAGACATATTTAAAAGGAATTTGACAGGGTGAAAATAAGGAAATAAATTCCATGAAAATATAAAGAAAAATACTTCAAGAAATATGGTACTAAAAATCCTCTGTGTGACTGGGTTTATAAATCACATGATTTAATTAGCATCATTTTATGAGCAATGAGAAGGATACCACACACTCTGGCTGGAGTATTTACTTCTCCCAAAACACCTGCAGATGCAGTTTCCAGATACCTCCGTTTAAGGCACCACTTTGTGCACTTGTGCTGAATTTTGTGCTCTCTCTTTCTTTGGCCTGGGAAGTTCTATTTATTGGAATTTTTTCTGAATAAAAAAAGCTTCATCTACATTTAATGGTTTCAGGTCACCAAAATCAGATTGAATCTCTGTTTTGTCATAAGTTTTAGGTTCACACTTCTTAAAAAATACTGTTGTTAATGGCTATTATAAAAGCCATACTGATGTTAACGGCAGACACAAACAATGGCTATTGTTCTTAAAATTTCTTGCTGTGTGTGAAATTTCATTAAAATTGTCTTTACAGTAGGTTTTTGGTGAAAAAAAGAATAACCTGATATAAAAATACACAAAAATTTCAATTCTAGGCACCGCCAAAGCACAGAGAAGAGAAGCAGATTTTGGCAAAAGCCACAGAGTGACTGTTTCTGTTAAACACAACTGTAAGCAATCATTGAAGCCAGTTGGTAGCTAAACGAATGGTTTAAATTTATCCATAACATAAATCCATAATGTGCTCTTGACAAAATTTAAATAATATGCTTAACATCAATATATAACCATGTTTAGTTCACATGAATGAGACTTTCCTTGTTTCCATCAGCAGAAACAGAAACAGATACTTTAAATATCTTCAATCAAAATATATAAACAAGAAATGTTAACATTAGTCTAGAAAGTGAATCTTGTAAAGAAAAAAGTAATCAAGAAAATTTTAAATTATGCTTCTGCCTAAAATAGATCCCTGTGAGAAAAGAATCAACTAAACATCCTTTTTTTCAACTGACCCCCAGAGGGACTTCCATCAAAATAATTATTGGACATAACTTGCTATATGGGAACTTACGCAGGAGTTATTTCTGTGATGACTGCAAGAAAAACTTGTGAATGTTTCTGGGAACATGATAGTTGAAGTCAAAAATAAAATTATTTTTTGGGTGGTTGGTTGTTATCAGCTGTGAGTTTCTTTCTGAATACAGCTCAGAGTGAAAGAGCTGACTAAAGGAATGTTCTTGGATCAAACTGGTATTTTCTCTATTCTGTATTTCATTTTAATTTTCTGCTTGTATGAGAAAACTTGTCTGTGATATATAGCTGAATCCATTCTTAAAATACAGAATTGAATAGCCATTGATAAGTCACATGGTTACAGAATAGAAGCAGATATGAAAGGTAAAATCATATAACAGAAAGCAGTCAGAAGAAAACATGAAATTAATATTATTTCATGAAATCTATCTGCTTCCTCAGGAAATGCTTTTACTTTGGATACCAGGGAGGTGGGACAGGGCAGTATCTTTTGGAAGAGTGTTGCCTATTAATAATACTGCTGGAATAAACATATAAACTTATAGCTAACAGTCCAATTTGAAGGCCTACAATATTTTGATTTTTTTTCAGTTATTATCACAACCTTTGCATTTTTCCTTCAAGTGTATGTTAATGCATATGAAAGATGGAAACTCATTGCCTGTATCTCTTTGTACCTTTGTTTGCCCTGTATTGCAGTACTTATCTACAGCACATGGGATAAAGCCAGCCAGACACTGGAGAAAAATACAGATTTGATGAGTTCATCCTGTAGTATTAAAGCAGAGGTAGAAAATTGCATCTTGTTTCCTTTTATTCATTTAATCCCTGTAAAATTCAGTTCCATACCTACTGGAGTATTTTGTTTGTTTTCTGTAGGACCCTGTGGGAGAATCTATCCATCATCCAAACTCACATACGACACAACCTGAATAAACACAAGTTGGATTCACCAGAAGATTTGCCAGCGATGCAATAAAATATACTGACACTTCCTCACATACAGTTGCCATGTCCTATGTGCTTTGCCTTTATAATTTACCTTCTGGGAAAAGTAATATGTAATAAACCTGTTGCAGGTAGCAATAAATTAGTAAATGCAGAACTGATTCAGAGTGGCTGTGTCCGCCCATTTCTAGCCCAGATGTTCTGCTGAAGATTTAGAGACTGTTTTGCAGGCTCTCAGCCTCTGAGTTGCATTCTTATACAGAAGTGGAAACAGTCCTTTTTTGCATGTGCCCCTCTGAGCTTTTGTTTTTCCATTCCTCCACATTCCTCCCACATAGAGCCTGTCCCCTGCACAGCATGTCCATGTGCATAGATTGGAAGTGGTATTTAATCTGCAGCACAATATTGCTTCTGGTGTATTATAGCTTTCCTGTAAAGCATCTTGTAATATCTTTACTGGGGCTTCTAATTATTTCAGTATTGTATTGACTAAGTCATCAGAAAGTACTTTTATTTTATTGATGAACTCTTGCTAGATTAGAAAAGCATCATTTTTTGTGGTCTGAAGGGCTAGTTTGGTCTATCACGCTAGACTTATCCTGTCATCAATAATTAATCCTTTCCAGATTAGCAGTAATTCAACATTGAGTACACAGAAGTTCAAGCTTTGAAATTCATGTGGCTCCTCAGCTCTTCAGAATAATATATTAATTAGGTTAAAGAGCACTGAAGACAAACTATTTAGTCCTTGCAGTCTTATTTCCTTCAGTTTTCATATCTTTAAACTGAAAGTATAGTTGTGACGGGTAATGCTTATAGCTTGAGGACAACCTTGTCTAACATCACCATTGGCATTTCTATTAATGGCAGACAGCAATCTTTCTGACCAGATGAAAAAAATGTTGCATTTAAAACCTAATATGCAGCAAGGGCAACCAAGCAGTGACAATGGCCACTGAGAATTTGGAGACCCTGTGAGTAGCTCTTTTGTACCTGTTCTTAGAGGGCACTGAACTGTAGAGCAGTAATAGACTAAAGGAAACTCCTAAAGAGGCTAATCCTATTTTACTGTGCAAAGTGCTTATAAATTAAGGGCCAGATCTGTGGAGACATAGAGGTGCTTTAAGTGTCTTCTACCTGCATTTCAGCACTTAGGCCTTCATTGAGATAGATGGGAGATTTCAAGAAATAAAATTAGGCTGTGTAGTAGCTTCCTTCAGTGCAGCATCAACATTACCAACATATTCATTACGCATTATTTTAAAACATCTCGGTTAATGTGATCTGCTTTATACATCTATAATGGCAGAAGCATCAAAAGCAAATAAGCAACACAAAACTAACTGCAAGTAATTACATTACTTCCTGGTCTGATGATGAAGGAAGTCCCACAGGCCACAACAGATATACAAAGAGACCAACAAAACCTGTAAATGAAAATTCTTCTCTTGTGAGAACTCCCACTAATTTTTCTCCTGTCAGAAGTGCACACAGCACTCTTGCTGCCTGATTTTTAGTTGTGAACACTCCACAGTCTGAGAATATCCCGAACTGTGACATTTGGGAGTCACCAACAAAAAAGCAAATTTGCTCTGGGTCTCCACGTTCTTTGCTTCCCAGAGCACCAGCACAGCTCTAGACAAATGTGATACGTCATACCTGTAGGTGCAGAACAGTTTCTCTGTTGGTTTATTTTGGTTTTGTAGGTCATGGTGCTATTCTCTTACACAACAGAGCTAGGTAATTGGTGCCAAACTGGGAGGAGAGCAACTTTGGTCCCTAGCTGAGCCAATTCACAAACTGCCACAGAAAGGATTTCTTTTACCTTAGTTTTTAGTAGCATGACCTGTTGTGATAGTCCATGAGGACTGGTATTTATTGAGCTGGGTCCTGCTCCTGCTGCCTCTGCTTGATAGACATCACAAGTAATGAATGGACCCAGTGCATGACACTTCACTGTGTGCACTCCTGGATGCTTTGATGGTGAAAGGACTCCTCATTTCACATCAGCTATAGGAATGCCTGGGATTCACTTTTTCATTTGAATGAACACACAGAGTATCTAAACTGCCTTTTAAAATTCCTTGGATATCACAGTCCTTGGATAACTGCCATTGCCAAGGACAACACAGGTCCTATTCCAGTCTGAGCAGTTTTAGCTTTACTGTTGCCTACCTGAATCTGTTACATCCTGCTTGGCACTTGTCTGCAGCACACAGACAGCACATACAGATGTAAACTGGTATTTGCACGTAAAAAGCTGCTACATGTTTCCTCTTCCTTAATAGTTAGCTATTCTGCTGTATCTGACGAATGTTGTCATATACCTAGTGACTCTCTTTAAGCAATTATATTCTCAATTAGATGTAAGGTGCTAATACCTTTTTCTATGCTGGAATGGTGTGTAAAGTCAAAGAGAGCTCAATTCTAAGCAAACCTCTGGTTTTATGGTCATTATGTGGGTGACTACCCACAGTGCATCCTCACAATGAGAGGGCTGAAGGGAGCAGCTTCCTGTACAAAGATATTTCTGAGGTAAACTGGCAAAGATAAGCATGTAAGAGGTAGCTGGCTGTAGCTTGCAACTTCTGCTGAATTGTGAAGGCAGTGGGAGCTGAGACCATCTTGCAAAGATGACTTTTCAGTGTGCTCTTGGAGTGGGAACCAAAGAGCTCGCATGCCCTGAACACCAAAATGCGTTGCCCTGTGTGATATAATATACTGATACTGAAGTAGCACATAATTTAATGCAGCGAACAGCTCTAGATTCACAGCTGAACAGACCTGTAAAGAATCACATTATTGTGCACAAAGGAAACTGGATGATATGAATATGATCTGACACAGCTGACAAAACCTGACAGTATATATCAAGCTAATCATGCAGAGAGCGAGTATAGGCAGTTTTCAGGAAACAGGCTTTTGTCATTTAGTTATTTTCCAAAATGCTGCATAAAAGACTATTTTTGACCTTTTTCCCAATTCCCTGAAAGTTATGGAAAAATCTTCTCTGATTTCATGAATTTTTGGATCAGGCCCAGAGCTTGCAGTAGAGTAGCAATTTAGTCTGAAGGGCACTGTCAAAGCCATGCGGAGGCAGTGGGTTAGGATAGATGGAGAGATTCAGACAGAGCAGAGATTCATAGGGAGAATTATTAATGTGAATCTTGCAAAGGCCCTTCTCCACTGTGCATGCCTCTGTTTAGCAAGATCAATCACTCACTTCCACATCAACTGAATCTGTCCAAGACTAGGAAGATAGTAATAATAAATAATTAGCATTTACATCACACCTTTCATCTTCAAAGCATCTTACAAACATTCACTAATTAATCCTCACAACAGTCTTGTGAGTTAGGGATTTTCAGCATTCATTAAGAACTCAAAAAATCTACAAAGTAAAAAAAAAAAGGCAGCAAACTCCCCCTTCTCTGACTATATGAGTGTTTACTCAAAATATGGCTTGGGAACACTTTTGTACCAGTAGTTCTTACATTCTCTAAAAAGTAAATACATATAGTAGCCTCGTGAGTGGAACATAAGGTAAAATAAACCCTATTAAGTCTTTGTCGTCATAAAATTAAATACATTAATTTTGAAACAATTATACAGCTACTTCATCCTTTTTTTCAAAAGCACAAACTTTGGAACCACATAAGCATACAGGATGTGTACCTCGAAGTGCTGACCAGTTTTATGGTTGTGCAGCGCCAATCAAAAACATGAAGTTATGAGGTGTCTCCTTGGGTTTTTTCCCCTAGAAACAAGGAACTATCAGTTCAGGTTATGGGATGTGATTGGGGCTGAGAATCCACAGAGTCCTCTGTTTTCACTTTCTTTGGGGCTTGAGTGGACAAGAGTTATAACCAGCTAAAAGAGGAAGTCAAGGAGGCTTCTCCAGCTATCAAACATAGTTGTGCTCTGAGTGTAGACTCCTGGTTAAGACCAGTAGGGCTGAGGAGGGCAAAAATAATACACCTACTTTTGGAACTACCTCATTTCCACAGGAACCCTGGCATATCAGCTTAACCTTCACTCAAAAAGTATTGTTCTGAGAGGCCTAAGGAGATAAATTACTTTGCATTTTCTTTCCCATTTAAATCTTGCTTCTAATGAGACTATTGCAAGACCACATATTTGAAGTGAAAGGTGCCAGTGGGTGGTTATCTTCAATGTCTCAGTTTCCTTTTCTGTGCTAATGGCAGAGACAGCTCACATACCCCATAACTGGTATGGTTCTGCCTTTCAGGGACTCGTGTGGTTACACAGGAGACAAAGCAGTATTTCCTCCTGAAACTATGCAATATTTAGCAGTCCTGGAAATGGCGTCCCATCTGCCTTGGTGCAATCCTCTGGGATGTCCTGTCCTGCAGCTCCAGGCATGCTCAGGGAGCAGAATCACGCCAGGAGTTTTGCAGCAAAAGCTTTAGACTTAGTTATAAGGACATGCGATGAATCCCCAACTAATTGCAACTCAAGATCATAAAGCTCATTTCCAAAAGTTCTCCTGCAGAATATATCATATAATTGTACCTACAATCACAATTCTCAAAGCTGACAAACTTAATTTCTAAGTGCTTCCCACATCAGAACTATATCAAAACATGATTTATTTATTCTCAGTTAAAAACAGTAAAATTATTCCAGTTTGACTGGAGAAAAACTGCATTCATCCTCAAGCACTAGGTAGAAATTAACACCCTTTTGGTGAACTCAGTTGATGAAGTTTCAACATCTGGAAAGTGCATGTGGTTTGGCAACTAATTCTAATAATTTTACAAGTTCAGTGATTTTTTTCCCCAGTCCATGGATATTCTTTCCAAAAAAATCATGGCAGCATTTTGTCAAAGATGTGGATTTTTTTTCATTTTACAAATATTTTCAAGTAAAGCAAATTGGACAGTTTGTATTCAGCAGCAGAACTCATTTCGAACAATACATAGGTAATGGAGCAAAAGATGTATAAGGTAAAAACATGTGCTGAACATATGTAGTCCTCTGATGCATGCCAAACTTAATTAAAAATCAGACCCTAATTTGCTGTGGGATCTAGACAGCATACCAGTTTGTCCAGATGTTTATAAATGAGAAAAATATATTCTCTATTGTAAGTCTGCATATGCAGACTCTGGGAAACTATTGTCCAAGTGTTTTACACTCTCAGATCCTTAAATACAAACATTCACATTGTTGAAGGTAGAGTTTATAAATCCTAAATACAATTGAGACCCTCTGAGGATTGCTCAATTCATGTGAAAGAGATTCAATGTAAAGCCATGTATGGAAGGCTTAATAAAACCCTCTGAGAACAGAGGTCCTTAGGCTATTCAGCAGGAGTTTGTCAGCCTTTCTTCTGAAGTACAAGGCAAGCCATAAATTCAGATTGTCCAATACTACTTTTGTATACAGCATGAAAAATAGAGGAAAAAACCCATTCTTCTAATACTTAATTTTTGTACTCATTAATGCAATTGTGATTCTGGAATTTAGTTACTAGTCTTCATGCCATAAAAGATTGTTAGTTTGATAAAATAATAACAAAGGTGGGACTCATAACTAGTAGTGTTTATTGAGTATAGTGTAAAATGGAAGATTCCTGACCGCTGTGTAAAACACTGTCAAAATCTGATGCAGTGTTTTGTATTTTTTGGGCACCTCCACTGTCAAACAGAAAACTCAGTAACCCTGTACCAGCTTTAACTTGCATGCAGACAAAGTTTTGTACTTGTTAATGCAATGAATTTGATATTTAACAAACCAAATTATTTTATTTATTACACTTCACATTTTTAATACCCTCTTTGCTACAAAACTAGTTTCTATTTAAGAATGTTTAAAGCAGCCAATTCTCCCCTCTCCTTTCATTTAATATTTACCTCTTTATATTGTGAATAATATAATAGTACTGAAGTTAAAAATAAAGGCCTAAATGATGGCTCAAAATTAGTCATGTGTCCCATTAGCAGCAGGGAGTTCCTAATTTAAGACCAAGTCTTGGAATGATGAGAGACAGCTAATGCTGAGACCTCTGCTCTGCACACAGTTCAACTAGCTCCACTCTTCCCTTGGGCTTTCCACAGCTCTATATCCAGCCCTCTGCTTTGCCTTTTACTCAGGTTGTGAACTCTTTAAAAATGTATCTACTGTTATGCTTCTAACATTCAGCAGAAAGGCATCGTCTTTCTTGGCTGTCTTCTGGGCAATTAAATAAAATATGTAAAATTTGTAAAATTGGTCCTGTATTTCTGGGGAAAGGACTCTTGGTAAAGAGAATTTCTGTGTCCCCTTTTGACTGTGAGAAACATCACAAAAAGACTCTGCATGAAGTCACAGATTTTTTTGTCATGGCATAAATATAATGAAAACACGACAGATTTTAACTTGCCAATAATAATATTGTAAGCCAGAAGCAGCACTTAAGCAACACTGACTATAATAAAATGTGCTGAAAGTTTTCAGAGTATTAAATAACTTGATAATTTCTCAATATGTCTGAATACCTTTTTCTACATACTTTGTTATGGATCTCTCATGTAAATGGATTAATTCACTAATGTTTTTTTTTCACACAGTTACTATTAACAAACACACTTTAAATATTTTTCCTGTTATTTTAACCATTATTTAACTCTTTACAATGGTGGAATTCTATGGTCTATTGTGCCATTTCCTGGTAGACCAAAAATGCCACCACCATTTCTTATTTTGTCTTCAGGACTAACTGACAATTGCTTCTGCTGGTCTATGTGTGTAGTAGAGCTGGGTGGAGACTCAGCTCAATTGATCATGACAGAAGAAACTCTTGCCTTGAAGGTTTTCCTAACAATTGTCTGTGCAGTAATGAGCAAAAGAGGGAAAGAAAATAATTTTTTAAAAAGCAGGTAAAATTCTCCCAAGGCCACTTGATCCTCTCACCTGACATTTAATAACTTGCACCGAAGGGATATTGGTGCTTGTATGTCATCTTCTGTTAATTAGTTATTTTTCTTTTAATTATAAATGAGTCAAGGAAAGGCAAACCTTGCTTTGCACAGTTGCAGCTGTTGAAGTCCCATTTTGATGTGCAATGCTCACACTGTAACACCTGCATTGGTATCAGCAAAACACTCCACTGTCAACAGATAGCACTTTGGAATTTCTCCTTAGGTTTAATGAGAGCAGAATCCTGCTTTATCTCTCTCACTGTTTTTGTGTGATGCTGAGATGATTGTTAAGATGATTGCTTAATAATTGTTTCTTGAGACTTAATTTAATATTAAATAGAAGAGAAAAATGAACAGCACATTCAAGAAAAATAAGATTATAAAAACAGGTCTGAAACACTTATTGTCTGGTTCATTATTAATATTTCTTCTATGTTTTCATAGTATACATCTTATTAGGTATTTTTCATTGCACAAAATTTTAGGTTTAAGTATCATAAGCTTAATGAGAAGCAATATTTTTCCTTACACTGTAGATATCCTGCCAATGACTCTGAAGAGCTGTTAAAAGAAGCCGACAAGGAGTATGTCCTCTTCTCTAAAGTTAGGAAGTAGATTCCACACATGAGGAGCTCAGGCATTCTGACAAGGCTACACAATCAGCCAGTGTTGGTGGCTGTGGATTAATACTAACTTCTGATTCCAATGCAATTGATGACTATTTGAGGTGGTCTCAATGGCAAGTGAGAACTGAAGCATACTGATCTAATTCTCTGTAAAATCTGCAAACAACATCTATACGATATATGAAACTATAGGGTTTGAATCAGTTGATATGTCAAAGAACATGCTAAAGCCAAGACATATCTTAGAAAGTAAATAGTGGATGAATGTATTCATACATCGGTAAAAACCTGAGGATCTTCAATACTGAAATGCCAACACAAAGTGTTGAATTTTGAGACAGAAACACTTAATAGCTAGCTTGCTTTCACCTAGAATCATTGCTATTAGTGGCAAACCATGTTATTTGTTAATTTTTTTTCCCTTATGATTCCCCAAGAGGGAAGATAATAATTCATTGGTATTCCCTGGTATGGACTGAGTTTTAATATTTGCAGTCAAAAGAATAATTTTTGCAAGAGAACAAGACTTATCTCTTCCAAAGGTTCAGTATTCTGTCAAGTGGTATAATTGCTGTCAAATCATGATGTCACCTGTCTCACCAAATTAAGTAGTGAATAATAAATCTGCAAACATCAGTACTGTAACAGGCTTGATTCATGTTCAGGTAATTGCACACATACTCATTTACACTCGCATGTTCCTGTTTGGAAATACGCAGCATAGATATATGATCTGCAGGAACAAGGGAAAGGCAATATACCTAGGCAGAAACAATTCAGATACTTCAAACTGTGGTTAATATTTTTGTCTGACTACTGGAAAATCTTCCAGCACACACTTTTCCTTGACTGCAAAATCCCAGAAAGTGAGGCACTCTTACACCATTTGAAGGGGCTGCACAGGAGGGCCCAAGGATGGGAATTCACAGCCAAGAGGGCGTATTTTGGACACAGTGACAATCATGCCTTCTACCATTAGCACAGTGAGAAAACAGCTTGATGGGAATCTTTAGCTGAAGCAGCAGAAGGACAAATAAATCCCCTGGGGAAAACAAGAATGAACAGAGCAGAATATAATCCCAGAAATACTGGAGAGGAAAAATTTAGCTAGCTCTCATTTAACCCTTTGATAATCCATCGTTTAAGAGTGAGATTTTAGATCATGACGCATTATGGATCTGAACTTTATCTGTCAGATAAAGCTTCTATTTCCTTGCAAGATCTAAAAAGGTTAAATTGTCTCACCATCTGTATAATTTAAAATTGTTTGAATCTTCAACACTAGTTCTACAGCTGTCTCACGAGAAATTCAAACACAAAACATATACAAATAAAATCTTAAATTTTTATGCAGGTCCTACCTAGAAGTTTTTGTAAAGGAATGTTAACAAAGCTATGAGCTATACTTATCATTGGAAGACAGCTTTCTCACATCTTTTAGAGCTGCAAAGAACCACCTGTGTGCCCATGGCAGTATGCCAGAAACCAACTGCATGATTTACGCCCACCAGCTTCCTCTGAACTGTGGGAGTGTAACCTTAACCACCATCTTCTTGCACAAAAGATCCTGAGAACAAATTTTTTTTTCTTCCCCCAGAAGAGCACACTGAATGAAATATTAAACATACTTCCTGCCTCCACATTCTCAGAGCCTGACAGGGATAGGATCTTTTTAGGAAAGCAACTACTATTTTTCTTGCAAATTGAGAAATGCTAGCTTAGTCAACAATTCCTGTGCTACAGTAAGAGTCTGACTATATACTGTCAGCTTTGTAAAAGTAGTTAGACACTTAAATCTCAATAGTATTAGAGCAATTAGGCATCTGAAGATTCAAACTTTGGCTGTTATGCTATAGCTAGTCTTAATGCCCAGTTCCAGAGCTGAAATAGTAAACTGCTACCCTGGACATTTTAAGGATCCATTCTACTAGAGGGTTTGTTTGTGAAATGTTGTTTGCATTAGACAATAATTAATTTTATACACAGTTATAGACCCACATGGAAGAATTTATGAAGCATTGTAGTATCTAATAAATAAAAAAAACAACCCTGTAAATAGTTTATTTAGGAGAAAATGTAAAAAAAAAATAGTATGACAAACCATTGTCACTACTAGAATATCACCCACTAATTAATAGATAGTTCTCAAAATCTAAAATGTTTATAAAATATAGGTAATAGCAATGCATAAGCTAATGTGGATTCTGGGGCTAGACTTTCTTTTCAGATTTTGGGCTGTGTCTGAGTATCCACACAGCATCACCCACAGCTAATTCTTAAGAGTCCTTTCTTTAATCCCTGCATAGGTTCTAGGGGGAAATCTTTTCCCATAGGTAAAGAAGGGATCATATTTTGTCTCTTGGTTCTCAAAATAAAAGCTCACTCACAAGTCTCTAAAACAATTTCCTCTAGAAAGAATCCAGATGGCAGATTAACCTATTTATGTGGTGTTCTGTATAACTCTCTGAAGACTTGCAACCAATTACTTTTCATACTTCTTCTTTGTGCAGTTCACTCTTACAAGGAGATGCTCAAGCTGGCTACAAAGAAATGTATGGATCACGGGAGCTCAGCATTGTGATGCTCTTCCCAGCTGTCTGCAGTGCTAATGTCTCTCTCTGCCCTTCCATGGTTAGAATAAGACTTAGCAAATACAAGTCATTCTCTTAAAATTAGAAAGAGTGAGGGAACTACCTGTAAACAATGATTCTGGTTTTTAATTATATCTAGTAAAACATGCTGCTTTTTAACAGTGTGGGATCCTGGAAATGTACTAGATTTTGTTTCTCTGATCAAATTTTGCAAAATTACATTCTCATACTACTCATTAATGCAACAAAATGAGGACACTTGCTCACTTGAAAAGTCATTGTATGCCTTCTCACCTGTGGCCTAAAAAACTATTGCAAGAAATAAAATGCACAGAAGCTGTTCTTAACAGATACTAAGTTACACAGACCCTATTCATTGCAAGCAGATTCAGCAAGCAGGATAGTTTAAAACATCTGCAGTTGTCCTACACATTTTCCAACAGTTTACACTATGGCATTTTATCTGCTTTTATCTGCCCTGATTTTCCACTCAGAATATTTCCATAGCTCAGTTTACTCCCAGCGTTTTCAGGACTCGGTCAGAGTCAGATTGTGTTTCGTTCAGTGCCTGTGCCCAAACCCAGCAGCACTGCTAAGCACAAGCTCCCATCTTAATGCATCAACTGGTTCCAGCTGGCTCTCACTGGGGACCCTTGGAGGAACATGCTGCCTACAGGAGCTGGGCACTGACTATGCTGCAGCCCTTCCTGATACACTGCAGCTGTTGGTTTGCAGAGCAGGGCTCAGCGAGGCTGTTCCTCAGCCTCAGGAGGGAAAATATGCCAGTGCTTCCTGCAGGCACCACAGCAGTGCTGCACTGCTCTTACCTGGCATTTAAAATATTAAAAATACATTCTTATAAAAATACAAAACATTTTTATATTTTTAAAATATAAAAATATATTTTTAATGAAAATTTATCTAACAACCATATTTTATATATGTCTTCTGTTCTCATTACTGTCTGTAACAGTAGAGAGTTGTTTCATCTAGCCCAAGATGGCTTTGTAGGTTTTGTTTTCTGAGTGTACATTAGAGTTTTCTTCTATAGTTCTTTTCCTACCAGGTATAGGGATCTCACAGGTCACATGTGAAGATCACATGTGAAGAAGCTCATGGTTATTTCTTTGCTGACAGTGGGATTTGGTGAGGGGACCGAGGGGTGGACACTGGGGTAACAATAGTTATTGAGTATATCTTACCATAATTGGGCTTCACCAGTAAGACACAAAATCATTATGCCAAGAGTAACATGAGGGTGGAAGATGGGAATGTCTGTCACATCCCACAACCTGATTTCATCTTAAATGTGCTATTGGCCAGCTGTCGCAGTTGCACGTCACACAGCAATTCTGGTGTGCATTATCTCACTCTTCCTCTCATTCATTTCTATCTACAAACTGCACTTTCAGGTGAATGAAAGGCTGTTTCTTTGTTTCCATCATCAACAAAGGCTTCTGTCATGTAGCTGTTCCCTATGTTTTCTCCACAGGACAGCTCTCCCTAGATTCTGATTCTTGTCTAAGATGTTCAATTCAACTATGCAAACCAAGGAGGGTATTTTAGGATGCTGGTTTTTCTCACTGCTGGTTTCCTAGCCCTGTTTTAGCAGGTGTGTTTTTTTTCCAAGAAAAAAGACCAGATTTTATACACTGCAATACAAATTATTATACCACTCATTAAGTGGTACTACCAGGTTACAATAGTGCTTTATTGTAGAGAAAATTTAGGTAAGTTCATGCTGATGATACCCATGGGGAAAGAAAAGACAAGAATGTAGGAGGAGTTCAGGGATTATATAAAAACCTGCTCTTTTTTTCAATTATTAAATCATGGAGGCAGAGGGGAAGAGTGGAGAGAGAAAGAGAGAATAATGTGGTAAAAAGGGATGTTCCTGGTATTGGTCAGACCTTGTGCTTCCTTTTCTAGTTTGTATTTTGTGATCATAGCATTAGGTCTTCTTTAAGTTACATGGGTTTGTTATGAAGGTCAGGTCATATATTATTGTAAACAGCTGTGCTTGAACAACTGCTGGTGTTTGTAACTAATGGCTATATTATTATAGTAAGATATGTATTTAAAATATAACTGCAGTATTTTTTCTTTAAAAGCACATATCCAGCTCTAGGGATCTAATTCTGTACCTCTAGTTCAAAGTAAATCTTTGCTATTCCAAAGACCAAGCTCTTAATACTCACAAACTGCCTTTCAAAATATTAGTGTGAGAAGTTGAGTAAATAGTTTTCTGTGATTTACAGACTCTAATACAAATGTAAGTTTCCCCAAAGCTCCATGATCTGATACAATCAAGCAAGCAGCTTTTTTTGCTTATCTGCTTTTGTTAAAATTCTCTGCAGTAAATTCTTTCTAACATTCTCTGGCTGCAGCAGGGAAGAGAACCACCTGTAACAAGCCATCTAATCAGCAATAAACAACCCTACACCAATTTTCATGTGCAAGGTCCTTGTAATATCTTATGTCTTGCAAGTGTAAGAGCTCTGTTTCCACAAGGCTGCATGTTTAAAAGTATTTTCTGTAGTCTGCAAATCACAGGTAGAAATCTCAGCTTCTGTTATAGAACTGCATTTAATGATAACAGATGATGTCTTTGAGGTAGTGCATGCTTGATAAGCACATTAAGTGTAGCTGAAAAGAGAGATCACTTCCTAAAGCACTGTGCAAGATCCATCCTTCTGCAGATAATAATTGGAATATACTACTAAACCATATAGTACTTAAAATAGCATACAGATTTGAAAACAGAAATTATTTGATCAGTTTAAGGTGTCCCAAAATGGTCCTTGACTTTTGCACTGAGTGGCTGCACTGTAGTAAAGTGAACATCCCTGCTTTGTGAAATGCTTTCAACCAGTAAAGCTTGCAATCAATAAAGTAGAAAGTACAATCTAAAAGTACAGTGAAGTAAATATACTTGTAAATGTCTCAGTGAAATTTGAATTCATGTCTCAGTTGTAATACTCCATTTTGCACTGAAATAATCAGTGAGTCTCACATCAAAACATTAGGCCTTCTCCAAGCAAAAGAAAAGCTAGGGAAATTATTCACAAATGTTTGCATGAATTCTAAATTGCTTTTCTATTCAAAAATGTTCACACCCCTTTTGGTGATTAATCCTTGAACATTTGTGCTAATGGACATCTGCCCACACAAATGTTTGGCTTTTCACTAAGTGACAACTTATTTTATTTGCAAATAAGGTATTGGTGCCCCAGTAGGCACCCACCATCATCCAAAGAGTAGGAGCGCTGCCACATGATTTAGGTTCCTAATCTTATATCACGAGTTGTGAATAGGCAAAGATATAGTGGAATTAACAGTTGAGGAATACTACATGATTAGAAATGTGCTCTGGATAAGTGTTTGGCAAGCCAAACAAAAAAAAAAAAAAAAACACCAACCCAAAAAACCACCAAAAAAAAAAAAAACCTCCCAAGGAAAAGAGCCTCCAAAATCAATACAAAAACCCAACTCAAAACCTAGGCTGCTGTGAAAATAGGAAAAGGGCTGCTTTCAAAGGGCTGCTTTCAAAGTGACAGCATTGGTCAATGGTCAATGTGCTGATCCAGAGGCACAGGAAATTAGCTATTATCCCACTTTCAAATATTTTACAGCCTTTGAAAGACAGAAAGATTTTAAGAAAAAATTTGAAAAGGGGCATTGGTTGACAGATATCTTAAAAAGTTTTCAATTCTGAATGCTAAATAATTTCTTGAATGCAAGAACTTAAGACTTACTTGGCTCAACAAGCTATAAGGAGCAAGTAAATAGTGATTGCATATCTATCTGTGGAAAAATACCAAGTTGAAATTCTTTTTAAAATTCAATTTGAGACTTGAATTTGGATTGTTCTGGAAAAACTCATGCTCTCTCTAATCCACAGAAAATGACTCTATCTAGCAGAAGCTTTTGTTTCAAGGAATCAACACCTTTGGAGAAAAGTGTATCTTTTTCATCAAGGCTTAATCACAGAATTTTCAGCTGCAATTCTGAGTTTATTGGTAATTCTGTACATACATCCAACAAATAATAGATTTAAAACTTGCAATTTTGAGTGGCCAGATGTCAAGTAGTAATCTTTTTTTTTTTCCCTGAGGCACATCAGATCTCTAAAAATTTGCATGCTTAAACAGTTGTCTTATAGATAATCTAGTACCACTTAATTTCCTTCTTGACTGATTTCAGACACCAGGAAAGGTCAGGCCTAATAAGTGTTTGGATAGGCAAATTCCCAAAAACCTGACACAGAGCAGGTTGTGGTGATTCAGCATACTGGACTCACACCACAGCAAGGGCTGGTAGGTAGAACCTTCCATTTCAAGAGCTTGACGGCTTGGAGTCTCTGCTGTTACTGCAGTGTTCTTTGTTTTCTATATATTAGCTGTCACACTTTAATCAAACTTTCCCTGAGAAATAACAGCAGGCCTTATTCTGCCCAGGTTAAAACAGTCAGACTGATTTTAGTGGAAGTAGAATGAAATTATAAACCATTATACACCTAAGAGTTCCTGCATAATTTCAGTTTTGTAGATAATCTTTGCTTTTTGTCCCTAGTCATTGGGTAGTGTTATGTCCCTTTAAATGGCTCCCTCTTCTACCCTAGAGGTAATTGTGCAATAGATAAGGTTGTTTCTTTGCCATATCCAGCCTATGACACGCACTCATCTTTGCTTGGGGAGCTCTAGGCTGTTGTATCACTGTCACTCCTTCTATTGCAGACACAGTATCTGCTCAGTCCACAGCAGCACTTTTAGCTCCGTTTCAGTTGGGATAGAAAAGGAACACAAACAGAAGCTCAGAGAAAGCAAAGATATAATTACTATTCAGCCTGCCTGAATATGTCAGCAGCATTTACAGTATTCTACTCAATATATTTAGCAGAGTGAAGTTTGTGGATTGTTTTGCTTATTCTCACTTCACCTTTGTGAAGCTGCCTTGATCATGTGTCTCTCTCATTTAGGTATATCTAACATCCACAAATGTCTAATATTAAAGTGTGACAGGCAACCCTGCATTCTGCTCCTGTGTTATGGTGCTATCCACAACAGGGGTTGGACAAGCAGTTTTTTCACTCTTCCTTTTTTGCCAACCTTCCTTTTGGTGGCTGTTTTTTGTAATCAGTTTCTTTTCCTTCCTGCCCACTGCATAAACCCAGTATTGTGCAGTGAGGAGCAAGGGTGGCACAGACTGCTCCTGTGTGCCCCCCGCCACTCTAATTCTCTTGTTCATTAAAAGCTCCTATTGACTTTAAATCAGCTCCACAGGGCTTTGTGTTGACAGAAATTTGCCCAGAGATAATTCGGCTGAATTTTGTCTCCAGACTTCAAAGAATCTTGCACTTGTACATGTAGTTCAGACAGAATTATTGATAAAGTTGGAGTGGAATTAACAAAAAGGGCTGCTGGGTCACAGCTATAAATTCTGAACCTGTAATGTGTCATGGATATTGGGGTTTATATCTGATTTTACAGCTCTTAAAATCTTTATGAAACCAAGTCATATATATATTGTTTGCTATCAACTTTCTGCCCATTTTAAGATCTCAAAATTTACACAGAGATTTTTGTGTGCGTCTTTCCTACAGGTACTTCAGTCTGAAAATATTCATCACAGTCAAAAAAGATAATCCTAGACATTTAACATACAGGAAAAATAGTCACCCTTATATTGAATTATCTTTATTTTATTACATATAATAGTATGTATATTGTCTATGCAAACTATCTCCATCTTTTAAAAAGCTGGTCTTTTTTTTGAAATAAAATAAGTTTCCATGCCTGAATTTTAGTTTGTAAGTAGCCCTGGCCAGATTAGACTGCATTTTACACAGCAAAAGATTTTCAGCATTTGAATTAACAACCGAATCTGAATGAGTAGAGTGGGAATGGGGGCAGGGAAGGAATAAATTGCCTTAAAGATTTCATTTTAAAATGAAAACTTGAGGTATTTCTGAAATGTTGAGATGGTAGTTGAGCAATCTTAATCTCTGTTGAGAAATTCTTAAATAGGATATGTGTTTACAGCAACTCTTTCCTAGGAAAAATTGTTTCCAGAAATCACAATAGAAAAAAAGAAAGATCCTACAGACTTGTGCTGAGATCTATTTCTGAATCATGGGACAGGTGATTCTAAGTATAGCACCTACAAATTTTTACTTAAGGCTTCTGCTGTGGAGAGGATGGAAGAACTAGCCTCCTGGGAATAAATAGCACAAAACATTTGCTACAGCTGTGGGGAAATAAACTGGCAGTGGAGTGGGAATCTTCTTGGGGTTAATTGTCACAGAAGATTTCTACCATAAAGTCTTGCTAGTTAAATCTACCATAAAGTCTTGCTAGTTATATTTAATCTTGCTTAATGATTAAATATAGTAGCCAGACAGACCATTGCACACACTTAGCTTTAAGTCCACAAGACTTCTCCTGTGATGACATTTAAATGGTTTACTTAGATATTTCCAATTTTGACAACTTTGATTTCTGGGACAACTTTTTTCCAAAACAAATTTTGAAAATAAAAACCTCCAAACAACATCCCCTGCCAAAAATCTTAAAAATTCCTCTCCATGCCATTTGCTAATATCAAAACAGTGCTTTTAACTTAATGAGATATACTCTAGTTCACAGTTAAATTTAAATAGCATAGCATATTCAAATGGGGTTGACAGCTCATGGGATAACTCAGAGATTTTTAACTCCAGAGGTTATTTGATTTGTCTGACTGGGATGGGTAGAATCAACAGCTGGAAAGCCTGATGGGATTTTACCTCCTTGCTAAATGCTTTATTTTCACTTCCCGTCTGCTCCTCTCTTTCACACCACTGCTGCAAACGGAAAATTCACCCACAGCCTCGGGGTTTTCACAAGCAGGGGGAGATGCTGGGGAGAGCCCTCACATGGACTGTGCAAAGAGTGACACCCCAGACCCCGTGTGCTGCACCAAAGCCTTCAGCAATTATTTGCTTCTTCCTGTTTGCTTATTTGAAGAGTGGAAAACACACACATCGCCTTTAGGTGTGAACTCTGCCTCTGGGAGCCTGGCAGACAAAGACAGAGGGATGGGGAGAACTCAACACTCACACATGGGCGTAATACAGTTAAATTCTTCATTGTTTTTCCCAGACACATCTGGTTGGCAGTCCTCTGACACAGCTCTCAGTTTCCCCAAAGCAGAAGTGCTATCTATCACTGTAGGTCACTAACAGTCAGTCCTATCAATGTCTGTGAAAGTTGAGCTGGAGGAAAATGAACCCCCCCTCAAGGTGAATGATGTTTTACTGAGGTGCTGTTAGGCTCATTTTCCCTGTGCAACTCCAGTCACTTCTCAGTACATCACTAGATTTTCCTTGTGTCTGCCACAGCTGCCAGGTAAACCCAAGAACCCCCCAGCTGAAATCTGCCTCTATTATCCTAGGGCACCTGCATCACTTTGATCCCTCTTTTGTGACTATAATTGATCTTAAGGGCCAAAAAGTCACTGACTCACATAACATAAACATTTTATCACTACCATCCAAGGAGGAAGGTCTTAAACACCTTCCCTACTACAAAAATAAATTATGAAGCAACTATAATGGGCTGAAGAATAAAGCAAATTTTGTCTCCAAAAAAAAAGAAAAATTATGAAACTATTGTCAAATATTTCTAGGCAGCCGGTTGATGTCTGTAATATATCTCCTAGGAAAACACATTAGCATATTCCCTCCCATAAGTAATGAAATTCCAGATAAATTCCTATGAGAATAAATTCTCATCAAGGTGAGCAAACAAAATCCAGCCTTAAAGCAGTATAGACTCTGACATTTTGTGGCAGTTTATTTACCTAGTAATGAAGATATAATACAAGACACTCTGGGTGGTGCAGCGAAGAAAAATACACATTGTCATGTTTCAAATGCATAAGAGGGCAACCCCACTGCACTGATTTCTGTGCCACTTACTTCTAGGAAACACTGCTCCCTTTATTTTCAATCTAATTATTGAAAGACTAAATTGTCCTAAAAATCTGCTTCAAAAAGGCAACAGAGGTTATTAAATAATATAAACCATGAAACCCTAAGCAACTTTTGATAAGTATTGATATAAAAGTTGCTTTGTTTTGTCTCAGCACTGCACTGAAAACAAAATGTACCACAAGTACATTTTAAGAAGAGCTTCTTTCAAATATAGCGTGCAATAAAAAACAGTGCTTTTGTACATACACAAATTTTAAAACCTTTTTCTGTGTGCTGGCAGTACATGAATTATCATACAACTGTTGAGTGGTTAAGACCAATGTTTTTTTCCTTTTGGTCATTCAATGTATATGGCAAAAACTTTTTGCCTCATCACCACATTCTCAGTAATTCATTTTGTTTATACCATGCAAAGCTCACTGCTCTTTGGCTTCTTAATTAATGCAGATTTAAATCTACCTTTTCACACTGTCGGTTTGATAAGCTGTTTCTGGTTTGGATGGGAAAGTAGGAGGTATTCAAACCCCCACAAAGAATCAAGATATTTCTGACAGTACAGCGTAATGTTAACAAGGACTAGACATCTTTAAGTGTGCAGATCATCAGAACTAGAAGAAGTCCCGTACAAGCAGTGACTCAGTCAAGGTGGGAATTTGATGATCTAGGTGATTCAAACCAGATGTGTGTACATTGTAAATAGCTGCTCTTCTGGATTAGGGCAGCTTTGTGCACACCCTGTTCAGCAGAAAATGAATTCAGACTGACAAATGTCCTTAAAATACCAGTAAAGGAAATTACTCATAAGCTTCCTAGCAACTTCATCAAACATGCTGAGCAATCACGCAGCAAGGATCTCAGTAAGAGAGAGTGTGATATCCACCCAAACACTATGTGTTACAAGAGGCATGAGGAGCAGCTCCTTAGCTCATGATTTATTGCAGCTACTGGGTTGACCTCGTATGGTGGGACAAATTCCCTGGCCATCAAGGTTAGGGTTTGCCTATTTCTTCCCTGTAATCCTGGCAAGGAGGATCACATCAGTTGAAGGCAGTTGAAATGACAGAACAAGGGTTTAGAGAGTCAAAAGATTGTGGACAACTTCTGCAGACCTGGTTTGTGCCTTGAGGCATATGTGAAACACAAATGTAAAAAGTGTCCAGAATTTCATGTTAATGCAAAAAAACTTGCTGGTAAGCAGCTGTGTGAAGCTGAGCTAGCTGGATTTCTCAGCCGCACAAAGGTGAGATGTCCTACTGGGAAAGAAATAGACAGTGTGAGATACTCACAGTGGTTTAGGACCACACACAGTTTTATTTCTGTGTCTAACACTGTGCTCTCACTGTCTCAGTATTCAGTGCCTGCCCTGTGCTATAAACTTATCTGATTCTGCCTTGTGGCAGGATTACCATGACACTGGAAAGAACAAGACTGTAAGCTTCCATTTTCAGGGCAGTTGTGGTAAAGTGAAAATACTCATCCACTGAAACTCAAGGAAGATATACCAGTTTCCATGTGAATTTGAAGAAGTTTTTCAATTTTAACAAAGCGGATTGGACTTTGGAGTCTGAGCGTGATTTAAATTGGTTTTGATTAATATTTTCTCATGTGTTTGAATTCTTTGAACCAATTGCAAGTTGATCTTAACACAATAAAGATGATATTAACTTACAGTAGGAATCCTTTTTATTAGACTGTTATGTAGCCATATAGGCTAGGAGGATTTAACAAGAATCTTAAGTGTAACCAGAATTTGCAAGTTGTTAAATCAGTAGTTTTTCAATTATTAGATTATTTTAGCCACTTTTCATCATATTGTTTATGCCAATTTGTTCACTACTTAAACCTATTAAACAGATGTTTTCCAATAGTACAGTGTGGATACCAAACCCATATTTTGTACAGATTCCTCAGTGATCAACTTGAAAGTCACTTGTAGGAAAATATTCAATGATGTGTAAAACATCTCTCAGTTCACTTTCTTCTCCTCTATTCTCACTAGGGGGAGGTGTATATTTTGTAGAGTCGCTTGTTTTGAAATAGTTTATATTTGATAGAATTGTTTTTCTTTGAGCATTGCAGAAGCACAGTTTGGTTTGTTGCTATATGTTTCTTGTGATACAGACAATAAAATAAATGAAATGAGCACTTGAAGTGGGAAATTAGAGTTTTATACCTGGGGAAGAAAATTTCATTTCCAGGTGAATTCTACAGAAATTTTTATTTCAAACTTCACCTCTTCCACAATGTACAAATTTGCCAGGCATCACTTTTTTCTCAGAATTTTAGTGGGAATGTTTTGAGTTCTAATGTGTCAAACTAGAAAGGCAAAGACTGAATCTCAATCAGTTTTAAAGTTTATGGGAAATTTAAGCTTATGGCCTAAAGACTATTGTATAGTTGCTCTTCTCCAAAATAATAATTTTTGATCTACATAGATGAGACCTTGATCACATGCTGTGAAATCCAATCTCAAGCAGACTTTCTACTGATATTTATGTAAATTTTATGAAAAGTCTTAGCGTTTAAAGGTGAAGGATGTTGTTAATTCTTGTGATGTCAGGCAAGATTTTGAACCTTTACTCTTTATTCAGCCACTTCTAATCCTGAGTCTCTATAAATCTCCTCTGCTGAAGTACCCACTACCTCTGTGAAAGCCAAAAAGACTGCAGAAAGGGTCAGCATCTCTTCCTTGCCTCTCACATGTCAGTCACCCCACATCAGGTCCTAGAGTGCTCAGGATGGCCAGCTGATTATTGACATCCAGTTTTTGCAGACTCTACAGCTTATGGGTTTATTTGAGCCAGAAGGCATAAGAAGAGGAATGAGTGAGAAAAACGTAAAATGTGCAAATTACGTTCAGATACATTGTTTTAAATAGGTAATACAGGATGGCTTGGTTTTCTTATTCTGTAACTCCAGTCCCAGAATTGTCTCTTTTAAGAAAAGCTCCACAGGAACCAGGCTATGTAGTTGATTTTGCCAGTGAGTTGGACAAGAGATGCAGTAGCTCTTGAGGGTTGTGAGAAGGCCCAAGTCTGCCAGCAGCTTGGGGTATGGTATAGATATCTTACAGCTTATTTACCCTGGTGTTGTGGATGACCCTTGCAACATTTTCTTCATCACCTATTTGCTGTAGTTTTTCAGACTACGTGTATGCTGCCAAAATTGTAAGCAACTGGAAGCAAATCATGAGTGCATGCCAAAATAGTCTGCCTGTTAACAACACCTTTTGGCTGAGGTGTGGCATGATGTTAACCACAGCACATCGATGGCTGGCTAACAGTGAAAGCAAAGCTTACCTTCCTGTAATCTGACACAAAGAGTACAAACTGGCAACACAGCTTCGTATTTCTGGGTGAAAGATGTTAAAAAGACTTTTAGAGCACAGTATATGGGAGCCAGCTTCACACATATGTGAGCAAAAAGGAAAACAGACTTCTTTTGACCTTTGCAGTACTGCCTCGAGCTACCTAGCAGCAGACTGACCCCATTCAAGTGCCTCCACAGACAAAACCACACAAATGCCAGCTCTTTCAGAGAGGAAATTGTAGGGCTCATGTCTTTCTACCTCTTCAGCAACAATATATAGGGCTTTGACTGACACATGTTCATATAGAGTAAAAACATTGTGAAATGTGCACAGAACCCCAAAACACTTTTCACCACAGACCACAAACACCTCCTTCAACACTAAATGAAAAAGGAGGTTTAACACATCACTTCTCTACTTTTGGGAGTATTTTTGTTCTTCTAACATCTTGCCTTTATTTTGTGCTTAGCTGCAGATTTTCAATGGAGCATAAACTCCAAGTGCAGTAGGAGCCCCCAAAGACACTGCCTAACTGCTGTCCAAGCCAGTCAGGGCAATGACACAATTAATGAGGACATTCCTGTGTCTGTCTGTAAATTCATAATCAGACCTTCTCCTGTGATCAAGCTGAAGTATAATCAAATATCTATGAAATGCTGCTGTCTTTGAAGACACTCATGAAAGACTGAGCATGGTGGACAAATTTCATCCTCTTGGCTTTTAGAATGGCACTAAAAGTTATGCTGCAACTTTTCTACTTTGCTAGGTTATTCAAACCTGTACAAAAGTGGCTTATATCAAGTGGCAATGAGACAATCTGGAGGTTTATAGAACACTTTGTGTAAGAAATATGCTAATATATCAAAGATTTTAGTAATTTTATTGAGTTAAATTTTTTGTGATGCCACTTCATAATCCATTTAAACAAGGATGAGTAGTGTTATGCAGAAAGTCCAGCTTAATGACTCTAGCTGAAAATTAACAGAACATTTATCTAATGAAGATATAGGACCACTTAATAATTCTATAGCAGGTGTGTGGGTTTGTTTGAGAAATGCATACATAATTTTTGGATGAAAACATTGGCTTTTCATATGAATATTTGAGTTTTAATATAAATGGCAGGGCCTGACTGAAATGTCCTTGTGGAGAAGAAAAAGAGAAAAACCCTACCTATCTGAAAACCAAATTTCTATCCCAGTAGTTGCAGCTGAATTTTTCTTTGCTGAGACCGATTGACTCCAGCTAGGAATTTGCATATCATCTTCCACCAAGAATCAGTTTTAGACAAGGGTTCTCCCTCTGTGAGAAGCCATCCACCACTGCTGTGTACTAACATACCAAAATATCCACTCACAATAGATAGCTGGCACAGTGGCTGGCTCTTACATTTTTCTACTGTAGAGTAGCTTTCATCAATCAGCTGAAAAATGCAAGGGAGCAGTTAGTCAGAAAAGAAGCTCTGCCTTGCAGCTGTGACAGCCTGCCATGACACATCTATCCTGTTCAAGCCCCCAGTTACAATTTCTTTCCCTCCATATGGTATAAATATTTAGTACTTTTGATGTCATTGTTTCAAATGAATTTAAACTATTTAAATATGCAGATACTCCTTGCCTCTGATGTATAATGAAATGAAATAATATATCTTGACCTTTCATCAACGTGTTGTTTTTTAATGTCAAAACAATAATTTATTGATTTTTTTTATGGTGACTGGAACAATGACAGCCTTAAACACCAATTCAAGTATTCAATAACACTTATAATATCCTTGTCATTCTCAGCACCATGAGGGTTTACTGGATGCTCAGATTCCTTGATGATGGAAATGGGAATTGCTTTAGGGTTTGATTTCTCTGGAAAAATCTGGTCACTTCACCAAAAGAATGGTGGTGTTGCTCTGAGAACTTTCCTCTGTAAGATTTTCTACTTTACAGAACATTTTCAGATATTCCAGTCTTTGTGAGTCTAATGATTACCTACATGCACTTCAAAAAAAGTTTTTATAATGTCAGTGAATATGGGAAAGAACTATTTGTCTGTAAAAGAGGAAATATTTCACTTGACTCTATTGTGGTCAGAATCTGGTTGTTTGCACCACATTGTTGCTGAGGTAACCACTGAAAACAATTGGTATTTGTAACATTTTTAAGTAACATCCACTGTTGCAACATCATTTTAGTGTCTTTCCAGTCAAGGTTTACTGCTGTTTAATGGATTTGCTGCCAAACTGATTCAGGAAGGAAGAGGGATAAATATAAATTTTCTCAAGACAGTTTTATTTCAATCTTGAAAACAACCATGCCAAAGCATGCAAATGAGCCCTGACCATGTGGAAAACCTGTTGTGAAATTCAACTGAGCTTACAGTCAAGAATTTTACAGTCAAGAATGTCATCTTTGGAAAAAAATTTCTGTTCCCGAAGTGCCACTTTATTTTACTGCACTAGGCATTGCCCTTCTTTCATTGTCCCAGCTGCTTTAGTTATCCTGTTCCAGCTCTTCTTCTGCAGCACTGCTCGTTAGCAACCACCTCTGGAAGGTGTTAGCAAGAGCCTGCTCTCTTGTTCATGCTGTGACTAACTACTCTGCAAGGAAAACAATCCCCGCCTTCTGTACTGGTAGTCTATCACTGGGGCCAAGATGAGAGGGAAAAACCTCCTTTGGAAATCTCTAGGAATGACACAAGTGATAGAAAGATTTCTGCCAAAGGGATGAGGTTATAATGCCCTGCTTTGAGGAATAAGAATTTAAATAAAAGGAAAACTAACAAAAAGGAATGGGCATGAGGATGGTTAAAAAAAACCCCAGCACTGAGAAATGTTACCCTTTAATGTAACATTCACAATAAAATTTTTCTTTCTATTCTTTTAAAGAATGATATGATACATTCCTACAGAAGCAATTACGATAAGCAGAAAAAAAAAGCGAAACCAGAGACATTTCAGAAATGAAAGTGCCCAGTAGGAAGTCCAGCATGATCTGAATCTCACAGAGAATAGAAAGAAGAGAGTGGAGGTATATGTATGACTTATTTTTTAATTAATATGTACTATATTATCCAGTAATAATTTTAAAAGAAAGAAGGTAAGAGCTAGGAATAAAAATTCAACAAGTGGCATGAAGACAAGAGTGTTTCTTGCTATATAACCCAGTGAAAGGAGAAGCTGAATGTACATGATGTTGTGATAAGGAGGCAGCCCACGCACTTCCCCACACCAAATATTTTACAGTAAGAATGACACTGAGCAGTAAAAACCCAATAATGCGCCCTACAGTATAACTGAGTGGAAGAGCAAACATAAGAAGAGGCGAATGTAGTTTATATTAACATTATTCTAAGGGAGCAGGACAAAGTTCTGACTTTTGATTTTGATTTTCCATCAACATAAGACTTAAAATGCAGACTCATATGGTTGTGTCTTCATTGTGGCTTTTGCTTCAGGTGTTTTTGAGACAGAATTTGGCCCACCCAAGCAAAGAATAGAAGGTGAAAAAGAGGTTCTCATTGTTTGCAAATTCATTTGACAGTTCTTCCCAGTGTCCCATGAAGATATTCTCCATGCTTTATGAAATTCATTCTGCATTATTGACCCAGGCACAACTTCTGTTAGTTGTAATTGTAGTCTCCTGGTTGTGGGTTGTAGCTCTTAAGAATTTTTTCATGTATATACTTTTCCTTGGCAGGATGTGAAGCACAGCTGGATAAAAAAAATAAGCAGTTTTGAAAGTATCATTTGTTTTCACGCTTCAAAGAGCAGCTTCAGTTAGAGTGTTATTGTGCCTGTATGTTCAAGCATAATCAACGTATCTTCTGGTGACTTAATATTATATTGCCTTTTTAAATGTCTTTTAAAACGCTTGATGAAATCATCCTAATTAGATGATTTGCTTTAACATCTGCTGCTATTGTCGTTTCATTTTCAGTGTTTCATTTGGTGGAAAGATTTTTCTTTTCCATCTTACAAAACAACATAATATCTGTGTGCACATACTGTAGAGTATTTTTACATGCTTTGTACATGTATTTTTAGTTCACTCTGTTCCTTCAGCTGTGCTTGGGTAACCTGGTAAGCTTCATTTCCTTGTGTCTGCATGATCATGATGCACAGCATGGGGGGACTTTTGTAGTGTGATAAAAGAGCTGTGAAATCTCACATTTCCTTGTAGAAATAGGAAAAAAAAAAATCTGTCTTACCATGACCAAAGATTCTTTTGTAGGCTACAAAAATTCTTTTAAATAAAAACTAAGGGAATAGGACCATAGTCTACTGTAAATGTAGGGTGAATTAAGGTAAGCTTTAAGTAGATCAATATTTAGAGTTTAGAACTGCTTCCTGTTATTCTCTTGGCTTATTTTCAGTCCTTTTGTAGACTCAGTCAGCTGCTGAGATGTTTCCTTTGTGTAAGACTTCAGGTTTTGTTGAAGAGCTTCTTGCAGTCCAGCAGCATCCACTGGAAACAAATCTAGGAGCTAAATACCAATGAAACAGGCTGGAAGTCAGGAAGCTAAGACTGTTCTGTAGTCTCAGGGAAAATTGACCACTTTCTTCAGAGGGTAAACAGCAAATGTACAAACATCTATTATATATACTCTAATGATGATCTGGATCTCACTTGCTGTGTAGTAAGGAGTGTTTGCTTCACTCCTTCACTCCTTCCCCTAACCTTCTGAGTCAATAAATAAACTAAAATGTTATCATATTACTGTATCATGACTTGCAGATTCTGTGCAGAGGCAAGGGAAAAATACCCACATGCTAGCATGTGAATTATTCCACATTGTTTATTAGAAAATCATAGATGGCACTTCCTTAAGAAAGGGAATTTTGTGTTTACTTTTTTCAAGTTAGAATCTGCACAGTATAAAATGAATAGGCCGTAACAGTGGGAATATAGTGCACTAATTTTACCGAATACCAACCACCACAGACCATATAAATAAAAGAAAGCTATGTGGTCCTACTTCTTCTTTTTAATAAAAGAAGGTACATGTTCCCTTTTGGGAGAATTCAGATTTTCTGAAAGGAGTTACATGCTTGTCATTCACTGTTTGTATCAACAAATCTTGAAAACAACTCAGTGTCATCTTTTTCCCCTTCAATTTAACTTCAAGGCAGTTCAGTACCTTTTTTCATCTTATCTGTAAATAGCAACTACATGTAGCAATGTTTGGTAAGTAGGTGCTAACCAAAACAAGTTTACAAATCAAAGACATCCCGTTTGTTACCTTCTGCACAGGCATGCATATTAGAGTGATAGATGGGGTTTGAGGTGGAGTTCAGTTTGGTTTGTTACAGCCTATGGATCACACAGCTCCTAGAGGAGCATGGCACCAACTGTGTGACACCAATTTCCACAGAAGACTAGAGTTCAAAGTGTCTGACATAGATGTTTCCATCTCATTACTTAAACAAGCTTGCTTTATCACTGACTTAAGAGCCATGTGGGGATCAGCATAGGCTGTGAAAGCCTTTTCAAGACTGAACATTTTCATGTTACTAAGCATGGACTTAGAAAATTTGTCCCTGCTAAGCTCTGTGGTGCTCCATGTACTGTTAGCTGGTAAACTAAACGCAGCAGATCTGTTTATGTGGCCATCAGTGCCTGGAAACACTGGACAAAATGACTGAGAATTTTTTTTCATCATTCATTCCTACTTTTAAATACTTGCTCCATTTCTCCAGGATCCCAACACAACACCCTCTCTCTCCCTCTTGCAGGAGAATAATGAGGCTGAATATCCACTCACAGAACTTTCATAGATCTCTATCTTCCTTGCTGAATAAAGATACCAATTGTGATTACCATTGCCACTCAGCATCTGTGAAAACTTCCCCCTAAAAGCCCAGCTTGGGATTCAGCATAAAAAGGAAAGTGGGAAAACATGTTTTTCTGTTCATAACCTCCATCTCAATGGTAAAAAATGAACATGCAGTGTCTACACAGTGGAAGGAAGAACTTCCTCCTTCACTGGGAGAAGTGGAAGAGAAGGACAGCAAAGAGGCTCTGTTGAGCACACAGTACGTTCCAGTATGTTCCCTTTTGCACACGTACATACATCCTACCCTTGAGCAGAGCTGCAGAGTTGCGATCTTTGCTTTAGGGTGGGGTTGTTTTGTATTTTGGTTTTGTGTTTGAGTGTTTGCGATTAGCAACTTGATAGATACAGAAAAATAGTTCTTTTCTCATGAAGATCTAGTTCAAATTCTTGAACTATAAAAAATATTACATTATTACTTCAAGGTTTCACAGATGAGAAACAGGCAGAGGCTTAAAGCAATGTCTGTTTTCTTGTATCTAAGTTTGTTAAACTAATCATAAATGTCACTCTAAACCTGATCTAAGGATTTGAGGATTACAGGTGCTGATTAGTAGAACTCCGGGCTTGAAACTATAGTGAGTCTTTAATAGAGGAAAAGGTATTCATTATTTAAATGAAGTCTTATGAGAAAAGGCAAAAGGTCCGTGGAATTACAGTATGCTGTGAGAAAGTAATGGCAAATTACTTCAACCAGAATGTCTAATGATATTTTACATTTCAGATTTCTTAATGGGGCAGTTACCAATAGTCATGGTGGTTTTAAGGTGGCATGTTAATCTTTAGCTTTGTTCTTCTGCTGTTTCCAGTCTCCACCACAATATCTCTCTCTAAATAATATAAATTTCTCCCTGTTCTGCTTATGTGTGCTGAAGAAGATTTAAGATGTGATTCAAGTTTAAAGCATTAGAAGTCAAAATAGAAAAGATAGCTTCTAACATGAAGGTGAAGGAAAGGCCAGCAGAGAAGTCAAAAGGATGATGGATGTGGTCCCACAATTGAAGTAGGCATAGGGAGAGGAAAACCATTACAGTCACAATTTAAAGAGAAGAATCAGTAGGAGGTGAGAGTGAAATATGACTTTTGACAATAAGTGAGTGGTTGCCTGGGAGGTTATGCCTTCTATGTTTTAGTGACAGCAATAGACTAAGTGTCTCTGAAGGAAGCTGAAGAAGTCTGAAGAAAGCAACCAATACTTCCTGGAACAGACAGCCTCTGCTTTTCTGAATCCACCACCCTGTGCTCAGTGGGAGAAAAAGAATGTAACATGGAACAGTGTGAGTGTCCCAAAGTAAGAACAGCTTAAGCTAATAATACAAACTACAGATAAGACAGACTTTGAACTAGACCCAAAACATATCATCTGTAAGACTTGATGAAATCTGCTGATCATGATGCAAGAGAAACACATGGAAAGTACCAATATTATTGTTGCAGAATCATTGAGTGGCTGAGGATAGTGAGAAAATTATTTTATTTTTGAATGAAAATGAAACCCATTTTCTCCCTGTTTTTTTTAATGTTTATGGCTGGTGGTGTTTTGACTGCTTACTACAAAGTAAGCAGCAGTCCCAGTTTCATCTTTGTGAACTCAAACCTGTACTTCATAATGACCACAGACTTGTCAGCACCATGTACTTTCTACCCCCTAGTTCCAGGCAGTAGATTTTAATTAAAAAAAAAAAAAAAAGAAAACTATAGATCTTGCTCTCTAAAACCTTTTTGGAAAGAGCAATTCAGTAGCAAAGTGAAGATCTTGACTTGCCCAAGGCAGTAGAAAGGTCAGATAGTGTTTCTGCTAATTCAGAAAGGAGACAGTCATCTGTCTAAACATACTTCCTGTAAGGTGGCTGATAAATAGTTACAGTAAAGGCTTTCAGGTCTAAAATAGGTTATAAATTTTGCAAGTGACCAGCAGCTCAACCCCTGGAACTCAAATGGTGATGACCAGGCCAATCACATGTCCAGTCACATAAGGGACAAACTGATATGGGAAAACACCTGTATTATTACCTCTACATGTGTTGGTTCAATAAAGAAAAAATAGCATTATGGTGGTAGACTTACACGGGCAATGTGTCTTCTCATTGTGAATGTAATAATGACCTACTATATTGGTACTGCAAACACCATTTTAGTGGTTCTGCTGCTGTTAAGGGACTATGCAGGACCACACACTCACCTCATAAAGTTTGGAAAGCCCTATGGATGAATTCTCGTCAACTACAAAGACTATTTTTAATTAATTCATTAAAATAACTAATACCTTAAATACTACAGGATTGATGAGTAAATGTTCTCCATTAAAACAAATTTGAATTACTAAGTCCAAAATTAAAGGAGAAGAAAACCAATGCAACATATATGATAATGCATCAATAAATGTTGTCTAGTATTTCAGGTCTCTTATTTTATAGCAAATGAAATGGCTTTACTGCTGCATTTTTTTAACTTCACTTTTTTAAAACTTCATTTCTATGGTACATATATTATATTTGATATCTTAAGTGAAAATATGAAGCATTCAAGAGCTTCCTTTGGAGGCAAATTTTGGCCTGAAAGTTCTTTTCCAGTGTTAGTAACAAAATTTTAGTACACAGAGCAAAAATTCAGCCAGTCAAAACTAGTTGGCACAAAAATTTAAAATAATTATTAATTTATTTCTCTTTTTGCAATTGAATGTGATCAATATATCTCCAAGCACTGGCTGCAGAACCTTGTGTCAAGAGACAAGTCAACTGGGAAAAAAGCTCATGTAAAAAAAATTGAATTATTATTATAATTATTATTATAATTGAATGGAGGTTGTTCTAAAAAGGAGCTTCATACATCAGTGCAATGCCACCAGGATTCCCCTGACATTTATATGAAATGTGTTTATCTCTCATAAGCTGTAAGGGAAAGTCTTCTCAAAAAGGAGAAGTTTACCAAGTGAAAGAAACATGGTACTATGGCAACACCTTTAGTATTCTCCTGAGACATTTGGCTGATTAGTCTGATTAGTTCATACTCCACCAAATATGTGGTTAGAACATTTGGTTAGAGTGCTCTACTGTGGGTTTTTCAGATCAGTATTTGTTATTAGTATCAGTAGGAGACAAAGTGAAAGTTTTCTCTGTCTGAAATACTGCTGTTTTGTAGGGAATAATGTTGCTGCTTCTTTCTAATTCATCTCATATATTTAACATTCTGATTTTATATGGGTAATACAGACAGATGAAAGTCTATGTAACTGATAGGATGGTGTTGCTGTGGCTGCTAACTGGTAAAAAGAAAAGCTCAGTGCTGTGAAAGTTTTTTTTGATGATCACCACTCTCCATAGCAAAGGTGTAGGATAAGAAATTAATAGTATAATAGGGTGATATCTCTGATCTGAATGACAGAGGTACATTAAAAAGTCTGAGTAAATTTTTAATAATTTAGAACCACTGTCCCCAGGAGAATATGAGACAACGTACGTGAAAAGTTCACACAGATAATTTAGAAATATGGAAAATGGGGATAGGACAAACATTTTTTTAATAATTAGTTTACTGAGAATAAAATAAACAAAAGTATTCTTTCACCTGCTAGAGGAAATAATGAAGGAAAGATCTGGAATAAGAGAAGCAAAGGAGAAAACTGAAAAAATTAGACAGGAAGAGAAGAACTTGCAAGAACCAATGATATGGTAAAAATGAAGCTTCTACAGAGAGAAAACAGAATAAATAATTAAAGGAGAGAGAGGGAAGTCAAGAGAGAAGGCATGCCTTTTCAAAGGTTTTGCCAGGACTTGTTAAAAAATGAGTGGAAATTACAAAATGAGAGTGAATATAGAAACTGCTACACTAAAAGTAGCTGAAAGGCTATCCCCTTACCATATTCTAGCTGTCCTTGGGCCAGAGAAGGAGCTTTCAGCCTGAAAATCATGAGTTTGTGACAAATATTTCAGCATATCTGCATCATGTATCTTTGGGAGCAAATGTAAATAAACCTAAAAATCAATGAAACATAAATGAAACCTAAACCCACCATGAAGTACACTGTTTTCTATGTATTTGGAGGAATTTTTCTGTTCTCACAGAAATCTCTGTGCACTGATGGCTTGTAGCCATTCTTTCTGAAAACATGACATTCAGCCTTTCAAACTAACCAAGCAACATTAACTCCTAGAATGCTGTTAATTCTTTGTTCTGAAAAATATCCAGCGGACCATATGCCCATGACAACCTGACTATTGTGCTAGGTCTAGACTGAAAACAAAACTAACCTGTAGTTCCATGTTATTGATCATTTCCTGACCAAGAGGTTAATGAAATTCCTGCCAGTGACACATCTTTGTGCCCGTTTTGTCAGCTCTGTTTATTCACCTGTTTGTGAACTCTCTTACCTAAAGCAGAACTGTAAAATTATCAGGTTATAGCAAGTCACCTTCTTAATCAGCATTTGAAAAGTAACCTTTTTGTAAACATTGTCCAGAGTAGTCCCATGATTTCTGTTCAGGAATAAGAACTTGCCATGCTGAAGGTTTTGCTATGCAAGAATGCAGCCTGGTATTCTAGACCTGGCTGAGATTTTGCCTTTCAGTTCCTGTGGTTGGTGTACAAAACAGGAGCTCGAGGTTTGGTTCTCAGATTGCCCATCATCTTTGTAGATTTCTTGGAAATCATCTTTTGCTTAGTTGGATTTTTTTGCTAAGCAAGTGTTTGGTAATTATGGTATTGTAGGTACCACACAATGTAAATCATCCACAATTGTAAAAGGTCACAGCACATATTTATTCAATTCAGAGGTGGTGATCTATAGACCCAGCAGCATCACAGTACATGTTTCAAAAACAATCTAAGCTTGTGACAGTAAAGACAACTACCATCTGGTACAACAGAATATATTTGTTGTGTTCTCTAGTTTAAGAGAAAATACTGTCTAGGGGAGGGAAGACTAAATTCCAGGATCTTTGTCTCCACACACTTCACACAGAAAAAAAAAAAAAAGAAAAAAAAAAGTTTGCTTGTAAGTGCACTAAATGGCTTGGCTTAAGTACTTTTTTCCTTCCTCTTGACAGAGGGTGTCAACATGAAGGATGACAAATCATCTTAAATAATACTTAATCTTTAAAAATTACTTACAACAAGTCAATGCCCCCAAGAATAAAAGAAAGCATTTAATGTGGCAGAGCAAGATGTAAAGGAAGCAATAAAAGGGAAACGCAGCTTGAACTGTAATATTGCTGGGTAACTTAGATCTCCCTGCTGAAGGCAGCAAAGTTGCAGTTACTGAATGGCTAATCTGTTCTACTGTGTTTTAATCAGATGTTGGCATTATCTGCCACTAATTGCTTTTTCATTTCCACTTGTAATTATTCCATTGCATGTTTATGGTGAGAAGCTGAAAATGAAGTAGATCACCAAGAAAGAATTAATTGTTAATGAATAATCATCAGTAGGAAGCCAATTTCATTATCTTCAAAGAGGTAGCTAGAGATTAACTACTAACTGGGGTTCTCCTACATTCAGTGCATGACTGTAAAGTAATCACAAATAATCACACCCTCTAACTTCATCAATTAGTTTCTATTATGTGAATTGATACCCATTTTTGGTTTTGTTGTTTAATGTTAATGGTAGTATTCAAGCTGGGGAGTGCTAATTGGAAGGTGTTGTATTCAGTGGGCTCAAGCCCTAATTATTAGAGCATCTTTTTCATTAGCGTATGATTCTAAAAAGGATATATGGTGGTAGTTACTAAATTCACCTTGTAATAAATGCATTATCTTTATCAATAAATTTTAGACTGTCATTTAAAATAGAATGATACATGCGAAACTACTTTGTCAGCAATGTACAATCAAACTCTGATGATAAAGCATGTCATAATTTAATGTTTCTCGAGAAATTCTTCTTAAATCAACATGTCAAAAACAAAGCTTAAGATTTAAACAGTGGGTATAACAGAGTCAAAGTCTAAGAGAAATGAGCTGGGTTTAAAAAACTGTTAAATACCAAGCAGAAATTAAAAAAAACCACATCTGCCTCATCACTATTGCATAGTCCAGTGAGAACTGGTGAATCTCAGCTTTCCATTCTTTAGTACTGATTTCAGTTTATTCCTCTGTGATGCCAAAAGTAACCATAAAGAATAGCTCTCCTGATGTTTTTTAGATGAATTCTGTATTACACTTGTATAATTTTTATTGAAAATTAATAAAAGAAATAATGTCAGCTGTGGGATAGTTTTAGTCTCTCTGTACTGCTGCACTCATGGAAGCCTCTCATCTTCTCCATGTGTATCTGACAACAGTGCCTGTATTTTTTCCATCTTTGTACCACTTCATGTAAAACTCCCTGAACTTTAACCACAGAACAGAACTCTCTGTTCTCTTCTGTTTTAACTTACTTAAGACAAGTCAGCTTTTAGACGCAATTTTATTTTTCCCTGGAGCAGGGGACATAAAGCAACCCCACCTCCTGTGTCTGAAGAAACAAATGCATTTACAGTAGATTTGTTCATGACTCTCTTTAGCAGCCTCATTAATACTTTAGCTGGGAAGGAGGACAATACATCAGTGTTCTGGAAACCTAAAGTACAACTAAAGAAGATGAGCTCTTTATGAATTCCAGGTTTTCTGCAAAAAGAAATCATGGAACTTTACAGCAATCTCTTACACACCTAACACACTGCATCTCAGAGACTATGCCAGGCAAGGCCAGTTGCAAACAACTTCTGAAAACCATTATAATAAACATGGAATTTGGACCTTTGCTGAGAAGTAAGATTTGTCCTAAATTGAGTTTTTCTATTCAGCATGACCAGCAATTCTGGAAACTAGAATGTTCCATTCCTGACTGCAGGTGATAGTCACATCAAACCCCATAAAATACTGCAGAGCAGTTACAGTTATCTGCTGTCAATCATTTTACTAACCCATGTCACCTCTGTTAAGTAGCAATATGTTCCTTTCTCGTTGAAGATTGCAGTAAATGTGTTGTGACAGAGCTTGGATCACTGAAGTAATTTTCAGCCAAAATAGTCAAAAGCAGCAAAGGTAATTTTTTCTTTAAGGCAAGATATTTTTCTCAGCTATCATGACAAAGTGTGATGTGCTGATGTCTCTACTGCCACAAAATATTCTTCAAATTGTGCATGTTTGCATTCAGAGTAGGGTAGCTCCTGTTATATTTCTTTTTTCTTTGCACAGAATCTGATGATCTATTAAGTAAATATTACTCCCTTGCTGCCTTCAAAGCTGTCTTTGCCATATTAGGATTTTAAATATCTTCATTAATTGCTTAACTACCTTTTCCTAAATTCTCCATGGGCTCCTTTGATACTAGTCACTCTAATGTGTTACCATGTGATTTTGTAACTTCACTCTTCTGTAATATAAAACATATTTTTAGCCAAAATTGTTCTACAGCTGCCTTTGACAAAATGAAAATTCAACATTTCCAGACTCTAAAGATAAGCAGACCTAGAAAAGCCATTACAGTGCTACATTTTAAAATAATAGAAAGCATTCCAATTTCAGTTCATGTTTGTAGAAAATGTTTGTGCTCAAAACCATGGGTAAGTAAGCCATACAGAATTTTCTAAGCCACGCAAAAAAAGATTAGTGTGAAACTGGCAAAAGAAGCAATGGAAACATTGATTATTGCAATAATTGTGAAAAAAATTATTGTATGGGTAATAATTCAAGGAAAAGATTCTTGTTTAAAGTTAAGCTACAATAGATTCATAAAGAAATGCTGGATCAAAGTAATTGCTTACACCTAGTGCAGAGGATCATTTAAAAATTATATTTTTAAATATAGTCCAAGATTTTAGTTGCCCTACTAGTAGACAACTGCCTTGTATTTGTTCTCCAGTTGCTGCATGTCTCAAGTTGAAAAGATTGGTCAAAAGACAGTAGCAATATGTAACTTTTATTATGTGTATATGAAAAAGCTCTCAAACTTAATCTAGACATATGCTCAGAACAGATGTGAAATGTGAAAAAGTGTAATGGCAACCAGGAAAAAAACAGCTGTACATTGTGGTAGTCCTGGAAAGATCACTCCTGAAATGTAACAAGACAAACTTCTTTCCTGTAGCATAATTTTGGCAGCTGCAAACAGTCAGAAGTACCAAAAATGTAATGCTCATGTATTTATGCATTCATATTTTTCTGCAAAGATCTGATGCACTCTCCACTAATGCATGCTTCAAAACTGAATTTACCCACTTCCTCCAATCCCTGGTACAGGCCAAGTCATACACATTTTCCCATAGGATACTTCATGTTGAAATGAGCACAATATTTTGTAATCAAAGGTTGCATTACTTGTCATGGTCTCTTCTGTTTAATCATCTTGGGCTAACGTTTCGGATAACATCTGAATCATCTCGGGCTAACAAAAGATCTTACAAAGCATCTCGTGGCTCCCCTAATTAGAAATTTGGGTTCAGTGATCAGAATACTGATCCAATTAGCTATACCTATTATTTTGTGGTTGGGCAGGAAAATCATTCTTCAAGAATATTTTCGATTTTTTTGCTGTGACTTATTCTGTGATACCTTAGTCATGCTACACACTGAGGAAAGTGTAAGAATTGATTTTTCTCTAGACAGTAAAAGTTGGGTATGTGTTCATCTGCTTTTGGGCCCTTTGTGAACTTCCCAGCTTTTGTTTCTGACCTTTCTTCCCTTGAAGCAGGTCTTTTAATTTGCATTGATAACAGCTAGCTGTGACACAGTCCGATGTGTTATAGACACAGATAATACAGTAGCCTTGGTTTTCCCTTGTGTTTAGCCTAAATCTAAGGTTATAGGGGAACACTTTGACTACAGCTCGCTTTGAAATGAAGGTGAGGCATTTATCCTAAGAAAAGAAACATATTGGTGGCACAGGGAGAGATAGTATGAATAAGATCTTTTTGTTACAAAGATTCATAGCCAAAGGATCTTCAAGATTCATTGGTTTTATTGTTTCCAGCAAGGATATGCTGATTACAAGATAAAGAATGCAGAGTTAGGTCCAGAATCCAAAGCTTGCTACAAGAAAATGTAGATTTTATTTTAGGTCTGTCTCTCTCTCAAATTGTGTTACTCCTTTGTCACAAGCAGATTGGATTATTGCAATGAGCCTCTACATAGCAATATACCCAACTGTTAATCTCAAAAGTTCAAGGAGCAGAGCATAAAGTTGCCTGCCTCACTGTCTTATTTTTAATGACATTTTGCAGCCACTCAAAAATGCATTACTATCCATTTTATTTCTGGAAATAAAATAACTTATTAGTATAGATCACTGAGCACTGTAGGCCTTACAAAGAAATGAAATTAAGCAGGCTACTTGAATGGTGAGCCTCCAACTTACACATCATCTAGAAGATCCTGTAAATTTGTGACTTGACTCATTTCTAGGTAAATTGTAGCTGATTCTTCCATGTATGCATGGAAGGAAGGAAACTTTTCAATCTGGTGCATGAGTAGAAGAGGGACCTGTAGTCTGCCTATAGAATTTGATGGTAGAAAATTCCTATTAAATTACAGAAAAATCCTGTTAATCAGCTTGAAAAAACCTGTGCAGCTGTAACACAGCATCTCTATATTCTGCAAACACAGAAAAACTGCTTCCTTAAAACAATAAAGGAAAATAAGCCTTGCATGGGAGAAATTCAGGTTTCTAACAGCAGAGAGAGATGTTTCCTACAAAGAGAACTTTCAGTATTTCACCTTGTTGTCTCTTTAGCTGTAATACAAACATTTGAACTATTAAACCCATATGCAGTGAGAGACCTCTTGAGTCTGCCATATAAACCATCATGGGCTGTGTTCTCAAAGCCAGTCACCCTGGCTTTAAGGAGAGTATTAGGCATTGACAGTCAAATGAACACTTCATGATTTATGTGGCATATTATGAAAACCAGGACTGACCAGAAAGCTATTTCTGATCAAGTATCCATAATCTCTGCCTTCCTTATCTGTATTCTTCACACCACAAACAAAATATCACCAGAACTAACACCAAGAATTTCTAAGTTTATTCAAGCACACCCCAGCTCTTAGATTGACACAATGGACTATGACAGCTCTTTCAGAGGCATTCCAGTCCATCATGTCCTGTGTGCTTGCTGTTCATGTACACAAGTCTGTGCACTAAAACTCCTTATGAAATATTTATCCCTAGAAAGGTAATGTGCATCATCAGTAACAACTTCCCTAAACAAAAATTTGCCATTTTCCCCAAAGCACTAAGAGTGTATAGAAGATTAATGTCCTTAAATCATTAACTATTAAAAAAAAAAAGGTAGGGGGCAAAATATTAATAACTGCCTGAATAAACAGGTGAAAATTTTATGCTTGTCAAATATTTTAGAAAAGACAAACAGCCAACTGCAAAGCGGAGTTTACACTGCGGAAGCAGTGACACAGTATACCCTACAGCAGCATCCAGAGTACTTTTATAATTCCGTCACCTGAATACAGCATAGTTTCATTTGGCAACTTGTGTCAGTCACTGCTGAAATACACTCAATTCAAAACTGTAAAACACACAGTCATATTTTTGCATTTATTTATAGGCTTCCTTTTTTTTAATTTCAGAACCAACTTTCTTCATAGCATAGATAATTCTTTATGGTTTTAGGGGGTTTTCATTTAACTATAAGTGAATTGCCCTTCTGGCTGAAAATCTGTTTTCTTTTGCATTCCCATCCATCCTATGTGCTACATTCCCTCTTAAATTCCACATGGATTCTATAGATTTTATTTAAGCAGGGCCAAGTTGCATGAACAGATCTGCCCTAGAGAAGTTTGCCTCTTTTAGCATGCAACCCAGCACTAATGCTCCTTTTTCATTAAGGTTTTCAATTTGGATGAATTCCAAATTACCATTTATTCCAATAGAAATGCAACTAATTACACAAAGCATCTTAATAAAGAATGGAAACAAGATTAAAAACCTTCCTCCTTCTGGTGTCTCAATGTGTAGAATTTATAAAATGCAGAAGGGTGCTTAATTTCAGTTATAGTTAAGCCTCTTAAACAATCTTTTATCTGTTTTTTCCTACTAACTAAATAGAACTGTATTCAAGTTAAATGCAAAATATAATCACCTTATATGCATCTATTACACAGGGTTTTCCTTACTCACTACATGTTTTCTCATGAGAAAAAAACAGAGAGGCTCTTAGCACAGGGTGTGCTCAAAGCACCTATTCTGACCCAGAAAATTCCTTGCCCTGTCTGTCTTCAAGAGCTCTGCATACCTGAAGAGATAAACAAGAACATAACTGGGGGGAAGAAAACCAATAGATATTTTACAGGTCAGCTGAACTTACTGCAATCAAAAGAGATGAATTTATACAACCTCTACAAGTACTGTCCAGTTGGATAAAGACAGTTTTCAAACAAGCTCTTAATGGTTACACAGATGTAATGGTCCTAAGCAGAAAGAAGAATGAGGATGGAAATAATCAGATTAGAAGGGAATTATCAGAGATGGAGAAGAGTAGGGAAAGAAGGGATATTTAAGGACAATAAATATTATGTGAGTCATAAAAACAATGACACTGATACAACAAGAGATGTTAAGATGATGACTGAAATACAAAAAGGAATAACACACTCTGCGAGTGAGCAGGTGTGATGACAAGTTTTTATACTTGAAATTACCCAACATGTACTATGAAGGTCAAAGAATTTATTTTTCCCATGTAGCTATTGCCCACAGTCAAGCCTATATAATTACAGATTTGTGCTGGCAAGAACAGATTGTGAGTACAAAGGAAGGGGGTATTTCCTTCTGTTACCTCCTCTGTGCCACAAAGAAGCTCTGGCAGGATCCAGTGAAAACAGTCACTGTACACCACAGCAGATCATTTATGCAATGCTGAAGAGTCAAACAATCTGTGATGGAGGAATCTCTCTTATACTCAATGTGTTGAACAAAATACAGTGTGGTGGTCAAGTAAGTAGAGAAAATCTGATACTGAACTAAACGAGAGAGCTATAACTCAAGAGAAACTTCTGGAAATACTGGAGAACATTATAGCTGGACATTAAATTGAAGTACGGATGTACTTTAAATCAGACAATAGCTCTCTCTTGAACATTCATGTTTGTAAGAATTTTGCATTGATTTGAAGGCTACATGTGAATGGGTACTACAGAAATTTACAGACTACCACAGGAAAAAGATCTGGCCACACGGCAGGATCACTACAGCTGCTGGCCTCACTCCTTCTGCATTCAGAGTCTGTATGTCCTTTCACAAATACACAGCATAATGTTTGTTTCCTTGTCAATTATTCAGCTCATGGTTATATGCAGTTTTGGTCAAAAATAGCATCTCCTGGTGCTACAGCAAGTGAGCATGTAGGAATTTTAAAGAGGTCAAAAATGGGATGTGGTCAAGGTTGTTTTCTTTCTCCCATGTTTAACTTTCGAAAGCATAACCATGGGAAAGAAATGATTATGCAGAAGAGCTTTCCAGATCTCACTGAAAGAGCTAGTGAGATTGAACAGGGCCTTATACAGATATACATAGACATCACTAAGATGCATTATACTCTCTTACCCATTCACTTTATATTAGCAAGAATTTGAAATAAGTAAGAGTTAGGGAGAATATGAGAGAAGAAAAAGGCTTTTCAATCATTTTAGTTAATCTATTGCTTTTAAACTTTTGAAAGTGTCAATTGCATTGCCAGTTCATACAGGGAAAGCAGTACAAAATAGAATTCAATTATTCTAGAGGAACTGGTCTTTCAATACAGATAAGAGGCTAGCACAAAACAGTGGAAAGGATCTCTTTATCTAAAGAAGGTAAAAATTAGTTATTTTTATCTTATACTTCATAAGCATCCCTTCCTCAAATTTAGGGCACTGCTAGCTAGTAAGCAACTATTTACAAAATCAGTTCACAGTACTTTCTGGTACTAAACTCCTGACTGGTCTTTGCGGGCTGTTAAAGATAGGACAACTAGGAAATCCCACGATCTAACAGCATAAAGGTCAATAGCTGGGAGTGAAACACAGTAGAAATATGCCAGAGGCTACAGTAAAATGGTCAACTTATTATAGAGCTGCAGCTTTAACCTTTCAGTTCCCTCTCCCCAGCAGCTTACAGCAAACATGGCTTTTGTTTCCACAACAGTTTCCTTGAAACCTCAGTATTCCCACTCTCCCCCACGATATTGTTACAGTAGACAGAATATAGCTACTAATAACTATGTTATGGAATTTATAAAAATGTGGCATTTTTGTTGTAGCATAGGCTATGCCCAACTGTATTAATTCAGTACTAATACAGTTCTCAGTAATCTTTTTAATGGGCAATAAGGAAACACCAAAACCGCTGTGCACATCTGCAGCTGAGTACTCAAAGAACACCAGTGCAATATCCACCTAT
This sequence comes from Vidua chalybeata, assembly GCF_026979565.1. Classification (NCBI taxonomy): domain Eukaryota; kingdom Metazoa; phylum Chordata; class Aves; order Passeriformes; family Viduidae; genus Vidua; species Vidua chalybeata. The sequence goes on along the minus strand of NC_071536.1, from coordinate 15,287,553 downwards.
ATTGTTTATAGTGTATATAGGCTGTCTTCAAAAAACTGTTTTTGTTTGTCTAAGATCTAACACTGCAGCCCTCTGTTCCCTTTGGACAATTCTATATACTTTTTTATATATTTTAAAGATCTAGCCAGAATGTATAACAGAAACCTCCATCAACCCAGTTCTGCAAGCGCAAGCCTTTTCCAAGGGAAGTGTTCCTGAAAACCTGCAGAGCTAAGCAGCTCCAGAGCAGGGTGTGTATTTAAACCATCAGTCTTTCAGTGCAGATTTTCATGTCAGTGGCAATTGCAAAAACACCCATTTTTTGTAAATCAAGCTTCCAAGACATTGAGAACTAACAATAAAGTTTCTGTAGAGACATATAGAATGGAAATAATAAATGCTATGAAATAAGAGCAAATGATTAACCTCACTATTCTTGGATCTTGAGATCATCCTTTTAATCTCCCAGCTGTTTTCAATATTGTATCAGTTGGTGACTCCTGTCATGTTTTCATCTGAAGAGACTTTAGGAAATACAAATTGTCCCAAGACTTCTGGACTTACCCACTGTTTGAATCATACGAAGAAAAATTGAACATGAACTGACTAGTGATAATGCATTATTTTCCTATAACAATTGCTGATCTATTAACTATTTTACACTAATTAATGAATGTTTACATGATCTAATTTCATATTAGCTTCTTTTGTCTACAAATTAATTTTAAGAAATATTTTCTCTATGTGTGAAGAAGAATGTTTACTGAAAATTTCAGAAATACGAAATTCATGTGAGTTTTACTCTCGTCTTAAGAAAACATCAAAACCTTGCTACTTGATCCAATGGTGCTATAGTATTTTAATGATAAATCTACCTTTTACATTGATCTTGGAAGAGATACTATTTCTTTTCCAAAGAACTAAAATTTTAGAAAAATAAAAGTGTCACATGTCAAAAATCATATCATGGTTACTGAGTTCTGGTTAATTATAAAGTTGCAGACTGAGTTATCTGCAAAAGTTACATTCCTAAAAGCAACTAAGATAAAAAAACATGTAAGTATTTTGTGAAGGCAGTATTTTATCGATGATCAATCAAAGTGGATGAGTCTACATTTAAGACTGTTTTTACTCCGTGTGTGGCAAAATTATAAGAACAAAAGTTAATGAGAGCTCAAAACACAAAGAAAAGAGAGGATCCTTGGTTATTATTTAATACTAGAAATAACATCTCAAATTTATATAGCACAGCAAAGGCTTCCCAGCTATTTTATTAACTAAGACATCTATGAATGTGTTAAACTGTCCAAAGATGGCTCACTTATGCTATGTTAATATAGCAATGCTCTGCTTATGGTCTCAATAACAAGTGAAAATCCCACCTGAGGAGTTATCTCAAAACAGAGAGAAAACTGTGCTAAATGCTGATTTAACAATCCAGTAAATTATTTGATTGACACAATCAATTTCTGAAAAATAAAAATTAATATAGTCAGAAAGTTTCTGAAAGTCACTGCTTGGCCTTTTTATACTGAATGAGGGAGATAGCAGATAACTGGCTGACTAAAATAAAACTGTGTTAAAGCTGTCAGGAAGTAAGAAGCAGGGAAAGACACAAAGACCAAGAAGCTATCAGGTAGCATTTGTAAATTGCCCACGTAAAGCATCATTGATTAATTCCAGTGAAGGGCTAGTTCCTGGCAGTGGGATCACAAAGGAGAAGATTTTCAAAATTATTTAAAGTCTGTGAAGGGAACTAGACTGAAGCTGAAGCAGTGGGACAGACTTGAAGGAAACAGCAGCCTCTTTGTGCTCTGAGGGAGGACAGGAGCACTAGCAGCATCCCAAACTCTTGTGGGACACCATTGCATGGCTGGGCACCTGGAGAAGGATGCTCAGAAGAAATATGAGCAGCTGAGTTGGCAATTAAAGGTACAAACATTGTAAAAAGAAGAGGAAAAGGCAGCAACAAGGTGACATGGCTACTCCTCAGGAGTGATCATTTTATGATCTAATAACCATATCTCTGTTTTTTTCTTTTCACACTGTCACGTATTCATGCATAATGTAAAATAACAGACATTTGACCTGTGTTAGAACTTCCTCCCCTACTAATTTTGTACTGAGGGATAACTCCTGTTCAATTGTTCACACAAAAGAGGCAGCATGATCTCTCTTCCATACCAAATGGGGATGCCTTGAAGACCGGCATCACTGCAACACCCCGATGGAATGGGCTGAAATGCAGAATTTTCCCTCTCATCCCTCCTGAGGTGAAACATAAGTGGTTTGTTTTTGTTTTTTTTTTACATGCCAGAGCTTAGAAACTGGGCCTCTTAAAAAAAAAAAAACTCCAACAAAACTCAAAACACATCCAGAAGTTGCTGTTGACATCAGCTAATTGCCATGTAGAAGGAACTGAGGAACTGAGGGGGAACAGCTACAGCAGGGCCTTCTCTGGATGTTGCCAAGAATGACTTTTGCACACTTACTAAGTACATGTGCAAGGATATATGTAGGCTGTAGGATGCAGTAAATGACGTGGCTGGAAGTGTTAGGAGTAGTGCTCAAGTGTTTAGGTGAGGTGTGTTTAGCTTTTCTATGATGAGCTGTTTTGAGTAAAATCCCACTTGGAATGGAGTTTAAGGGCTAGATTGACAATGGTTAAGCATGAATCAGTGGTTGGTAGTAGTTTTTGGAGTCCTCCTGGCTTTTTAATGTCCTGTTCTCTAACCTTTCCAAACCCTTTGATACCATCATTTTATTCTGCCTCACCTTTCTGTTCAGGCCCCCTTTCTCTTGCTTCCCATCTCCACGCCTTTTTGTCTCCAAACAAAACCCTACTCTTTGGGCTTTATAAAGGTAAAAAAATGTTGTGGTATTAATATGACATCTCAAAATATCACTATTTTATCTGTTTTATCCCCTCCTACCTAAATCCTCTCCCTGTCTTGTCCATTCAACTGTAAGCTCTCTCAGATGGAAAGTTCCCATATCTTGTCTGACACAAGAAGTATCATTCTCTACTGAATTCCTTGCCACCATTGTGAATGTTAATGTTAATAAATCCTTATCTTGGACTTTTCTAAGTATAAATATGGATAAGAATATAACACCAGTCAAATCTTTTATTAAAAAAAATTTCTCACTCTCTCTCCTTTTTTCCCTCCTGCTCTTTACTTTAAAGTATTCCACCAAAAATAGCCAATTAAGGTTTTGTTTTCCAAGTACTGCAGATTTTGGAGAACTTTTGTAGGCATTTCTTTCATTTTTTTCTATATATCTTTATTCTGGTTTTGCCTGCCTTTATTGCATATGCTTTCTCAGATGGAAGCTGCTGTCGTGTGCATTTCAAAGCACTTGACCGAGTCCTGGAGAATTCACACACAGCTATGCTAAACAATACTTCCTCATCAGTGACAGACGGCAGAATAATAAATATAAGAGATACCAGAGGAGAGTCACTGGCACTAGGGACTGATCCAAGCCCTGTCTAAGGATTTCCAGCCTTCTGAGCTTTCAGGCAATGCACCTAGAAGGTGCCACTGTGAATTTATCAGTCGCATCACTGATTCACTGCTTCCATCAGAGGACCAAGACTCTGCCAGAGCGTTGCCAAGCAACATCGTCTTGGGCTAAATACAAATACAGGTATCACAAAGGCATCAGGATTGACTGAAGTCCATTTTCTTCATGCTGAAAATCTTGCCTTCAGTTACCATGGAAGTCCACATTGCCCTAAAAACTTTGCTGCTGGAGCCTTTGCATGGGATGTGTGGGAATTCAGATTCCTGGCTGCAATGAGCTGTAACTCACTACTGCAGTGGTGTAAACAAAAGGCCTTTACTCAGTCATTCTGCTTTTGCAAGAACATTTAACTCAAATTATGCTTTTGGTGTTGCTACCATTTCCTAACCATACAACCAGGAAAAGATCATCTCTAGGTTTTTGGCTCACATGCTGCATATAAGATTGTAATGAGATCCATCATTGCAGAAACTCAATCTATGTCACAGAGCAGCAATGCTAAATAGGTGTTTGCATTCATTTGTTTATTTCCAGCTGTCTTGATAAGTACCAGTCCTTTCCCAATGCTATTCCTTAGCACCATTTTGAAAACACCATGAATGAAAAAGTCTCTTTTTTGGAAGACAGAGGCTAATAAAAGAATCAGCTTTTACATACCTTTTTATTACAGAGAATTTAGGCAATGTGATTTATTTGGGTGAGGTTTCTCTTGGTAGTATTTTGGTTTTTAATGTTACTGACTGGTTGTCCATTTTTATCCGAATTATTCACAAGGGTGTTTTGTTTAAAAATGCACAAAGGTATCTTATTAAATAATGTCACAAACATGAAGTTCATTATTATGCAAATGCCATCCTCAGAACAGATTTGTTAATTGCAACTCATTTGCATAATTAATGAACTCTCAAATGAATAATGCCTTTGCAGATTTGTGCAGCATTGTTTTGAAATAAATTATAAAATACATGTCAAATGAAGAGTGTTTCTTAGATTCCCATAGCATTGTTTGAAAATTAATTACCAAATGCTTGTCAAATTAAAATGAGTTTATAGTTTTTACAAGGTTTTTTTTTAAATTAATCACAAAATAAAATGTCACCATAGTAAAGCCTATAACTTGTTCTATTTTTCCAAAAAAGGAAATGTGTAGAAATGTGTTTAAACTTCAGTTACATTGTTTGCTATACTGGTCCTGAGATTTAGTCATTTTGTCATAGTGTTATGATTTAACTAAGTTGGTAGCTGTTGCTATGTTAATGTTTTAGTAAATTGAGATTAATTTAGTTATGTTGTGTTGGATCTCTAATAGCAGTAATGATTAATGATACTGCATGTAAAAATTTTGTGCGGGCAAGGTCATGATATGTTAGTAACAAAAATGCCTGGACTTCCAAGAACTGTAGATTCACACTTGTTTTTATAAAGGGCTATGTATCTTCAACAGTCATTTGGTATCTGAATATTTTTTAAACAGTGCCTTGGACCAGAACTCTTATTTCTTGTCATTTTAACTTATATTTCCATTTGGTTTGGGTTTTTTTTTTCATAGAGAAAACCAGCTAAAAGTACAGGAAGCTAAAAATGTCCCTGCATTCATAACCATACAGTCTAAATTAAGTCAGATTCATCCTAGAAGTTCAACGCTACATCTTGATATCCCTCAACTTGTCTTATATTTTAAAACACAACTTATGGATGATCTATTCTGAGACACAAAACTTTAGGCATAATCTCTGCTTTCTGTAAATTAGTGTTCACTGATTCTACAGCAATAAAAACCCTTGGTGTCCTGAGAACCTGAACATCTCTGTAAATGATAAAGGATTTGAATATACTGTTAGGTGAAGCAAAAAAAGGCTATGGAGGCACTTTATTATTCTTTAAGATTATCCTTACTAGATAAAGAGAGAGCTTGCAACCATTTTACAAGCCTCTGAGTTATGCTAAAATTAATCCCAAACAATTAATAAGGTTCACAGCCTTTTTTTAAAGCATCCTGGAGAAGGAACCATTCCTTTTTTCACATTTACCTTGTCCATAATCCTTAAGAACAGTTCCATTCTTTAGATGCTATCTTATTTATGATTTTACTAAGCAGTGTTTTTGTAACACATGAACATATATATGTGTGTGTGTGTATATATATATGTGTGTGTGTTTGTGTGTGTATGTGTCTGTATGTGTGTAAAGAAGCATCATTTTAACTTAAGAAGTTAAGGGTAAATTTCATATACTTTTAAAAACATCCAGTTTCTGGAATTTACTCTGGGTTACTTAAGGTTACTGGTGACTGGTGTGAGAAGTGAAAACATGGATGTGGAAAATAGATTGAGCCATTTCAAAGAATTCTTCAGACTGACAGTTCTTGGCATATGGTAGTAGGTTAAATAGAGATCAGGTATGTGATGTGATCAAAGGGAATCATCTTTTATGACCTTCCAATGCAGCAGCCTTGGGATTCATGCTTCTAATAGGGACTAGGAGTAAAAAATGACAAGACTTCTCTTGGGTTACGTTGGTTTAAACTTGAGGCAATGAGATTTGTTTTCATACTCTGTGAAACAGACTAAAAGCATGCAAAGCACACAGGAGATTCCAGTAAAATATATCAAATGAAGGAGCATCTTGTCAGCAACATTTTTCAAATATTGGAAGAAGTAATGGAGGTCAGAGGATGACCAAATGAGGGGTACAGTAATAGGCATACACACTCGGTCACACAGATGACTGAATGTTGTTCTGTGCCTTCAAATGACTAGCAAAGCTGCTGCAGCACAGGCTCCTGCAGACCTTTAGCATGGTGTGGTTTCTGGCCATAAATAACCCATGAAATGTACTGGGGACAGTTACAAGAGGTTACACACCGAAACCCTTCAAGAAACCCTTAAGCTCTTGATCTTATATGTCATCAAGTCAATCACAGGTGTGAGAGCTTCTAATGAAGAATATAGCCACTATCACTTTAAGGTTTAGTCACTTGATTGCTCAAGAGCTGAGTATGAGTCATCCATCACCATATCTGTTGCCCTAGAGATTTAAAATGCTTAATGTGTTGTTGCTTTATTGTGCCAGTGAGTTTCCTGACGTACAGGAAGTTCGTTATGTCTTTGCATTGAAAGTACATGTAGAGAATACTAGTGAGATTAAATTCCCTGCTCGCCCTTCAGAATAATCCCAGCCCCTTAACACGAGGCAGAAATATTTCCTCTGATGATACAAAGCCTGTTTGATTGCCACAAAGAACTGGTCTGCACTAAGCAGTCTGGAAATAGTCATCAGTTTTAGAAATTTTACTGGATTAAGCAAGGAAATGTTTCCTCTTAGGAGTCTCACGGATATTAAAGCACCCTGGATTACTTTTTATTATAATATGCAATCCTTGTTTATAAATTCTTTCTACATTTCTTGTTTATAAAATCTTCACTTAGATAAAGAAAGGAGCCGTTTAACTTTAATTTTGCAACAGTGTCTTCTTTCTTCCTCCTTTCATCTGCAAAATAGCCACAGAATTTCTGGAGCATGAGACGTAAAGTTTCTGGACATCAACACACATTGCATTTCTACTAACGCATACTGTCAACGATTCTGTGTTGACAAAGATGCTGTCCAGATCATAGGCAGTGCCCTATGTGGATTAAAATCTAACCTTCATAATCACTTCTTTACCAAAAATACCATATATTGCAACAGAAATTATAAGTAACAATGGTGAATGGTAATACTTGGAGAGACTGGAGAATAAAATAGTTAAGGATCTTGCCTGGAATATTAAAGGCAGTTAAAGAAATAAGAACAAGATCAGTATCTTAATCATGTGTGCTTTGTCTTGATTCTACATCTTCACTGCAATGAGAATTCTAACATGGTAGTTTCTTCTCAGCTAGAATTTTCTAAATTCACCACTGTTTCTGTGTGCATTATTATAAAAAATAAAAGTTTTTGTCTAGTAATTATGTAGCTAACTTTTCTGTTAGTGCAGAAATTAACATTAATGTATACGAAGATTTAAAATACACAATTACAGTTGAAAGAGAGTTTTGGCTGTTAGCCACTCTGACTTCAGCTTCAATGCAATCAGTGAATTGCACTGATCTGGTAAGATATAGCATTACTGAACTGCTATTGTACAAATACTCTTATTACTCTATCTTCTTCTTCTATGAATGCTGGTTTTTCTTGCTTATTTAAATCTTCTCCTAGTCCAATAAAATTGAATGAGAATACATTAATAAATCTATTATTTCTTTTCCCTGAACCTTGTATGAGTGAAGGACCAGAATTACTGCCATTCAGCAGTAATGAGAGCAAGCCTGCAGAAGAGGCTGTGGCACCTGAGGGGAAGCAAGCTGAGCATGCACCAGTGGTGTGTCCTAACTGCACACACGGCCAACTGCATCCCATGCAACCCATCCCATAAAACCCACCCAACATGTTTTGATCAAAGCCAGACATGCAAAATATTTTATTCTAATAACTTATACTTTAAAATTGCTTAGGGAAAGAAATGCAGGGAGAGATGTTGAAAAACTTTTTTTTTTTTTGCTTTTAAAAATAAACAAAAAAATACTCAACCCTCTTCTTAAAAATAATCAAGGTGCAGATTTCTCTATGAGTTATAAACAAAGTGGAAAAGGATTTTTTCAATCCTATCAGAACTTTAGTGACCTAGTTACATAAGACAATTCAGTGCTCTGGAAAATAATAATAAAAAAAAAAAAATCACTGAAGGAATTAAACTCTAAAAGACCTGCCTTTAGAAAGTCACACATCCAATGTCAACTATAGAAGGATTACAGGGGACTTATTCTGCAGTAATCTTCAATTTATAATCACTTAGGTTCTTTTGGATTAGATTCAGTCCATTTCATTAACCTGTAGTAAGGTTTTTTCCTTTCTTGCTTTTAAATCCACTCTAGCCTGATTTCCAAAGATTAACTTCATACTGAAGTTCTTTAGATCCACATCCCTAAATCAGAATATTTGACTTGGAAACACACAACTCATAAAATATGTCTTGAATAATGATTCCTTTAAAATTTAATAATTAAAAACATATCAATCTGAAAATTATTGATAAACAAGTCTGTAAGGACAGCATTCTTCTCAGACATTCCAAAACCTGCTGTTGAACCCAAAAAACATTCATCAAATTTTAGTATGCATTTAATGACCTTGAGGATAAAAATTGTTCATTCTGATTTAATGAATTAAATTATAATTAATGAAGACACATATATGTAAGAAATAAATGAGAATTAGAATGTGATAGCAAGCAAGCAAGATAGCTCCTATTATGTAATAAAATCTGGAAGAGACCATAATTTGCTTATCTTTCATAAGTTGGAGGAAAAAGTATATAACCATGTAATAAGACAACCTAGCTCTGTTTTCAATTATGTGGTAAATTAACTCAAATATTACAGAACTCCAGTAGATTGAAGCTGAATACTTGAGAGCCCCTTATATCATATAATTTATATATTAAACTATACCCTAAAAAACGATGCAGATAGCTGTATTTTGAAAATGTAAAAAGAGTTCTGATACTTATATGATTGTTCCTATGGATGATGATAATTAATCAAACAATATACTGGCTCCAGATGTTATAATACATCTTCATTTGTGAAAAAAAGAAAATCAAAAGGTTAGAATGCCATTGTGTTAAGATACTGTGCATTCATTCTAGCTGTTTTATGTGTAACCCTGATATTTCAGCTTTTCTATATTGCTTTTAATCATGGATACTTCCTTCCAAAGTATTTCCATTTCACAGTAGAATTTGGATTTCTAAGTAATTTCATACAAAATAATAAAGAAAACATAAGCCGTTAAGCCTTCTGCAATGACTGACATTTTTTCAATCCAACCTGCATTTTTTATACTGAAAGTCCTGTACTAGAATGTAAATGGATTACCAGTTTGCTTAATGTATTTTATCAACCGAGATCATTGCAATTACAAAAAATCAGGATTCATGAACTTAGGCTACATTGTTGTCAGTGACAAACATTGTAGGCTTCAGTGGGTATTTTTCTCTGAATCATTCATATCTTTGTCTGGAATGATGTCAAATGCATCAGGATTGTATTACACACAAAGGATGCGAGTTTAATATCAGGTACATTAAAAAAAAAAAAAAAACTTCCAAGCAGAAAAACCCCTTTATATTTTTTATATTTTTCACTTTAGGTTTTGGCTCTGCCCCCGGCTGACTCCAAAGAGGCAGCCCCACCTCTGTGTGGCTACAGCAACACTGTGATCCTCTCTTCAGTGCTGGGTGCTGCTATAGGTAGCCCTCAGTCAGCTGCCGCTCTCCAAGTCTTTCATACCCAACCATCACATTCTCTTTGGAAGCAAGTGTCAATAAAATGCTTGAGTCTAGGAGGGCTGTAGGAAATCAGCTGACCTGTGAATTAATGGGGTGCTTGTGAGTGGCCATCAGCCAGCTCTCTGCCCAGGGAATGAATATCACACAATGAGCGAGATCCCCTTTCCCCTCTGCTCTTGGAATCACACCAGTGAATAGCTTCAAAAACAGAAGTCCCTTTTCTGTGCTCTCTGCTCAAATGATTCACCTTATTTTTTCCTTTTGACTAATTAGCAAATTCAGTAGACCTACTGCCTACTTTTATCCTGGGGTGGGGGGTTCCATGCCTACAGAGACTGACTCATCATGCACAGACTCTCAGCAAGCCTTTGCTGAAGGCAGGCACAGCATGTGCATCTATACTTGTGTTCAGGCCACATCTGACTGCTCTAGCAGTGTCCTCAGCGACAGCTTGATTTAAGGTGCACAGGGATGTGCTTACAGTTAATGCTGTAAAATCCCCAAAATTCCAAAAATGTACATCTAATGTGTTGGATCACACAGAATGTGAGTTTAATATGCAACTGTGGATGGACTGATGGGGTTTGTGTCGAAGATGCTTTAGTGTGAGGCTGACAATTTACATGTTAAAGTGTCTCTGATGAAGGTTCATGTATGGTCTGTTGTGCCCAGTATGTGCTGTTTAAATGGATTTTACACAAATAATATTCTAATAAGAGGTAATTTTTTTCAATTAAATATCAAGCCTTTTTTTTTCTTTTTTTGCAAAATATTACAATTATGGCCTATTTGTCTCTTCTTTCCATAAGGAAACATTACAGAAAACAACTGAAGTAAATAAATATGAATCTGAACTGACATATGGAAAATCATAATGAAAATGCATGTCTAGAAGAGATGATTAACATTAAAAATATTTTTCAGAGAATTTTAACAAATATTCTTTTAGTCATTGTTTTTCCAGAAAATTAGCTTTATATGCAAACCCTATACTACCATTAAAAAGGACTTTATTAAAGCTGGGATTGATTTTGTTTTTCAATTGGGAATAAAAGGTGAAAACTAAAATTAACAATTTTTCAAGCAAGAATTAAAATAAAATATTCAGACTAAAACCCCAAAATGTTTCATCAGTTTATATTTTTCATGTGAATATATATAGTAACATATGAAATTATTTTCTGATTTTCTTCTATGAGATGAAAGTCAAATGAAAATATTTTCAAAACAAAAGCTCAGTATTTTATATTTTAAAATATTATCAAATGTTTCACAGTATTTTTTCTAAAACATTACTGTTAAAGCTGGTATATTTTTGCATAGTTTTACTTCACTAAATTTATGCACAAATTAATTTAATTCCAAAATTAAAACTTTTGTCTGGGAAAATTCCTGACCTACCTGAACTCCTGTGAGCTCTGGGATGAGACATTACTTAGGCAAATGTCAGCCACTACTGAAGTTTAGGCTGAGTTGATTTGGGGTCAGGGTTGTTTTGTGGGTTTGGTTTTTTGGGGGGGGTTGAATTTCTGGAATCACATCCTGTAAATTACCAGGATATCTTTAAAAAAACACTTTTTTCATAGTAAAGATATTTCATTATTGGAATTTCCTCAGCTTCAGGCTAAGCTTTCATGCTAATGTAAAAAATAAAACAATTTGGAGGACCAGAATTTCTGATATTTTGAGTTCACAGTATATTGGATTTCCAAGCTCATCTGGAATATGACTCATCAGGAGAAAACCTTTCTCACATAGAGAAGATAGAGATTTCAACATGAGACCCTACATTCTAGATGAACATATTGGCCACTTGGTTATTTGTTGTTTGAATAGTTCTCAGTTATGTTGTTTAATCTTAAACATTTGAAAGCTGAAGGTTGTGGGTTGTTTACTTTTTCCCCAATGTAGAATGAAGGCCAAATGTTTGAAATAATTTGCAAAACAGAATTCTTGTTTTACAGCCAATCTCACAGATGACTTCACTGGAGTTATTTAGGTGAATAGGGGAAGCAGATTTTGACCACAGTAGCTGTGTCTAGACTAGTAGACTTCAAAGTGCCAGGGAAAAGCTTCCAAGCACTAGAATTTGATTGTCTGCACTGTTAAATTGCTAAAAGAGTCCCTGACATACTCCTGGCTTTTCCCAGCTACAGCAGTTCCAAACAATTCTCAGGGACCTTTCCCCATAGGTAGCATGAACAGAAACACCCTTTGGACAAGTGAGACAGTTTCATAGCATGGATGTGGGCCTGTTTGCACCATATGCCAGAGAGCAGTCACAACTAAGTTCAAATTACTGGTGTAGAAACAATTGGTGTAGATCAAAAGAGAAAATCAAAATCTTGACCTTCTCTTCATGAAAGGGAAGAGAAGGGGCAAAGGGTGGGAAGGGGACAAAAAACAATTATTTAGTTTAAACTACCATAATTTTTAAAATGGAATATCCCCTTCACTCATTTTGATTCTAGGAAAATCTGACATTTCTTCTGACCTTGTCCATGTTTTATATATATATATATATAATTGTTTATTTTTATCTAATTTGGGGTTTTTGCCTACTTTGTAGATAGATATCAAAAGACAATTTTAAAATGCATATGTTTAATTTATTAATAAGCTTCTCAACAAAAAGTGCAGCTATATTAATTCTGAGCAGGCCTTTGTCCAACCTAAACATTCTATTGAAATTTCTGTGTCAAAGGGCAAAAAAGGGGGTGCTTCAAATCCTTCTCCTCGAAATAACCTATGGTCAAGAGAAAAGAGGCTTTTGAATTACAAGGATTGGCTCGGTTGGGGAACTAAAAGCTAAATTGTGTCCATGTCTTTGCAGAGATACACAAGGGCAGAAGGGCACCTTCAGGCATCCAGCCCCGGCACAGGGTCGAGCACAATGGCAGAGATTGTACTCCTGGAATGCCAGGGCTCGGCAGGGCTGGAGCTCCTACAAATAAAGTGGAAGAAGTGGTCGCCCTCACCCACTTCACTGCACCATGGATACCACTGGACTTGAAGGAGTTTTCTGGTCCCTTAGCACTTCTTCTGCCTGTACTGGTCACGTTCACCTTTAGGATTCCTAGGATTGTATTGACTGTGGCACGGTGGGAAGTGCCTGAACTCTCCACTGTCACTGCTGCTGCTCAGGTTCCTTTCAAGGACCCTTCTAGAAAAGGCAGTGTGTGATATCCTGTTAGAAACAGATTCTTTACAGTGGGAAGGTCTGCTAAATTCAGTTTGAAGTGGCTCACAGAATCAAGATCAAGATTCTGTTTTTCCTTTATCTGTCTTCTAACTGGAACGAGGCAGCACCCCAAGTAAATGCCCACTGATAGTTTCCCATCTGTGCACTGCAATCTATCCCGCAGAACTGCTTTCTGCCAGAGTCTGGGGATGAAAAACAGTAGACTAGATAATATTTATTTTTTCTGAGAGCACAGGACAGCCTGAGTATAAAGGCTGCCTTAAATAATGAAAGGTCACATGACTTAGTTGTTTTGAGGATTTCTTCAGCATTTCAGAGGGAATTTATTTTAAATCATGTATATTAATAAAGCAAAGCCCATGGTGTTTCCAACCATGCTTGGTGACATGTGCAGAACTGCCAAATGGTCCATTATTTCTAAAAATTATGTGTCCCAAGGCAGTAGCAAACTTGTTTTCCAGACTGTGGGCATCAGTTTATGTGCTACATTTAGCATGTCCCTTTTTCTTGTATTTTCCAAGATAAGTTTGGTTTTAAAAACCCCATTCTTTGAGTAACATTTCTTTTTTTTTTTCCAGAACACATGCTAAAGTGCCTGCTTATTGTGTTGTCCTCTAAGCTTTAGCACATTTCAAGATGCAGAATGAAAAAAGTGAAGTATAAAAATTAGAGATCTGAAATGCAATGGCTGTGTTATAACAATACATAACGATCTATATTGTAGTCAAAAAATAAGATATGGCTGCACTTTTATATGCCCCATGTATTTTATCATGTTAATTATCTGTTCATTAATACTGGTGAGAGCAATTAGTTTCTTTAGGGGTATAGCATTCCATATAAATCATGGTGCCTGAGGATTTTTAGAGGTTTTGCTTTTGGTTTTAGCATCTACTGGATTATTTTGTACTGTAGTGACAACATTTCAGACAACCTACTTAGAAAAAAAACAGAATTTCCTTGCCTAAGAAAAAGCTTTTAAGGAAGTATGTAGCATTCAATTCAGTCAAAACTTCCAGGAATGGCTTCCTGTTAAAGATAAAAATACTATGTACCAGTGACAAATGCTTATCAGGATTTTAGATTTTATACAAAAGCAGAGGGAACAACCAGGCAAAGTAATGCAACAGAGCACATCACACTTCTTTTCAGATCCAGCGGCTACTTGTGAGCATGTCAGCCATGCTGGGTATTAATTCAGAAACTACAATGTATGCATTTTCAATTTTAACAGGCCTGCACTTTGGTGCAGCAGACCTTTATCAGGTAAACCCAATTATAAAGCAGTTTCCCTCATGAATTTTATATTCAGGAGGAATCATGGAACAGATCTCAGCTGACCCTTCAGCCTGTAAAGTAGAATTCAGGGAAACTTGTTTGATCAAAAACTTGATTAATCATTTACCAGAGAGCTGTATTGTTCACAGCGTGCTCTTTCCAGCTTTTAAATAGATGACCTCACAGTTTTCTAGAGCAGTGCTTGATAGAGCAGACATATCTCTGGCTTAATAGCTGACTTCAGGAAAGCCCCTCTATCCATTTGTCTGCCTCACTCATGTTCTGTTATGTGCATGAGCACACAGACATTAACTCTACCTCAGTTTCTTCACTTTACAGAGAGATAATGCTAATGACCTCTGTAAAGTTCTTTGCAAAGTGCTGATATGAAAGATCATGTATAAGTGCCACTCATGTGCAACTACTCCTCCTTTTCCCTTTCTGGAGATTAGAGTGCCTCAAAAATAAGGAAAAAAATAAAACTTTTGTATTCATAAACCAATAATGTGGTAGAAGGATGAATGCTTAGAGTTGATCAGTTCTGCCGTTACCAGCAGAGCTGATAATAATCAGTCACTTATGTGCTATTTCACAGCTGATACCTCCTCCAAAAAAAATTAATTGCAAAAGTTTCACAGATGTCTGCAGCAGTTGACCAGAGCTCTTGGGTTATTGCTTGTCAGACTATTAATGGGTTTGGCTAACCATGACAGTCATTACTTTCCCCCTCCTGTGAGCTACTTTCTGTGTAATTTATGCATAGGTTTTGCCAAGATTTGACAACTTTCAGGATATTAACATAAAATTAGACTGCAGAGCTGAACAATGGGTGGCATTAAAATTAGCAGCAGTGGAAACCCATCAAAGAGAATTGGTTTCTCTCCTGCTTTGCTTTTAAGTTAATATTTTTTATTTATTTTATCTTATTTCATTATCATTTTGGAAGGAAGAGTAAAAGGATAAATGCTGAAAACAGTTTTGTTTTGCTTGGTACCTTAGGAACCTTCAGAACGGGGGAGAAATTTCAATTAGACAAAACGCCTGGCAGCATCTTAAACAACAGCTAACCTGAAATCAATCACAGAGGAAGAAAAGTTAGAAGTGCTTTTTTGAAAAAGGGACTTTAAACAGAGCAGATCTGTGCTCCACACAGATTGTTTAGTGAATGCCATTACAGAATGCAATGTGTGTGTTAATAAGTAAGGACATCTGGTAACCAGCTTTTTTCTGATTCATTAACTGACTGCTTCTGTGGCCACAGGGCTTGATAGGGAAGGCTGCAAGACTTTTGCTCATAGAAAATGGGACTTCGATGTATGCTTTGTTCCTTTGACCCAACCATATCCTCTAAATTTTCTCCTATGCCTCCACGCTTCCCACGCCTCCACAAATATTTCAATTTGAAATCTAGAAGAAAACACTTAAAGCATAGAAGAATACTTCCTCCTATTTAATTGTACAGAAAAAAGAAGTCATACTTCCTAGTCCTTCATTGATCTACAACAATGCACCCCATCAACACACATCAGTAAGTGATGTTCTCTACTTGTTAGCATTTACCATGGCTGTGTTTAAATACTATATTATTCCCCTGTTTCTCAGTGTTTATACATTTTCAAATATGATTCATTACCATGGATGGAATATTTATGAAAAAGAATTTAGAAATTATTTCTTTTTTGTAACACTACAGTTTTTGCCAACCCAGAAAGGTTGTTTGTTTTTTTTTAAACCCTCCATGAGATTAACAAGCTCAGACAGAGAAAGTAGAACCATCACATTGCTCATATCAAGTGCTGTTTTTCTTCATATAATACAAGAGGAACAGCTCTAAATGCTCTAGAGAGAATGATTGAGCAAAAGAAATCTAACTTGATAGTACATGTTGAGGGATGAAATGGACAATGAAGTTTCCATATGTTGTTTTTACGCAGTAATTAGAAACTGTCACACACCGTTTCATTTTTTAGTTTCCTTGGGCTTATTTGCATGTATGAGGCTTTCCTTAGAGCAGAACAGCAAGCATCAAACTGGCACCCAGTCGAAATCCGAGGCAGTGATACTACGGACAAGAAGCCAGTGGCAGGTACTGAGATAGCCCAGAGCACAGCTCAGCAACAGCCTCGCTCACCTCTTTGCCTCTGCCAAATTTTCTTTTCCAGGTTGAAGTATTGGCCATTCCTGTAGTGTGAGTCTGTACATTTTTGGGCATGTGGACTAGCTTTTGTTTCCAACAGAAACAAGGAATTTAATATATTAATATGCATGTACATTCAGCAGGAGTTTGCCTCCTTATTCCCTAAGGTTCCTTTGAAAATCCTAACACAGTTTCTCAAGGGCAAAACAGGAAAACAGTGCTCTGGCTCTCAGTTTTCCTCATGTCTACATGATTCTGACAAATTTCCCCAGCTTTTTGGTAATGATTCCTTTCTATATCTTCATAAACAACTGGTTCACTTAAAGCATCTGAATCTGGTCCTCAGAATTACACCAGAGGAGAAAGAGCAATAAAACTGTTTACATTTTATCTTCATTATCCTGGTGGTAATGATGACTGAGAACTTGGTCATACTGAATGTTTCTTCCCTAAAATAAGGGACATATATACATACATTTTTAGGTCAGCTAAGAAACAAAGTCTCTGTGTGTGTTGTGTAAGCGGGTTAATGTTTTCTGTCTCTGTTTTCCAAGACTTTGTAAAATCCCAGAAAGCTGGATATGTATCTCTTTTGTCCACGCAAGACAGATTAGCCCTCTGGATTGTTGTTAAATCCTAATTCTTAAAGGATCTCTAACCCCAAGATGCAGGACTGTGAAAAACATCAAAGGATGTTGATTACATTCATGGTTACATCTGAAAGGCAAAATTCAAAGACCTACCATGAAACTTCTGCTTTTACACACTGAACCAGATCCCTGATGTTACTGATGCTCTTTTGTTCATTCCTGACTAAGGTAAAATTAGGTTTGTTTTGAAAAAAAGTCTGAATAAAGTTTGTCAGCAATCAGAAATTTCTGTACTGTAATAGCACTGAAATGCTCCCCTTTGTTAGCTACTCTGCAACTTCCCAGAGAGTCCATCTTCACACTCGATTCAGAGATGGCTCTAATATAAATCTAATTCTGCCATACAAATGAGCCTTTGAGAGAAACAGGTCATGCTTACTCATAGTCATTTAAAACTGCATAACATAGATCTTTATTTTATGGGGTTTTTTACTGGTTTTTTTTTTGTTGTTTTTACTTATTCAAACTACATCTTGAAGCTTTTTCTGAACATAGAGGCAGAGATCCTCAGAAAGCTATGAAGATAAGCTATTGATTTATACCAGAAAAATATATGGATATTATACTATACAGGAGGTTTCAAAGGCAGTTACAATATCTTGCTTTATTTTTGCAGTCAGAAAGACAATGAAAAAATTCAGAAAAGAAAATGCTTAAATGGAAAATTATGTAAAGCTAGTTTGAGAGATAGCAGAGACATTGGTCAACACACTGGAAGGCATGTCATTGGTTATAGCACAGCTGCTAGAGGTGACTGTGTTGGTATCTGTAGCATGTTGATGTGTGAAGTGCAAAAATGAATCTTATTCCTCAGGAGAGTCCTGCATATGTCACGTATATTGTCTCATTAAGCCAATCCATTTATCAACCCACTGAATGCCAATTAAATTGCACAGGATGGTGCAGGTATATGGTGGGCTGATGGTGCCAAACTTTATTACAGCTGAGCTTTTCTGGCTCAGTACATTCCTGCATAGCAAAATGGCAGACATATCAAAGCCAAATTAAATGTTCTTGAAATAATGCCTTTAAAGAGGAAGAAATGCCACAATCTGGCACAAAAGAGTATGAAATGTAATGTCACTTCTTAGTGTACTTTTAGTTCCAATGAAGATGTCACGGCTCAGATCCAGCCAGTGCCAAATGTCTTCACAGCGTGCAAATTAGATCAGTGTAATTTCATCAGGATGATGATCAGACTCTGTTGCAGTTCTATGGCTGCATACACAACTTCTGCTGACTGCTGCAGTCAGACTGGCACAGCTGAGCTAATGCTGCCATCCTCAGAAAGAGACAGACGTTGATTTTATAGCATTCTCCTGATGCCGGAGTCCAAAGGATATTCCTAATATCCTGGGAATATGTTGATTAGTATTTATTCTGAAGTTTTGACTCAAAGTACTGCCTTTTTTATCTCTAAGCACAGTAACATGAATATTTAATATATTCTTGTTATACATTATCAGATGATCAGGCTTTGACTGAAAGTATTTCAACTGTTAAAATGTGAGCAACAATAACCTAGCTGAGAAATCCATTGTGCCCCACAGTGTCAAGGGCAGTGGCTGGGAGAAGATCTACTGCTATAGGAAAGGTCTAAAGCCCATCATGTGAACACAAACTTACCCTCTTTGGCAGTACTCACTAAGGGCCCTAACAGATGTACTTTGTTGGATTTAGTATCAGTCACTATTTTTCTGACTGTCCACATGACTCCTTTGCTGGAGGTTAAGACCTGTATAGCAGGCATGGGAAAAATGAACATTTTCCTTCACTTCACAATTCACAATTCACCATATTAGCTTGACTTGTGAATGCTTCACCCAGTGTATCTTTTCTGCTGAATCTTTGGATATCAAACCCCCTCCTAGAGTGGCTGGTGCACACATTTTGTTCTGCTAACATGGTGTGGGGCCAGTAAACCTCAATGCTGCAGAAGGACAGACAGATGGGAAAAGTATGGGTTTAAAAAGACTCAGTCTGCCTGCTGCCTTTTTGTATGCCAGGTCTCCAGGTATGCAACATAAGCCTGGCTCTTCTCATAAATATCATTGTTTTACAGCAAGATTAAATCTACTGAGCCAATAATTTGCTGATAAATGCCTTCAGAAGCAGGAACAGGGTGTTTGGTGCTAGATAGCAGTCCCAGTGGCAAGGCTTACCTTACATATATTGAAGGTTTGGGTTTGCTTTAGCTTTTTGCATAGAGAATTTTGTATGTTAAATTGTTAGATTTGGTGATTTTTCTTCTCCCTAAAGCATTTGGTAAAGAGCAATTACTTATACATATAACAGCTAAAATCCCCAAACACCATGGCACACAGCCATTTGAGGCAAGTTGCCAAGTCTGTAGCTTCAATTAACCTTCATCTATCCCCCCAAACTTGGAACACTATCAGAAAGCTATTATGTTCAAGCCTTACTCATGTGGTGAGCACTTAGACACTGAAGTTGAAATCAATAGCACTGGTGGATACATGACTGCTCATGTATTCAGGTTTGCACAAGCAGACTTGACTTTGTAGCAATCTCATCCAGTCTGAAGCAGGGAGACCCAGAAAATTACAAATACATGGCTGTTTCGGGATTTTGGCACAGAGACCAAGTCCATTGTCCCTCATGTAGCATCTGTCCTTTACTGACCTATTTAGTCTCAGATAGGAGCCACCAAAGGTGGGTAAAGGGAAAGGAGCACAGCAAGATTTGGATATCCCATTAAATCTTTGAAGTAACCACTGATTCCTGTAATAGCTCTATGTTCACCAGACATACTGTGCAAATGGGTTGCTCTCCCTGGAGATTGGAACAGAGACTCTATGCATCCCAGATGTTCCTAAGCAGTTTACTTACCCTCCCCTGTGTGTATTTAATTCTCAAGATGGATGGAGATAGAGCAGAAATGGGAAATGAAATAAAAAGTCAGTTTTGGCTCTAAAGTGAAAATGTTACTTATGCTCACATGGAAAATGTAAAGCTTCAATAAAAGCAGATAAACACAGTTTTTATGTGGGGGCAGACAAAGGGCTAAATGCCCAGCTGGTACAAACTGGCATAGCTTCACACTGAAGTTGATTAAGCATAGTGCAGCTTGTGCCAGCTGAAGATCTGGCTTACAGTTACTGCTCAGTATCCCTATTGTGTGTGTGAAATCTGATCTGTTTAGGACAGAATATGGCAACCAGTGATGGACATATCCTGTGCAAAGGCTACAAGAACCTCGTAAGATTTAGCCTGATAGCTTACACAATTTTTAAACCTCATGAATGCCATTAGAAATTTCTATAAATTGAGAGAAAGTACTACTACACAGAGCCTGAAGTCTGGGGGAGGGGGGGTGGGTGTGTGAAGAGCTTCCTACCAATAGAAAAAAGGGAAATCAAATTTAATAGATGTACATGTTTCTATATAGAGTGAAAAATATTTAATCTGTGGCACTTTTACTCAAATATTTTACATCTGTGGTCTACAGGATCTATACTCTGAAGCAAATCAGACCTTTCAGCTGAGACAAGCAGCAATTCACACAGCCTTTATGTTTGTGCACCTACCCTAATGAGGGGGTAGCACCTCAGGCTGCTCCTGGGGCATGCCAGGACCCAGATGCCAAGCTTGGGAAGACTCTAGCAGCAACATCTGGCTTTGTGGAGAGGTCTAAAGGCAGTTGTGCTAACAGATCTGGAATAGCCTCTGGGTCTGGGCTCACTCATGCTCTCCTAGGACACATTTTCCTTCTGCTTACCTTTGTTTTGTCAAATGTGTGGGGTTCTCATTTATTACACATTAGAGTAATATGAATCTGCTTTCTATCTGATCAGCAAGGATGTTTCCTGTGCAGTACTTCTTATTTTCCCACAAATCCTTGCCTCAATAACTGCTGCCTATGTAAAACTCTTGCCACTTGATTTTTGCCTCTTTCATTTTATCAAAAAATACTTTGCAAGATCTAATTGCTGACTGAAAACTTGTAACATGAATTTTTCATCTCATTTTTAAACAAAAAAAATGTATTTTGACAAATCAGTTTGCTAAAGTTGAAAAACAGCAGGGTTACTAGTATCTTTCAATTACACTTATATATTCTGCACACATAGAGGTAGAATTAAGCAATACTGATGGTGTACTAGAATTTGCTCAAATTGCTCCTGTTACTACCAAAATACCAACAAAAGGACATTAGGCTATGAAAGCTGCTACTATAGTATTGCTACTACATTACATTAGAGGTAAATCCTTTCATGCTAATCTTATGCCTTTAAGACTTTGCTGTGCATTTTATATGCTATACAAAGCTTATGAAAAGACAGATCCTCACATCATAATTATAGAATGAAAAAGTTAAGGACTTCTGAATTCATGGTTAACATTGTTCCTATAATTGCTTAACAGGTACGTATATGACCCACGGAAAAAAAATATTCCAAGGGCAGGAAGTCTGTTGCATATATACTTGTGTGCTTCCAAAAATTGTGAGTTTTCTTTGTATCCTTTAATTTACAACAAAAATTTAATGAAAACAGCAAAACATTTTAAAATTATGTCAATTAGGCTTAAATGGATCATGGCTTAGGAACTAACTAGGTAAGCTAAATAATATCTTGCAAATAGGGCACTAGCTTTTGGCCCTGAGCTAGCAAGAAATATGTCATCGCACATCTAACATTCACTAATATTTAATAAATTAATGTTTACAGTATGCAATTTTTTCCACAGGCAGAGTACAAAAAGAGATATCATGGGATGGCATATGTTAGGTGTAACGTTCTGTGCACTGCTAAAGGTATTCAACAAATTTTAATGCAAGCTGAAATTTGCTTTTATAAACCTCTACAAAGCAAACAAAGAAATATACCATAGAAAAATAATGCTACAAGCATTGTAGGTGTCTAATGGCAAAAAATTATTTTCCCTTTTTCTTGTGGAAATTAAATAACTGTGATAGTTATAATTATGTGGAACTAAGGAGACCTTATTCTTCATGGATTAAAAAAAAAATTCAAGAAAGCATAAATCCAGAAAACATAATCCAAGGGAATCAAAAAGGACATGTGGATTAATATGGAGAAGAATTAATTGGAGCATTAAATGTTAAAGAAACCATGAAATGGATAAACAAGAGATCTCTAACTTAACATCTTTTTTAGGGATTTATGTGCAGCTCTGCTTAGCTACAGGCCAATTCTTGGGCTCAGGCTCAGTTTGTCTTGAATTTAGAGTGAATCTTACGGTAAATTTAAGTACCCATACTAGGGTTATATCACATGTGAAGTGTCAGAGAGCCAGAGCTGGGGATAGAGATGGTGCAGTGACAGCCATTGCCATGATATTGTGCTGTATTTGAAACTGTCTCATGGAAACTGAGTTGACCGTGACAACCTCATTTATCCAGGTTTGTGATTGAGCTAATTAATAATCTGGGGTTATCACTAAAAATAAGTCAGAAAAGAATGAGAAAGAGTTGCTGTTAGTCTGGAGGCCATATTTACACACACAAATAGGAAACTTGGGAAGATATTTACTAATAACCTAATTAGTACAAACCCTCAGCTATTGTTTCCTTCTATCTCAAGGAGGAATGCAGTCTGCTGTTCACCATCTCCTAGTACATCATATACTAAGCTTTTCTGCTTTTTGCATGCATCTGTAGGTGGGTAGATGACTGAGAGCAGCCATTCCTTCTAGATGGAGCTAACTTCATAGGGAAATGAAATGCAGAAAAGAATTTTGGTACCAAAAAAAATTGTAAGTATGTCTAACTGATTTTTCTTTAATGTCCAAACACAGCTGAATTATACCAGGATGAGTGATTAACTATGGTTAAGAGGTGATGTCACAAAATTTTAGCACATAGGAAAAACTACACTTACTCGATGAGAAGGAATTTATAACTGACTGTTACAGTCTTGCCTGTCCTTTGCTACACAAAAAGCACCAAAATAACTCCAAAAGAGTAAGAATAATGATCAAAGCTTCACCCTGAAGGAGATTTCACACCAGTTTCCCTTGACAAGGGATAGCTTATCCTCATAAGAAAAAACCTTGCCTCTCTTCCAGGAAAAACAATGAAAGCCATTAATTTAATTCCCCTTCTGTGACATATTGAAGAAGCATGGCACTAACCCCAGAGGGTGTGGGGGGCCACCCCTAGGGAGATAAGAAGAGACAGCCACACGACCTTATGGATCAGCTAAGATAGTTAAATCTGCTTCTTGTCATAAGTGTCGACATCTAGGTGATATTACACAGAGCTTTATGAAATAAAATCACCTCACTCACTGTTCTCCATATTGTTTTTCTTAAATAATGTGCTCCAGTGACAGAAATTTGTCCAAATCTCTTCACAGAGTGGTGCCTTTGTGCTTTGCCACAAGCCCTGACAAAGCAAGTAGCAATGTTTTCTTTATAGCAAATCCAGATACAAACACACGTACATTATCTGGTCCACAGCTACTCTTCTCCTTCTTCAGAGATCATGTACCTAGCTCTATCATAAGTGGTGAGGGTACGTAGGGAATCCAGAAAATCCTTAGTGATAATAAGTGTCTCACATTTTTGAGAGACTCACATTTTTCAGTGGACTCTGAATTTTTTCATAGGGCACACAACGAAGTCATACTTCAATTTTCAGTACATCTGTATTGTTTAATTTCACTTCAAGAACAGCAAAGGTCATAGTAATGTATATTCTAATCCTTGTCTATAGTTATTCTGCTCATCTCATTCCTCTGATATTCCTCCAAAGAGCAGAATGTAGCCTGTTCTTTTTAAATTAAAGGAGTCTCACAAGACTATTGAAGACATGAGCAAAGCCTGTCCACCTTTGCAAATATATCCAACATTTTCATCTTAGGTACAGCTCCAATTTACATGACTGGAGCTAGCAGCGAGGCATTCATGACTACAAAATGACTGCTCAGGGCATCAAAATCCAGGCGATTTGGAGAAATTTTCACAGAATCTTTCTTTTTTCCTGGGCACACATTTTCCTGAAGGTTTATAGAGGTTTCAGATTTTATAATTTCTACTCTTCCATCAAATAAAATAGTTGAGTTTGTTCTATAATATTTAGAGTAGAACTTTCTTTTTTAATCAATGCATACTACAAATTAACTTAGTCCATTGACAGACATACAGCATTTGATAACAAATCCCTTATTTACAGTGCTACATCTGTTAACAAGTGTGGTCTCATTGATGCATCCAGCTCTTTAGGACTGTTTTGTTACATAAATACTCTCCAAACTGAAAAGTATTATGAAATGTTGTATCATGCTCATCTTTTCTAAATTAACATTCTTCAGTATGCCTCTTTGGTTAATGCAAAGAAGGCACGGATTATAGTCTTTTCCATTGGGCATAACAAGGGGAATAATCTGTCATAAGATACTAGTTTGGAATGTATCTGGCAGATTTATGGCTATGACTTTGGAAAATGCTGGGTTCGAGAAGTAATTTCGAGCATTCTTTTCAATTAAAGCAACTTGGCTGCTCTGGGGAATTTCCTCTTGTTGGCACCAATATTGACTGTATAAAGTACAGGGAGCTTGGAGCAAATACTTGGATGTGCAAAAATGAGCTTTCACAAAGGCCATATAAAATAAGCCCCTGTCACTTTATAAGTAACAGCATCTGATCTGCTATTTATTAAATATGCTAGATCCAGGGGAACTTTACTTAAAACATCCTTGTAGAAGGGTAAGAGCTGTTGCATGGCTCTGCTCTGCCATAACCATGAGGTTGATTTACACAGCCTCTGTCCCTGCCACAATTTATTCTAACTTGATGGCCAAGAAGATTAGTACTGAGACAGCAATAACAGAGCTATCATTGCTGAATGCTTTTTCCCTTGGGCATTCCAGGCTGAGTAGTTGAGGAAACTTGAAGTGAAAAGCTGACTTCATAACTTTCTAATTTCTTTGATCCGGGTCAAGAAGGGAATCAGAGTAAGAACAACAGAAAGAGTATATCAGACAGTGATCCTCTTAAACAGAAACAATCTTTTAAGCCCACCCTGGGGCTGGCCTGCAGAACCAAAAGAAGCTAAACATGCTGGAATACTTAAGAAAATGACTCAATTTTAAAATGTGTGATTGATACCTGAAATTGTTGGTGAATTATACAAAGAAAACTATTTCATAGCTCTAACTCTACTGGAAAGGAAAACCTTCCTCTGTTGGGAATTATCTAAATTAACCTTGTTGTTTCTTTAAATACTTTCATATCATTTATAGAGACTTGACTGTCATAATAGGTTACTCTAAGGTTTGTGGACAATAGACAGATGCTTACCACTGTAGTTCTCTCTGAGGTTAACAGGACTCTGCATGGTTAAATATCACTCATTGCCTTGACAGTACATAATACCCTTAATTCTTTACACACAGATCAAATGTTAGTATTGGAGAACATCTGTTTCTGCTCATATATTATAGAAAAAAACCCCAAAGATTAAAAACTGGTAGCAGAGTTGAGAAATTTTCTATCAGAACTAAGCAATCATAATGTTAGCAATCCCTTCTTTCCTGGGTTGCCTGGGCTTTATATTTTTTTAGTATTCCATTACTGATTTATTCGTTTATTCTAACTTTAAATTAAGCAGCAACAGATACTCTTGTTAATACTGAATAAATATATTTTCCAGTTGAACTGTTTGAAACTGGAACAGGAAAAAAAGATATTTGAAGGTCCATCCATTCAGTTCAATTTAGGAGTGTCAGGCTATTTCATTCTATCATGGGCATTAAGAAAACAGCAGCAATAAGAAGAGAACCACATCACTCAGTGGCACAAAAGCTCCCATGTGTCTACTAAGTAAAATGGCTATAGCAGGTACATGGTGATTTCTGTTCCAAGACTTCTGTTCCACGTCACACCCTTTGCAGCCACACATTTGACAAGGGCTTGCCTCACGATTCAAAGGAGCACAATGCTCCAACAACCAACACACCCACATCCACCCAGACTTCAAGGTATGGTATTCCAGCCTCTGGCTCTGCACAGGCTTGGAGTTTGAGGAGGTGTGCCCAGGCAAACTATTTTTCCATGATTTACTGATTTCTAAGCTGGATGGTCAGGAAAAGCCACCAATGGCCTTATTAAACCACTTATTAAACCCCCTAGCATGGTCATTAAAGGGGACAGGTGGGAATCTCTGGAGCCAGAGCCTAAGGATGAGGTGACCCCATTAAGTGGGCCTTTGGCTGTCCCTGCAGGTCACCCAGCTCTGTGGGCTTCCAGCCTTCCCACTCTGAAAGGCAGCAGCTCTGCAGTGGCCAAAGTCCCCAGGGCAAAGGGGGATGAGCCTCTCTCTGGCTTTGCTACATGACCAGGCAAGGGTTCACAAATCCAAGGAAATCACAAATCCTTTTTTATTTCCCCTGTGAAAATTGTAATGAATATTAAAAATTTCAGTCCATTTGACCAAACTAAAATTGCATGTCTCAACAGAAAAGGATTCTCATGGGAAATTTCTGCCCAGATACAGTAACTTCTGCTCATGACTGAGAGAGATTTTCTTTCTAGCTTTTTCATGTATCAAGCTTTTTTCAACATATATATCACCGATACTGATTTACTAAATAAAGGTTTTTTTGACAGTAGCCTAGACTTTTTTAAATTCAATGGGAAAAACTCTAGGGTCTTGTCTCTACCATTTATCTGGATTTTTTTTAACAGTTTAAAATCACATAATTACATTATATGCATTCTATTTGTCACAAATGGTGGCAATTTAATACAGTAGCTCTGCAGTTTGCATATTTTTATAAATACTTAACAAGTAACTTTACAAAAATGTTCATGGTTGTTTCTTCTCTTTAATGCTTCCTTGTTGCAACATTGTTCAGTAATATAATAAAATTGTTTTTATAGCAAGCAAGACATTAAACATTTTATAAGAGGTTTTATTTGGTGAGTTAGCCAGGTATGACCTCCTAGATAAAAATTCATCTGCAGATGAAATACCTTCCTTTATGTCCTTCATTCCTTTTTCCAACTACTGCTACTGAACCACCATATTATACTGATGTTAAGAAAAGAATTCTAGAGATAATGGAGAAATTACTGTATCAGCCTCAACGTTTTCTCTTCTTCTTTTTCTGTATCTGCTTCCTATTCAGAACAGGAGTCATGCTTAGAGCAGACATCATCTGGACCTTTCTCATGTAGAGTTCATGAAGGTTATCATGTAGATAACTCCAATTACTGTAATAATGCCTCAAATTTTTGCTTAGAAAATGTCTTATCTTCAGAGAGAAAATAAACCAGTGTAGGAAACAGGGAATAAATAAGCTGTGTTCTTTTCTTCTAGTTCAAAACCAAAGTGGTTTGCACAGTTTCAGATTTATTCCACATATTCATGAAAGCTGTTGCCTCCCTATATTTTAGAGAGAGCTGGTGGTACTGAAGCTTTTATCTTAAACTACTTCCACCTGGCTTCATTTCTAACCCATGGGTACATGACTTGATCAAACCTTTGGGTTAGAAACTTGTTCCTGTGCTTTCAGCCCATTCAACTTCATTTTAATTTCTGTTGATAGCAACCAATATCTAACAACAATGCTGACACAACCTCCATCTGAATACACCAAAAAATACTATGTACCAGCAATCCTGAACTTCTTCCTTTGCCCCATTCTCCCACCCATTTTGTTGTGTCCTTCAGAAATCAGCCCACTTTACCACTTAAATAAAATAATCTCTTTGATCTTCACTTGAAATCAGATATAACTTTGATATATAAGCATTGCTTCTGCTCAGTAGTCTTTAAAGAATTTTAAGTCTTCTTTATTGTCAGTTGTAACTAAAGTCTCTCAGTTATATCCAAGCCCCTTCACAAAATTTTATCCATTGCCAAAGTATATAGGGATGAAAATGCTCAGTCTTCCAAATCCCAGGCCTTATGGAAAAGTGGCCTGGAATGGCTTTTCCCTCAATCTTTTCAAAAAGCACTCAGCTATGAACTCTGTAGGGCAGCAGAGTTTAGATTCTCTCAGGGGATAGTTTAGGCAAGTCAGAAGACAGTAGGAACAAAAAGCCACTAATGGGAAATAGGAAGAATTGGTAAAAATTAATCTGAAAAAAAAGACATTCCATCCCTTCTACTCCATTCCCTTAAAAAATGTCACCAAAGCTGGAAATAGAATTCTCTTAATTTGTTTGAATTGTAAGTTTGTAAAGAAGAGGGAAATTATGTTTTATTGTTTGAAAACAGCAAATTCTGTTGCATGAATATTGCTGTATTGAAATGGGAGTTTTAAGTTTGAGTGCTTCACAACTTTCCCAGCTTTGTACAGGCTGAGCTGCTGGTTTGCTTGTACCTTCCTTAATGCTTTTTATACTATTTAGTATAAGGCCTTTGCAAGACAGAAGCCTTTTTTCTTGAACATCCCTGGAAACATAAGCTAGCTAGTATCTGTGCTTATTTGAGCATACAGATGAAGTCAAACTACATGTTTGAAGCAGACCAAATAGAAATAGTTTATTTTAGCTGCTGTGCCACGCCATTGCCCTCTGAGATGGTTAAAGTACTTGGCAAACTCATGTTACAAAAATTCTAGTTAATAAGAAATTAGCTCAAGAATCTAAAATCCTAGCAGTGAGCAAGCTTTATTTTTCCATAAGCCCCACAGCAAAATTGCTCTTGCTTTAATCACTTTCAGA
The DNA here is from genome assembly GCF_026979565.1 of Vidua chalybeata. Taxonomy (NCBI): domain Eukaryota; kingdom Metazoa; phylum Chordata; class Aves; order Passeriformes; family Viduidae; genus Vidua; species Vidua chalybeata. Next base: position 15,258,790 of record NC_071536.1, on the reverse strand, counting down.
AAGACCAAAAGAAACATGAATATTTTGACATTATATCCTCCTGATGGACCTGGTTTTGCTGAAGTTTAGAAATCAATTCAGTAAATGCCTAGCTTTGGTTGCTTCAAATATACTCTGCATAATAAGAGATAAGAAAAGTGTTTTATTGTACAAACAGAAGATAGAGATAAGAGACTAAGCTTAGATACAGAGTTAAGATACTGAGTCTTTTCATGTTTCCTGTATGCATGCTATTTATTGTAGTTGATAAAACAATCCAAAATGCCTTGCCTTCCTGGTGTTGCTGTTTTATGCTACATTCTATGAGAATGAGTAAATTACAACATTTTTCAGTTAGTAAAGAAAACCATAAAATTGCAGTGAAGAGAAAAATATGCATCATAGAACATAATAAAGAGGAAATCCGCTTTGTTTTCTATTTTATGCTTTACTTTCAGCTCAAGAACATCCTAATCTGCACTGAAAGACCACAAAACTGAGGACTGTTTTAGTACAGATGAATGCCTTAATAAAAATACCATTTAAAGCAGAAATGGTGCTTTTTCTTTCAGAGGAATCTTCCCAGATTCATTCTGCTTAAAAAGTGCATGAAATTTACACTAGGGTAGAAAAATCAGTAAACCCCCACCATATGCTATCCTGATAACTGAGATGCAGCAGTGTATGACAGCTCTCATTTGCAAGAAGATAGGAGAAACACCATTTCTGTGAGGTTGCAGTTGAGACTTCTAGTGTTGAAAGCTGTACCTCTATGAAGAAAACTGATTCTACATGAATATCAGAGCATGCTTAACCTTGGATGGTCACCTGGGAACAGGGTCCACAAAAGCAGCATCTAAGTAACCCATCCAGCCACTATTTCTCTAACACAAGATGATCAAAATGATTAAGCAAAGGTTTGTCATGGAAGCACTCTTTAAGCCAAGGATGGCTGTAGAAGATCTGAGTGTGATTCAAAATGTGAACGAGCAAACTTGTGTAATATGGAAAAAAGGACAAACAGCATCACTAGCTGTTGGCTGAAGGCTGGATTCAGTACCCATAATAATTAAAGCATGTTAACAAATAATTTATGCTACCCTACGTCTCTCAGATCCTATGATTTTCATTCTGAATTTCTGAAACTTCACACTTAAAAGATGTCAGATAATTTGAACAGCTCTCCAGTGTACCTTGGCTCCTGAAAACAAAAACCTGTAGGAGACAAAAACTGGAACATGAAACTCACAAGAAAAGCACACATGAAAATATTATACATCTGGCATTTTTGGATTAACACCGTCACCAAAGAATGTTTTATTGTACACACATCTAGAGTTGCTCATGTTGTCAGAAGCACATTCTTGACTTCCTATCTATGACTTATTTGCAATACAGAAATGAATGGCTGAAAATGAGAATTGAAACCTTGTCATCTTTTCCCTTCTAGCAGAATTAGATGAACATTCAAAAATAACCCTGTTTACTACATGTCATTTTTCCTGTTAGAACTGAACAACAAACCAACAATGATTTTACAAAATTTGCTATTCATCACTGCTCACTGACACTTGTCCAAACAAATTACTGCCTATGGATTATCTGAAATTTAAGGCTATTATTTGCACATAATTATATGTGATAGATCACTCAAATCACATGTTATTTAGCTGTTAATTAGTTGATCTCTGTTCCATAAAAGTGAGTGTACCTGAAAATTTACCTTTAGAAAATTTACCTTTAGAATCCCTAAGTCATCCAATTCCTGGGGCTGGGGTTGGAGTTTGTGTTTTTTGGGGTTTTTTTTTTGTTTGTTTGGTTTGGTTTGGTTTTTTTTTTGTTTGGTTTGGTTTGTTTTGGGTTTTTGTTTTTTGGGTTTTTTTTTTTTTTTGGTTGAGTTTTTTGGTTTTGGTTTTGTTGGTTTTTTTTTTTTCTTTGTTTGTTTGTTTTTATTTTGTGCTGAGGGTATAATCTGACTAACTAGAGACATCTTTCCTGGTAATTTATGGAGACATCAGATTTGAAAGCTCATTCTGGTCTGAGTAAGCTGCCTAACAAATTTTTCATTTCCTTTTTCCTTGACATACAAGTCTCATGTAATAGGAGAGACATGCTTGATGTCATTCATATAGACTGTTCACAGATCCTGCTCTCACTTTGATTACCTATATGTGCACACTTGTCTCACTCTATCCCTCCTCAATGGCACACCATTTCAGACACCTGTTTCATCCTTGCCTTGAAACATTTGCCCTTTGTATTATCTTGAAGAGTCATACCTAATTTTGCTCTTAGTTTGCTCACTTTAGAACTCATTATATACCTGTCCTGAACCAGAAAACCTACATGTTGTGATTACCAGTTCAGTGGGTGTAGCCCAGTGGTGGTTACTTTACTAGTGGCTACCAGTTCCAAAGGCTGTAGCCCAGAGTCCTGCTGGAACCCTGGGAATCCCAAACAACATCCATACTCCTCTCCTCCTGCCAATGAAAACTTGGACAGGAGACAGGAAACCTAGACAAATGTTAGCTTCATGATTCCTTTTGCAACAAAGATCTCCAAACATAATTTTACTGATGAGTGGTTGCAACTTTTTCAGTACCTATTTATGTTTTCTTTTCACGACCTAATTATTTTTTCTTTTCAGCAATTATCTCGAGGATGAATTTTAGCTTCAGATCTACTGCATGGATCTGAAAGAGTTATACATGATTTGTACTTGGAGTTCCTCACAGTTGTCGGACATTATATTTATGTTAAAGTTACTATAAGCAGTCTGTTTCATCTGGCATTTCATCCTGGTCTCTGACTTTCTATTCAGGCAAAACATTCACTTCAGTCAATGATACTTTTGTGGAAGAACTAAAAGTGTGAGCCCAAGACTTCCTTCCACCATGTTACAATGGTGTATCTATATTTCAGACAGAAACTAAACACAGTTTTCTTTCTTTCTGATATGAAGAAAATAGAAGAAAGTTTGTAGTTTCCTTAATGTGAAATTGTGCAGACCAAATACTAGTAATACTTTAAGAAAATATGTGATTTATATCTTTTATATGGGGGGGTCAGTATGATATTGCAAGTATTTCTAATAAGATTTAAGTTAAAACTGTCCTGACACAAAGATTTCAATGTATTTCCTTAACTAAGCATTTTCTTTAGCATTCTCTATCTCCAATAGTTCTTCTTTGTTAAAGAAAAGATTCAGTGGCTACATGCTGTGGACAGTTGTTCTGATTTTTTGAAGTAGTTTCTAATGCTTTATGATTATTACATTTGTATGGGACAGTGATTATAGCACAAGAGATTACTGAAATACAAGTATTTTTAGACATTGGGGAGCTGTACATAGTTCCTGACTGCATCTGTTAAGATCCTGTAAAAACCGAGCCAGATGCTGCGTGGTATGCAAACACTCTGAGTTGCAGAGATCATGTGTGCAAAGACTACAAAAATACTCTCTAAAAAGTAACTGTGATTATGATCAACATGACAGGCAGCTAAGACTGAATTCTGTCCATTTAAATTGCATAATCCACACAAGTTTATTGGAAAACTTCAGCTGTCACTGAAACTGGTCCTACTTGTGGCAAAATTGCTCTCAAACACTTCATGTCAGCAATGACTGCTAACAGAGGCAAGTGGAGGGAAATATTTTAGAAACATAAAAATAAATACCTGCTGCTCAAGGAGTGATTGAAAATAATACACCATACCAGATTCTCAGCAGGTGTAAATCAGTTTAACTCCAGTGTACCTCTCTCAGGCACACACCATTTAGCTTTGAGACATGGAATAAAAGTCTGCAGTCTCCCTAACAAACGGCATTGCTGCATGTTACAGCTTTTAATATATGATCTGCATAATTTACTATGGTGTATTTCTCTACAAGTCACGGCTCACTGTAAGCTCAGCTGGCTGTTACAGCCTTAGATGGCAAACACTCACTCCTACACATGCATCTATTGAAGTCAGACCCTGTGCTCAACTGATTGGATCCAGAGCTGCAATTCTGATCTAAATACCAGAACTATACATGACACTTCCTTTGTGTTTATAGACCTGCTTCAGATATCACCCCAGACTTAAACTAACCTTTCTCTACTTGTAAGTAGCACAGTGCATGCTGCATTCTCTCTTTACAGCTACAACAGCCCTTGTTGAAATACAGTTTGCCATGTTTAAAATGTAATTTTAAAAGATGCATCGGCATAAGTTTTAACCCTTTTAAAAGATAGTGATTTTCCCTTTCATAGGTGTATGTGTGTGTATACAACTGTATCTATAGCTACATCTGTATCTACATTCTACATCTTCCTGTATTTAAAGTGGAGGCCACCAAGGATAAATATTGAGCACATTACTCTTTAATATTTTCATAAATTATCTGGGTGATGGGATCAAGTGTACCCTGATGAAATTTTCTGATACCAAACTGATGAGGGAAGTAGACATTTCAGAAGAGAGAGTCATGCTGCAGGAAGGCCAGAATAGGCTGGAAGGGTGGGCTAAAAATAACCGTAAAGGTCTTGAACCTGGTAAAGCATAATGCAGGAGCACAGCACAGGCTGGGATCTCCCTGGGGGGCAGCTCTGTGAAAGGGACCTGAGGATCCTGGTGGACAAGCAGGTCAGTGGGAGTGAACAGTGCTGCTGCTGCAGCAAAGAAAGCCAGCAGGAAGGACACTGGGCTGCATCAAAAAGGACATCACCAGCAGAGAGAAAGAAGTCATTATCCCACTCAGTATCCCAGCATTATCTTCCACCTGAAGGTGCTACTTCCTGGTCACACTTGGAATACTGAGTTCAGTTTTGGTCCCTGACACACCAAAAAGAAGAAAAAAAAAAACCAAAAACCATCAACAGGCTGAAGAGGATGCAGAGAAGGGTCACAGAGATGATCCAAGGACTGGGAAGCCTGCTATATGAGGAAGTACCACAAGAGCTGAGCTTGTTCAGCTTTGGAGAAAGCTGAGAAAGGGGAGACCTTATCACCGTGTTCCCATATTTAAAGGATGGATGGATGGATGGATGGATGGATGGATGGATGGATGGATGGATGGATACAAAGATGAAAATTCCCCTATCACAAGGACTCATATGGAAAAGACAAGTAGTAATGCTTACAAGTTGATCCTGGAGAGATTCCAATTGGACACGAGGAAAATTTTTCACAGTGAGAACAACCAGCCATTGGAATAGTCTCGCCAGTGAAGTGATGGATTCCCAAACACTGCACAGTTTTAAGATTCAGCTGCACAGGGTGCTGAGCCATCTTGTCTAGACTGTGCTTTTGCCAAGAATGGTTGGGCCAGATGATCCTTGAAGTCCCTTCAAATCTGGTATTCTAAGATTCTATGAATCTTTGACTCATTACAGTTATAGACTCCAAACAATTAATGATTGCAAATGTAACATTTTTGTTTCCAGATTACTTTTTTCCTCTGAAATTTGAATGCCAATATTTCTTTTTGCTTTACCTTTTGTAGAAATTAATATGCAAAATAAGGAAAAGCAAAATCCCTCGTGAAAAATTACCTATTGCTTATACTTAACAGCTAGCAGACATGAACCATGATTAAGAGAAGAAAATTACAATAAATCAAACTTCAGGGAACATTAACATTTGCACTGAGATTTCCATCAGTCAACTTGTTCCATTTAAACACGAAGACATTTGAAAAGCTACAGTTCTCTTCTTTTGAGGAAAGCAAGCCCCTACTACCATTAACTTTTGGAATTGGTCTACCCTTCTCTGAAGAATAAACCTGAAATCCAGCAGTCATTGCAGCTGCTAATGGTTTAAAAAGCACTTTCTATAGAAACTTTAAAAAATACTTAACATGTTATGGCTACATCAAGCTGAGTGACTGTGAACACTGGACCCCAGTATCTGTTTTGGGGCAGAATTGTACTACTGACTGACACATGTGACTAAACAGAGCTATTTGATTTCACAGTCCGCACAAACTGTGTCTAATAGCATTTTCAAGAGCTAAACCATGAAAGGAGAAGAAGCAGCCAACACAAGATGAATACTCAAAAAGCTTCTAAAAATGAGATGACACAAATCTGTGTTTAATTTCAAAACAAGTAGACATTTCTGGCCTTGAAAAGCAAAGATAAATAAAAGAAAGGATCTAGACAAGAAGAAAGAAAAGCATTGCACGTGACTCAGTTGGTTCAGAAGGTTATTAGTGTAATCACTAAGAGATATGCCCAAGTCAAGCTTTCCAAAATATAAAAGTTTGGTTGATTTTTAGGTTTGCTCATGTATTATTCACTGTCTCAAGCAATAACTTTGAAAATTACTAAGTGGTAAAATGGTCAAAATTATCTGAAACAGATTTCTTTTTAAACTGATGGCTGCCTTTTTAACTCTATATTTTCATAAGTTTTATGTTTGTAAAGACCTTTAAACTCGACTTTGAAAGATTTACAATCACTGGGACATGAGGAAGGCTGTTCATTGACTTGTGCTCATAGTATCTGCAATAGCAGAAACAAAATTTGTTCAGAAAGAGATGTACAATATTCTACTTCCTTCTACTTCTGAAGAAAAAGCATCTTTTCACAAAACAGAAGGTTTATAACACTGATACTACGCAATAAAGACAATATAACACACTGAATCATTTCAAAATACAAATATTTTGGGAAAATTCATCTAACTAGAGAACCCATTTTTCATACATTGTATCAAGTATTTACATAATCCTATTTTAAATAAATATGCCAGAATTTTTGTAAGGGTTTTAATTAGAAGATTAATTTTCATTAGCCAGAAAACCTAAAAAACAATAAAAAAAATCACACTGCAAAGCACATTAATCTGATTTTATCTAATGATCATACTTTAGTGTTCACGCAGTCCCAGATGAATACACAGATTGTGGCCTGGTTGAAAACAATGGAAAAAACTCCATTAGCTATTAAAAGAGTTAGAATTTCAAACCCAGTCTAAGCTTGAATAGTGAATAGTAGGGAAAAAACCTTCATTAAGTGAAATGCCAAACAGCTGTAACAGCTACTGAAGGTCACAGAGACATGGCCCATTGCTGAAGATGTTCAGCTTCTGGTAGCTCTAGATCTGAGTGTTTCTCTGTGAAACACACAATTCTGTCTTAGCTACACAAAGTACATATTCAGCATCTTATTTTTATCCATCTGTGATGACACTTAAATTCTGGTTTATTTTTCTCCAAACTGCCTTCTGTGATCTCAGTAAGCAGAATTTTATTTTTAGATCAGTAACACTCTTTTTTCAAAACAGATATTATGTCTTATTACCACACAGGCGTGTCTGTGGTACAAACTGTATGCTCATTTATGGTCAGTTTTGCACATGAAATAATCCTGACTTAGAGAATAAAGAGAGAACAGTGATTCAGATATGTCACAAGAAAGAAGAAGGCTAAGTTATTTTTGCTGTTTTCTTATGTGGTAGGTTAATACCAACATAATTTTTCATATAAAAATAAAAGTGCTATCACATAGGATTTATAATGATGTTTAAATATAGGTATGGGGTTTTATAAGTAATCCTTTCACTTGCTCTAAAATCATGACCATAAAAAGATAACTGTACTCTGCCTAAAAGAAGAAAACTTTTTGTTCTTAAAATTATGGTGCATTTTCATATCTCTGAGCATTATGTCATAAATACAGTGCTGTAGATTCTCCACTCACCTTATCTCAAACTGATAAAATTCACACATAGAAGACAAGATCCTCACTTGTTTTTAAATTCTGCAACCCTCTGTACAGTCCCAGGAAGGACTGTCATGGGGAAAACGTAGTAGGAAAGGGCTACCAGAGGTGAGATCACAAGATATAATACTGAGATTGTAGCAGCTGTAAACCCCAGTGAGATATTTGTATAACCAAGAGCTGGAACCTTTGCTTATACCTTGATTAAGTCTTCGTTTCTCATGACTCTCATGGAACACTGCAAAAAAAAAGCATTTTTTTAAAAAAGCACTAAATCATGTTTTATGTAAAAGAGCTAAATAGAGAATATAGTTGTGATATGATATAAATTAATTTAAATATACCTTGAAAATTGTCCTGAATATTGGTTATACCTCAAAATTTATAGCTCCAGTCTATTTACCTTGAAAGCAATTATTGTGTAATTGGAAAAGGCCTGGAACTTTGTGTTGGGTTGCCTTTGTCTGGCTGCCAGAGAGCCACTTAGCTTCTCTCACTGTCCCACTCAAAGAGGATAAGAGCAGGAAGTATGATGAAAAAGCTTTTGGGTCAAGGTAAAGCCAGGGAAATCACAAGTCACTGGCATCAGGAAAAGATTGATCAAGTTGTGGGAAAATAATTTCATGCCAGTTTTAATAGATTTGGAGCCAAATTAAAACACCACCTTCCCCAACACCAACACTTCTGTCACCCACTCAATTTCACTCTTTCATTCTGAGGTCCCCTATATCCCCCAGCCATGTCCAAGAGGTGCAGAGGGGATGGGGAGTGTGAGGTTACTATGAGTACATGACAGTCCCTTCCTGCCTCTCCCTCCTTCTCACATTTTTTCCCAGCTCCAGTGTAGATCCTGTCCACAGGCTGCAAGCTCCTGTCCATGGGTTGGAGTTCCTCTCCATGGGTCTCAGTTCTTATCAGGAGAAGCTGCTGCAGTGTAGCCTCCTCAGGGCCACAGTGGCTGTCATGAGAACCTGCTCCAGCCTGGGTGCAATTCCCATCACTTGCTACAATGTGTGCTCTACGGGGCCATGGCTCCTGTCAGGGGAACCAGCTCCAGCATGGGCTGTCCATGGCCACAGTTCTTGTCAGGAAAACTCTGCACCAGTCTGCTCTCCAGGGCCACAGCTGCTTTCAGGAAAGCTTGCTACAGAATGGGCTCTCCACAGTCAGTAGCTCCTCCAGGCCATATCCACATATTCACTGGACAAGGATGAGGTCCCGGAGGAGCCACGGCCTGGGTACCTTTAATGGCGTCTCGTCTTTGCAGGCCACAGGAGTCTCTGCTCTGGCACCTGTGGTGCCTTTCCCACTCCTGCCCTACCCCTGGTGCTTGCAGGGTTGTCCCTCACTCTTTTCCTGTCACACCTCACCACCTGAGCAGCACTTTGTCCTTTGTCAGGGACTGCCAGAGGCGTCCTCAGCATGGCTGCCTGGCGCAGCCCTCAGGAGCTACTGAGGGAACCGGCTGGAACCGGCCGGAACCGGCTGGAACCGGCTGGAACCGGCCAGAACCAGCCTCTCCCACAGGGTGCCTGCAGCTGCCCTGGTGCCCGCGGCCTGCCAGGGACGCCCTAAGAGACCTGCCAGCAATCCCTCAAGGCTCAAGGCACAACACCTTCCCTGCCAGGCGTCATGGATTCGGCCGAGCCTCTTCGGCCTTGGGACAAGATGGGGAAGAACACAGGGAACGTGTGGCGGACATGGCCAAGCCCTGACGTGCCCGGCGCAGCAGCTGAGGGAAAAGAAATACAGCTGTGGACCAGCTCCCAGATAGAGCTGGAAACTGGTACAACTTCAGGCACTGAGTCTCTAACAAAGAGCTCATGTATGAGCTGAACTTTCAGTTCACTAAAATTCAGAGCCATGCTACAGCTGAGCACACACCTGCATGGTCCTCCAGGACATGAGTGATTGTCTCACTGGAGTTATCAAACAGCCAGTTTCACCGTGCTTTCCACTCCTTTATAAATGTGTATGCAGAGAGTAACTGCTCCGTGTGTCTGTACAGATCTCCCCACAAAGACATAGACCAGCAAGCGTAGTTGGATGCAAATTACCACTTTTGTGCAAGACACACACATGGCCTTTCTTTGACTTTTGGAAGTACGGCTTCATTAAAAGGAAATAAAATTATAGATCTTATTCCTTCCTTAGGAAATCAATGGCATCTTTGAATTGTAATATGTTGTTTTTATGGGAAGACTCCTGTACTGAAATTTGTTAAGGTATCTTATTTATTGTGTTGCTGTAACACACAATTGTTTTGGGATTGGTGTATTTTAGCCACAAGAGCTGAATATCAATATTCTTTGAAGAAAAAATGCACTCAGGGTATTCTCTTCTCAGACCAGATATACTGTGGTGCACTTGCTCAGTTATAATAAGCACTTACTGAAAATGTTTTTCAGACATGATCCCAATGCATCTAGAATGTGTAAATTTTTAGAATAATGGAAAGGAAAAGCATGAGTATACTATGAATTCTCAGGTTTATTTTGCAACAGAAGACATAGCCCATAGAATATAATATTAAAATACAAATGTACATGGTTTATACATGAATACTGGGCAATAAGTCTATAGATTTTACAAGTGCACAAAAGGCCATATACATTTCAAATACATCCAGCTATAATTAAAACATTTCAGAAATAAACTGAGAATTAGGACATGTGAAAATCTAACCTAAAAAAGAAAATATTAAAGCTACTACATGCAGTATTCTAAAACAGAGCAAGGACAACTCAGAGAAACTTTGTCAAGTAGAACAGCATCTCATTGGTTCATTTCATTACAAGTTTTCTAGCAACAACATGTAACATGGTTTATAGTGTCCATTATATATACAGAGAAAAAAAACCAGCCAAACAAACAGGCAAATAGACACAGCCTACTCTGTCAAAATAACAGGAACAACTAAGGTTACCTGTAAGTGGATGAACTCTTGGTAGTATATCCTCTACATACTTTGTTGTCTGCCTAGTCTCAATGCTACTACATTTTCCTTTAATGCAAGTGTAACTTGAAAAAAAGTTCTCTTTCAAATTTCATGACAATGATACAGATTAAGTTTTGCTCCTCCAAGCCAACAAAAATTCTTAATGCTTAAATTGTCAGGGTCTAAACTTGTATTGGACCTGATAACTATGAAATCACAGATACACAACTGGCAAATGACTACTTACGAATGTAATGCCAGTACCAAGGGCATTTTAAGTTGACATTTTAACAACCAGAGCTCTGATAGCTTTCCAGATAATTTTTGCTTTCCCTAATTTTTAAAAAGGTTAATAAATTCATGAAGACACAGTATGGAGAATGGATGGGGTTTGGGTTTTGAACTCATACTAAGAGTATCCATGAAAGGAGTACAAGAAAAATATTAATATACATACATGAGAAACATAACAATCTAGAAAAATCTTTTATTTTCATCTCTTCTGAAGAATTCCAAAAGTGTCATGTTGTTCATACGACTATAAAAAATCACTCAGTTTTCACTGCCTTCTACCATAATTCCTTCTTATCATATTGCTGTACTGGATCATATACAGGACTTCATGCTAGCATCAAAGAAATGAAAATTGAAATATTTTTAATATACTCTCTCAGGAAGCAGAATCAGACATAATAATTACCATCCTTCATAAAGGTGACCTGGAGTCCATATTCAGAGTTATGATCTCATTGTGATGTTGTGTGATGAAGCACAGTATCACATCTTGAAAAATGTATGTTATGGTATACTGAAGAAAAGACTGAAATTGGAATGGCATTTCCTCCAGATGTTTCCTTTCAACAGTTCTCTTCCAACAACTGTTTCAGTTTGGGTTTTTGGTGGATTATTTTCAAGAAATAAGGAGGTCTTGTGAGGTATTTTTCCTATCTGAAATATTAGCTGTTGTCACTGCTGGAAGAATATGGTCTACACACATCCACCCTTTCTAATTTGAGGGCTGTTTTCATAGTGCTTAGTTTTTCTATGGAGCCAAAGGCTTTCGGCCTCAGCATCATTTGACTCAGTTTCTAAACTCTTAATTGCCCAATTTGCACCAATCATTGACCATGCACATTTTTTGTTAGAAATTATTTTTTAAAAATTTAAAAATAAATGAGAGAGACAACAAAGAACCTTACATTCCTCTCAAAATATTAATTAAAGTGTTCTTATGGAAACCTTTGTAAAATAAAAACAATTCAGGCAGTCCTGTGCAACATAACACAGTCATTGTATTGATACATGCACATACTTAAACACTGATGCAAATTGAAACTAACATTAATGGTAAGCGCTCCATAAATTCATACCTGAGTACAGAACTGATCCTTCTTTTCAGCAAAACTAATATCTACTTGTCTAAATAACCAAGCTTGTGCTTTTACTTTGTGCTCCAGTTTATCTTGCTTAGCAGATGTAACAGACCAATGTCTAACTTAAAATTGCTTTGCAGCTAAGAAATAAATCTACGCAAAGTTTTTTCAGATTCTGTTCCATTTCCATTGCATCCAATCTCATCAGCAGACATGTGGAACCTATGGAAACACAATATCAGTAAGTGGTCGGAATTTTTTCAGTGTAGAGATAAATGTGTTGAAATGTTGATTAATTATGGAAAATTAATCATGAAAAAGTGTTCATTTAAATAAATTATTAATTTTGAAAAAATAAAATTACTTTTTATGTTGAAATTCTCTGAACATACATATTTCCTTTTTATCTCAAAGAAATCAGATCTAACTAAAATATTTGTTTTTAAAAGTGATAATAATGAAAAAAAATGCTACAACTGTGCTGAACCAGACTTTTACAAAGAAAGACACAGAAATGGTGCATGAAAACACTCTTTGTTTGAATTGCAGATGGGAAAGTTTCAAAAGTTCAGCAATTCCTTTGGGATGGGAAAAGAAGTTACTGCCCAATTCTGCTCAGAACCAGTTATTTTGTTGTGTCTGATCTTGCAACTCAAGAATCGGACAAAATTTTAAGAAATAAAAAAGGATATGCAATGCATCAATCACACATATACATATAATGATTAATTTCCAGTCCTACCTATCTGTAAATCAAAATGCAGCTATTAGTTAAACTGTTATTAACTATAATTATCTTTTGTTTGCTTCTTCTAGTCAGGTTGCCATAGTCATTTTCTGTATGACACTATTATATGTTTAAATACCGGAAAGCTCTTTTGGCAGATCAGTCTTTACTTCAGCAGCGCAATTTTTCAAGGGAAGAAAAAACTTCTTTAAAGTATTTCCTAAAAGGACATCATATGAGTGTAAATATATTATAAGCTGATTAAATTAAAAGATTGTTTCTCTTTAACTGATTCTAAATGAAATTCAGATCTCTAAAGAGAACATAAGCAAAATTATACAATTAAGAACCTTGCTAACATTTGCTTCTTTTTGGTGCCTCAGACATCTGTGCTTAATTATATTTGTCACTGGACAATGCAACCTCTTCATGAGAGCTCACATGTATCTTACAGCAGAGGGAAGATGAAGTTTCTTGAAAACAGCCTTAGAGGTAAGAGTGTATTTGCCTTCTATAATTTCTCAGATGACAGCATATGAATAATAGATTCTGTGGCCCACTGCCATTGTTGGGGGGTGGTGGAGGAGAAACTTACATAAAAAGAAGATGTAGTTATGGTCTGACCAAAACCCTAGATTTTCCATGTTTCAGTAAATCAGAAATGTTTAGAAACTTCAAATTTGAAATAACACTATTTAAGTACTTAGATAATTTAAAAATTAAACTTTCATGTCTTTCTAATTAGGAACAGGATCTCAACCACTGATTGTTTTTATTTCTAATTCAGAGTAGATTTGGAGACACTCTTCCATAAGCAGCAGTAGGCTTACATGGCACACAGGAGACCAGGGACAGACACAGCTGAAAGCAGCCATATCCATGAAGATTTTTAGCAACATGTGCTTTCATGTATTTATAACACAGCAAAAGCAGTCATGTGATCAGTTACCCAACACCAGCCTATACACAGGACTTAATTTAATACAAATGCCTTCCAGCTTAGGGAATCAAAAAGTATGTGTTCCAAAGAAAGCTGACAGACATTCAAAATCAGTATGTTCTTCCTTCAGTAATTTTCTTACCCTTCTTCTCACCAGCACCGGTGAAAAGAAAGGAAAGAAACTGCTTCATTTTAAGTTAGATGTGTAGGTTTGAACTTTGTTGCTACTTCTAGAAAGCTAAGGCTGTTACCTGAGAAAGCTCCTAAAGCTGCAGCATCAGTACAAACCATCCTATACATACAACCAATACAACTGGCCAGCTACAAATGTGATCTAGGTTTGGGGGTTTTTGCTGAGTTATTTTTAACTCAGATCACTTCTCTGATGTGTTTCACTGCTCAGACACTGAACAGTATCAGTGTAAAAGGGGTACTGTATGATTCCAGAACAAGCAGCAAGAGATGAGGACAGTCAGATGAAATGCACACATCTGCTGTAAAAAATGTTGCCAAACTGCAGACTAATACAATTAACAAATCATCCCACTGGCTCCTCTGAAATTGCCTTAGATGGTAAACCAAATTCAAGCACAAGAGCAAGTCACTGTGATATTTTGCTTCTATTGTTATTAACCCACAGAGGACTGTGGGAGATGTGCTGTTACGAATGAATAGCAGCAAGATGTTTTGGGGAGAACTTTTTTTATTATTTCAGGATATAAACTGATACATAACTGATATTTAAATACAGGTACTTGGCTTCCAGTGTTGGTTCCACCTTTTCTGCAAATTCTCTTAATCCCTAATAAAACTCAAGTTCTCTCTCCATTACTCCATATTATCAGTTGCATTTATTCTGATCTCTGCCTAGTATCTGAATGGTACTGAAACCTACAAATATTTCTCAAAATATGGATTTCTGACTCTCCAGCAATTTATATTCCACTGATTTCATTGATGCCTGAGGGATCATGATCACATCCACTCTAGCAGAGTCTAGGAGACAACACACACATTTCTTTCTGACAGGTGATGTAGAGCTCTCAATTTCATATCATAGCTGATAAGCAGCTATGTATGCAGTAATTGAATCCCACAACTTTACAATCTACCTTTTCCTGTCAGCTAGGAACACAGCCACCATCTCAACATGGTTCCTGCATCGTGGTGCTACAACCATGTTACAATTTTTCACCAATTAAACCACAATTTAGCATTTCAGTTTTGAATCATGTTTGTTTTGCTGCTTTGAAAATGAGGATGAAAACTTCTTGAGTAGTAGAAATGCAGATTCACAGCTGCTGTTGATTGTTTTAACTCCTTTGATGTCAGTAATTGGAAGGAAGATAAATAGCAGCTGAGGAGCTGTTTGCCTCCTTTGCACGAAACAACCACTGCTCCATATCAGTGTCATCCAGAGAAGCCCTCTGATGGCTCTAGAGATGAGGAATCAAAAGAAGATACACTGCTGACTGGCTGTCAGATCTTCCACTGTGCTGATCTCATTCCAGAAACTACACATCTGTATGTGGTCAGGATGACAAGATGTTTCACTCTGCATTGCCTCAGTGCCCCTAGTTGCTCAGCATTTTGCAGAAATGTGAAACTTTCCACATTTCCACTAACTTAGTGGAAATGAAAGGGGGGTATTTTCCCAAGCTTAAAATCCATGTTCTAAATTTCCATTACGGAAATCTCACGTTATTTCTAATGTGTATAATATTCAATAGTTGCAATCATACTGGATTTTATTCCAGATGCAGTAGGTAATCTTTGTAACTAAAACTTTCTTTTAGAAGTTCTTCTATTCTTGTTTTTCAGATTCAAAATACCATTATACATAGGTTATCCATATACAGGAATTATTATAGCAACACGGAAGCCCTGGTATTCAAAGGATTTCAGTAAGGCAAGGTCTGCAGATAGAAATAAAAGCCTTGATTTCAGGATGAACACAACTCAGTATGAGCTAAATCAAGAGTCAGCAACTGATTGCTGACACACAGAAAAGCTCCTCACTAAGATCAAGGGAGCCCTTACAAAGTCTGCCAAATACCAGATCTCTTGCATAATGCTCAGTTTCCTTTGTTCCTTTGCTGAGGAGGCATGGCTGCTAACTTTGTCAGCAACTTAAGAAATGAACAGGAATGTGAAAAAGTTACTCTAAAATGTAAAAGAAGCGATGGGGGGTTGTTTTGACTACATCACACGTGAAAGGAAGGCGCCATCAACAGTGAGCAGTCTTGTGCAACATGGCTAGGCCAGGCTCACTGTGCTCTGCTTCTGCGGCACTGGTTTCAGGAACCAAACACCCTCCCACTGGGGGACAGCAGGCAAGACTCCCTCAGCACAGCGGCTGTGGGAAGGACTTTCAACACAGGGGTACTGGGTTTCTTCTTAAATCTAAAAGGAAAACTCAAATCTTCCCCACACTTCCTTTCTCGGAACACGGTCCTGCGCTTGAGCTGCCCGCCCGCTGCTCGGCGGGAGATTTTAGGATAAGTTTCCAGTATCTCCTTCCCCCTTTGCCGGCCCGGCCGGGCAAGTGTGTCGAGGCGAAGAGAGGGGGACGCGGCTCTCTCTGCTCCGCCGGTGTCGGGATGGCCGCGTCCCACGGGGGCACTGCCCGGGGACACTGGGGCCATGTCCCTTCCGCAGCGTCCCCAGGGGCGCGGACGGGGCGGGGAGAAACCCGACCCCCGCCGCCTGGGCAGGGAGAGGGGCTGCGGCCGCGCGGGAGGAGGTGGCGGCGTGGCCGTGTGAGTCCCCCGTTCGCGGGGACACCCCCAGCCAGGGCTGCGGGGAGGGTGACCCAGAGCGGGGCAGGGCGGGGCGGGGCGGGGCGCGGCCCTGCCCTCTCGCTGAGCGGAGAGGCGGGAAGCCGGCGTCGCTGCGCTCCCGGTCGGCCGGAGGCATGCGGAGCTGCGGGAGGGCGCGGGGCGCTGCGGGCTGGGCCGCCCCGCTGCTCCTGCTTTGGCAGTGCCTGCCGACGGCGCGGCCCTACAACCTGGACACGCAGCACGCGCTGCTCTTCAGCGGGAGCAACGGGACCTTCTTCGGGTACTCGGTTCTCCTGCACCGCCACGGCGAGGAGCGATGGTGAGTCCCCGGCCCGGCCGCCCCCGCGGGGGCCCGTCGCGCCTTGTCCTGGACACGGCTCCTCACGCTGCCGTCTCTGCCCCGCAGGCTGGTGGTGGGCGCGCCCCGGGCCAGCTGGCCCGCCAACGAGTCCGTGGTCAACCCCGGGGCCATATTCCGGTGCCGGATCGGGGAGAGCTCCAGCGGAGGGTGCGAGCAGCTCCAGCTGGGTGAGTCGGCGGCGGGACGTGGGCGGGGAAACCCCTGGCGCGGGGCGGCGGCCGCGGACGGACGGTCGGTGCCCTCCGCCGTGCGCGCACCGCGGCTCCGCTCCGCTGCCTTGCGGGATGTGCTGGGCCCTTCCGGCTCAAACTGCAGAGTGCTCCGCTTCTCGCCAAAGGGCGAGATCAGCGCTATTGCCCAAGGACTGTAGCGGCGGCATCAAGAGAGATAACACGCACCAAAACTTGATTTCGGGAAGTTAGGTGTGACAGATGTCGTTCCCGCAGCCGTTTCGCACGTTTCAGCCTCCGAGTCAAAAGCCCCATGAGAGTTTCGGTCTGAGCCTACTCTGTGGAGAAGAGCTGGTGCAGCTTTCAGGACAGTGGGTGAATGTAATAAGCTCAGGGATGGGAGGGTGGAAGTATGTGCCTAAATCATGTATTCTCCTGCAAAGCCTTCTCTTTGTAGAAGCCACCCTGAAGTAACTCTGAACCACAGCTGTCTTGCTGATGGATTCTCCCTGCTTGCAGATTTATTGGAGTTGCAGGGAAACAGTTATTTTTTGACTGAATCAGTTTTTATGGATCCTGCATTTAACTTCTCTCTATCTTCACAGTCTCCATACTTGGGAGATGTAACTGGCTGAACTTAACTTTCAAGCGTTTGATACTTGTTAAAAAGGGGAAGGCTTTGCACTGGGCTGCCATGAACATGTGTGAATTGCTTTGGGTTCTCTTCCTGTCCCACTTGCATACAGTACTGTTCATGCTATTCATATGCTATGGAGAGAATCCTCCTCAACTTGTACTCTGCCACCCTCTGACCAAGAGTATCCCATCCGTTATGAGCACGCCGCCCAGTAAGAAGCAGCGCGGGAAAAGGGCTATCAAAATATTTGAAAGCAATAGTGCACCATGAACTGGTGGCTGTCAGGGTGGAGCTCAGCATTCTGTGACCAAAAAAAATACTAAAACAATTATTTCTCTAAATGTCTGTGCATAAAACTTAGAACTGACAGGTTCTATCCTTTTTTTTTTTTTTTTTTTGCTACAAATCAGTATAAGGGTTTCATTTTGTAACTGGTATACAAAAACCTGAGGTACTTCAGTGGTGTTTTACATGTAGTCCTATAAGAAAAAGACAAGCAGTTGCTGCTAGAAAGAATGGAAATTAAATTTATATCAGCCCAAGTAGCTTTTTGGGGTTTTGTTGATTAATTTCATTCCAGTACTATATCTGTTAAAAAGTTATATATAACAAAGAGCTTTTTTTTTTTTTTGGACTGCCTGTTTCTTGTGAGGAGGCTTGCAAAAAGTCTTAAGAGGTCAACTAAAGTGGTGAAGTAACATATGCTAAGAGTCAATAAATCCCTGTTCCTGGATTGGTGGTAAAAATAGTCCTTTACTGTGTGAGGGAAGAAAAGGAAGGATTGAAATTTTCAGGTTCTTTGAAACCTACAAACATCTGCAGTGCCTCTCAGTTTGCTCATTTAGCCAATGGCGAAACAAAATCTCTAAAGAAATATTATGATGGGTTTTTCTTCAATAGCTTAAGGGATTCTAAGTGAAATGAGGCAACAGGTATATGAAAAAGTTTATGTGGTTCCAAAGGCTTAGCTTAACATGGCCTCTATTCCCAGGATTAAAGGCTGCAGGTTACACAACATACTTTTTAAAACAATAGTTATACCATATGAGATTTTTGCAAGCTAGGTTTCCATTACTGCTAGATGACATCTTTGCATCACTAAGGTTTGTCTGTAGTATTTCTGAAGTTAAACAGAAGCTGAAAAGAAGTGCTGTATTGAAAAACAGGTCATTGAGGTCAGCGAAGAAGCCAAAGGCAGCTGTGATACATGGGATGTGAATGAAGTGGCATAGTATCTGAGGTCAGAGAAATATGCAGGGGAACTTGGAATTACAAAGCTGAACTTAATTATCTCTCGTCTAACTCATTCAAGTTTGGGTTCTGATCTCATAGAATAGGGAATTTCCTTAGAAAAATGTGCGGCAGTATATTGCATTGCTGAACAGGCACAATGAGAAATAAGTGTTTCTATCTTGTTCTTAAATAGTTGAATTCACATTTTCTTCTGGTAAAAACAGCTTTGAGGTGGTAAGTTTCCAATTATAAGTCATAATATAAGAAAAAGTAGAGGTGCTATCAGGCAATAGAAATGGCTTTCCAAATGTTGGGGTTCTGTATTAAATGGGTGTGAATTACTTAGAGATACAAATATGTTAAAATAGTTTATCGCTCCTTTTCACTAAAGTAGCCTTGAAACTGCCATAACTAATTAATGAAGGATTCATGAACAATTAGGAAGCCTCTGATCACACAAAACTGCTGTTGTGTTTTTATGTGTCACAAGCTCCTATCTGCTTCCTCAGTAGTAAAAGAGCTGCTGGGAGCAGTCTTATGCTGCAGTCATCACAGTATCTGGGATAACTCATCCAGACATACTTTAAAGAATGTTAATGTTCTTCAAGATGTTGCAGGCCCTGGGCTGGTTTAAGAGCTGAAAAGAGCAATGAGATACACTAGCAGGTCTTTGTTTTCCTAGCCCCTCATTGGCACTTTTAAATCTCTCTCTGATAGATGAATAGAAGAGTTTTCAGTCTCTTTTTGAATTCTAGTACTTCTGTTTAAGGTGTCAAGTGCTCTAGACTGCAGATTTATTTGTATTTGGAGTATTTTTAAATAATGGCTTATGTTAGATGCAGAGGCTTGTAATCAATCTTCAGGCACAAGTACAAAATACAGTGCTTCAGGTTGAAGCACTAAGTGTCCATCTTCTAGTCTTGAGTTTCAAATCCTTGCTCACATCAGTTTGGGGTACTCAAGGATTAATGCAGAGGAATTTACACTAAGTTCTTTATATGTTTTGACCTACTGAATTTTGGACATATAAAATGTTACAGAAATTCTTCAGTAGCACTGCTGTTGGATTTGAAACTGATTGACTGGTTAAGGTATATAGGAAATAATTTGTGCAATTTGCCATCCAGTCTAAAGAAAAAATTAGTTTTAGCTACAAATGAATGCAATAAATTCAGTGCGTACTGTTTAACATAAGGCCAGAAAACTCTGCCTGCAGTTTCAGTCTTGCTCCCTTCCTTTAAGTCTCTGCTACAATTAACCTGTGAACAAATTGCCCTCTAGCTCCCCCAGCTGAATCATTACAATGGAAAAGTGAACAGTTAATGGTTTTCCCCAAAGGCAAAGCTGTGTCTGTTCAACTTTGATTTCAGTAACTTTGAGTTTTGGTAGTGTGGCTTTTTAATATTGCTTGCATTGCTCACACCTTGCAAGTGACCTCTTTCAAATAGCCATACTATTCCAAGGAACATGGGATCTTCTGGACATAGGTCTGTTACAGAAGGATGGAAACAGGTATCATTTAAAATGTTTGGGGTTGAACTCATTTGAGATAGGAATAAAACCTATCACATCTGTGAAAACAGAAAATACTTCCTGGGTGAGTAAAAATAGACTCTGAGGCCCTGACACCTAGGAGCAGGATGTCAGAAGGCTTATTGCGTTTGCAGCAGACTTCATCATTTTCATCAGTTAGCAACAGGACCAGAGGAGTTATGGGAGGATAAAATGGGTGATGAGAGGCTGTTGGGGATGGAAAACACTGGAGGAAGTTATATAAAAATGGTTTCTCAGATGACATTTCAAACATCTGTATTATGATCCTTAAGGACAAAACCAGAAGTGGCTTTATAAGTTATGACCGTATTTGTCTGCAGTTGCATTGTTTCTGTGGATGTGTTCAGAGGGGATTATAGCAGAAGTGGATCTTCCAGCTGTGTAATATACACAGGCATGGGCAATTACTTATTTCTCAGTGACTTTATGATAGCACGTGCTCCTTTTCCCTGAGGCAACCAAGCTGCCATGTCCTCTTGAGCTTATGCAGTGCTGCTCTGTTGCTTGTGTAGAATACTGCATTTTGTCATTTGATAAAGCTTTTATAATGTCATACCCTGTCAGGGACTCATCAGGGTGTCTGGGATGTCAAGTTCTTGCTTCTCTCTCCCAAAAAAGTCTGTACTTTTAAGGTGGTTGAATACTTGCCAGTCAGAGAAAAAGAGGAAACATAAGGCAGCATGTCAGCAGAGGGCCAGAATAATCCTGAATCAATAGGTACTGGAGCAAAGGAAAAGGGGAATGCAGTCCAGTGAGTGTTGAGGAGTGGTGGTGCTTTTTCTTGTTACAAACCTCTGAAAGAGGCACAGGAAGGAAACACTGGGACAGGCTGAACTTACTTATCTCTCACATCATCATTGTCTGGTTTTATTTGATTTACTGATAAAAAGTCTCAGTCTCTTGGGGTCTAAATTTATTGCCCTGGTCTTCTCTACTTCTTCCATTTTCTGCAAATCCACATAAAAGCAAGTCCCAGGTAAGTCACTGTTAGAAGAGGATGGAACACATTGCTAGAAGGGATTTACCAGAAGTGCCTTGTGCGATTTAAAGGAGGACTAATTTTTACACATGGGAGTGTAATGGAGTTTTCTTTTCTGAGGAGATTTCAATCAGATTAATGTGCTCTATAATTCATGTAAACCATGGAAATGTTTCCCTTAGGAAGTGAGAAGTTTTCCATTACATAACTCCAAAATTCAGGTCTGAATCTAAATTCCACACTTGTTTCTGAAAAGCAGTATATATTCAGTACTTGGAAGTTCACTTCTCTGACATTGGCCAATAGGATAATCTATGTATTCATTTAAACTCTCTAATGCATTGGACAGTAATAAATGCCAGTTCTGCCCTCAGCACAGGTGTTTTTTTTTGGTGAGTTAATTTTTGCAGGGTTTTTGGTGTGGCGAGGGGTGAGAAGATGTGGGGTGTGATTTACGGGGCTTTTTTGCATGCAAACAGTATCCCATCAGCATTAGTACTCTGTGGTCTGTACTGACATCCTCTTCTGGGTAACTAAACTAACCCTTAAACCTCAAACATTTTGTGCTCACCTGTAGCTGTATTCAATCTAAGAAAGTTTTTTAAATTATGCAAAAGAGTTTCTTCAAATGACCTAATGTGCTTCCTTATTTTATAAGACCTTTTTTTCATAAACTATCATGCTGATGCATAGAAAATACCATTTAAACAATTTGATTAATGCTTATTCATACAAACATCTTAAAAATTAAAAACTTCCTTTATATAACTTAGAATAAATGGGTAGCTTCTTCTTACTGTGGGGATCACTGCTGCTTTCCAGAAGAAAGAAAATGTTTGCTAACTTGGCAATACTGTAGCTTTCTGGGCTGTGGGGCAGAGTTAGAAGACATTTCAGTGTGTTTTCTCAAGGTTTTAAAAAAGAACTCTACTTAAGAACTAACACTAAGAGCTGCTAATGAATAATTGCAACAGTAAAAGAAGCATGCAGGACATGCATAGGTAATCCCCAGTAGAGGTGGCAGTTATACAACCTTTATTTGATATCCATTTGCAGTAGAGATTGTTTTAGGATCTGCTACCAATAGACACATAGTTGGAGAGATGTTTGCTTTTGCTAGACTTTAGGTGGCACTCACAGGTATTAGTTGTGTTTCTTACGAACATTTACACTGAAAAGCATTTACAGGGACAGCCCTTCACCAGAATTGAGTAATGATGGAGAAGCCCATCCTCACTGCTGGCCTATCACACTCAGAGCCAGTATATTCCCTTTGGCTACCCACAAGCATACCTTTGCTCAAGAAGGAAGTAAAAAGTCTACATGACCTGTGTGAGACAGAGGTCAGATCCACCACACCCAAATTGCTGCATATTCCCCCCAGAGTTCTTGGGTGCTCCTCTTGCCCACCACATTGTTCTTCACCTTGTCCCTCTGTTCAGAGCATTGGTCTTTGTCTCCTAGGCCATCCCAGTGGCGAGCGCTGTGGGAAGACGTGTTTGGAAGAGCGGGATAATCAGTGGCTGGGTGTCAGCTTGTCAAGGCAACCAAAGGAGGGCGGATCTATTGTTGTATGTATTAACCACTGCACCTGTGTGTCAGACTGCAGCCAGTTTTCTTAGGCTTCCATGTCAAATGCTGTGTTTGCTTTATATCCATAGGCTTGTGGACATAGATGGAAAAATGTGTTTTACGCCAAAAATGAGCACAAACTGCCACATGGTATTTGTTTTGCCATCCCTCCTGATTTTCGAACTGAGCTGAGCAGAAGAATATGCCCATGCTATATAGGTAAGCAAAAGGCTTGAGTCCTTTTGTAGGGAAGGGTGAGCTACAAAATTGAATGGTGCAGAGTTTGTGAAAAGCCTGTGATGTTCTGCGTAGGTGTTCTGCAGCCAAAGGTTTGGAGGCTGAGTGCTGATATGAGCCCAGTTTGTGATGCAAAGATCTTTCACTTCAAAGAAAACCTGCTTTCAAAAGGCAAAAAATATAATTGGAACAGGGCATCAGAGTAGTTTTTTCTCAGACTGCATTGCTGAAAGATATGTGCTCCTCAAAACCAGGCCAGTAGAGGACATCCTTCCTTCCTTTACTGTTGTCACTGCTCTCAAGAGTCTCACAGCAGCCGAAATACCTGCAAGTGATTGTTGCCATCTGCTCCTTAGCCTTTGATACAAAGGTAATACAGTGCATGTCCTTGTCCCTTACTTGCCTTCTGCCAAGGCTGCTCTGTGGCATGAGACCTTCAGGGGTTCTTCCTCAGAGAACTTCAGGAGCAGAATAAGAGTCAAGACCTGAATCTATCAAATGATTCCATTCACGCTTTGCCATTCTTATCTGCCACCCAGGAGAATGATCCCATGTCCCTGTGCCTTGCCAATGCAAGGATCAGCTGACAATCTGATCTTTCTGGGCAGACAGAATAATGCTATCAAATGTCCCACTGCTGGCTTTGGAGACTGTTACAAGGGGTGGTGGAATCATGGTTTTTATCTTTGGAGACTTTAAGTGTACAAATCTATGTATGGAATGAAGGGAGCCCTGATGGCAGGCAGTCAGCAAAGAACTGCAGGAAAACACAGCTGGGACTGTGTTGGATTGCGAGGATGAAAGCAATATGTCTAAGACTGCTATAACACAAACCCTTCATGGCACCAGTGGAGCACAGGGCAAGTTCAATCAAGATACATTAAGCCTGTCAGAGTATGCCTGAAGGATAGAGTGGAAGAGTATCCAGATGTGGTGCTCAAACTATTTGGCTGTTTCATTCATGGAACAATTTTGAAAGTATAGCCTTTAAAGTCACAATATTTCTAAGGCAGGTGTGATCAAGTGATACATAGTATTTTGAGTTTGTTACAATACTGTATTGCACCTAAGGGCTATATAGTCGAAAACAGTGTTTTTAGTTTTCTTACAGAACTGAAAACCAACTTTTTGGGGGAGGTGTTTTTTGGTTTTTTTGGATTTTTTTTCCTAAGTTGTCTCAGCTTCTGTTGAAAGCCTGATGACAAAACTCTGGAACTACATGCTTCTCATCCTTTTTAATATTTCTTGCCCATTCTCAGATCATGCACGAAAGTTTGGAGAAAGCCATGGGTCATGTCAGGCTGGAATGTCTAGTTTTTACATTAAGGTGTGTATTAAAAATACCAAAAGTCAGTCTGTTTATATACTTACTTTTATGTATAATATCTAAAAGTGGCTATGTAAATGCAAACATCAACACTGTATTTTATTGTGGGAGGGAAAAATCACTTTTTAATTTATTTTTAATTTAATCTTGCTATGACTTGCATGAAAATTCCCAAGTAAGACTTTAATTTTTATTCCCAAGAATACTTTTACTTCTTACTAAATCCAAAGTTATTTTTCATCTGGAAAAAGGGCATGGATATAGCAGAGGATGAAATTTTATTATTCTCTTTAATCTGTTTGATGTAACATTTATATTGCTTACCTTTTTGCTTTACAGAGTAATATTCTATATTATTTAATCTCCTTTCCACCCTCAGATTGTAATTTCTAAAAAACTCTTTTGAGAAGAGAATATCCTAATTCTTGCTGTATTTTGTTGGGACAGTTCAAAGCTTTTAATAATGGTATTTTTATGAAGTCTGGAGAATATTGTCTGTAATTTAGTGGTAAAACCCAGTGCTGAGCCAGATGCATTTCCAGTAGCATTTCATACAATTCACGGGAGATCTAAAGAAGAGCATTTTACTTGTTTTGCTTATTTTTGTGAATATTTCAATGTGAATAACATAGCCGTGTTTTACTTTTCTTTTAGGACTTAATTATAATGGGAGCCCCTGGATCATTCTATTGGACTGGTTCTGTTTTTGTGTACAATACAACTGCAAATACAATCCA
The DNA here is from genome assembly GCF_026979565.1 of Vidua chalybeata. Lineage (NCBI taxonomy): Eukaryota > Metazoa > Chordata > Aves > Passeriformes > Viduidae > Vidua > Vidua chalybeata. The sequence goes on along the minus strand of NC_071536.1, from coordinate 15,233,537 downwards.
CTATTACACAGATGAAAAAAAAAACCTAGTGAGATCCGGCAGTTATCTAGGTATTTATAAAGTATTTAACACTTTACTAAAATATAAGCTAAATTGCTGGTCTTGGGGGGAATGCACAGTGTTTTTCATTGTTTTCACTATTAACCCCAGAAGCAGCAGTTCTAAAGATGCGTTCTGATTATTCAATTACGGGGCTTCCTCTCTATTCTTTTTATGAGGAAACTTCTCGACAGTGGATTTCTATTCTTATCATCTCACCACTGACTTTTAACCATTTCTTGATTTAGAAGGTAGGGATCATTCTGATTAGCAATGGTTTTCATTTCACTCAAGTCTGAAATGCTGCCAAGAGCTTTCATGGAAAAAGACAGTGGTTTTGCATATAACAGAAATACGAAAAGATTTTTACAGTGAATGCTGCAAGCAAGCAATTCTTAACTGTATTGTCAATAAGGGGAAGTATGCTATGACCTTTAGAAACAAACTTTCCTCCAATGGTTTTTTTTTTTTTCTTTTTTATTCCAAACATATCTTAGTCTGGATATATGAGAAGGCAAACGTCATGTATGAATGTCTGTAACCAAGGCCATGAAGTTCTACTCATGTACCTATATCCAAGTAACTAGCTGAATTTACTGCTACAGTTTGGAAAGGTTTATGCCAAAAAAACAACAGCAGCTTCAGTGTTCTCACTACACTGAGAACAGCTCATCTGTCCTTTCTGAACTCCTAAACAAGAATATTTTTGCTTGTGACCATTGGTTTTTGCATTTTCCCATTCAACGTTCCGGTTCACGTGGATAAACATTTCCTGTTTCTGATTCCACTCCTCTGACAATAGGAAGTTGGCATATGTTATGAAATAGCTATTGTGAAACACACTGAACTGAGACTTCAGAATTGAGTTCTGGGCCTGCAAAGGCCACAGTGACTCTGTGGGAAAGTCAAGCAGAAGAGAGACTGGCTGGTAGAAGGGGATCAGACACCAAGATCCCTAGGGTCAACCAGCAGAACTTCTAACCTTTCACGGGACAAAATAAGAGCTTCAGAGAATGGAAAGCTCCAGCTCTCCAATAGTAATCAGCAGAAAAAGTACTGCACCTGTCTAGGGGAAAAAAGTTCATTCCAGATTTCTGCTTCTACAAGTATAAGAATGAGAATTTCTGTAATGAATGAGTCAAATCATTGAGAGCCAGAAGCCATATCCAGGCAAATGGGTAAAAACCTTCATAAGGACTGTGTTGGGGAGAGGTTAGGGAAGGCCTTTCCACACATATGTGGTCTTTCTTAGTTGCCTTGGCCATCCAGGAGCTGAAATCAGCTGGAGTTGGCTTAACTCTAGTGATCTGGTGCATGTTGGCTCAGCAGAGCCACGTGTCTTCTAAACTTGCCCTTCTACAGGAAAGTGAAGAAGGGCACCATTAACTCATCTGTATGTCTTTACAGTAGTAGCTGTGATAAACCTGGAATTTTGCAATTTCATGCTACTTTAACCTCTGCTCCTTTCCCTCATAATGTGGTTGAAACCCCAAAGTATGGTTGAAAAGATTTTAAAGTATCTTCCTTCTCTCCCTCAGCATCTGTCCCATCTTTGTAATTATTGAAGACAAAAATCTGTTCATGGTTAATTCTACTACCAAATTATTTTTTGAGAAGTCTGAGCTTGTTGCTCCCTTAAGTAATGAATAAAATTATCCCTACCAAGTGGTGGAAGTATATTGTGACCAGAGTGTAATTCAAGCATGTGAATGCTTGAATACTCTCTTCTTCCAGTGGTAGGGAGCAAGACATTGGCATCTTTATTTATGTTTTTCATTAAACTTCTAAAGAATAATAATGAAGAAACTAGAGACTACAGGAAGTGCAGTAGTATTGTAGCATTTTCCATAAGTTAGAAGAAACAAAGGTGTTAATGTACCAGACAACTGAAAGAAAGAAGAAAATTGGATATTTGTAATACATAACAGTAGGTAATATTTTCTTGACTACTTCAGAGTCTCTTGGAGAGTAATAACTGACTTCTATAAAAGGAATTTTCAAAGTTATTCAGTCTTTCAAATCAGCTGGCCCTGATGGAAAAAGTAACCGTAGTCACTTAAACTGCCTTTAAGAAATCATAAAATAGAAGACAGTTCCTTTTAGAAATCTGAGGAAGGCAAGTAACATTTCAGAAAATGAAAAACTGTAGTGATGGTAAAAAGGAGAAAACTGTGGAGTTGGAAATAAAATTTCATTTCTCTATGCCTTTAAATTTAAAGGGTCAATTATGTGATTTCCCCTTCCCCTGCCAAATATTTTAATACCATTAAAGAAAAATGAGGATTTTATGTGATTGCTAATTCTTAAGGACTTCTAAAAAAAAAGTCAAGCATACACAAAAATTACAGTAAAGTTTACACTTTAGTAAAAATTAACTAGAAAGTAAATGTCAGAGGAGGTAAATTAAGGTTCATCCTTAATTTTTTGTTGAGTAAACAAAAACTAGGTGTTGACCTTCAAGTGATAAATTGCTCTGTTCATCTCTTTTAGCTTAAAATATGAAAAGAAAAAGGTGGCTTAGTGAGAACTTGAATTCTAGGTAGTTACCTTCACAGACAAAAGAGTCAAAGCTTGTTCTCATCTATCCAAGATGCTTTTTCTATTTTCTCTGCATGCTGTGAACATCGGCAGTCATTCAGCAAATGCAAGAGTAGTGGAATATGTTCTCTGTCTTCCCTGTTTCAAGTGAGCTGTAATGTATTCTGGAAAGAGTAAGGATGACTTGTGCAGCTACAGGTTAAGGTTTAGCCTTTGTTTTGCAATTCTGTGTCTGGATGTCTGCATCAAAATATGGTCCTGTTTATGATCTCTCTCCACATACAGAAATGCTTTGTGATGTAGATTTATTTACAAAAGCTGATGTAATGTTTTCTTGTTTCATAATAAGGCTTTTGCAACTTGTTCCTGACATTTTCATGTGTGTGTCCATGGTGCTCTGTGTATGTATGTGCACATAGAAGTAGCACTACATTTAATTTTTCTTCAATCCAGTTATAATAGTCGAAGAGTAACAATTGAATCAATTATTTCCACATTCCAGTGCATGTACTTGGATAATTTTCAGTTGTATTAATAGTATGGACTCACTGAACAATTGCAGAATATGCATTAATGGAAGGTGTTTGCAATTTATTTTACTGTCTTTTGAAGTATGGCAGATAATTGAGTTCTTGGGAAGAAATGAGTGTTTCTGACACTTTTTCCTGCCTGATGGAACTTACTGTCTGTAGTAAGTTTTTATTCTGTTTTCACTGCTAACTTGCATGAGGTCTGAATGTCAGACTCATGATAATTTATGGTGTTGACTGTTTTTATAATGTGTGCTCCCATTCTTTCTTTGTTACATAGCATTTCCAGTATTGAATAGTGCATTTCTGATTTGCAGGATATTCTGTTGGAGCTGGACATTTTCTGACACCATCCAGTACAGAAGTAATTGGAGGGGCTCCCCAACAGGAGCAGACTGGTAAAGTAAGGAATTGTCTAGAATACTGACTTAAAGACTATAATCTCACAAAAACACATGATCTTCCAATTTAGATTAATATATTAAAGACAAGTATCAGATATGATTTCTCATGGGGGAAAAGTTGAATAAGGAATTAGAGTAGGCACTCTGGATAATATTGATGTGAACTATGATGTTCAAGAAAGGTGCAGGTAGGTGCAGGAGATAGCTGTACTTTGTGATGTTGTGCATTGTTTTGCTGATTCTTCAGCACATGCTGTAGAGAAAGCACTGGAAAGTGTTTCAGATTACAGTTTGCTGAACTCTGCTTGTATTTTCCTTTTAGGCATATATTTTTAGCAATGAGGCGCAACTAAATATTCTATTTGAACTAAGAGGTAAAAAGGTAAATCTATCATATTACTTTTCTGCACCTTATAACTCCTAGCACATCTTCATCAAAATTCAAAAAGAATGATGATTTCTTGTCTGCACACAGCTTGGTTCTTACTTTGGAGCTGCAGTTTGTGCTGTGGACCTGAATTCAGATGGCTTCTCAGACTTACTAGTTGGTGCTCCAATGCAAAGTACCATCAGAGAAGAGGGAAGAGTTTATGTCTATATTAATTCAGGTTCTGTAAGTATTTTCTCTTAAAAACACACGGCAACACAGCCGTTCTGGTTTAACAGGCTAAGAAGAAGAGTTTTCCTCTCTTCTTATCCCATGTTTCCAGATATGGAAAAAGCAGCAGTAGAGCTGTGATGACTGCCCCAGCAGGAGTGCACAGCACACCCCCAAAGGCTGTGGAGTTGGCTGTAGCACAGTTACTCCCACCAGTGTTGGAACTGAAGAGACAGGGTTCATCTCCTAGGAGCCGTAGGTGGTGACAGTCTGCCACTGCAGCCCCTTTCCAAGCTCTTCTCCACTACTGTGCTTTCCACTGAACTGCCATCTGAAGAGCAACTTAGCAAGCCCTTCAGAAACGAACGAGGAATGAAAAATTTGCATGCAGTTACTGGTACCAGTCAGGAAAGAGACTGGTACTCCTCAGTTTTGCAAATGACGTGACTGGGCAGATTCATGCATTAGAATAGCTTCTTTTTATTCTTTCTAAGGTTCAGAAGTGAAAGGGTAATCACTTTACTATTCTTACGCTAAATATCCTAAAATGTATTTGAAAATGCTTGCTTGTACAAGAAGTTTGGTGGGGTTATATATTGGTATCCAAGGCAGTTTGAACATTTTGAGTGATATTCCATTAACGTGCCATTGACTGTTTTCCTTCAGGAAGCAAAGATGGTAGAGCTGAACGTAGAGCTCAGTGGGAGCGACTCGTATGCAGCAAGGTTTGGAGAGTCCATAGCCAATCTAGGAGACATAGATAATGATGGCTTTGAAGGTAAGAATACAAAGAAAATCTGTTTGGTTTAATTCTCTCTGATCAGTGGAATGTCATGATAAACAGGAGGATTATGGAAGTCTGAGAATTCTTTTGGTTTTTATTTTCTGACTTCAAATACAGCTGCTTCACAGTCATTGACAGTCATTGACATTTAATACCAAGGGACTAGGTTCTGTCTAATAAAGAGCATGAGCATAAATGATAGCATAATCTGTAACTTTTGGTCCTGGACCTCAAATGGAATAATTAATCCTGTGTTAAATATCTGAGATGAAGGTTGGGGAACAATTTGGCAATTTTGTAACAATCATAAACAAAAAAAAAATTGAGTCAAAATCTGCTTCTTTGTTACCAGTAAATACTAAATACATGGGGATTTTGAAAACAACCTTCATGTTGGGAGACTGCTGTGGTAATATTGAAATAAAAAGTGGATGTAATATGGAGAGTGGCAGTAGGAAAAAAAATGTAAGAAAAAGGCTGGAAGCAAAATATAAAGAGAAATTGGGTAATACAAAGCATTTTTCTGTAGTAATTAAAAAGCAGAGCAGAGCCAACTTCTTCAATGATCTAAACCATCAGTATCAGCCCTGTAAAGATAATGGTGTGTGTGTTGGTGTAGAATCTGACCTCAAGAACGTGTGTGTAATTTTAATGGGCACAACTTGACTGTCCCATTTCATCTCACCAGTAGAGAGATGTATAATGAGCTTTATGTGGTTTAGTCACCACAGTATGGATTGAGTCAATGTGAATTCAATCAAGAGAATTGCTCTGTAAAACCAAAGAGTCAAAGGCTTTGTGTTTCTTGTGATTTTGACCAGTGCAGCATAAAGTATTTCTGATTTGCAGATAATTCAGTTTTTGCTTATTTGTAAATGCAAGTTCCCAGTTACTAATAGTGACTGTCAAGATGGTGTAAATAATCTCCCCATCCCTCCCTTCACTGTTTGGTTAACAGCCTCTGGCTATTTGGGAGTTTTTTGTAAGGGCTGTTGAGGGTGGATTGGTGAGTAGGTACATTAATTCAGTTTGTTAGGAGTTGCCACACCCCTCTGGGATTAGGTCATCTAGGCATGAAACATATCCCTTTGTACCAACCAGCTACTTTCATTTCCTTGTTAAATGCCTTTCCAAGCATATTATTAACTGTTATGGACGTTTAATAGAAAAATAAATGGTTCATTTTGAGCACTGTAACAAGAGTATTTGTGTTTCAGTGATTTAATCCATGTGGGAAGAGCAGGAAAATCACCACTGTTTGACAAATATAAGGCTTGTTTCTTCCTCATTTTTTAAAGACCATGATAATTTTGCCTTCTTTCATGGTAACCTTTTAACCTCTTAAGAGTCGAAATTAGCATTGCTAGAAATAGACTTTGTCTTTAACAAAATGGCAGTGTTTGACTTGCTTTTCACACATAGTAATTAAGGTAGAATCAGATTACTGAGCTGGTCTGTATTGTTTCATTTGCTTTATATCTGTGTTCAACACTGCCTTTGAATTCAGGCAAGTAAATCTGGTCTGGCATTGCATGCACCAAGATTTGCATTTCTTCAGCTGTTCAGTGGTCATATTTCCTAGTCAACGATCATTGCTGAATTGTTTTTCCACAGATGTGGCAATTGGAGCTCCGCACGAAGATAATCTAAAAGGGGCTATTTATATATACAATGGCAGGAAAGATGGAATAACACCATCATTTTCACAGGTATGCTTTTTCAGTACAAAATACCCAATCCAGAAAAACCCCAAGTTTAAATCTGAGAGGGTTTTCCCTTCATTTAACAGTCTGACCATCTGAAGTACATTAAAAGACTTCAGAAAATTTTTACATGGTCTGTGATTTCCAGTCATAATATAACCTATAAGAGAGAAAAAAATTGTTTTGGGAGCTTTAAAATGGTTTATGGGATTTTAATTCAGCAGCAGGATTGTTCTGCTAACATTTTTCATTGGAAATTGTAACTCAGACATTAGCTTTGCAAGAATAATTTTCTCTTTTACATTTTTCTCCTCAGAGGATACAAGGACAAGAAGTCAGTAATTCTTTAAGCATGTTTGGACAATCCATATCAAGTGGCATTGATGTAGATGACAATGGTTATCAAGGTAAATTAAGCAATTTTGTTTATTTTTAATTTTTAAAGGAACAGAAATTCATAGGAAACAACCGTACTGTGCTGCTTGATACTTTTAACAGAAGCAGAATCTGTTATTGAGATGACATGTCACATCTCATATTTTGGGAAGAAAAAAGAAGAGGTAAAGCTGAGGCCAGGCAGTCAGTTTTCACGGTCATCTAACTATTATTTAAGAACTGAGAACAATGTAATAGTGAGATCATAGTGCACAAGGGGAAGAGAAATGTGATTTATATTTTTAAAGCAGATGTCTCATCTACAAATGTCACAATGAGCTGCTTTGGGCACTGGAAGCATGTTTGTTGTCCAGGCTAGTATGCTCATCTAAATATATTGCTGGCCTTCCCAGAGTCTGGATTTTTGACACAAGTCATGGGCTCCTTGACTCTCAATCTGAGTGAACAATACTTTAACCTCATTTAGGGCTCGTGGCACTGAGCTAAGACCATTGTGGAGTTCTTGTGGCCATGACCAAGCAGTGCTAACTTGGTGCCAAGTATATATTAATTGCTTTATACATACCATCAAAGCATTTTGACATTTTGCAGATAAGTCTTAGGTCAGGTATGTCTGTCCTGCTCTTGGGGATTCAAAAGTACAAAGTTGCCATGTTGTGTGTTCTGGCTGCTCTGTCCAGGATATGTTATCCAGGTTAATTTGTAATGCTGGCCTAAAAGGTAGGTTACAAGTAGTCTGCTCACAGGTCAGCTGTTGCTTAATAATCTGGCAGTCACATTCTCAGGCCCTTATATCATTTAGTCATCTTACAATTCACTTTTGCTACCTCATTGGAGAGGTATATATACTGTCTGTATTTCTTCCCTTCTTGCATGAATAGATTTCATTTCATTTGGAATAAAGGAAATACTTTTCTCTGTCTATGTATAATTTCATACATATAATAGACATAAGCAAATCAGTTATCTATATAAAAAACAGTATGTATGTGCATGTATAGCAATAGTGAATATCTGGATGAAGAAGCAGGCAAGTATCACCCAATTAGCTGAGTTGTCCTTCAGTATCAACCACTTAAATACAGAACGGAAATCAAATCATCACATTATCAATATCTGGAAGTCCAACAAATTAGCATGCAGCATTTATGGACAGTGCACAAGTATTTGAGGAACTGTCTTTGAATACTAATATATTCTTTCTATTAAATAAAGGACAAATGGTGTCTTAGTAGTCACCAGAAGGTGAATATGCTATAAAATGTTTGTACCTAGGAAGTAATTCCTGTTGACAAATTATGCTTATTGATACATTCTTTTTGTACAGATGTAGCAGTTGGTGCATTTTTCTCTGATTCTGCTGTGGTGCTCAGGTGAGATTGCCATGTTTCAGTACTTTTGAAGACTATTCAATTTAACTCTATTTTTTAGTGGAATTTATTAAAACTCAGCAGTTTAATTTAACCTCGTTATACTCTCGATATCTTCAGCTTCAGTCTAGAAGGCTTTACAAATTAAACATTTAAGTAAACATGTTGAAAAAATGAAAATATAATTTTGTAACTTTTTGACGTAAAAAAGCATGTGCATACAACTATTTGAAACTATCTGAAAAATGCAGATAACTTTAAAATTATAATTCTAAAACATAAAAATAGATTGTCAGGGATGGTTAGTTTTTGCAGATTCTGTAAGCTTTATCTGGACATTATTTGTGTTACTCTTTTCTATTCTTAGAACAAAACCAGTGATAATTGTTGAAGCCTCTTTAAAACATTCTAATTCAATAAATACAACTAATTTGGACTGCATGGAAAATGAGCAGCCTGCCACCTGTATGAATTTGAAGTTATGCTTTACCTATAGAGGACGAGAGGTACCTGGTTATATTGGTAAGCTACTGGAAAAATAATCCACTATATGTATTCATTTCAAATGCAGCTATTTACAGAATAATGCTACTGGTATTTAATGGACCATTAATCTGACTTCAGTATAAAATGAAAAGCTGAAAACATGGATATCTTTTTTATATCATTATTACCCTATAACATCAAGCCATTACACTTCTGTTCAATTTGGAATTACAGCACATCCCTGCTAGAACTGCTGGAGTTACTTGGAGAGACAGCAGCATTAAAAGGGTGATATTTAGATGTCTTCTAACAGCAGTCTTCTCAGGCATGGACCAAACCACATGGGACTGCTGGAGGATGCTGCCTTCCACTGAGCAATAGAGAGAAAACATTCCTTCACAAACCAGCTCAAGCAGCTGCTCATACCATTGTGGGGCATTCTGTGAAAGAGAGGGAGACCCACCAAAGTTAATGAAAAATAAATCTTGTACTGTATTTTATATAATGCATATTTTGGTTTTTGCAAAAAACTGGTATTGCTAGAAGTGTTATCTGTCAGAGGGAATATCATGGTGAATTAATTTAACATATCTTATTGTCTAAATTTGATTGTATTGCCTGAGTGCTTTTAACCTACTTGTCATGTGCTATTTGTAAACTACAAACAGCCCTGCAAATACATGGTATATAAAATTAAATAGCTCAACTCTTCTGTGTGAGAACAGACAATAACCTTTGGGAGCATGTTACAGAGAACACATGCAGTGATGAACTGTAAAGTTATAAGTCTTTTGATCTTTATCAAATCTTTTGAAACTCATATTCATTTTGAAAGATGAGCAGTCAGACTGGGTCACCCTTGCTGGACTTGTACATAAGACTTTTTAATTTAAAAAAAGTACTAGTAGAAATTGTAGATAACCTAACCCTTGGCAAAAATTTAGAAATAATAGATCTGTAATGCTCTGAAACTTGCTCACAACTTGTTATCATAGCAATTCATGCTTACTTAAATAGAAAAAAACTGAAGTTAAACGATATTTGTCAGTGTTAATTGACTTAAGTGTTTGTTCTAAGTTACTGTCAGCCCTCTAGCTGAAGTGGGTTTTCTATAAATAGATTTTTGGTAGAAAATATAAACACAACCTGAAAAACTAGCCCTGATATAAATGCATGTATCAGGGAACAGCCATGAAGCAATCAATTTTCAGGGTACTGGAAGTTTTTCTTAGTATGGATTTATGTCAGAGTTTTTAAGCAGAGCATTTTAAAATGGATGTTACTGAATATACTTATGGAAGTGACTCAGAAATTGTAATTTCTACCATAAATTCATTAAGATTGCAACACTTAAAGATTTTATAACCTTTATTTTCCCTGGGTTTTATTTTGTAGTGTTGCTTTATAATCTGAGTGTTGATGTGAACAGAAAAGAGGATACACAAGCAAGATTTTATTTTTCCTCCAATGGAACATATGACACAATCTCAGGAAAAGTAAAGATTTACAGCAATATTACTGCCTGCAAAGATCATCCAGCATTTATGAGGGTAATGTAGTTTTCAGTATGTATTGTTTTGTAAATCCTTTGTTCTCCTTTGAAAAGTAGACCTACTACAAAAGAACCTGTTCTGTTTACAATTGCATCACATAATTTTGGAAGTAAAATCTTTGTATTCAGAACTAATATATTTTAATTCTGATGCTTTCTCAGCTTTCTCTGAGGAAGTCAGTAGGTCTGCCATCTCTTATATTGGTGAGATGTATAATAATAATAATAACCACAGTGATTAAGTTGGACCTTGAGCATTCTTGAAACTTCCGCATCATTTTTATGGATGACAGATCATATATAGATTGAGATTGGTTTGGAGCAACCATGAAGATATAACATTCATATTCTGCTGAACATTTCTGATGGAACTTTCTTATGTACTCCTTAATGCAAAGTCTTAAAACGTGTAACTTTTATGTTTTGTCATCTGTAACTATTTCAAAGAACAGTGTATGGTCTTGGTCCTGTTTTTATTGTGAGTACATAAGGTAGACTCAGCTAAAAAGGAAAGAACCCATTCCTGATTCATAGGAAGTGAAATGAAGACGATTGCTGGAAAAGTCTGTAGTTCAAGGTTTATAGTGTGATGTGCTTTGTGAATTTGCTGCAAGGAGCCAAAGGCTAGCAGGGTGTGAAGAAGAGCATTGCTTGGGCTTGCTTGATTTTTTCCCTTCAAGGAATGCAGCACTCACCCATAATTTGAAGGTGGAAATGGGGTAGGAAAAGTACTCATTAGAGTTCCATTAATGAGTTCAGAGCTGAACAATATTAAGAATGTGCACTGTGCTGAAGAAGGGATCTCTGTGCTTACAAAGGTGAAGCCTGTGCGGATATGTCTTTCTCCTGGACCAGATTAGTGTGAATGTGGTCACATTCTCCCTCTGTGATGGTGCAGAGACAATTTTGCTGTAGCTAAATCTGCTGACAGAAGTGCTTCAGAGGAGAAGCCACTGAGGCAGAAGTTGTGCCAGGGCAATGGACACAGCAGGAGGCTGTTGGAGACCTGCAGGGTGTCGGCCAGGGAGCCTGTACCAACACCAGGAATAGATGGCACCAGCTGCTGGGTTGGCTGCTGGTTTCTGCAGAAGTAGAGTTTGATCCAACAGCCACCATCCTTTGAAACTGAGCATGGTACTGACCCAGAAGTAAGTTAGTAAGAATCTATCAGTAAGATCTTAACTACAAAAGTAGTCTCAAAGTGGTCTTGCCCTGGAGGAATGGAATGTCGTATTCATGTGTGACAATCCCTCTGAAAGATGAATGTCTTGAAAGTGGAATAAAACCTGTAATCAGGACAAGGGTATATTATTTTTAAGGCCATTCAATTAACAAGAAAAAATTAATCACTTTTATTCTATCAAACATCTTAGAAGCTTGTCGTCCAAAACAAAAATTTTGTAAAAACTTGGAAGTCCTAAACCACAACAAACAATATAAATCAGTGGACACAAAGGAACCACATTTTATTAAACTCACAAAAAATAGACTTTTCTCCTGTTAGAGCTTTTCTAGGAAGGAAGAGACGTAGTATTTAGATGTAAGGGGAAATAAGGGCAATAAAATAGTGGACTAGTTTGCCTAGTGTTTTCTTTGAAATCCTCAAGGCAGCAATTCTGTGACCTTTTGAAACAAATATCTATCAAGGTGACTGATGCAGTCGATCCTGCACAAAGGCTGGAAAATAAATTTTATTTTCTACAGCTACAAAAAAATCCTGCAGGGAAATATTCTTCAATGTATTTTTCTTCTTCCTTGGTTTCCCTTACTTTTTGTGTGTGACATGATTAGAAGCCAATTCTTCATCATAAAGCTTCAGGGTAGAAAGGAAAGCTTATGTTACCTACTGGAAAATTTCCCAGATGCATCTCAACTGATAGTTGCACCTAAGTGAGTGTTGCTTACAGGAGCAATGGCAAATTGCCACTTACTTTCTAATAATTTTGTAAACTAACGGAGATGTGATTGACAGCTGACCTTGTACAGATTGCTGTACCAGCATTAGCAGATATTTGTGTAGGAGGAAGGAATTGATTTGCCTCATCACTTCCTATAGTCCATCATTAGGGTTATTTTTCCTCCATCGAATTAAATTTTCTTTTCAATTCTTAATTAGTAGTATTATAAGCATCTCCTTCCACCCACTGAGGTTTTTGTACTTCTATGAAGTTCCTGAAGTTAAGTGTGAATGTCTGTCAAGTACAGTCTTTGCAAGAGACAATATAAATTTTATATTTTGAGTAAAGGCTAATTAATAGCTAATTAGTATAATGGAAGTTATATAAAGCAGATGCAGAGAAGACCTTGTGGAAAATTATTACAAATTAGATAATATGTGATTTGGCCAACACAAGCTTGCAGATAAGAATTAAAATAGTGGCCATGTGGAAGGACAATCAGCGTCTGTCTATCCCCTACACTTAGGGAGTAATTTAATCAGGTTTGTTACTGTTGATGCTTCAAGCTGTTTAGTTTTCAAAGAAGGTAGTTTGGGCTATGATCTGAACATTCCTACGCAGATAAGGCTTCATGTACAAAATAGTCATTTATTGAGGAGTTCAATCTTTTTAATGCAGAATGGGAAATAAAGGGACAGAAAAATAAAATGCAGTCACGACTTGATTTAGTTGTACTGTGGGAGAACTCCTTTTGATTTCATATGTAACTACCCATTGGGTTTGTCTGGCCTCATCCCACTGGTTAACTTTCTTCATTTTAGCCAACTTTGCCTATTTTTCTACTTGGGCAGTGCAGCCTTTCCTAGGTGTGTGAGGCAGGATTATGGACAGATGTAAGCTCACTATTCAGTGAGATTTCTCCTCATAGAAGAATCATCCATTCTGAAATGGCTGATGCTGTCATTGAGCATATTATGCCTTTATGCATTTCTGATTGCCTCCTTCAGCAACAAAGATATCTGGAATTAGTTTACATGTGAAAAATAAATTTTTCTGGTTTAGTGAGTTCTGGGCAACCGTGTAACTTTAAAACATAAGCATACATGTTTTGTCTTATATGATTAACTCATTAGGTTTCCAATTTTCATAGAAAGATGTAAGGGATATCTTGACTCCTGTACATGTTGAAGCAAGTTATCATCTGGGGCATCATATTCTACAGAAAAGAAATGTTCAAGAATTTCCACCACTTCAGCCTGTTCTTCAGCGCAGGAAAGAAAAAGATGTTATAAAAAGCAAGGTTAGTGTATGAGTTCTCTTTTTTCCCAATGCAGTGAGTAAATATTCATGTTTTAATCTCCAGCTAAAAAGCTTCACTGATTCATAGTGTGTGAAAGAATGCATTTTCCAGACCTACACCTAGGGATTGTGTCTTGATATTAATTAATAAACCAGAATGCTAAAAAAATGCCTTGGTTTTTACTAAAAAAAATTTTTTACAGAACTTTTATACAATCTGTATTATGATATAAAAATTAAAAAGGTATGTGCGGAGAACTTGCCAGCATAAATAGTACTATGTATCTCAGAACCCATACATGAAAATCACTGTTTGAAATATCCATTCAACTACACTATGAAAGTGTATGAGTCACTTTCCAATATCAAATTGTACTTTAAAAATAATTCTGTGTTAAATACATAATATCATGTTGGTACTAATCTTGAAGTGTTGATATTGCTGAAATATTAGTTCCGTAAAGGTACTGCAGGTTTTCAAATACAAAGTCTGTGAGGGGAAAGAAAGAGTATATTTATCCTTTAGTAACTATGAAATTTACCTTTTTTCCAAAAGAATCCCAACTTGTTAAGAGACTTTGACTTGAGTGAAAGTCAGAATGTGCTGAATTTTTAACTTTTCACAATGGTAAGCTCCCCAGAAAAGTGGTCAGAGCATCAAGCCTGAGTTCCAGAAGTGTTTGGACAATGCTCTCAGGCACAGGCTGTGACTCTTGGGGATGTCCTGTGCAGGGCCAGGAGCTGGACTCGGTGATCCTGATGGGTCCCTTCCAACTCAGCTTTCTCTGTGGTTTGTGTAGCTGAGGTACAGTTGGCCATCAGAACTCCTGAGATATGTAAAAGCTTTATTTTAAATGGCATGCTTTGACTTCTCATTTTCATTCCAAATTTTGTTTCAGAAACCTCAGAGTTATAGAGAAAGAAAGAGGGTGATGTTGAATACAGTGACATAAATGTGCTCTGTAACATACTGATAACTAAGGCACAGACACCTGCAAATCATGGTGTCTCTGCTCTCATCAAACCTATCTAACAGTAGGCTAAGGGCTGTTTAATTAAACTCTTGCAAAAATTAATGTGCTGTATTACAGGAGAGACTGTACAGACATCAGTTCTGGATCTTCTAAAACATTCTGCACTCCTGATGTACTGCTGTAAAAATTGTCTGAACATACACCCACAGGTTTTACTGTGACAGACTGAGTCTGGAAAGCCTCTTCACTGTTACTCTGGATGCAGAAAATGTGTTTGGAAAATGGAAAATCGTAGCCTGATAGCTCTTACTGCTACCATACAATTCTATTAGACACTTCCTGGTGCTTAGTTACTAGGCGATGGGTTTCTTTCTCTGGAAATACTGTTACTCACTATTGGAAGCATAAGATACTGAAGTGCCTTTTCCTTTTATTTGGCTTTTACAGTTTATTTTTGCAAGATTTTGCTCCCAAGAAAATTGTTCAGCTGACTTGAGAGTTTCTGGAAAAGTTGTTTTTCCAAAGTAAGTAGAATGTAGCTTTCAATTTTTTTTTACAAGATTTAGTAAGATTTTATTTAAATTATTTCTTAATCTTTTGTTTATAAATAACAGTAATTTGCAAATTCTCAGGACTCCCTGAGAAAAAAATAAGAAGTAAGGCTGTGCTTAATTGAAGACTATTTATAAATCATAAATCTTCCATGAAATGTAACAGAAATCTATATGATTGAAGAACTGTTATTGCATAATTAGAAGATTTTACAGCTCATAAAATACATCTTAAAAAAACCATAGATTTGTGTTCTACCCTTCATATATAACTGGGATAAGATAACACTCCACAATGCATACTCAATATGCAGACATCATAACTAAAATTGTAAAATTGACAAGCTATTGTTTTTCCCTGCTGCTCTTTATGGATATAATTTACTTGCACTGTATGAAGTCTCAATTAGCAGTATAAAACTGAAGATATAATATTCTTAAATAGAAGAGCCACTTAACTGTTTTAAGTTGTATTTTATCAACACAACCTTTTTCTTTATTGACTATTATATTTCAAAGCAAGAAATACAGGTGAAAAAGAGGACATGTACCTATTTTGAATCTCAGCTATTTAGATATTTTACATGAAACTTGGATTTTCTTGTGTCATTCGTCACTTTTAAAGTTGATTCTACTTAAATCAAAATACTAGGTTGAAGAACCTAAAATGTCATCAAAAGATGATGACAGTCATGTAATGCAGATTAATCACACCTGTGTGATCCTGAGCAGAAACTTTGTCATCTTCATAGATTTCAGAGTAAGATGAATATCTTTTTGCCACTTTGACATGTGGCCTGTAGCATGAGTCTTAAGCCCTTTCATTTTCTTAGGCTGGATGGTTATTTTATTTAAAGACTCATAAACTTTTCAGAAAGAATGGTTGTGCAGCATTTTCATTTGTGACATTAGAAATGCAGTTTTGTAAGCACTTCCAAGCTCTAAGAAAGAAAAACAGATTACAACATACATGACATTTACACTGCAAATCTGCTACTGGTGCCTATGACATTAGGCACCAGTAGCAGATTTGCAGTGTAAATAAATAGTCTAAATATCTTGATAAAGTGTGAAGTATCACCTTAAATTACCTTGTGCCCCTAGAATCTCGATTAAAAACTAGATAGCTGTGAAGTGATAATTTATTTTGTCTTGACAGAATGCATTCATTATCCTTGAAGAGCAAAACAAACACCTTTGGTTTTAAAAGAATGAAATCAAATAGGGATGGCAATGTAATGCTTTATTTACTGAGTAACAAGTCTTCATGTATACACTATCATGTTTTGTTTAAATTGCTTAGATTTTGGCCTGCTCTGTAAGTTTCTAGTCTGCATCATGCATTTTTTAATGAAGAATGAAATAAGATTACCAGGGAAAAGCTCTAGTTCAGCTCTGTTGTTGTCCCAGATGTGCACCTGGTGCTTTTGTGTACTTGTGTGTTAAGCTGGGAGGCATCTTTGTGACAGCATATTGTTAATGAGCTTGGCTTTAACATGGGTAAGAGGAGTGAGTGGTGGGTATATAAGTGCTAAAACAACGCTCCAATTTAACCTAAACTTGACAAGCTACCAAAATGTTAACATTGTGTTTTTCTTTAATTTGCTTTTGTCTTGGAACCTATCTGCTTATGCAGTGCTTTTGCCTTCTGTTGCTTTTGTAAGTGCCAGCTTCTTTCCCAAAGGTGTTCAGTGACTAATGCTTTGGTTTCAAGCCAGAATTTCTGATAAATGTCTATTTCTAGGCACCCTTTCTACAAGACTTAATTAAACTTTAATGTCAAGCTGAAGTTTACTTTTATCCCCCGACAGGGTGTCTGTACTTGTAACATGATTATAGAACATTACGTAGATCATAAGAGAGGTGTGTTCACTATGCCCCTCTTCAATTCCACATCTTGAGTGCAAAGAGTGAATGTTGAAGTAATGTCTGAAAGTACTGTAGCAGTGATACATTGCCATTTTGGCCTGTAAAGGAAAGGACTGGTCTTGTAAAGGCCAGAAGCACAACTGGACTGATGACAATTTCCTTGCTCTCTCATTAACCATATCAGGCTTTAAGGGGTGACCATCACATAACTGGTCTCGTACCTTTGTTACAGAACTGAGTAAAACCTTCCCTTACATCTCCAGCTGAGCTTTATCAGAACCAACTGAAACTACCTCAAAGAGCAGCTTTGCCTACAGGCTGTTTCTAAAATTACTTTCCATTTACATTATGATCATTATTTTTATAGGCCTCATGATAAGAAAACGTACCTTGGTGTTGGAAGTACGAAGACTTTATTGTTGAACATTTCTCTGCTTAATGTTGGAGATGATGCATATGAAACTCTCCTCCATGTTCACATCCCTAAAGGTCTTTATTACATTCGAGTTTTAGAACTGGTAAGGAAAAAAAAATTATCTCAAACAGTAATCCTTTGATATTTTTCTTTTTCTGGTGTTTTTCAAATTATGTTTATGAATTGTTGAGTTTCTTTAGAGACTGAACCTATGCCCCTTCATCAAAAGCTGCCAAAACATCAATTTTTAAATTCTTAGACTTCTAAATCTAAAATTCTTAGCTACCTAAATCAAGTGCAATTTAATCAATACAAATTACTTATATAATTTCAGTAACAACTGAAATAAATTTTAAAAAATATTTTCAGGATGTTACAGCTGTTTTTTTGGCTGATGATCATGTTTTCATTGATCACAAAGGTCTCATTGAATCTTTTTCCCAAATACACAAGCTTATAAAAATATTATAATTGTGCTCTTTCTGCTTTTTAAAATTACTGTTCTCCATGTAGAATCCCCCAGATCCACCTTTGTGAGTTGATTTTTAACGAAGGTGGGTTTGGATCTGGTGCATATGCCTTAGCTTCAGTAAAAGCAAGAAGCGGATGAAGTAACTGATAAAATAATCAATATAATCTGTTATTTAAAGTGATCATGGGCATCCTGGATATTGGCATCAGTAAATAAGAAACACCTGGTTCAGGAAAATATAAAGCACCCAGTTTTAGTGTGTGCATGTTATTTGAAATGTCTGAAAAAAACCACCTTTTTTATTTTAAACATTAGTAACTTGTCCTTTATTTTAGGAAGAAAAACAGATACATTGTGCAGTATTAGATAAAGAAATTAATGCAGTGACACTTGAGTGCAGTGTTGGCTATTTATATGTGGATCACAACTCAAAGGTAAGCTGTAAATGAAATTCCTAGCTTTAGAAACACCCTAAATATGTTACGAAGATTTTCATAGGCGGGGGGGGAAATCTTTGTATATCTTCTTCATTCCCAACTAACATCTCTTAACATGTTGCTGTCTGTATGTCTCTTGCTACTTTTAAATGAATTACTTAAACACTCCCTGGAATAATTCATTAAGGGACAACAATGTTTGTATTGTGCATCGACTGATGTTCTTGGCTTCTGGACAAGTGAGCTGACTAATGCCATGGACATATGTATTAGGTCAATAGAAAGGGAGTAGAAGACACAAAAAGCGAATATTTCTTTAGTTCTGAATTTTTTAGGGCAGGAAATTCTAAACGAGCTTAACAAAATATTTGCATTGAAACTGTGTCAAGATATACTATCACTTAATATAAGGAAATTTTTTTTTTTGTTCTACAGCTGGATTATAGTTTCCTCTTGGATGCAAGCTCATTAACCAGAGCAGAAGAGGACCTCAACATCATCATTAATGCTACCTGGTAAAGTCTAATAAAAATTGCTCAATGAAAAATACTACTAGCTTTGGAAAACAGATTAACTGGAAAGGCTTAGCAAAGAAGGATTGCAAGGGAGTAAATTGGCTGCAAATCAAATAGAGAAACTATCGAAAAATAAGTAATAGATATTTAAATAATAAGTAGGTTTTTGCCTGTAAAAAATGTGGGTGGCATTAATACCTGGCATGTTCTTACCAATTAAGTATTTTTATTTTAATAAGCTGAAAGGTCTGCTTAGTATTTTTTACAGAAATAGTGTATAGCTTGTGATAGTGCCTTCAATACAGATTTTTCTCTCTTTGCATTTTTGTAGTAAAAATGAAGATGGAAACATGTTGCTGGATAACATGCTAACATTATCTATACCTCTAAAATATGAGATCGAGTTAAATACTCATGGGTGAGTCACCTGTTGGTATTACCTGCACATCCACAGAACTGTTGTCTTGTTACTATTCTAAATTCACAAAGTTTTTAAGCAGAAGTGTGACATAGCTAAAAAATCCTGGGACTGAGTTAGCACAGCTGTCCTGGGCTCTTAGACCCTTGCAAGAGTTTTTTTCCACTACTGTGAGATGAGACCATTGGTATCTCTGGTGCTTCAAACTTGTCTCTGAACAGACTAACATGTTTTAGAAAGTGGAATATTTTTTACAGAAAGAGGTGTTTAATAAGAGCATAGCAGATCCTCAGACTCCTTGCTTAACATGAGTCATGCTCTGGGTTTGTTGTGGGGTATTCATGGAGCATAGCTTTGGGTGAGGATTTATGACTTTTTATGGTTGATCTGCCTTTTTCAGAGGAAAGAGTACAAATGTAAAGGGTTTCTATTCCAAAGGCAGATGATTTCTACTCTATGTTCCTAGATTTACTTAAAAGCAAACTTGGGTATTTTCTTACAACCAGTCTTACTGGAGGTAGTGTGAAGCAGAAATTATGCTAATGATATATAGGAATTCTGTTTATTAACAATTTCTAAACCATTGTAGGTTTGTGTCACCAACCTCATTTGTTTATGGAGCAGAAGAGAAAGATTCACCAATGACATGTATGAAGGAAAATATCAACTTCACTTTCCATGTAAGAGTTTTCCTTTGTAAACCCTGTCATCCTTGTTTTGAAGGTTAATGTTTAGTGCATCTAATGACAGTCTAGACAGTCAGTGAGGAAACTTTTAAGAGTACAAGGGCACCATGAGTAATTTTTGTGCATTAGTGATGGGAAGTTGCTGTTAATCCCTATTAGAACACTTTTTGTTTGGCCTGGCAAATCTTCCACTGAATGATCAAAGAAAAATTTCCTAACACAAGCAGGATTGAAAGTGGTAGAGCAGTTCTGACTGGCCACTTCTTCCTTTCAGAAACACTTCAAAAGGAATTATAGTAAGAAAAAGGAGTTAGGAGCTTCTTGTAAGAGCATCAAATAGCATCAAATTTGTCTGCAGTGGACTAAAAGCAGGAGTTTGGACATAAATCTCTCCTAGTTCCTTTTGCATACTCTCCTGGCAGGCAGTCTGCATGACCTCAGGTACTCATCACAGATTAGCACTACTTACTCATCAGCTTTGGAAGAGGGAAGGGTTCAGTAAGCCCACAGAATGAATGAACAAGATGTTAACACTCCTAGCACAATCCACTTTTGTGACAGCATACAGAGCAGCTGCCAACCCATTCTGTGCAGTTTTATGTATTTATATATGTATGGTTTTGTTTCTTGAATAGCTACCCTTGAAGTTTTAACTGTTGAACTCTTCACCTCTTCCCCACAAGGTTATCAGTGCAGGACCAAGCATGTCTCCAAACACCAGCTTAGAGATAATGATACCAAATGCTTTTCCACCCAGGGACTCCAAATTATTCAACCCATTGGATATCAAGGTAAGCAAAGGCTACATTGGTAGCTGTATGAATTCTATGAAAAAGAAAAGCAGAACAAAGTTAGCTAGGTACTCAGTCTGTTTGATTTGCTAGCCATGGTGAAGCAGAGTGAACTAGAACAGGATAATCTTCAGCCCCACATGCTTCAGAATTCTGGAAATAAAATTTATACTTTTAATAATGATGTTATATTTTTTTTCAGACAACAGCTGGACACTGCTCCTATAATAAATATCCCAGAGACTGTACTGCAGCAGACAAAAATGAAAACATATTAAAGGATGTCATCACTTTCTTTTCAAAGCCTACAAAGAGGCACATGGTAAGGCCTGTCTTTTGGCATCAGTGGGAAATGACTGTATGAATAAGCCTTAAGAAAAGAGTGTATCTTATATAATGAAGTCACAGAGTCATCTTCCAAGGATGTGTGGTGGGATCTGTGATAAGTGCAGGGTAGTCATAAGTGACTTTAGTGAAAGGGGTGAGAATTGACTGGAGAAAGTTGATTAATGACACATTGCTGAAGTCAGGGTGGATGACAGGTACTTACAAAAAAACTGCCAAAGGGGTATGGAACTGAATGAGTGGGCAAGCAGAATGGCAGAGGAAATTCAGTAACAAACAGAAAATGATACATCAGGGAAAAACAGGCTTTATTTTAATTATATGCAGTAAGCAGATCAACTGTTGTCTTTTTCTCATCAAAACAGTGCCATCAAACATAACTAAGAGGAACTAGGTAAAAAAAAAACTGAATTCCAAGGAAGACTATACAAGCTAATGGAAGTCAAGAATTACAAAATATGTAGAGATCATATTTGGCTGGGAAGCTATTAAAAAATATTTGGGAGGCTGGTAGAGTGCCATACATGCATGGCCTGTTCCAGCTCATCCCTCTGTTCCTGCTCACAGACCCTGCTGGAGATCAGACACTCCACTACACAGTCCAAACTACAACTGCATTGCTGAGGCTTTGTCCTCATAGAAATCTGTTTCCTGCACCTTGTCTTTGATAAAGTACAACATTATTTGATCTGTCATCTTAAAAAATAACAAAAACAAACAAAAAAAACCTACCTATTTTTTAAGAACTGTTAATTTGGGACTTTTAAGTAAACACATTACAGGAAGTGTCAGTCAATGATTGAGATACAGCCTGCACTAGAATATCCAACCAGTATTCAGCATGGTAGTCTTGGATAAAGAATAATGTTAAAAATATAATAAATATAATCATGTACAGCCTTGTGTTTTTGTCTTCTCCAAAGCTGTGTGAAGTGGTGCTAGTTGTCAGTGTACAAATATAAGGATCAACCAATTACACTGTTTGCACTGGATAACATAGAGTTATTGTCATTCATCATTACTGATAAAAGCTAATTTGAAATAACAGTGTAAAAATAAATCATAAATATATAAACTAATTATGACAATTGTTCTTTTTCAGTCTTAAAATAATTGAATTTTTAATAAAAATGACATGTGTTTTGTATAACAGTTAGGTTGGTCTCTTGTTACTGTACATTTAGCACCTCTGGAATGACAGTGATGGATGACAACCTCAAGTTATACCCTGAGTTTTCAAGAATAAACATGAATCCTTTTGTTTTAGTCAGTTCCTATTTGTCTTTAATGCTAAGATTATATAGTTGATAAAGTTAAGTTTGAATCTTTCCTTCCCCTGTACAGTACTGCATGAAAAATGACAGCCTTTGTTTACAAATACATTGCAAGCTGGGAAACATGGAAAGTGGAAAAGAAGCAACTGTTCACTTGCATCTGGAGGCTACTCCTTTACTTTTACAAATGGTAACATATGAATTTTTCGTACTTGAGGGGAATATTTCAAGGCATATTTGCAGTATTCCCTGCATATAAATTCAAGGTATTAGTATTTGTTTTCTAACAGTGAAACATGATTCAAACATGATTAAATCTTAATATTTTAGGTTTTAACCTATTTTAGCTTGCCAGTGCTAAGGCTCAAGATGATGTATGAAAAACAAAAATATGTATTTTAGCTTGTCACTTTATGGTATGTATTGCTTTGCCTATTCTGGCTGGGTTATGTAGGATGGGGATTTAATTTCAACTCATAATTGTATTTTTCTAAGAAAAGCAGCATGGATGTGGACTTAAGTAAAATCCAACCTGGCTTCATTCCAGCTTCCTGGTACTAATTTGTTTTGTGCTCAGAAAAAGACATCATTGTGTGTTTGTGTGGGATTCTGGTTATGTCAGCAGCTGTGTTATAATTTTTTGCTGGGCAGGAATCAGTGTGTTAAAGTTATTTTTTAAAAGATAGATTTTTTTTTTTTTTTAATCAGGATGATGCATCAGTATTGAAGTTTGAAGTAAGAGCAACGGTCTGGCCAGAAAAAAATGCAAAAGTTATTGAACTACATAAGGACAAGCAAGTTGCATATGTAAGAATTCTCTTACAGATTTGTGATGAACATGTTAAAGTAGAAAAACTAACAGCAATTGATATTGTACAATTCTATACATACTTATACACCAGCAATGAATATAGTGTTAATTATTTTAAAAATTAATTCATTTTCCCAGGTTTTTTAGTATCATTAGGGAAGAAAACCCAACAGTTAGCACTAAGCTTATTTTCTGTTTTTCAGGTCTATTTGGAAGGAGTGCACCACCAAAAGCCAAAATACCATGTTACTGTGCTAATTATTTCCCTTGGGTTAATAGTTGGTGTTACCTTGTTATTGGTCCTTTCATTTATATTATGGAAGGTAGGTTTTCAGTATTCCTTAGTTGCTTCAAGTCAGGAATTCATGCTGTTGAAGGATTTTTGGATCTGGGTTAAAGAATAAATAACATTTTATTATGATCTCTCCTTTCTAAAGAAAGATAATTGCTCCTGTAACTTGGGGTTCTTCAAAAGTATTTCTCCATTTTTTCATTTCATTTAATCTTCTGCATGTTCTACATTTTCTGTTGCTCAACATCACAAATCCCTTTACAATGTTTTGTATGGCATCTCATCTTTGCAAATGATTTATGTATTTTAATTATATCAAATGGATCACTTTTGTGCGATGGTGCTCCACATTTAATATCACTTGTCACATGATGACTGATAGTTTAAAACACGTTTTCATACCAATATAAAATGTTTAAGGTTTCAAATTGCAACATAAATACTAAGAAAATTCTGTGCCTAAGTAAAAGAGAGAACTAATAAGGATGCAGATCCTCTGACAAGTGATTAAGAGATTGTTAACTTCTTTACCTATAACAAGACTTTCTCCATCCATCATTTTTGCATGGACATGTAGAAATGAAACAAATTTAACCGGAAAATTTTGTTACCATATTTTTAAAAACACTGGATTCTGTGGACTGTTAACATTCACAAGCCCAAGTCTTTACTCCATACAGGAGAGCATTAGCCTCCCAAAAATTAAAAGAAGAAAAAGCAAACCTACTTTTTGGATTGATGAGTAACACTTGATTACTTGGTATGACAAAGCACTGGCAAATACCAGACTTCATAAAGGCCATACATAGGCATTTTTATTTTAATTAATCTTTTATGGTTTAGATTTGGTGACAAAGATTTGCTGACAACAGATTCCAAATTATGTATTTCAGATTGGCTTCTTCAAAAGGAAATACAAACTGGTCCCTCAAGACACGAACAGAAGAGACAGCTGGAGTTTTAAAAGTGGGAACAAAAATGACTAAGATGGCAAATAAACATTTGATTTTAAAATGAAGAAATTAAAATTCAGTTTAATTCACAGGAGAAACATCAGCAACAAGAAGCCTAAGCCTTGAGCTTATTTGCTCTTACAAAACATCCTTTATTTCCTTGAACTGTATAGAGGATACACCTTACAGTACTGTTCTAATATGAAAATGGTACACCAGTTTGTTCTGAAGTCTCCCAGTAATATTTGAAGTGCCACATATATATATATATATATATATATATATATACATATACATACATATACATATATATATATATATATATATATATATATATGGTTTCAAGCAGACAGAAGAACACTAAAGATAAAGAGGAGAAGAAGAATTACTTACCAAAAGGAAGTATTTGCAGAAAGTAATAATTTTTGGCCAATCCTGGAAAGTAAGATCTCAAACACATTAGCATGAGTTATTATATTAAAGTTTCAATAATATTTTGATCAGGCATTCAAGAAGAAATCCTCTCTCACCTTTGACTGGCATTTTACCAAGGGTAAATTAGCTCAAACCCATAGGACTGTAAGTAGAACACACAGATGTAGAAAACAACTCTCAGAAGCTCTGGGTTTCTGCAGGTGACCTTTGGCTTCGCAGGCACACCACATCACTGAAGGTACTTGGACACCCAGGCAAGCCAGAACCAGGAAGGCCAAAGGTGAATTCAGAGCAGAGAATTGTGTGGGGTAGCCTGGAACTGCAGCTGTAGAAAGATTAAAGTATTGGAGATTATTATTTGTAGCCATCTATAACATGGTACTTGCAAGCATGATAGAATTACTTGTTTCATCCTTTCCTCAGACAGTGCTGCCATAAGGTTTTGGGCTTCTCCAATGAATTATTTCTATGTGGGTTTTTTTAAAGCAAGTATTTATTTTTATTTATTTGAAGATTTTTCTATAGTACTTATTATAGGATTTAGTGCTGGCATTCTTCCAGAACCTGAAAAAAAGACAGGCTTCAACTGACAAAACAGAGACACATATACCCAAAAGACTCCAACTGCCAACCATAATGGGCCAAATCTTATCTTTAGATTAAGTACTTTAGAAAGTACTTAATAAGGAAGTCACTTAGAGAGCCAGCTTCGGTTCTTGGAAGGTGTCAGATAAATACCATCCAAACAGGCACCCTCAGCAGCCACTTGGCAGAAAGGCAAAGGACTGAACAGAAACATGGATCAAACCACTGCTCTGCTACTCCAGGAAGTTTCTTCAGCTAGCTAAGTTTGCACTGCCACCTAGCTTTGGTGAAACAGCACAAGCCACAAGGAAAAAAACCTTCTGCTCCCCAGAACCGCTGGAGAACATTCAACTTCTTCAGTAACTGAATTTATTGCACCAGAAGGACAGAGTAAGCCATGAGGCTGGGCCTTGGATGTCTTTCTGAACTGCACCGAGAATGGAATGTCACCTGTACAAATGCTTCAAAGCTGCACCATCCTATGGGAACTAGCCTGAAACTCAAACCCACAGCAAGTGCCTTCAGCAAGCACTTCTGCTACTAGAGTGCTTGGTGCCATAAAAGCCGTGTTGCCCACAGATTCCAAAGGTATTTGGGACCATTTTGTAACTTCCTTTCCTTCATTTGATGCCAAAGATGTGGATCACTCCAAAGTATGTTTTCCTCTAATACCTACAGTGCAAGGACAAATGAATGTGCATATATTTTTTTTAAAAGTCAAAATGAAGTACATCAAGAATTAAATACTTTCTTGCAAATCTGTGTGAAAACTATACCAAAAAATGCTTACCTTCCAAATGGCTTTCGTGAATTTTTGCACTTTAAGCAAAAAAACCTTTGAACAGAAATAGTTTGACATTACAGCATACTGTGAAAAATATACCTCAAATACTGGAAGAAGCATTCATCTTCTTTTGAATACAAACAATGCAAGGAAGTGAAACCAAAGTATTTTATTTATCTTTGAAATAGTTTACATAACTCAGTACATGTGATAATGATGCCTTGGAAATTTTACACTTTTTATTCAGGTTTGATTGTTAACATGTATATGTTGGCTCCCTTTTCTTAGGATATGAAGCAAAATTATGAAGCTTTTATAAACCAGGTTGACAAAAAATGAATGTACAATGTCCTGATGGTGGCAAGATTATAAAGTATTAATCAGTTGCATTTTATTAAAAAAAACCCAAACAAGTTAAACAGATGAATGCTGTTTGTTCTGCAAATTCAATTCTTTTGTTAAATTTCATTTAATAAATAAGTTAAATCTACTAAATGTTGCTGGAATACCTTTTTAAACAACTTAAGCTTAATTTGAATTACCTTAGCATGTTAAAAATACTTGATGGGATAGAATATGAATTTTAAGTGGAAACTGCTCCCTGTAATTTGGACAACAGGCAACTGCTTGGGTTTAGGAGCCAAATCCTCATCTGCAATTTTTTGGGTGCAGTACTCAGACCTGTGTATTTATTACAGATAAGAATTTTTACAGCTAGTTAAAATCATGGTAGCTATAGATCTCTTGCAAAGGCTTAAAGCCCTTGATTTAGCAACATCATACAAAGACTGGATTTCACATTACACTCAACTGCTTCCTGAAGAAAGCACCTAAAACAACTCACTCTTGCCCTGACACAATGCAGCTTTCATTTGTGCGCTGCCTCCTGAATGACTCCCAGAGGAGTGACCAGGAAAACATTCGTTATCGATGGTCCTGCAAACAGAAAAACATGGTTGCTACTTTTCATCTCAAAGGAAGCTAGTTCCCAGAAAAAAGAGTCTTAATTTGCTGTCCTCTGAAATAATTGTCTTCAATATTAAGTAAATTACCAAAAAAACACAAACACTCAAACATTATGTTTTACAAGGAAATTATAAAAATTTAAGTCAACTCTTATTTATCACAACTTTAGTCTCAGCAACAACAAAAACTATGCTGAATAATGTTTCAGTTCTAAGACAGAGAAAATACTAATTTTATACAAAGAGCAGTTTTTAAAATACATTTTAACAAAGGAAAACCAAACAGCACATCAACATATTCTTTTATATTATTTGACTAGAAACATTTTGAGAGCAAATATATTAAGGCAACATTAAAAATCATAACTAGAAATAGAAGTACTTTATTAAAAAAATAAATGCATACATTTTTATTTTGCCATTTTTATATTTTTTATTCTTCAACTAGAGCTGGTGAGTAGAGGTATGGTTCTTCCCTGATAACATATATAATTTAATAACAATTTAAACCTAAAATTAGAACAAACCCTAACCCTTACCAATTAAACTTCTGCTAAACTGACATCAGTACAAGTCTAGACCTTGGAAAGCTGTGCATAGGGGTGAGAACAGGATTCTGTATTACAGAATTTCCAGTGTGTCCCTTCTATATGCAGTTGCACGTCACTTGGGAACTCTCCAGTTCATCAGTGTTCACTCCATAAAGATCAATAAGTTGAGGATGCACCCTGTGAAGCAAGGAAGTCAAACTTTATCACATCAACTCTTGCAATGGGTGTGCTGCTTCTTGAGGTTGGTGAGGAGAATTAATATCTACAAGCTTTTATATGGAAATAAATCAGGGTGAATTACATTTTGACAATTCCAATAGGATCATCTTTAGGAGAATATATTATATATCCTACAACATGATCTGCCTTTTATTTTACATACCAGACTTACCCTGAGCTGTGTGCCTTCAACTAATCCTGTGTGCATTGCAGAAAAATGAGCCACTGCCCACTTAATTCCACTGATAATCCTCCCATTTCCTATGTATTTGTAGTCTCATTCTTAGATGCTGGATATGGAGACTATTCTCAAGCAGCATTAAGTTTTCCACAGTTGAAGAACTACATATTTTTCTTAGCCTTACACATGCTGCTTCCCAAGTAGGAATCCTTGTCCCAAAAGGAGCTCCTCATGGAGACACATTATATACATCTGTTCTCTAAGAAATGGAAGGGTAAAGTAGCAGGAAAGAAACAAGAAGTAGTAAAGTAACAAAAAATAAGAGAACTGGAGTGGAAGCTGATGAAGCACCAGGATGGAAAGGCCATGTGAGTTATAACAAACCTTTCCAAAGGTGAGCACAAGGCAACTAAGGCAGAGGCCCAAATGATGGTGGAAGAGCCAGACCCTGCAGTGCAAGCAGTTCAATGTAGGAGCATTTAGAACACCTAACTCTGGTACCAACTGTGCTCTATAGTGTGCAATCTCACATCTGAGATTGCTGCACTAGTCTGTTATGGGTATATGGTCCCTACATGGGCTATTGAACCTTACCGAACATGAACTTCTGATGCTTCCCTCATTAAGTCTCCATCTATATTCCAAGGGTAGTTTCCTTCTGCATTCAGACACATACTTTCCTTGGAATCAGGTCCACTTTTAAGCCTTGGTTGTACTTTTACTTCTCGAACTGTGTAGGTCTCCACAAAGGGAAAATTGAACTAAACCAAGCACAGATAGACAGCAAATGAAGATGAAAGATACAGGTGGTAGCTTAAAACAAAATGGGTTACTTGAAATCAAAAAGCTGGCAATTTTTTTGTCCTAAGTGAGAACATTTAACTCAAGCTTTGACCACATGAGCATGAGCCAGCTAGTTTTATAGATTAACCTTTTACCCTAAATAGTGCCTCAGAAAAAAATAGTAGTGTTCCATTTGTATTCCCATATAAGACTCCATCAACCTGCAGGTAAGGGGGTATAATTTGCACATACCAAATACTTTCAGAATATGTGAAAGTCCAAGCAGATTGTTTCCTGTGGTCTGTTCATCATTACCAATCACTTTGTCCTAAACCAGGCTAGTTAGAATTCTAGTAAATGGTTGTCTTAAGCTTAAAGAAGGGCCCACATCTCCTTGTCTGATTTGTAACCAGAAAGAGAGAAAAGCAAGGCCTTCCTCAAAAAGCATAACTGGAAAGCTTAAGCTATTTCCTCAATTCAGCCATTGGTGCTGTCACCTAGAATTTTCACCTATCTCTTCCCCAAACTCCCTGGCTGTAGATGAATTCAAACCCAAACCTTCCTGTTACAGTGATTTCACATAATCCCAGAACATTTGAATGAGAACCAGTGTGCTTGGGCCATGCAGTGGGGCTTTAGACAGTAATAAGATCTGTGTTTGAATGCTTCATTTTTCTCTTCCATGACAGAATTATGACTACAATCTTGAAATACAGTTCTGCAAGCATCGTAACTAGATGGGATGCATACCTGCTAAAAATCAATGCTCACCACCTACTGCTACCAGCACAGCATGCCATGACCTGCTGAAATTACCAACTTTACCAATTTCTGACAGAGTTGTGGGATGTCCCTGCAGTTCTGCATTCTTCATCTCTGTACTACACAAAATTCAGACACGGCATGCATTTCCTTATTGTGGTGGAAGGGCTTTACACCCATAAAACTATGGTACAACACAAACACAATTTAAACCACAACAGATGGACTGAAATAGGCTAATCTGTATTAGTCTAGTGATTTAAAAAAAGAAAAAAAAATCAGATAAAAAGGGGCTAATGTATTCTGACAGGAAGCTAAGTCTCCTTACGAGGATGCTAACATTAACTCTTGCAGCTTGTCTACTTTCACGATTAACTGTTCTTTTTATAATCACCAGAAAGAAATTAATGGTACCTGATTTTTTGCACTGCTGTATCTCTTCAGATGCTTTATAAACTCTGTTCGAGAAGTATTTTGTACAACAATAAGAGCCATGCTTCCATTGTTCAACCTGAAAAGCAGACCAAAAAGATAATTCATTAATTTGCAAAAAGATAATTCATTAATTTGGAAGTACAGAAGGCTCTTCAATAGCCTAGATTGGAAAGGAAAATTTTTAAAAGCCTACAGAGTAAATTAATAGGATAAGTCTCAATAGTTTTTCAAATCTTTTTGCTGACCCCCACCCCATAGATCAATATAAATTAAGCACTGAATTTATTCAGCATTCTTACATTGTAATAATAACTTCTAGTCCTTTAGCAATAGCCATTTCTTGAATACAATAGATATAATCTAAGAAAAGCCTGCTTTTCTACTTAACAGATTGTTTTTAAACATCAGGGATCACAAACTTCTCTTTTTATTTTTCTCTCCAGTGACAAATAACAGTTACCATAAGTGCTGTGAGGCAGAGCTGTACCCAGAAAACAGTGCCATGGTGCATGGAAGCCCCCCCAGCACAGACCCAGTGCAGATGGGTTCCCCCACCCCCTCCACCAACACCCATGCTGCCCTAACAAAGGCTACCATCTCCAACTCACACTCTCATAGCAGTTCTTAGTACAGTTCTATTTATACATTTCACAAGAAAAAAAAAAAGTTGAGGACTAAGAATTTTGTATGAGATAAAACAGTCATGTACTAGAGATTAAACAAGAAGAGCCCCCACAGTGCAGATGCTCAGTGGCTCTCAGTATCCAGTCTCCATGGGTATTTTAGCATCTTTGAGAACTGGGGTCAGACTGTGAGCCAGTGTCAGTTCCCCATTCCTTAATCAAATGTACCTGGACACAGAAACTAACTGGAATATCCATGCAACCATGCCTAAGTCCCATTTAAGTTATGGAGACAGTGTTCAGAAGAGTTCAGCAACCCCTGCTGAGACTGCCTTCTGGAGAGAGATGGTGTGTTTCCTATCTTCTGCACATATATGCATATATTTATTTATTTATTTATTTATTCAGCATCTATGTTTGGAAAATATCTTAGGAGTTGTTAAAAAAATTACTTCCAGGCTACCAGCACTGAAAGGGATAGTTCAGATAGCTACTGCACAGCTGCATTGGGAATGTTCTCAGACTATGGTAACAGCACTATCTGAGAGGGTAATTGTTACATAAACATTAAGTAAGTCACCTGGCACAGCAGTACTTTGCTGATTCAGGAAAGAGTAATGATGACATTTAAAAAGTTGCCTCCTTATCATATTTGCTTCAATAAAAGGGCAGAGCAGACTACTGGGCATTCAGCACTAGGGCCTTTCATCTTTAGAAATTACTAAGAATTCTCATTAATTCCTTAAAAAGCCCCATCTGGAGTGAAGCACAACACCTATGCTGTGAAAAACACATCCCACAGGGCTCCCACAGCACAGACGGTTAAATGTATCCTGACACATTTCTGCAAATTTAGACCAATGTAACTGGTGTTACAGGCAGCAGCCAAAGCTTGCACCCCACTTCAAATGTCTTCACATGGCAGAAACCACTTGGGGAAAAAAGGAGAGAAGAAGCCTATATGAGTTCCTTCCATAGTGGGTCTCGAGTCTCTAACAATCAGTGCCAGGTTTTTGTTTCCCATATTGAAAATACTTACAGTCAATACGTTAATCACTATGACAAAGGAAGCTCCTTTGAGTTAGAGTCTAGCTTTCCTACTCTACTAGCTGAGCACACTTTAAGATCATTTTTTAAAAGAGATGAAAGAACAACCGGTATTCTTACACAAAAAGAAATAGGGAGATCCACTGAGCAGCTACACTGGGAGAGAAACTGGCTCGTTCAAACCTGCAATAATTGCATGGAGTTGTCACGAAATTCCCTGTCACTGAGAAATGGAGAAGAACAGATAGAAAGAGAAAGCAAAGCTAAAATTCTCATCAGAATTTTCCAACTAACTGGAATATAAAAAGACTAAATGCAGAACACAGTCCCTAAGATGGGACAGCATCAGAGCACTATCTTGAGGACTGTGAGATTAGCAGGACTATGGGAGCAAAGAAAACTTCTCATTAAGAGTTTAATCATAAATAATTTGGTTCTATATTGTTTCCAAGAAGTCAAATTCTGCTAAATAAGCCAGCAATTTTGAAGAAAAACACCTCATCAATTCTTCTCCAATTTCACCTAGTGACAATCTAATGAAAGAAAAGAGACTCATTCCATAAACTTTCCTGAGTGTTGGGGTGTTTTTGGTACACATTCATGCACACACACGAGTCTCTGCATTCTTTTTTTGAGGGAGCATTTTGTACTTTGCATAGAACTACAAAGTTTGGACTTGCTATTCTGCTCAATTGCCGACTGGATACAACAGGTACAAATATTTACCACCTAAGAACTGCTTTGGTCACCACAAAGCAGGCTCTCAACAAGGAGCTAAAGCCAAAATGAGTCAATGTCAACAACCAGGTTACATACTCCTTTGTTTCCCCAAACCCTGCATGTAGAAGCTTCATTTCTCAAATTCTGAGGGAAACCAAACAAAAAATAATAATAAGAAAAAGACAAGTGTGAACTTTAGTCTTTAATAGAGAAAGACTCATATTTCATTTTTGCTGGCTGTAGAGCAGAAGACGAGGGCCACTTTTATATTTGAAAAAATAAAATTAAATCTAAGGGTGAAGTTTCCCCATAAAGCCAAATCCTATGACAGATGACTGCTCCATGACTACTACTTAAGTCAGACTTGCCAACTAATTTAATCACAGCAATTATCCACTCATAATTCTAGTTAGACTGCTTGACCTTATTTGCCTGATCCAAAAACTGATTACAATTCCTGGGATTATCGAGTCTGCTGCAGTCTACGCTCCCTCCCCCAGTCCAGAGGGACTAGACTACCTAAACATAGGCTCATATTCTCGGAATAGCCAAGGTCTTAAGGTAAGATGTCAGAATTTATAGACATGACTAAGTCTCTAAACCCATACTGACCTTGTATTAGGTGCCAAGCCTCTTGGTGCCATTGAACACAGACAAGGGATTGCCATAATGCTCACATTCAGGAAGTGACCCTGAATTTTCTGCCATTGATCCTTGCTACCTAAATATAACAGAGTAATTCTGTATTACTCCAGTTAATCAGCCATGGTTCACTTTTAAAAAATCCTAAAAGCAGAAACTCACCTTTTTCCGCTCTCTCTTTCTTCTTTCTAAAAGGGTAGAAACATGTAAATAAAAAAAATTAAAGTCAGTTGCACATTTAAGCAACATATACTTTATTAAAAAATGTAACATATTAGTTATGTTACATTAAAATATAAATATACATTAAAATATAAATATACATTATAATATAAAATATTAGTGGAACTGAAAAAAATCAATAATACTGAGTAGAAGACTGCCTTGTAACAAGATCCTCTATAGGATTCTCTACAGGAAACACTTTAC
This sequence comes from Vidua chalybeata, assembly GCF_026979565.1. Taxonomy (NCBI): domain Eukaryota; kingdom Metazoa; phylum Chordata; class Aves; order Passeriformes; family Viduidae; genus Vidua; species Vidua chalybeata. The sequence goes on along the minus strand of NC_071536.1, from coordinate 15,199,976 downwards.
AATATGTACAAGTTTGCAGTTGTCAAAATAAACATCTCTTAAGATTATTTCACTTGTTGATTAAATTTGAACAAAGTAAAGAATCTGTACAATTTTATTCTTCAAAGACACATTTCTGTAGCTTTGGAATTGCTTGAGTCAGTTTTACTTACCTGTCCTTCTCATGAGTGTCCTCCTGCAGAATTTGTAGAGGGAGAAATGATAATTCACATTCCTCTGGCCTAGAAAAGTATTGGCATTTACTATGATGTGTACCAGCATTCTGACTGTTAGACACACTTATCAAAGTTAAGGTGATTTTCAGGAGATTCTGAATGTACAGAATTTATCTCCTCTTTAACTTGTAAGAGGGATATACATCACATCTGAGTTAAATCTGTCTGCAATTAAGATAAACTACTGCTCTGTCTTTGAGATTTATTATTTCACTTTCCTCAAGGAAATGAGAAATACTAGAAAAACATAACATCTCTTGGCATACTTGAGATCTGCCAGGGTTTTGATGAAAGCAAAATCCTTCCTCTGGCTGGAGGGCATCCAGCGGTGCTTCTCTGCCAAAGCCAGCGTCCTCGCCCCAAACCCAAACATGGCTGAGAACCCAAAGCGCAGCAGCTTGCTTGGAGTGCTGAAAGTACACACATCTACTGCTTGAATGTGTCCTAAAATTTCATAAATAGAGAAAAAAAAAATCTATATTTCAAATGACACACAACTTACAATTTATTTTTCGTCTATTTTAGCTGGGGGAGAAACCCCTCCAGACTCCTCTCTCTCTAGGAAATGAATTTTACTAATCAAATCTAGAATCAATCTAGATAAAATTAAGACTCTATCAAAGTAGTAATTTCAGATACTTGAAAATGTTAAAGCTGTGGTAGAACATTTGGCTACTTCATAAGGCTGCAAAGGGTCTGACTCAATTCTGTGCACATTTTCAACAACAAGAATCAAGGAAAATGTAATATCGCTCATATTTGCAAAAATCTCTGCAACTGTTTCACCAAAAATATGTAATGACAGCACATTGTACTGGAGGGAACTCAAACACAGGTTTTTAATGTATTCATGTTTACAGTTATAAACATATAATTCTGTTCAAAATAGGATATATACTTTTTTATACTTTTTTTAATAGACCCTGGGCATCTTCCACTGCATTCAGTGTCTCTGATTTTTAAAGAAAGACAGGTTTAGATTTTGCCTGTAAAGGGTTTTGTATTACGACTTGAGAAATAGAGCAAAGGCTCTTCCACTGCAAACTGCAAGACCAAGAGAAGAGATACTCAAGAGGGACCTTAATCTTTTTCCTCTTTATTTAATTTAAAAAGAAGTTCTAAAGACTGCTTTGAGAGTAAAATTAACATTTTCTGATGAAGTATTTGCTTTTCCAAGACCTAAAAATAAGGTCTGCACTAGCAACCTACTTTTCCCTTTTAGCATAATTACATTTTCACATTCAAAACCCATTTATTGTTCAGACCCAGCGGCAAATGATACACTTTCTTCTATGAATGAAGCTTTCTTATAGAAACTGTTAGTAATTAAAATAAATGCACCTGGAGCTAAAACCAGGATAGAATAATTTGGGTTTAAAAGCCTTAAAATATAGATTACAGTGACACAGCAAAATGCTATGCCTTTACTGAGCCACTGTTTATTACAAACTTCTACACACTGCTTTATTATTTATAATCTGGTAATGAATGTAAAAATATTTACCCATTACAATGTGCAATGTCGCTGTCACTGTGTGTTTAATACCATAGAGTGTATGGGCCAAAATATTTGTAGTACCTGTAACAGTGAAAAGAAAAACTGCTGTAAAAAACCATGAGAGATACAGAATAACCAGAACAAATATACACAGCATTTTTAATGACTGCATTTTCAAAGAAATAAAGCCTGCCCATGAATTGTCTTCTTAACAGCAGAAATGCTGAATAGTATTAAATTTAAACCTTTAAAACTTCCAAAGGTTTATAAAATCTTCTCTGCATATTCATTCATAAGTGTCATAAAAACAAAGCAGTGGGAGAAACAAGCTTTTCAAAGTATTGCCTGCTTGGATTTTTTTTAAACCATCTCCTTAATCATCACCTCTTATGTACCCAAGCGCTGTACTAAGGAACTAGAAGGCAGATTACTAATAAGATGCATTTGGGGAATACTTTTAGGTTGGTAAAATAACACCCAGACAGTGTAAAACTGTACATTTTTCAAGCCAAATGATATTTAATCTAGTCAAAGATAGCTGCTGTACTTTTTGCAGGCTACATTTTAGATTCCTAGGAATTGTGAATAAAATTAACTACTGCACATCAGCTTCACAAGAAACAGCTCAATGACTGAAAAGCAGGGAAGGCAGAATGTGACATCTTACAAAGAAAGAGGTGACTTGCAATCAGTGCACCAAAACTGATCCATCTCACTTTTATTTGCGCTGCCTGGACACTGGCAGCCAGTTGTTCTACCAGCCACCAGAGAGAAGAGAAGAGAAGAACAGATTTTGAAACAAGGGAGTGAGTAAATCAGGTGGCAAATAGAAGAAAAAGTCAAAACCCAGCAATGTCAGCACAGAGTTGAAAGAGAGAGTGGAAAATCAGCTGTCAGTCTGCAAAAGAAAGAAGCAGAGTCCTGAAGGCCCACGAGTGCTGGTGATTGATATGTCAAGGCACTTTACCTGGGTAAGAACCATGGAGAGATATATATGTAAATTTTGCCCTTCTGCTTTAATGCCTAGGACATAAAATACTGTGCATCAGCTGACTTTTGAATATAAATTTATTTTTAAAATCATGAAGAAGGAGCATTTGTGTCTTTACTAAATTCCTGTCATTTAAAAAAAAAAATTCATCTTGATTTTTCTCATTTCTGGCATTACTTAGCCAATCAGCAAAAGAATTCACCTCTGGAAAAATAAAGGCCTGCCACCAAACAGGCAGAATATTGACTTCTTCATATCACTGATTAAGGGATGAGTAATTCAATACAAGTTTAATTAAAAGAACAAAAATTACATAAGAACAGTTTAGAACCTAACTTCCCATATAAAAATGAGCTCACATAGATTTTCAAATAATTTTCTTGTTTCAGTTATTTAATATTCTACAGCAGCAACAGACAATTCTGGATGTTAAATTTGCCCTAAGTTTTATGGAAGAATAACTTGTCTTTCTAAAGTAGGGGAAAGAAGGGAAGAAAGGAAAAGACTACCACATGTCAAGCAACAGGCACTCAATATTTAAAAAGCACTTTTAAAGCATAATGTACCAGATTGAAAAATTTTGTTTATCCCCAAATTCTGCTTTTATGTCATGCAGTGTATAGAAAAAAATACTGAATTTGCAATGACTGATGTACATAATTACAAAGCTCTAAAGGTGTCATGACATTCTTATTCAGGAATATATCTTTAATTTTTTCCAATAATTTATCTAAATAAAAAAATTTTGTATAATTGGGAATCTCACAGATCACCTGTTAACTTCTTAGAGCACCTTAGCCCCTGAAAGTAATTTAGAACTTCATGGAAAGCTGCCATAATATCAGAGAGAGGAGCTCTGAGTTCCTGCTATATGAAGGAAGTGAGGTACATCTTTTAAGGTAACAGATTCCCAAAACCTACAAAAACCCCTACATTTGACCTAAAAAGCACTTCTTCCCAGAATCCTACAAGTATATGCTCAATACTATTTCATGTTTGAATGACTTCGGGGATTTAACTTCCAGATCCAACTAGTTCTGCTTTGTCAGTGAAGGCAGCTAAAGATGTAACTGAAAAATACTCAAATATTTCCTTCAATCACTATTACACAGCTCTTATCAACTGTTATGAGTATGTCTCCAAAAAAAGGAAATCACACATACAAGCAGCAGATTGTTACAAGTCAGGCAAACCATGCTTACTTCCTGTGTGTCAAGACAGGGCAGTTGTTATTCTAAAAAAAGTGTTTCACTTCTCACTGAAATCAAGCTAATTAACGAGCACAAGGTGGAATACAGTTTGGAAGATCAAGCTTGGTATGAGTTTAAGCTGCAATCCTGATTTAAGAGTAATTTATCAATGCAGATAGCAGCAAGATACCAAACAACCACAGCTGAAGTCAGTACCAATCTTCAAACTGACTTTAATGAGACTTAAATCTTATTCCTACTAAACTGGATAGGCACAAGTAATTGCATCCTTCTCTTAAATCTTTGGAGCTCATTAACATTTGCAGAAGTAAGCAAGGCAAAATCCCACCCTTTCAGGACTCCGAGGAAGATAAAACAAGTTCTGTGTTCAAAAACAAAAGCACCACATCCACCCTTCCACAAGTTGAAGAACTGGATCAAGCACAGTTTTGTGGGAGCAAGCACCATCATATTCTCTAAAAACTCCAGTTAATACATGCCTCCCAGCAGTTTTGATCCCAATAATGACTGAATAATGTGCCTTATTAACTAAGTCCTATACAAGCGGGATGCCAGAGAAAATAATCCAAACCAAAATAAACAAGCAAACCCAAAACATGCAGCCTATAAACAAAGTAGAAACTGTAAAAGTTATACAAAAATAATGATACAAGCCTTTCTGATTTAAATGGAAATTCAATAATGGTTTTAATGCCATTATTCATACTCCCAAGTAATCTCTTTTCCCCTATGCAAGCTCAAGATATTATTTACCAATAACAACTGTTCCCCTGAATGCTATCATATTGCTTCAGAGATTAAAACCTTTGATGCCCATGACTTGCACTGCTCGCACATTAGCAAGTCACATTTTTACTTCTCACTTCAGCTACTCAATTTAATGTGAAAAGGTTTTATCCATACAATTCCAGTATCTCTATTTAATAACCAGCATCAGCATTTTTTACAAAAACAAAGAAGATTTTATTACTCCAAAATGCAATTCTGCTCAAAATATCAACTGATTTTCCCGACATTACAAACAACTTCCTACCACCTCCTTCCCACCAAAAGTGCAAAAGCATCTCAGCAAGAACAGAGTATCTGCAGGTCATGTAAAGCATGACTGATGAAGATACCAAACAGAAATTGTAGAGAAAAAAATTGTCCTTGGAAGTGCAAGCACTTCTGCAGTACAATTAACTTAATTAACCAGACGACATGAATATTCATAAGGCTGTTAATGTCTCCCCCATCCAAACAGATAAATGTGATGTAATGACTTCCTAGTCAAGCATAGCTAAATTCTGATGAAAACTGCACCAACATTTTGGTTCTTTGCCTGAAATATCACAGAAATTAACAGTCCCTCAGTAATATTTTATTTTCTGAATTAATTGGGTATCATGAATTTATTTACATGAACCACTTTGGATTAAAACGTTTACAGGCATCAGATATAGACTGTCTCTTGTTCTGTAACAATTGGATGCTTTTTTAATGTCCTTCCACGGTTCCCCCTCCCCTTTCTCCGTTTCCCCCTCCATACAGTTTCTTAGCAGTAGTTCCCATAGCAACAAACACTCTTGCTAATGGCCAGCAGTACAACTGCAGGCTTCCCCATATCTCATCCATTTGATTTGGACCACAGTAAGGCAGCTCAGTAGAGTATTTCAGTAAACACATACTCCCCTCTGGACCTCTCTCTTCAGGAGGTAAATTGTTTCAAAAGCATCTTCTTCCCATCAAGATGAATGAAAGTTCAAAACGCTGTCTCAAGTACTTATTATAGAGGCTAAAACCAGATTTTAAGCCACCCACATAATATGATCCTGTAATTCAGTTGCTGTTTCTACTTGGCTGGAAAATCCTAATAATTTTGTACAATGGATTTCTGGGAGGAAAAAAAAGTTAACTGACCAGAGTTGCATGCTCATGAGAACAAGTATCATAATTACCTGATTCCCAACTGAGTACTTCACGGAATATCAGGAATATAGAGATCAAACAAACAACAGATTATTTTTAAGAACCTATTAGGAGTTTCTCACACTATCATTTTATAAACTATTCTGATCCTCTTTCACAAAATCTATGCCATTCTCTGTAAGAAACCCTATGGGGTTTTTTGTGGTTTACAAGTCCTTTCTGATCACAACATATTTGTCTTAAACTGAGGAGAAAAAGCACCAATGACAGGCACAGTGACCTACACACTACATGGAGTCAGGGGCTGCAGAGATTCTGTCTCAGCACCATCGAGATACTCACAGTAACTGAGCTGGTAAGTGATGGCCCAACTTCTGTACTCAAATTCATTACCTTCATGTCCTTGAGACTGCTGTCTCTTTTAGCAAGGGTTTTTTAACATGAGAGAAAGCTAATGTAATCTTGCTCCTTTACAAGCAACTAACAAGCTCCTCTTATACATGCAAACCAAATCAATGCATTTAAAAATCTGTTTGCTCAGCTCAAAGTGACATGCTCCTTTTTTCTGTAAAAAACTCAAAACAGTGATTTGCTGTTTTACTGGCTGTAGGAATGTTTTCCTTACCAGTTAAAAACATCTGAGAAACTATGTCAAGTAGTCTTAGCAAACATCCACACCAGAGAGTAGTGTTCATGCAAAAATAACTCTGTTCTTTTCAAGAGAAGTGATTCCTATAGTAGCCCAGAATCAACCCTGACTGTACTGATTTCTGCTGGTTTTGGCTAGGGTAGTTTATTTTCTTCCCAGTGGCTAATATGGGGCTGTGTTTTGGATTTGTGCTGAACACAAGGTTGATAATATGGAGATGTTTTTGTTATTGCTGAGCAGAGCTTACACAGAGCCAAGGCCTTTTCTGCTTTTCGTACTGCCATGCTGGTGAGGAACTTGGGGGTGCATCAAAAGGTGGGAGGAGAGACAGCCAGGACAGGTGAGCCCAACTGACCAAAGGGATATTCCAGACCATATGACACCATGCTCAGTATATAAAATGGGGGAAGGGTGGGACATTTGAAGTGATGGCATTTGTCTTCCCAAGCCACTGTTGCATGTGATGGGGGCCCTGCTCTCCTGGAGATGGCTGAACGCCTGTCTGCCCATGTGAAGCAGGAAATTAATTCCTTGTTTTGCATTGCTGGTGCATGCAGCTTTTGCCTTTCCTATTAAACTGTCTTCATCTCAACCCAAGAGTTTTTCAGCTTTCACCCTTCTGATTCTCTCCCTGATCCCACAGGTGGGGCAGTGATCAAACAGCTGTGTGGGGCTGGGCTGCTGGCTGGGCTTAAACCACAACAGCTCTTGCTAAAGCCTTCCTGCTAGGCACAGCTACACTCCAAAGAGGGCAAATACAAACACTGGCGAGAAGGGACACACAAACCCCCCAGCACAAACAAAACCACACCACCAGATACATGTTAATAAAAGAGCAAGATGACTTTTTAAGAGAGGCAGATTTTCATGTCTGTAAAACTAAAGAAGAAAGTCGTTTTTTGTACACAATTTTTTTTTTAATATAATCCACACAATGTATTTCTGGGACACCATTTTAAAACAGACCCTAAGCATGAATCCAACTGAGAATTCTGCCAAGAAAACTGGAGCTGCAAAAAGGAAAATCTAGAAAATAAAGTTTTCATTTGGTATAATTTCTGTCAGGAAATAAGAGTGAAACTCGATCTTGTATGGATCAGCTGAGAATTATTTTATTTTTATTCTTTCTCAGCTTCTTCCTTCAGGCAAAGAGCTCATCTGTGCCATTACTATAAATTATCACTACAGTTTAAAATCAAGTCATTTGTAATCAACACAAATCACTAATTTAGGACATTTATTCAATAGCTCCCTTACATAACTGAAGCTTTAGCATCAAGAACTGCCTTTAGTAGCCAAAACTGTAAAACATACCATAGGGACTAAAAAGAGATGACTAACAAAATGTAACAGTACCTTTCATTCTCACCTGCTGGTATTACTCCAAGAGGAACCGGTGCTCTGACAGGCTTGGATACATATTCTGTGTCTTTCCCAGCATCTATCTGGGCTCTAAGCAGTAGCCCATGAGCAACTTCACTGACAGATCCATCTCCACCAACACAAACTACCCTAGTAGAACACAAAAATGCCAAACAGTTCAAAACAAACTCTTTCATAGCTGAACAAACAAGTGGAAGGCAGCTACCCCACACCATATACATAATGATATTTCAAAAAGCTAGAAAACATTCTTTTTTTAACAACAAGCTTGGGCTTCACTGTCAGATCAGTAAATGTTACCTGAATGCTCCTTAAGCATTCTTGTTTCTGCTTTCTGTCTGAGTAGGAGTAAATATACTCAAAAACTTACGAAGTTTTTCTTACCTTACCACACATCATGCACATAAACTGATCAGATGGAAGAACCAAACACATGCTTGAGTGCCTCAGTGGAAAAGCTCTTTACATCTTTCAATGCTGACCCATACAAACATTCCAATGCCTTTTAATTGCCCTTACAATAACAACTCACCAAATATTGCAATAAAATAAAAAAAAACCACTTGAAAACAGCTATTTTCATACACTATGCAGGCAGTTGAGGGATTTAGCAAAGTATAAAATCCTAGTGCCAGCAATCCTTTGCACAAAGGTACTTAATCACTGCTTCTGGAGCACGTAATTAAACTCCCACCTGCTGTGGCTATAGAGAGGAATGCATTTGTCTGTAAAAGCTCTGTTACAGCAAACCTTTTTTTTCCTTGTTTTTGTTTATTTAAGTACACATTACAGTGATTCTCCAAATTAGTAAACATATTTTAATGATAAGAATAGTAATAATACATTCCAAGCATTTATGACAGAAGCATCATAGTTACTTTTGGAGGAATTCACCTAAATTATATTCTTTTCACATATCTGTATGAATGCAGTTGTGAAACTATGTCCAGTCATTCAACCAGGTAAAACTGGTCAGATCTTTGTAAGAAAACACTCATTATGTTATTAATGTTATCAGATGTTTAAATTCAATTACCTCATCCCCTTTAATATTTGTCTTCAGTTTCTATTATTTCCAAGCTGATTTTTAATCTCTAATTTTTAGGAATGTTTCCTCTATATAGCTAAACATTGCTATATTAAATAAAAAAATACAATATATAGTTTGAAGAATATAAGTTTGAAGCACATTTTCTTCCTGCTTGCAATCAGGAGTCATTGCCTTTCTTTTGACTCACTTTTTGTTTATTCGCAAGTTTAAAATTCTCTGTCAGAGTAGAAAAACCAGTTAATCTTTGAAGTCTGAAAAATTGTATACCCAGAAGGACTTGTGTGGATTGTCTTCTGGCTATTAAAACTTATGAAAACAGGTATATTTTCCTCTGATTTTGGAGTGCTGTGTAGATAGAGTCCAAGGAATAACATGAAAATGCTGCTAATTTTGATTTTTACTATTTTAGCATTAATCATCAAGAGTTGCCTCTTTGGCTGGAAACAGAGATACCATCAGGCACCTGGGATTCCAATGCTAATCAGTGAGAGCTTGCTATGCATAAGGAGTAGAAAGTCTTGAGCAAACAAATTTTACTTAGACTTTGAAGAAGAAAGAGAGAAAGAAACATCTTTCTGAGAAAAAGAAACATCTATTTAACCATCAGATGCAATTTTCTTAATCAACTATTCACTAAGGACTGACTAACCCAGGCTACTCCAAATATCCTTGATACTTCAGGCTCCTGACTAGGGAAGAAATATATGCATGGGCATTGTCTATTTCTTTGTCTGTACAGATAGGAAAACCCAGCTGAGATAGCAGCTTCACAAATGCAGTCTATTTGTCACCAAAGCTCAGCCACAAGTCAGGGGTAAAATGCCAAACTGACAAAGTGCCTCAATTTTCAGTGTCCCTAAAAAAAAAGTGGATAGCAAAAAATGTTGAGTGTATAAGACATCTGCCTGTGGTCTTTCAAAATAGAATAGTGACTGGGGAAATCAGAGAAATTATAAAAACAAACAAACAGCTTTGACAAAGAATTAACACATAGGAGTGTCACTTTCAGAAAGTACTGAGATATAAACTTCCAGTTTATCACTGCAAATCATAAGCTTCAGTTTACTTCATATTCTGTTAACATGGAAGGAACCATAACTCTCCTAGAGAGAAAATCAAGCCCAGAAATGGCATGTTGCTATCTTGTTTACATACTGCAATGAATAAAAAAACCATGTTGTCTTGCCATTTCTACATTTCTGTGTCTCTAAAAAAAATTGGATAGGAAAAAAGGTAGAGTATATAAGACACATGCCTATGGTCTTTCAAAAGGGTTCTATTCTTCCAGCTTGGATCTCGCTACTGGAGAAAGCCTTACAGGGGAAGTTCTAAGTTTCTACCCAAAGACTAAAGATGAAACTATTCAAATATGACTCACTGTAGAAGATATTTGTGAAAGAAGATACAATCCAGGTGTTTTCTCCTTTATCTTTGTATTCTTACAAATACAGAGACTGCAACCCTCATAAAGCGTATTTCAGAGAGCGTTATATTTATTTACCATTATTTATGAATCCAAGATACATTTCTATTGTAAGTAATTAATAAATATCAAAGTATTTAATGAGAACGGAATTTCTCAGGTTTCATATATATGAGAAACAGTGTAACTCATTAAATACTCTCTAACATAATTTTGATTGGAATACAAATAAAAAATAACATGATGAGGTTTACTAACCTCCATAGCCACTAACCAACTTACCCATCAAATGCCTGCAGTTCACATTCTTTAAGCACTGAGAGAGCATGTCCTTCATATTCAGTTACTGTGGAAAACATCAATTAGCAGCAGATTAGATAATTTTAAATTATTCTCTCCATCCAACAGAAGGAAAACAGAGTAATTCAATTCATATTATTTTTAAGTCATTAATGCTTTAAAAGTATGAGAAGTTACATTTTACAGTTATCCTAGCTGAAAGGTCAAACATTTAATTTCAGCTGCTAACAGATATATGGCTATTTCATGCATTTAAATTCAGATAATTCAAGAAGATGTTTGTCACATCAAAATGCAAGTTCTAGGACTGACACAGTTGGTAAACTTCAGGAAAATAAGCATATACTCAGTTAAGATTGAATTACTTCAGGATCAATCAAAGTTAATTGCCTTTGTGTTAGGATATGCAAATTGCTAAATCAAAAATAAGAGGAGTTAAACAGAGAAGTATGAAATCAAGCCAAATACCAGTGACAACAGCATATAACACACAGAGGAAGGTGGCACAAGTATACACCAGAGTTCATAGCCTCTGGAGGAAATGAATCTGTCACTCCACATTGATGTCTCTGTGTTTGCTGATACCCTATATAGTACTGTAAATGCCAGTGAAGACAGGATAAACTGGCATACTACAGATGGCACGAAGCATCATAACTACATTTAGCATTTTCTAGGGCAGCTTTGCCAGAAGAGACAGCCCAGCTGCAGCCACCCATCAAAGATTTTTGCTGACTGACATGACACTTGCAGATGGATTTTTTGTGTAAGAATGTGCATCATTATATGCAAAATTACATTAATCTTTCATGCTTGTCTGTCCCTGGTGTTCACATAGTTCAAGGCTTTTCTCCAGTGTTCCTAAACAGTGCTAAAATTATTAGTCTTTATGTCTAAAACAATCATTCCATAGCTGTACCTGTTCCAATAGTATTTCTACAGACTATTCAAAGGCTACTTACAAGAACTGAAAACACCCCTATCTCTTCCTATTTAAACAAACACACAAGTATGTGTGTGGACATAGTAAGTGTATATATCTTTTCTCCTAAAAAATAAGAAGGAAAACAAAATCAAAACAAAAGTGATACCATTTTTAAACTTCACACTAAAAATTTTTTTATATTGCCTATAACATCAAAATCCCCTATTCAGAACCAGCAAAGTTCTAATGGGTGGTATTTTGAAAATTCTTCATTAAAAAATTAAAGTTGTTTTGATTATATGGAAGGCAGAGATTTATCATTTTGCTGCAGAAACACCTATCACTGTAATAACTTTTGTGAATTATTTACAGAATTTACTTCCATGCAGGGCCTCTCTGGAATATCAAAACACATTATACAGACTACCATATTCAGCCTTGCATTGCCAATGGGAACAATGCTTTTATCAATATCTGTAGGCTGTGTGAAAAGTGACCAATAAAAGTGTGCATCATGCAAAAATGCAGAAAGGTTCAAATATCTTACCATTGCTTAGCTGTGAAAGAAACTCTTCCCATGAAAATAGAGTTGGTTACCAGGTTACATGCCTTTTTAAATGAACATGATGACATTTAGAAAGTTATGAGTACAGTCTAATTAAAATGGAACAGTAAATAAGATTTATTTTGTAACAGAAAACATGCTCAGTGCTTTCCTAAAGTAATGTAAGTTATGCTGCTTACTGTTACAGAATTAATTCACTCAAAGAACAAGGACATGAAAATAAAGAGGGCTCATGTCTACAGAGAAATCAATGAAGACAGTAAAAATGACTAATGTTAGCCAGATTGAGAGCAAATCCGTCCTCTTTGCATCTAATAGCTTAAGTTGGAAATTATGTAGAAGAACTGCCCAAGGCTTAAGACTGGGGAATTACAAGAAATTTAAAATTTGATGGCAGAATGACAGAGGATCTATTTTGACACATCATGGCGAAAAGGCACTGAAAAAAATGAGGTTTTCAGGAAAAACTTTGTGAGAACATACAGAGAATAATTCAAGTAGAAAAAGAACCTAGAAAAATCCAACACAGACATAAAAAGACCATGTCTAGAAAGTTTTCTCCAGGCTTGACAGCCTCCAGAAGGGCATGTATAAATCATTCTGATAGCTGGAAAAAAAAAACTAAGTGTTCGAATATTTGGCATTGCTCCAATTTGGGGGGAAAAACAAACAAACAAAAAAAACCTACTCAATGTATTTTGGTAATAGGAAGAAAGCTTCTTTCATTGTTTGAGAAGGATCCAGATCTCATATTTGTCAAAATCATTATCATAAGAATATTATTTAATTATTTTTTACCATTTCTAATGCATAATTTAGAAATATTTTCTTTTTCAATATATTTTTGTTCTTAAGTGTCAGATAACAGCATTCTGAAGGAAGGACACCAAAGGTGCACCTCATTTGAACAGAATCACACATACTCCAAAAATACTTTAACATCCCCTTCACACAGCAAACAAGAACCAAGGGCTTGGCCTCTACACATAGAAAAAGAAATATAAAATTAGTTCAACACTTTGAAACAGGGGATGTTTTCACGTGACACCTAAACACACTGGCACTCCTGTCACAGACTAAAATCAATGGGATTAACTGTTACTGATAACAGCTCTTTCTCATCCAACATCAACACCAGTTATCTGTTGGTATTTACCATATGGTAAGTTAAAACCAATGCAATTTATCCAACTCCCAAACATTCCTTTCTACTGTGGTTCTGCCATAAAAATAGGAGTTTGGGAAGGTTGTTATTTTTGTCTAAAAGACCAGGCTGTAAGTGTACATAAATGGAAGCAAAAAAGTCAAAACTAGGAAGAGAAGTGAGACAAGCCAGGATTCTGTCAGGGTTTCCTTTGTTTATTTTTATTTAATTTTTTTATAAATATGTGTAACATTTTGCAAGATACTAATGTATTTCTAAAATACTAGCTCCAATTATCACAATTTGCCAGTACTTGCAGGCATCTCAACAGTGGACTGAGACTTTGTAGAACTCAATTTTTGGAAGAGTCACTGTTCTTATCCTAGGAGCCCCATCCCAGCTGCAGCACAAAAAATTGCCCAATTCTTAAAAGAGGCCAGATTTTAACTATTTTTTCACCTTAGCCACAGATAAAAGTACTGCTTCAGTTTAAATTTGCTAATTCACACTTTCTAGAGCTCTAAGCACTTTTTTACTTACTTCAAAAGATTTGCTTACTGCATGTGACAAAAATAACCCAAAAACCCAGCAAAACACAATCCATTCCATAACACCTTTGGCTATTTTTACTGAAATTATTAAAGTGTAGCACACAAAGCCATCTGGGGGAGAAAAAAAACAGAAAACTCTACAAAATTCTGAAATAATAAGAAAAAAGTAAATGTTACTTCATCACTCATTTACATACATGTCTTTAGATTGCCATGTGTCCTTGAGTAGGAGAAAATATTTCTAAACACATCAGAAGTTTATTCCGAGAGAAGCTATAATGAAGAATAAGATCTGGAAACCCTGATCAGAGAGGAAGCAACAGCTACCAATGCACAAGACTGGCTGAGTAGAGCTCTGTCTTCCAGCACTATACTGTCAATCTTTAATGTTCTGAAGTGTTTTTAGTAACCTGCAAATTTTTTATTTTATATGAACTCGAAGCCACTTCAGAGGTTCGAATTTGCTATAAAATTTTTGTGCTCAACAAATTTTAACTTGGCATTCGATGAATTTTATAGATATGTATGTGGAAAAGTCTAAATGTAAACTATCTTCAGTGCAAAAATTGTACAAAAGCCTTCACAGTTTCAGTACCTAATACACCTTTGTACACCACCAGTTTTGTAAATATTGGCCAGGTTCCAAAACAGCAGGAACAGCAAGATGCACACTCCAACTTCATAAAATCCAAAACAATTATGGGAGGAAAAAGCCCAGTTCAATTTACTTGAAATAAAGCACTTGGTTTTATTAGAGTGGACAGGACTTTTACTCAGCACCCACCACCACCTCTATTTAAAAAAAAAAAAAAAAAAAAAACATAATTCTTAAATATTTAGTTCTCTACCAGCATTGAAAACTGCAATGTAGTTTTCTCATTTTGCCTGTAGGAGGAGTGTTAGGCAGCTAATAAGCACAGGAGTATTTCAACATTGCCAAAATAACCTCAATTGAAGGACAGGCCATTAAACATTTTTCTGGCTCAACCCAGAAGCTTCCTATTAAGATTTCGAAAACAAATAATTAAAAAATAAACTTAAAACTGCTTTTATTCCACTAGTAAAAATGTGTTTGAAACCTCTACAAATTATATTCACAACTCATATTAAAACTTTTTTTTAAAATTGTGACCGAACAAGGCTAAGTCAATTTCTATTATGACAGTATTATTAGTCTGTTCACACTATGATCCATGCCCTCCAGGTGGAAAAATATGTCTGTGAGAATTAAAATTTATATAAAGCTGCTGGCATTTCCTCTCAGTTCAGGGTATTTAAGAAATTATTGCTACAGAATTCTAATACAGACAATCTTTTTCACATTTCTTCTAATGTGTCTTTAATCTTTAATTGGTTTTATTTTAAATTGTGGGCTAAGTAAAAAAATACATGGATAAAGGGAATAAAATTAGCAAGATAATTTTCATCTACCATTATTGCACAAGTATATTCTCATGGCTAAATCGGATTTTATCAAAATAATTTTTGGCCTGCAACCTGAACTAGTCATCATTTCATAAGAAATTTAAGGAACAACTGCAAGGTGAGACCTTTTATAATTTGTTTAAGCTGAGACTGATAATTTTTCAAGTCAGTTACAACAGACATAGGAAAAAAGACTAGATTACTAGTATTGATTGCTATACGTGAAAAATACTGAATCAATAAGAGAATTATTAATTTTGACAAAATACAAATATATTTTTGACAAAAAATATATTTTGTTGTATTAACTAGAGTTCAAAATGCAATACTTGCAGACAAAGGCAATAAGGATAAGCAGTAAATTCAAATAGTCTTGCATGCTTAACTATTAGTTTCACAAAGGATTATATTATACCTCTGAAGCAACTGACCTGTGACATCAGTTTTTATGCCAGCAAGTTTAAAAAGAGGTGCAACTTTTTCATAATAAATGTTAGTAGCTTCTCTTTTGTGGCTGCTTGGATTAACAAACACTTTCAAGGATTTAGGTCTGGTTTGAAAACCTAAAAAGAAAACAAAACATTCAAGATTACACACAACCCGACTACTTTTACAGCTTAAATGTTGGGGGTTTTTTAATCAGAACCATTACAATACTTTGACAGGATAAGTAAATTACAGTCTAAAAAAAGTCTCAATTTCTTCTTGCATGTGTACTACTGATCTTTAAATTACAGTATTTATTAATTTTGTGTATACAGCTAATAAACAGTTGTAGGAACCAGAAAAAATGCCTATGTCACAGCCTAGCTAAACCCTAATTCAGGAGCAGGGTGAGTGTGAAGTTTGGGCACCAAAAAAGATAAAAACCCAAACACAAAAATGTATCCTTGTTGGAATTTAATGACTCACTCCCAGCAGGCATACAAAAGTAACACTCAACAAAACTGATGAAACAATCCAACACTTTTCTGGGAGTGCAAATCAAACAGTCCAAAGGAAATTTTCTCATTGTAAAGGAGGTCCAAAAATATAAAGAAATAGAAAATTCGCTGTACCATTTGGAAATATGAGAATTATTGTTCATTTAGGCCTTTGGAGTAACAAACTCCAAGGAAGTAACACTGAGAAATACTGCTATGCAAAGCTGAACCTTGTCTTGCACATTGATCCCATGAAGTAATTTTATTATTTGAAACATGGCATTTTGTTGAAGAGTAAATAACTCATATTAAACTTTTCAAATTCACTTTCCTAGAATTCCTACAATTGCCATGGTCCAGTGAGGCTGCTTTGCTACAAGAAGCAAGCAGTAGTGCACAATATTGTTCTTTTGGTGTTTATTTAAAATACTTGATTTTAATAATTCTGAACTTTGTTTCAGTATCAGGGTAGACTATCACTTTCTTAGCCAAATAAAAGCTAGAATATTTAGCAAATGTACTGCTTTGAACATTCAAGAACAAAATTAGTAGTAGCCCACAACTCCAAAGGGAGCCAAGAATGAAATCACATATTCCTGCCCCATGAAGAATATTACTTCAACTTTTGCAGCCACATGTACCCTCAGAGTGTCAGCAGCTCATTCCACTTACCGTACCTCAACTACTGACCAGAAACAATTACACAAAGAAATTATAGCTAAACACTATTTCAACATTAAAGAGGAAAGTATGCCTTAAGATCAAAATATAATTATAGAAGTCACAGAGATAATTTTTCCATTTATTTTCATCACATCAAAGAATCTTGAAAACAAAACTAGCTCTTTATCCAGTTTGTGTCAGAAAATTTAGAAGAGTTCTTAAAGATACTCTAGGAAATCATTGAATCAGTTTGCTGCTATAACCTCAAAATCATACACCAAAAAATGTATAACCATGTTTATGTCAAAATGTTGCACAAAGTGCCAAGTCATTGCACAGCAAATTAATCCTGGAGAATCCTGAATGCCTGCAGGAACAAGCACCTATGTTCAAAAGCAGCTCTTTCAAAAAGGAGAAAAAAGAAAATAGGCAACTTGGTGAGGACTGCGGATGTGTTGGAGGGTAGGCTGTTGTTCATGAGGACCCTGATCAGCTACAAGAAAGGTCTGAGAAAAGCCTGACGATGTCCAATAAGACAAACCCAAAGCCCAGCACCTGAGCCAGCCAAACCCTGCGAGGGTGGGATGGGGCCGGGCCCAGCGGGCAGCGCCTCTCAGAGCACCGGCAGCTCCGGCAGGGAGCACCTCAGAGAGCACCTCAGAGAGCACTGACAGCTCAGGCTGGGAGCACCTCAGAGAGCACCTCAGAGAGCACTCACAGCTCAGGCTGGGAGCACCTCAGAGAGCACCTCAGAGAGCACTCACAGCTCAGGCTGGGAGCACCTCAGAGAGCACCTCAGAGAGCACTGACAGCTCAGGCTGGGAGCACCTCAGAGAGCACCCACAGCTCAGGCTGGGAGCACCTCAGAGAGCACTCACAGCTCAGGCTGGGAGCACCTCAGAGAGCACCTCAGAGAGCACTGACAGCTCAGGCTGGGAGCACCTCAGAGAGCACTGACAGCTCAGGCTGGGAGCACCTCAGAGAGCACCGGCAGCTCAGGCTGGGAGCACCTGAGAGCGCGCTGGCAGCTCCCTGAGTAGAGCTGCCCGAGGGACCGGAGCCAACACGAGTGAACAGTGCCAGGACAGCCCGGAAGGGCAGGGGCTCGCTGGGCTGCAGGAACAGGACAGCCGGCAGTCCAGAGCATATCACCACAGCCTTGTTCTCAGCATCTCCTGAGCCTGACGCTGAAGAACTGCCCCCGCGTTCAGGCCTCCCAGCACAAGAGAGATGAAGTGCAGCAGGTCCAACACAGCTGGACACAGAGCTGCCACTACAGCAAGGGGCCGGAGCAGGCTGCAGGGAGTCAGCGGCAGCCGGCCTGGCCAGCCTCAGGGCCAAAATCTACCGAAATCTTTCCTTGAGCATCTCCTGTGGCAGTCACAGGCCACCAAGCCAGGCTTCCTGCAGGTGCAGGGACAAAGAGGCAATGGACACAAGTGGCACAAGGTTTATTCTGGTGTGAAATAAAGAAAAACATCCTTCACAATGAGGGCAGTTAAGCCATGGATGACACTGCCCATCCTTAGAGATTTTCAAAACTTATCTGGACATGGCTCTTAGCAACCTGATCCTTATTAGAAGCTCACCTGCCCTGAGCAGGAAGCTAGACTAGATCATCTCCAGAGGTCCATTCCAACCTAAAATCTTCTTGAGTCTCTAGAAACCGAAAGAAGCACTGCAGGTATGTACTGCAGTGAACTGTCTTTTTACAGGAATTACAAAACAAACAAGGAAGTCTAAACAAAAGCTCCCAAAGACTATTAATTCATATAAATAACTATCATAAAGACATTATAACAATGTCTTAATTGAAATCAACTGACTGGTATTGTTGCAGTCTTTTAGAAGTTATAAAAATACTAAGACAAAAAAAAAAAATTTCTGTGACTTGATCATTTGCCTAAAACATCAGTCAAAATTAAATGGATAACTTACAAGAACAAGGACTCCAGCTTCAAAAGAGAAAAGATTAACCAAATTCATAAATGTGCTGTCATGTTTCTTACCTTATTTACAAGAAACTGTCATCAGCTGGTCCTAACACTCAACCTCCCACCAACACCCAGAGCTAAAAATCTGTAAAAATGGACTTCAGTCATAGATATCTGAGTATACCTTTAAAGTTACAAAAAACAAACCAAAAACACACCCCCAAACATACAAATACAAGAGTACAATGGACAAAGCAGGGGGAAAGAATAGGAAAGTACAGTTTGTAGAAGTAGAGAAAACAGATAAAGTGTCAAAAATTCTGTTACCCAGACAGTGCGAGTTACAGTTCTGCGAAACAGACATCAGGAGAAAACTGAAGGGAGAAAAGCAAACATCACTATCTCACTTAAAGTTTTTGCATATGAGATGTAAAAATTTAACCCTAGGTAGCAATATAAAGTTTCAAAAGAAATCCTATGGAGGCAAAAGAAAATAGACTTTTCAGTTGGTGGGGGAAAAAATCCTAGATTTTTGAGGAAATGGTTGAATTTAATTTTTTAAGAAAAATTAATTCATTAAACCATTCTAAACCAGAAACTGTATTTATGATGACGTATATTTGACTATTGCTGAAAAGCATATCAGAGTTAATACATAAATCCTAGCAAGATTTTCAAGAACCAAATTAATTCACAGGACCAAAGTATTAAAATATTCTCTTTATGACTATTTGAATATCAATTTACCTTTTTAGAGAGATAAAATATTTCATTGATGGAAACAGTTTTCACAAACAAGGCATTTGAGCAGAAATGGTATATTACTGAAATGATTTTATTTGTGCCAAATAATTGCCAACTGACGTGAAAGGATGATCACGACAAAATTTATTACTTTATCATTCCTGGTGTGCACTGGACACGTTAGAACACACCAAACAACTGAGTTTAATGAAAGCACATCCTGTAACAGCCAAAGATTAAACTTTCACACAGTATTATTGTGAAGCTTCTTTAAAGTGTTTTTGAATAATAATCTTTTAATTGTCTTTAAACAACATCTATATGAATGAATCAATGTCATTGACTACTGTGTGCAACTGATCCCAGTCTGCCAGCCTTTTGGGGCTCCCCTAACTGGTATTCTGTTATTGTTTTCCCTGGCTGCTCCATTTGAAACGAGCCAGCAGCCTAAAGCAGGAAGGCCAACTGTTCCCCTAGTACTAACAAATGTGCTAATATGCACTAGTTTAAACTTGATCTATCAAGTGAATCAGTGAACCATGAAGGGTGGTGGGTCAATCAGGGTGTTCTGAAAACAAAGGCTCCTAGGGCAGCAGAGACGCTGTGCTCAGACATACATCTGTGCTGCTTTCAGGCCCCAGCCTTAGGAAAATGGGTTTATGTTACAAAAGTTAAGAGCCTGGAATCATGTCATTACCACCTACATTTATAAATACTTTATAGAACATTAGGAAAATTATACATGAGAAAAACTAACAATATGAGACAGAGTCGTTGATGTAACTATGGAGACACCACTGTTAATATTAACTAAGCTAAGTTAATGTTTAACATTAATGGTTTAATTAAAACTTCATGCATGAAGTTTCAGGCTTTCATATCAAATACCCGTGTGATAGATATTATAGAACAGCAGACAAAAATAAAATGCACTTTGTGCTTATTTTGCTACCTTATCATTTATTCTTAACCACATTTACTGTCTTTTGTTAGTTTACAAAGTTTTTAAGTAAAGCTTTTTCAAATCAGTTCTAAGTCTTATCTTGTTAAAAAAATGGATGAGCATTGACAACTGTACATTTTCTCTTATTTCTGAGCCTGCTTCAACCCTTTCAGAACCACTGTGTATTTGCAGGTGCAGAGGATTTCAGATAAAACAGTGAATTCTACTGACACAGTGAGTCCCCACATGCTATGCCTGTAAATCCTGTATAAAAAGATGTGATGTATAAATGGAGATCACAGAGTGGGGTGTGCACCAGGGCTGACACAAGGTAACAGCACACTAGACTCTGTCTGAGCTGCCCTTTGGGGCCTTACAGGAACCAGACCAGAGCCAAGGCTCCAGAGGTGCATGAAGATGGCAGTGGTTATCTTACAGCAGTTTAACACACATGTGATGTACAGATCAGATTTCAGGAACACTCTATCACTGAGCAAGCTCTTCATATCTAGCTGGCATGCACTGGACAGCAGCCACAGCAGGCAGAAAATAAGAACTTACTTAAATATGGGAGGATGGTGGTACATATATTTTATTACCCTGTCACACACACACAGGAAGAACCATAATAGCAGTCACTGTAACTAAATTCTAAACACTTATATCTGTGTGTGCTCACTCACATGATAACAGGCTTCATAAAAAATTATAGCTCAGTTAAACTTTAAATTGAAGTACTCTGAACAAAGTCAAAGCAACGGAGGACACTCACTGTGAAGATAACAAAAATGAACAGGGAAAAACCATGTATGAAACATTCATGCCAGACACAGATCACACTGTAAAAAGGAAACTGTGTACATGAAACTTATAAAATATAAAATATATTATAAAATAATTTTTTTAAATCTTCATTAGAAATCTCCAGATAAACTTTGGCTCATATTATCACCAATAAACTTGCTATTGTTGTTCCCTAATTAATGTATATGCATAAAAATCTAAAAACTTGTCAAAAAGTAAGGTAAACAAGTATAAATTGCATTTACCTGCAGAGGAAACACACCTGTCAGTAACATGTATTCCCATTTGTCAGAATATCTAAACATTCTTGACCAAATATATTTTTTCCTACTTTGATAAATCACCTGCTTTTAATTTGATCCATCCCAGAAACAATGAAAAAATCCTTCAAATAAATAATGCAGCAGTTAATGAAAAATTACTTTGTGATCAGACAGGCTGGAGGAGGAGGGAGGGTAGGGAAGTAATATTTACTGTTTCAGAAGGATAAAACCAGAAGCAGCCAATTCAAGTTCATTAACAAGAATTACTCCAGCACTATTAAAAAAAAAAAAAAAAGAAAAAGAAAAAACCTGCAGCAAAAACTATGAAGATCCTTTACTGTTTCACACAGAAATATCAGCTACCAAGAAATCAACAGAACTCAGCTGCATTGTATACTTTTAGTTCAGACTTAGAAGAATATAGACATTAGCAACTGGTGATATGATGAGGGTTTCATTTGGTTACATTTATCTCTCTGAGTCCTGTTTATTCCTGAAGTAGAAGGCAAGGAGAAAAAAAATGTACTGATCAGAGATCCAAAAAACATCTGTACAAGGTCTGAGCTTCTGGAGAAAGACTGAAGCAAGAACTAGAAAAAGCACTGCACAGAACACTTCTTTTTCAGGTTCAGGTGGCTTCCAATTACAAAGCTATAAAACAGAGGCTGCACCTCGAGGTCAAGGCAACCTGAGCTGGAGATACTGCAGCAATTTTTTCTGTGACCATATGGTATCACTGCTCCTGATAGATGGAGAGTAATCTAGGAACAAAACAGACATTTGCTCCTTATGCAAATGTCCTTGCCTTTATGGGTAGCTGGAGATCTACAGGAATCCTGGCACTTCTGCAGACTGAGATACTTCATGATAAAGTCTTTCAAAAGGGGAAAAGGAAAGGCACTTTTTAATACACATTTTCATTGGGAAAATCCAAAGCATACTGTAAACAAACAATGCAAGAATGCACCATTAATAACTTATGTTGTTTCTTTAATATCTGCTTGTGAAACTTTAGTAGAAGCACACCATCAATTCTTATTCAAAGTGTTGTTACAAACACTACAGATGTACAAGATTTGAATTACATAGTCTGGCTCAGTTTTAACAACTCAGCTGGGGTTCTAATAGTGTGTCACAAGATAGACTGCTTTTCTTCTGTAATGAACAAACTCATTTGCTAGAATCTGTAAA
The DNA here is from genome assembly GCF_026979565.1 of Vidua chalybeata. Taxonomy (NCBI): domain Eukaryota; kingdom Metazoa; phylum Chordata; class Aves; order Passeriformes; family Viduidae; genus Vidua; species Vidua chalybeata. Next base: position 15,177,272 of record NC_071536.1, on the reverse strand, counting down.
CAGAGACACTTTTTGGAGTTAAATCAGAGTTCGGTATTGGGGAAAGGATATAGTTTTGGTTATCTAAATCAACAGTGTGCACATTCTGTGCCTTTCAAATATAAACTACAGTGAAAGGCTTGGACTTCTTGTGGGGCTCTTTTCCCTATATGGTGAATATTTTTTCTTAATTTTGGTAGAGTTTCCATAAAATAAAAAAACTCCAACCAACCAACCCTACAATTGGTTAAACAAAGTATCCTGAAATTGGCATTAGCCTAGGCAAACACAGAAAGATACTTTTAAAGTAAAGAATTGCATCCCATCACTATTGTCAATAAATTGAATCAAAGAATTGCATCAAATAATGCAACAAGAGTCCTACAGAACCTTAAAAGCACTGTCACATGTGAATTTATGAAGATGAGGAAAGTCTCTCCCATTAGGCTCCTAAAGAATATGGAGGTCTCGAGTGGGATTTCCTAAACCATCACCAGAAAGTTCCTGAAGAGTTCCCAGAAGTGCAACTACTGTAGTACCATCAGGTGTGATACAATTTCAAGTGAAAATATCAACTAAATACGTTATTTCTTTCAGAAGCAGATTTCCCAGAAGACTCTTCAGTCAGAGTAAAGAAAACCACTTATTTTCAGTAGCTTCTAAAACTCTTCCAAAAATAACATCAATTTGTTCCATTTTTACAGACATATTAGACAATTATTGTCACTTTCCTAGATTTACACTTGACCACGTATTCAGTAGTAAATATTCGCCAGAAATAAGATTCCTATCTATGTCTTAATTTCCACAGGCAAGATGTTTCTGAGCTTCAGTCAGCCTCATGTATTGCCAACAGAAATAAATATGACATCAACCTCAATTAAATGCTTACCATTTAAAATCTCCTTCAGATGTCTAAACCATGACTGACAATGATCTTCACTTAAGTTATTTAAATGGATAGCACAGTCTGTAAGCTTATTCTCTTCTTTATTCAAGCATTTAAAAATTGTAATACCCAACAAAGTACCACCTTTCTTCTGCCCTGCAAAACGACGACGTTTCAGTTTTACTGAAAATACATCTTTCATTTCAATAATCTCCTCCTGAGCCTGTAAAGCCACACTGGAATCACCTGTAAGGGGAAAAAAAAAACAAAAAGAAAAGCATTACTACAGTGATTGGGAGTAACAACCAAAAGTATTGTTAGGGCTTCATCTCTAGGTTCACTTCTTCCATCTGTTCATGCTTGCATTGAAACTTACGGCGTATCATTTCCCTCAATCACTGGTCTTTTGTTTTACCAACTTTGTTATGTACCCAGCTGTACAAACAAAACAATTTCAAAGAGGTTATTTACTCAGCTTTCTGGCGTTCAAAAAAATTAATAAAATTTCACACACTAAGAAAGAATTTTTTTGAATTCACATTCAAAAAGCAAATTCTTTATTCTGTTCACCTAAATCACAGCAATCATAGCAGTCATACTTGTAAATCATAGTGTGCTATGACCCAAGCTGACTATATGCTCACTGTATTTTTTTGTTTGATACAACCATTACCTTTTGTGTTTACAGCAGAAACGTGTCAGAAAACAGTTAAGCAAAAATAGACAAATAAGCCAAAACTGTGTTACCCATTTTTGCTTTCATTTTTGATTTATGAATTCAGTTTAGAAGACAAGAAAAACAGTTTCAAAAAAGTTCTTGTGACAGTTCGAGATCCTCATCCCAGGGGAGATTTGTGTTAGGCTAAAGGAAGTTTTTTTTTTATTGGGGCTTTTATTTACATGGATGCTGTGGCTGCAGATGCTACCACTTCATTTCCAAGTGCCTTTTGGAGATGCATCAACTGAGGCACTATGGTAGAGTCTGCTTCTTTTTCTGCTCTCTTGAGCTGCATTCAGATTCCTCAAAACCAAAGTCAAATACACAAACTGAAGGAAAAATATCGGCATTCCTGTAGGTATCAGATTCTTTGGACACAGAATCTGAAAATTTTCCCTGCTTTCTTCATAATTACAGCAGATCTGATACAGCACATCAATAAAGGTCCCTTTTCAGCCCAAGGCAAGAAATGCTAGAAACCAGAAAACTTCCCCAAATCTAGCAACAACTCTGATTTCTCAATAGCAAAAACTGTAGCAGATTCTGTTTGATGAACAGTTGATACATGCTGTAGTGGAGTGTTGTCAATTTTAATTGTCACCCAGGGAAAGATGGACAGCACCACCTACTTCATTACACCACATGAAGCTGAGGGTTTCAGAGTCATATACTTTTTCTGGGTAGGAAAAAGATGACTTTGTCAATTCTTGAAACAGTTTGATACTGGCATTTCTCAACATCATTTCTGGAAGAAGGCTATGCAGCGATCATTTCTCTGTCCAGGAATCCTGGATGGCTTCTCCTCAGCCATGCTAACACAGCTAAAGCTCAAGTCAGTATGACTTCTCCTCACAATTCTCAACAAATTCATTTTTCCCTGTTCGGTACCAAATTACCTGCAACAAACAGAAGCATGACCTTATTATACTTCCCACATATTTTTCCCAACTTGTTAGACTTTATCATCCTAGTATCTCCAAAAATCAGCTACTAAGGTGTAAAACTGGACTGAAATCATTCCACTCTTAGCAGGAATACTGTGACAAGTAAATGTTGGTGTGCATTGAGATAGTACACAGGAAATTGTCTGTAGTGCATATTTTCAGAAGTACACAGCAAATAAACAGGAGAAAACTCACCTAAATAATTTTTTTAAAACCCCCAACATAAATCCTGAAGTACTGTACACAACTGCTGAAAAAGTATTTTCAGTCACTGAGGGAACTGAGGGGGAAAAATACTGTATGATTTGAACCATTTGAACTATGATTTTACACAAACTCAAAGTGAACATTGTACAAAAAAACTTGGTACTAACATTACTAAACCCAAGATCTTCATTTCTGTCAAAATTTGTACTGCTCTTCTAAAAAATTTCAGGGTAAATAGTCTTTGTAGGCCTGAAATGAAAAACTGACTGGTGATGCCCCAAATTACCTAAAACTACATAGTTTAATATCTACGTTAAAGACTTGTTTTAATTTTTAAAACAGAACTTTTGAGGGGGTCTGCTTAGATTTTTCCACAAAGTCTGTCAGACATACAGTACACTGAAAATGCCAGCATACAACCTCAATGCTTTAGGAGAAAGAAAATATAACCACAACCATTCTGTAGGAATAACTGAGCTGCAACTTTCATTTCCCCAGACCAATACAAATATTCTAAGTGGGTTTGCTTTTAAAATACTTTTAAATAATTAATTTAAAATAAACAAATCTTTAAAATAAATAATATTTTGGACTTAATTCAGTTTTGCTGAGGGTATCATAAACTCTGTGATGCCAATGTGCACCGCATAGAAGTTACAAACATTAATCTATTTATCCTGCACAAGTCAAGGAAAATGAAAGCCTGATAAAACATTTTTATTTCTCACTAGCTTTCATAAAATGATATTTAGTCTTAAGCCAGGTACGGTCTGCATTTTCTTTTCATGACTATTTCAGCCAGTTATTTACTTGCTTGTGCATCTTCCTCTTTCTCTGTATTTATCAAATTCTTATGTTGCTCAGATGCATATCAAAATTGTTTATATTTAAAATAAAACTCACTAGGCAGCACTAGACTTTCAAAACCACTATCTGACTTTGTTGGTTTTACAGGAATACATTTGCATATGCATCCTGGAAAAGGAATGCTGAATTGTAAAAAACCATCATCTTCAAGTTTTTCTAGAGAAAATGCTGAATTAGCTAGTAGGATTAGGACAGCCCATTTTCTCCTAAAATTGTAAAGAAATATGCATAAAATCTCAGGCATATTCCATAATTTTCATTGTCTCTGCTTACTGAAAATAAGACCATCACAAATGCAGCACAATTTTATAAAACAACCCACATAAAGAAAATTTAAGTCATGAGCTGTATTTATAAAATATTTCTAGAATGAGCTAACAACCAAGCTTACTTTTGCAATAAAGTATATACTGTATTACACACTTTTTAAACTTTGAAAACCGTATTGGCTCGTTAGTATCGTATTGGTTATTGCGAGCAGTTTCAGGACATTAACTGTCCTCTCACATTACTCAGAAAGATATTGGGTACCATCTGTTCTTGCAAGAGATTTAAGTGTACATCTATTAGATATCATGCTATTTATTTAATTCAGTACCCACTTCCCATTGTTGTATCTTCTGAAAAAAAAAAAGTCAATTTAATTACAAGGAATAAAGATAATCTCTTCTACCAGGCTGCCCTGTCATCATGAAAGCAGAGAAGGAACCTGCAAAAAGTAGGTTACAGGCGTTAGGGAAGAGCAAAACTAACAGCACTTAACATTTAACAAAGATCTAACAAAACCAGAATATATGGCACTTAAAAAAAAAGTTACTATAAGCCAAGGGCTTGTCTGAATCAATCTCAGCACATCTGTCTGATGTAGAGCGTAAACAGGATTAGAGTTGGATTTATCTGCTTGACGCTAATTGTACTCACAGTTTCTGCACATGTCCACTTTTTTTTTTTCCAAATACAGCATAAAAAAAAAGAAAAACCTGCCTGGATAGATGAATTTCTAGGAAGTTTTATGCCCCTATTTATCATCTCATAATTTCAAGCAATGACACTATCCTACCTTTTTCCTATTTATGGTAGTCAAATCTCTTATTTAACAAAAAAATTATGTCTGAATCAACCATACTGAGCTAAATCAAAAGATGAGGAATTAATACACTCAGAGTTTAATTGTAAATAGTAAACCAAATTTTAATTTGTTAAGAGTGTTAACTACCTCATGTTTACAGCAAAATTGATGAAAATATACACAAAAAAAAAAACAGTACTACTGAAAAATAAAACTGTTTTAAAGAAAATGTGGTATTTAAGTATAAACACCAACACTTCAACAAGGAACCACTTTTTGGACTGTTACCTTACCACAGAAGCCCAACATCTAGATGTGGTACTTAAGGACTTGATTTCCATAACAAATATCTGGAGTACATGGAAAATACCAGAAAACACACATGAAATATGACTATAATAAAAGTACAAGAATTGGACACAAAGCAAAGAGTGTTATACTCCCTTGGTCACAAATGCTTCCTATGACCTTTGGCAAGTTACCTAGCCCTCCTGACTATAATGATTAAATAAATCTTTTACACATTTTAGGCTCTCTGCCCCACTACGTTCTCAAAGTTTAGTTCCTTAATAGTTGATTGATATAGCTGAGTGCAGTGGAACTTAACAGAAATAATTAGAAATTTTAAAAAATCACCAAGACCATACTAAAGAAAATACACTGATCAGTACTTATTAAAGAAGTGGTTTATTTTAAAGCATTTATTATGAAATTTATTACAGACCATCCTATACCGTATGAACACTACTTTCAAAATAACCACTCGCGACCTAAAATAAAACATAACTATATTAATATAAACCTAAAAATAAAATAAATAGAATTAAAAATTAAATTATTTTTGACAGTATGTGTATAAATCTATGTTTAGGAATATTTAATATAATGTCTCTTGCATATAAACCTGCATCTATTAGCCCACCAGTTACTAAGCCCACTTTTCCCTCACTGTAAATCAGCAAAGCACAGAAAGCAGCATGCAGCTGATTCATAAAACCTCTACAGTTTTCAGCTACTTATTGATTAAGAAGGGCTGGCAGTGAGAAAAGCAGATATGATCATTCTTGCAAGAAAAGCCAAGAAAAACTGTAAAGCTTTTCTGGCTATTTAGCACTTATTTAACTACTCTAAACATGAGACAGAAAAGCTATTTCAAAACACATGAATTTTGAATGATTTCTTATTTCAAAAAGATAGGTCATGCAACACTTCTGGCAAAATTTGATGCTATGCCTCTTACTCTCTTCTGCAAGCAGAGAAAGCAAAATTCCAGTTTCTGCTTGCCAAAAGTATCAAACAGTAAGCTGAGGAGAAGGTGGTACAGCCAGGGCCTGGTTTTCGTTTGAAGATTAGTTTTACATTACTCTAGTCCTTTAAAAAGGTGTTACAGGAGAAGTTTAACACAAGCAAGGCCCTAATCCAGAAATACATTTCTCAGACTGTATGCAATGACCTGCTTGGGAGCAGCAAGGAGCTCAGAAAGTATTACAAGGGACTGCATCTCACTTTCTGCAGAGCTGGAGAGAAAAAGCAGGGTGCAGCTACTCACTTCACCTTTTAATGGCAGCTATTCACTTGCAGCAGCAGCTGTATTCCTTCAGGGCAGAAAACTGAGCTTAAAAACATCTGACAGGAATACAACCCATTTTCTTTCTCCTTCTCTAGAGAACCTTAGGGAGAAGTGATGTATTTTGCCAAGCAAATGCAATTCCTCCCTGCTAATCCCTCTCTCAATACAGACACCTACCCTCGACTCCCCTGCCATGACTGTGCAGTCCAGCCCTTTCCCTGAAGTCTGGCTCTGGGCAGAACCCAGCTGAGTCAAATCAACTCCTAAAGTAACAGAGCTTGCCCGCTTTTCTGTTCCCCTGGCTTAGTCTTCTGACACATGGTTTAGTACAATCAGTTCAACACAAGTCCTACAAAACTAGAGATGCTACAAAGTGCTACGAAAATTCACAGCAGGGAAGAAGGAAAAACTGGGACTGTTTCCTTTCATCAGCAGGAAGTCAACATGGCCTGAGCCAATCTGCTGTGCATTTTCACTTCCAATTGCTAACTCCCCAAAGATCACACAGATCAACAAGAAGTTGGAAAATATGCACAATGGCTTCTCTTAATTCTTTCGAGCTCTAGTGACATCTTATACATTAAAAAATAAATTATAAGTCTCAGAATAAAATTCCACTTTACAAAACAATAATGATACATTCAATTATGTTTCACTGGACAAGGAGCTATTCACTATTCTAGCTTAAAGAAGTCATCTTATTTTAAACTACTATCACAGATACCTACCTCTAAAAAGAATATTTTTATGAAGAATAATGGGCATATTTTAAAAATAAAATTCCAAAACATATTTGTACTTCAGGTTTCAATTTTTCAACACAATACTAGCCAAAAAAACCAAGTAATTTTCCTTTGCAAATCTCAGTCATGGGATAGAGGCTTACATTACATAACAGAATAATTTCATTGTTTCTAAACAATTTTACTATATTCACAGCATGGGTAAATCCATGTAAAACTGTAACCTCCTACCTTTCATCTTCCCCTCTTGTCCCTCACCACTTTTCAAATGGTTCTTTCCCCAAGACACCACAACCAGCTGATTCCAGCCCCTGTTCTCCACCATATCTGTTAAAAACAAATCCTCAAGCTTCTGAACATCCCTACCAAACCATAGGGCTGTTGCACATACAGCCCCTGTGCACAGCATCCTATCACAGCAACTGAAAGAAGGGCAGCTTTAGGGGACATTTGGTGTAGTCCTTGAAGTCTTGATCTGGATCAGATTCAAGCAATTAAAATTTGGCTGAGTTTCAGTATAGCTTTAAAAGATGGCAATAGGCAAACTTCTGAAAAGAACAACCATCACCAAACTACTTAGCTGTGGCTGAACCAAAAGAAAAGAGGATCCCATACTGTAAGAGCATAGTTGAGTACAGCTCAGAGGCTGGCTTTGCTGGAGCTGAGGCCTTGTGAGGAAAGGCCAGGCCTGGGGACTTCCCCTCTGAGCATGACCACATCTCAGAGTGATGCTCATACACTGCATCCTGGTCAGCAGGCCATGGAAAAGGCCCTTCCTCTTGTAATGAGGCTCATCAGACATCTATCCATCAAGCTTTCATTAGTGTCTTGACTCAGCTCTCACACAGAGCAGTGAAGCACGCTGCTTATTAACTACAGGCTAATGGCAGAATTTCATTAGAAAAACATACTGACACTGGCAGTTTGAAAAGAAGTCAGATAGCTTATTGAGTAAATACCTCTGCAAAAAAAAAAGTGTGATTGAAGCTTTAGCAGAAGGCCTAATGCTGTTCCAGAGAAAAAGCTTCAGCTTAAGGAAGAGTTTCCCCTTCATTCGACAAATACATTTGAGGGAGATGATGAATTTAAAAATAGCATAAAGATCTATTGGGAATAATGCTAGAACAAGGTAAGCTGAAAGGAAGCAAGGCAGACAAGGACTGATTCCCATCCTGAAGCATTTGAAAGGATGCATAAAGCAAAAACTTTGCTTTTAATAAGTACACTTTCTTATTAACACCAGAGCAAGAAAGAGGTCACTGGAAATGTACTATAGAAAGCTCTACATTTTATATTAAGAATATGGCCCACATAATGCCTGATTTCATAATATGATTTGACAAGTAGCTGCAAACCTTTTGTTTAGTGGCTTAAACTTTGAGGCTTTTCATTTAGTAAGAGGACTTATGGTACAAACATCAGAGTAACAACATGGTAAATAGTATCACTGATTTCCATCATTTCCCAAAACCTCTGCAAACATATGTATCAGATTAAATGACTGGTCTTACACAGACCAACCATACACCCACCATAAAATGGAAATTATTTTGCGAGAGATTTCTGAAAGAAAGAGAAGACTGGTATCTAGTAGCCTACATGATTTAATAGGATGGGCTAGCAGAGCTGAAATATACTAAAGAATCCCCAAAGAGGAAACATGAGCCTAATTTTACATTTCCTTGAAAGCATCTCGCATATACACAGTGTTTTGTACCTACTAATTTATGCTACAATCACGGCAACTACTTCTGTCATTTCAGAAAATAAGGGGAAGTGGGGAAACAAATGACCTCTTATGGCCACGTAACATTACTGAGTTTGATTAATACAAGTTAACAATTACTTTTACTTGGAGTCTTACTTGCATTAGATCTGCCTCAGCCTCAAATACAGATTTAGAAACCATCCATATTGCTAAATATCAGTGTTCAGGGAATTCATTATGTCTCAAATATCTGAATTTCAGTCTCTTCTGGAAAAGGTTTTCAAGAAATATTTTCTTCAGGAAAAAAGAACAAGCAGCCCATTCTAAAGACAAGTCAATTTCCTTCTGTAAACTGTTGATAATTCATGTACCCTAGCAAGTGATGCTTTTAGTTATCAAAGCATAGCTATCAGCTGCTAGATGAGCTCATCCATGAACTTCTATATGTTTGGCTTTATCCTCATTGATCTCTGGTCTATTTCTTTTTTTACAGAGATTTATGAAGGAAACTCTGTGATCCTTTGTATCATTGTATCTGCATCTCCTGCACTAGCCCAAGGGCAAGAGATGGCAATAGCACCACCAGAACCCTCTGACAAGCATAAAACCCTTCCCTCACCCCAACGCTCAGTTGCCACTTAGGAACAGGAAGAATGCAGGCTACACCACTTTGCCTGCAGGGATGAATGAATCCTGTTTTGTTCATGTATACCACACTAGTAACAAACTTAAAAGAAAAGCACCAAAAAACCTCCAGAATTGTATTAGATTATCTTTATAATATAGATTTTTTTCCCCCTTTCTCCTTATGGACATGTTACATCCATATTTCTCTAACTTTATAAAATATTTTGTCATATCAAAAATATCATTTATATTACACGATAGATGCACAATACAAAAATTACTTGGAATGCAACACCAAATTTAAGATATTCTCAGTCAGTTGTGCAGTATACAAATTAGCACTTCATATAAAGAGAAGGCTTACAAAATGCAACACTCCAGAAGCTTTCTGGTATTACAATTATTTTTATTATATAGAATTGACTTTATTTGCAATGATGCATAATTCTTTGACTGAGGAAATTACATTCTCTGTCATCAATTTTAATTTTTTTTTTTTTGTAGCTTAACACTATGACATAGCTCTCACAAAAGATTTGATACCAATATGATGTGACACAACTGAACCAAACCTTAATTTAACTCACAGTGAGAAATCACAGGATTAAGTAACACTGTGCAGTCTTTTAGAAAAGTTTATTGCTTCCAGATGGATGCAAGTTTCCTTTCAGCACTGATTTTATCTTCTGTACACAGGGTGCCAATGTTACTATAAATATAGTCAAAAGCAGTTATAAAGATAAATTATTAAAATATTGACATAAACAAGCTCATACAATAGCTCCTCTCTGCACAAAGTAAGGACAACTACATTAGAGTGCTGTCTGTCTCCCAAATGTTCGATAGAACAACACGCGCACCCTTTTTAGAAATTACAACCCGTACATGAACAAGCACAAATGTCCAAGGTATCCATAAAATGATTTCGAATTCCAACTGCGTGCTCTTTGCCCCATGTTGTGTAGTGCCATGTGTTTCCCTGCATGGTGCCACCAGGACACCCACCTGTGCCCGTGGATCTGCACCGAGCTCAGGGCACGCTCACTGCATCGAGCAGCAGACACGCTGCATACACACTGCAGCACACCCGTGTCAAGCAAAAACTGATAAGAAATATCTTTGAGCTAGCTTAAATTTTGGTCCACTGCATCAGACACTTATAAAGTCTATCAACAGGCCTACAAAATGTTTACCAGAAAAAATAATTCTAGGGAATATCTGATTAGTCTATAAAAATTTATATATAATGCTATTTTGAAAATTTAAATACACTCAAAATTATCAGGTGAAGCCCTTAGAGTTGTTTTAATATTTTATGTTGTTATACCATTCAGAAATTACATTAATAAATGGTAATGAGCCATTTAAAATATTGTTTGAAATTTTCATGAGAGTCTCAAAAATCTGGAGATCTCCATTTTGAATTGTGACATAACCAGTGCATAAAGTAGAGTAAGTTAATGCATTTTAGAGAACATGCAGAATTCATAAAATGCTTTATGAATAAAACATCACCATTGAGTACCATGAAATTCAAAATTAAGTACAGAGGTAACTTTCACTTTTATATCAAACTACTATATTAGTATACTAAGTACATATACAGAAACCTACCTATTTTCTGACTGCTTTAAAACAGAGCCACTCATCAAAAAAACCCTCCAAAAAAACCCACCCCCAAAACGCTCCACAATGTCTGCTTTGCATCCTGGCATGCACCAACAACTTCAAACAAATCTCTCCAATGTACTTTAAGCAAGTTCTTTGGCACCTACCACCAACTCCTCTTGTCTCCAGTACGGTAACTGCATGTGCAGTTCACATTTACATATCCATTCCTAATCCTGGTACTAAGTACTAAAACCAAACAGAGAGATTACTGATTGACATATAAAAAACAAACAAACAAGCAGATCAGTTTCTGATCCGTCTTCACTGTTGAATAAATACATCAGATGACAAAGATGCACTTAAAATCTCCCATAATATACAAAAAGTTTTACTTCCTCAAACTTTTAAATGCTAGCATTACACCAATATGCACGGGGATTACCACTATGAGGATGAAGTAAGTATTTTACTCGCAGATCCTATGAATTTTACTCACAGCATCACAATCCTGCATATGGTTGCAGAGTCAGGGAGCAATTCCCATTCAGAGCACCCAAACAGCAAGATGCATCTTCAGACTCTTCAGCACGCACTTGCACAGTGTGTTATTGTTACTATTCCATGCATATTTTACTTTATCACAATATTAAACCTATTTTTCCTCATTTAAAAGTAAATTTAAGAAATATTCGTTTTTACACATATCCAGCAGCACATTACACATCATACAATAATCTCTGATTTAGCCATAAAGTGAATTAGTGCAAGAAAATTATCACCACCTGTGTTCAAGAAATAATCAGTATTGATATCTTGGCACACATCTTTAAGTGGCTGACATAACAAATGGGAATGGATGTTTTATATTAAGGGTTTTCTTCTGTGAACATCAGAAATCTTCTCAAATATATTTGTGTATAAATAAATATAAATTTTCCCATAAATAATTATTTAAATAAATATATTTTTTTCCATAAATATATTTATGGAAAAATACCATCAAAGCATATTGAAGTTACACTTTTTCCCTATCTGAAGCTGATCAAACTAAACCAATTGCAATTGTTTCAGACTCTTATCCTATACAAGAGACTCTTTCAGACTCTTATCCTATCCTATCCTATGTCTTTGGAATTTACCTTCCTTTCTCCACAACAAAAATAAATCTATTAAAAAACCCCAATACTATAATAATTGGAAGCAGTCATATGAACAATATTTTCAAGGGAATTATGGGTAAGAAATTCAAGTTTCCTATACAGTCTGCTCCTGCACTGTAATTCTTAACCAACATTTAATAAAATTAATCCCTTGGTATTTTGTTAGGCAAAGAACATACTTTCTTTAAATGGTACTGTTCCACCAATAAAAAGAAGTACCTTGCAAATGGAAGACTAGGCATGCTGCAGTTCAAATTTTATCATCAAATCTTGCTTGGCACTGCAGACACTGGTGGAATTGCAGACTAGTGATGTGTGTGCTTTCACTCAAAATATCATTTAAATATAATTCAAATGGTTTCTGGTATGTAAGAGCAGCAATACCAGGACAGAGCAAACATCCATCTGTCCCAGTATCTTATATCAAACCATAGCCATAAGCAGATGCTAAGAGAAGAGAAGGAATAAAGGAAGCATTTATTCTGTTTCCCATTAGTACTTTTCCATTCCCCACCTGTTTTCATTTGGGACACCCTGAACTGACTGTGGTTTCTACACATTTAAGAGTAGTAAAATGAGGCCTTCTATCTTCATCTGAATCCACGAAATCTTTTAGCATTAACAATCTTTTGGCAGTAAGTTTTACAGTTCTCTTATCTATTCATTTGGTTTTCAGCCTGGTTCTGCTCAGCCTTATTAGAAGCAACTTATTTCTTATGCTGCAAAACTGCCACCTACTTGGTCCAGACTCCATCTCAAGTACTTTCCTTTCAGACCAAAAAGTGCCAGCCTGGTCTGTCACTCTCATCCAGAAGCCATTATGTACCTTTAGCATTGTCACCCCTTGAACCTTCTCCAGTCCCACATCGCCTTTGCTGAGGACACCAGAACTGCACACAATATCCAAGATGTGGTTAAATAACTGCTGGTTTATAGAGCATACAAACATCTGCTTTAGTCTCTACTTACATTCGAATTATCCTAAACATAATAATCCTAACAACTGTTTAAGTGACAGATGACATTTTCCACATGATAAACCTATAATCATGCACATTAGGAACGGTATAGCTACAGCTCCTGATCTTTATTCCAAGCTGATGGCATTCAAGTAAGAGATTGATACACTAATAATTACACTATGTGTAATTATTCCCACTCTTGGACTCACTGTCCTGTTGTCTAGTCAAATCTGTAAAACTGCCATGCCTTTGAAGTTGTGCTGTAGGAAAGAACTTACTTTATTGCTCTGCTCTCGCATAAAATCAATATTGCTAAATGCTAATGAAAAAAAACCAGCATCTGCTTTAAGCAAGACAAACATTTCTGTCTATATAAATCATGATACATTCAGTACTGAATTTCTGTGTGTACCTTCCCCAAACGGTTTCCATAAAACAAGTGAGACCTAGGGACAAAATTTCAAAAGCACCATCATATTTTAAAATAATTAACTACAAAAAATCTCTTATTTAATTTTAACTTGTACTACAGTTAAAAAAAGAAACAAACATTGATCAGGTACTCATTTCTCTGCTAAGCATTGTTTTCCAAACCAACTCCAGTTACTATTAGCCCTGTTTAATGAGTGTGCTGCAGTCAAGTGACCAAGAAACATTACATTTGACATTAAATACTCATAGTATTCTTTTTCCTTAAATAAAAACAATATAAAATTAAAAACAGACATCTATATACAATCTTTTCCCAATCATGGTAACATACAATACACTTAGATTTACCAGAGAATGTCAGCTGCAGAATCCACGGAATGAAACCACAAATCTGTTCGAAGTTTGAAGTTGACATGAGTTACCACCACATACAGCCATCAAACTGTTAGAGTATTATTCACTGGCACCACGATAATTTTGATCCCTAGCTAATCACCTCACTCCAAGTGAAATTACATAGATATGACAGAGCAGGCCTTTGGGAAACCCAAAACCATCCAAGTGTGAAATCTTTCAGTACCTTTCTTGACAGAGCATTTTGACAAGTCTCCAAAAGGCCATGCAACAAACAGGAGAGCACAGAGAGGACTTGGACAGGAGCAATCTCATTTTGAACCATCTTCAGAACAGTCAACAGATCAGCCAGGCAAATATGTGCTATTTTCACATAGAAACCCAGCAAATCACCTTGATTTTTTTCCTATTTACTGTTAGCAACCTATTTACAAGAATTTTCACTCCTTAGAATTACATAGGGCTTTCTTCAAAAGCCATTTTCATATGTTATTTTTAAGTGAGAATATTTGTTTTATTTCTACTATGCTGTACTAAAACAACGCAGAAAAATGTAACTACAAGATAATTTTTTAACTTTTGTCAAATGACAGGAGGGTGATATAACAATGAGTACTTAACTACCCAAACTCAGATCAGTATGTGCAAAACAGCATTATACTTAGTCGTAAGGATTTATTGCTGTTACCTTTAACTTGATCATTCACGTGTCAAATTCTGTTTTTCCAAGACTGTCTGCTCTGTGTAAAGATCTGTTTCCAGGATACCTATAATTGTGCAGTACATAACATCTGTTGCTTTGCATTTTGAGAGCCTCACAAAGAATACTTTCCTATATTCACTTGAGTGTATATAGGCAGAACAGATATATATTGTCACAGTTCAAATAAACTGACAACTACAGCAACTATTCAGTACTGAAAAGCATCCAACTACCATCTGACATTGCTCAAACAGGCAAAAGCCAGGAAATTCAGAGTTCAGCACTGAATTCTGTTAATGAACTGACCATTTGTTTAAACTTGCAACACACAGGTGAGAAATAGCCACACGCTGGACTAGAGACCTGTGAGTTACACCAAGCCATTGAAAAATTTGTTGTCAGTGATTTAACATATTCCTATGACAACTAAGTGAGAAACTGGGGAAGAAGGAAGTTGCACCAGATCTTAAACGTAAGTGAATTGTGTTTCATCAAATCCCTTACAGGCAGGCTACCAGACATCAAGTCTCCCACAAAAATTCAGGCTTAAAATTTCCTTTTTTTTTTTTTTATAACATCTGGGTTCACTGTTCAAATCTGCTCTTCAACTAAAGAGGGAAGGGTTCCTAAATCACAGGACAAGAGTTCCAAAATTACTTCCCTAGAGAAATAGTTTGAGATGTACCATCTACACCTTTAGTCCACAGACACCAGCATCTTTGAAACAACCTGAACAATTGAAAGGAAGGCATTCCAGTCACTTACTTCAAGCCGGCAGTTTAAAAAGTTAAAAAAAAAATTACAACCCAAAAAATTGACAGTTAATGTCTATGAGACAGGAATCAATTTAGAAAATGATATAGAAACACAATTCTATAGCAGTCACAGCACTAAATGGCAAAAAGGTCAAATTTTGAAAGGAAACAGCAGATACCAACACAAAACTAGCAGATGTTCCTAAAGGATCATCTGTACAAAAACATAAGCATATGTGAGAGAAATCCAACACTATCACAAAATCAGTTGGTGTCTAACATAATAGCAGTTCCTTATGGCAATATGGTAATACATGTATCAGATACTCAACACATTATGGTTTTTTGTCTGCACATACTGTTACAACATAAGTCATAAAAACCAGGACCACTGATTTCCTCAAAAGGAAAACATTCATTCCACAACCCACAAATGTTAAGGTACACAGATTATTCTGTTCTTCAGGTTATGTTCTCAGATTTTCAACCACTTAAGCTTTCTAATAAATTGTCTTAGTAGGATAAAAATACCTTTGGAGTACTGCATGTGCTAAATAAAAACTTCCTTCTAAAGGCAGTGCATAATATAGCCAGATATACCTAAATGAAACAGCAAACAAAAAGGGATTTCTTCTATCCAATATCTATTTGTTTGGGTTTTACATAATTGAAACAGTATCTATTATTTACTTGCTGCTTCTGTGATATACGTAGTTAACAAGACATTTACAAGGAGAGAAAAATTGTTTCTCTAAGTTTAATTTTATTGATTCCAACAAAAGCAGGTGACACACTTCCCTGCTTTTATTTCTATTTTGCAACTGCAGAAAAAAATGCATTTTCATGCATTTTCCAATTAATTACACTTAAAAGTTAAGATAAGCAGGCAACATAGAAAAAGACAAAGGTGCATAATAGAGGGGTACAGATTCAGGGATGATATGATAAAATGACAATCAAAGAAAGAATACAACAGCATCTAGGATCTGAAAGAAGGGCGAAAAAAGTTAGTGTTTCTGTAGGGCCAAAAACCAGGATAATTAAGAAACTGAGATAAGAGACTTCTACTTAGTTAAGGGATTTGACTGCATATTCTTCAATAATTTAAAAATAACCCTAATTTACACTGAGAAAGAGACTCAGTGTTACAGCACTATTGGGGATATGAAAATATCCCTAGCATGGGTATCAAAGATTGGTTAGCATATGAACTTTTTTCTTAATATACACCTTTGGATTCTCTTCATCATGTTACATAAGAAGGACCATCAATTGACTGTTGCACACCTTTGCCCAAAAGGCAGAGTCAAGAGTTGTCAACTACTCTGTGAACAAGAAAATTATGGAACCTTGTTACCTTTTTTTGAAATAAATTCACATTTTACTCCTCATTACCTTATTATGTCTCCTCTAACTCCTCAGTGATTCCCCCACCCTGTAGCACACACCCTCACACCACAGCATCACCCTGCATGTCTCCCTGTCTGACCAGCAACAGCTCCAGCGTCCCCTCCGTTCCCTCCCTCTCTGCACAGTACCCACAAATGCCTCCCACAGCCACAGGGCACTGCCCCAAAGCCCCTACACTCCCATAAAACATCAGCTCACCCCCATACAGCGCTCCTGGCTGCCCCCTGATCCCCACCTATCTTCCTTCAATCCTCCTGCTCAGCAGCCAAAGCCCAGCACCAGCCACGCCTGGCTTGTTCCTGGTGTGCCAACTGCCTGATGATGCACGATGTGCCAAGCACCCAGCCAGGCACCAGCCTCGCTCCCCAGGCAGGAAGAGGAGAGGAATAAAGCAAAGCACAGCCTTATCTATAATAACAGAACATGGCAAAGCCCTAATTATTACACAGTGCTACAGGAGAAACAAAGGAGAAAAACCCAACCACAAAAGCAAAGCCCATCACCTTAATCCAAGCCTAAAACTCCAGAGGATGTTAGCCATTTTCAATGTAAGCAAAGAGGTGCATAAATGTGTCAAATACAAGAAAGAACAGAAACAAACAACATAAATTGTACCACAAACATGTGAACTGATCTTCTGATAAAGGAAAAAAAACCCACATGGACAATCAAGATAGTATGTTCAAAAGTCCCCTGAAATAAAGAACAAATTTTAAGACTCCTTTAATTAGTGTATCCTATTTCCATAAATATTTTTTAATTTCCACAATAAATTGTAGATTAGTAAATTACTTTGCAGCTTCATGCAGCATTTTTCTAAAATACATTAATTTTACAGACTTCCTGGGAAAATATTTGAGTGTCTTATAAGTTCAGACACCATGGGATTGTTTAAAACTGCATGCTTTAATCCATGTATTAATGTGGCACATGCATACCTCACTTTCAGTTACGCTTGATATTTTTTACGTCCCTTCCTTAAAAATAGTTCTTCTGTTTGGATAGTAGATAAGCCACTTAGAGAAAATATGTTCTCTACGTGTCAGAAGTAGAACCAAAAGCTTTGAATTCGGTCCTCTTGTAACTTCAGTAATTCACTTTTTGTAACAGCCAGTTTCCATTGCCATTATTCCTGACTGACCGATAGACTGACAGATGTCTTACTTTAGAGATCCCAAACAGACTATTGGTATCTATTTCAGCCACATCTGTTCCTAAATAGCCTTGGCAACAGGCCACTATGCACTCGGAATTAATTTTAAGTCCTTTATTGCTGACTCTTTCACTGTTGAAATACACCAGTGATTCTTTTTCCCTATTGCTGCACTTACATAGAATATCTGTAAATCTATATTTTAGATTAATATCAACAAGAACTATAGCATACTATAGATAAGAATAGTATACTTAAACAATATATTGATTAGTTTTAATTCATTATAAAGTATATATTTTTTATTTTTATCTTATTCATTGTGAAATATATATTCAACAGTACATTAACTGCTGGACTGCTCCAAGATTTTATTTTCGCGTTCATTAATTAATTTAGAAATTATGTTCAATTACTTATACTTAAAAAGCAAGTTTTATCCAGATTATTACTATTATTATCCTGACTATTTAGTCAGCCCCACCTGCAAGCTGTCAGTCGGAGAATAACTTCATATACCATTCAGTTTAGTACATTAAACACACAAGAAATTCACTTAAAAAGTTTTTCAGGATGATCAAAATCCTCCAGGCTTCACATACTGGTAAAGCACTGGACAATTGCCAGTTTTGTTATACTTCCTGACAGAAATCTGCCGAAAAACTGCAATTATTGTTAATTGAGAAACTCTGTAGCAAACTTTAAAAGCATGCTAGAGGCTTTAAAAATTATCAGAATTAAAGACTTTATTTAGCAACAAAAAAAAAAAAAATCATATGCAAAAAGAGGATACAAATGATCTTCCAGGAACTTAGAAAAATCACATATAATATTCAAATCTGTACTTAAGATAGTTTTCTCTGCTATAGTTTTGAAGTACTCAAAATGAGAACCTCCACAGTTCACGGCTGGAATATTAATAGAGAAGTCTTGCCTTTTTCTTAATTTCCATGATTATAGCATAGGAATGCCACATTGAAAGAAGTTAGAGAAAAAAACTACCAACTACTGACTGTGAGCTCTGCTTCTCCTTGGGGCACCCAGGGCACTGTTAAAAGCAAGCAACCAGCTATGGGTCGGAGGGATTGTGCCTCCAGGGAGGAGAACATGCTCAGCTGAGCTGCACACCCAGGCTGGAGCTGCAGCCTTTCCAAGGGGGCAGCTGAGACGTGCCTCACACTTGTCCACGTTCCCACCTGACACATTCACTCCCTCAGGCACATTCACACCTGCCCAAGACTCACTTCTGCCATAAGCTTTGTTATGAGAATAACACACAAAATTCATAATGGGTCCTGCTTATTTCAGAGGTAGGAACTTTGCTGTAGAGTGAACAACGAAGGAAGCCATCAAAAATCATCAGCAAGCATGGGTAGCCAAAAACCTCCGGGAGATGGAAGCTGCGGAACTCCAGGACGGAGTAAAGAAGGAAGTCCTCCTGATAATCAGGCTGCCTAGAGCCCCCCAGGAACAGCACAGTGGAGCAGAACTACACATACATCACTGTGACATGACTGGGCCCAGGCACAGCAGATGTTCCCTGCTTGGGAACTTTGAGCTGCAGCTTTGAGCTCTGGTAGAATCTGGAGGAGCCAAGGCTGCACAAACTACCACGTGTAAGAACAAACAATTGGAACCGCAGAGCTGCAGATGACAAATGACAACTTCAGCAAGACAGGAATTCATCTAGAGAACTATGGGGGATGGGAGATTAGGAAAAAGGGAACAAAGCAACTACCTTATAGTTCTCTGATTTTGACAGACTATAGCAATTGCCATAGAAGACCTTTCCCTCAAATAGGAAGAATTACTAAATATGAGTCCAAGCAAGAGACATCCAGCAGCACCTGCAAAGTGTGAAGACCTGGCTTGACCTCCTAGAGCCTCAGGCAAACTACATTAGGAAGCTTTGGGTTGGAGAGAACATGCATAAGCCAAATCCCAGTGGAAAGACTTGCCCAGAGAGCCACTAGCCATCTCTGAACACTCCACTGCTGTACTTATCTATGAATGAGACCCTACCACAGATGGCTCCTCCCAGCACCAGTACAGAACACCCCAGGGTAAGTGCTACTGGGAGGCAAGAATGAGAGAAAAAACATTCAAGCTCCAGAATCTGCTTTTGACTGCTGCAACTGCAGCCTCTCAAAAATGAAACTATTCAGCAGCTCAATGCCACACAGTATAAAACCAAATTGTCAGAGAAAGAAGTATCAGCATATATTTAATACATGTGCAGCAAAAGCCCAAATTCTGGTAAAATTGGCAGCAGCTTTTCAGTGCTGCTTTCCATAGGACTCCTGAAGTCCTGTCATCTGCTATAGGTCTGGCTGTAGGCACTGCATACTTCATTACCTTTCAGGAGCTATGAAAAGTTTCTGATGTCTGTATGAAAGTAGCAACTGAGATGGATGAATTTTTCCTAGGAAAACAAACAAACCAAATCAGCTAAACAAAATAAAAAAAGCCAAAAACACACAAATCCCAAACCACAGAATATACTCCCCATCTCTGGAAGCATGGAGCAATATACACCAGAACTTATTCTTCCTGTCTGAGCCTTAATATCCTTCAATGATGACAATTACAAGACATTTACAAGTACAGACCCTAGTTCCTGATATATGGCAATTCAGCTTACATTAAAGGACGTAGAACATAAAGTGACACTCAGAGCTCTACACACAGAAGTAAATAATTAATAAATCACATTACAGATCACATACACAGAGACCTGTAGATAGTCCCAAATGAGAAGGAAGAGAGCCTTCAGCATTAAGTAACAGCATTACTTGAGGCACCCAGACTGGCTCCCCAAGAGGAAGGACTGTGTCCCCACACCGGCTGCAGGGCAGCGGTCTGGCTGAAAAGCAGCTATTTAAGTGTGAGGGCAGCACTGCATTAACGCGGTTACACTATGCAGAGGAGAGGAGTCAACAGCAGGGCATGACTGTGTATTTGTTCAATTTCGGTAGCTCTGGTATCCCAACATGCTTACATTAAATGAACCATAATGACTTCATCTGCGAGCATCTGAACTTCTTTACTTCTCTAAATGCTGACTCTATGGCTATGAGATCTTACCTAGAGGAACTTTTAAGTTCTGTCCAATACGCTTCTAAAATAAACGTGGTATTTTAAGCCCGGACAACCTAACCATGCCATCCCGGAAGGCAAACACGCTGCCTGGAAACTGCATTCCTGAATACAACTTTGACTCCTCTTTCATGCAAACACTGGAAGGTCACTGAAATAAACAAGCACGTTTAGGAGTGTGTATGCAGTTTTACAACTACGTATATGTTTTCACAGTTTCTAGGAGAAAAATATCTATTTGGATACATTCAAGCAGCATTTCTTTGCTTCTTAAACTTTTGTACATAATTTATTTCACTTGATCAAATTCTGTAACCACTTTCTCAGCGTGTCGCCGTGTGAACATCACAAAGCAACGACGTGGCAAGAGAAGCCTCATCACAAAACTCAGGCACATCCCGCAAAACCATACTCTCCTCTCTGCGCTCTAGTTTATGTACCTGCCAAAGAGTATAAGCCGGGAAAAGTTGATGCCGCAGAAACAAAATCAAATCCTCTTACTGCTCTGCCTGGGGCTAAGAGGCCATAAAAACATGCTCTCTATCTTCTGTCCCTTTCGTATGACCCACCAGGAAGACAAGACTCTTGCCACAGAGAGCTGCTTCAGGTACAAGACACTGAAAGCGTTATGAACAATTTCTTTTTTTTTTCAGTCAGCAAAGTAACTTCGAAGGGAAAAGAGGCGCCCGACAGCACTGCCTTTAAGCACTTTAGTGCAATCCCGGTTTAGGGTGACTGCCCCGCGCTGCCCGGAGAGCCCCGGCCGCCTCTCCCCGCTCGGCGCGGGGAGCCCAGCTCGCCCCGGGCCACGCCGCACGCCCCGGCCCGGGGCGGACGCCCCTGCCCCGCCCTGCCCCGTCCCACCTGTGGGGCTCTCGGGCAGGATGGGGCTCCAGCGGAGCCGCCGGGCACTCAGAACCACGTCGCAGCTCCTCTTGCCGATCTCGAAGATGCCCCTGAGCAGTGGCTCGTCCCCGTCCCGGGCCGGCGGGGCCGCGGCCAGCGGGGCCACCCTCCGCCGCCGCTCCTGGGGCGCGGCCCGGGCGCGGCCCTGCGGGAGGGGGAGCGGGGCGGCGGCGTCCGGCATGGCGGCGGCGACACCCCCCGCTCCGCTCCGGCCCCGCCGCACCGCCCGCGGCCCGCCGGGCCGAGCAGCGCCCGCCCCGCCCCGCAGGCGGGGCCGGACCGCCCGGGGGCCGGCGGGAGGGCGCCCGGCCCGGGCCGGAGTCGAGGCCGCGTCCTCGGCCGGCACCGGGGCAGTTCCCGTGCGTTGCCGGCAGCGGCGGGACAGGGGGCTCGGCTGCCGGGACCTGGCAGAGCGCAGGGCGGCACCGGCCGGACCCGCGTCTGGTGCGCTGCCCACGGGGAGCAGCGGCCCGAAGGCACTCGGGCATCTCAGCGCTGTTCTCTCCTCAGTTACTTCTCCAAGGAAGGAACGCTCCCACTACAGAAATTCATTTTCCTTGTCAGAGTCACATGTCTTCCACTTTTCTGTTATCATTAACAATATTGCTATTACTTAGCTTCAGAAAACTACGACGTGAAGTTCTAATAGCCCTTCCATACTAAAAAGGCTGAGTCTTTCACAAGTTGTGACTCTGACAGAGCCTTAATGTAAATACCATGTTGGCATTCCTGCTGCAAAACAGATTATTTATTGCCATAAACCCGTGTGGAGGCATCACCCAGCTATACCCTTCATTCGTAATGACCGACCAAAACAGTGACTCGAAGTCTGATACTGACTCATACTAGAACAGATCCGCTATCAAGTGGGCCGGTGAAGAAAGAATACCCAGAGGGGTTGCATAGTCATCCCTCATCCTCAAAGCTTGAATGCAGGGGAGGAAGACCACTTTACTCTTGCTCTGTAAATTATAGACTTTACTGCTTGGAAGTACAACAGCTTTACTCACAGCTGCTGTAAGATTCACTGATGACAATCACGTTAGAGTGCAGAGCCAACTCTCTGAGCCTGTAAGGGCTAAATTTGTACATTTATAAAGGTTTATAATGTCATGGTGGCTTGCTAGGCCGTAAAAGGATGTTCTCAAACAAGAAGTTCAGTAATTCTATTTTTAATGTTTGTAACAATACAAATGTAATTGTCCTTCTGAGAAATAAAGCAATACATTGAAAACATTGCCCTTTGGATGGATACAAGATACAGTTTAAGCCACATGTTAGAGTATCCTGTGATGTTTAGCCTTGTAGAAGAGAAATGTTGGTTGCAGTCAAACCAGCCAAGAGCTCACGAGATGATGCATGTTCTCAAGGCATGTTGCCTTCTTTCATAATTCCATAAAAAAACAGTACCAAGCTACTTATTATGTAGCTGAGAAGACAGGTTTAAGACACATTTTAAAAGTTATCATGGTACAACTTTTTGATACTTATTTCCGTCTATTACTTTGCCATGTTTAAAGTATATTCTGAATATTTGTTAAATATGCAATCCATTTTCAATTTGCATCAAGCCATTAATACAGCTTTTGCTGAAATGCAGGTATCACCAATTTGGATTTCTCAATCACATGACCACATAAGGTTTATGTTTGCTTAAAGCTTTTAGTAATTATGTCAGTTTTTGTTTTGTCCCTTAGGTCTTCTTTGTTGGGATATAAATATCTCAACTGCAAAGTAATTAGATAGAATAAGGTATAAATAATTGAAATTATGTGTGGAGTGTAGAAGTTTTGTGCAAAACATCTTTAAGCAAAAGAAATGAGTGATGAGGCAGGAAAAACTGTGAGCCAAACAAGCTTGCCTTGACATTTATCATTCTGATACAGCAGTAGATGAACCAGTTCATCTGTTACTGTTATTTGGTGCTAGTGATCTTTATGTGTTTGCCCTGATGTCATTCAAGAGGAAAGTTAAATCATTAACTGGCAGATAAAGCATAATATGAAGCTGTAGTCAAATCTCTTTTGAGGCCGTATGCCCTGTATGATTCCCTGCAGTCATTTGTATTTGTTTCTGGGACAATTTATTAGCCTATACCACTTAGTGTATGTTATATATTATGACCAGATAATTTATCTTAAGGTAGAGGAAAGGATAAACTCATAACTGGCTTAGAACCCTAAAATAATAGTGTTTTCAGCACCACCAGTGGGAAACTACTGCAGTTCCTAAGAGACTTGTAATATCCTTCAACCGATGTAATTAAAACTTCTAACACCTTCTTATAGTCATTACTTGAAAAGTCTATTAAAACAGTAACAGTTAAGGTACTAAATATATTAGATAAAAACATAAAATAGTAAGAGAACTCTACATAGTAACAAAAACAATAAAATTCTGTTCATTGTGTTTTGCTGATGTTCACAAATCCTCAATGCCCACAATTCTTTGTAAATCTGAGACAGACACTTTTTTCCTGGGGGAAAGGTTCCAAACAAGTCTATTCTAACAGACTTTTATTTTTAGTTATCACAAATTTCAGATTTGCACACTGAATTTAGAAATGCATGGAATAGTCCAGCAATAAAATTTTATCAGTTTTTCTAGGCTATGTCTGGAACTCTCACACATAAAACTCCCTTTAACTTTCTTGTAAGAAATGGTTGTGTGTATTGATGATCTAATGTAGTATCTTCTGTGATTTTCTTGTATCAGAGAAAGATGCAAGACAATCAGTAGGAATTGTATAGTAGGTATTCAAGAGCATGGAGCACTGAGCCTACATGCAATGGTACCTGAGCAAGGAAGTCTGGGGAGGGTGTTAGAATCCATCAAAGATCCAAATCATCAGCCAAGTTTATAATGATGAGGCAGGTCTGGATCAGCAGGGTCCAGAGCCAGATCAGGACTGTGGCTGAGCTGCAGACCAGCATCACACAGCATCTGTAATTGAAAAAGTTGTAGTCCCAGACTGAACTTGAATAGAGCTCCAAGCTCATGTGTAAGGTCGGTGAGGGGGTTATAGGTGTGGATATTCAAGGTTTTTAAGGCTCAGTAGTAACCTCATGGGCCTTGCAGCCAGAAGCACAAGAGGAAAAATTCTGAGGAACAGTAGGAGCAGGCTGCTTCATAAAGGAAATGGGGTTTAGAGTGATTACAAGTCAGGTAGGATCCCATATACCTGACCAAAGCAAACAGAACTGTGTGTAGCTAAATTCAACAAGAGCCCAGATAGCCAGACAAACCCCTTGTGTCAAGGTAGGTCCAGCATTAAGCTGAAAAGCAGAGTCATCAGGTGAGGTCAGGTGACAGTAGCCACGTACTAGCCCAGCAACCACCAGGGAAGCTTGTGTTATCAAGGCAGGTCCAAAGTCAGACAAGAATATCAAGTTTGTGGGTCAGGACCTGGATATGGCACAGACATGGCTGCAATAAGATGAAGGCAGACACCACCCTTAAGAGCCTCTTCTAAGTCACAGATCTTGCATGAGGGAGGGGACATCTCCCTTGTGGTTTCTTAGAGTTTGTTCTCAGCAGTCTGGACCCAGGGGAGGTTTTGTCCCAGGTCAGGGTGCTGGCCTTGAGCACAACCAGATGGCCTAGGAGAGGGAAGCATCCTCCGGACCAAGAGGTTGTAGGAAACAAGGAGAGGAGCTAAGCTCTCCTTAACTAACAATGTCTCTTTCTGGAAATCATCCCTTGCTCTCTAGATGCTAAGAAGTAATGAGAGCCTCAGAACTCTTTTCCAGAAGAACCTTGTGAAGTGAAGAAAGAGGCAGGACAACCTGTGACAGAAATAGTGAGTGAGGGAAGTACAGCTAGTGTTAACTGAAGGACAGCAAGCAGGTAAAGCTTGCTATTGGAGAATATGTCCTCCCACCTCAAAAAAAGTGTCTGTAAAAATGCAATGAGGTAAGTAGGCCAGTTTTGGATTCATAAGAAATGTGATGTTTAAGTTAAGGAACAGGAATTTAGACATTTCAGAGCTTTTGACTGAACATTTCTGAATGTTCAAATTGACTGAACATTTGACTGAACAAGCTGACTTGTTTTCTGTAGCTAATGGATATTTCCTTCTGGAGAAACCTGAATTTTGAAGTTGGCAGCATACCCTTGGCTTGTATGTTTTTCTGGCTACAGTATGTATTTATACAATGAGAGTTTAGTGTATAGTCAGTTATACTTCAGCTGTTCATTCACAGATATTAGCTCTCCTAAGTATGCTCCTTTCTTACATTTCTACTTTAGAAAATAATCTTTTGTACCTCTTAATATTAATTCAGCTCTGAATTGATTTACCATGAAGAAGTGACATTAAGCAGAACACCAAAATTTTTGCATGATAAGCAAAGCCATAAATTATTCTGAAGGAAAATGGTATAAATGGTCTGTAGAAGAGAGCATTACTATTGCTAAACATCTTCAAATTTTCAAAAGAAGGAAAGCCTTAAAGAACAGAGAAAGAAAAGTAGGTAAGGAAATGGACAAACCTTTGCAAAGAGAACAAAGACAAGTGAAATTATTATGCAGGTATAAGAAGCTGCAGAAATGCAGTCTGAAGTTGCAGCCATTCCTGGATATTCCCTGATACAATGAACTGAAATTATTCTTAATCAGAACAATAGAGAAAAATGTGGTGTTAGGAAAAATATGAAATGAGAATGTATTGATCAGAGTATATAGTCTTTTCTTTGCATTAAGGTTGGTATTCTATCTTTTTAAGGTAATTTTTTCCCTCTGAATCTTATTTTCTATTGCTCTGTCACAGTGTTGGTACACATGTGAATATTAGTTGCTTGTATTTCATGCAAAATGCAGTTAAGTCTACAAACTACTACAAACTAGGGAACTGAAAACTAGGGCTGATATTCTATGTTTTACATACCCTGTAGGCAACCTAAATACTTAAGAGAATGCTTTGAGAGTATTGTCAGTTTTAATTTTGTGTTGCATAGCTTCTCACAGTTTGTTAAACACATATATGAATTATTTAAAAAACACTTATGTAGATATTAGTGTATTTGTAGATCTTCAGCTCACTGTTTCAGTACATATTTATGTACTATGTTTTTCAAGAATTTTTTATAATATGGGATTTTCAGCTAAGGAAAGAGTGTAAACGATTTATAATTTCTGAAATAATTACCATAGAACCCATCTTGGTCAATAAAAACAAAGACCAATTTCTGCATATTTTCCCTGATACAGCACCAGGCAGAACTCCAAGTTTCATTTCTGTTCTTCCTCAATAGAAATGAGTGAGAAATGAGTGGGTTTTGTTTGATTTTTTTAATCTTAAGATATCTTTTATATATATAAAAGAGAATTAAATGTAACTCTGTAGTTTTTAAAACTATTTGAAAGGATGGTTCTCTGACCAGAAGTATTGTATTTTTTAAAAAAAGAGACTCATGTTTTTAATATGTCAAAAGCAATTGATAAGGTCATGGTGGATCTAGTTTTAATCAGTTACAATATTGAAATAATTGCAAGATTTCTTTACTGTAACAGAAGATAGAAAAGAATTGTTTTATTTGCTCTCAGTACTTAGTTAAGAATTATTTCTATTAATCCTTATTACCTCTGGAATTGCGTGTTGCTTTTCCATGTGAGTTTATTAAAATTCTGTAACAGTATCTTTTGGAGAAAGTGGCTCTCTGTTTTCTTCTGGTGAATTCAGGAATCTTGGTTTTCCTCAATCTGCTTCCCTTCACCTGGAGAGTCCTTCTGAGTGCACTGGACCAAGGTCTGATGTTGTTCAGGCACATTTTTCATTTGGGCTAGGTAAAACCAGAGGGTTCAGTCTCCCAGGCATCTTGTGGATGTATCCTGGAATTCCACCATTTCAGACTCCTCAGCTGTGTCTGTTGCAGCCAACAATGGGTCCGCAACCTCCACGGATCCTCTTCTGTTGTTCCAGAACACCAAGAAGGGAACAGCTGCAAGTCGTGACTGTTTCTTGTATACCGTACCTGCCCAGTTAACCTCAAGCATGCACTGGTGGCAGAGCAATTTCTGCTGTCAGAAGTTTGTCATAAAGAAGAAGGGAAAGGCCATTGGTCACAACCAGCCCTAGAAATAGAGTTTTAGGCCTGTGCTGGCTGACCCAGTGTGTGTGTGGGTACAAATCAACCCCAGAGTTTTCTCTGCATGCGGAAGTTGGATAATCCCACTATAGCCTTAGTTAATTAGCGATATGTTCATAGGACAGGAACAGTGTGAGTAATTCTTTCCATTAAAAGAGACCTTGATAGATCTTCCTGTGGGAGTCAGGAGCAGAAATTTCAACATTTGGCTTGATGTTAATAGTATGAAAGAAATACCATGGAGACATTAGAAGCATCAGCAAAGTGGGGGAGGGGGGAAGGTCTCCAGTATTTTATAAGGGTGGTAGTGGGGAAAAAACCACCCAAAACTAATTGAAATAAGAAAACTCGCAAGTGAATTGTAAAATAGAGCCTCTAGTTATGAAAATGCCTAATTAATTTTCCCTATTAGATTGCTCATAACATTAAAATACTACTTTCTCTGAAGTATCACAGTAGCAAATACTGAGATAGCCTAGGTAGATCTTTTAAGTAGGTTGCGTTGGCTGGAGGAGTTGAATTTTGTTATCAACAGTGGAAAAAGAAAAGGTAATCGAAAAGGTTTCTTGTGCTTTGGAAATGCCTTCCAAATATTCATTAAACATTTAAGCAACTAAATTTGCAGAATATGTTCCTGACATTGGCACTGGTTCTGTGGTATTTCTCTCATCAGATGGAAGTACTGTGTGTTATGCAGAGTGCATTCATGCATAAACAATATCATTTTCATAAATTAAAACCTCCCCTGCAGAAGGAACATCTGTGCCTGCCTTTGAATAAAAGATGGTGGCATGTGAGTTGCCCCTTGACTGACTAGAAGAATCCTTGTATTTAGGAAGAAGGCACATAACCAAAAGGCAAGCAAGCCTGGGTCAGTTTTTTTCAATTTTATCTGAAAAATCATCATTCATTTATCCCCCTCGGGTTATCTGAGGTACTCTTACCTGTATCGCCACTGATTGTGAAAGGTTAATGGGTGCTTGAAAAGTTGCCTTTTGTGTTCTTTCATTTCAGATTCAGCAACAGTTTTCTAGTGTGGAGCTGTAGGCTCTG
Source organism: Vidua chalybeata (assembly GCF_026979565.1). Classification (NCBI taxonomy): domain Eukaryota; kingdom Metazoa; phylum Chordata; class Aves; order Passeriformes; family Viduidae; genus Vidua; species Vidua chalybeata. The sequence continues at coordinate 15,148,270 of NC_071536.1, read as the reverse complement.
ACAAAATGCAGAGAGATGCTGCAAAATGCATCAGTCGGCATCATAATTAAATTTTAGCATGTTTTTAACGGGGAAGCCTGGCAGCGGGGGCTGCTGAACTGCTAAGACAGGTTTGCCATGCTTACACGTTGGATTTCCATAGGTACAAACACCTTTAAAATAGACGCCAGAAGCTTGATTTCTCCTGGGGGAAAGAAAATGCCCTCATCCATGGGAAAGCTTGTTTACTTTCTGCTGGGTTTAGCTGAAATATTTATGAAATACCTCCGCTTTGTGACAGGCTTCATATAAAGTATTTCAGGTAACGTCTTAAATCTGTTTCTGACGGTCGGAGGCAAAGACCTGTTGATAATTGTTCCTGGTCATTAGGGGAATTGCTCTCCCGCAGGTTGTATCTCCGGGTATCTTAAGCCTCAGAATAATCAGTGAAGATTAAAGGAATACATTTCCCGTCTGGGAAGAGGAGGGGACGATGAATCGATAGCGCGGGTTCAGGTCTGCCTTGCCGGGGGGAAGGCGCACCTGCTGCCGCCACGCCGGGACCGAGGCGCCCGCTCGCGGTGTGCGGGTCCCGGCCGGGGCCGGCTGCGGACATCCCGCGGCCGGGAGGGGAGAGCCGCGGGCCGGGGCCGGCTGCGGACATCCCGCGGCCGGGAGGGGAGAGCCGCGGGCGGCAGGGCCGGGCTGAGCTGCCCGGGCGAGTGCGGGACCTGGCAGCCGCAGCTCCCAGGCGAACTGCGCTGTTGCCCCGTTCCCCTCATTCAACAAATCAGCATTGCAAATAGCCGGGTTCGCTGTAAACAAACGAACACCCCCGCCCCCCCCCCCCCCCACTTCGAGTTTTCTCAAGGTAAGCAAAGAATGCGTGTCCTTTTTTTAGTCCAATTTTATTCTACAAATAATAAGTGTTGCACCTTTCATGAGCTATCCGAATAAAACAATAATCCCATAGGAATTACTTACACTAAGAAAAAAAAAAATCACATTTAAGGAAAAATGCAACATTCGACCAAATGTTCAATACTATGTTGTTGCCAAAGGATGGATGTTTTTTTCTAAAATCCCAGTGTGCATTACACCATAATATACAGGATTACAAACAAAATTACAGTACAGATTGATTCCAGTTGAACCAGCGTTACATTTCAAACAGCACTTATTCTGGACTGCATTGTACATGCAATAGCTATTGTTCTAATTACGGATTAAATGGTTTGAATTTGTTTCAAGCTACCGTACTAATCGACTACAATAGGTATATAGCCCGACTTTAACAACCTGATTAGATTTCGGTTCAGATTTATAAAATGAGCATATGACAACCACGGATTGTGTGAACATGTATAAAATCATGCATTTATAGCGCCTGGAAACATTAACATCTTCCAGTTATCTTAAAAAAAAAGAAAAACCAAAACAAACAAAAAATCCAATAAACCAAAAACACGGAATGCCAAGGGGTTCAAAGACTAAAAGAAACAGTGCAAATTGTATGTGATAGTCAAGCAGCTTTCGATTTAAAAAGGGTGTTGGCATTTGCTTATAATCTTTATATACAAGTTTGTGCAAGTAATGTGTTGAAATGATATGTTTTAATAGAAAATAAGTCTATCGTTCTTATATCTTCTCAAGACCTAGGGGATCTGGTTCTTATTGTACGGGGTAAAGGAAAAAGAAATAAAGAAAAAGAAAAAAAATGGAAAAAGAGATTTGGATGGGAAAGAAATTGCCCGGATTGTGCATTTTTTTCTTCTTCTTCATCTATTTGAAAAGGAAAGAAGTGCTAAGGCAACATAACTTCTCTAAGCACTTTTCTGCTGGTTTAAATTAGTTAAATCATTTTGTATAAATTAGATATAATTCTACCTTTCCAATATGTATAAAAATTGATGAAGCTGCATGGTTTAAAATAGGAAATTCACGTTATAAAAAGTCATTAAAAATTCTGTACAAAATCACAACAAAATAATTCAGCATGGGAAAGGTAACAAGTAGTAAAACGTTGGTTGAAAAATATAGATTTCATATATATTTTGTAATTGGCCCATCGCTAGTTTAAAAATTGCATAGATCCTAATTATTGCTTGTGATTTTGTTATCCCGATCAGGTAATTGACGCGATCCCAATGCCCCTACCCCAATTTACAGCGTCGCTCCGAGGAGCGGAAGCAAAGACAGCGGGTGAGCGGGGCCGCGGCGGCCCCGAGGCGGCGGCGGGACCCGCCGGGCCGCCCGCTGTAAACAAGGCGGTGGCGGGCGGCGGGGCGCGGCTCCCCCGGCCCTCCCTGCGGCGCGGGGAGGCTCAGTCGTGGAAGATGGCGTTGAGCTGGGCGCTGAGGACGCGCTCGTGGTGCGGGTGGCCGTCGTACGGCGCCAGCCCGTCCACCGGGATCTCGCAGCGGGAGGCGGCGGGCGGGAAGATGGCGGCGTGGGCGGGCGCGGCGGCCAGCGCGGCGGCGGCGGCGGCGGGGTAGTGCATGGAGAAGGCGTAGCTCTTGTCGAAGTCGGCGGCCGGCTCGTGCTTGAAGGAGAAGTTGCCGTTCACGCTGAGGGGCGGGCTGAGCGGCCCGTCGAAGGCGGGGCTGGCGCCCTCCGCCAGCCCGCTCTCGAAGAAGGGCTCCAGCGCGGCGCCGTAGGCGTGCGGCGGCTTGAGGTGGAAGAGGTGGGAGCTGTCCATGGTGCCGTAGGGCGGGCTGGGCAAGCCCGGCGACTGGTAGGGGTAGGGATGCGCCGGGAAGGGCGCGCCCGCCGCCGCCGCCGCCACGTGCGGCGGCACCTCCTGGCTCTGCTCGGGGAGGAAAGTCCGCGGGTTGAGCTGCAGACAGCCGGCCACCAAGTTGGTGGTGGGCTGCGACAGGCCCTTGCAGAGGGTCTGCACGAAGGACACCAGGTCCGGGCTCTTGCCCGAGCGGAGGATCTCGGAGAGGGCCCAGATGTAGTTCTTGGCCAGGCGCAGGGTCTCGATCTTGGAGAGCTTCTGCGTCTTGGAGTAGCAGGGCACCACCTTGCGCAGGTTGTCCAGGGCCGCGTTCAGCCCGTGCATGCGGTTGCGCTCCCGGGCGTTGGCCTTCATGCGCCGCAGCTTGAACCGCTCCATGCGCGCCTTCGTCATCTTCTTCTTCTTGGGGCCCCGTCTCTTGGGCTTCTGGTCGTCGTCTTCCTCCTCCTCCTCTTCCTCCTCCTCTTCGTCCAAGTCGTCTTCTTCGTCCTCCTCCTCTCCGTTCCGCAGGGAGTCCTCCTCGGCCTCGGCGTGCAGACCCTCCAGGTCCTCCTCCTTCTTGTCCAGCTCGTGCTCCTCGTCTTGGGAGCTGAGGCACTCGTCCGTCCAGCTCGGGGGGCCCTGCGGCTGGGGCTCGCCCATCAGCCCGCTCTCGCTGTACGACTTGGTCATGGTGAGCCTCTGCATGGCGGAGGAGACAGGAAAGAGACGTGTCAGCACCCGGAGCAGCGGCCGTGGCCCCGTGCGACCACCCGCGGGGAGAAGTTACCCGCGCTTCGCTCCCCGGTCCCGCCGTCCCCTCCCAAGGGAAGCCCTGGATTCCCCACCAGTTTGCCAGGGCAAACTTTTAATTGTCTCCGCATTTCTGCCTTGTAATTAAGTTGACATATGTTCAAATACCATTATGTAACTCGCCGATATTAGCGGGGAATATAAGCAGATTATGCGTGCGGGAGCCAACTCGGGCGGCACGACGCAAGTGGACCAAGCGTGGGTTGTTTTGTTTTGTTTTGCTTAAAAAAAAAATCTTCAGATATTTTTACCGAATAGGGGAAGGGGGACACACGCACGCACAGGGCACCTGCAGGGACGGATGGCGCCTGTGACGCCTGTCCCCGCCGCTCTCCGCGGCTGCCCCTTGCCTCCTCCTTGCGTGGGGCTTGTGCCGCCCCAGCGGGCGCCGAGCACCTGCTCCCCGGTCCCGCTTTCGTCCACAGGACTGTCACTGGGTGCCGCAGCGGGGCTGCGCGGCCCCTGCCCGTGGTAACAGGTGCGGGACTGGCCCCGGCTTCCCGTCTCCGTCGTCCCCTCTGTTGCAAACGGGCATCGGTTCCCCCGCTTCCCGTGTGGGGTTGCGACCGCCCCCCGTTAGCGTCGGGCGCACCGGGAAGAAACAATGCCGCACGGCCGCCGAGGCACCGCCTGCGCCGGGACCGTGCCGATCGCGCTCCGCGGAGGAAAGAGAGCCGAAAGTTCGGAGGCGCATCGGTGGAAGCACATTAACGTATGCAATATGCCACAGATACACATTTATATGTGTGTATGGACGCACATACACATTTACATTTATATATATATATATATGTATACACACACGTACGTGTGCGGATATGGATGGATACAGGTGTGCCCGCACACACCAGCAGGAACGACCGCAAGTGACAATAAAACCTGAAGCCGTTCCGGCAGAGGCATATCCCGTCCGCCCCGACGTCGCAGGATCCTCTCCCACCCCGGCAGCCGCCGCGAACCCTTGTCCCGCGGGGGTAAAACACGGTTTCCCGTTACCTCCGTTGCTCAGCCTCTCCTGCGCGGTGACGGTCTCATAACCCCGGCACAGCTCTCCGTGCGGGGGCGCCGCGCCTGTGTGCGTGTGGTGTTTTTTTTTTTCCCGAGGTTGCCCAGCGCCGGGTTCCCCCCGTTATATAGCGGGACGGAGGATGCGCGGCGGGGGGCCGGCACCGGGACCCGGCCACCGCGCGGCCGCCGCGCCCCGCGCGCCTGCGCCCCGCCCCGCCCCGCGCCCCGCCCCGCCCGGTGGCACGCGCCATATGGCCGCCCACGTCAGGCGCGCGGCGCCCCCCCCCCCCCACGTGACGCCCCTTATTTGTATGCGGCCGCGCGCCCGCCCGCGGAGCCGCCACGCCCGCGCTGACCCGCGGGCCGCGCCATCTGTCACCGCGCCCGCCGCCGGCCCTGCCACCGCGCCGCTCCGCTCCGCTCCGCTCCGCGCTCGCCACCGCCGAGCCGCTGGCCCGCGGAGCCGCATTGTTCCCATTGTTCTGGGGTGCGGCCACCGGGGGTCCCCGCAGCCCCCCCTTGCATCTAACGGGCGCCTCCGACCCCCCGAGACTCCCTGTCCCAGTCCTCTTCGCCCTCTCGCCGCCACAGGCCCCCTCCTCTTTCCCCGGTTTTCGCCGGTGCTGGGGAAAACGGACGTCCCGGGGCTGTTGTGACACACGCACACACACACACACACACACACCTGCCGGTTCGCTTTTCCCGGGTTTTCGGTGGGAATACTGTCGGTTAACGGAAAGTTTGGAAGAAAGACGCCGGGTAGGGTGGCTTTAGAGCCTTTAAACGCCTCGGCGGAGTTTGCAAACGCCGCCAAACCTTAGGGATGCGCTTTAAGGAGAGAGATAGCCCCCTCGCATTATAGCTGTGCTACCGGCTCGCAGTATCCGGATATTTATTCAATAAAAATAAAATTATTTTCACCTCTTGAGGCTTTAAATGCGAAACAAATCATTCCACCCTGAGGAGATGGATTTGGAAGATAACTTTCCAGGTCGGGTTATTTCTAAAATGTTTCTCTCCTGCTGGTGACCTACATAGCCCGGGGCCGGCGGGGCAGCAGGAGGGGACTCCGGGGATGTTCGCCTTCCCGGTAATCAAATACAGAGGGCAGCCGGCTACGTTTTGTTATGTCAAAGCCGGCCAGTACTCCGTGGGAAGCGAGGGCCAGCAGCGCGGTGTGTGCCACCAGGTCCGGCGGGTGGGGCTGGAGCGGGGCACCCTCGGGTCACCGGCGGCTGCGGCCCTTCCCTGGGGCACAGAGGGGAGGGAAGCGCCGGCGCCGACCCATCGGTGGATAGTCCCTGCCCGTGGCGAGCCTTCTCTGGCCATAGAGGCGCCCCCGGGCCAGGGTCCGGGAGCATGCTCGTACCCTGGGCGGCTGGGCCGGGCCTCCTGCAGGGCCGGCAATCCCCGAGAGAGCGCGACCCCATTAACGGGAGCTGCTGGGGCAGCCCCGCTGCTGGAACGGACGCGTTTTGGAGGCAGCGAGGTTCGAGCAAGTTTGGAGAGCGCAGGAGAGAGATGGGTCTGGTCCGTCCCTGTCTCGGTTGCTGGAAAATGTCCCTTTGAAAGGGTCTGTCTGGGAATACACCTGGGAATGTGGGGCGCTGGGGAAACACTAGGCAAAAATATTGGGAGGAGGGCACCGGCACAAAACTGGATCTCGGGGAGCGGTGAGCACTTTGGGGTGCTCGTGTGCTTCTAAGTGTGATGAACACAGTCATCTTTCCTGGGAGCAAAATAAAATCAACACGTTGTCGATTGGCAGATAACTAGAGAGACAAACGAAGAAGCAGGCAGTCGGACAGAGGGGCTTAAGCCCGTCAAGCCCAGCTCGTTCCGTCCCAGTCGGTGATTGGCGAGGGTACCCTCGTGGCCGTGGAGGAGCCGGGCCGACAGGTACGAGGCGCTGCTCCGTGCCGCCCGTCGGGGCCAGGGACGAGCGCTGCGCCGGGGCTCCCTGCCGCTCCGCCTTCATCATTCCCGCTCTTCCCGCTGCTTCGGCGCTGCTTCTTCTCCCGGTCTCGCAGGCAGCCGGCTCTGCCTCCCCTAACTCGAGCCGTCCCCTGGCTCAACGGCTCCAGTTTCCCACCTTCCCTGTTTCTCCTCTTCCCCCAGCCGCTTGGTTTCATCGCTCCAAGCGTGCCTATTTTTTCTCCCTGACCTACAGACTCCTCCTTCTCCATCTGGCTTATAATTCGGCTTCTGTTTATTTTTCCTCCCGAATCCTTTGATTTTATTTTATCTCTCTATTTTTTTGAAGATTTTTTTTTCCTTTTGTCTTTTCCTTTTCCTTTTCCTTTCTTTTTCTTTTCTTTTTCTTTTTTTTTTTTTTTTTCTTTTTCTTTTTCTTTTTCTTTTTCTTTTCTTTTTCTTTTTTTTTCTTTTTCTTTTTCTTTTTCTTTTTCTTTTTCTTTTTCTTTATTTTCTTTCTTCTTTTTTTTTTTTTTTTATTTTCCTTCCCTTTTCTTTTTCTTTTTCCTTTCTGCCCTTCCTCCCTCCCTAGCTCGCTTCCCGCCCCCCTCCCCTCCTCCCGCGGCGCGGCACGCGAACCGCACGCGTCCCAACAAAGCTCCGTCCGGCCCGGCCGCCCCCCGCTCCCGCCTCAGCTGCTGCCTCCCGGCCGTGGCAGGAGGCGGTCCCGGGGCCGCCTGGGGCCCGCTGCGGCGGCGGCGACCGCGGCCCCTCCGCGGGTCGCCGCTGGGGCCGAGCCCTGTCCCAGCCGGGCGGGCAGGGGGGTTTGTTGCGGGGGAAGCAGCGCTGTGGAAACGCCTTACAGTTGTCCGGAGCGCGAAATCCGCTCCCGATGAAATCTCTCGGGTTTGCGGCATTATCTTAATTAAGATAATTGATTCATATTGCACCTGCGAGAGTGCGGGGGAAAGATGCCTCCCCAAATAGCTTGGAGCTATTGGAGAGAGGAAGCCGCGCTTATAATTGAGCGAGTGATTTACTGCCCGGGTAGCCCGCGCTGCTCGGGCTCTCTCCTTTCGCTGCCAGGTTTCCCGTTCTCTCCAGAGAGTCACGCACACAAAACACGAAGGTTATCCTGAATAAAAAAAGAGAAGGGAAAATGTCTCTCCCCGCTGTCCCTGTCCCCCTGTCCCACCCCACCGCATCGCACCGCGGGGCTGGAGCCGCCGCCGGCGAGGGGATCGGGCTCGGGAAGGGCCGGCTTGGGTTTGCCCGCGGTGTTCCCCCGCTCGCCCGTTTCCAAACGCTGCGGCGAGAGGAGTGGACGGAAGAAGAGGACAGCTCCATCGCCCAGATCACCCCGAGCTGTGGCCAGCCTGCTCCGGCTGCCGTGGCTCGGGAGTCACCGCGGGAGAACAGCTCTTTGAAGGGCCGCTCCGGTACCGGTTCGGTAGGGGGTGAGACCGCTTCGTAGCGTCTCTCTAGGATACAATGTACATCTGGGGTCCAAAACTGGTACGGCTGATTAAGGTGCTTTTTCTGCTCTTTTCCCCCTTAAACCTCAGTGTATTAATTTTATTGAGCCTTTCCCTGCTAGATAAATGCTGTTGTTATTTTAATTCTATAAATGTAAACTTCTATTTAGTTAATGGAAAATACATCACCACCAAGGTTTAATTATCAGCTTTTTAAATTACTCTTTTAGTCAAATGCACACAATTATGAAATCACAATAGATTTAAAATATAATTCAAATTGATTAAAAAAAAACAAATCAGAGAAGTACGTACCATTAAAGCAAATGTCTAAATTGTTTTGGTAGGCCAGCTACCTCCTGAGCTACAGTCTAAATAGCGTCAGCACTCTTTGCTATTGGTGTCAAACCACCTCTGTTATTAGGAAAAAGGATCCTTATCAGAAGGGATTTAGATGCTGTTGTAACTGCAAAACCTAATTATTTTTGATCCAGGCATTTACCCCCGGAGTCCCACCTTGTTTAAATAAAGTGTTTTCTTTCCCCTTGAACAAATGCATTTCCATTTGAATTAAATATTGATAATTTGACCTTTTAGTTCCTTTAACTAATCAAAAGAAAAAAAAAAAATCCAAATGTAGATCCTAGTGCCTTGCCCTAGTGGGTCTTTCCGCTTGAATAGACACTGAGATTAAATGAGTCAAACTTCCTCTTTCATTGCACTCTCTTTGCACTAATTGCTTATGCAAAAATGCAGATTTGTATTAATTAGTAACTCCACTGATTAGTTCGGTGGTATTTTCACGTAATAAATCATGCTGCAGACACGATTTTTGGCACATCCCCAGTAGTGGCTCAGGATGCAATAAGTTTTCCATATTAAATAAAATCTTAGCCTAAATCTACCTTTTCGTTGCAGGTACACTGTGTACCACCTGCTGTACGCACCTGCTACGGGAAATTACCTTCTGTCCCTGGCAAGCCTCTTTCCTTGGTAATGCACTCCTCTTCACAGGGTGTAGACTTTAAAATGGGACACATGAATCACAGAATCAAAGAAAGGGAGAAATATGATGTTATTTTTAAGCCTTTCAACTGAATAGTGCTCATTTTTAAGGGGATGAAAGATACATGTATCTATGTAAGATATATCAATGTAGAATTTTTTTCTTTTCTTTCCTATGCCTGGCCATATTATCTCCTTTTACAGCATCATTTGCTGTGTGCCCAGATTATCAAACCCAAGCCCATTTTTATTTTGTACATTTCTTCTCTTTCCTTGAGCTGCAGAGGCTGAATTTGTACAAACATCACACTTGTTAACTGGAGCTCACATCTCAGTTGGATGCAGAGGCCTCAGCAGCAACAAGACTCCACAGCATCTCTAATGGTATCTACACAGTACCAAACACATCCCCGCTTACTTGTATCATGAAACCTCTACAAAAATCTCTCTAGATCACACGCAGGCTGATGCACAGCCTCCAGCAGCTGAGATCTACATGTGAAAAACCTTTCCCAATTCTTTCTAAAATCATTCTAGATATTACCTTTCTCCTGATTTCCTCAGACTGAGTGGTCTATAGTTCACACTGTGTCCTCAAGCAAGGTAGCACAAGGCATTGATATGATATTTACCACAACAAATAATGTCAGTTGGTGTAGTGCTTGTTAAAAAGAATATGAGACTCCAAAGAAATATAAAAGATGATGACACTGGTGTCATTTCCTAACAGGTGATACTTCCAAGGGCAGATTGCCCAGTCTTTGTCTCTCTTCTGCTAAAACTCTCCCTCACATAAGCAGGACTGTTGCCACAAACACACTTGCAGGATCTGGCCTTTGGCCTCAGTCTAAGCAGTGCAATGGGGTGGAAGAGCATCAAACACAGGTGCCAGCAGATTATCCAAAGCTTTGCTGAGATTAAAATCTCGTCTCAATATGAGTTATTGCATATTCTCTAAATAGAAATCTCCTTAGTGGTGGCTTTAAAAGGTTTGCTTTTGTTTTCTTCTGAGAGAAAATAGCAGTTGAACCCCAGGATGTGCACATAAAAGCTTATGTGTTTGTCCCCTATGGCCATCCAATCGGAACATCTTTGCCAACATTTTGCACTTCCTAGCAAAGCTATTGCTTCTGTTAGTGCTCCTTTACAGAAGAAAGTTAAAGCCAAAACACTCTTAAAGGGTTATACACAAAAATGGTCCCGATTAATCTCAGAACATGGTTATTTGTTTAAGCAATATCCTGAGAACAAAACAAGAAAGGTTAAATCAATGATCCACAGGGATGGAAAAAGAGATTCAAATAATCATTAAATCTTATTACGTAATGCGGCTTTGTTTTTACCTCTTGGAGTGAGTTCACACCTGGATCTGTGCTTTAAGTGCTCCACAGTGAGCTGGGCACAATGAAGAATCATTTCCCATCACAGTACAGTGTAACTTCCACAGCTGAAACTCTTGCTAAGCACTTTAAGTGTGTATGAGGATATTCTTAGTTACGCACATCATCACATTTTAAGAGATTTCCTTCCTCTGCCATTCCTGTTACCGCTCCCTTTTTACCCCCATGACTGTCACTGTTAGCTCACAACATTGGGTCAAATAAGAGTGTGTATGTGACTGCTTTTTGGAGATGCTCCTGGGACATTAACTATCCCAGCTATGAGTGTGATTATCCCAAAACTACACTGACATGATGTGCTTCTTCTCTGTTTCTTGAGGAGGTATTCCTGCAGAGTGTGATTTTATTGCCCTCCATTGTCTGGGGGCAATCTTAAAATTCACCTGCAGGAGGTAGGCATATATCAAGGCCCTAGGGCTGAAACCAAGCACAACCTAGGCATAAATAAACTTTAACCATGTTCCAAGGACTTTCAAAGGCAAATGTCCATGAGGTTCAAAAATATATCCAAACCCCAAAATATTTTATTGTAAGTTCTTGTACAAAATTAACTTTCTGTGATCTTTCAGCTGGGAAGATGCAAGCCTTGTTGAGGTGCTCTGTGTCAGAGAACTGATGGCTGTGACTCTAAGTGACTGTGGGAGAGGTGTGGACAAGCTTGAAAAAAGCAGTAGATGAGGAATGGTCTCCACACTGTAGCCTGTCAGACACCCTTTGGAGAAAGGCTGGCTGTAGTGGAGTTCTGGCATGAGCAGACAGTGATGCAACAGTTAAGGATGTTCTGGCTGGAGTAATCTTGCAGAGAGACATCCTTAATGCTGAGCTTTAGCCCAAAGCTCTGGGTGGGACTATTTCTGAGGTGCTGGGACTGAAGTTGTGTGTCACAATGCACACTCACTTCTCTCATGTACCAGGTAGATCTTTCCTGTTAATTTGTGATGAGTCTTGCCCAGGAAAACATTTCTCTTTGCAAATTATCACCTGAGCCCAGAGAAAAGCATGTCCTAAAAACCTGTAGCTCTCTCATCTGGTTTTTTCCTTCTGTTAGAGTTTTTTCCTCAATGCTGAACGTTTGCTTGGTTTATGTGGATTCCCAAGGGAGGAGGCATGTTTGTAAATCACTGTTTTCTCTACAAGTGAGCTCCAGTTACATGCCACTATGAGAATATAAATATTTACCCATTTTGTCTCTCTTCACCCTTGCAAGTGGATAATAGCATCTGGCCCTTTGTTAGTAGTCTATTGTCAGTTTGCTAGAGCATCTTGTTGTTTATGTTCACTTGAACAAGAGCAAATAAATAACCCTGTTCTCCACTGCTTTGCAGAGTGGGGTCACTGTTGAAAGCGGGTGTTAAACCTCTCCTTCCAACAGGAGTGGAGAATTCTTACCTGGTCACTCTTCAGGTGGCTTGCAGATCTGTAGTCAACAATTTCACATGTGAAGCAGTGAAGAAGAAATCTATGATTTTTGTATTTCTGTATATTTATCCTCAGACTTCATGTTGTGGAATATACAGAACCTTTTTGACAACACAAAAAACACCTCAAAACTAATGACAAGACAATGAAGAATGAGATCTAGCATTTTTAAAACTTACTTTTTAAAAGCGTTGGTGGAAGCAGAAATATGTAGTATAACATTAAGATGTATTTTTCAAAGATGTATTTCAAGCTATCATATATAGTTCTTCTGTGTCCATGTTATCTCTAGGTAGACTGATGCTCTGTAAAACTATCAGTAAAGAGAATGACTGCATATTCTTTCCAAAATTAATTTAAAGGTTACAGTTGTCCAGGATTGAAAAGCAACTGTCAGCAGGTTGCTTGTTTTTATTTGATTTTCTTTTAAACTGGGGGGTCAAGGTTCACATCATCTCTACCTCTGATAGATTTGTACTTCTAAAATGATTTATTATTGAAAAGAGTTGGCAATTTCAGTTGGTGTCAGGCATTTACTCTATCTCAAGTAATTTATAGTCCATTTCTTCCATTATAGATCCACAAGTACTTATAAGTTTCTTGGGTCACCTTGATTTCAAATTTTCCGTTGAAAGTTTGGCACAGCTCATTCAGTAGGTGCTGTGAACAGACGTGTGGGAGCTGTGAACAGGAAGGAGCAGTAGTGAGGAGTCAGCCCGGCCAGTGGTTGGTAGCACTGCTGTATTCCCACCCTTGGATTAAGGACTGAGGAAATGAGCCCGAGTGTGACAGCGTAGGTGCACGTGGCACGTGAGGGCTCAATGAAAGCCATGTGATTTCTGCAGGGCAGTATGTCACCGTGTGCAGTTGGGGAAATGTAACAGCTTGATGCTGCTCAGGGTGGCAAGGCTCACTCCCTCTGCCTACTTTTCTATTTCTCCCTTTCCTTTGCTCTTGTTGGTGTTATCTGCTGCATCCTCTGATACAGATCTGGTGTCTGTGACATCCAGTTGAGAAAACTCTTTTGTCACTTAACTGGCTACATTGGCTCATAGAAGACCTGACAAACACCTTCACACATGCAGGATAAGAAGCAGAAGCACACAGCCAGGAGAGAATAAGGACAGGGAGAGTGGAGGAAAAGGAATAGAGGGAGACCCTCACTTTTTCTGCTGCAATGTGGTTCTGCATTGAGCCATCAGGACTCGTGGCACTGCATTGCTTTCTGCTCCTTGTTAAACTAGCTGGGATGGACTTGCTGAAAACATCATTACCAGGCTAGATGAACCTTTGATCTGGCCCAGTATGGGATCGCATTACGTTTACAGTATTTTGTCCTTTTCCTCATTATTAGCTTTGTAGGATTGGCAGAAGGGAAGTCCTGCCTATCCTAGTTTGGGTCTCTGAAAAAATTATCCCTGAGAGGTTTTCAGTGAAGCTGAAGTCTCCCTGGATGGCTTAAAGCCATGTCATCCTACCCATTGCATTGTCTATCTGCAACATGTTTCATTCTCACTCCAAGTTAACGCCAATGTGTCACCTGTGCTCATCACTCTGAGGAACAGACACACAATCCTGCTTAGATCTACATTTTCAGTTTGAAGAGATGGCAGCTTTCATTTATCTGGACAATAGAATTGTTTTAGTCAGCAACAAAACTAGCAAGAAAATAGCCAGCCAAATACTGATGTTCTCTAAGACCACGTTGGAGGGAATTCTGTAAAAGGATTCGCAGCAATATTTGGGAAGAAACAGACAAGAGTCCACATCAGACTCAGAGAAGGAGGCATTCAGTGTCCATCACTAGTGGCACAGGACTTCATGCATCAACCAATCAGAAGCTGGCTTCTAACAACCTTAAGGCTAACATTTATTTGATAAAAAGATTTAGTGTTTTCTATGAATTCTTTTTACAAAGAACTGAAATTGTTAAATAGACTTTATGCTAAAGGCAACTTAAGCAAGGCTTTGCTCTGTTTTGTTTCCAGTTAAGTGCAAGAGAACATATTTTCATTTATTTTCATTGAGATGCAAATTAGAGATAATATTATTTACCATTATGGTGAGGTAGTTTATAAGAGACTGAAACAAGCCTTTAGTGACATACAGACATTAGAATATTAAAGGGAGCAAAAAATAATTGATCAGATATTTTGCTTCCTACAGACAACAGAGAAGAAATGGAGCACCTGCACAAAGTTCATTTGTGTGTATTACTGCTGTGATGGAGAGATGGATGGTGATGGGGGCAGTGCTGTGCAGATGAGTGGGAGGAGTGGGGGAGGACGTGAAACAAGGTAACTTAGAGCCATTTCTGTGCTCATTTGCCTCCTGCATTCCCAATCAACTTCCAAAATAAATTAGAGAAGATGAAGAATGTCTCCAACTTACACCAGCTGCCAGTTGCCTTGCACAATTAAAATGTGCAGAGAGGTACTGCTGTGCTCCACGATCTGCAGGGGCCATGGAAGCTCACAGCATTGCTGCTGTATCCTCAACAGGCCCCTCTGCCTGTCATCCAGGACAATGCCATGCTCACACAGCAGCAGGATTCTGTCTGTGGGTGCTCCGTCCTGCTCTGGAATCGCAGTAATGTCTGAGCACAAATTTCTTTTTCTCCACCTCTGTCCTCAGTCCAGCTCAGCACACATATGGCAGAGAGGGGTTGCTGTAAAGTCAGCAATAAAGTGATGATAATGACAGCGACCCTCTTCTCCTTTGCAAAAATTGCCTGGTTTTTGAGGCAGAGAAGATGGGGATGTCCTTTTATTGTGTACTTAATAGAGCAAATATTTATTAGATGATGAAAATAAAAAGCTAACGCAAAAAAAAAAAAAAAGCCAACAACAACAAAAACAAAAAAAAAAACACCAAAAAAAAACCACACCCCAAAATCAACAAAAACCTCCCCATCTTTACATTTGCATTTATTTGAAAAAAAAAAAATCTTTCTCACATATTCTAGACATGAAGCAGTAATGCTCTGTGTGCTCCATTTATTTCCATAAGTCATTTCCTATATATGTATATATGTATGTACTGTAGGATTACAAAGCTTGGTACAAATTATACAATTCATATGCAAAAAAAATATTATCTGCCGCTAGATTGTGTCATTCTGTTTAATAAGTTGGCAGAAATAAGTATCTATATTGACATTTCGTCTTCTCAGCCCTGGATGAGGTTCGGCGCCACAGTCGGTCTTCCCTGCGGATCGCGCCCACCAGGAGATGGCACTGAAGAACTTGTCCTACGGACAGACCCGAGAAGGCAAAAACGCAGATTCACAAACCGGGGCTGTGTTTGTGAATACGAAATAATTCGAAAGGTATCTCTCCTCGGTAGTACTTGCTTTTAGGAAGGACTCAGGGCTTTGGTTTTTTTTTCATTTTGTTCTCAAACATGGTGAAGAAGAGGCTAAAAGGAAACCAACTTCAGTACCAAGTGAGTGCCATCTGGGTTTGCCTAGTGAAGCACATTGTAGTTTTCTCAAGTAAGTCCGACAACACTGATAAGCTTCAAAAACAAGATCTTATGAGCACAAAGGGGTTTTCCTCATATAATTATTATTTATAACACCTGTTTTCTATTTTGAATGGAACTATAATTGTAACTGAAAAAAGGCATTTTAGCAACTTCATGTGGAAACTTCTTTCAAACTTTAATAAAAAATGAAAAGGATTTTCTAGTGACATGAACATTTCCACCTTTTAAACACTTCTCTGGTATACACTAAATCTTTCTTTGGCTTCTTGAAGAATTGCAGTAAATTAATACTCTTGTCTTAAAATGCAGAATGATGCATTCAGATAGGATCCTATTATTGAATGACAGCTGAAGGGATGTAAATCTTTCAGATATAGCAGCAGAGACATGAGAAGAAATTAGCCATATATAATATTTTTGGGGAAAAGTCTAGTTACTTAAGAAAATGTAGAGATTACAAGATGGGAACTTGCTCACATTTCTTTCTCCCCAATAGCTATTAGTTCTCATGAAGATTGATGAAAATGTCTTCAACATGATCTAAATGGCACTTATGCCTCAGGGTTCACTTCACGTCTTTTGCTGCGTCCCTGATCAGGCTTTGTTTAGGGAGGTGTGATGGTATAGGACCATTAACCGTTACCAGTAAGTGCTAATGTTAATTACATTAAGCACAATCCTCCAGTTGGTCCATCTGTTACTCATTTTTTATGTGCTACCTATTATTGTTTGGGGTTTTCTCTGTGCTCCGGGAAGATATCTTCTAGTTTTCTTATTGGCTTTATTTAAAAAACGTTAATTTATGTATGCCTCGATAACACATTTCAAATTCAGCTTTCATTTTCTAGGGATTTTTTTATATATTGTTTTTGCTTGTGGTTTTAGTATTTAGTTATGGTGTTGCACCTGAATGTATAGCTTAGTAAACTACTTCAGCATCTTGTATTTCATATAGTGTGCATCTTGAAAATGATCAGTGTCATATTTTTAGATGAATTTGGGCTGTTTTCCTCACATTTCAACATCACAATTTGTTTCTTTGCTATCATTGTGTGCAAATTGCATAGGTTTTCGTTTTCCTCGCTGTATTTCCCTTTATTTTCCTGGTAATTCTAGACTGAAATTTGTATTTTCGGTATTATTCATCTGCTGCTTTACTTCTGGTCGCACTCAGCTGTGCCACTGGCTGAAGGCGCAGAGACAGGGACAGGCTGCTGATCTCTAACTCTTGGCCCGCAGCGCTTCGTGCACCACAGCTAATTACTGCAGAGTCATAGACCGACACAAAGCGGTCAGATTAGGATTTAGATAATTGCAGTGTGTTTAAACTGGGGCTCCTCGCTGGTGCAGCCGCCTCCCGGGAGCGATGCGGGGCCGGCGGGCGCGAAGCCGGGACAGGAGAGGGAGAGGGAGAGGGAGAGGGAGAGGGAGAGGGAGAGGGAGAGGAACGGGAGAGGAACGGGAGAGGAACGGGCGAGGAGCCGGGGCAGGAACGGGCCCCCAGCCGGGGCAGGAACGGGCGCGGAGCCGGGGCAGCAGCGGACGCTCAGCTCCCTCTCCCGGGCAGGGGGGACTCGCCGCCCCGGGGGAGCCTCCTCCGGGCCGGCCCCTCCGCCTTTGGGTCTCTCGGCCCTTCCCTGTCTGCCAGGTCACTGCCTGGCGGCTGGACAACGTTACAGAAAATCCGAATAACTGTGTTTGGGACGGGTTTAACCTGTAAATCTGAGCACGGAGAGAATGGGAAAGCTTAAGTTTGGACTTTTCCCTCCCACGTTCAGCAACTTTCTCGGAATTAAGCAGGAAACTGGCCCTGAGAATCAATTTATTAGTAACATTTGAAGTTTCATTGAACAAAAGGAGGGTTTGAGGTTAAGATTCAGTTTAGGATCTGGGAAAACAAGTTTTGCAGCAGCAGGATTTCTGCTGAATTTCCAAAGCCATGGGATTAATATAGCTCTGTGTTAATATCTTGTCAAACTTGGAGCAGCCAAACGTGTTTGGGCACCCATAGGCTGACAGTTATCACTCAGTTTAGGTTTTGGAAAATGTATTTTGGAGACATGTAAATTAAGGCTGCCTAGGTAAGGGGAAAATAGGTCTGGAAACATATAGTGGTCTCATTCAAACCACCTGAGCAACAGGGCAGTTCAGGACAAGTTCTGGAAAATCAGATATCAGCAGCCATTTCCGTGGTGATTTGAGATGCCCTCCCAAACAGTCACGTAGGAAAATAATTCAATACCTTTATTCTTAATTTCCACCTAAGTCTTGTAAGCCCTGTTATGGGCTTACACTTACAGATAGAATTAAGGGGACATGAAATACTGACAAGCACAATTCTCTCTCCAATCTGTAGGATACTCTGAGGCAACTTCAAGGCTGGGTTTGAATGTTGTATTTCTATTTTGCAGGACTTGTAGGCGATCTTGAGCTTTCTAGAAGTCCAAGAGTAAGTGTAGCACAAGGAGTTAGGACAGTAGAGTTCACAGATGGATCTCTTCTGCAATATTTGGCAAAGTTGCATGGGATCATTGGGGACTGGCCCGTGAATCTGGTGCCTTATTCTTAATTTTCAGATAGGAGTGGTGTTACTCTGCTTTTGTGAAGGCTTTAGGGGAATATGAGACAACTAGGACTGGAGGATCAGGCTTACGTGTTCTTGCAAGGTCTCTTCAGAGAGGAGAAAGTGTGGTACAAAATGAAGGTTTCACCTGAAATTTTGGATAGCTCTCTTGGAAGTTAGGGTCAATAAATACCAAGCTGAAGGTAGGAGAAGCTAATGTGATATTTTATATTTTGGAGTCACTTTAGCAACAGTTTATCTTATCTATTTAAGGACTCTAGATACAGAGTAGAGAGCAGCACTATGCATTTCAAAGTGCACACAGGGGTAGTACTGACAGATGTGATAAACTTCAAAGTAGCCATGAGATTCTGGGGTTTGATAAGGGCTAGTGTTAAAGTTTGAAATTCTGCAGAAGCAAGTTAAGATTTGCAGGTTAGTTCAGACTATTAGATGACGCCTGTTAGCTTGGAATCTGTAATGATGGATTTAAAGAGTTGAATTTTTTGGGCAGCAGGTGGTGCCTGGTCTCCACGATCCCGCAGTCGCCGCGAGGCGTTGGGCGGCTCGCTGTGACCCCGCGCTCCGGGCGCGGCTGCACGCTGCCCGCTTCTCACCGCGGGCTCTCCAGGTGCTTGTCCTTGTGCAAATCACCAAGAAAACTGGCATTTGTTGGAGGAGGGAAGGTGAATGTGGTTGCATTTGAAGCAAATCACGATGATTATAATAAGGAGTATCAGAAGTCAAATGAGAGAGAACTCTCCCCCTGCCTCACGCAGCCACGACGCTGCAGACACATCCACGCCTGAACCCGTCTCTGAAAAACAGGACGGGGAATCCACATCCAGAAAGCACACTCACACACAAAGGTGGTGATTTCCAGGCTCCTGTGGACATCCAGAGGGTGGACACCCCAAGAAAAGTGCTGAGTACAGTGGTTTCCAGCTCATCTTGCTTGGCCACAGCATTTTGAGATGGGAGTTTGCCCTCAATGCTCTCCTGTCCGTTGCCACGAGCTACGATAATGTTTCCAGACTTGCACAAGTGACTTGGGAGATTATGTCCCGTTTCAGAAGGTGACAAAATTAATCAGAAGGACAGGGATGTCCTCCTGTGGCAGCCAGAGCAATCCCCAGCCCAGCACTGGCTGGGAAGCCGTGGTAACATGATGCTCTGCCTTCTCCCACTCTGCCAAGTAAGAGATGCTCAGCAGGGGAGTGTGCAGTACTGGCACTGGCATGAACAGCAGTGTGAAGCTGCAGCCAGGCAAGACAAATTAGGAAATGAAAATCATGAAACAATAGACAATGCTTTGCTGTCAAAATGTGCCATGGAAAGAGATGGACTGTGAGAGTTTCTTTGTTTTAGCATGTCTCTTCATTCCTGCTGAAGATTTTAATTTAGGATCAGAAAAACAAGCTCAAAGGAGTAGAAGGATACTTCTTTGGTTTGTTTGGGAAGTCTGTAAAGGCACCTTAGACAAATGCTAGCAGTAAGGGACTGAGAATCTAACAATGCTTGGAAACAAAAAAAGGCATCAGTCATATTTTTGCTTACTATACCCTGAAAAATAAAAGCAGTGGTGTCACCGATATGCAGCCCCTGACAGTTGTTGACACGGCAGAGGCAGGTACCTCTCCTCTGGAGCCACTGGCCGTGCTCCAGCTCCTGTGATCCAGAGCCCTGAGGGAACACCCCGGCATGTCAGCGTGTGGCCAGAGGATGTGACGCCCGACTAGCAGGTGCATTTGAGTTCTCTCATACAGAGAAGGGAGTCACATTTACAAGCTGTATCTCTGACACATCCATAATAACATAGTGCTCTCAGAAAAGAGATTTTCTCTGAAGTAGCCTCCATTGGCAGTTGCCATGTGCTGCGTCTGTCCCTGTAACACAAAGCAGATTCCCCCCCGTGCTGAAGGCAGTGACTCCTGCACCCCTTGCAGCATATGAGAACAGCTGAGTACTTGGGGGTTTGCTTGTGCGTGTATAGTTAACAAACACAAACCCATTTAAATTGTTGAGAAGTTTTAAATCTAAATTTCTATTTAAATTATCCCCTTGTTAATTAGAAATATATTTTATTTTCTGAAAATACTGATATTACCTTGGCAGAACATAATGGATCTGGGCTCTTGGAAAAAGCCTTACAGGTTTCTTTGACACTGACAATTTTCAAAATTAATTTTGAAAAATTTTCAAAATTAAACTGTTTTCATTTAAATGCCAACAAGCTGGTTAAAAATATTTGCCCCTGCAATTCCTGTAGAAATTGGGTATTTTCCCGATATGTGGTGTTTTCAGTGCTGACACTTGGTGGTGCTGCAGCTAACAGGTTCATATTTTTCTGCTGCTGTTTCTCTGCTGTGACTTGTTTACTCCTCTCCTCCATTTGCCGATATGCTTGGGCCGTCGTCGAGGTCCCAGAGAAAAAACTTTATTCACATTCCTGAGGAACTACGAACCATTTTCCAGCAGTTCTTAAGTTAATAATAAGAACTGGAATAACAGCATCACAACTGTATTTATGGAGCAGTTTCCTTTCAAAATGCATAAGCATCATTCAAGTGAAGGAGTGCAAACACAGCCAAGGTCCTGTAATTATAAGCATCAGCACAGAAGGGAAGCTCCAAAAATGACCTCGAGAGATCATGGAGTCCATCCTCTTCATGAAGGAGTGAGGATAGCTGGACATCTGCCCAACTTCCTATGGTATACCAGTGTAGGCTTTATGGGAAAACCTCAAATGCTTTGGTGTGTTTCCCATGCACGTCGCCCACGTGGGATCCTCGCCTGAGTAAGGGCAGAGGCGAGGCACGTGGCATTTGGGTGCTTCAGCCTGAGAGGCCAGAAATAGTTGTGTATGCCAGTGCAACTGAGATTTTGGCTTGTTCCAGCATTTCTGTGGGGTTCACCTGTAAGCCTGTGGGTGCCAGAGGAGCTGCAGGACACAATAGGAGCTGCACTCCATTGCTTTACTCTGAGACTCTCCAGGTTTTTCTCCTGACACTCCAGAAGCTTGGCATGCCCACTGCCCTTCCCCCCCCCCAGGAGTCCTCACAGGTGTTCATGGCATTAAGGAGGACACTGCAGGTGATCCTGGCATGATCCCAGCAAGGCTTTTCTTTTGGGAAGGAGGTGCATTCCTGCATGGCTGTGATGAAAAGCTGTCTCTGCTCCCACTGCCACAGGCTCAGCTCACCACCTTTGCACAGCTCCAGACTCTGTTTCAAGCAGGAAATAACCCGTAGGGACAAATGACCTTAATTATTAGGACAAAGATTACTTGTTTAAGTGCAGAATCTTAGTATTAATACAAGAAATAATCAAGTAATTAAATTGAATTGTTCTTTCCTCCCTGAAGATTTCCCTCTCAATCGAATTTATTATTTCGTTGGTTAATCATTAAAGACCCAAAGCAATGGTGGTCCACACATGATAAGCATGACCTAGAGCCTGACTGCTATTACAGGCTTCCTGGGAAGTGCTCAGGTTTCAGGCTCCAAAAAACCAATTCTGTAGCTGACAAACTGCAGTGAACACACATGTGTGGAAGAAATAAGGTTCAGGAACACAATGAATGTGCTCCTGCTGAAACAACAGAGACACTAAGCTGATGTGGAAAAATTGTCTGTCTAGGCAGGAAAATACGTTCTTACTTGGTGGTTCTGTGTGATGAAAGCCTCAAAACATATGGGATCAGTTTTGGACACATTTTAATGTTTTTTAACATGCGAGCTTCATACATCATTGGTCTTGATAGTAAAAGTGAGCTGCTTGACACAATCTGCTGCTTCACAAAGGCTCATTTTACGTGCTGACTTTGGATTTGGGGCAGAAAGAGGGAATTATGTGCCAAAAGGAAAAAAAAAAAAGAGATGCCATTGTCAAATTATGAATAGGAGTAATCGGAACATATACCATACACCACCATATACTATATACCACCATATACCATATACCACCATATACCATATACTCAAGCTCTCAAAAAAAAAAAAAAAAAAAAAAAAAAAAAAAAAAAAAAAAAAAAGAAAAAAATAGTCTGGAAATTCCCTTCATAATTTGAACAGAATTTTAGTTTTTTTTTTTTCCCAGAAGAAAAATATGTTTGTACCTTTATTTGTTTTCTTGGTTTATTTTTATTGTAGCTGTTATTCCCTATTTCTCTTAATATTTGAAGACGGGATATGTTTACTAAGAGAAAAAAATTTGTTTAATCTTCACTTGGGGAATAAAGTTTGTTTTCCTTTGCACTATGTTGTCTGTCCTTTTTACCTAACAATTATATTACATCTGATTTTTCCTGGAAAATATAAAGAAATCCTCACTCTTCTGGGGATGGAGAGAGTAAAATGTAGTCTGTCTGACATATTGAAATGGTTTTGCTGAATTCTTCTTCAGAACTGTGCCCCATTTTATTTTAAATCTGCTTTAAAAACAACATCAAATATTGCCTGAGCTCTTATTTCAGTCCACAATGTACCTAGTAAATTGTAGGTCATTAATTTACAGATGCATATTTACAGATGCACTTGTATATCCTGTTACTCCTGCTGAAACTCCCTTACCATACCATGGGAAAACTCTAGGAGCATTTGACCACTATTCTCTAAGAATACATTTTTAGAATTAATTCCAATACTTTTCTCAGGAAGAAGTGTTTGGGTTTTTTTTTCTTAATTTGCTTTCTACTTTTATTCACAGAGAGCTATATACCTGTTAGGCACAGGTACATATTTCTTTCTTCTTTCAGGGTTGCCTTATTTAGCCTTCCTAGTGGGTGTGATATAGACATTCCCTGTTCTTGGAGTGGTTTTTCTCTCACAGAGTTGGATGCAAGCTGGACCTTGCAAAGGAAATAAAAGCCACAAATATCACGAAGAAAAGCAAGCAATAGTTATTTGTACACCATGTACCCTGTGCATACCTTTCTTATCCCAAATCAAGCAACTCAGCGGACAACAAAAGCGGATGTTGCCAGGATCTTGCTCAGCAAGAGCCCTGAGATGGCCAAGATTCTTCTGCATTTTCCTGGTGCTGTTACTCTCTGTCTTGGCTGGGGATGCTCTGACAGCTAGCACCTCCACCTGGGTTTAGGTGCAGGCAGATTGTGTATTTACATTGTTTTGTACACACTGCTACTCATATCACTGAATTAATTATTAAAAATACTGGGGAAGAAAGTAATCTTTGGGAAAGATTGCATGCTTTTAGATTTGAGAAGGTGAAAAACATATTAAAATATATCTTTATTGGAGAATAAAGATTTGACATAGCAAAACCTAAATGATTCAACCCATTTTGAATGAGACCTGTATATCAAAAGGTATGATTCATTGTGAATGAAGAAAAACTTGCCTTAAACCACCACTTAGTAGTTACTGAATATAAAATGTATGCATTCAGATTTAAATAAAGATGACCAAGAAAGAGTCTGAGAAGGACCTCAGCATGAACTTCATGGTAATATTCTATATAAAAATAATTTTATTATTATTATTATGGTGCAAGCCTTTCTTCAGAATTAAAATAATACTGGGTGTTAGCACCCAGCTAACTCACAAGCAGAAACTGACAGTGAAGAACTAAATCTTCTTCCATGTCAGATGTTCTAATATATAGACTGTATTGAGGAGACAGTGGGAATTGGATAATCCCATTCTGAGCCAAAATGAACATTCCCTGAGGAAGCTTTGTTGGCTGGCAGATAATGGATACAGTGGCATGATCCTTCCAGGAAGCACAGCTATATCCAAATCCTCTTTTCTACACTTTTTGCATACCTGGGTACTGTGACCCAAAAACATCTCTCTAGGTTGTGATCCCCCTGCCAAAGTACAACATTTAAGATTCCACTTCATTCCAAGCTTTCCATGAAAGATGTAAGAAAATGCTGTAGAGGTCCTGTGCCTGGATGGGTGAGATACCCTCAGCTGTTGGAGCAACTCTGGCAGCTGCTGACTGACAGACCCTCACTGTGATTAGGTCTAGTCTCTTACTCCTGCAAAATGAATACCTGTGGGATATAAGGTCTTTTTTCATGTTACTGGTTGTTACTGGGGTTTTTTTCCTTAAAGGTAATTTCTGACCTAGCTCCACAGCTCATACTGTGGTTAACAACCTCAGCACATATCGATGGCTGAACTGATTTGAATAAACTACTCCATATAAATAGGAGAAATGTGGTGTTAAAATATCTTGCTCCTCAAGACTTCACTCTTATTGCTTCATACAGAATACCATGCTCCTAACCAGAGCTGGAAGTAAAGCAATTGACTAAAGTACATATGGCTCAGATTACAGTGTTTGCCTCCTCCACACCGTGCCAAGGCAGATGGGAATCTACAGAGGATTACTCTATTAACTGCAGGACCATTATTTTCCCATTTTACCTTTAAAAAAAACCCTTCTTTTGTCTTATCTGTGTACCTATAACCTGACTTCCTGAGGTAGGTGATATTACAGCTTCAGTGAGTGGAGCCCATGAGACACAGAGCACAATCTGAGTGCTGCTGATGAACTGCCAGAAGTTTTTGACAGAAAACTTTCCTTTGAAAGCTGTTTTGATTATTTTTGCTTTATAAATACATATAAATGCTAGATCTCATTTGCAGGCTGCTAAAGTGCACAGAGGGATCGTGGCCAGATGCTTTCTTTGTGCTTTGTGCTCTGGCTGAACCTTGTAAACAAGCTACAACCCTCAAAGCAAATTTCGGGTTACACATCCTGCAGGAGGCGTATGCCTGCTCTGCTTTAAAACCATACACTGTGAGAGTAGATGCTACCTTTGGCTTTCCTCCTCTAAACATTTAGTTTATTATACCTTGAAAATAAAAGTTGCAGTCTTTTATCTGTGCTGTGCTTGAAGCATGTAATATTTCCCCCAGCAAAATGAGGTAACAGTGAACCCTGACTGAGGGAACAGCATATAAGAAGAAAATACAATTTGATCCATTTGTCCTTATTATGTACTTATGGCAGTGAATTACAGCTGCCAGTGGGATGTGCTCAAGAGCAGCTGAAGCTGCCTTATACCCTGTGAAAGGCCAAAGGGCATAGGGGCACCCAGGTTCTTTCATGTAGAGCATAACTTGGGTCTCAAAAGTGTTTTGTGCATCACCTTGGTGGTCACCTTCCAGGTGACATCTGGTGGGCCAACACCTGGGCCATCGTGGGGAACTGTGACTGGTACTTCTCTCCTCCCCACAGTTGTCCCATTCTCTCCCAGAAAACACATCTGGGGCCTGGTTTAGTTCCATGCTCCAGGAGCTAGGCTGGCAAAGCTGCCAAGTCCCTTGAGCCAGCAGCAGGCTGCCAGGCACCAGTGCATGGCAATGCCTTCCTCAGGCTGAATGGAAGGAAGAGGTGGTGTGTGGGGAACACCCAGTGCTGCTGGAGCAGGGGGCTGTGGCAGCATGTACACCCTGCTTCATGAAGCCTGACCATCAGGAGGCTGCTCTCAGGAACTCTCACCAGAGCAAATCAGCAGCCCTCACTTGTGCTGCTCCCCTTTGCGTGCAGTGTCTGTGGTGTTGGATGAATCCCAGCTCTGGAACTTATATGATGTGTGCCTGACCTCACCTCCTCTGGCTGTTCACCTGTGATTTTCCAGTCTGCCTTTCCTCAAGCTGCTGTGCAAAACAGAAGTTGTAACCCCTGACTCTGGGTTTGCGTCCTCCAGAAATACACATCTCACCACACATCACCTGGGCTGCTGTTGCTGCTGCCCATCCTGGCCCTTCTAGGGAGGTTCTGCTTGTCCAGTCTCTGCTTCTGCTTGGTATTCTTAGCCAGAGAGACCTTCTGGAAAAGGGCAGTTTCCTATGGATGTACTTGTGTGTATTTGTGTCTGCTGAGCTGCAAGTTCAGTTTAAAACAGTTTTTTTGTGAACCAGGCATTCAGACCATCCCTCTCCAGAGTGGCCTCCTGAGTTTCTAGCAATAGGTAGACTTTTACATAACATCTCTTGTTGAGGTCATTAATAGGCCTCTCCCCTTTCCTGTGAAATGCAGGAATCTAATTTTATGTCTTCTAAATGTGGCAGAAATAAGTCAGAGGCTCAAGAGCAGCTCGGGAAGGAGGGGAAAAAGGTGATGGTGAGCACAGATCCTGGTTTCCTTAGGAAAACAGCCCAGGATAAAGGTATATATAGAAAGAGGCTTGCACTTTTATCTGCTTTATGATAAAGCAGTGCCATGGAAAGTAGCTGGGTACAGGGAAAGTGGCTTTTCAGGACGTTAAGTTTCCTGCAGTGTCCAAGTGGGGACAATGTGTTTTTTAGCTGGGTAAAAGAGCTGTTTCAAAAGGCTTTTCCTCCCCTCCAAAGCCTCACAGCCCCTCCTGTGTTTCTGAGATTGCATCTGGAAGGAAACAAAAGATGCAAACACCAGACCCAGCGTCCTAACTGAAAAAGATATTTTTTCAGTCAAGCAGATGGTGAATAGAAACCTGCCATAGCAACCAGCTTACGCAACCCCTCCAGCCCGTGTGTGCCTGGTAAATCCAAACTGCCAGATAGAACAGCGAGATAGAGCTGGGCACAACAGCCCCTGCTATTAAAACACTGACCCCAGGAGCACACAGAAATTTATAATGAACTTGTGAAGGAGACATAAAAGTGCAAACACAGTGATGTCATCTGGGGGCTGTTCCAAGACACTACAGTAATGGCTTCTGTTCATTTGTAGAGCCCCCCAAACCCTATGAATCACCACCAGTGATATGAACAAGCCCTCTGTGGGAGCACAAGTCAGCCAGAGGTAACAGTGGGCGCTGCTGGAAGCTGCACAGGCTGCGGCTCGGCTGGAGGCACGGGAAGAGACAGCAAGGCAGCCACCACCGGCTCTGCTGCTGGTACAGAGAAAAGCTGTAGAAGGAAAGGTGAGGAGGCAAAGCTGTGGGTAAAGAGGAAGATGATGAGGTTGCAGAAAGTATGAGGCAAATAACCACTGGGAAGACGGGATTGCCACAGCCAGGTGTCACAGCGCTGTGCAGGGAGCAAGCCACAAAAGCACTTTTGGACACGCTGGTCCCAGGTGGACATCAGATGGCACTGAAACCCAAGCACAATGGCTTTGGCTTGTCCTGACTCCTTCCAGCAGGATGGCCAGGAGATATGTGAGGACGAGGGCAGCTGAAGGAGAAGAGGCAGCCCAGATATTGATCCATCTCCTATGTTATGACATGTTAGAAATTAATTATGTGGATTAATTGTTTACCACAAGGACCTGAGTCATAAGACAGGATTTAATATTGGATGGCAGACATCTTCAGCTGGGATCTTCGGTGTATTACATTTGCCACCCTTTATTTATTCAGGCCTCACCTAAAAATTGTGGGTATTTCAGAGGAAAACTGCTGTTCAAAGCAGACTGGTTTAGCTCATCTGGATCTGTTATTATGTGCAGAAAATATATATAAAGTTTGAATTTTTCTGAGGTGTTAGAGGGTATTTTCTATTGATGGGATAACAGGATCCAGTGTGGCAAAGACTGGCATTTGAGTTTTAGATACTCTAAACAAACCTATTGATTTTACTGCTAGTTTTCTAACTCTCACTTCTTTTTTTCCCTAGATTTAAAAACTTTTATTTAAAACAGTCACTTGGGCCTCTCACATGGGTTGCATATACTGACAGCAACTCTCCCGTGTCCACATCTTTCCTTATAGAATTGTATTTTTGATTGACTTTCATACAGCAGAAGCTCCCAGAGGAGCTCGTTGAACCATATGGGTCCTATCTTTTGACATAACAATTATTGCCTGATAATAGCACAATAGCAATAGCAGCATGTTTGGGAATCAACAGTGAAATACTAATGAATGTTAATGCATTGTTTTAATTTACTGCATTTGTTTTGTTGATGTACTTATTAACCTTCAGGTCTGTGGTTAATAAGGCGTTCTATTTTAAGGTATTATTATCTGCGGGAAGAAGAGAAAAAAAACGCTGATGAAGTTAGACCATTTGTTCTTTATTTCATTCACACTTTGGTAATTGACAGCAGATTTACCCACTGACCCATAGACTGAAGGGATATCAATACCATTTTAATAACACAGGGAGAGAGGGACAGTTTTAAAAAGAGACAGCATAGCTCATCTTAGCAGTGCAAAGGGCATTCTGGCCAGGAATGCCACACTACACGAGGCAGCCCAAGGACTCTCTGGTCACACGAGCCCTGCACTGAGCCCAGTGCACGCCCAGCAAAGCCAGCGGCCACGATGGCCCAACTGCAGGACAAAACCAGCAAAACCAGCAGTGAGGGGGACACAAGGCTGTTCTGTAGTGCACAACCATTGCCCATGGGGAAAGGTCTCTTCCTCCCTGCTTTAAATTACTCCCTCTCAATTCTTCTGCCATTTCATTGTCATTCTTTCTGGCTGCTATGGTCACACTGGTGTACATTTGCCCTGTTCATATGCACTCAGCTTGGTTCATTTAACTGGCATAGGATTTGGGAGTTCTCAAGAGAGGACAAAGGGATTTCACTGGGAAAAGAAATAGCCTTAAGGTTCCTTACTTTCATCCCCCTTTCCAGAAATCTTTTCCACTCTGGATGAGACTTATGGAAGTACACAAGTGATACATTAAAGAATATAACTTTCACCGACAAGTATCAAGATTCACACTTCTAAAACATTCTGGCCTATTTGAAAGTTTCCCTCTTAATGACTTTTATTGCCATGGCAAGGAAAGCAGCATCCTCATCTACATTAGCAAGGAAAATGCCCTGAAAAACTGGAAAGATGGAGCCTGGAAGTAATTTTTCAAGCACAAACTGTGTGTGTCTGTCAGAGGCCTTGCTCCAGCTTAACAACCTTGCTCAGCCTCATCTGTGACCCCACACCCCCTGCCTGGGCCCTATTTAAGCACAGCCAGAGATCATTGTTCTTTCCTTAGGTGATGCTGTAGAATGCTGCTCTCAGCCTTGATGGTTTTCTGCCTTTGCTCTGTCCACAACCCTACCCAGGAGGAAAGTTAAACCTCTCCAATGTTTTGGAAAGAAATGGTAAGGTAGAGAAGAGCTTCATAATTTGGTTTTCTAAGTAAATCCCCTTTCTTTATGGGTACAAAGTTTGCACTTTAGGTCTTGAATTGTATACTTATGCTTTGTTATTTGAAACGGCTAAAGCACACATGGCTTGCATTAGAATTTGGATGTCTAATGCACTTGAATTAATTTGGAGACCTCTCTTTGAAGCTTTTGCTGTAATTCCATCAACAAAATGCATTTGCTGTTTGAGTTTCATATGTAAGTAGACTCAGTGGTTCCCAGGAGAAAGTTATGGTTTTTTTTTTTCCATTAATATTTCTTATAAATATTTTCATTTCAAAGAAAGGAAAAGTTCCTTGCATGTAGGGTGAAGGGCCTGGATTTTATATCACTGTTTATAGAAGTATATAGGCATATGAAGCAGAACCTGCCATTTCCTGCAGTTCTTATAGTAGGGCAGCTGAAGGAAAGGGGAGAAAACAAACAACAAAGGTAGGAAGGGCATTCAGTTCATTTAATTGCTAAGCTGTTCTAGATACTAAATGTTCTCTTTTCTGAAATGGGAAAACCATATTCCTGTTAAATCAGGTAACCCTGACAGAAGATATTTCCCTTTACCTTGTGTCTGTATTTGGGTGTTTCTCTTTAAGAACCATGACTGTACACCCCTACTCAAGCATCTCTCTGGGCAGAATCTGTGTCCTTGTCTCAAGCTTAGAAACTCCTCCTCAAAGGCTGTGCTTGAACAATAGCCTCAGATTTTACACTGAGACTGCAAAGTTTTGGGACAGGCACACACATTCAGTATTCATCTGTGGGCTAAATAATGTGCCTTGGGAATACTGGAGCCCACCAGTCTGTTAGTGACTGTATGCATACTGAGATTTTTATTTCTGTTCACAAATGCCAGCAAGAGAATGAACATGGTGGAACAGAACCCCTGTACTCATTACACTGGACTCTTCTTTTGTATTATCCCTTCTCATTCCTATTTCCTCTGAGGCAGTTGTTTATTATATACCCTGCTGGTGCAATTAATGATAAAAACAAGTTCTACTTGTGCTGACTAATGCAGAAACCCCACAACTTTCCAGCAGCCACAGTGGGAAGGAAAGGTATCTGTGTGCTTTGTCTCTTGGAACAGGGATAGCTGCAGCCTAAAAGTGTTGGCATTTGGTCTGTGCTCAGGAAGTCCACCTTAATCCACACAGGTTTGCATGAAAAGCAGTTATACTGTCAAGTTACCATTCTTATTACAAATACTATAACCCTTCAAAAAACTTTAGACATAATATAACTTTAAACAGATAGAGTTTAGTACAGAACACAACTATAAAATATTTAATCAGCTATTTTCCCCATAAAGTACTCTAAAAGGAAATGCACAAATATTTCCTTTGAAGTTTTTTTTCTTTTAAGCCTTTTAGGTATGTGCATTATGCAACTACAGCCTCACTCTCTTCAGAGGTATGCACACAGTATGTTGCTTTTTCTTGAAAATCTTTGATTCCTTGGAAATTGTATTGATCCATGGAAGAGAAACATCTACAATTCAGTAGGGTTTTCTTGTAATTTGTTACTCATTTCCACCTAGATTCCAATGCCTGTCCCCAGCACAGGCTGGCACAGCATCCTTTCATCACTGTTCAAAGTATCCTCCAGGTTTTTGAAGATCTGACCTGCATCAAACAATTGCAGTGCAGTGGTATTACTGGTTTGCCCTACAGTGTGCCAGGTTGACTAGGGAAATATATTAAGGGTGCTTAGAAAATAGACAAATGTATCAGTAGACCTCAGATAACACTGGAAATGTAGCCTCATGTCTATTTGCCTTGCTCTTAATTTTTCCTGTTGTTAGGACTGGGATGTAAAGGTTCCTTAACTGTGCTCTTTTGTGCACAGAATTGTTAGCTTTCTGCTTAAAAGTTTGACAAAGAAACGTTAGTCCAAATCCTTGGATAACTTTGAATAAGATAGTTGATGTGTGGATTCCAGGTTCATCACACTGCAAGGGAAAGGCATCTTAGTGGACACCAAACCTTATGTTTTCTGTGTTTTCTTTGAAGTCTGGAAGGAAGTGAGTGGTCCTGATGTTTGAGACAGAAGTCTGCTGTTTAGCAGCTCCTCTGTGTGTTTATGCTCTCAGTAGTTTGACTCTTCCCACTTCTTCTTCCTGTGAGAAATTGTGTAGGAAAGGATTGGTCACTTGCTTGGTTCTGCTGTGTGACTGTGCACAAGCTGCTCAACTCTGACTTTGCTCACTGGGAGGAAACACCTGAGCACAGCTCTAAGCACAAGACAGCTGAGGTTGTTAAAAGCCAACAAAAAGGTTTCAAGCTTCACTAGCTGAAGTGGAGTCATGCAGATTTCTTCCAAGGTAACCAGGTGTTACAAAACACAAACCAGTATAACCAGTGATGTTTTGTAGAACTGGAGTCATTAGAGGGAAAGAAATCTAGTCAAAAAAACATCAAGAGTGTTATTATCAAACAGATTGATAAGGTTCTTGTCCATTAGAAAGGGATGTGACAGTATGCAGCAGTATTTTGTCATTCACATCTCAAAAAAGCAACACCCATTCTTGCAGTCCTGTGACAACTCTCCATCATTGCTATATATTAGGAACAGAAGGCACACTTTTCACAGCTTTCTCTGGAACAGGCAAATAAAACTGGGTGTATTTATAGTCTCTTGAAGAATACAAGCACTGATATTTAAAGTGCAGTTGGTGATTCATGGAAAACTGATAAACATTAATTTCAAAACAATGGTATGGAATGCTCTCATCGTGCTGCCTTTAGCTGCCTTTTCTTCTATCTTGCCTCTTAGTCACACATCCTGAAACACCCTGAGATCTTCCCTATGGCAGGATCTATTTGTGTCATGTGTATCAGTATTCTTTTTAGGTTATTTGTGTTCTTAACATTGTCCTTAATATGCCTGTGAAATAATAATTCTGTCTCTAGAATATGAATTTGTGAACCTCTCCTCAGACATGCCAGCAGGCTAGCACTATCACAAAAAATTGTTACTAGCCTGACACCTGCTTTTGCAGTTTTACAGAGTTATAGGCATTTTAGACAACAAAATTACTTTTAACTGGTCTTTTTGTAATGCAGCTCAGGGATTTTTTTACTTTTTTACTGCCTGTGCCTTGTCTGTCTTGAATGAACATAAGCTGCCAGAATGGACAAACCAGATTCTTTTTTAAGCATTTAGTACTGTGAAAAAGATGTTTGTATTCACTTGAACTCATTTCCTGAAACATTATATAACCTTTTTGTTTAGCAAAGATAAGAGGCAAAACACAGTTGGTACTAATCTCTCCTCTAAATTAAAACAATGAGGACTTCGGGTCTACAGTAGAAAAGGGGGAAGTTAGAAACTGTAATTCTTCAATTCAACCATCCTTTGAGTTGCCAAAGAGCTGTCACTAGTGTACTCTTCTGAGTAAGTGATTATAGGTAGGGAAACAGGGATTTAGAAAAGGGTCTGGGAGGACTTTCTTTTGTTGCTCTTTCAAAAAACAAAAAGAATTGGTGAGGATGTGATGATTTGATTCATATGGGATTAGAAACTACCTTTGTGTGCAACCTGCCCAGGAACCTGAGTCCCTGGCTGGTGGATGAAAGCATCCGTGAGGGAGCACATGCAGACTGAGGCAATGTGCTTTCGGGTGCCTTTTTGCAGTGTGCTTTCCCTGGTGAGAGGGACAGTGTCCTTTCTGAATCTAGAATCATTCTTTTTGACTCTGGATTTTCTGTGTGAGTGCTCTCACTGCTGAACAAGTAGCTGCAAAAAGCCTTCCCTGTCCTCTCTTCTGTAGTTAAGGCATGAAGTTTCTTTTGTGCCAAACCTGTTTCTGGCTCTCTCAGACTCATAACACAATGCCTGCAAATAAAAGGTATGCTACGGCCTAGGATGATTTTTATTCACTGGATGCTGCTAAAGCTTCTCTTGAGTCAGTCTCAAGAAATTATTTTCTCAAAACAATTTTCATCTGTTTTCTGATCAAAACAGGTTCTATGTAGCTAGTATAATAGTATCTGGACTGAATATGCTGAGATGTGATTGATATGGCTCTACCAATTAAGGATGTGGCTTTTCACCTCCAGCTATATCAAGGTAGAGTAACTTTCTGATAAAACATTTCCCTGAGAAGCATACTCAGAAATGCTAATTAAATTGGTAACAGAAAACTGAGAGGATTTTTTGGCCTTGGAGCTGATTTGGCCTGCACGATGCCGGTTCGAGATAGCTGCACTAGAGTCCTAGGCTGTGCTCTACTGCATTGGAGTAGCCTGGATGATGGCTCCTTCTCCAGTGCAAAGCTGGAATTGGCAAGGTGAGGAGGGAAGTCCTTTATTGAATATAAAACCTGTGGCTTTCTTTCCATTAGGTGTTAAGATCCCAGTGACCAGGAGCTGATGGATCATCTGTCTGCTGAAGCATGAGATTGGTTCGCACCACTTGACTCCGGATTCAATGAGTAACTTCACAAATGCTAATGAATGTAGAAATGTAGTCTTCTTCTGGGTACTGCTGTAGGCTGGGTTTGGCTGCTTGCTGCACCCAGAAATGTACCTGCAGAGGGTTAATGCAGTTCTGGCAGTGAGCTGTGCCTGTTATTTGCAACCCTTTGCCCTCCTGAGTCTCTGCCACTTCCTGACCTTGGATCGGAAGTGACAGGGAGGTAATTGTTTAGGTGAAAGCTAATTATGTTATTATTGTATGTTCACTGGTCAATAATATGTACTGCTTGTCATAAATAATGGTGTTGGAAAGGAGTGCCTGGATCAGTTCAATTCACCCTCAACATCAAACAACCCACTTTTCATTTTTGCAGTGTGTGCATACAAAGCAGCAAGCTCATTCCCTCAGCTCAGTTATCTCCCTCTGTCAGTTTTAGAGGGAGGAAGACTGGGGCAGCAAGAGCTGCTCAAATACATGCAGGTTTGTTTGGAAGGATAAGCAAGAATCCTGCTGCCCTTCAATATGAATTGTGAAAGGAGTTATTTTTATCACAAAGAGCTTGCATAAAAATATATTTGTAAGCATCTTTATTGTTTCTGAACAATGGAATACAGCAAATAATGGAGGGAAAGTTATGAAAGAATGGGTGTAGGTCTTTTTTCTACTCAAATTTTGTTTTTTTTAAAGATATGAAACTTGCATATCTCAGCAAAAGAATGTTTTTTTGTTAGGACTTACCTTCACACAGCAAATTAGGAATCTGTGCCAGAGCCTGTCAGTGATAATTGTTCTAAGGACACCCAGAGCTTCTGGACTCTGGCCCCAAAGGAGGATTTCTGATGTTTTGGTGCAAAAGATTTGAGAAGCTTATGGGTGCCAGTTTTACATCAGTGGTATGCAATGACATTAAGTGTTGCTCATTGGCAATGGGGAACTCTCTTGACACAGGTGGTTTTTCTGCTTGGAAGAGATGCTTGTTAACATGACAATCCTGTGAAGTATGTAGCAAACAGCATCTTCAGACCATGCTAGCCACAATGCTAGCCACAGTCACTTTGGGTACATAGAAATATAAACTATGGCACTTTCCATACCACTTGTATTTTTTCCTGCAGAAGTGAGAGCTGGGGAAAGCACATCTGTCTGTATTTTTTACCTCTTTTACTTATCCATGAGTTGTCTTCCCTCTGTGCTGAAGGGATCCCAACAGCCAGGGTGAGGGAGTCATAGATATTCTGGGATAAGGAAACCTCTTCAATAGCACCTCTCCTCTCTGCCTGCAGTGTAGGGAACTCTCCTTGTCTTTTCCAAGTGATTTAAGTGTTCCCACCTAAGCACTTCACATTAGATATATCTCAGGTAAAATCTGCAGTATTTTAAGGGATAAGGGTGATGCACATTTCCTCAGGGGTAACTGAGAAGACCTTGAGTTTTGGGGTAATCTTTTGCTCTGTAGTTATGTGCAAGTACTCAGTAGAAGTTATGGTCTCAAAAGCCTAAAACCTCTGAGGTGGCCCTGGGGCTCTGAGGACCAAAATATTTCATTGGGCAGAAATGTGAGAACCTCAAACTCACAAGAAGTCACCTTGACTTTTGTTAATCTTGCTTACTAGCTCATTCTTGCATTTATTCTCATTAGGGAAATTCCCTATTGTGACAGCCTCCAGTTTTGCCATTCTTCCCTTTCACTGTAAATTTTTATTCACTATTTTTGGTTCCTTTTCCTGTTCTTGAGTAGTCTTCCAATTATTTTTTCCATTGTTTCTCCATTTTCTGTATCAAAAGTTAACATCATTGTAGTCAGAATCATTGTAGTTGGACTTCAAGAGCCTGGTAATTTAAGAGCATGTAATTGTTTTCAGATAAAATCTGGATTTATATGATGATGTGTTGGACCATATACCAGTCCACGGTGGTTCATTTTCATAAATAGAAGCACCAGTATCCTGCTGAGTTTGTTTTTGTCCAGTTTGTATAATGAAAGGCTAGGCCCCAGAGAAGTTTCTTGGAGTTAGTTGAAACTGCTGAAGTAGAACAGATACCCAGTATCAGTGCCCTACATTTACAGGTGCCTGTGTGAAATCAGATATACTGGTTCTCAAGAACACTTTTGCAACCTGCGTAGAGGATTAGGAAAATAGGATTGGATGCAGCAGGCCAAACAGAAAAGAGCTTGTTTATTGTGGGAAGTGATGTTGTATTTCTTCTGTGTTGCTTTTCCATCCTATTTCAGTCTACAAATGGCTGTGAGGCCCTCAAAGGGTTGTCTTATGTGCTGTTTGCTGCCCTGCATCAGTGTCATATGGGGAATTACTTGAGGGATTTTAGAGGTATAAATTGGAAAAGCACTGCAGAAGAACAGGATTTCTGCTTGCAATCAAGTTTGGGAGTGATTGCAGCCCAGACCTGTAACAGCAGATCCTGCTGTTTGTTTATCTTCGAGGGATTCAGATAGACCAGTTTGTGATACCTGCTGATATCAGGAGAGAGTCCAGGGGTGGTGCAATGTTCACAAAACTCACACAATACTGGCAGTGAGGAAAGCAGGTGCATTTTGAAGGAATGTAGGTGAGGTTCATGCTAAAATATTGTTCTCTTGGATAAGAAACAAGTTAGCAAGATAAAAACTTCAGTAAGATAAAAACTTGTCCGCCTGGGAAAGCCAGTTGTACAATGTGTGTTTTAATGTTGCTTATATAATGTCCATCAGGAGCTAATTTTGATTAATGTAAACATAAGTGGCCTGTCTTTGGTTTGGAAATGAATTCAGCTAAAATATCAACTTGAGTTCAAAGTGAATTTGTCAGCAGAGGCAGTGAAGTGGTTTAATGGAGCTGTTTCTAGTCAGGTCAAGGTGTGAACTGCTGTTACTTCCACCCTCCATGAGGAGGATATTGCATGTAGACTTTCTTTAGTAAATACAGAGATAAGGAAAAGCATATGAAGATTTTAGCCTGCCATCAGTGGGTCTGACCCTTATCCCTCGTGTAGCCTTGAATTCACCTGATGTGAAAACCAAGGATTTTCTTTGCAGTCTTACAGAAGAGCTGGAATTTTAACACCCTTTTTTTATCCCCATGGCAAAATACGTCCTTTAGTCAATGAAAATAAAGCTTAAAAGTATTGCAAATGTACTTTTATCTGAATGTCCCAACTAAAAAACATGTACCTGAATTTTTAGGATCTGATGCCTGATATGCCTGATGAATTGTTGGAGTTGTTTATGTGCAGAGCTGAACAAACTCTTTTGGTTGAGGGTTTTTTTGGTTTTTTTTTTTTTTTTGGTGGTTTTTTTTGGTGTTTTTTTTGGTGTTTTTTTGGTGTTTTTTTGCTTAGCTTGGTGGACCAGACTTGTGGAAGAGGAAAGGACATCTCTTGTTAGCTGAATTATTTCATTTTGGTTTTTAAAGTGTGCAGTCACTTTTTAAAAGTAGTCAAATTTTTGAATAAACAGATGTAGAATTTAAAAATCAGTTAAAAGTGCTTTGTAGTGCTATGTTTTTGGTAGATTATTTTAAAATAAACTATTTCACAGAGATGTGTAGGGAGAAGAATACTGCCACTGTTTTTCACGCTCAATTTAAAAATGAAGGTTAAAATCTGTCCTATGTTTTAGCACGTAAGGATTACCCTTTCTCAACACTCATTGAAGCAAACTTAAACTGCTGTGACAACTAATATTTTAACTGTATTCATGTGCTTTGGCATGTTTCAAGTTTCTTTGCCTTATCATGCAAAACCCCTATTAAAGACTATTAAATCTAATTTCCTTGAAATAATTTCATTAGCAATAGCTATACTCTGAAAGGAAGTGTAGCAACTTATTGTACTTTTTACAGATAATTCTTTTTTTTCTGTTTTCTTTATGCAGTCATACTTATGCTTTAAGACTTTCCAGTGAATTTAGGGTTTAACCTAGAAATGGCCTGACTTGCCATTCTGTGGAAAGAAGGGATAGCAGACAAGTGAGTGAGAAAATAATTTAAATGCTAATAAATCTGGCCCAAGCAAAGGTGTTTACCAAACATGAAGGGAAGGAATGTAGTTTGGAATTACAATGAGAGATCAAAAGATGTCTGAAATAGGATTGCAAAAGGAAATTAAAATATGTATGTTAAAGTGTAATTAATTTAATTAAAGGATTTGTAAAACAGATACAGAAGAAGGCACAGAAGTGGATGAATGTTTGAGATGAGCAGCTGATGTAATGTTCAAACATGTTAATAAAAATATGGCAGCTTTTCTCCGCCAAGAGTGAGAGAAATATAACTACAAAGTGCTGATCTCTGGAGACAGAGAAGGGCTAGGCAGAGACACACAGGGATTCTAGAGAGGTGTCTTTGCCAGAATTTCCCTCATGACTGGTGTAATTACTCAACTGAGCTGGGACAAACTCTTGTTTATAAAAAGACACTTCTCCTGTCTACATCTCCTGGTGCAAGGCCCCTTCATATGAGCTGCTAAAGAGTGGCCTGACTGTGCTGGGAGGAATGCACCTGGGAACACAGAGGAGGAAGGATTTCTGGCTTACTAATGTCAGGACTGGAATTGGTACTATTTGGCTTCAGCTCACCTGACTATGGGGAGCAGACAGTGATCCAACACCTTTCTTGGTCATCTCTAAAAGCTGACCAGTTGCTCTAGAGGTGGTTGTGTCCTAAGTCATGGACAGTGGTACCTTCTGTGCTCCAAAGAGGAGCTGTAGTGCATCCTCCTCGAATCACCAGGGTTTAAGCTGTTTTTTGAGCTGTGGCTCCCTTTAGTGCAGTTGTGACCCAGGACAGGGAGGGTTCTGCTTCTGCAGTGCAAGGACAAGAAAATATTTGGCCTTACTCTTGCTGTTTGCATCTCAGCAGCTATTTTCAGACCAAAAATGATGTGTGTAAATCGTTTCACCCTCAAAGTGAGAAGAGGTAGTTTTGCCAAAATCAACAGTGGGTTTCAAAGCCTTCCAGGTTCCCTGGAACACAAAGGCTGACTCAGAGCAGTGACTCACCATCAGGAAGCAGCGAGGGGGGGCCCTCCTTATCTGCTTTCATATCTGGGGTGTGGGAAGCAGCGGCGGGGTGGAGTGGGGAGGGGTGCCTGTCGGTGGGAGAATAGAGGAAAGGTTAAATATTATGACAGCTTCCACTTCTTTGGAAAGCAATTTGGAAACAGTCATCCTTTCTTATGTCCTTCACGACAACTGGAATTGTTTTAATAGGCAAAGCATGGGAGCACTGTGGATCCATTGACAGTTGTACAGTAAATCAGTCTCTGGGTGAACTATTCATGTGCAAAGAGATAGATTAATTTCTAGTTTTAGAAGTGATGAGAATAACTCCAGGCACACAGGGAATTGTCATAGCTAAGTTAGTGATGACTCTGGGCTCTGTCATTCTCTTCTACCTGGTGCTATTTGCTGTCACTGACTTGTGAGCAAGATATTGCAGGGCTTTTGCACCTGACTTTCAAAAGGAAACTTTTGTGCCTGGATAGCAAAATGAGAACTTTCACTGGGGCTTTTTAAAAACAAAAAAGTGCTCCAAGTCCTGGGATATTACCAGTGAATAATGAGGCACAGAATCTCTGTTGGCAAAGGTGCTGAAGGATGCAGAGACCTTCCTGCCTTTAGGCCTGTCTGCACTATATGCTTCTTTCAGTCTTCCTTGGCTTTGAGAATAAATAGTTACTTCAAGCTTCAGAAGATGCTTAACCGTTTTTCCACTTTGATTCTAGGCAACATTATTCAATTATTTCATCACTCTCATTGTTATTGGCTTTCTGACAAACTGTCCAGTGGCTGGTCAGCCCTCTGCCTGCAGCAGATGTTCCTGCATTGTTCTTTAGTGGGCTGGACATCTCTTCCCTCCTAGCTCTACAAATGAAAAGGTTTTCTGACCTCATTGCTTATGTCTCAGGAGGAATGACCCTCACTCTCTTGGCCTGCCCTGGATTAGCTATGAGTGCTCAAAGTTTTCTTTATGGCCTGGCTCGTGCTCTGCTTGCCAGGAGCTTCCCAGGTGCCCATCTCTTCCCAGACCCCTCTGCTAATCAGGCTGTGCCCCAGACCCACTGCTAGGCTGTGCAGGCTGGGCTTTCCCTTCCTTCTTTCCCTGCCTCATGCAGAACTATGTGTCTAGGATAAATGAGGGTGGTGATTTAAAAAAAAAAAAAACAAAAACACCAAAGGAAAGTTTCTTCCTTCGGCTGGGCCCCAAGGAGACAGATGTTCCTGTGAAATGTCTGTTGTAGAGCAATCCAAAGAAGTGACTGCAGCTTGAACTGGTTTGGGTGTACCTGCACAAAATTAATTTGCCTGAGTAGCAACTGAGCCCTGGCCCTGTGTGTTTGGCCCAGGCTGCCACACAGACTCTGCAGCTGGGGCCAGATCTACTGAAACAGCCCCTGCTGTGCTCCCCAGCCAGGCTGTGATGGAGATGGGCCCTTGGGCACCCTTTGGGGCAGCTGCTCCCTTGGCTGCCCCTGCCAAGAGGTCTAGCTGACCCTGCTGATGAAGAGGGAGGGAGAAACAGAAGAGGAACACTTGCTTTTTATCCAAAACTTGGTTCAGCACTGTGTGATGCTTTTTGCAGCTCAGTATGCTGGGACAAGCAGCCAAGGATTTGCTGCTGCTGTGTTATTAGTGGTCACATTTGGGAGTGGTCCAAGTGGCTGCACAGGTAAAAGGGAGTGGTGACTTTGCTCACAGCAAAGTAAACGCTAGAAGATATCATCTGTGCTTTTCCTCAAACATCAGTTTTGGATTGACAACAGTAGAGTAACATGCTCATCTACATTTAGTGTGCATAAGCGCATGTGAGAATTCTAAATTTACATGTGGTGTGTTTTAGATTCCATCTCTATTGCAGAATTCACTGAATAAAAGTATGTGCTTTCTAGCATGAAGTCAATTTTGTGAGTAGCAGTGCCCTCCAAGCAAGGCACTCTGTCATGCTTAGTCCCAAGTATCAGTGACCTCAGTTACTGGACTCCATTATGCCTGCAGCAAAAAGAGTGTACAGTCCTGTGCCATTTTCCCTTTTGAAATTCAAATTTTCTACCAAAAAGAGTCCTGTTGAGAGCAAGAAGAAATATGCATTTTAAGAAAATTAGTAACTTTCTACCTTCTTTTTCAGGTCTTCCAGACACTTCCCTTTTCAAGTCCTATTTCTTCCTTTTCTTGATCCTTTGTTGAACATTATAATCCTGTGTTTATATCTGTCTGTTGCCATAGAAATAACTGTTGCTAACTAAGCTTGAAACTTTCTTGAGGGATAAAAGAAAAGGTTATTCCTTGTGATTGTTTCATCTGTGTGAAAATAAAAAGTCTCCAGATGGATGTCTCTTCGAAGGTCAGAAACTCGAACTTCTCTACTATAACATGAAAGAAGTGAGGTCCTTCCAGAGGCATTACACTTCCCTTTTTCCAAACAGCAGGTCTGACAGTGTGCTTGTGCATCCTGCCTTCCCAACCGGCTCCAGCCCTGCCTCACCAGGGTGAAGGATGGGTCAAGCTTTCTGCTCACCAGAGCT
This sequence comes from Vidua chalybeata, assembly GCF_026979565.1. Lineage (NCBI taxonomy): Eukaryota > Metazoa > Chordata > Aves > Passeriformes > Viduidae > Vidua > Vidua chalybeata. Next base: position 15,107,497 of record NC_071536.1, on the reverse strand, counting down.
TTGCTATCGGTACCACAAACCACGTAAAGGCATCAGCAGCCCTTTCAGGAAGAGCTTACGGGGTCAGTGCAATGCCAATCACTCACTGTGCCTGATTTGAACGGGGGCCTGCCAGGTGTGTGAGGGGTGACTGTCCTGTCCCCGAGGCCCTCATGCTTGTTTGCCTCTGAAAGTCCCTGTTTGTGTGTACTGCTGTGCCACTCTGCCTTGGACACACCTTTTAAAATCTAAAGCTAACATACTGCATTTGCCTTAATGCTCCTTTCGGGATGTGCGACTGCAAACTACCTCATCATTTAGATAAAGATGAGCTATGGGGGGGAAATCACAGTGGTACTTTTATTTAAATCCAGGTAACGTCTCACTTGTCTTTATGATTGGAAGAAGCAGTGAAAGGGGGTGTGGTTTTTTGGGTTTTTTTTGGTAGGTGTGATTTTTATTTTTTTTTTTTTTTGCATTTAGCTTATTAAAAATGTTAGCTTTATGAAGGAGGAGGTTGTTCAACCCTCTTTTCCATTGTAGGGAGAAACAAAGAAAGGATTGTACAAAACAATGCAAATTTAAAAGGAAGTTTGGGGCTGCTTGGAAGACTGCTTTACATCCAGTGCAGTGTGTGGAAACCATGGTCACCCTTGGGTAGAACAAGCTCTAATTCAGCAGCTACTTCATAAATAGGGCAGTTACTGCTACAGCTGAGTAGCAGTAGATTCTTTGGTCTGCTAATTTCAGATAACCCTTGTCACTGAAAAATAAACCAAGCCCCATCCTGGTGGGCATGTGCAGCTGTGGGTACCCCTTCATATCATCTTTAAAGCACTAAATAATGAATTTTTCTTCTTCCCTGCTCTTTCCTGAGTTTTACTCTATATCTTCTCCTTCATGTCTCTAATGTAGCCCTACCAAATTTTAATAGTCCACCTGTTCACTCTCTATTCTACCTAAACTATTCCTTAGCATTTCTTCTTGAAAAGGCTTGAGGATCTGAAATGTGGATTCAAAATTTCAATAGTCCTGCACAGCTCAAAACTTACTATGATAACATTCTTAGGTATAATAAGCTCCATAGCCATTTAGAGGGTAAGTAAATATGCTGCTTATGGGAAAATGGAGGAATAGACTTTTTTAAAAATATCATAAATAATTCAAAGACAAAACAAGCAATGAAAAAGATTCCATGGTAAGCTAAACTTCTCCTTATATTAGACCCAGATTTAACTCTCATTTTAAAATTGTCTGCATTGTAGCAACACAATGTTCATGTAGAAAGAATAAAGGAAACAAGAAATGCGATAATTTGAAAACTTGTATGAAAAATCAGTGTGTCACCTTGGATAGTCATGATAATCTGTTTGGATGTTCCTCTGCAGTTTTTATCTCTATTGCTCTGTGTAACTCGACCAGTCTTTAAAACAGGTAGTTAATATATTTGAGTTAAAGTCCCCACAACCCTGTGACCAGTCTCTTGTGATGGATGCTACAACTTCAGGTTTGGGATGAAAAAGTTGCTGAGGTACAGTAAGCCCCAGAGAGGGCACTGCTCCAAAATGTTAGGCACTTTGTTGTTCCAGACACACTCATGCCCATCAGTTTTATTTGTGTTTTTTTTTTTTTCTCTGTGTCTTGGTATTTCTACTTGTGAAAACTCTTCTCTGCATGTGACATCTTACATAAATACTTACAAATACTTACATAATGACAACATTGACAGAGGTTGAGCATTTTCAAAATTTTCACCACCTCCAGAAGCATCTGCTTTACTTTTATTCTTTGCCTTGTGTTTGTGTCAAAGTTAGAAAGAGGGACCAAAAAGGAGGTAAGGAAGGGATGGGAAGAGGGTAGGAATGACAGCAGGAGTGGGAGACATGTGCAATGCTTCTGGTCTGGTTGCTTCAGGCTGTGCCCAGAGAGGTCTGTCCTTTTGCAGAGCAGAACGTGGTTTTGCTGTTGAATTGGTATCCATAACCATACTGACCTTGAAATATCCAGATGTCTCCATACTTCATGTGCTGGTCTTGGAAAAACAAGTGGAGAGTGTTGGGAAACAATTGTTTTAGCACGTGCCAGGCAGCAACAGTTGCTTTCCATAATTTTAAGTAATTGCTGAGCTCTTTGAGATGTGCATGTGTTTGGGTTTGGGTTTTTTTAGAGTACTGACCTCTTCAGAAGTAGCAGGATGTTGGGATCCACACTGATTCCTAATTTGACTATCAGCCACAGATTTTTTTTTTCCAGGAAGTTTATCGTCAGCTATGTCATAAAGACAAATCTGCTCTGACTTGATAAAAAATTAGTCTGAACAGCAGCAAGTGTAAATGATGAGAAGCAGAGCTGGCTGGTCTCCAGCTCCCCTTCCTGTTTTCTTCATTAATACTGATTTTTGGGTAATGTCTGACTCCAAAGCAACTCTAAAACATCACAGTAGTGATCAAGTCCAACAAGGCCAGGTTTTAATCTTGTCTTGTGTCTAGAGAGGGACAGATCAGCCTTTCAAAACCTGAGGTAAGTGCAGAATGAGGCTATGACTCCGGCTGCCTGTTCCTAATGATCCCCTGTAAAGAAAACAGATGTTGAATACAGATTTTCTTGGAAGCGCAGTATAGCAGTAACTTAACTGGCTGGAATTTGGTTATAGCATGCTGACCTTTAGCAATCCTCTCATAATTTATAGTAGCTTTCTGATTAAAAACTTGCTTGGGTAAAACCTTCTTCCTTTATCTCCAAATTTGAACTGAAAACCCTTAAATGAATGTGAAAATAAAGTTTTCTGGGTTTTTGTTCCTTTATAGATTCAGTTTCCTAAGTATCTACAAGAAAATCAAGAGCAAATATTTTCTGGGATAATTAAAGCCAGTATTCAAATAAGTAAGGGAAGAAGTCCTATAAAATACGCAGTCGGAAGCAAAAATTGAGGAGAAAAAATATATGTTGCAAACCATAAATTGAAATATTTATCTCAGCTTGGAAAGCTCTGGGAGGATGATGTCTGATTCAAGGAGAGGCAGGAGGAATCCTGATTTCTGCTTCCTGGCCTGACCTAGCATTGACTTCTTGTGGAGCTCAGTCTGCAGCCACTCCTCTGACGCGGAGGTTGGTGCCCGGTTCTTTGGGGGTTGGCTTTTCTCAGTTAGCACTCAGGATCACCTGCCTCTGCCAGGGGCTTCTGTCCTTCTGCCATGGAAGTGGGAAGTTTGAAGCTGTACAGACAGGAGTTGCCTGTCAGCAAGCAGTGGAGGGTGGCTTGTTCCTGTGCCTTTGGATGTTGCCAAGGTGCTGCTTGAACTCAACCCTTTGGGCAGCAGGGATTGAATCATAGCAGTGATCAGTGTGTTGCCCCTTAGACTGTGGTTCTGTCCCTAAATAGAAAATTCTGGAAGAGAATTATAGTAAACACTTGACCTATTCCTCATTTTGCTTATGGTTAACTATTTAGCATAAAGTGACTATTTTTAAATGCTTTTCTTGTGGATCACAATTGCCTTAATCATCTGGATTTTCCACTGGATCCCTGCAGGACACAGTTGTGTCCTGGTTGTCCAGATTTCAATTTTAAATTCCCCTGGGAGCTTTAATTAGTGTTGTTCTTAGTAGGGAGGTGAGCATTGAAAATGCAGTTCTTAATCATGGAAAACTTTTGTTTAATTTCAGTGGATAAGCTGTACCATGCTGGTTTTTAAAATGCCACGTTCAACAGGGTACAAAGGAGCCCTTGGACCCTGTGACAGCTGGACTCTTATTACCAGGGGCACAACTTGTGCTTCTGCTCATGGGCATGGCTACTTACCAACCTAAGAGTGCCAGCTGAGAGTATGGTAAGGTCAGTCATTCATTATTCTGTAAATTGTTTTGTTACTGGGGCTATAAAAGGAGTTTCATCCTTCAAGCCCGGGTCAGTTTGTCACAAAAATACCCTGAGGTGACAGGAGGCTGAAAAAGGTGATTTTTAACTTCCTGTGCTTTCAGCAATAACTTCCAACCCCGATTTACAAAGCACAGAAGAAAAGAATCTGAGGAATGTACTCAATGGCTATTGAGCAAAGCCCAGCTCCTTTCATTGAAAGTAACCAAGTAACGCTGAAACCCGGAGCTCTGCCCTCCCCTGCCGGGGCAGGCGGCTGGGGATGGGCTGCTTGGGGGGGTGCCCTCTCCTCCTGGTGAACCCCCTCATCAGCACAGGACTGTGGGAATGCATGGATCCATTCCCCTTGAAAGGGGAGGCAATCTCTCTCCATAGGTTTGAAGCATTAAAGCACTATTGTTCTGCATTCATTTTGTGCTGCTACGGAAATTTTTGGGCATGCAAGAGTAAAAACTTATATTATACAGAAATGCTGTGGTAGCTGAGAGCTGTTGTAAAAGGAGCTGCTGCATGTGCTGTTTCTGGGAGAGGAGCCTGGAATAGCAGGGCCACTGCTGTGCTGTGCACTGCTCTGCGTGATGTGACCTTGAGGTCTCTGGCATACAGAGTGAGATGAACAAATTAGTTCTCTCCAGTTGGGACTGAGTTAGGAATAGGGGCAATGGTTTTAAACTGAAAGAGTACCCTCTGAACTAGTAACTGAATTAGACTAGATATGAGGGGGACATTTTTACAGTGAGGGTGGTGAAACAATAGAACAAGCTTACCAGAGAGCTGGGAGATGCCCCCAACCCTGGAAACATTCAAGGTCAGGTTAGGCAGGGCTCTGAGGAACCTGTTCTAGTTGAAGTTGCCCCTCTCATTGCAGAAGAATTGGCCTAGATGACGTTTAAGGTCCCTTCCAACCCAAACCATTCTAGGATTCTAGAGAATACTAGGTTTTTCCTGTAATGGAGAATGGCCTGTAATAACATGGGAGTTTATAATTATTTAAGAACTTTTAAGTGCTTCATTTTTATATCTTAAGAAGTAGAAGAAACAGAGGAACATGTGACAAGCAAACACTTCAGTACCTGAAGTTAGATTGGCATGCTGCTAAAAATACTTAGCAGGGATGGGAATGCTGCACAGCATGGGCTGGGGAGACCTTCAATTTGCACTGGCAACACAAGCAACCTTGTATGGACTTTGCCATGTGTGGTGTGGTAAGCTACAAAAGGGGGGCATTTCATCCTGGGTAGGTAGGTGGGATCTCTAGTATAAATTGGTGCTGAATGTGGTCCATTAAAATATTTCAGTGGAATTGGGAGCATGTTAGGCTGGTGTGAGAAATTTAATTGAGGTATAGGATACAAGCATGCAAGATACACAAAGTCAATTTGCCCAGGTTGGAGAATGTTGCAAACAGCCATACAAAACTGTACCTATAGCTGTCTTTTTAGAGAGCTATTGCTGCTTTTGTCACGGTCTGAGCTTAGCAAGATTTTTCACTGTTCAGAAAGGCAATCTGCATTCACCAAAAAATTAGCCAGGGTTAAAAATTTATTGTAATCAGTTCTTGGACTGAATTATTCCTGAGAGACTACCTGTGAAACTGCTGTCTAAGCTATAACATTAAGCAGAAGGATCTAAAGAAAATCAAGTACATTTATTTAATTGCCTTGCCGAGTTCCCTCTCTCATGAAGGGATTCAAGTCCCTATGAATTATTTGCACTGCATATATGTTGGTTTACACCCAAGATATGCTCTGAAGTAAGCTAACCAGACTTCTGTGTGGGCAGGGAGTGAGTCTTTCTGCTCTGCTTGCAAGCATGGACAGTAGGATAATGTGCATCAGAAACCAGGACCCACATGAAATGCAATTGCAAGCCAGTTTGCATCACCAATCTCATGGATCGTGGTGGGCCACCTAAATAACAAAGGCAGTATAAAATTATCCCCTGTCTGGAGGTGTCTGTGTAAAAGCATTAGCTGGTGCACAGTGGTTGTGGCAGAATGCATCAGAAATTCAAATTATCTTTTATAACACACTGAGTGTAAGAGTTAGCTTTTCTCTGCATCTCTAGCACTGTCATGGCAGTGACTGAGACATTGCCTTCACCAGAGGCCATGTTATTACCCTAAATAAACTTAACTGGAAACTGCAGTGTCACAAAAACAAAGTGAAGTTCATCTGGATCTCTCCCACTAATGCCCTTTGCAGCTGTGTCTAAGCAGTGAATCACAGAGGAGGAAAACCACGAGGGAAGTGGAGAGCAGGAGCTCCTCCAACGGGAGCTGCCTGTGGGCCTGGTACCAGATCCCCTGTGCTGGGGCCCAGTTGTGGTAGCTGGTCCTCAGCTGTGGTGAGTGAGCAGAGCACTGTAGTCTCAAGGAAGCAAAGGTCTGACAATCCCATCAAATCTGTGGTATCCATTTCAAAAGTGGCAGAGCCATAGATAGAGTCTGGGCGTTTGACTTCCTGTGAGATTTGTGAGGACAGTCCATAACTGGCTGCAGAAAACTGGCTCCTGTGTTGCTGGGCTTCTGGATAGACAAAGATCCTTCCAAGTGACCCTATTGGTACTATGAGAAGGACAGCCTTTGAACAGATGCTAAAAATTGAAAAAAAAGGCAGTGGAGCCTTTAAATGTTGTCTGGCCAAATTCTATTACTGAGATGTTAACAGAACTGTAAGGATAGAAATACCTAATCAGTCAGATGAAGAGACTGCATTAAAAAGACACCTCTATTAACAGATTTTTTAGAAAACAAGGAGTGGGGGAGATGATTTTGGTTAGTCCTTTTGCCTGTCTTTCCTCTAGTGTTGGCTCACCTTTCTTGCCGGTTTGGTGTTTTGAGCATGAGACTTGTTGTCATATTCTTGAAGCTTAAAAGCAAATGGGAAATTAGCAGTCCCAGTCCAGACCTTATTTCCTATGCTACAATGCAGAGACAACTCAAGAGACCTTTAAGGTCAGTAAAAGAGACATTCTTTATCCCTCTGTTTAGAGGGGTTTTTTACTCAATGTTGGCAGCTGGAACTGCATATACATATGTACATATTTTATCTTGATCTTTGGCTTTGCCCTTCATGAATGGTCAGCTCTATACTTCCTGTCTAAGGACAGGAAGTGCACTGAGGTCTGTGGCTAAAGGAAACTTACCTGTTGCTAAACAGACATTAAAAAAAAAAAAAAAAAAACCCATAAAAATCTTGTCCAGGTCAGAGCATTGGTGTTTCTGAAAGAGTGCTCAGGTATTAAGTCAGGAGAAACTGCTGAAGGGTCTCCTTTCTCTCTGCCTGTCCCATCTGACTCTGCCCTGGGCTGAATGAGTCCCTACATTGTCCACTTGTGCCAGGGATTTGATGTGGCAAAGCGTGGCTCAGGACCTTGTGTTTCTCTGGCCCCATGTCTGCTAACTCAGCCTGTACCCATGACCACGCGCAGACAATGTGATGTGGGGGATGTAGACCATGTCCTGATGGAAGAAGTACCCTCAGGACAGCAAAAAGGACAAAAAGGGGCATTTTTTGCTTTGGCCAAAAAGTTTCAAGGAGCTGGAGTGACATGAATATTGACAGTCATACAAAGTTTAAATAAAAAGTTATCCTTAGCTAAGTTTCTGCTGGAAAGACAAACGTGTCAGGAAAAGATCTTTGATTTTCTTTTTACAACATCCATCCTAGAACAGCATAAAACTGACATGTTTAATCCCAGTAAAATCAACTAATGGGTGAGCTAAGATGATGATATTGTCATATGCAATAACTCTGACAAAGCTGATGGAAAAGTGACTCCTGGTTTAATGGAATAAACTCAGTTTTCCCCACTGGTACTATTTTGTACTCTTTTTAAGCAGAAGACAAAGAGTTCTCCAGAATTTGTCTTCATTAGTTGCATATTTATGATCAAGTCTCTCGAATTCAAACTTTACAGTTGGTTGTACTTAAGTGAAACTCCATAAAACTAGATAAGGGAGCTCCCCCAGCTTTTTAATAGGATTTTTTAACTGTTACAGATTATGATTATACTGATTTATTAAAAAAACTGTATACTTTTACCAAGTGTTCTGCTACCTAATTGATTTCCTACAAAGTTGTCTAAAAGCCCTCTGAAGCAATTTGAGTAAAACTTGATAACCAGATTTGAAGTGTTGCACTGACTTAATTGAATTATTTGTAGTTTGGATAATTATTTGAAATCTCATGTATCTGGAATGAATAAGTAGCATTACTAATTTGATAAAGGTTGTATGGCCTCTCTTGAAATGGTAATTCTTCACTGTTACTTTTGAAGTATCTGTGGTAACAGCCAAACAAACATACAATTTATGATGTCACTTAAAACTATGTTAATTTACTGGCCAACATCAGATTTTAGTTAAAAATGTCTGGTAGCACTGGAAAAATATACCTATTTGGCAAACTGTCAACTTTTTTCTGGGTCAATGCTCATAAAAATATGTTTTATTTACCAAGATTAAACAATAGCAGTTTGTTTTCCATTTACTATCATAAAACAATCATGGCATGAAATCTGGTACATTCTGCTAAGAAATATAGGTCAAATTAGTTCATTTATTTCTGTCAACTCTTTGTCCAGGCCTGCATTTACAGCTCTAGATGGTTCCAGATCTATTTTTATGGATTCAATTTTAGCTCTGAAGACTGGAACAATCTAGTGTACAATCTTGATAGATTCCAGTAATATTTTTTTCAAAGATGAAGCAAGACCAAGTCATCTGTTGTATTATATATTTGTTTCCTTTTAAAGCAATAGCAATTATATAATTACCTGAATTTGATTGATTGAGCATTTCTAGGTTGTTACATTTCTGGACTGAACAAATAGTTCTGCACCATGGATCCTCGGCAGAACATTGTTTTCTTGTAACAACTGGTGTTTGAAGCAAGTAGAGCCTCAAAGTGATGTTAACCAGAATATTATCTGTTTGGGTTACAGGATTTTCTTACATAATACTCTTTGCTGTTACTTCCAGAGTTCGGCAGCTGTTAAACAAATATTGTTCCAGAGTGTCTGCAGATTTCAGTGTTTAATTTCCCCATGGCTATTGTTTGTCATTCAATAAAATGTAAGTGTGAAAGGCTGTTCAATAGGAAACAAAAGTGGCTTCATTAAACAGTGTCTCAGAAAAAGCTATGCCTTTGTAATCAAAGTTTTCTCTAGCTTTCACTCCAAAAGAGGCAGTGTAGGAAGCAATAGTTATTTTTAAGATAGGAATTATTTTCTTACTTGATGACATAATAAAAATATCAGGAGGTTCATGGATAGAGCAGATCAGTAATAATGTCTGTAATGCTCTATGAGGAGCCCCTTCATGATACTCCTGGTGAAGGTTTATTTCCTTGTAGAAGTTTGGAGCTCCTGTGCACAAGGTATATATTTTTAATGATATTTACTTAATATTGTTTTCGAGGGAAGTAATGACCTTGTGAATTATATTTACTTTGTCTTAAGCAGTGACTGCTTTGTGCTGTAAGAGTTTAAAAATTGAAGTAGTTCATGAAAATCATAGCAGGCAAAAGAGTTTTAGAACATAAAAGTTATTAAGTGGACTGAGGGGAGTGCATTCCTCTCATGGCTAGAAATGTCTGACAGTTCCTTCTAGTCACAGAAATGTGTTTACAAGCTTGTAAGGGATATTTGCCAACTTTTCAACTTTGCCTAAAAGTCAAAGCTCCCACCACCTTTATTTTAAGCCTTAAAATGGAGAGAGCTGCCTATGAACTGTAAGGCAGGAATCTGACAAGTGTTTCACAAGTGTGAGGGAGAGAAAGCACAAAGAACACGTGAAAAAGAATAAATATATATGTGTAAAAATATAGCCACTGAAGATGAGACACAATGCCTTGGTCAGAACGAGCCTTGGACACAAGACTGTCAAATGACCTTCCAAACCCTACTGTTGCATGTGATTTTTACTGAACCATAAAGCAAGCAGGTGTGTTTTAACAGAAGTTCTAATACTCTACCTTGAATTACTTGGGAAAAAAAAACAAAAACAAACAAACCAACAAGTTTTTTCCTCCTTTCTTTTTCATAACTTTGCAGCAAGAGATGCTACAGAAGGGGAAGGAAGTGAAACTTGAATCATGAACTTTAGAAAGGGTACAAATAAAATGTCCAGGCTATTAATTAAACCCGTTTCCAGATGAACAATCTAATCTCTTGTCTGTGTAATTTCATTATCAACAATTTGAAAGGGCTCAAATATTTCTTCCAATGTTTTAACAGCAGATGTGGACTAGACTATATTAATTGAGAGATTGTTTTTCCAGTTGCCAAGAAACAGACAGCTTTCTTTGAGAATGCAGTGTTGTGCTCACAGCCTCAGCTTCCTCCTGTTCTCCTGCAGGATTTGGGAGGTCGATATTCTGGTAACCAAGCTACCCCTGACATGAGTGGAATGACAGCTCAGCTGCACTAATAGATAGAGAATACCAGCAGACAACAGCTGATGTTCAAACATGTTGAACATTTAAAGAGAATACTGCAGTTCTGCCAATGACTTTATACCTTCAGGAAAGGAATTAGATTTTCATGATGAAAAGAAGAGAAGATACATATTTAAGTGAAGACTGCTGACAGAAAGTTTTAATAGACTAACAATAAATCTATTCCAGCCTGGCTGCCAGGTAGTGTGAAAAATTCTGTTCATGCTGTCTGAGTGCTGTAGTTACACTTTGTGAGTTTGCCTCCTGATGCCAGTGACTGTGATGTCTTGTTGCCCTTTTTCTGACATAAAATGGGCCAGGAAATCCGGAATCTTTAACTCATAAGGCTAACAAGCCAAGAATTATGATTAATTTTGAGCTATGAATGTTTAATTGAATGGACGATGGATGCTTGATAACCTTTTCTGATGTGGCATGCTTTTAATGGTATTTTCCACTTTGTAATTGAGGTATTTGTTTATTAAATGGCAGTCATCACTTTTTGTCAGTCATCCATGCCTTCTTGTATTTCCAGCTGTTTGCTTCCATCTCAATTGTCTCACCTTCCTACTTCCAGTCTACCAGCTTGCTGCTTAAGCTGCTTAAAGGTACCTGTGCTCTGTAATTCTCTACCTCACCCCAGGGGCGGAACAGGGTTGTAGCTTCTCGAGGTGCTCAGCTCTCAGCTCAGGGTGGAGCCCCTGCTCACCCAGCAGTCTTGGTGCTGAGGAATGTGAGGTCTGCCTGCGTGTGCTCAGCAAGCAACCTCTTCCCTCTCCTTGTACTCAGCCCTGCCCGGCCTCATCCTGCTGGGGATGCCTGATGGCCTGGGCTGGTGGCTGTCACCAGGCTGCCCTGCTCCCTGTCTCAGTGCAGTGGCAGGGGCTCTGCAGCCATGTCACTGCTCCAGAGGGAGCCCCTGGGAGAGCAGGAGAGGCTCACCTTGCCCGCTGGCTTGTGGCATGTCTCTGGGCTCTGCTGCTACCGGCATTTTCAGCACTGACAGCAACACGAGTTTCCAATGGAAGCATTTAGTTTGAAAAGTTTTACAATCTGCTTTAGCAATGTCTTTTGTTTGGCATAGTGAGAAACATGCCAACCTTCACCTTTCTGTGTCGTAATGCCTTTTGGAGGGTTTAGGCTTCCTGACTGAACAGTATCTGTCTTTTTGTAATGTACAGTGCTCTGTAGCAATTACCCTTAGAACAAGATGACTTAACTTTCAGCAAACATTATCCTGGATAATCTGGAGAATTAGTTCAACAGAGATGTTAGAGAACATCAGGCCAGATTTTCAAAAAAAAGGGGTCTAGAGAGCTAAAATGAAACTTAAGGCCAAATGTATTCACCTGCATCTAAGATGAGCCTCCAAGAGCTCCAGTAGTTACACATACACAGACATCCATGGGTATCCATATTTTTGCCAGACAAGCTGTGTAGGCTCTGGGAGTTGCACTCAGCCTGGTCAGAGCCACTGCATTTGTAGATAAGCCTCTCTGCCACCTGGGATCTCATGCAGAGACTGCCTGTGGGGCTGATTTGTGAAATGTCATGTGAGGATTAGTAAGATTCAGTGATTAAAAGGAGGTCAGCAAAAAGCACAGAACTTGCATCCCTACTGTCATTGGAAATTACAGTAGGTTGCAGCAGGGAGCATTGCTATTGAACAACCTGGAGGCCCTTGCTAGGTTGTGAGAAATGAGCTTAGCACCATTTGCAGACAAAAGGAACTGCAGTTCATATTTTTGCTGGACAGGAAACCATTAAATTCTGCAGCTCTTCTGCTAAAGGGACCCTTTCACCCTTCTCTGTGAAGACCATGAAGCCATGGTGTTCCAGTAAGATATGCATGAGGCCAGGAGGGCCTGGCACTGTGGTCTCACCATAAGATTTACCTTTAGGGCACATAAAAGTTTTGTTTCTGGTCGCTCAGACAGAAGCTGCTGCTATATTTTGTGTGGATGCTAGGAAAGCAAAGGCATTTGTAGAAGAGCAGACTCAGGAGTCCCTGTCTGGAGTCCTGTGTTGTATTGTGGGGTAAGCTTGTCCCCTGAAGAATGATATAGGCATTTCACTTCAAAGCAGATTTGGTCTATGATCTGGCATTTGGATGGTGCTAACACTTGGAGAAGCTTTTCAGGTGTTCTTCCATGTGGAAGAACATGTACATGGCAACCACAGGAGTCAATGCCTTTCACTGCACAGAGGATGTGAGGACTCAACTCAGGTTTGCAAATTCCATTCCTGCAGCTGAACACCCCCTGTACCATCAAATGGAGCAGCCATCCCACAGGCCTCAGCACAATATAACTGGGGCTGTCATCATAATGCTCAAATAAATTGTGGGATGGGTTAAGGCTGTAATACAGTAGGCCCTAGGAGATGTGATGTGCAAGATAATGTAGTTACTTGCTATAAAATGGAAGAGCATACTTGGCATTTTATAAACATTGCAACTTGGCATTCCTGAGAGATGAATTTGTGCCTGAAAATAATATTACAGCTCCTTTTTATCAATACTTCATTGTAATTGGAGCTGTCTATAAGCAGTATCTCTTCTTTCAATTAGAAGCTATTGGATGACTCAGCTGAAATTCCCTTCCTTACATTATCAAACCACAAGTTCACTCTTCAAAAAGCAAATATTTTTAATATTCTGTCCAAGCTACAGGATTAAATTCTCATGTTTTGTGTTCCTCCAACAATCTGTTAGTCAGAACAGGTGGACACAAATATGCCCTTTGTAAGCAAAGTAATTTTTCAGCAGCTTGCTTGGGGGTTCAAGGTATCCATTATTAGATGTTTTGATTTGAACCTACAGTAGCTAAACGTAAAAAATGTAATATACTCTGTTCCTTCACAGTGCTGGGAAAAACTCCAAAGGTCTGGATTGAAGAGAAGAGATGTAATGCCCATACATGGGGTTAAAATGAGAGACTGATTTGGAATCAAACATTCAGCCTACAGCCATTAAAGGGAAACAGTAAGTTGAAGCAGAAGCCTTTTGATCTTTTGCTTGTCAGACTTCTCAGAAGTGTTTGTTCTTAACTCTGCTACCTTCAAGCTGACTTATTCTCTCAGGCCAGGGAGCAGTACTTAATGCACCCCTGTGCCTCTTACTCTTAGTGCCTGCCCACACTTGAGTAGCCAAAAACTTATCTTTGCCTGGCAAAGAACTGTTTTTAAATCAAAGCATCTCCAAGGCCAATATTGTTCTATCAGCTACACAGAACAAAGCTGCCCTGTGTTACAGCAAAAACTTCTTATCACTCCTGCAAGTATCTCTCTTGTTTCAATTGTTTTTCTGGCTGGCACTTGGCTATAACAGTTCGTTGCTGACCCCTGTGCATGGTGTATACAGTTGTTCTCAACCTTCAGCTACAGCGAAGCCCTTCAGGGGCTGCATTTTGATCTTCTGAGAAAATGTTTGTTTTTATTGCTGTCATCTCCGTGGCAATTCTCTCTTTACTGTGCTTAAGATAAGTAAAATTGCATTTTCTTCCAGTTTTGACACTTCCTTAAACTGTGAGAATGGGGGGCTATGATAAATATTCTGTTGTTCACTTGTTTGCTGGTTGGTTTGTCTTTTTCTTAAAGCCATCATGTTTCAGCTCCTATTTTTCATGTAGTCACCCCTCCTCTAAGGTGTATTATATGCAACTGTAATATGTTTGTAGCCAGAATTTTCTCTGCAACCAGCATACACAGAGAAAGAGGACTTTTTTGGTAGTTCTGCAGTGGGATACAGCTGCAGAGTGCATCCAGCCAGGTAATACAAAGGAAACTTTCCACCAGTTTCATAACAAAGCCTGAAATTACAGGTTCCTAATTCTTTTCAAACTTTAAACAAATGGCCTTGAGCTTCTTAAGAAGGAATTTGTGGGCTTTGTTATTTTAAGTTAGTTATGTCTGAAGGGAACCACATGCTGTCGTCTCAAGTCTAACTTAACAAGCTGTAAAAAAACTTGCACAACTGTGTGCAAATAAACAGCCCTTGAAACCACCCAACAAACAGAGAAGCCAAATCTGATAGAAATTAAACAGCAGAAACAATGTTCATATTTATTCAAATGCCAAAATTACGTGGGTTTTTTTCCCTTATTTCTCCCCTCTTCCACTCTAGGTTGAACTGATTCAGATGCTTTCTTAGGAAGAGGAGGTAGAGAACACTGAGAAGTGTCTGGGTTATGAAGAGGTAAGAGCTCTGTGAAAAAAATAAAAGCCAGGCTATTCTGTTTGACATTTGTTTGCCATTGTGTCTCCTTGTACACATGTGCAAGTGTGTGAACCTTTGAGGATTACTGCTGTGCTCTATCTTAGTTTTTTCTCAGGTTGTGATTATTCAGAAAGAAGTGTGGGCTGCTGAGCCTGCCAATGAATTCACTGTATGCCATCATTCAAAGGCAAACATTGGCCTCACTCAGCATGCATTTGGTATACAGTGTGCCTTTCTTAGAGTCAATCTCATCATGACATTTACATATTTTGCAACATCTATTTAAGTTTGGGTTTTTTTCTGAAATGCCTTTACTTGCTTTGAAAAGAAAAAGAGCAAGGAACGTTGTCCTTTTGTAAGCAAAAAGAGGTTGAAGAAAGAGTGAGCACTTGCATTTTTTCGTGCTACAACTGACTGCAAAGGCACAGAGCCACACTGGTCCCTATGGCTCTGCACATTCACTAGCCCAGAGCTCAGCAGCTGGAGTTTGGATCCACTTCATCCACTATCCACTTCTACTAACCAAAATTGCATGTGTGACTGTATACCTGTCCTCTCTGTGCCTGTGGTGGGTCCTTGCTTGTTTTACTGAAGGAATATGGAAGAAAGTTGAAAGTACATCTCCTGCAGCTAGGCCACAACCTGAAGAATAATTTCACTTGAGCTCTCCTTTCTGTCTTCTCCTCAAACCTATCTCTCTCTCAAAATCAGAGGACTGACCTTTAACCTTTCACAAGCACTTTTGGAAGCCCTGCCTTGGTTTGCCCATACACACTGCTTTTTGAAGAAACAGGAAATCAGCTTGTGCTATTTTAATCCTGGTGCTTTCATATAAATATGCGCTATTATTTTTAACAACTTTGCGGAAGGAAAAATATGTTTACAAGCACCAAAAATTGTGTCTCCAGTACAAAACATTAATCTGAAAAATAGTGATGGAAACTTGATACTGCCTCGTACAGACTGTAAGGCAATGCCACTGTTGTTCATGTCCCTTTCATTGGTTCTGATTCTTATTTCTTCTATCTGTGCAAAATACAAAGGATGTGTCATCTTTTCATGGATATTACTAGTTGATATTTTAGGGATGGCTGAGTTGAATAATTAAAGGGCTGAATAGCACAGTTCTTCATGCCTCACATCCTTCACACTCTGGTCTAAAGCACAGCCATAATCACAGCAGGAACTTTGTTGAGAACAAATAAAAGTGAAAGGGTAACATAGCTGGAATTTCTGCTTCAAGTCTCATACTACTATAATCTTATTCCATCCAAACACTTATTTCAAGCAACCACAGTATGTTTCACTAAAATTTTTACTGGACACATTAACTGCGCATTAATGGCTCTTGCATAGCTGATGTATTTGTAGCTCTAGGGGAAGGAAAAGCAAGGCCACTTTGATATCAGTTTATGTAACACAGATTTTGTTTCTTGGAAGGCTCGAGGCCATTACGAATAAAAGCTATACTGGAATATGTTCCATATGGCAATTTCTCAGGTATTGTGATAGCTAATCCAAGTTAATAATTAAAATCCACTTTTATCACTCTTTCCTTCAGGATGCAAGAAAGGCTTGGAGGTTTTCTTTTAACACCATATCATATTTTCCTGAGTATGTGGTCCTGTCCTTACTACCACAGCATTCTTAATATTTTATTATGCAATATTTCATCTGGGTAAACTTGCAAAATGAAGGAGGATTCATTTTTTCTCTAAGATTTTTTTTTTACTAAAATGTGCCCACAGTGATACCAGTGATTGATGGAGCACTAATAGCACTGGCAGCCCTAAGACACTGTTTGCAGAATAGCAGTGGGAAATGTCCTCTGCTCCTTTTCTCCTAGCTGCACATTTTGATGATGTTTTTATCTTGGTTTGGGCAGCCACAGAGATGCTGTCCTTGTGCCCAGCAGCTGCTGTGCTCAGCATAAAGTATTTTTGGATTTGTCCATGTTGGAGGGACTTTCACAGGTTGAAGGTATGAGTAGCCATGAAAGCAAGATTAAGCTCAGAAACCTGGTTTCATGTTCTTGGGACATTTCACCTCCTCAGTTATACAACACAAGGTTTTTGTCTGCCTGCCTGGCAGGATGCTGTGATCTCATGAGCACTGGATGGAGCATCCCCTATATTGAGCCCATAAAGGAGCTATCACCAGTACAAACGCAGGAACTAGCTATAAATACTCAGAAACCTGAACTTCCAAAATTATTGTACTTCAGGCTTGTTTGTTGGGATTTTCTGCCCATAAGAAGTTCTGCTAGGAAAAGAAGGCAAGGATAAAATGTAGAATATTGCAGTGTTCTTCTTCAGTGGAGAAGGTATGGAGATAGGTATAGGAGATATGGAGATAGGTCTTTGGTGTCCTATCACCAAACTAGAAGAAAAGGTTTATACTGCGTTACCAAAAATGTGAAAGAAAATAAGTGCAATTGCCACTTGGAAGGGCAGCTTCTCCCCACAGATGTAGGTACAGCTGTACAGGTTTACTCATGGCAGAGCTGCAATTTACTGACAGTTTGATGTGACCACCAGCTAATCTTCACAAAGACCCCACAATATCAACTGCTTGCCTTTGTCCTAAAAATGCCAAACTAAAAAGAGTTTATTTTAAAATGTCCAAAGAGTAGGAGAATTTGGAGACTCAGGAATTTCTGTTTGCAGACGCTTTCACACACTGTCAGGAGTGGTGTCCAACCTGCTCTCTGGCATGTGGGCTGCTGGACTTGCCCGGTGCCAAAGATTTTCATGTTCTGTGTTTTTTCTACTGCATAACTGTCAGACAGCTTTGGAGTTCACAGTGGGAGCATTCAGATGTAGTGCAGCTGTGCCTGTTGCTCCAACAACTACTTTATATCCCAGGCAGGTCACAGAAAAGACAAAAAGCAGCTGTGCTGCCCGTCCATGAGTCACAAAGCATCTTCCACCTGGGAAGAAAATGGTTGTGTCAGTAGATTATGTAAATTGATTCTCCAAAGTTACTAGGAAAATGATAATCAGTTGATTTCTACTTAATATTGTAAACTGCACAACTAGAGCTAGCCTATTGCTTACATGGGCAATACTTTTGAATTAAGAGGTTATTTTCTGTATTTTTACTAACATGAGATAATAAGCTAAGTTAAACACCTTTGCTAAGTGTGCATCTGACTTCAGATTTCAACAATTTATTACTGAAGATTTACCAATGAAAATTTTTGTCAGTGGAAGTAGCTAATCAGACAAACAAAGTTAATGTTTTTTCTCAAATAATGCATGTTTATGGCAATGTTTTGGCTTACGATAAAAGGAAAAAAATCGGTGACTTTTTAGCATCATTCTCTTTTTCTTCTGGCACAACTTTTCAGGTATATAAAACCAGTTGCTTTCTCGTCTCAAAGCCTTGAGCGTTTGTGGTCCGAAGACCAGATTTGCTGACACCTGGGACCAGAGCTGCTGCCAGAGCCCACATGCCTGCCTGAGACACTGTGTGCCAATCTAGATGGGGGCACTGGCAGCAGCTCTCGGCCCAAGGGTCAGCAGATCTGGTCTTCTGACCAGCCCAGGGAGATTTGCCAGATGTCTGCCCATATCCAGTGCCCGAGGCGGTGAATGCTGCACCAATCTTAAAGGAACTTTGCTTTTTTTCCTCCTTCCTTTTGGATTAATGCTTTATGGGAAAATAGATTGTAAATCTATATAACTGACAGGTTTGTTAGTGCTTATCAGGTAGTTTAAAATTCGGAAGAAGCAAGCACACATACCATTCTCTCTGGAGAGAAAACCTACCTGCAGGAATTTAGCAGATTCCATTTATTTATTGATTATTACATTATTTATTTAGCAGATTTGGAAGAAAATACTTACATCCCATTTTTCATTACTTTAATTCTTATATTTCTTAGAGGAAAGCAATAAGAGAAGTCAAGTTACCAGGTACATTTTGCATCTGCTAAAACCACCCCCAGCAGGGGGGAACCGCAAACAGCAGCTCGCCACTTCCAGTCAGGAGCAGCACTGCCTCTCCCATAGCAGTTCACTGGTTTTAAGATGTTTGGACTTATAATAAATTTTTTGCTATTGGTTGTTGGGAGATAGTATCTATATATTCACTTATTAAACACACCACAACTCCATGGTGGTTTTTGTAAGCTCTTGATAATGGAGCAATCTGAACAAGTTTAGTGTTTTTCCTCTGAAGCTGCCTTATCATCCCAGAGCTCTGAGGTGTCTTTTTGTTCCCACTCCTTCTAAGAGTAAAGGTTGGCTGTGCCCAAGGAAAAGAGCTCCTTCCCAAAGTCCTTCTGGAGTGTCAGCATACATAATGTGCCTTTGAAACTGGTGGGGACAGTCCCTGCAGTGCTTGGAATAGTACAGAATGCTCTCTCCAGGGCAAATAGTTTGGAAAGGCTAAACTACTTAAAATCCCATTTACACAGCAAACTGGTGCAGTCAAGGAAGAGCAGGACAGTCAAGAACCTAGCAGTGTTTAATATACTTTTGCAAAGATTATTTGACAGTCTTTTATTTTTGTGATGTTTAGGAGGGAGATCTGCTTTCACCTCCCTTCTCTAATCCATTTCTATGTGCTAGCAAAGGGTAAAAAATACTTGGGTTCTGCACTGCAACTGTGGTGATTTTTATGAAGACAAATTCCTAAGGCTGGAATACTGTGACTAGTCTGAAAAATGTTGCACATTCTTTTTTCTCCATTTAAATAGAAGCAGAATGGAAATTTTGCAAAGAATGGGGGTGGAAGAGATGTTTTCTGTTCTCCAAAAGTGGGCGAGAGGTTGAAATACAATTACATTTTTTGCATGTCATTGATGTAGAGATGAAGCTTGTTTGGATGGAGTTTTTCACGACTTTATTTTAATTGTCTTGATCACAGTTTTTGAGACCTTATACACTGTATTTAGAGGTGAATATGAGCTTGGCTGGAAGGCCCCACTGTTGAAAGCTGAGTATCTAACTTTCCAGCAAGCAGTAAGCTCAGCTGATGTATATATTCACAATGCAAGTGCTGTCACAGCATTAGTTTTTCAGAAGTGACATATTAGGATACACATTAATGCACAAAAGATTTGTAAGTGTCTACAGTTTGGATGCTGCAAAAAATAGTGATCTGTATTTTGAACAATTTATTTCCTCTTCTGACAGACTTCTGAAGTGGGGATGCTTTATCAATCTTTACTGCTGAGTGCCCTGGGACCTTTTTTTGAAGCAAATCAGCTTTCACCTGGCAGAAGTGGATGAGAAAGGTGGTTTGAATCCTGTCACTGCAGGCAGCACAGATCCTCAGTGCTGACTGACTCTGCTGCCTTTGGAGTTAGACAGAAAACAGGAGCTGATGCAAAGTGTGTTTTTTGAACCATCACCCTTTGTCAGAGGGCATCGATTCCCTAAACACCATCAGTGTGATGGAAACAAACTGAACTCCTTTCCTCTGCTATTATTAACTGCTAATGAGCTTTGTGAAACCCAGCAAAAGGGTGTTGCCAGTTTATGACTCTGCCAAGGCAGCAAGGTGGAGTTGCATGTGGGAATGAAGCCCTGTTTAATCAGGTTTTGTAACTACTTTGATACAATTTTAGCTGAAGCATGTTCAGTCAAGCAGTTCCTGGTTTAATGCACACACTGTTTTGACTTCAGTTGCAGGTTTCAGAATTTACCAAATACCAATTCAATAATCATTTTTTACCGTTGCACACTGATCATCTACAAATATGCCTGTGGTAACTGTACATTGTGTTTATATTTGTTTTAAATTAGGAAACCAGTTTTAGATGTCAAATCTCCCCTGAAGTCTACTAAAGTTTTGGGTAGGCTTCAAAGATGAGAAAATTCAACCCTCAGCTTGAGCTCCCAGTTAAGACAGGTGAACACAGCAGTAGCAGAGCTTTTCCCTCTCTAGTATCACAAGCATGGTTTAGTTTTACAGGGTTTTACTGACTTTCCCCTTAGATCTAGAGGAGGAATATCTTCCATTGTGAGGTGTAGCGAGGACAGGGCAGTTTGAGAGCAGAAGCACCCAAGGGGAGCTCACTGCTGAGCAGATTCTAAGATGCACAGCAGCCTGGCAGATTCTCAGCAGTGACAGCCTGGTATCAGGGCACACCTCACCTATTGGGAGAACACACACACTGGCTACAGAGAGTTTGTAGCAATGGAAGGTTGTTATTTATAGGCAATGGGAAAGTTTATGCCTTGTGTTTGCAGTTTCAGTTGAGCAAATATACAGTGAAATTGTACTTTATCATCTTTGTTCAGTTGTTAAATCCCCATGTTCCTTTCCCAAGAATCATACCTGTTTCTCTTGATTTTGTGATTGAAAATCTATAACCAAAGCACCTATCAAATGATCCGAGGATTTTTACAGCTGCTTTTTTGTTTTGTTTACTTTAAAAACAAACAAACAAAAAACTCAAATCAACCCCCTCCCCCCCCCCCCCAGATTCTAAAGTGTTTCTGAGGGGAAAAAAAGTTTTGTTGGTTTGGTTTGGTTTGGTTTTTTTTTTTTTCCCTATGAACATCTTATAATTAGGAAAAACAAAAAATTCATGTTTGTAGCAAGTGTAGCAAGCTGCAAAACAGCTTGAATGTTTTCAGCTGAAAGCTGCTTTGGAAGCTTAACACGGGATTAATTTTTGAAGTATGCCTGGACTATCAAGAAGTTAATTGATGGAGTGTGAGCAATACCCACTTAAAAGGCACAGACAGGGAAATCAGGGCATTCTCTGTGAGAGGCTCTTAATGATTTCCTTTCAGAGAATGTGCACACTATCTTAATTATACAGGAGCCTACGTAAGGTACCATTGGATTGCATCCAATGAAAGCTAAAACAAACAATATGACAACAAAAAGGGCACTTGCGTCATTTCACTTTAGCATTTATAAGACAAACAATAACTAGCAAATAAAAACCTCCTAGCCTATGGTGTGCTTACCAGTGCCAGGATATTTATTCCTTCACATCTAATCTTTAAAACAAAGAACTACATATCAGAAAATGCTGGGACAGTTTTTTTTTTTTTAAATTTTCTTTTCTGTCTGCACAAAAAGAAGACCATCTTACAGCAAGGAGACATGTTTCCTGTGGTGCTCTGCTGGCTTCATTGCTGGCTTCATGCGATTAATGACCTCAGCACTTCACAGATAAGTCTTTCTGTGTGAATGTGATCTTCTCCTGTGAGCACAAGGGCACACAGCCGCTAAAAAAATGCATGAGGAAGAATGGATGATAAAGCTAGCAGTGAAACTGAGGTGCTGGAGCATTCTCATCAGAGGTGCCACTGTTTTGTGTGAAGTGTAGATTTCAATATATTCAGTAATGGTGATTAAAATCCTGAGTGTTCCTACATGGTAAGCCTTGGCCCCTCTGATCAAATCCACCTTGTGAAATTCTGTATCCATGAGATCCCAAGATACAGTTTTGGAGATCTCAGCTTTAACATGTGGGTTCAGCTGTGGCAGTGCACTGTTAACATGCTTATTCTAACAACCAAGGGGAAAAATGTCCAGATTTTTGCATATTAGTTCCTAAAAGGGTACTGATATGGCTTCAAATGTCAGGCATTTTTCTGTCATTTTTCTGCACCTTTGGTTACTTTAGGCATATTTTGGTGATGCCATTCCAACATTTCTCAAAAAACTGTTGCCACAAAGAAAAATCTATTGCAATGTTACGTAGCACCATGGCCTCACCAAACCACCAGGATGGTCTTGGGGAACTTCCTTCAGAGGATGCAAGGTAGAGGAAGGGGTTCTCTCTCATCCCCATCAGCCTTTCTTACCTTCATCTGACCACTTTGGGAGCAGTTCCTGTCCATTGAAAACTTCAGCCTTTCCTTGAAGCTGCAGAGTGCCATGGCAGGCTTCAGAGCCACCTCCTCCCACTTCTGGGAGGAAGACCCTACTGTAGTGTCCCTGTGCTCCCTTCAGGGAGCACAGACACACAGACACACACTTGCTGTGTCCCAGGGGGTTCTGAGGAGCGCAGAGCACATTTTCTGTAGGAAGACAGGAAGATATACAGCCCTCTTCCAGCTTTGCGTAAGTCAAAAGCTCTGAAAGGTCTGCATTGTCAGGACAGGATCAATAGGCATCATGAGAGCAGTGACACCCAATTCATGTTAGACATAATTGTTCAACACCTCCCATCTCTACAGAGTACGGTACAGAGGAAGGGAGGACCACAAATGGCATGTTCTGAAGTAAAAAAACAGCTGCCTCCATTCATGGAGGGATCAAAATAATCTTCAACATTAATAATGATTTTAAATTCATTTTTTAAAATTAATTTTCTGTTTTCCAGGGTTAGGGAAGCCTAACTGATATGTAAACAGTGTTTTAAAGCCAAATTCTTGTTCCTGTCAGGAAGCCCAAATTCAAGATGCACTGATCCATTCCTTCCCATAGTGAGATTATGAATTTGTTGAAAAGAGGGATGTGCACCAAACACACCACCACAGTGGTTTGTCCTGTTATAGCAGAACAGAGGAGCCTTGGGAACAGTATGTCATGTTCTTATCCTTCAGCTAATGTGTTCTGTAGCATCTCCCCTACTCAAACTAGCTCCTAACTTATTTACATAAAAGGTGGAGTCCTCATCTTTAGCTAGACAGGTTTTATTGTCACCCTCCCATATCACCAGCCTGAATTTTCTACCTGTGATAATTGAACCATTCCCATAGTAAATGACTGTGTACTTGGAGTGAGGCCCAGGTACCAAAGTGTGGGAGTGCTGCCTGACTGCAGGGAAGTGGGAAACTGCAGCAAGAGCTCTGTGGGTTTAAGCAGCTTCCTGGGGAACATGCAGTCATTGACTCTTCCCAGTGCACAGCAAGGAAGGAAGGTTTTCCTCTGGCTGACAGCTAATTTTAAAGAGATGCATTTATATTTTTGGACACTGCACTTGGAATTGCAGTTAATATTTTAATCTATCAAATGGATATGGACAATTGATGGCAGAATTCAGGGACTGGAACTATGCGAGTTTGAATTAATTAATGCTCTAAAGGGAGCTGAACAGATAAAGCCCTCTGATAATTTAACACCAGAAGGCTTGAACTTGTAACAGAATAATTTCTCTAGGCAGGACAAATTTTGCTCCCATTTATTTTTGGTGTCAGGTTTACCACTACCAGCCCCTGCTATGCCCTTTAAGGAGCTAAGTTTAAAGTTAATGGGACTTCTTGCACAAAAAGTTGGCCAGCCATAACTGCGACACCTGATTAGTGCAAAATGTGACGCTTTCACTACTCGGCCTCCTGCCCAGTGGCAGCTACTTCTGCTGAGCACATCAAATGAATTCATATAAGTCACCAAAGAATTGCAGGCCAGGAATGGCTGTTGGCTGTTACTGGATCAGACCAGCTTCTGACCAGTCAGCTAAAGAAATATCCTGTACTTCAAACACTGGACTATCAATTTAAAAACATTTAAAAATACATACAGTGAAATAGAGTTGTTAGACTGGAAAATCCTCTTTAGCATGATACCATCTGACTACTAAATGTCTGAAGAGTTGAAATTTCTCATCAAGGAGTTATTGAATTGTGTAAATTAATCTTTCTTTAGAATTTATTGATTGGTGTGGAAGAGTTTGTGAAGTCAAATGTGCTTCTTTGTCTTTAGGCAGCTTCATGCAGGAAATTTGGCCTTTACACAATTCTCTGACTACCCACAAATTCAGAGTAGTTATGTTAATGCATACTGCAGGAGAAAACCACTATTTTCTTCATTTTATTCCAGCTTCATTTTAATGGGACTATAAACAGGCCTTTTAAATGCAGAAACAAATTCCTTCTGTTGCTTTCTGCAATTGTTTTTAATTGACAGTCTGTTGCTGGCCAAAGGTTATCACAAAGGAGCTGTAACACCTGGATCCTCTCCCTCCCTCCTTCCCACGCTACTGCTGCCATGGATCATGTCCTTCTGAGCTCAATCATTTAAACTGATGTCTCAGCACTGAGTGAATGAGATTTATAGCAAATAATGTGAATTTCTTAAGACTGTCTAGCCCATCTTAGCTGTGGTTTTGCTTGGGAGCTCTTACTAGTTTCTGTTTAGAATTTTCTTCTGATGCTTTTTGTTCTACTGCTTGTCAGAGCTATAGGATAACTGGGTCAACGCCTTAAAGTCAATACTATTATCACTCTGGAACTCCTTGTACTGCCCAGGGAAAGGAAATGCATTAATTTTAGAGTTGAGTCAAGCCCAGAAATGAATTAGCACATTGGGTAAATATCTGACAGCACATTTTGAAAAGTAACTAGTCACGCACCCTGAGCTGTTCACAAGCAGATGACAAGAAAGGGAGATGTCCTCTGGGCTTGCTTATGGACAGCCTTTGTGCCAGCTTTCTGCATTTGTTTGTTAATCTCATTTGCTATGAAAACAGGTATTAAATGGATTCTTTTCTTCTCCTCCTGTCATAATTCCTGATGGAATTATTATCTCATGGCCAGTTTCAGTCCAGATCTAGAGAGGGAAGAGGACTCAATGATGCTAAGTATTCATTATACTTCATGATATAGGTAGGTGGAGAACTGAGATGCAAAGGTTGCACCATGAAGTTGCTTGTTACCTGACAATAGGCAATATACAGAATTAGAATGTATAGATCTATATATAGATTATGAATGGTCCAATGATGAAAGACTTAATGGAAGCAAAAGTATCCAATCCAAATCCATAGAAAATATGACTGTATTCATTCTGGAGCTGATGACATTTTATTTAACTGATTCATTGCAAAACCCCAAATTAATTCAGTGAGTTTTCTAAATGCATTTGGAAGGAAATGTACAGTAAGTTGGTCAGATCTGGATATGCTGTTTTGTATTCCTGCAGTTTGCTATGAGTATGGACAGTGTAATGCCTACTCCTTACCTCAATGCATGTTAGAAAGCTTAATTACCCTAAACACACAGCTTTATCAGGGATCCCAATGAGAGCAGAAACAGGACAAAATATCAGCTGAGTGCTTTCGAAAGATAAGATAAAGAAAGATCTTTTAAGTGCAGATAAATCTCTCTCCCCTTCATTTTTTATGTGTAGTTCCTTTATCAGCCTTTTGGAACACATAAGATTTAAAACATATGAGCAGTAACAGTATTTAAAATTACCATCTTAATGTACTTCAACTGTAAAAGCAGAGAACAGAATCCTACAGTATAGGAGACAGATGCATAAATGGACATGGCCCCAGTGCCATAGTCTTGGATGGGCAGTGCTCAGAAAGGGAATGAACACAGTCACTAAATTTAAAGAAAGACAGCACTGAATAAGAAAATGCACAGAATTGGCTTTAAAATTAACAAAAGCCTTAATTTCCTGAACCTGTGGATTTATTTCCTTTGCCTGATCTCTTGGTAAAAATTACAGCTACCCACTGACATAATTCAGTGACATGAAGTGCATTTACTTCTTGAGAGATTTAAAACTGCTTTTCGCTCTTCCCCATGATGCTTGTTTTCACACATTTATGTGTACTTGGCCTCAGCTCTCTCCATCTGACTTGGTGGTGCAGCTGTAATCCACTTCAGTACAGATATCCGGCTCTTCCTTTAGAAACTTCCTCTTGCTATGCTATAGCTCTTGTAAACGCCCTGGCGGAAGTGGCTTTTTCCTCCTTCCTACTCCTGCAAGAGGTCCCAGAAGTACAAGTGGCTTAATAAACCAGACAACGTTTGGTTTGAAAAGAGCCTGAAGAGATGTAGTTTGCATTAACTTGAATGCATTTTTTCCTTACCTTATAGAAACATCATGCATATCATTCATGTTTAAACAAAATGACTGGCAAAGCTGTAGAAGCTGTAGACACTGTCCTAACACTTTAATTTATTAGAGCAAAACTGCCAGGTTACTTTCCATCCTTTCTACTCTACATATTTGAGAGAGAACATCTGTCTGGCAACAGTAATGGTTCCAAGTCAAGTATATGATTACTTTTCTTCACAGAGAAAGATGGCTGAACGATACTCTAGATGTAATTATCTTTCACTTGCAGCAGTGCCCTTTAAATGTGTAATTTTAAAAATGAAAATTTAGGAAAAAATATGGCATGCATATTATTATTGTTTCACGGCACAATTTTGATTATTTATCATCTTATGTTATATATATTTTATAGGATAAAAGGAGACAGTCCATTCTGCCTTAGTGACATAGTACTCTGGTTACTCAGTTTGGTTCTGGCAAGACAGGATGATATGAAAACAAGTGAGGTTCCCATTTTTAAGTATGTTAAGAAAATCCCTGAAGGTCTGAAATGGCAAATATTATGGTTGTGCTTGGTGTCAGCACTGTGAGAGAAACAAGGCCTTCAAAAGGCCTAAAATAATAGACAGTGGCTTAAAAGGCAAAAAAAAAAAAAAAAAAAAAAAAAAAGAGGAATTTCAACTGGTAGAGAGAAGACTACAGATGCTCTGTAGAAGACAGAGGTGCTGGTTGGTCTCCTACCTAGAAGGACCAGGGAGATAAGATATACATGGAGAAGCTGGGAAGTTGCCAATCGACTTGAAGAAAGGCAGTGGCACCTTCCCAGCTCCCCACACCCCAGAGGAGCTCTGCAAGGACTGAGCTCCAGCCTTTTGCTGTCCTTTGCAGATGCAGGATGGAAAAGCCAGGAGACACAACTGCCCATGCCTGTGGTGGGCCATCTGAACAGAAGATTGCAAAAGGCACTGGTGGGCCCTTTCTCTTGACATGGAATAGACACTAGCCATGTCTGGACAGATTGTCTTTCTCATTGACAGCATAGCAGAGGCCTCAGTAAACTTTTTAATTTTTTTTTTTTTTTTAATAATCTTGGCTTAAAAAGAAATTGCTTAATTTAACAAAGCGCATTTACTAAAATGAAGCTGTGGAAACTTTAAAGATGTGCATGACAGTGGGTTGTGTGTTTCTTCATGCATTCTCCAGCTCTCAAACACAGACCCTGCCAAGGCAAATAACTGCACAGTATTTATCATAGTTTTGTTACTATGTAGGAATATTTTTTTGTTACAATGCTTGCAAAGGTGAACTATTTGTTAGCTTCTTCTCTCTTCTGTCTGCCAATAATATGGAAATCCAATTGTGGTCATGAAACATTGCTGACTTGGAGCTGCAAGTCCCAGGATCAAACCACATTAGGCAGCAGCATGGAGTTTCTCCTCCTGTCAAGAACCGGTTCTACTGCCACGTGAAAGACCAACAGAAGGTTTTTGTCATATTGCACTACATCTCTGAATGCACACCTATGAAATAACTCCCATTACTCCAGTCAAAGGAAGACACAAGGCACAGAGAGAGTTTTGGGGGGGGGGTTGGTGGTTTTTTGGGTTTTTTTCTTTTTGGTTTTTTTTTCGGGGTGGAGGGTGTATTTTTTACTTGTTTGTTTTGGTTTGTTCGGGTTTTAAATTTTTTTTAATATATTTTATTTTCCTTCTATTTTTCTCTTTAAACCTATTCCTAATTACTCTGTCTTGTAGCTTCTGTGTGTGTTACCCATTTGTCACAGCGTCTTCTCTGTGGCAAGATCTGCCAATGGGGCTTTGATGGTTGGTCCTCCTGTAGATGGTCATCCTGAGAGGGTGGGCTTAGCCCTCAGCTGAGCTGGAAAACAGAGGAAACAGATTCCAAATCTGACTAGTCCAGATCTCACCAGCATGTTTTGATCCCATTTCCTCCCATCTTCCTCCAGCACTGGATGCCTGCAGTTCCTGGGAAGGCAGCAGAGGACAAAGCATAGGCTTTGACTATGCTACCAAGGGCCTAGCTTTGCAGCCTGGAAATATTTCTTTGGTTTCCAGAGGCTTATCCCTATCTCCCCATACTGTATGGAGGGATATAGATAGATTGTGTAATCCTTCCTGAACACCGGAGGCTCTCCTGATGCACAGAACTAGCAGGGACACGATGTGCTCAAAAGCATGGGGAAGCCTAGCCCAGGAAAATGCTCCTTACAGTGCACTCAGACATGGGAACAAGTGCCCATGGGAATTGGTGGAAGCACCTCATTTATATATTTGAGTTATGTAGGGTTGAATTTTTTCACACAATACTGCATCTGA
Source organism: Vidua chalybeata (assembly GCF_026979565.1). NCBI lineage: Eukaryota > Metazoa > Chordata > Aves > Passeriformes > Viduidae > Vidua > Vidua chalybeata. The sequence continues at coordinate 15,078,943 of NC_071536.1, read as the reverse complement.
AAGAATTCTCTGCAGGCAAAAATTGAATTAAGTCCACTTCAAAGGTTTTTGTTTTTAAGAAAAAAAAGATAGTGACTTAGTGTATTACTGGGCTAAATTGTATTTCTCTGTTTGTGTATTTACACACATTCATATGCTCAGGGCCAGCACCCAGATGACAAATATGAGAATTATTTTTATTCTTAAAATATGTGTGTGCGTTTTTTATTTGGTAGTACTTAGTAGAACTGCTAATGGCACTGTGGTTATAAATCTTCCTTTAGGATTTTATAACATAATGTAAAGCACAATTTATCCCAGATTTATTAATGCCTACACAATGTTTAATTTGAATGGTTTCAAAATAAATTGGGGGGAAAAAAAAGTTGGTCTAATTTAAGTGAACAGAGTGACAGGATTTTTTCCCAATCAATTAGTGCTTTGAAGTACAACTAACAAATTACATTCTGAAGCAAGAGAAACTTTTATTACAGAACAAACTGACTTTTTGATTACAAGTATTAAAAGAAATAACAAGCCACATATTTTCCTTGAAAAATGTTCTGCTTAATATAGGATTTGATTGTGCAATCCTTACTCATATAGAGACAAAAGGGATCTTGCTGGGATGGTATGAAGGTGCAAGAGAGAGCCCAGTGCTGTACTGGCAGGACTTCACTGCAGAAAGCTATTGGCTGCTGTTTACATTTCTGACATTCTCTGAGTAAGTGTTGTCACAACAGACAAGCAATTATAGACAATAATGTCAGTAATTTGTGGATTAAGAACTCCTTAAGGATGTATTGGCATGGCCAGACAGTAGCTTCTAGCTTGCAACTGTTCACCCTTAGCTGTGCCAGTGAAACTGTAACTTTCACTAAGAAATTGTGCTCCCTGTTACACAGCAAACAATGGCAGGGGTTAAACTTCTCTAGGCCCTCCCTGCGGCTCTTACAGCTCTCATCCAGGCTGCTCAACCTCAAAGGGCCACTTTTTAATAGGTACATCTATTTATGAATACACATAAAATGGAAATACAGGCCATTATGTTGAAGAAATGCTGTCCTAGGCACTTGCCAAATAAAGCCAGAAAAAATCAGATTTTAAGATTCCAGTACTATAAATACACCTGTGAGGAACCTCAGCCAAAGTCCAAGCCCCAGCGCTGTTGTGGAGGGCACAGGACCTGTGCTGACCCTCTGACTCACCATTGGGAACACCTGTGGCTCAGGACACGCTCCATATTAGCTCATGCAAATTCTGTGTGAAACATGCCCTGCTGAGAAAATTATTTGATTATTCTGAGGATCAACAAGAAAGATTCAAATGTAGTTTGCTCTTTTTTTAACGAAATTCAAAAATACCGTCTCAAAACATGCACATAAAAGATGTGTACTCTCCGGATTAAATTAAATACAAACACACTTTGTTTGTCCTTTGTGCTACTGTTCTTCTGTTTTAGTTCAATACAAACCATTCAGAAAATTAGTGTGTGATTATGAAAATGACTTGTGGTAAGGGGAAATTTATCTTAGTAAGGCTGTATATGGGTAAAGTAGTGGGTGGGCTAGAGGGGTTTAGGAAAAACAAGTTTTTTTCTTATCAAGTCAGTTTTTTATTTTATAGGGGAAATTTTCACAGAAATTCCTTGAAAGGTTTTAACTATAAAGCTAGATAATGAAAGAATATTGATTGAGTACCATTAACGTTTTTCTTCCAAAGACAGATTAGCCTTTAAACATGAAGTACATCATGTGCCTGGCTGCCAACACCAGTTTTAGAACTCCAGAGAACACAGGTTAATTTTGCTGCTTGTGCTTACTAATTCAGCATCTTTTCGTGAAAATGTTGTAAAAGACCTTTTTCAAAAGCTTATTTCTCCCAGGCTCCGTGGCTGCAGGTGAGCTCTCTGGGCGTGCAGGGCTCCTCCAGCAGTGTCTGGGATGTGAAGCTGCCCCACGCAGGACGGCAGTGCCCTGCTCCCCATGCAGGGTGGGCACCAGCTGGCCCATTATGCCCTCAGTGACTGACCCAGCCAGGGCTGCTGGCAGGCTGCTGTCTCCTCCTCGAGCAGGAAACAGTGCTTAAGAAATGGCACTCGGCCCCCACAGTGAAAACAGCCTTTTGTCGGCACCTCCTTCCTACTATGGGGACTCGTTCATCTTTTGCTGGGTTTTCAGTTGGTTCTGATGGCTTATGTACATCCTGAAGGAGATGATAAAGGCTTCAAACGCACCTAAGATTTTTAAGAGGCCAGGTTTGATGCTTCTGGTGTCCCTGCAGCCCCCAGCCTGTGCCTGAGCAGAGGGTGATCTAATTTCACATCCCTGGAGGCGAGGTAGAAGGCTGTGTGTACCCAGTACACATCCTCTATATCTTTTCCTTGTGCCTTCTCTCCCCTCCCCACTCCCGTTCCCCCAGGATAAAACCCTGCAAAGTCCCTCTTCGCTGCTCTGTATCTTTTTTAGTCTGGAAACGTCCTTTACGGGCCCAGGCCACGGGCGGCCCTTCCGAGCCTGCCCAGGCCGGGCAGGGGCCGTGAGGGGCCGCGCTGCCGCAGCGGCCCCGCATCCCTGCCCGGCATCCCGGCCCCGAGACGGCGGCTCGGCCCCGGCGGGAGGCCCCGCTCTGCCGCCGGCCCCGCCGCCGTCACGTGGCCGCCGAGTTTTCTCGTCCCGCAGCGGTATGAGGAAGTCAGAGCCGCCGCCGCCGCCGCCCGCAGCCCGGGCGGGCGCAGCCTCCGCCGCCGCCTCGCCGCGGCGCGACATGTGAGTACCGCGGGCAGCCGGCCCGCCCGAGCTCGGCCCGCCCGCTGTCCCCGGACGCCGGCGGGCCGGGGCTGACACCTGCGGGGCCGGGAGCGGCCGGGAGCGCTCGTTCGGGGGCGCCGGGGGGCGGCGGTGACCGGGTCTGGGGGCGGGCCGGTGTGTGAGCGCGGGGAGGGGCGGCCGCGCTCCCGGGGGCTGTGCGGACGGCGGCCCCGCGCCCCCCGGCAGCCCCGCGGCCCCCGGACGGGCGGACGGACGGACGGCACATCTCCGCTCGCCCGGCAGGCTGGCTCTCTCCGGCACTCGCCTCCCGGCGTGAAGCCCCCGCCGGCGCCACCGCCCCGATGGAGCAGCCCCCGGCGGCGGAGGAGTGGCAAGGGGCGACCCAGAAGAGGAAGGCCTGGGCCAAGAGCCGCGACTCCTGGCAGGCGTCGGAAGCGGAGGATTTCTCGGCAGCAGCGCTGGCCCGCGGCGAGGAGGAGGAGGAGGAGGAAGACGAGGAGGAAGAGGAGGAGGAGGAGGATGTCGGCGGCGGCGAGCTGCCGCTGGCCGCAGGAGCAGGTCAGTGCCGGGGGCAGCAGCCCGCGGGCTACCGGGACCCCCGCGGGGCGGTCTCGCTGTTACTGACTGTCGGCTTCTCTCTCCTGCTCTGCCCCTAAGGCTGTCACAGCGTTCCCAACGAGAAGATCGCGATATGGCTGAAGGACTGCAGGTGGGTGCTCCCGCCGGCGGGTCGCTGCGGCGGCGGGCCCGGGCAGCGCCCGCGGCGCGGAGGGAGGGAGGGAGGGAGGCGGCCCCGGCGCGCATGGCCGCGGAGCGGAGCGGGCACCGGCGCTGGCACGGCCGCTTCTCCGGCCGGGCTGCGCCGGGAGCAGCGCCGCGAACCCGCACGGCCACAGGGGAGCTGGCGTTCGGCACCGCGTCGCTCCTTGGCGTCTCATTATTGAGCCTGACGGCTTTCAGCCGCCGGGGGAGGAACTCAGCAGAGCGTCAGGAAGGCAGCGTTACTTTGGAAGCTGCAGTGGTTCTCACCGAGGGGCTCCAGTTTAAAGCTTCCACTGTTTCCTTGCCTGGTTTTTGGTGCAGATTTCAAGAAACGGTGCTTCCGCGGCATGGCTCCTGTGCTTACGGGCCTTCAAGAGTGATGCCACAGTTTAGACTAACTTGATTTATCTGTGTCTCTTAATGTCTTCTGTCCTTAACTTGAGGCATGGTATATGTAGTCTGCGTTTCTATTACTGTTGCAAAATAATCATTGGTGTTTAGAACAGGTATTGATGGAATTACTTTTTCTTTATCCTCAGTCACATAAACGCACAAATGCTACATCAGAAGCAGCTGCTTTTGTCCTTTTTCTCCATTCAGTCCTAACAGCCCTTGGAGGCAGAGTTGATGGGGAGAAGCTAACAATTAGCTTTCCAGTAGCTTACAATGACATTTCAAGACCTCTGCTATTTGATATTTCTGGTTTCTGTCTCCTTTTAAGAACAGCTACGTTAAGGCAAGAATTTACCACTGAGATTAGTTGTGCCTTTGTGATCTCTTGATCCGGTAAGCAGCTGACTGATCTTACTCTGTAACTGAAGTGTGGGCTGTTTTATAGCTACAGGATCCTCCATATAGTTTTCTTCTTTATAGGCTGTGCCTTGGATAGGGTGTTGGCAGCTACAGGCTTGAAATCATACTGAAATATAATGTTCAGACCTGAGAGACCATCTTCTAAAATGCTAGAAAGGGAGACAAATTTTCTGACTTTACCTCAGATCTGGTATCCTGTTGGTTTACTAAACAGTTTTCTTAAAATCGGTATTATGAATTCAGTGCTTTCTTAGAAGTATTTTTTGAGTGGGAAGGGCAAAAAATGTAAGAACTGGAGGGGAAAGAGGCCATTGGGGGTGATACTCTTCCTAATGCTGCACTGCCACTATGTCTAAATCTGCAGGATTTCTGTCTAGAACCTTCCCTGGCCCTGTAGTCATTAACAATTCCATACAGAATTTAAGGAATAGCATAAAGCTGCAAACTGACAACATGAACATCTAATTGATGGCCAAAAATCTTGGGTGATAACAAAAGCTTGCAGTTTCATACCCGTGCTTTGGTAACTATCTGTTGTTAAAACTGGCACCACACATTCTGTGGAATGTGTTTGCATCTCTGGTGGTTGGTTCCCAAAATATGGGAATCTTGTTTTACAAATAACAAATGAAGCACAAGTTAACTCTTTTGCTAATACAGAAACACAAATTTAGGTAATTTGTGTTTGTGAAACCTGTTGCTCTCCTTCCACAGTAGCCTTTTAAAGTACAGCTATTTACTGTTGTAAGTCTTTTCACAGGAGTCTTGTGTTCTCCTCAGAAGGACTTTTAAAACCAGATTTCCCAATCAATGCTATTCAGACAGGCGTTAGCCTCTGCTCTATGGCGTGCAGGGTGCCAGCGTGTGCGGTTCATGCCCGGAAGATGCAATCCCAGCTGCCTGTGAAGGGCTGCACAGTTCCTTATGTTTTAAACTGCAGAATAGTTTAATTTTTTGTGCCTAATGTACATGCAAACAGTTGCTAGCATGTGCAGTAAAGTGATAATTCAAGTGGCAGTGTTATAAGTGATTGTATATATAGAATCCTTGGTAACAATGTACATAGGAAAAGAGGACAGCATTAACAGAGGACAGAATAGCCCTGCAGATACTACAATGCTTTGTTTAAAAATAACAATTGTGAAATTTACAATTTGTAAGTCGTTCGCTCTGAAATTTCTTACTTGTTTAATAACACTGGTTTTGCTGTCAAGTTTTGATTGCTAAAAAGTGTGGGCATACACAAACAGAGCTTCTATTTCTGGTTCATGGCCCAACCTTATTCTTACAAGTTAGCTCCATAACAAGTTACCATGTAGCTATTGCTACAAATGAAGATTCAGTTACTGCGTACAATATTTTCTCTGTTACATGTTTTCTAAAAGTAGTCCTTTGCATTTTCTGAGTTTCTGTATGTGTTTGTGAAATCAGAAGAAAATTCGCACTTTTAAAATCTCATTTTCTGGTTTGAGTTGGCAGCAGCACAAAAAACCTTAATATCAACCCACTGCATAAATAGATCTACTTATAAGTTGTATTCCTTTGTTTGTTTCTAAAGGCATCAATAGTGTTCTAATATGGATAAAAAAGAATTACTAGCTATCCTTTGATATTTATGTTAGTGGTTTGGGGCTTTTATTACTTGGCATCTCTGTTTCACATCTGCTTGAGAGGAGGGTTCCTAATTTCCTATGTTATTTACCTGGATAGATACCCATTTTGTTGTTTTGGGCTTTTTGTAAAGAAATAACTAGCAGCAAACCCCAAAAGCAAAAGAGCAAGTATTTATCATACTGTGTTAAGAATTATGGAGGCATAAAAATTGTCAGATGTTACTCAAAGTCTCTGGTTCATTCACGTTTTGGGAATCGCATACCTTTGAAAAGGCCTCTCTTTCTCTCTCCCCAGTACTTTGAAAAGGCATTTTGAAGTAATGAGAAAGCTCATAAAAGTTGAAGCAAGTGTTTGCATTATAGCGATAGATAAAAAGAAAATTTTTTGTCAACTATTATGATGACATGTACTATTTTGATTGAATATATTTAAACTCTGCCAGTAATACAGGGGATGTGTGAGGTATCTAGGAGCCATCTCCTGTAGATATGCAGGAAGTGAGTTCTTGAAATGCCTCAGAAAGAAGAGATTTTTTGCTTCAAGTTTAAAATAAACATGGCTTCTGCCCAGATACGGTTTTAAAAGCTGAGGTTTAAACACTTCCACAGCAGAGTGCAAAATCCTTGTCTTGTTCTGAGAGACCACCCGACCACAACTGGTGGCTGAACAAACAGAGCTCTGGGATGAGAGGAAGCCTTGAGGCTGTGTGAGGCAGGGACACCCCATCCTGAGGGCACAGCAAGGGGAAGGGTCCCCCAGCCCTAACATTCCTAAGTGCACAGGGCTGCTGTGAGACAGAACCATGGGCCTCGCTGGTGGAAAACAGCCTGGTGCAGAAAGGCAGAGCGATCCGTGCTGTTGTCCGCAAGGATTTTTGTGTGTACTTCCCCATTGTTTAAACTCATGTTTTGTCTAGTTCTTAAGAGCAAGTCTTTCAAAGGCAGGGGGTGTGTGGCAGCTATGTGCACCCATGTAGGTAGGGCAGGTGGTTGACAAGGATGCTGTTCTGGTAGCTGCTAATGTACTGTAATGGTGACAGACTTAATTTCGAAAGGAAAATGCCAGCTTTGCTGGATGCTTTTACTGCTTTCTGCCAGCCACTGCATGCAGCACTGACCTTGGCTGTCAAAGTCAATGCCAGCAAGTTTCTACATAGAAAACATAGAGCCATGGGAGCAGCCACCAGGGAAGGAGAGGGAGAAGGTTGGGAGCACACCCATCAGAGCCAGGGAGTAAAAATCCAGCACAGTTATTACCTGAGAACATAAGGCTTCTTGTAGCCTGACAGGTTTAGACAATAAGTTTTTTACAGTGTGACTGGACAGACATCGAGAAATGCAGGAGATGTGAGCCTCGGCAGAGTGTGTCCTGTCACCTGGAATATGCTAATGCACCTGGATTATGCTCTGGCTGTTTGTCTTGGAGTCCCACCACGGCAGGGCTTTGCTTTGCTTTGCAGAAATCGTGTTGAAGTGAGCTTGCTCCGTATCAGCAGGCTGCATCTGGAGAGAGTGAGCTCTGTTCAGAGGGGAAAAAAAAATAAGGTTGTGAAGTGTAAGCTCTGTTAGAAAGCAGATGCAAACTTTCCTTGCTTAATTTGGCTATGGCACCAAAATAAATACTGTATCAGAGCACTGTTTCTTTCAGGTCTTCAGGCAGGTTTATGTGTTTGTCTAATTAAAAATCCAAATGAAACATACATAATTTAGGTGCATAAATCATCTCCTTTTCCCTTCTTTATGAGTATTATATTTTTGAATTTGTTTTGAGCTTTGAAAGTTAATGCTGTGCTACTTAGAAGTGACAAGACTTTGGTTAAACATGTCTGAGAGACAAGATGTGGAAGCATCCAGTTAGTGTCAACAAATACAGTGTGAACCCAGAGTGGGATTGGACCTGTCATTTGTGAGGCTTCTGTTGCTCCTTTAAAGCACCATGAGGTTCAGCAAATCCCCTGCCCTTCAGGCAACAGCTATGGGAGGGATCATCCAAAAAAGAACTAGTGTGAACAGCCTGTAAAGCATCAGAACTGGCAAGTGACAGCTAACATAGCTGTCAAGACTTTTTCATCTTGGTTCTTCCTGATCATCAAATACAACTTTTCACCCCTCTCTCCAAGAAGTTTTAAATGTGTAGAAAAATGGCAACAGTTTTTGCTGCATAAATGAGCTTGAATTAATCCATTCAAAAATTTATGCTTGTTTTTTCTGGGTGTTTTGCTGAGAAGTCCCTGATATTCCTCAGCAGGGGCTGCTGCCCCTGAAGGTGTTTGAGCTTTGCAGTTATTATGTTTTGTTGTTTTTCTCTGCAAGGTGTATTTATTTAGAGGGCTGGGGATTGTTTAGGAAGTTATTGCCAGTCGTCAGATGTTTGTGCTTTCTGGGGGCGGAGGGAGGGAAGGAGGGAGGGAGGGACAACTGCTGCTATCACAAGCTTGTTACATGCTGTAAGGAAGGACATGAAGCAGCAAGTTTTTTAAGTAGTGTTAATCTCTTCTGTGGTTTCAGAACGCCTCTGGGAGCCTCCCTGGATGAGCAAAGCAATCCTCTGTTGAAGGGTAAGGAAAGATTTTACCTATTGAAATCTCTTTTGCTGGAAACTGTGTTTTCAAGGACATTCATGTGAGACCTGGTGTCTTTAGTAGCAAACCAAAGCCGAGTCGGTGTTGCAAAGTTATTCTCACAGGGGAGCAATTGTGCCTGAGAAACTGAAGGGGGAAAAGAACCTGAATAAGTCTTTCTGGAGATCTTAGTAAGCTCTAAAAAAAAAACTTCCAGATGTGCAAAACAGGGAGGTGATTTTGTCTGCAAACTGGAGAGCATTAGACAGTCTCTGCCTCTAATAACTGTGGTTGCCACACCTGAAAATTTTACTATCCGAGCAGGTCTGAATACTAAAGTTCAAAGTACAGTGGGAATGTGCAGGTAGTGACAGGGTGAAGAAGAATTACTTGCTGTGCCTGGAGTCTTCACTTTAGCTCCTAATCTGGTACAGGAAGGTGAGAGGGGAATGTCCCAGCTGGACTCAAACTCTGGATTCTCCTGGTAAGGTGTCTGGAGGATAGATAACACAGCAGCCGAAGGCACAGTTATGCTGAGTGGTACCTCCAGGTTCTCTCTTGAAGTTAATTTGCTCACATGTTGACTTGGAGGTGTTTCTGAGTGCAAAACCAAAGCAGTGCTGTAGTTGTTCTGTTTCAAAATCATTTTGCTGTGTTCTGAAATGTAACTTCTTGCTTCTTAATACATTTTAACTGCATGAGTAATGCAGGGATTGTAAATAAAGTCTAGTTATTTCTTGTATCAAATGAAGTGTCTTGCTAATATCTTTAGATAAGCAGCTGGAAGGAAAACATTGGAGCATTATAGTTGTTGAGCTGGTAACTGTATGTTTTCAGGCATGCTGGTGAGAAATGGAGGAAGTTTTGAAGATGACTTATCCCTGGGAGCCGAAGGTGGGTGTGGCAGATTATGACTTTTTCTAGCCAAAAAAGTTATACTCAGTCATCTGATTTTTATTTTGAAGGACAGCATTGGCTAGAAAATCAGGATGAAGCACACAAAAAATGCAGGAAGATTTGCTTTTTGAAGTTATTTAGATTATTGCTAGAATTAAACACTCTGGGTCTCTGACCCAAAGGTCAGAGGTAGACCTGAATTTGCTTCTGCCCTCTCATTTTAATACCCATGATGACAGGACAGCCTGGAGCACTTACCAAGGCTGTGAGAAAATGATTTCTCCTACTTGCTCTTCTTGTCCATGGGTTACTCTTGGCAGCCAGGCATGCCCCACTTCCACTGAATCCCTTGGGAGTGGCATGTGTGAGCTTCTGAAAGGAGGAATGAAATTCTGTCAGCCAAGAGGCAAATCTCTTAAGTGCTTTTAAAAGTGAAAAGCACCAAAGCTGAGTATTTTGATCAACCACAATATAGACTCTTCTGTTACTAGCTGCTTGCCTTTTCTTTCTCTTCCCTTTTTTAAGGGGAAGGAGATGTGGCTGCTCCCTGTGGACTTTGTGAAAAAGACTTCTAGCCTTGATGCTGATCATAGATCAGAGGTGTCCATAAACGAGCTAGCAAAAGCACAGTGGATTCTGTTCTAACAGCAGAATCTTGTAAAATCCTGGGGTTATCTGTAGGACAGGGGATGTAAGTCATTATCTGCTTTCAGTGTTTAAAAAAAAAAAAAAAAAAAGGCAAAACTCCCAGTTTAGCTTTTAATATTTTTGAATTACAGCTTTTGCTAAGTGCCAGAACTGGTGTAATAGAAAGCCCTTTTCTTCCACATTAGTTTTGCCAGTAGTGTCAGAGTGGGATAAGACCTGGAGGAAGGAAATATTTTTAATTTTTAAAGATTTAAGACTTCTAAGGAGAAAAGTTTATCTGGTAATGATCTTGATCTGATATTGATGGAAAAGTAGTAAATGAGTCTCCTATTGCAGTAGATGAAATAGGATTAAATTTTCCTATTGACAGTCTTTTCCACTTGTTAGATTGCCTGCAGTACAAAGATTTCATAGGAAAAAATTTGTGTGTAATGATAATCCAAGGGTCTGAGCATATGACCAAGAACACAAGAATTAGTGGATTTTAGTACATCATGTCACTTTTTTCTTTTCAGTTTTTCTCCTTATAGTTTCCAAGGACTTCTGGATTTCATGGGTCTTTAGCATGATTTAGCTTGTTCAGATGAAAAGACCCCAGTACTAGAATTGCTGGTTGATTTTTCTGGGTATTGATGCGGGTGTTTCTGCTGGGCTTTGCTTCCCATCCTAGAACAAGGGGACAACAGAGCTGCTTGGAGCAGGGCTGCGTGCCCTGCCAGACAGACAGCCCCTTTGAGGCTGGGATGAATGGCCTGCCCTTGTGCAGCCGTGACTGCCTGAGTCCAGATGCAAGCCAGAGCCCTGTGTGAATGGTGCAGAGGGCATGGGGCAGGGACATGTAACCCCAGCCCACTGCTGAGCTGGTAAAACCCATGGTTCAGCTGTTCAGCTTAGTCACTGGATAATCCTTACAGATAGGCTTACCTTCATGTTATAGGCGAGAATATTAAAAAAAAGAGATGTGGGATCTGTGTTTTGCATACATTCCTTTGCATACATTTCTTTGTGATGCCTCTGAAACCAAGAGAGAGGTTGAGAGGTTTCCACATTTTACTCACAGTTGCTGACTTTAGCCTCCTGCCACAGTGGGTCAAGATGCAGGGTTTTCCTGGCAGTTTGTGACATCACTCTTTTCATAGCTGATTCTGAGGGCTGCTATAACAGATACGTGCTCCTTGCCTGTCTCCTGGGACAAGTTGTTAATGCTGAGTTGCCTCTTTGGGGAGCCCATAATTTAAGTCTGAAGTTCAGTTCTGAAAAAAATAATGCTGCCTGTAACATTCCCATGTGATCCAGCTGTGGAAAGTGCTGACTTCCCTGTCAGCCTGGTGACCAGGTGTTTGGTACCTGGCAGACAGCCTCCCTTCTGAGGCTATCAACTCTGAGCCCTATCAACTATCCCTCCTGCCCTATCAACGTCTGCTGGCCCCATCAGCACCAAGGGCTTCACTGAGCTCTGGTCCATGTATTGCACAGCTCAGGCAGCCAGGGCCCTGCCCCACTTTGCTGATGAAAAGATGAATAAATAGTCTCAGCACTTGGCCATGGGGCCAGCTGCCTTTCTTATATTCTTTACTTTCTCAACTGGAGTAATATTTGCATGCCTGCTTGTCCTCCTCCCCTTCCCACCCAGGAACAGCCCTGTAGCTGGTAATCTTGTCTTCAGTTGCAAAGCAATAAATGGTTTATATAACAATTACCAGCTTATCACAATTTAAATTTCATGTAATAAGATTAATGACAGTATGTAAACATGTGTCCATATGAAACTTAATTTTAAACAGAGCTTTAATAAACCAGATTATTTTTATATCAGCCGTATACTAGAAACCCTTGACAGTCACATTTATATGGAAGAAGTAAAATCTGGTTTATGCAGGACTGTTGGTAAACATGCTCACTGTCTGCTTCTTCATACTGATTGTGAAAAGTGTAGTTCTGAAGAGGTTTGGATATAACTACTTCTTCTTTCTCTGCAGCTAATCATCTACGGAGTGATACCCAAGCAGAAACATGGTAAGCATCTTTTTTTTGTGTTTGTTTACTTCAGAGGAATATTGATACTGAAGGGCAGGGGGGAGAATGGGTAGTATAAGTCATGGGGGCTTCCACAGAGCTAAAGCTCTTCTGCTCATGTCTGTTTACATGAGAGTGAAGGAAGTGATCCAGATAACACAGAGTCGTTAGGAGGTGCAGAAAAAAAAAAAAAAAGATTTTATATTCTTTCAGCAGACCTGACATAGATTTTGGAGTAGCAGGAGGAAAACAGAGAAATGACAAATCTTAGCAATGTAGCATGATTAACCTTCTTTGCCTCACTGATTGCTCACTGTTTCAGAAATTTCAAGGGAAAATTAGTTTTGCCTGTCACAGCAGATGTCTTTTGGGAGTGGGGAAAAACGATTTTGAGGTAGGAAAGATGGTTAGAGCTTCTAAATAAAATGTGCTGAAACTAAAACCCCACTGAGACTTCAGTGAATACTGCACAGCCCTGTGGAAAGCATCTTCTCTATTCCTCCTGAGTTGGGCTCCATAAATAAATATACACTCTTAGGTGAATCCTCTGCCACCTTTGGTTTCTTCGTGGCTGTTCGGGGCGGGGAACAGTTTGTTCCTGAGAGAGATTAACAGGAAAAGTATGTTTGAACCCAGGATACCACCTAATGCTCAGGCAGTTTCTCCAGATGCAGGGAAGAAATAGTTTGGGGTTGGGAAAGAGACTGGCCAGCAGTGTGGGCTGGAGCTCGTCTTGCTTCATTTCCCCATGCCCGGAGCCTCTTCAGCTCCCCCAGCCAGGTCCGGACAGGTGGCAGCTGGGGTGAGCAGGGTACCCGAGGCGTGGAGAGGGTGATCCTGCTGGAGGAGGCAGTGGCCCAGGGGAGGCAGGAAAAGGCAGGGCAAGGACAGCTCACCCGAGGCTGGGCTTCCTTACTGGAGGAGGGTGGGAACAAGGAGGGTGGGGCAGCAAGGGCAGATCAGGGGTTGTTTTCTCAGCTCGCATTTGCGTTCGAAGTCATACCGTCTGTACATTATTACTGAGGTGGCCCAGGGTTTGCTTTTGTTTCTGTATTTCAATAAATGACATGGATAATATAAACCAGATAACAGTGAAGGGGAAAAGAGAAATTCAGCAGTGCTGGCAGGTTAGCTCTCCAGTGAGACAGAGAATCAAGTCCCTGAACAAAAGAGGTTTATCGCAGGGGTCCTCTCTGTTTGTGTTGACAGCAATGGTGTACTGGCAAAGGACAGGAGGCTGCAGTTCCATCAGAAGGGGAGAAGTATGAACTCTACCGGCTCGGGAAAAAGCAGCGCAACTGTTTCAAGGTAAAACTATGCTTAAAAGGTCTGTGTCTCAGTTAAATGGACTTGGCTTGTTTTATGTGCATTGCTGCATTTAGTAGCTGAGAAGGGAATTTTCATTTGGTTGCTTGGAAAACTTCTGTTTGTCTTTTGTTGTGGTTTTCAGTAAATGCTAACAAATGGACCTAAACATTAAAAATATCTGAACTTTTAATGGCATTTTAAAATCTGATCTCTGCAGAATAGGACTGATTGTAGAAATTACGGGTTTGGATCTGTGATGTGTCTGGGCCAATGGCTCTCATGATGGGAATGAAAACTTTAGATGCAGAGATCTCCACAATTATTTCCAAAACTAGTCTGAGCTGTAGGAGTCAAAAGTTCAATAAACCAAAGTGGTTACTGGGCTGAGTTAGCAGTTTGATAGAAGGGACTGGATCTTAGAAGGAGACATGTAGATGGTTAACATCTTTCATTTGTCTAGTGTTTCTGAATTACTGGAGCTTTATGAGGAAGATCCTGAAGAAGTGCTCTATAACCTTGGGTTTGGAAGAGATGAACCAGATATTGCTTCAAAAATTCCAGCGAGATTTTTTAATTCATCATCATTTGCCAGAGGGATAGATATCAAAGTGTTTTTGAATGCCCAAATACAGCGCATGGAAGTGGAAAATCCAAGTTTTGCTTTAACAAGTAAGTATGTTTTTTGAAGCACAGTTTATTTATGAGTTTATTAACTATGTAAACAACCCCAAAAGAGGTGTGTATCTAATATTCTGGCAAAACTCTGTTAAAGCCTAAAGGCAACATTCCATTCAGAATTCATAATAAAACTCTTGCTTGGTCTTAAATAGGCAAGAGATGACCACCAGGGTGGTACTCCTTGGGATGCGTGGAAGGGTTTGTAGTGGGGGAGGGAAATAAAAGGCATCCTGTAAGGTATGCTGCCTTCTGGTTTGTATCATGCTCATCTTTTCTTCCGTTGCAGCTTTAGAGCACTGAAAAAAATAGCAATATCCCTCTGTTTCTGGTGTTCTTCAGTCCCTGGGTGGGATTTTTTTTCTGGGTGGCAGTGACCTATTTTTGTCATTGTTGAAATCTGGGGCAGTATTTCCATGGACTTGGACAAGAGCTTTGTTGGATCAGTAATGAGTGCTGCTTAAATGAGAGCATAGCTGTCCTTGTCTAGTTGTAGCTGGAGAGAGCAATGTGAGTAGCACTTCCTTTCTAGCATTTTGTAAATAAACTTGCATTCACACACATACGCCACTGATTTAATTCAGGAGAACTTTGCATGCTGTTCTTGTGCCTTTACTAAAGATTCTTTTTTTCCATAGTAGGGTATCACTTTCATGTTACAGGCCTAGGAAGTGTTCATTCAGCCTTAGAGGCCCCTGATAAAAGTAGGAGGAGGTTTTTGGTGTTGGGCAGAGATTATGATCAAAATTCCCTCTTCAGATATGCCTTGTGTTTCGTTCCTGTGCAGGTCGTTTTCGTCAGATTGAAGTGCTTACTACTGTGGCCAATGCTTTTTCTTCTTTGTATTCTCAAGTCTCTGGGACTCCTTTGCAGAAAATTGGTAGTATGAATTCAGTGTCTTCCAGCAAAGAGGCGTCCAGCCCTCCCCCTCTGAATCGCAGCAACACAGCCAGTCGGTTAATGAAGACCTTGTCAAAACTCAATCTGTGCAGCACACAGCAAGCTGATGGCAGCAGCTCCACAAGTCCTTCGCCTGTTGAAAAAGGGAAAAGTCCAGCAGAAGTAGGGAGTGAGGAAAATGATGTTAAAAATGAATCTAAATTGCCAAAATATCCTAAAAAGAAAGACTGTCCCTCTTTTTTGGCCACTGTAAAGGAGGAGATAGCCGGCAGTCAGACAAAGGCTGCAAACGCAGAGAGACCTGTGCACCTCCCTGCTGCGCAGGAGGGTTCTGTGCCTCCAGCAGACGGGCAGGGTGGCAGGTTGGCCGGTGCCCAGGATAGACCATGCGAAGAACCTGGTCTTTTGGACTCGCCAGGGCTCAGCAGCAGCTCCAGCACCTCCGACAGCAGTGTCCTGACACAGAGACTGTCCGCGGCATCGCCAGGTAGAGACCCCTGCGCTCCCCTCGCAAACCCGTCCATAATGAACCTTATGCTGCAGCAGAAGGACTCCTTTGAGATGGAAGAGGTGGGTGAAGATACATGACTTTCTTTGTGCTTACAGTTTACATAACTCCCTGTCTGCCAGCACAGGAATGTTCCCTCCTGTGCAGTTGACAGTGTTTTCTCCAGGAATACTTTAAATTCTCTAAGTGTTGCGCTTTCTCAGCAGTTGCAGGCTGCTCTAATTGATCCTCTTAATAAAGTAACTTAGTGCTGCTGCTGCTGTTGTTCCTAAGTCAGTGGGAAAGTTCTCATTCTGTTTTTTTTTTAAATCAAATTCAGAAAGAATTGCTATCACTGGTGTAACTCCTGGGAAGTTTTCCCTGTGTAAGTAAATCTAGGTTAGGCTTTGTATGCAGCAAAACCTTGGGTGTTTAGTTTTTACTTTACTTAAATTGTTAAGTAGAAATCATAACTTTTGTTGCCTAGAAGTAAATTCAGTGTATTAATTGATGTTTATTAAAGCTACATTTGTGAATAAAACAGGAGTTTTGTTGCAGTGAAACAGAGGAGGGGCTTTCATGAAGGGTGAAGTTCTCATCTTGTGCAACTTTCGGTTTTGATAACGATCTACTCTAAGTTGACTTATTTGTTCTCTGGAAATTAACACACTGAAGGTCTCTGTGACATGACTTTTGGCAATGGCTTAATTACAAAGTCTGTGCTAGATGTCTTTTAACATCTTCATATATGCAGATATCCATTTTCATATTGATAATTGTCCTAGAGGAATTTTAATTCCCAGGTTCCTGTAAGTGATTTGTTTATTAGGCTAGTAAACGTCTAGCCTACAGATTCAAGAATGCAATTTTTGTATAGACTTACAGCTCAAATTGTAAGAACTGTCTCAATATTCTTAAATGAGTAGATGCTTTTGTGGCACATTTCAACATGACTGTTAAAAGTAGTTAAGTTTTTCGTCTATGTGAAATAGATACATAAAATGAAGGATACTGTGATTTCATTGGTGAAATTAAGAAAGCAAGTGAATAGAAATGCCCCAGAATTTTACAGTGAATGATGAAGTGATGATTTAGAAGATATTGTGTCTGGTGTCATATTGTCATGACAAGCTCTTCTAGATCAACTAATGTTGTAGCTGAAGGCAGTCGTTAAGCAAAAAAAAGGTAATCAAGCCTCTTGTGGTTCCTAGCACTTGTTCATTCCAGTGTGTCCTACCCACATGTTGTGTAGCCATCTACTGAACCAGAACAAAGGACTAGTCCAGTTAAGAGGGGAAAAAGAAACTCAGTGTATTTTGATTTATTTCTTTTTCCTGGCTTAGTTTTCAGCCAGATAATTTTCTTGGTACAGCTTGATGTGTAGCTACAAAAATGTTTGCGTTGGCACAATTGGATGGGACTGAGCAGCAATGCATTTTGCCATATATTTCAGAGGAGAAATCCATTTTTGGTACCCTTGGGCAAAACTGAAACAATTAATGTATTTTATATACATTTATATACATGTCTGTATATTAAAAAGAGGTGTGGATTTTTCCTTCAGAGTAAGTTGGCTGTAAAGACTCGCTGAATTCTGTGCAAGTACGATGCGTTTGCGAAGTTTTGGTTGCACACTTTGTGCAGTGATGCCAGGCAAGCAAACACAGCTGTTTTGGCAAGACAGCATATGATGTGGGATAGAATTGTGGTGAATTTTTGGTTATGCAATATACTATATACTTATCAACTGCCTACAGATCCCTGGGAGGGAGGGATTCAGTTTTGTTGAAGACATTTTAGAACAATTCCTGGCAGTGTGATTTTATTTTTGTGAGTCTCTAAGCAGGGTGTAATGAACAATAAACTGTACTAGAAACAGTGACAGTAACTCCTCCCCCTGTTTTCCTAGCTTGGCTTGGAGTGCATTCTTATGCATAAGAAAGATGACAGATATATCAAGGAAGTTCTTTCCAAGGCTTGCAAATGCCTTGGAGGTTTGCGTGCCCTCCGGAAGTCTGTAGCTGTGAAGATAGCTAGTGTGGGAGTGAGTCAGGGCAGGATTTCCCCCAAACACCCACTCCTGAGGTGGCCAATGACAGTCCTGAAGGTCACTTACCAGCATGAATATTGGCTGGAGGGATGGGGAAAGAGCTTCTGTGTGCTTGAGGAGCTGCACCGTGCTGTGGACACAGTTGGAATGCTGTCTCCCAGCCAAGGACAGGAGGTGGATGGTATTTAAATGAGAAGAAGATTAGCTTTTGGAGGGCTGCAAATTTAGCCATCAGGGGAGGTTTGAGAGAATCAAGACACATTTCCTGGAAGGCTAGTTTTATTAAAGCATCTGTAAGATTACGTGCTGTTCCTTGTTAAAAAAACCGCAAACTAAATTTTTCCTAATCTTAAATGGTGAGCGCCTTCTATGCTCCCCTGCACTTGGATGAAATAAGGATTTACCCCTTTGGTACAGTCTTCATCTCCTAAAAGAACAGAAGCCGCTTTGTTTATCATGCAAAAGTAATGCTGCTCACTTACTAATGGTAAAAAGTTCAGGCCAAGTACTCCTGAAAACCTTTGTAACTAAGAAAATGAATCATTGTGGCTGCTATACGCATGAGATCAATGCAAATATAACCTCTTCTTTAGCCAAATACTTATTTTGGCTTATCAACATCAGTATCTTGATTTTTACATTTTTAAGTTGATAAAAAATTGAAATAAATTCATTTGCATGATAATTTTGAAAGTGGGCTGGCAGCTCATTAGAGGGAAGGGTTGGGGATAATTGGACAGGGGAGTTGTGCATGTAGACTTGCGTGTGATCCATTAGGATTTTTTTGGGATCACATGCAAAAAGAGAACTTTTTCTAGGTTTTGAACCAAACAAAGGTCTCCCTGTTGAGCTTTTAGACATATTCTTTTCATTGTTTGAACATTTGCCTGAGAACTGCTTTCTTAATAAGACTGTGTTTCACAAAGTTATTGAGTGAAAGGATTCATTTTTATGTAGTTTTAAATTTCCCAGTTGAAACGTGCATGGATCTGAATACATTATCTTCCTTTTCCGTGCTTGAAGATAGAAGAATTATTTCTACGAGTAGCGGCATGGTCAAGTCTGGAGTAGGTTCTGGCTGGGTCTGGGTCCTTCTGCTGGAGGACTGGTGGCTTGTAGGAAATAGTTGGTAGGGCAGCAGATGACAGTCCATGTGTGCTGATCTCCCGATACATTTTTCTAAATGTATTGTACTTGTTCTTTATATTCAAATGAAGGGCCAAGGATTCTGACTGGAAAAAGACAGTAGTGTAAAGGTGGTCAGAGGTGTTTTTACACAGTAATTTTAGTGTTTTGTCAAAGAGGAACTGAGAGCTCTGTGTTGTCACAGGATGTGATTTCCAGGTCTTTTGTGTGCAGTGGGTAACCGGAGGGGAGGTCTGTGCTCTGCGTGGGAGGTGCTGCCCAAGGGTCACGGTTCTTCTGCAGGAGCATTGCTGAATGCCTGGTGAAAGTTGGTTCAAGGAGATCACAGTTTGTTCCTTCAACCAGTACAGGCTGTTCAATTGGAGGAAAAAACCACCAGAACCTCCTCCTGCATGTGCAGTGTGTATAGCTTAGCTATTCTTAAGCACAGGAATATATTCCAGTTGGCCTGACAAAATATTAATCTCCTCTTCCTGACAGATCCAGAGTACAGAGGGGGATCTACCTCACGTTTCAGCGACACATCAGCTAGCAGTGACCAAGTCAAGGAAAGGTGAGTAGACTGCAACTTCTGTGAGGACAGCAGACTGCCGAGTGTCCTTCCATCTCTGAAAGGCTGATTCAGATATTTTAAGCTTCTAAAGTTTTTTTTTCCTCTAGAAATAAAAAAGATCTGGGTTTCTTTTTTAGCTAAATCACAGAACATTACTACAAAGTGGCAACCAAATTGCAGGCAAGACAAGAGCCCTATAACCTCACTGGCTGTTTTCACTTTTGTATAATTGATGATATTTCAGATGGCCTGAAATGTTAATTCAGATTGTGTGGGATTTTTTTTGCCTTAGTAGATCCTGTAATTTAAGATACCCATTTAAACTGAAATTACATTGTTTTAAACCTAAATTGCATGATACATGCAGCTTTTTCCTATGCACTACTGCTCTGTCTGCAGGCTGCCTGCACAGAAAACTAGTGTCTCTACACCCACGTGGAAACTGTAGTCCCTCACATGGAGAACGCTGTGCACTGGCTGTTGTGGTTCACTTAGTTTGTGCTTTCATCTCAAATTCTTATTTATGTGTTTTATGGCTTGGGAGGGGGATAAAGCTGATTTTTAAGGTTATTTTGGGATTGTTACTTTGCCCAGTGTGAACAAGTGAAGTCCATTCTCTAGCTGATACATTTAATTAAAGAGGAACTAGAGCTTGTTGCACTTAGGGAGGTGCTTAGATGCATGCAATTTCTTGGTGAAATGAATAGCATCTCTAGATACTTGAGAGGCAGAAAAACCTGTCTAAAGAAATAGAAATCCTCTTATTTGCACAAATGAATTGACAGTCGTGTGAACTGTCAGCTGAATTGCATTGACATGGTTGAGCACGTCCTGGAGTAAGTGTTGGAGGGCAGTGCCTGGTTATTGGTGATAACTTGTGCTGCTTGTTCATCAGTGTTCTGCACTACACAGCCTGGTGCTCACTAAGCTTCCTCTGCTACAAACACAGGCCACTAAGGATTGCCAGAAACTGAATCTCTAACTGTTCCCACTACTTCCTCCTTACACACTTCCTCCTTCCTTCACCTGCTTTACATGACTGCATGATCAGAGGTGCAGTCTTCATAGGGCAGGTCTCCTGTTTGCCTGGCCTCTCCAGCTTCAGGGAGAGCTTTTCAGAGAAAACCAAGTTAAGGAGCCAGGAGCTGCAGTCAGGGAGGAGAAAAAATAATTTTTTAATCTTTTCTGCTCCTGGTAGTTATTTTATCCTCTTCTTCCATCACACAACAAAGAAAAGTGAGATGGTTCTGTGTGTACTTGCTGAAAGGTACCAACAGTTACAATGGAACTTCAGTCTGACAGAAGCAGGCCGTGCTGGGTCCTGTTTCCCAGGCACTGTCCCCCACCTATTTCTGAATACACTTTGCACAGATTAGTGGTGACACTTTATTATCAGGCAGGCATTGCCTAGAGTTTCTATGACTTATCTGACAAGGGTATCAATGCCTGCACATTTGCTAAAAGTTAGTCTGAGACCAGCATTTTATTTCACCTGGAAGATGCGAAAAATTTAGGATTTTGTTCTGTGTGGATTTCAGTTAAGTTGCCAAGAGGGAGAACATTTGATGGAGAACTTACCCAAAATGTAAAAAAACTGTAACCAACTTTTTTTTTTGCAAGGTGTCCAACACGAGAAAACATAGAGGCCTGCTTTCTCAGAGAGTGGATATTCACCAAGTTAGAAGGCATCCAAAGTTAGTGGTCACTTATTAAGAATGCCGGCCATTGTGTCTGAATGTGAAATGCCACTCTCACTAGCAATTTCATGAGGTGGGATCAGCATGAAATTCAACCATAGGTCCTCTGTTGCAATGTGATTTCAGTTGACAATCCTTATACAAACCCCCTTTTTCAGTGGCTTTGTCTCTACGGTGCATAAGCACACATAAACTAAAGATTTGTTCCAGGTGAATACTTGCCCTGAAGGAATACTTCTGTACTTCTTTTTTTATGTGGTGGTATTTCTTTGTCAATTAGTAGGGTTGGTGTTCTTTGGTACAGATTATTATAAGCCTTGCAGTGTCATTTTACATGTACACAGAGGGCTGTGGATGCTTTCTCTGAAATTTACAAGGGTTTGGAAGGCATGTTAAGAGGGCCTTTAATAAGAAGTGAAGTATTCAAATAAAAAAAAAAAAAGAGATTCTCTTTCCTACTGAAATAGTCTGGCTGACTGTTGACTATTATGGTTGAACAACACAGTCTACTGTTGCTTAGACTTGCAATTAAAGCATGTTTCTTATCTCAGTTGTTTTAGGAACACAAGAATGAAAAGCTGCAGCTAGTTTGCAAACATACAGCGCTGCTAAATATTCACTATAACAAAGAGTATTGCAAAGTTATCTGTTAGAAAGGTTTGTTAGTGCAAAACCAAAATTCTTACTGACATATCATAGAGCAGCACCTTCCATTCCAAAAAATGCCCCAAAAGCAAGACAAATAGAGGCACAATGCCTAGAGGAAAAAGTTTTCTCAAGACACTGCAATTCATGAATGTCTGGTTGTTGGCATCAACATGGCTGCGTGAAATTTTGATCAGCCACAGACCTGTCTCTTTTAAGGCTCCTACGCCGATAGTCAAAAGTGGTTATTGGTTTTGCAAATTTAATCCTTGAAAGGGAACAAAGCACATCATCAGCACTTCCTGTCCTTAATATATTATTGTATTTATAGCTTTCTGTGGGTGCAGCTCCACAAGAGATTGGAGATGGGGGAGTGAGAAGAAAACATCTGGAACAGATTTAGTATTTGTGGGAGTCTGTGCTTATCTGTCCAGATGCAAGGAGATCCCCAGGGACTCAGAGAGTTTTTGCAGCAGGGCTTCCTATTGGGCTGGTTTTGTTAGTGCTGGGGTGCATGGTGTGATCAGTATGCAAAGAAGGGACAGCTGATGTTTAATCCCATAATGAAATACCTCATAGTTAAGTTGGGAATGTTAATTTAATTATTATCTTATAAAATACAAAGTGCAATGGAACTTTTCCAGTAGTGCAGGTACAAGAAACAAATATTAAAACTTTATGGACAGTTTCCACGTATTTCTTCTCTTCTTTGTGAGCAGTTGAATGACTCAGAAGAGGTGAGACTGACACTGGTAGCTCATTATTACGTTACAATAGATGAACTAATAATTTCCCTGACAGGGATGCTCTGATGAATCTGGTCTCACGTTTTGTAAATCACAGACTTGTTTCTTCATCATGTGTTCTTTGTTTTGAACATTTTCAGTTTATTTAGTTAATTTATCAATGCACACTTTTTTTTGGACACATAGTCATACCTAAATATACTTTGATTTTTTTTAATATAGTTTAAAACAACAATCTAAGAAGCATTTTAATTTGTGCTCTGTTAAACTGGGATGGGAGTTGGATTGTTCCTGTTGGTTTTGTTTGTTGTACTGGTTCCTTCTTCCACACTTTCGTTGTTATCCTGCCCCTGGCCTCCTCCCAGTAGTTCAGAGGATTTCCTCTGTGTAGTGTTGACAGTAGCTTTGAGTGGCTATGTTGTGCAGTGGTAGCTTTTTGCAGAAGGTACAGTTGCCTTGCTGGGGTTACACAGGGAAGGGATGATCCCAGGCTGGCCCCTATAAACCAATCTTTGGTGCTGAATTTTCTGCATTTGAGGTGAAGAGAGGGGAGCCATATCTCATCGCAAACTCCTTGTCTTAACATTCTCCTTTGCCAGGAGGCTGTTTAGTCAAGAGTCAAATGTAACTCTGTGGCTTTTTTTGAAGTGTTTTCCTATTTTACCTTTGTTTGCTTGAATCTGAGAGATATCCAGGTGCTATAGAATAGGCTACGTAGCTGGATCAGTATTGTCAAGAGGGTGGATACCATTATGTATCTGTATATCCCAGTGTACTAGTTGGTATTTCCAGTCTTTACAGAACCAAACCTTGTCATTTCACTACTGATTCAGTAGAGCTCTTTATAAATTTTGACTGCATTACATCATAGTGGTGTTGTGGAGAACTCTAAGAACATGTGAAAGACAAGGGTAAGGTGTGGTAGCAGATGACTACTCAGAAAATGTGTTTTCTGATTTGCTTTAAAATGTTAAAAAAATCCTAGCAGCTCCCTAGCACAGAAGGCAAGGGATAACTGTAGAAGGGGGATGTCTCCTTAGTTTGAACCAAGGCATTATGAATCTATTCATTCTGTGCCAGTCACTTGCCATGGATAAATGAGGCCAGTGTGAATGACTGCTCTGGGCTGATCCCTTGCCTAGTGGTATCTGACCTGTAAGGCTGTCAAAGCATGTTCATAATTAACCAGTGCTATAGAAAATTATCTGAAAGACTGATTTTAACTTTAGTACTGTGTCTTTGAGAAGCCCAAGAACTGATTTGAGAAAACATATAGATGTAATTTCCCTTTCTGTAGCTGAAAAGGAAATACTGACTGAGAAGGAAGCAAAAGGGGCAGATCAGTATTCTGTTGAACAGTAGTGAAGTTCATGCATGTGAAAACAGATGCCAGCACATGCACTGGTGAATTGCTTTATCTGAACTAATGGAGATCTCTTCCCTAAGAGAGGCTAAGGCTTTCACCAGTAGTGTTTTTTTCCTCTTAAATTAAAATTCACCAGATAAGAAAAGAGACAGAGGAGGCCAAAGTGTTTGGCAACAAACTTAGGTAGCTATTCACCTTGAAGAAGGTAACAGCTTTCCCCCAGCTTCAGCTGTAGTGTCAAGCTGTTCATGGCATGGTCTTTCAGCTGTACTAATCGAATTGGGCAGTTAATAAGATCCAGTTCTCAGGGAAGTAATTTCCATTGTCTTTACTGGGAGTTGGGTGGGGATGTCTGTCTTGAGGTAGAAAAGTTGTTTGTCATCGCAGGATATTGTGGCTACCATGATAACACAGCAGCAGCACAATTTGAAAGGCACTCCCTAAAAGCTGTGTGACATCACTGATATAGAAGCTAAGTGGGCAGTTTGCCTCTACTGGTGTTCACAGGCCGTGCAGGCTTTTACTTATTTCCATGTTAGTAAAATGTTTATCAAAATTAATACTAAAAAAAATTAGTTGTGAATATCCAGCAGTTTTCATAATGCATGCCAATGCATTGAGCTATGAGCTGGGATTAATTATTCTATGACATTTAACTGGGGCAAAATTCTACACTGAGCATTCAGGAAGATAGCAGCAAGCTCTTGCCTAAGGCTCCAGAGGAGAAGGTGGCAGGGGTCTGGGGCTACAGGCCACTGTAGTTACTTCCCATCTCCAAGATTTTATACTTCTGCTGAGATCTAAAGGTGGGGTAAGGTTGTTGCCCACCTCAGGCTGAGTAAAATGTTCCTGGTGCCATAAGGTAAATGGTGCACTTGGTGGGTGCTTCCTGTGCCCAGTCAGGAACAATATACATGCAATAGTGTGCTGCAGAGCTTGCTGAGATCTCCCTGCAAAGCTGCTTAGTGAGTGCAGTGCTTGCACCAAAGGAAATCACTCCTGGGAAGCAGTTAGGGGTTTAGAGCCTTTTTAGGCTATTTTAATGCTTACCTAATGAGAGTAGAAGGGAACAAGCAGGAGGATCTTATCTCTTGTGTATAAAATGAGCACTTGGAATGGGCTTTGGCAGATTGCCCATTCCTGTGTAAGGGATGTTCTGCATTTCTCTGCTAGCCCAGTGGAGGACCCTCTCCAGCAGTTGGCAGAGTCCTCCACATGGCCCTCTCTGCTCATGTGATGCTGTCCCTTTGGGTCGGTGGGATGACGTAGGCTGGTAGGAGACCAGTGATCTTCAGTATCTCCCATGATCAGGAGAGGTGTCAAATCTGTACTTTTCAACACAAAAGCAACTCTTCCACTGCCTGTGTGTGAATTAATCAGTGATGCGGTTTTGTGAAAGGAAAACTCCAACAGTGGCAATATCTGCAGAGGTTTTTTACTACAGCACAGGAAGGAAAAATGTAAAAAATGGTTTCTCTTCCACTGCTGCTTAAAGTTTCACAAGTAGGGCTTTGGGTGAGAGACATTTTGCTTGAAACAAGCAAGTTGTTTCTCTGTTTTGTTCAAAGTGGAATCTGAAAAGCAATTGTATTATCCACTTAATGTTACTTTGCTGTAAAAGGAAAGCTTGTATTGAATGTGATTGGTCTTGAAAGGCTGTGATTTGTAAAGCAATTACAGTTGGGGTTTGGTTGTTTTAAACAGATCAGCTGTTAAGGACAGCGAGTCAGCACTCTGACAGCAGTGGCTTCGCAGAGGACTCTACAGATTGTTCTCCATTCAATCAGCTTCAGGTAAGGTTCTCATCCTGTGGTTGAAATACTCCTGATAAGTATGAAACAGCAGGGGAGGGTAGGAGGGATGTTGGTGTTTGACTGCTACTGTGACTGTCAGTCTAGGTCCTATAAAATCGTCATTTTCAGAGCTGGACATGCCGAGTCCCTGTGTTCAAATTTGAAAGCCTTTCTGGTAGGTTAATGGTAAACTTGGGACAGGAATAAGCTCTAAATTCAGTATGTTCTGTTTGCTGTTACTGGTATATCTTTTCTCACTGTCAATTCCTCTCAATAGTGGGTAGAGATTAAGGTCTTGAAAGATTATAGCTATTTTGCTGATAGTTTCATTTTTTTCTAATTTTTGCCTTCCCACTTTCCTTGTTTTGCTCTCCCCCACCCCCTGCATATTTTTCTTTTTTCTTTTTTTTTTTAATTAACAACTGACAGAAAATGGAAACAATTTGACACTAGCTTTACTGTGAAGATAGACTAATTTTAGTTGATCTTGACCTTCCATGGTCTTTCTTGTTCCAGTTTCTTTGATCTTAGTCCCAGAAATTTTTATGATGCTGACCAGAGACCTCATGTCTTAGGGAAAGCTGTTGTTCCAGCCTGGTGTTTAGGTGTCTGCTCAATACACATGCTTGCACAGCATTGTGTCTGATATTTTGGAGAGCTGTTCTCCTGGTTCTCCTAAAACATTCACACAGTAATAGCCATGATTTGATTGGCCTGTCATTCAGACAGAGAAAAGCCTTGAGTTGGATCCTGTTCTCAAGGCCAGCTATTCCTGGGACCTAGACCACAGCCCAAAGGAATAGATGGGATTCTGGGTACCTCCAGCAATTTCATTTCTATTGCTTGTATCTACTGAACTGTTTCTTATGCTACCATATGTTTCTTCTCCCTTGTGGCACACCAAGCATTTTAAAAGCTGTTGGGCAGTTACTAGGAAGAGTTTTTTTCACCCTCTCAATCCATCAGTGTTGCTTTTTCATTTTGATACTGGAATTCTGGGTTTTCTGATTTAGTAGTTCTTCAACTGAGTACCAAAATAAAAGCCAAGGCAGCATTAGTCTTTGTCTCCCTTAAACATCAGCTTAATGCTTTCCAAGAGCAAGAAAGGGAGTAATAATGAATAAAGGGAAAAATGATCCTGAGTCCCTGCAAAGAGCATAAGGATCTGACATAATTGTTTAGCTCTCTGCAGAGCTGTGAATGCACCGAAGTTGACAGGCATGTTAGAAGGTGACTTAGAGGAGAATTGGTCACTCCTAAACTTTATGTTGGTTGCAACCTGATTAAGAGCCCACTTAAGAGCATACTCAAAAGTATGTTGCAGCTAAGTACCCTTTCACTGGAATATTGCTGGAGTTTATCTGTGTTGGCTGTAAAGGGAAGATATTTTTCTGCTTTCTGTTATGCTGTTTTGAAAAGGTATATTGAGGCTGCATGAGGTTTGTGCCATGGCATTGCTAGGCTCTCCTCCGCCACCTTCACTCCTTAATTCAGACCAAGTGCTGAGCTGAATTCAGAAAATATGGATGAATGATGCAGCTAGGGGAAATGAAAACTTGGCAGCTGGAGAAGAGAACCTGTGAAAAGATGAAGGGGATACAGAGGAGTATATGTTGTTTCTTAAAAGTATGGTAATTTAGTGCCATCTACTGTCAAATTATTGACTCTAGCATCCATAGGCTTCCTCTGAAGCTCAGGAGAGAACTCAAAATTTGAACCATATTGCCTTTCATCTCTGACTTCCAAAATTAAGATTTCTGAGGGAGATTTTGACATTGAGATAGGGTATTTTGCAAGGGGGAGTTCGTGTTACCAAAGAAGCCAGAATTCTCCATCCAAGTTCTTATGCTTTACTCATAATTGAACAACGTGATGGAGGATTAGGGCACAGATAGACACACATGTAGCCCACATGATTTCACCTAAACATTATAATCTTTTGCTCATTTAGTACCTTTAACTTGAAAATCATCTGGACCTCCACATTCTTTCACAATAATTTGTGGCTGTGTCAGTGAGTGCCATGTTAGGTATGTACTTGTGAAGGTGACATTCATGGCTGAAATCTTCTAGATGGTTGGAGAAGGAACTATTGCCTGACAAACATCATAAGTTATCTCTTTAGAAGGAACTAATAATGAATATCCTAATGGCAGCAAGAACTGCAGAAAGTAGAGATAGGAAAATTTCTAGTTCATGCATCAACTATGGTAAATTTCCAAGAGTGTACTTTATACCACATACTCTTAGGGAAATGTCTTGTGCACTTGTAAATACAGCAGTCAGTCAGGCCAGCTTCAAGAATATGCTTTACAATGAATAGATCTCTTCTTTTTTCCTTTCTCTTAGATGCTTTTCCTGCCATTTGTTATCTATTAAATTAGCAACTCCTTCATTTATGTGCTTTGGTTTAAACTGTGATTTAGAATGAAAAGGGGAAGTATTGGGAGAAAAGAAGGAAGGGCTAATAGTACCGGATGTGGTCTTCAACTGAGATTCACATCCTAATGTGATATTCTCAGTCTTCAACAATTCTTTATTTAAACAGGCTTAGTTTATGGGCAGATTGGCTTTCCCATTCTTGGTGTTGTCCTGTAACACAGTTTCACTACAGTCTGCAGTTCTCCTCACTTCTCTGTATACATTTCCTAATTCTACCCTTCATTTCACTGTTGTGAACCTTCATAAATGGGAAATGCTTTGTACCATGACCCAGCTATCTGTTTGTCATCACTACCTAAAATACTAGCATTGTATTCTTCTAGCTCTTACTCTTTTGCCACTTCTAATCTTCTTGCAATATTGAATTTATTGTTAAATCAAAGGAATATGTGAAGACTTTTCTCTTTAGGAAAATAAAAACCTCCTTTTTGTGCCATACTTCATTGTACTCCTAATGTATCTGATACTATGGTTTCTTTGTTCTCCTTCACCATTTTTCTTGCACACTAAGTGCATTATTCTTTCTGCTCCCCGCCCCAATGCCCAATGAAGGTATTCTTGGACTCTGGGCCTGACTCCTGAGAAGGCAGTAGTCGAGTCTCCAGTACGTTCACTCCTTTGCTGTCTCATGTCTTTCCTAGGTTCAGGAGTCTTTGCAGGGCATGGGAAGCAGTGCTGACAGCTGTGACAGTGAAACAACTGTGACATCGCACAGTGAGGAACAGAAGACACCGATAGCCAAGGAACTGCCCTGTTTCGATAAGTTTGAGGAGGAGGAGGAGGAAGATGATGAGGAGGAGGAGGATTATGATGATGATGAAGAGGATATTATCTCTCAAGTAGAGAGACGAAAGGTAGGGGCATCTTCTGATAGCAGAAGCAGTGAAGACAGAAAACTTAGTGACTGTAAAACTGAACAAAATCAAGGACAAGAAAGCAAATCATCTCATATATCAGAGACAGTCCAAGGAGAGGTCAGCTCTAAAGAGGAAGACATTTCCAGTGTGCAAAAAGAATCAGACCTGCTGGAGGAAGGCAGTGTGTTTGAGTTTCCTCAGTATCACACACACCATATCCTCAAGTCGATGCAGTCTCTGGAAGGTGATGGCTCCTCCACATCATCTGTGGACAGAGTTCAGGTTGCCTTGCAAAGAGCTGAGATGAGGATCATCAGCTCACCTGACTCCAAGGCCAGGTGCACTCTGCTTAAGTCAAAAGATCTTCTGAGGAAGCAGCGACTCTGGTTTGCTGAATCGGGCTATCCTCTAAGGCGGTCTCAGTCTCTCCCAACTGCATTGCTGAATCCAGTGAAAGTGGTGTCCTCTGTGAATGTTCAGTTAACTCCAGGAAAAGAGACTCTCTGCAGTCCTCCTTCTTTCACCTACAAGTACACACAAATGGAGGAGGACAAGGAAGCAGCATCTGAAAATGACAGAAGTGAGGATGAGGCAGCCTCCAGCCATCCTGTGTGCAAGTCCACACTGTTTATTGCGCCTTCGTCCTCCAAGAAAGAGGTGCCCCAGGCTGGGCCCAGCAGGCTGTCTGAGGATCTCAGTCCCACCAGGGTACAGAGCTGCCCCCTGCACACGCCAGCAGCCATGTCCCGCTCCACGTGCTCCCTCCATTCCCTCCCCAGCGAGTGGCAGGACAGGCCGCTGTGCGAGCACATGAGGACGCTCAGCACCCACAGTGTCCCAAGCATCTCTGGCTCTTCCTTCAGTGCCATGCTTTCCCCCTTCAGCTGTCCCTTCTTTCCAAGGCATGGAGTTCCTCATCGTCCTCCTGCCATGAACCCACCCTCCACTGTGGAGATGCAGCTACGCAGGGTCCTACATGACATCAGAAACTCTCTCCAGAACCTCTCGCAGGTAAGAGGAAGCTCCTGGACAAAGGGGCTCCTTATTTTATCCTTACCAAACCAAGATGATAACTTGAATATTCCTTTGTATAGTTCAACTGCCTAGGAAAAATCAAGATATTTCGCTCAAGTCTGATTAGCTACTGCTTTAGGAGCTTCTGTTTAAACAGGCAAGTTTAAAGTGTTCAAAGATGGGAGTTTTAGGTTAGATATTAGGAAAAAGTTTTTCACCCAGAGGGTGGTTGGGCACTGGAACAGGCTCCCCATGGAAGTCACAGCACCAAGCCTGGTGGAGTTCAAAAAGAATTTGGGCAATGCTCTCAGGCACATGGTATTACTCTTGGGGCTGTCCTGTGCAGGGCCAGGAGTTGGACTTTGATGACCCTTGTGGGTCCTTTCCATATTCTGTGATTCTAGGATCATCTTTTCAATGCTCCACTTTTTTTTTGCATTTAATATTTTCTAGTTGCAGTTGACCCAGACGGATTTTTTTCCAGTATTTTTTATTTTTTAGCTTTTATGAACATTCTTGGATGGAAGGGAGGAACAGTGTACTCTTTATCAGCTCTTATTTTATTTTAAGATGGGAATCATTAGCTTTAGATTTAAAAATGCATATTTATAGAATCACAGAATGGTCTGGTCAATCCTTTTATTTATCTTCTCTTTGACATACTTCTCATCCAGCTGTTAAAAATGTATTTTTTTTCCTTACAAGTCACAAAGCTTCAATAATGATGTCAGTGATTGATCTCTGTGTATTTCTGTGCTGCTTCATGCCAGTCATTTTCACTTGTAACTCTAGAGCTAGCCAACATGTTCTTGATACTATCAGTCTTTTATTAAAAATTGATTTTGTCAGAGCATGTGAAGTTTTGTCCATCTTATCACTCAGAGAAGAAAAGCCTGAGAATGCAAGCGCATAAATTTTACCGATTTCTGCCACACCTTCTGCTCCTCCTGTCCTAATTGCCAGCTGTTCTTCCTCTGCCATCCTGGTTCTGCTGTTTTCTTAGGTAGTGATCCAACTTAGGATCCTGCAAGCTCCTGCAGGACGCTATGTGGGCAAAGCAGTTACAGACTGTTCATTTATGTGTGAATATGTGAATGCTATCAGTTGTAGACCTAAAATTTCTGTGCATTTAACCCAAGGGCAAACATGCACCTGCCTGCACCATATTGCAGGTGGGAGGCTGTAGTGGGCTTTTTTGGGCCCCTGTTATTTTATTGACTTTGCCACTTGTCAGAAGTTAGAGGTGAGTCCAGTCTTCTTTTGGTTCTATTAGCTGGCCCTGCTTCTCAGAACAAGATTTGGTACTGTGACCAGCTCTGCAGCAGGAGGCTGTGGTCACCTGTGTTTTAAGTCACCCATTGCTCAAGGTGGTGTTCATGGTGTGCCTGGGAGAAAGTGTTTGCAGAACTTAACGTTCTCTAGAGAATTCTCCCAAGTGTACCAATTGCAGCCTTGATCTGTGTAAGGTGCTCAATACTTCTACCACACATCCCATGCTAACTAAACCTGCTGAAAAAGAAATCTCTGTACTACATCCAGTACTCAAGCTGGTTCAGTCAAAAAAAAAAAAAAAAAAAAAAAAAAAAAAAAAAAAAGGGCATTGGAGGGGATAATAACATCTAGCCCACTTGTTCTTCTTCAAGCATATTTTGTCTAAATTAGTTTCATTTTGGGGGCTTGGTCCTTCTCACAGCAGAGATTGGTTTCCTACAGTAGAGATCGAGTTTGGCACATAGCATACTCAATGGCTAAAGAAAATGTTGAGATGTTTAAATATATGATTCTGATTTTAAGAGAGAATAAGGAGGAGTAGATAAGTTGCTGATAGAACAGGGAACAGAGAAAGCTGGCAGAGGAAAGATAAACCCATCCCCTTGATGTGATCATGTTGGAGCAAAACTTCTCTATATGAATGAACATGCTTCAGATTTTCCATGGCATATCAATAGTCCTTTGAATTCTTTCAAAATTATATTGGACAAGCTGTCTTTCATGTTTGAGAAGGTAAATGTTTTTGCTGTTTCCACTGTTCTTTGTTGTGCTGTGTCTCTACATGTAACAAACCCCTGGATTTTATCTATTTGCTCCATGTGTGTTGCAGCATGCAAATAGAAATTCTTCAGCAATCTTGTTTTCATGAGAGATCATTAGCAAGCTGGGGTCTTTGGGTGTAGGCAACATAGTGAGATTGAAAACCAAAATGAACAAAAATTCCCCAAACTAAGAACTGAAGAAAATCCCATGACACATTTGACTACAATCATGATTTCAAAATGGGACACAGTTTAATTTACTCAGTTTTGGTTTTGGAATTGTTCTTTTTATCATTGAGACTACTAAGTTTTCAAGCATAAAATGCTTTGTGCAGAAAGAGTTAGTTTTTATTTCTACTCAGTGTGTTAGACAGGATTCATTTGGCTTTTCACCAGCAGCACACTTTCGTTGCTGAGCTTTGTTGCACGTGTCAGTTAAGAAGTGGTGCTGCCATTTTGTAAGGTTGCCTATTTGCAGCACAGTAATTCCATGGATTGCAGAAATCTCAATGCCAGAAAGGTTGTGTTTAAACAGTGGCTGCTTTTGGAGTGTCTGTGCATTTGATTTCCAATCTCAAATTGTTTGTTTCTTCCCACTAGTACCCAGTGATGAGGGGTCAGGATCTTTCAGCTGCCACTGGTTACACTACTCAGAGATCATCCATTCTACCTCTCTATGAAGTAAGTGACCCTGTTTACGGAGTGGTGCTCAGTCAAAATAAAATACAGAAAACATCCTAAATGTGTCACAGATTGTGCTAACTTTGGGCTGTTCCTTGTCTTTGTTCTCAAGAGAGAGCTTCCTGCAAATAATGTTAAAAAGTAATTAATCTAAATACTCTTTCATGTGTTTGCTTGTATGATACAGCTGAAAGTGCTGTTTTGTGAGTAATCGTGATGGCACAACATGCAGCTTCCATCATATGCTGAAGTTGCTGAGGTGCTGTTAACTCAAAGGGCTCATCTGGGCAAATGTGGTTACAGGATCCAAACTTACTTTAATTTGTTTTCCCATATAACTCAGTATTATATTTTTATTTCCCCAGAATACTTTCCAGGAGCTACAAGTGGTGAGGAGAAATCTAAATTTATTCAGAACCCAAATGATGGATTTGGAATTGACTATGTTGCGTCAACAGACCACAGTTTATCAGCACATGACAGAGGAGGAAAGGTATAATGACCTATTTTAAAAAACAAAAAAAGAGAAAAGACTCTGGCATATCAGAAAATGTTACTGCCCTTGAAATCAGCAAGAAATCTATTAGTTTCAGTTTGAGCAGGGTTGGAGATGAGTTTTTTGCCAAAATCTTATTTACTCTTTTCTTTATACATCTTCATTCTAGAGTTTTTTACTCTTTGTTTCTTCCAATCCCTATTTCTTACTAATGATTTTTTTTTCTGCATCCTTTCTCCAAAGTGATTCTACAGCTGCAGATTTTAAGGATTGTTATCATAAGAGACTTGAACATAGGATATTGCAGGGGAAAAAATCTTAAAGATTTTATTTTAGATCACACCCATCTTCGTAGATGTAAATAAAGAATGAACACTGTAGCATTCAGATGCTTTTCCATCTTTCAGTGGCTACTCAGCAGGCTACAGATGGCATTCATATTCTGGCTCTGTGTGGTTGTGCTCTCCAGGAGTTGCAGTAGCAGCAGATCTGGAACAATTTTTGAAACTGATAATATATTTAGTTTAGTTGAATCAACTCTTGGCTTATCACTTTAAAAGTAAACATGTTTGAAATCAGTTGGCTGCCTTAGATTGTGGCTTCCTGGCCAAAATGTAGCTGTGAGTGCTGGGGAATCTATAATCACGCAGGAGAAGGTGCATGTGATTACTGCATTACTCTGTGCTGCTTGTTATTATCAGTTTTAAATTGCATTTGATTAGATATATGTAGAAATACTGATTTCTTCTGCATTTAAAGCTAAAATTTTTGGAGAAGGTTCTGTGGTACACTATGTTGTTTTATTTTTTCTATGGACTGATACATATTTTCTATAAATGGAAAAAGACTTCTGTGCCATGTAGGCACTCAGCTAACATTTCTGTGTTCTGCTTTGAATTCCCTTGTATGAAGTCCTTTACTTGTGGCACTGTCCTGCTCAGTCACCTCTGTGAGCTGAGTGCAGTGAATGCCTTTGTCCTTTTTGTGATGGCCTTGCCGTAGATTCGAAGCTGATCAGCTGCAGAGCCTGAGGAAGTCTGTCCGCATGGAGCTACAGGAGTTGGAGATGCAGTTGGAAGAACGTCTGCTTGCCTTGGAAGACCAGCTCAGAAGCCTGCACTTGTCTTCACCTTACAGACCTCAGGCACACATAGTAAGTATTAGTTTTGCAACAACATTATGTTTTTTCTCAATGTAATGCTCATCACAGAATTGTAGAATAGTTTGGGTTGGAAGGGATAAAGATCATCTAGCCAACCCTCCTGCAATGAGCAGGGACAAATAATAACTGTTACAACTCTTGGAGTGGGATGGAATCTAATGATGCCATGTGTATTATCAGGGTCATATTGTCTCATTTTCAGTCAGTATTTCACCTTGGGGAAAAGGTGTGTGACTTTCTTGGTCAATATATATCAATATATAAGCCCTCGTGGGACTTTAGGGCTGAGAAAGGCAGACCTCTTCTGTCAGTGCTTTTTTCTTTTTCCTCTTCATGACCCTGAATTTTCACAGTTTTGGTAGCTGAGGTTCATGTCTAAAATCCTTGGAGCATGGTGATGGGTTTTCTCTTGAGAGATGAGGGCAGAGAGCCGAGACATTCACAGTGTTTCTCTCCCAAGAAACAGAGTGTGCTTTCTCTCTAGCTCTGCCAGTCTGTGGGAACAAAAACAAAAAAACCCCTGACAACAACAACAACAACAAAAAAAACCCCAACGAAAACAAAAAAAAAAAAAAAAAACACCAAAAAAACCCACACAGAAAAACCCAAACCAAAAACGGGGAAAATCCCATTGTCATGAGGTTTTTCCTCCATTGCCTTTTGTAGCTCCTTCAGATGAATGCATGGCTCCCTGACAAACCGTGGGGGAAGCTCTGCTCCCACAAACACTCCCCAAAAGCACAAGAATGGGGATAAAAGGCATTTGTCTGTGTTTATTGGTGGCATGGCAATATACTTACTCTTATTTTTCACTCAGCAAAAGACTGTTCCTCTCTTTTTGTGCTGCAATTCTGTCATCAGCCAAACAAAAGAAGCACAGACAAAAAATATCATATGTTTTTCCTGGGTTTCATTTCCCTTTCTTATCCAACCCTCTTCTGTAGAAGCAGCACAGGCCACATCTTCCTCTTCAGTATTTTGTCATGGGGAAAAAGATTGAAACCCAAGAACAGGAAAATATGGTATTACTGTGATCTCAAGCCAAACTTGCGTTCTTTGAACCATAAAAATAACTTTTTATTTGTAAATCCTTTTATAGAAGAGGGCCAGCTTTAAAAATGACTGAAATTAACTTTCTCCAACCAGCTCTGCTTCCCGTTTCCAACTTTCTGGTTTTACAGAAAGTTGTCTGAGATGCAGCATGTTTATATACTAGCTTCTGAAAGCTCTAAGAAAGTCCTAAGTGCATTAACTTAATTTTTCAGGGTTTGTATGGAAGCAGAAGTGCTGATAATCTGTCATGTCCTTCTCCATTGAACGTCATTGAACCAGTAAGTAATTGTTTACTCTGTGTTTTGCTGATGAAAAGAGCTGGGAAGGCTTTTGTTTAAAATAGGTTGTAGGAGATTAATTTGACACATAATTTTAGAAATACTTTCTCCCTTAAATAGCTTTGTTGAAAACAGCTTCAATTTTCCTTAAGTAGATTTAAATATAGGTGTAAGTGGCTGTAGAGTCTTGTTAGTTTTTAAGAGGAATATGTAGAAGTGAGATATTTTTTCATTTAGTTGATACAAATGGTGGTACTACCGCATGAATTTTCTAGGGAAAATTATTTTTTATATTTCTATGCATTTTCTGCTACTGAAAATAAGTAGTTCAAAAACTGCAGAACAGAAAGAACAAATAAATGAAAATCAAGCCCTTACGTGTGTGTCTGTCAATGGCTCTGGCAAGATGTATACGTGTTGCAAAAGTTGGTGGCTTGGCGAAGAGCCACAATTTTTATTTATGTTGGCTTTAAAAAGGCACATTCCTTTTCATGATCCTCTTTGTTGCAGTCATAAAGGCAAAAGATATATTTATTTTATAGCTGTATTTGTTGCATGGAGGGAATGAGTAAGTGATTAAATAAGTAGCAAGAAAACATAGTTATGTCTGTATGTGACTTTTTTGTGTGCATATTTGGGACTGTTTCTTTTCTGAATCCTTAGGTCTCTGAGCTTATTCGGGAGCAGTCATTTCTGAAATCTGAACTGGGTTTAGGACTGGGAGAGCTTGGACTGGAAACTCTCCCAGCAGAAGGAACAGAGTCTGTATTCTCCCATGGAAACTCGGATTCCTCTTCAGTGTGCTCTGGTCACACAGGTAGAAAAGCTAAGAGTCAAAGCAAGAAGTTATACCGAGCCTCTGTTGCCTTAACACCAACTCCCCCTCTGAGAGCAGGCACTGGACAGCCAGTGGAAAGCTCTGAGGAGTTTGCAGACTCCAAGCCAGAGGTGGAGCACAAACTTGAAAAAATCCCTCTCATGCCTTCAGTTGATGAAATCCACAAAGCAGTGGAGCAGGAGGAGCTGCAACAAGTCATACGGGAGGTGAGGAAAGAGGGGCTGAGATCTGGGATGTTTGTACTGAGTTTTCTGAAACCTAAAGACAAGGCTGGCTGTAACTCCTGCCCACTGAGGTTTTTCTCTTCCCTCTCCAGCCAAGGTTCCATACTGTTCCTGTGCTGTGTCTGAAAGCTCAGAACATGTCACTAGGTGTTGGAGCCACAGCTCTATTTATGTGCAAAGCAGTGGATATTTTTTCCAGTGGTAGTGGTTAGCATGTAAATTAATAGCTAAGTATGGCTGGGAAAGAACTTGCTGTCTCTACTACTTGGTTAAGCAGCAGTATTTCAGATTCCCAAGTGAAAATTTCTGTCATGTTTGTTTGTTAAAATGCCAAACTGGAGTTCATTGAGTGGTGAAATAATGTTACTGAAACAATGCTGTAGTAAATGCTAAGCATACTTTCCAGTCCCTCTACCCCAACCACTAAGGACTATAGGAATGTAAGTGAAACAAGCTGAAGGCAGGTGGGAAGTTATTTCAGAGTTTGACTGATTTTGGACCAATTGTATTGGACTAGTTTTATTGACAGTCAATGAAAGTGAGAAGTGCTTGGTTATTTTTCCTGTGGGCCAAGTTAAGAAACACAACTAAAACTGTGTTTTGTTAGTGGCATGACAGAAAAGCTCTCTGGCAAGTAATATAAATGGGGAAAAGAAGCCAAAGAAACTACTTGTTCTGAAAAGAAATGCCTGTGGAAAAGTGGAGCAAACTTTGCTCTAAATACAGAAATGGGCATTGAGAACATGTGGATTTTATTCCCTCTTCTTCACAAGAGAAGGACCACTTAGCCTTTAGTTTATCCCTTGAAGCTTTTGTATGGCTCTGCCATAGACCATTAAAGACTAGGTAAGATGTCATACTTAGAAATGTACAACAGGCCAGGCTGTAATGCCATGGTGCCTTCCAGGTCTGCATGTGTTGAGGCTGTGGATAATTGGAACCAGCTTTACTTTAGCTTTGTCTGTGAAATGGATGAGACGCATGCCACTCATCAGAAGAGTGGCACGTGAGATATTTAGCACACCTTGCACTGTGCTTCTGATTCTGCAGTGAAGCCAGGATGTGGCCTTCGTGTCCAGGCTGTCTGTAAAAATCCATGTGTGAGGGCAGTGGTGTCATGGTGGAGGGTGGCTAAAGGAGAAGCTTAGGAAGGAGAGCTGTAATTCAAAAGTACTGCAAAAGCAGCAGAGACAAAAAAAAAAAGTGACCTGAAGTCAAAGGACAGAATTATTTCAGTCAATATTTTTTCAGAGGTTAGCCTCTATGAAAGTTCCTCTTTAGCTTCATTAGTTGATAGCAAATAAAGATGTGTACTCTTTGCACAGAGATTGTTATTTGGTTTGTGTGGCACTGAGGACATTGTAATGCTGAAAGAATCCACGCTGAACTGAGAGGCTACTATTCAAAGATGAGTAGTCAGCAAACAACTGAGCTTGAGTCACTTTGTGAGTATTTGAGCACACAGAGAGATTGTCCCTCAGTTTAACTTCATTGGCAGTAGGTTTTGGATCAACTCAAGATTCTCAGCATGAGGAGTTTTGCAGGTCAGAGTGGAGATGCGTTGGCTCAAAGCACTTGGTAGATTTTGCAGACCCAGAACTTACTATTAAACACATATCAGGAGAATCTTTATTATTTCATAAGAATTAAAACAGAGCATAAATTGAAATAATGCCTTGCTGAAATAGCCCTGTTGTTAGCAAAAGAATTCCAGTTTCATTGTCAAAAGAAAGAAATCTGGTAGGATGCATTCTTGATGTATGCACTCACAAATATTAAACCCCTGCTTATTCCTCCCATTCTCTGTAGCTGTGTGAGCTTGTGCTGGGGAGAGAGAAGCCAGGCAGTGGGTGTGATATGCCTGGGTGGGCTGTAATGCGTGTGAACTTTGACCTGTAACTATTTGTTCCATGAAAAAACCCATGGTGTTAACTTTTGGCATTAATGGACTAACTCCCTCGGAAAAACATTCAGCAACATGAAGTGTTAAAATAGCAAACAGTAGCTCTCTTGATGAAATACAGCCTTGCTTCCACAGGATTATCACATGAAGTACTTACTGCTTGACTTGTGTACGTCACAGGGTCACTAGGAGGGCTACCAGGCCCTCTCACTCTGCTCTTCTCCAGTTTAAAAGATGTGTGCTAGTTTAAAGATCTTTCTGCTTAAGAGCAATGGAAGTTTTGATTTTGTTAACAGTTCTTCATTATAAATGACACGTAATGAAGTTGCACTTTAAGGAAATGTATGATTTTCATGTCATCATCTGATTTAAGAGGCTGTAATGAGTCTTAATGGGACAGAGATGGTCTGGCAGAAAATCATCCCTTTTCC
Source organism: Vidua chalybeata (assembly GCF_026979565.1). NCBI lineage: Eukaryota > Metazoa > Chordata > Aves > Passeriformes > Viduidae > Vidua > Vidua chalybeata. The sequence goes on along the minus strand of NC_071536.1, from coordinate 15,040,105 downwards.
ATTCAAATCCATGTTAGCTCAACATCCCTCAAAATGTCTGTAGGTTGCTCATGTGTGCAGGTGTTGGGTTCCTCATCTTATTATCTTGAGCATAAAATCTCACCAGCTGCTGCCACGAAGAAGTGGCATGGGAAAAAAACAGAGTAGGAAGGAATTATTTTAATTGTAGAAAATTTATTTCAAGATCAGAAGCATAAGCACTGTGAAAAACCTTGTCCCCATTTTTCATTGGTCAGTAAAGAACACCAATCTCCAGATTTGCCACAAGTGGTGCACTTCACTCTCAATCAGTTCTTTATTTAGCAGCAACATAATATTGCAGTAATGGTAATTCTTTTCTAGGAAGAAAAGGTCATTGGTTTACTGTTGTAAAAATGAGTGTGATACTGTGTTTTCAATGCACTATTGAGTATTGGTGTTGTATCAACGTAGTAAATATAGCATAAATAAGTGGCTCTCATTTTTCAAATGATCAATTTTTCATTCACTTGCTAAAAGTAAATTGACGGAACATTCATTGACTGCTTTTCTGTCTTCTGTACAGAGGAAGCCTTAGCAGTGGGCTGTGCCCTCTGCAGAGCAAATAGAAGGTGCACTTTGCTCTAAATTATTTATAATGAAAAAGGCAAACATTGGCCATTGGTCACGACACACGCGTGGTACTGAGTCACTGCAGGAGTCAGTGCTGTGCTCACCACGCAGGAGTGACCTTGCTGAGTCTGGAGGGGGAGGAAGCAGAGGCTGTGGAAAGAGGCAGTGGAGAGTGGCCTTGTTGTCGTCCGGACAGGAAGGTGAGAAGCAGAGGGCTCAAATAATCAAGGTCAAGCCAGAAGCTGTTGGGAGAGCTGAGAATAGAACAGGAGCTGCTTTGCTTCCAGTCTCTACTTTGTTACAAGACTGTCTGTCATACTAGATCATTTACTTGCTAATTTGGGAAGCTTTTATGAGCTTTTTTTTGGAAAGTGAACTTTATTTTTGTCCGTCTGTTGAGAGAAGGGTACAAAATGACTGTTCTATAGCATGCTCACAGATCCACCCCATGAGATACTGAAGAAGAAAGGTGGAGAGAGCACTGGGGGCTCTCTTATGCTTGCTGGACAGTTGGAGTGCTGTGTGCAGGTTTCCCTGGGCCTACATTTCTAAATCCCAAAGCCCTTACTATGCTGACAGTGGTTCTAAAGCTTTGTACATCAGTGTGTGCATCAGCACAGACATCTCTGGGCTTTCAGCTGTCGGTGAAACAGGCTCTGTTACACAATGGCTTTTCTTTTGTCTGTTAATCAGCAAACAACCCAACTGGAAACCTGTTTCCCAATAATATTATAGTCTCTGAATTTCTGCCTGATGCAAAGTAGTAATGAAATGAGGAACTTTGCCACAGTAATGGTTTAGGGATTGAATTGCCTGCCAAAGGGAACAAGGGATAAATAACCTGCTGCTAATGCTGCTGCCACCCTTCTGACGTTGTTGCTTAATCCTTTTGACGCACCAGGAAAGGGGAGACTAACATGAAAAAGAAAAATGTATTGCTTAACTGGGATGCTGAGTACTTCTGTGTGACCTTGGGCCAGGCTCTGGCTCTTACCCCCCTGCACCTTCTCACAGTTGTCCTCCTGTCTTTGGAACTGTATCTGACTTGTCCCTCCTGAAGACCAATCAAAAAAATAAGTTGGTGCCAAAGATTTCTTGTACTTGCAAGAAGCCCATATTGCTGTTCTTTGTCATTCCCTGCTCTTTTCCAGCATAATATGCTCTTGTAGATCTGTGTTTTGCTTCCTTTTCTCCTTCGTTTTCTTTACTGTAGCAATCAGTGCTCTGTTCTTTTTTTTTGTTGTAGCCTCAGCCACACTCACATGCCTGCTACTAGAAACTCCTAGGTGTGTTTTATATAAAACTTAATGGGTAAATGCTTTGTCACAATCCTGTGAAAAATAGCCTTCACTGGCATAGATTAAACCCCAGTGGCCCATTGATGATGTGAGCAACTGCTGAAATTCTTTGTCTTTCCTGCTGAAAGTATGCAATTAAGATTTGTCTCCTTTTGAATTATTTGAAAACCACAGCTTATGTTCATGGACTTGGACCTGTTCTACTGTGTAATACATTAGTGGAGGAGATCAATCCTGCCTTCCTTTTCAAGAGAATAACAGCTTGTCAAAAAATGGTGCATTTGGGAGGCTTTTGATGTATACATCCTAAAATGTTTTTCTTCAGAACTTTGCATAGTTGAAATGTATTCTTTTCTTAGCATAAAACCAGGTATCTTAAGTGTAAAACATAAATATATTTACCATCTGGAAATACAGAACTAGTTTGGTTTTCATTTATAAAATTAGCAAGAACTTCAGAATTACTTGCAGTTATTTTTTCATTCTAATGTTTTTTCCAGTCACAGTTTTGAAAGTTGAATTTTAGTGGTGTATGTTAGTAGTGTCAAACATATCTGCAATATCATTTCATTTTATCCATTGTTTATATAAATTGCTGACCTTTAAACTTTGGCTAATCCCTTTCAGATCAAGGAATCTATTGTTGGTGAAATAAGAAGAGAAATAGTAAGTGGATTGTTAGCAGCTGTATCACCCCAAAGCAGATCTGCAACTGCAAAACAAGATACACAGCCATGAAACTGGTACTACAGGTAATCTTTGGGGATCTGCAAGAACCAGATTTTATTTTTATTTTCATTGTGTTAAATATCGTTGCTAACTTATTCCTTGCTTTGTTTGCATTTTCTCCTTGAAACATAAGTGATCAAATTTGAAGTTTATTAAATACAGAAAATACTGATAATCCTGGATAGATTTGGAAAGTAGCTGGCTTGTAGTTTGGCCCATTCTACTATCAGCTTTCATAGAGTCATCCTTGATGTTTAGTTTCAGTGTGCTCTGTGATGATGTGAATGCATCATGCAAGAGGATTTCTGCAGTTTGCCTGCCTTAGATATGAATAGTATCAAAATACATACTTAAACATAAAAAACAGACTTCCAAAAGTCTAATTTAGGTCTTCATCTTACTTTTTTTTTCTCTAAGGTTGGATGTAGTCGGAAGTGCAATGGGATTCTGCTTTGGGCAGCACCCACTGGTGAAAATGCCGAGTTGGTTTTGCTTCAGGAAGTGTTAAAGCTGCTGAGATGGGCTACTGTGTTTGGCGCTTGGTTCTCTGATGTGGACCTTTCCTTGAGTTCATCTGTAAGGACTTAGACACTTTAACATTACTTTCCTTAAAGCATCAGCAAAATTATGTCACTCTGAAAGGTTTTGTATTTATTTGTATGTCCCTGATGTAAATTTTTATGTAGCTAATTTCTTTGTCCAATGATGCATCATGAAACTTGAAGATTTCCAGATGTAACCAATTTATAAATAACACATACACATTCAGCCTAGCTTTTTTTTTAAAAAAAAAATAGAAAAAACCCCACAACAACCCCTCCCAAAACACTGACCTCTGTGAGGTATTTATTGTGCAATAACTGATCCACTTTAAGAGCTTGAAATAACCAATAATGGTTTCCACTGCTGTTACTTAGTGCCACTTCAAAAGAAACAATCCTGTTACACAAATTGCTGTTAATTCTTGAGGCGGTTACTATTAGCAGAGTGGTTAGAATGACATGAGGTTACTCTTAAAACTACTTAAAGTTCTGACACTGAAAGCCTTATCTTTGTGTAGAAGACAACTTTTAACTAATTTTATTTGCTTCCTTGCTGTTTGCTTATCCCTTTATAGGAAAGTGCCTTATTTAAGCACTGGGATGTTTTTTTTTGGTGTTGACTACTCACAGTCATACCAAGAGAAGTTCTGCTTCATATTAACCAAAATGCAATAAAAATGCTGTCTTCTGAAAGCAGTTAGGATTTTCAACTTGGAATGCATGAATGACCTTGCTTATATTATGGGGAAAATGGAAAAAATCTCTTTTCCTTCTCCATCCTTCACAAAGTGTATTTTCAGTCAGCCTGGTGAATATCCAATTGTTCCAATGGAGAAAATTGGAAGTCATTGGAGTTTTTATGTGGTCAAATAGACATTTAGTGGATATGTAATATCCCTTTTGGCTGTGCTTGAGCTCTCTTTACTCCTTTGCCTTTTCCATCTACTAAAACTCTTCACACTATGTCAAGGTCTTTAATCAAAACTAGTTTCAAATATTACAATATTATTTGAAAAAGTTTATAAAATTTTAAATTGTGTTAGGAAGACACACAAGGGCTGATTTCTTTAAAAAAGTGTATATTAAACCAATAAAATATTTATTTTGCCTATAATTTGTGTCAGTGTTTTGTATTGTGCATGGTTTACTCTTAAGCAAAATAAGATAGATTTGATCAAACAGTACACAGAATTGGGAATGGCAGGAAAGCTCGGGACTTGGCTTTTGAAAAAGCTTTCAGGTACTCAGGGACCCTGAAATGTGAGAGCAGTGTTAGCACTTAAAAAACAGTACACAGAATTGGGAATGGCAGGAAAGCTCGGGACTTGGCTTTTGAAAAAGCTTTCAGATATTCAGGGACCCTGAAATGTGAGAGCAGTGTTAGCACTTAAAACCACCGTCTTAAAGTTATTGGCTTCTGTTGCTGGTCTAAGAAGTTGATGAGGTGACCTCTCATCAGAGTTCATCCCTGTAAGTAGAGGCAGGGTTTTCTTGAAAACCTTATTCTGCACATTGAAAAGCTGAAACACAAACTCTGACACGTGGCAATCCATACAAGGTGGTAAGTTGCAGTAGATTTCTGCCTTGCTTTACAGCTTGCATAAGCACGCAGCTCCATTCCAGAACACCACAGGAGATCAGCCAGCCAGACCCACGTGTCTGCAACCTTCCTTTGCAAATGCAGAAACCCAAAACCTACTCAACCTGCTCCCCTTGTCCCCCAGCCAGATCAATTAGCACACTTGACCACTTACATAGGTCCTGTGCCTTTGAGCTGCTCAAAGCAGCTTTCCAAGAAAGGTGACAGCTGCAGCTCTCAGGGAGTGATGGAGGAAAGCACTTCAGGAGCTGGTGGCAGTTGAACAGGAGCTGCCAGCAGCATCTTCCATGGAGATAGCAGTCTGACTTTCTGATACTCCACCAAGAGAAGTCACTTGCTGGTAACGTCCCAGAGTATCTGAGGTATTTCATCTTGTAGCTTGTAAGAACATTTGATCTCAGCAATGCAAATCCTAGTGTTTAATATATCCTGAGAAATGAAAAGTACTGCCAAATTTTCGTCCAACTGATGGAAGTCAGATTTCTGAGGTTTTGCCATAATTTAAAATAAAGACATTTCAAAATGATGTTTCTAAAAACTGTACTAAAACTAATGGATATAAAAGCACCTGTTTTTCCAAAATCTGGATAACAGATTTTTGCCATTTTTAAAGGCACTTACAGCTAATATTTTCTGAGTGACACTTATATATAGGAATGCCTATAAACTGTTTAAAAAATGTTTTAGTGGATCTGCCATATAGGTTAAGTTGAGCTGATATCAAGTTCTATTGACAACTGTTTGTGCCTTAGGAAAAGCCATCATTATTGAACACACGCCTATCCTGGGTGACTTAGCATAATGGTTTTCTGTAATGGACAGTTTTTATTTTGTTTAATGATTCAAACTGCTAGTTTCCTTGCAAATTAGTGTTGTCTTTTTTTTTTTTTTTTTTTTTTTTTTTTTGCCAGCTTGGAATTTGATATGGATTATATGCAGATTCAGACAGTTTATTAGTGGCTGTTAAATATTGGTCAACCAAATTTGCAGTGAATAAAGGCAGACAGTATTGCCAGAGATATTTTGCATGCTTTTCTGAAGTTTGCTATGCCAGTGACCTTTGTCATTGCCTGTTGGCTGTAGGAGTAACGGGAGAACCCACCTGATCGTGTGGCTTAAAGACTTGTACCAGTGGTGGCCTTTTGGCTTTTTCAGTCACGGGTTGGTCTATGTGGCACCAGGCTTGTTGGAGACAGATTGGGTTCACTGGCTAAAAGGGGTAAATGATTCTAGCCCATGGGTTGGTAGTGGTGATTTGAGAGGGCTTTAAGCTGGCTTGGAAGGGGGAGGGAGATAAGACCGGTAGAGATGGGCCTAGGGGCAGCATGCCAGTGCTGGGGCAGAATCAATAGCTCAGCTGATGTGCTTCTACACCAATGCACGCAGTGTCAGTAACAAACAGGAGGAACTGGAAGCCATTGTGCAGCAGGACAGCCATGACAGTGTCCCCCATAGAAACGTGCTGGGATGACTTGTGTGACTGGAGTGCTGCAATGATGGTTGTAAGCTCTTCGGAAGGGACGAGCGAGGAAGCAGAGGCAGCAGGGTGGCTCTGTACATTAGGGAGTGTTTATTCTGTGCAGAGCCAAGGATAGTGATGATAAGGTTGAGTGCCTGTGGGTGAGAATCGGGGGAGGGAAGGCCAGCAAGGCAAAAAATCTTGGTGGGAGTCTGTTACAGACCACCCAACCAGGACGAGGCAGAAGATGAACTGTTCAATAAGTGCCTGGCTGATGTTTCACGATTGTTGGCCCGTGTTCTTGTGGGAGGCTTTGTCTTGCCAGATATCTCCTGGAAATTCCAGCAGAGGAGAGGGGGCTGTCCTGGGGTGTGCAGAAGAGAACTTCCTGACACAACTGGGAAGTAAGGCTACAAGGGGTGGTGACTCACTAGATCTGTTTACAGACAAAGGGCTGGTGAGAGATGCTGTGCTCAAGACAGCCTTCAACCAGAGAACCCCAAAATGGTAGTTTCTGATTCTTGGTGAAGTGAGGAGAGGGATCAACAAAACCTCTACCTTGAACTTGTAAATGGCAGACTTTGGCCTGTTCAGGACATTGGTTCAGAGAGTATCAGTGGGAGTCAGTCTTTAATAACTAAGGGGTCAAGCAAGGCTGGATATACTTTAAGAAGGAAATCTTAAAGATGCAGGAGCACGCCATCCCCCTGTTCTGAAAGAAGAGCTGGTGCGGAAGAAGACTGGCCTGGCTGAACAGGGAGCTTTCACTGGAACTCAGGACAAAAGAGAGACTGAAAGAAGGAGCAGTCTCCTCAAGAAGAGCACAAGGATGTCATTAGGTCATGTAGAAAAATATTGTAAGTCAAAAGCCCAGCTAAGACTCAACCTGACCACTGCTGTGAAAGATATTTAAGAGTGTTTTTATAAGTACACTAAAAACAAGAGGCAGAATGAGGAAAAGCTCTATCATTTATTGGACATGGTGGGTAAAATTGTCACCAAGGATGAAGAACAGGCTGAGGTACTTAGTACTTAGACTTTCCCTCAGTCTTTAACAGACAGTTATCCTCTAGGCAATCAGCTCTGATCTGTGGGGCCAGGTGGGATTCACTTGAAGGTACTGAGGGAGCTGGCGGAAGAGCTTGCCAAGCCACTCTCCATCATTTGTCATCAGTTCTGGTTAACCAGAAAAGTCCCAGCTGGAGACTGCTCAATGTGACACCCACCTACAAGAAGTGTTGGGAGGAGAATCCTGGGAAATAGAGGCCTGTCAGCCTGACCTCAGTGCCAGAGAAGGTTATGGATCAGATTAATTTGAGTTACTCTCGTGACACATAGAGGACAACCAAAGGATCAAGCCCAGCCAGCATGGATTTAGGAGAGGAAGGTCCTGCTTAGGCATTGTGATATTTTCATACCAGGTAGCCCACTTAGCTTTGTCTCCTGGCTTGTCCCTATTCATAGAGAAGCCCCATTCCTGCTACTCCCAACACCTATATAGGAAATAGCAAACAATTGTGCCTCAGCCACCTTGCCCAGGTCACCAAAACCCAGATCCTGTCCTCCAGGCATGCCTCCAGGTGTGTCTCAGTCCCTCCCTTGCAGATGCTGCAGGCGGGACCTTGAGGACTGGTGTGATATCTTTTGGTCCAGCATGTTCTCAGAGGGGGAAAAGGAGGAGGCAAGACAGAAGGGACATCTGAAGAGTCTCAAATTCAAAAATGAGAATTTTAAGAACATGTTCTGAAATAGGCATGCTGAGCTTTTGTAGGTAATTGGTGACTTTTCATTTTCTGCCTGAGAAAGTGTGTTGGCATAGGAGTTTTCTAACTCAGACTCTGAAACGGTGGAAGTTAATTGGTTTATCTTCTATGAGTTCTATATTTTAACTTTTGTTTAAAAAATTACAGTAACAACTGAATTTTATATTTCAGTTGTTTAATTCAGTGATATATTCAGTCAATTTTTGCATTAAATATGGAAATAATGTAATATAATTTTATTCTAAAACTTATGTACACTACACAGTTCTGTTTTTCGAAAGATGTATTAGATTTACCCTATTCTTGGTAAGGAGGCAAATTGTAGCCTCTCTTCCTGCTGAAATACCCTCCTAAAACCAGTACTAGGGTTTTGCTTTCTGCACTATTGAACTATAGTCCATATTAGGCAAGAATCTTTTGACTGTCTACTCAGGTCATGTCCCATTAGTCGAGCTCATTTCCTATGTTTTGGATGTGTGTATTCTATTGATGGTAGTGGATAGGATCTAGCAGTAAATGTTTGTACATTACTTCAAAGTGTGGAGAGCTGTGAATTTCACAGGATGACTGGAATAGATAGTGTAAGTTCTTCTGTGCTCAGATAAAGTAACTTTAAACTGATTCTGATTAAAACCATACTGCTGAGGAATTATTATCTTAACTAAAGATCTTGGATAAATAGAAATAGCTGTATCCACATATATAGTTAGAACATTAACAAGTCCGAACTTGGTATTCTATGGATAAAAACTGGCAATGGAAATTTGGGTTAGACTGTTACCAGGGCAACAGCTCTCACTGAATGTCCCACTGACTCTGTGACTGCTCAGAAAGACTTTCTGATCTTCTTCTTGACCTGCTTGTAGCAGCACTTGGTAATCATGAGGCAGATGAGATCTGCTCTGCATTCTACCACCCTGGCGAATTTTAGATTCTTTGCATTTTCTATATATAAATAGCAGACTGTTTCCAGCAGCTCAGTGGGAGTCACCCTGTTTGCAATGCTGTTTTGAAAGGAAAATTTCAGTGTCATTTTGAATATGTAATTTTTTTATTCTTGGAAGGCTTCTATCTGATTTTAGCATCCATTAGTGAGGCACAGTGCAGAGCCCCAAAGGGCCAACCTGTCCATGAACAGCTATGGTGTGCACAGCAAAGGCACAGTGTTCATGCTTTCTCCCTCTCTTTCTGCTCATGGCCAGCACCAAGAGCTGTGAAACTGATGCTCCTGTCTGGACAAAGGCAGGGAAGAAGCTGTTCATCAGTTTTTTAGAAAAAGGCAGAAAGAAGGGGCACATTGAGGCCCTCTGATGCGGCTGGGGCTGGCCAGCAATATGCTGGGGACATGTTGCTGGGGGGAGAGGGGTCAGCTGGAGAGCCCAGGGAAAGCACAGATCAACATATCTTTGTTAAATCACTCACATATCAGTGGCTACAATGGGGATTAAAGTTGTGTCTGAGAGACACATTGGAAGAATTGCCACATCCACGCTGAGCCCTTGCTCTGCAAAGGCAGCCTGTTGGACCAGGGTACTGCTAATTAGTGCTTCTCTGCATCTGCACTGGTGAATTTAGGAGCCAAATCCTTAAGCAGGTTTGTTTTACAAGGAACTCCAGCTCTCCTCTCCAGAGTGATGCTGCAGTAGTCTCTGACCACACCAGAGGAGCTGAGGCAGATCAGAGCCACAACAAAAATTGTGCAAAGGGTGCAGAACTGACACCTTTGAATTGCTCTGCCAGAAGCCTTGTCTTTGGCTGGAAACAAGATATAAACCTTTCCTAAGACACCAGGGAAATATCTCAAGCAGGAGCTATGCCACAAGTGCTTCCACAGCTCATCCCTACAGCAGGATATTTCAAAAGGCAGTGCTTCATACCAGAACATAGTGAATGACATAGGAAGGAAAGATCTTGAACAATTATTATTATTTTGAATTCCATTATAGTTTTAGCTGAATCATGAACACACTTGAAACTGAAATTGTGGGGAGTGCACTAAAAACAGAAGATGAACTACAAGGATGTGTCAGTACTTAAATGTTTCAGCTCTCCCCAGACTGTGATGCAGTCTATAGAAAATGCCAGTGCACTTTGCCTGCAGACTTCTAATGCTGCAGATTGGTGTAAGAGGGAGCCAAGGCAGGCATCCTGAAATGCTATATCTGAGTGCTCTCTCACTATGCCTCTTATACTATTTTAAAAATACTGTTATTGATAAGTGCATGTGAAGATTGTTGGGCTGCTGGCTCCAAACAGGCACAGGGAGAAAAGCTGCAGGAAGCAAATACTTCCACATCACTTTGTTGGGGGCCTCTCTCCCAGTCCTAGCCAGTCCCATTAAGTCCTTGTGTTTTGGTCTGTCCTGTTGTCTGTCTCCCTTCAGAAGCTGCCAAAAAGTGGTTTTGTTGGTTTGGGTTTTTTGTAAGGTTGTTGAGCTTTTTTCTTATATACCATTGATAAAAATGCATTTGAGACACAATTCCTTTGGATAGAAATGTCCAGCAATTTAAAGCTGAAACACATTGTTATAATCCTTTGAACACTTAATATTTTAATAAATTTTTACTATCTGAATATGTTTTTTTAAATTACTTTATCATTAACATAAGAAATGTTAAGCCTTTGCAATGATAATTACAACTTCTGTAATCAGTAATGTGTATTTGAATTGCAATTGTACAATTTAATACAGGAACTTTCATAGACATCTAGAATAGATATTTTATGGAAAACAGGTATTTTCTAGAGAAATTTGATATTTAATATATACCATTTATTAATATTTATGGTAGCAACGCATCTGGAAAACATTTTTCTCACAGTATCTGGGACTGCAAAAACATGCATTATTTTCTTCCAAGTATCAAAGTTCAAGAGGAAAGCCACAACTTCAGATCCCTGTTTATGTCCTCCCCTAGGTGGAGGTGGGTGTGTATATATGTCCCTGGTATGTCTGAAGCTGTTGTTGAAGATAATGGCACATCTGTGCATGAAGGACTGGTGAAATTGGATAATTAGACTGTCCTGAAAACAACTCTTGTCCTGTTGAAAGCAGAGTGTGCCTCTCTTACTTTAGTGCCTTAGACTTCATTGTGCCATCACAACTTTTACAATTGTACTCTTGCTCCAATTGTAGGAGTCTATAAAACAAATTATGTTTTGTCTTCATAGGAATAGTGAAGCCTTAAAAATGGTCATATGAAACACTGAATATCAGTGTTGTGTGCATCTCTTTCATTTGTTGTGGTAAATGAAACTAAGCATTTCACTTAAGCACCAAAAACATTCAGGACACAGGCTGAGAAGTCCCAGAATAATCTGGTCTCAGGCAGGGGTGGTGGGACCAAGTACCTCCAGAAGGTCCCGGCCAACAGACTCTTCTGTGATTCAGAAGTCTAAATTAATGCCACCTAAACTATTGTAAGAAATCAAACAGGAAAGTTGCCAGCAACTAGCTGTCAGCTGGAAATCACTATGGTTCACAGTAGCTTTGATTTGGATGAGGAGGGGAGTTTTGGCCCTCATTGAGAGTTATTTTTGATCGTTGAGCCAACTGGATCCTTAGATTAAAGTGTATCCGCATCTCCCAAGCTTTATCAGGTCCTTCATAAACCAGCTAGCTTGTGTGCTTGCCTCTGTTCAGAAACAGCCTGGTGTTCTGATAATGTGTCATGATTTTAATTTGCAAAAATCAAAGCCAAACAAGTATTTCATGTCTGACTTTCTGGCTTGTTCTGTGTGTATGGCCAGTGCGTTGTTCTCACCCACAGACCTCTCCTTCCCCACCTCCTCCACTGGCACAGGTGGGAAAGTATTCAGTGACTCAATAAGCTTGTGGTGAACTGTGAAAATCCTTTGTGCTCTCAGTGGCCTGAACAAAGAATATTTTCAAATTCCTCTGAGTTTTGCAAAGAGGTAGGTTAGATCAGTGATTGCTGGATGTTGTTTCACACATTTCTTTTGAATTCACATGAAATGACAAATGAAAATCAATTATATTCACAAAGGATTGTGAATAATGATATGATTGACCAAATTATTTTCCTGGTCTTGGAATCAGGCACAGATTTTGTACCCTTGAGTAGGATTTAGCCTCTGAATTTTAGTCATCCAAAAGTGATTTAACTAGTCTGAATCATCTTTCCTTTTTCTAGAGTTAATGGAGAGAAAATGTAATCTTGAGTAAACACTATATCCCACTTTACTTGGATAGAATGAGATGCCCGTTGATGTGCTTAGCATGAGGGAGCCCAGAGAGCTGGCTCAAATGTGAGTGTTCTCAGTATCTGGAGTCATGTGAAATGGAGCCCACCAAAAGAAATCACAGTCTAAATATGAAAACCAGGCCTAAGGTGCAAACCCACCAGAAAAGTGTCATGAAATTGTGGGCAACTCTGTAGCATCATCACCAAAAATCTTCCTATAAGATTTAGTAGAGTCTAAAACTGTAGGATTAAAAAAATATTTGAAAAAGCAAAGGGAATTGTTTGATATGTGAAAAGAGGAGAGCGGTTCTGGCACACTGTAACAGAGATCGAATTTTTGAATCCACCCCTTCTGCTACCTCCACCCCCAAAATCTGAAAACTTCCTGATTTGTATTCATCAATAATTAAGAGCCCATCAGCAATACTCAGAGGGAGCTTGCATTGCACTTCTGAGCAGCCAGTTAGTAATATACGGTGGAGAGATCCTCTTTTTCAAATCCCAAGGCTCCAGGCCATGCAATGCTAGTATTGCATTTTCAATTAGCTCCTGAGTGAATGCTTGGCATATGTGGAAGTGAGCTGGTACACAATTAGCTTATTGTTCCTTTCAGCTTTCTGCTGAGAGGATCTGAAGGGCTGCTGAAGAGAGGGGAGAGGGGAAAAAAAAAAAGAAAATAGCCAAGGCAGTGGCATCTCTGTGGATGTGGAATAAGGGAGTCGCTCGGCTGGCGCAGATTCCCAGGCTAAGTCGGGAGTTACAGCTGTTACTGCGGAGCTCTCAGCCTGGCCGTGGGGACGGCGCCGGGGCACAGGCACAGACCCAGTCTCAGGCTCCAGGCTCTTCTCTCATCTATCTCACCTCAGCATCACCATGGAGCCCAACAGCCCCAAAAAAATACAGTTTGCTGTGCCCCTGTTTCAGAGCCAAATAGATCCTGAGGCAGCTGAGCAGGTAAGGAGGATGAGTTTCCTTCACTGTTTCGAGGGAATGGGGCAGGAATGGGGCAAGACGTGGGCGAGCACAAGTGATACTTCTGGCCTAAAGGCTTTTCTAGCTTATATTAGTGAAACTGTAGATTAAATACTCTGGAGGTTATAGTGATGTTTGATGTACTTAAAGAGGGAGAAGGATATGTCCTCTAGCCAGAATAGGGCTTCTTCACATTGGGTAGATTTATTAATGTATATTTGTTGTGCCTTTTTTGTAACTGCATTTGTATCCTAATACTTAATTTCACATGGATACACTCAATGAACACATTCTTAACAAATCAATTCAAGTGTATTATATGTACATAAAGCAAAGCATAAAGTTCATAATAGGTACCTAACAGAAATACTGGGAATATATCTTATTTACCTTTCATTTTAACATGAGAAAATACAATTAATGTTTTGCACAATAGTCATAATTTCAGTTACTTCCCATATTTCTTATGATTTTTTACAGTCTAAGTAATTTTTACAGTGTTTTTCATGCCTGAAAAAAATACATGTGGAAATATGCCATACTTATGTCCTTGTTGGAGTAATGTGTGTGCTATTTTAGGTTTCAACTCACTCTCAAAAGACACACATAATAATATATATATACACTCTATTGAATATATATATATGTCAGTACAGATGTCTAAGGAGGAAAAGATATCTATTGCTGTGTACAGATATGTGTAGATGTGCCTAATAAGAGGTCACAGGCAGTCTTGTGAGAAAACTGTATAAATCTTAATTAGGTGACCCAGTATATTTCTCTCTGTGCAAGTTGTCCTCAACATTTGCTTCTATTTGGGTACGTCTGATTTTAGATGGTACCAGGGGAATATTATAACCTTGAAAGTTCCATACCAGTAGCCATGAAATTATTTGCACCTTTAGGACAAGTATCTGGTTTCCTGAATATCCTGATGTTGTGTCTCCTAAAGAGACCTTTTCCAGAAAACGATGAGTTGGGAGTGACCATTAAATGTGAACTATTAGAAGGGTGCAGAAAGGAATTGTCGTGGGTCCTCATTTTGTCTCTAGGCACTTCTGAGCTGCAAGATGTCCATACCTTACAGAACAGTTCTGCAATGAATTCAAGCAGAATGTGTTCTGGTGTTTTTCTGTGAGAACCATAGGATTAGGATTTCCTGGAATTCCCATGGCTTTTGAAATGCTGTAGCCTATTTTCTGCCTGGTATTTATGGGCAGTCCTTTTGTTTTTTGTTTGGTTTTTTTTTTTTTGGTGTTGTGAGTTTTATTCCAAGTGCTATACAGTTTCACTGTGGGTGTGTGATGAAATTAAAATAGTAAATTCTACAGTCAGCTACAGTTACACTAATCTAGAATAAACCCATTAACCCTGATGATGTAACTTTCCATTTACACCTCTGAAAGCAAAATTTGAACCTCGCTAAATACAGATGTTGGCTCAGCAAGTAAAAAAGAACAAATGCACTGACATTGAGGTTTTGTGTCAGAATGGTTTCTAGCTTAAATGCTTCTGGTCCCTGTCTTAAATTCAATAGAATATCAGGCCTGGAGGCTTTTGTGAAGCAACACAAAGCTTTCAGTGCAAATGTGTGCATTATAAGAGGGTATTCCAATACCATGTAGTTCAGCCACTGTTGATGCAACAAAAGTAGTAACCCAGATAAACTCTGAAGAATTGTATACAATTCAGGATTATGTATTGGTATGTAAAATCTGCTATATTGGAAATACTCTTTTTAAGGTTTTAAATACTGGAGTATTTTTAGTTAAGGAATGCTACTGTAGTAACACCTCTGAGAACATTTTATAAACGTGAGTTCATTGGAAGGCATACCTGCAAAACTCTGAAATGCGCTTGCAAAATGTTATTAATTATTACTTGAGAGAGCTATGACAGTACTAGGCATTTGCACATACAAGATCAGAAACTATGAAATCATCTTCCTGATGCAAAGCTAAATGTCAATATTTTAAGGTATGACTGATATTTTTCAGTAATAAATATCCAAAAAACTGAAGTCAAGATGATTACAAATCCTAAAGGTATTTTGGACAGCTCTCCCCATGTCTTTGTTCTCCCTGAACAAGCAGCAGCATGACCCTGGTTGCTGTCAGACCAGACAAGCTGTCAGTAAGACAGTGAAGTGCTGCTGTTCTTTAAATAGTTTCCTTTTTAACTTTGCCTGGTCTATACTCTGGAGGACACCAGACAGATTTTTTGCTTTGCTTTGTGTGTGCATTGATGGGCCCTAATGACTCTCCTTGGTTTATATCTGTTACAGATCAGGAAAAGAAGGCCTACGCCAGCATCACTCGTCATCATGAATGAACACATGCCCCCGGGTGAGTGCTAACATACCTTCTAAACCACTGAACTTGTATACACAGGATTGGCTGCAAACTGGTTTGATTAACGACATGATTTTAAAAATCCAGCATTAATTTTTTAGCTCTAAATATCAAACAATGGGTCTTAGGACTGTTTGGAGTAAAGCCTGCGAACACAGGTAATTCCTGGCCTTCAGATAATGTCACTGATTTCACAGTTTTATCCTCCATGTCAACCTTGGTTATATGGAAAGAGAATTAATATGACCCAGATCCAGTTCTTCCATCCACAAATATTTTCTGTCCCTGGGTGGACAGCTTGGAGACCCATGAAGTCTGATCTCTAGAGATACCAGGCTGGATCCAATGTTGATTCAACCCAAGGAGTTGTTTCTACAAAATAGATTCTCTTCTAATTTCCTGAAAAAACATATAATGTGCTTTTTCATTATTCTTTTTCAACTGTGAATACATTATCTTCATGCAGGAGTCCCCACAGAAGATTCCCTGCAGGATGGGATGATTTGAGGTTGAGACATACTTTGTCATATAAATACGACTTCAGAAAGATTCCTTAATAAGCTGTTTAGGAGTGTTATAAACAAAAAAATCCACAAAAAAGGGAAAATCCTCAATACTTGGAACACAGTGCCTCATTTATATCAAACTTTTCCTTTGTTGTGCTCTGCAACAATTTTTTCCTGCCGTATCTCTTACTCACCTTAATATTTTTTTAAAATCTTTTTGGGGAGTAGCTTTTGGTTCTAAATTTCAGGTAATTCAGCTCTCAAAAATGGTGCATGATCTGCTTTGAACTGACTTTCTTTACCTATATAGGATAATAATGGGATCGACACTGTCTATGTTGCTAGGACTTAATTTAAAGCAAATTCACTTTGACTGTTAATCTCTTCTGCAATTCACTTTGTACACTTTGTACCGTCATATTTCCTTTTATAAACAGATACTTGGTACAATAACAAATCAAAAGCAAACAAAGAATAAGAACTTTTTAATTTACAGGAAATTTTACTGTAAACAAAGTGGTACATGTCTGTTATCACCTTTCCTGCAATGTTCATAATAAATCTTTAAATAAATCATTTTTATTATGAGTCAGGATTGCTGCAGGTTTCAGCCAACTTCCATATAAGCCCATGAGTTAGTATTTGTCTTCACTTACTTAGATTTGTTTATTTAGATATTATTTGTTCTTTCTAGATACTGGGAACTAATATTAATGAATTTATTATTTGGTTAAATTATCCTGATTTAAAAATTTCCATAAAACTGGATAAAAATTGAAACTTTAAAAGCAGCTTCATTTTCCTGCCCTTCACCATGAGCTTCACGCAGATTTCCATAGGGGGTCACTTGCTTAATATGGGCAAGTGTTTTGAACAGGGTGTGTGCAGGTAGCTCTGTAAGCCTGCTGAGTAAAAGGACTGTAAAGCCAGCTTGGAAAGGTAGACAAGAGATTTACAAATACTCAATGAAGCCCTTGTAGTCTTCCTCTTGCAAGGTGCTGTACAGCTTCTGAGATGGTTGTGTGCCTTCAACTTTCAGAGTCAGCTGGTCCTAGGGCCTCTTGACACCTTGTTGATTAAACCCCAAAATGCTGATCAGTCACTGGATTTTGAATAGAATTCAGGGGGCTGCTGAATAAAATTTGTCTCCAAAAATAGTAAATTCATCACTGCAAATGGATGCAGTTAATTAAAAAAAAAAAAAAAAAAAAAAAAAAAAAAAAAAAAAAAAAAAGTAGGGGTGCTAACTTGACAATCCAACAAATTGCTTTAAAAGTGTGATTCCCTATAACAATGGGAAAACTGAGCAGTAGAGAATTCCAGTGATACTGACAGAGCCACCCTTTTTTATTAGAGCTGGGTTAAATGAGAGTCCTGTCCTTGGATTTTACCCACTGGAGTATTCCACTTCCTTCATTAGGAGCAAGGAGCTAGTGAAGGATATGCTTCCAAGAGTTTGAAATATGTGTCCTAATGCAATTCTAAATGTTTGAATACCCCTGCAAAGTTTACTCAAATAATCTAAACTTCTCTTTTTTTGAAAACCAGAGACAGGCAAACTCTAAGAACCAGACTTTTCTACAGCCTTCTGTTACAGCTGCTTCTGACTGCAGCTGGGAAAAAAAAGTAGCATATTTGTGGTATTCTGGTGTTCTGGATGCACACCCATCTGGAAACCAGAAGGCAATAAAATGTGTTTGGACATTTAAGAACTTCATAATAAATTCAGCTTGAGTTCTTCTGTAAAAGATCTAAAAGTTGTTTTCTATTAAGTCTTCTCATCCATCCCTGATGCCTGTTACAGCTTTGGTAGGAATATGTCTTCACCTCTTTAGGTCAGGTGAATTGTGCTAAAAAAAGTGAAGATGGAATATCTACTAAGCCTAAGTCATTTTAAACCAATGACAGCTGCTCAAAAACTATAAGAAGAGTCTGCTTGACTTCCTTGCTTTCAGTGTTAGACCACACTGAATGTTTTAAAGTCAGGTGATAAATGTGACTACAGGAGCACATATCCAGCCTGTAGCATCATTGACTCTCACATTTCCTCATGCTCACTCTGGTTGGCATCATATATAAGTGCAATCACAGTCAACAAAAGAGAAATTTGAGGTGCAGCAGCAAGAGTGATTGCAGTGGACAATATGATCTTGTGAAGCAACATAGCAATGAAGAAACCCTTAACTCTACCTGTAAGTTCTGTGTAAAGTGCTCTTAGATGGGTTGTGTCACATTTGAGCAGAGAAACTAGCACTAGCAAACTGAGACTTGGGTTATGAAGCCACTTAAATCTATTGTGCTTCAGTTGCCATCAATGGAGCTCTATTTTCTGAGCACCTGATGTTTGATTTTGTAATATCAAATCAGTTTACTTTTATTTGAAATTATAAGACCCTTTTACTATCTGTGAAGGCAAAGACAAGTATAAAGTGAGAGAGCTACACAAATGGGCAGCATCTCATCCTGTGAGGGTGGTGCATGGGTTACTGGGGTAACCCACTCACACCCTGCTATAGCCACAGTTGCTCTACACCTGCCTTTTATAAAAGGAACGTAAGCACATGCTTAGTTTTAAAGACATTTTAAACTATTACACTGCACAAGTGTCTAATCCAAAAATTGTTAAAGCTCTCCTGCTTCCTTTTCCCTTGCAATATCTTTGGAGAACTTCAACAGAAACTGAGTATCACCATCACAAGCAGCCTTTTCTGTGTATGCACAACCTCCTGTCTCCATGCCCAGCATAGCAGAAAATATAGGAATCTCAATTCCTATTTGTCTGAAATTATTATGTCTGAAATAAACATCTGAGCATGCTTTAAAACAGCAGAATATCAAAATGCAACAGCTCAAGAAAAAGCTGGTAGCAGAGTAGAGAACTGATGGCTGAGGGAAGAAAGCACGTCAGACCACAACTCAGGTTTAATACCATTAGGGCTTGCTTTGATCAGAAAACAATGCCAGCGTTCCTGTACAGGCTGGCTTTGTCACAGAGCCAACACAACATCAAGCAGTCTGGCTGGCAAAGGCTCTTCAACTTATGTCAAAGTGTTCAGTCTTCCTTACGCATTGGAATATGGGTAAACATTGGGATAAACTTCTGTGTATCTAAATTTTCTATGTATTTGCTGTTTCCAACTCCCCTTTCTGCTTTGTTGCCTGTTTTGACTTCCTTGCTTGTAATGTAAATGTTACTCTGTGTTTAAAAATACAGCTGCCTTTTTGGGCTCTGCAAATCTCATTTCAGGATATATTATCACTGCAAAACCAATGTAAAACATACCCTCAGCACAGCACAGTACATCTGAGCTTACTGAATGCTGGAAATCATAACTTGAAGAAAAGCAATCTGTATCTGTCTCTGAACAAGGAAGGTGCTCACAGCTTGTGTTTGGGCATTAGAAGTTTTGCTTTCTCATTCCTAGCTGATTTTTGGTTATCCAGAAATAAGCCATGCCTTTCAGCTTACTGTCACTTCCCCAGAGCTCTGCTGAGATGCCTCACGGGCAGTCTCAGTATTTAGTGCAGGAGCAAACAGCACAGCCAGGTGAGTGGTGGGAGGAAAAATCTCTCCTCACACCTTTGTCAATTCCATGACAACCCAAAGTAGTTGAGGTTTTAATGCTAAATTGGTTTTAGACACCCCCAGACTTTCCCTGCACAATAAATCTCATTACCACAGACAGATGTGCTTTTCTGCTGATGCAAACTGTACCAGCACCACACTCTTGATGGGATTAATGTGAGTCACTTTGCCCAGCATTAAGGTTTGTGACTAATATAAGTTGGATCATGCTTCTAGGTGAATGAGTAAGTTTGGATTTAGATCTAATGATCACGGTTTTTTTGGTTTTTTTTCTTCCATGACAAAATAAACTGAGCTCAAGAAAAGACCTACTTAGTAGGAGGCAGGTGTTTCTGAGCACTGTCAAGCAGTTCTGCTATACTTTCTCTGGGAAAAACCTCAGCAGAAGACTCTTGGTCTCAGAGTTCATGGAAACTGATATGTTTTTCAAACTATTGAGATTCTGGTAGGACATACTGCTTACTCTGGTCCAAGAACTAGAGAGTGAGTAAGCCAAATAGCAGCTGTTTTCAATTGCAAATTTAGGCTTCTAATGTGGTAATAGAGTATTCAGAAAAACAGTACATGAATAAAAACTGTCATTAGCTGTACTTTTTTCTGTCAAACTAGTTAGTCTTTCTATATGCTAAATGTATATGCCATTTAAGTATATGCCATTTAGTCTCTTTTTATATTGGTCCAAGAGTCTGTGGAGGTATTTCAGTAAGCAATGAAAAACATTTGTGTCCCCTCACACCAGAGGGCTGGTATAGCCCAGTGTACATTTCTGATGGCACCAGGATGTTCAGAGATTAGGCACGTCTTGTCAAGGCAGCGAGGGCCTCCGTGTGCTTTCAGCCTGTGCTGGAAAGGACTATCTGACACAGTCAAACAATGAAATATGTAAAGTAAACATTGTGTAAGACCTGATGGGTGATAGGGGTTCCAGAACAGAGATAAAAATGTCTGTGCTTGAAAATATCCTGCTGTTTGCAGGATGATGTGTGACTGCAAATGTTCAGTGGCAAACAGCATCCCTTTTTCTTACCTATATACGCTCTGCTCACACGCTTTTTCATTTGGGTTACTCTGAATTTATTCTGCTGTTTCAACCCACAGAATTCCCTGGGACAAGGCAGAGTAAAAAGTTCCTCACACATATGCAGTGTGAATACAGACTCCATGAAAACTAAAAGGAAAGCTTAAGGACTTAAAAAAAAAAAAAAAAAAAACCCCAAAAAAAACCACATGAACCTGTGCTTGAGCTGTTCTTTATTTAGGCCATAAGGAACAGCTCACAGGCTCCAGAAAGAAACAATGAATTTTAAAAGGGGATTTTTTCATCATTGATGAAAACATTCCATTTCATGAAGATGCTCAGTTTTCATGAGAGGATGAGGATTTTATATGTCACTGTCATCACTTGTCAGAAGAGTTGTCATGCTCTCTGCAGCGCAGTAAGGACAGCAGGCCTGAGTTGGTTGGGATGCAGCGAGCAGTGCTGTGCCCAGACTGAGGGGTATCACTAAAGCATCCAGCTGTATTTTCACAGTTTTTGCGGTCCTGAACACAGTAATTCACAAATATAAACATTCCCTGTGAATATTTTAGCAATTGTGTAAACCATATAGTGTGAAACAGTGGGAAACCTGTACTGTTCCATATAGAGGCCAAATAGAGTCTGGGCTGTCTCCTTAGTCAGTAACAGTGAAGGGTCTGACAGCTACACAGGGACAGTCAAAACAAAAAGCTGTTGTGCATGTTCTGGTCAAAATTCACTTATTTAACTGAATTTTTCATGTTTATTTTTATCCATGCTTCCTTCATTTTCAGTGCTTATTGATTGACTGTACAGGTACATTTTGCAAGACCCATATTAACTAGTTTCTCCTAGTTGACTGAAGTGAGTAAATTTAGTCAAAACAAGAATGCTTCCCTCACATTCACCAGATCCTACTGTCCCTCTGTGAGATGGGGCAGTCCAGGATGCAAACACTGCCTGGGAAAGCTCTGGAGGATGGAAATAGGGGGTGGATATTCACAACCAGGACTCAGATTTGTGCCCACATCAGAGAAGTGGTACAGCTGAGAGGACATGAAGCAAAACCCGAAAAGCTTTACTTGCTCCCAGTATGGATGGAATTGCATTAATCCATTACTCTTGTTCCAGCCTTGAATACCCAAGAAATGAATTGAAATAGTTTTTTATTTACCAGTGCAGCTGAACTCCTAATGTGTACTGTGATCTTACTTGTTCCTCCTGCTCCCTGCCTCCCATTGGTTTTGTGTTGGAAGGGTCAATGTCCGTGGAACTTTCTGAAAGTGAATGTGGTATTTTTAGAGGCTGAACTTTGTACTCTTCATCTGTTTTCCTTGTTCCTTATACAAAAGCACCATAGAAACAGCCTTCTTGCACCCCAGGAGATTATTTGCAAATTATTTTTGATATACATGGCTTCACGTTACAGCTCTCCAGCTGCTTGATCATTCAGCGTCAGGCCTGATAAGCTTTTGGAATGTTTACATTTGTTATCACCTCTGTGTGACAGAGCCGTGCCGTGGGTAGGGAGTAGCAGTGGGCATGGCTGCCTGACCTGCTGAGGAAGTCAGCTGGACAGATCTTAACTTCATTGCATTCATAAGGCTAAATATTTTGCTAGAGGAAAATATTTTACCGATTTGAACTGTTCCAAATACTTATGCGCCTCATATAGTTTGTTTTGCTGAGAATTTGGAATAAATGGTGAGTTTTCTAGTTAAAAAATGAAATGCCTAGGTGTAATTACTTCTTATAGTCAAAATACTTAAGCTATATTTAATACAACTACATGAACATAAAATTTGGGGTGTTGAGTCCATTAAAAAAAAAGATTTTGTATCAAAATATGTCTAGTTTAGCCTGTGAAAAAGAGTCTGGTTTTTTTTTGGGAGGAGGGGTGCTTAAAGGAAAAAAATACAAAGAATATTTGAAATTGTGTGTATTTAAACATTATAAGATAAAATTTTTAAAATAAGAATGTCAAGATAGGTTTTTTGAGATTATGTTTAAATCAAACTTCAATAATGTGCTAATACTGATATTTTTAATGTATTTTTTAGTTTACATCAGGTAATAAACTAAAATGCATTAATAGATGTTTCAGATTTGCTGAGGGGAAAAGAATACAGCACAGGGTTTTTCTGACCTCTGCTATTTAGTACTTAATGCAGCCCTCATTTACCATGGTGACGTGTGCGGAATAAATAGATAATGCAGATAGATGAGAGAGAATCCAGCTTTTAGCACTAACCTCATTATGTTCAGAATATTGGGAAGGGGTTGCACTTAAAGCATCAATCAAGGTAGCCCATTTATTGAGCTTTTAGAGACAGAATTTAACTCTTTATATGGCATAACTGAAGTTGAAATGTCACTTCAAAATACATCAAAAGTGGGAATTCAATGAATCTGGACCTAAAGCTAGCAGAGACTAAACAAATTGAACCTATCAGTCCTGAAACACTTTGCCAGCTGCAGAAGGCTGCAGAAAGTCAGTGAGAGTGCAGGGAGCTGCAGAGCTTTGCTTTCCTGTGAGTCTGAGCTGCCTGTGTCATCAGCTGGTGGAAACAAGATCTGATGGGCCAGTCAAATCTCTTTTTACAGTAACCAAAGCAGTTCTGGGGTAGAATTAAGCTTTATGTCTATTGAAAGGAGCTCTGTTTTCTCCTTCTTCCCTTCAAAACTTCCTATTTCTTTGTCTGTATCTAAAATCACTTCTGATTTTTTTCTCAAATGTCTTTACTGGAGGATCACGAGATTATGAGAGTAGCAGAATGAAGCACAGTGACCAGCTCCTTCTTTGTTCATGTTTTCCATGGGATAGCCAGCATGCAGATGTCCCACAGAGAATTGATATCTTGGTATTATTCATCTTGTGGAACCAAACTACACTAACAGAGTCAGCAGTGTTAAGCAGATGAAGGAGCATTGTAGAGGTTGTGTTTTTTACCTGAGGCCATGTCCTTCGTTCTGATAAGACAAGCAAAGTCACACAGAAAATGAACATGAGCAAGGCAGGTTGAAAGTTCAATACAGCAGTGAGCTCTGTTGCACCCTCCAGTATGGCTTATCCTGGAACCTGGACACCCCATAACCTACACATTTCTGCACTGAGCCTCCACCACTCAGTGACATGTAGGGATGGCATTCACTTCAAGTCTCTCTGAAGTTTCCTGCCACAGCTGTTCTCAGGTAGTGGTAGAAAGCAAAGATTTGGATCAACCTGTCCTGCTCTTTCCTTGGCCACCTCCACAGGGTAGCTTCTCTGGGATCAGCTGAAACACTTGTTCTGCCTTTTCCCTTTTGTATTAGGATCTGCAGGACAGCTGCAGAATCAGGGAGCCATTTAACATAAAAGCCCAGTTGGTTTGAGAGCAACACCTTTGTATTACTAAGTGCTAGTTTGTACCCTTTTCTCTTCCAAGTGGAATTGTACTGATGAACTAAAAGGAAGGGGTGGGGGGAGGGGGATGGGGGTGGGGGACAGGGGGTAGGGGAGAATAAAGAGTTTCTTCTTTAAAGAATTGTGACCTGAACGATTTTTGATCCTGACCAACATTAGGTTTTTACTGTCTGTTTTTGAAATACAGTAGACAGCAAGCAGGCTGTTAAGAGGTGTGCTTTCAAGCCCTCTGGTGCTGGTGTGTGACTCAGGCTTTAATGTGTACAGCATACCCCATCGGAGCATGTGGCTCATTCCAAAGGAATCACAGCAAGGTGTTTCTGACTGTGATAGTACAGATGGAGATACATAAAACAAAAGCCTCGGTTCCCTCTGTCTCTGGTATGTAGTAAGGTTAGAAATTCTGAAAAATGCTTTTGGAAACTACAGCTGATTTATTCTGAAGATGATTGCCCTGGGCTGTTCTAGCCCACCTAGTTGTGCTTAAGGCAAGAATGAGATTATGGCTTATGGTTTTGCTGACTCTTTGAAAGCTTGGAAAACTCAGCAATGGCTTTACAAAACTGATATTTGCATTTTCTTTTTTGTAAAAAAGGGTCCTAACCCCCAAGAAGAACTATTATTAGTACCTGACTTGATTCCCATGTAAGATGATACATGTATGTGAGGAACTCTCTGCATGTGCATTCTAACCACAAGCAAGCCACAAGCAGTTGGCCAGGACTAGCTTTACAAAGCATTCTTACTGAAATCCTTGAGGTATTATTCCAAAAGGAAGGAAATTGCTAAGACAGCAATAATAATCACTGGCTAAGGAAAAATTTTATTGTTTTGTATATTTTGTTCTCCCATGGCTAATGTCACTTGTCAGAATGTACAAACACATTCACATAAGATACATTTAAAATGGTTTTATGAGCTGTAACATGCTAAGAAATGTTTGGCTGGGGTTTCTCTGGTTTTGGCTGCTGCTGGTGGTTTTTATTTTAGAGCTTAGAATATTCCTACAGCTCCCAGCCAAGAAAGGAACCACTCACAGTGATGGCATTTGCAGCTGTAACACTGATACAATGACTGTGATCGGTAGGTCAATTCTGAGCCATTTTCCATCACAACTGATTCCTGCACATGAAGTTATTAGAAAATGGTTTCAAAGTTTATCCTGGGATTTGCTAGCACTATATTTCTGGTAATAATGAATTTTACTTCATGATCTTTGTCTCAGTATTGTATTTAGATCTTCAGCCTCTTCAGTCATTTGAACAGAGACTGAAGCTAAAGCAAGCAAGCAGATGGAAAGTAGCACTTTACCAATACTATGCAGTGTTACTGATGGACTCACAGCCCTGGGTAGCTGTCTGCTCAAGGTACTTTTCTTCCTCCTGTATTTGAAAGTACTTAATGACACCATTAAGTCTTTTCACAACTAATAACATTTTTATGACTTCATCAATGTAAAAAATAATTGCAAGCTGCTTTGGAAATTTTTTGAATATGAGCGTTGGGTACATTTGGTTAAACAGTAGCAATCATGAAAAAAAATTAGCAGTCTGGCAGTTTGCTTTACTTGGGGACACTCATTGCAGACTCATGTTTCTGCTCTTTGAACCTGTTTCTCTGAGTATTTGCCAGCAGCTTCTCGACATCTCTGGCCTTCTAACTTCTCAAAACTCTTTTTTATCTCCACTGCTCTCCTATTTCCTTCACATGAGTCTTGTCTCTCACTGCCAGGTTTCAGGCCAGGTGAGATTATGCTGTGAGTGTGGAAACTGCCTTGGTCCATACAGCAAAGATGCAGTCTATATTGATTCTGTCGTGTCAGAATAGCCCCTATGTCAATGTAACCTCACAATGAGGTGAGTTCTCCTCACAGCTGGACAACTTTGAGACAGCATTTTGTGATTTAGGTCTACTTTGCAGTCTTTGTCCTTTGCCTCATTCTGTATGTCTGTGAAAGTCTAATTTTCTAAGGTTTCCTTGTAGCTTAGTTTGTCCTTCTAGCACTGTTTGGGGTGCCCAGAAATGATGGCTGTCCAGTTCCCTTCTGGTTCATACCAGAAAATCTGTATCATCCTGGTTTACATTTATTTGCTGCAAGAATAAGGGATTTTTTCTAAAGTGGGTTTTAATCTAAATGGGAGAGTTTAATCATTTTAAGTAGCTGTGCATAAAAGGGTCAGATGTAGACCATCACATATCTTTAAGTCTTACTTTACTCATTTTGAGACCTGACTTTACCAACAGCTTTCCTGATAGACTGAGGATTTTAAATTTCACATCAGTAATCTCAGCAGTTTTCCTCAGTTTGTTTCATTTATTTTTACTTCTTTGAATGCATTAACCTGGATCTTCAATGGGGTAGTGAATATTGAGATGACTCAATATTCAATATTACTTAGCTTAGAAAATGAGCAAGAGTTTTGACTAGGAGGCAATTTATGCATGGCTGAAGTTCTTTCCCAGCTGCACTAACTCTAGAACTATTTAGTAAATGCGAAAGTATTTTGCCTTTTCTCTCTCTTTTTTTTTTTAATCAGTTCATGCTGTATATATAGGATAAAATCTGACTTTTAAATCGATGGAAAAACTTGCTGCTGCTTATGAGCTAATAAAGTCAGTGATAAAATGATTGTCCTTCACTTCTCTCCAACATTCCCTTTGCCCAGTTTGCTTTGCTGGCACAGGATTTGCACTGAGCATGTGCTGAACTCCTGTGGGACTCATTTTGCCTGTAACACCACTCAGCTCCTCTTCACACCCAGCGGAACCAGGCACTGATGGACTCCTCTTTGCCAAGGGTCAGACCATAGCAGACACTCCAGATTTCTGATTGAGCTTAACTCTGCCATGCTGAAACAAAAAGAAATACTTTGCTGTTAAATAAGTGGTTACTCTTTGGGATGAGTAAATTTTAGGGAGCTTCAAAGCAATGTGGAGGCAAACTCTGATCCAGAGTTTCTGCCCTCAGTGACACCCTGTGCTCCTGCCAGGGGCTCCTCCCAGCTCTGATGCCAGGAGTACACACTGGTCAGCTGCTAGTTACATGAAAAGTTTGGCTCAGAGTCATTCCTGGAAATTTAGTCAGAGAATTTTGTTTGGTCCAGAAAATGTCTCATCTGAGACATCAAAAGAAAAAATAAAGTACTTATCTTCTCCTGGTTAATCTTATTTAGTCAGTCATTGTTTGGAAGCTGTCTCCATTTCCTTCACCAAAGAGGAGTTTGTGCTGCTTAGAAAGCAACTAGAGAAAAACATCTTCAAGCATTGTTTATATTGTGAATTAAAGCCAATCTTTACATTAGTTGTCAAAACAGAATGTTTATTTCATGCATGTTTCTCTCTGAGTTGGTTACCTCTCTGGGAAGACCTGCCAGCTCTGGAATTGTCCCCACATCCAGGACTTCACATCAGGAACTCTGTTCCCAGTGCCTTGCTCACCTGACTCTCTCTCGTGGAGCTGAACAGGGCCTCTTGTGTTTCAGAAAAAGAAAATTCTGCATGGAACTATTCTTTTCATGACAGGTTTTTCCACAAAGCCCATTTTATGTCCAGTCATTCAAAGCCAGGACAGTCAGAATAAAGCCTTTCAGAACTAGCAGCAACTGGAAGGCCACAAAGTCAGGCAGAAATGCAACACCAAGACAAGAGGCAGAAAAGTAAGTCCTTTTTTAAGAAGGGAGAAAATAATCAAATTTTAACTCTCTTTCAAAATATATTTTGAGGAGCTATATTTGATTTATAGTACTTGTTTAGAATTAGTCTTATATTAATATTTATCATATATTTTAGGGAAGGAGAATGAAAAATTTGCAACAAAAATGCTTAGGAGAAGAATGACTTTTGTGCTTGTTGTAATAATTTATGATTACTCTGTGGTAAGGCTACAGACCTGATTCATCACTCTTGTATTCTAGTTTCATGCCAGTGAAATGAGACTGATTTCCATGGGTCTGGCATGAAGCTGGAATAACAAGATGGTGAATTGGCAGTATAATTCCTTTCTGAGAATCATGTGATGTAAACAAATACATTCAGATTCACATTTGAGGTTTGTAATGTCTCCACCTTCTTCCAAAATAGATTATGTTTACCAGAATGCAAGTTTTAAAGAAATTCTGATCTGTGTAGTTTGTGAAAGGTGGTTTTATTTCATATTCTTATGGCTGTGCAGCTTAAAGTGGGTCCTTAGATTCTGTATGATCAGAGATGTTTGGATCAGGTGCTGCTCTGTGCATCAGGAGGAAAATGACGATTGTTCATTTCATTTAGTGGCTGACTTTGAGCACCATGAGGAAGGATTTGGTCTAACAAAGTAGGATTTGCAGCTCCTACTCTCAGTACTACTAATGGCTACTTGAATATTGAAGGTGGAAAATACAGGGTTGTTTAAAAATGTGATTTACCTGGGGAAAAAAAAAAAATCAATGTCCAAAGAGCAGATTCATTTGGCCTGCAGTATTACAAGGAAGTGCAAAGGGCTGGTTACAGACTGGAGCTACTTGGGAAAAGCTGTGCTATGACCTCTGAGACAGAGGGACAAGAGGTCCCTTAGTGACAGCGCTGCCAGCACAGTGTGGGACCTTCCCCAAACTACACACCTGAGCTGCAAGCGCCTGACAGGGTAGATAGGCATGCAAATGCCTCTGTGTATAGCAAATTCCTCTCTGCCCTATGTTTTCATTAATGCTTGCTATACAAATCTTGTTATTAGTGCTCCCTCAAGGGCCAGGCAGTAATTTAGATGCTGATTAGCGAGTGGGATGCAGCAGCAGCAGCACAGCACACGCTCTCCCCTGTCAGCACTTGAGCGAGGAGCGGGGCAGAGCTCCCAGCTCCGCCTGCCACAGCAGCTGCACTCGGGACTCTAATGAGGTGTTCTGCAATGGGAATAGTTTCAGAAACATATACTCACTCCAGGAGGGCTTACCAGGATATTCCTTTGTAATTAAATGTAATGACATCTAAACCCATAGTCAAGCTCTCATTGATAAACACTGGCAAATAAAAACCAGCAAGTGAAAATCAAACAATTAACTATGTAAGCATTTTTATGATGGTCTTTTCTGATTTTTTTTTTTCCTTTTCATACCTCAGTGGTTTAGTAAAAAGTGACGAGATGCTAGCTGAAGCGGCAATATGTAGTTAGGACTCTGACAAAAAGAAAACATAAAATACTTTTTTATCTTGCTATGTTTTTTAGAAGAAAGGAAAAGTAGTTGTGATAGCAGAAAAAACAAATATTATGTTGGTCAATTTCTAAATTAGAGTTCAGTGAGCTTGTTTTACAAATACCAATGGCTAATACAGATGGTGGTGGTCAAACACCAGTGAGGTAAACCAAAAAATATTTATTTTCTTTTACTGATGGAGAAATTTAAATGTGAAATGACCGAAACATAATTTTCAGAAAATTTCATCTTTTTCTGCCACTAAATGCAGGATAATGAAGCATTATTTTCTGGATTTAGCTTCTAAAATTACCTGAGTCCAAATCTATCAGCCCACTGTGATTTTTATCTGC
The DNA here is from genome assembly GCF_026979565.1 of Vidua chalybeata. Lineage (NCBI taxonomy): Eukaryota > Metazoa > Chordata > Aves > Passeriformes > Viduidae > Vidua > Vidua chalybeata. Next base: position 15,010,561 of record NC_071536.1, on the reverse strand, counting down.
TCAGCTATATTTTACCAAGGAAAATTCAAAACTCTCTACAAGAAGCTTTCTCCAATAATTATACCAGCCTCTTACTGAGTTTCTTTTGTGTAAAAACTGGCCTCTCTGACCTTTTCTGTTTTTCCAGTGCCTGACTGAAACCCCACAGAAAAGGCTTTTATTTGCTCTTGCTGAGGGGAAAGCAAGCAGGGTACTTAGCTGGATGAGATAAGCCTTTGCTGGGTGAGACCACTGCAGAGCCCATGGGTGATATCAGAGGCCAGCTCTTCTAAAACAGGTCACCTCTTGCCCTGCATGGCTGCTCCAAGTGCATTAACATTGTCCAGGGGGAGAAGCAAGGCAGATGAATTTTCATCTCACTCTAAAACGACCACAAAGCTTCCCCCCGCACGGACATGATGTTTGCACAGCAGTGGAGATTGTGGAAGAAGCGATCTGCACCACCAAGCAGATTTCATTCCAGCTACAAACAGCCTCCTTCCTCTAGGTTCTTCTCTGGCTTCAAATGAGGACATCTTGGGAGAGCTCAGCTCCTTAGATCAGCTGGGCTGGGGGATGTGCCAGTATTCAAAGAGCTCTGCTAACAGCCCTGTTTGGGAGACAACCCCCCTGGTGCTTCTTCAACCTATTTCAGCAACATAGTGGGGCCGGGTCTTGCAGGTTTCCCTGCAAGTGGGTGAGATTTTTGCCCTGGGTAATGGCTAAAGCTTAGAACTCTGATTCTGAAAGGGGTCTGTGCAGGCAGATGGGCTCTCAGAAGTGACTTTACTTAAAAAACTAAGGCTTTGTTTCAGAAAGTCTGTGTACATATCTGGATTGATGGGAATACCCTTTAGAACTCTTTATTGCATATTTATACAATATTCAGAAAAAAAGCCTTAAATCCTGTTTATTATTCCAGGTGATGCTCCAGCCTACACGAGGTAAGGCTCACACTAGGCTCAAACATTATTCACCCAGCACAAGGGAAAGTCCTCACTGCTTTTTCCTCAGCATGGGTGTAAAGAAGCCTCTAAAAAAAGCTCCAGTCTTGGTTTTACTTACCTCCACTTGGGTATGTACAAACCCATTCTCAGGTCTTCATACATTTTCTATTTCGCCTCTTTAAAACAAAAACCACAAAAACTGTCAAGAAATTACTTGACTGATTAGAGTCCTGCTAGTAATTAGAGCAGCCTAGCATAAGTTAAAGTGGAAAAAAGCTGTAGGCTGAGATTTGGAATACAATACAGCTATGTTGTGTTCTGTGAACAATGTTATGTTATGTGAGGAAGGAAAATGGAATAGTTTTCTTCCTTTCTGGCCCCAAAAAGAGAGCAAACCTGTTGGGAGAAGTTACCTACTGAGAGCTAGAGTTTGTTTCATATATAAGAGAAACAGCTGATCTCTTCACACTCTCCATGATATAATTGCTAAATTATAAACATGAAAAGGAATTTTTCATTCTGTATAACTATGATCTTTTTGTGAGCCGAGTCCTGCCTGCACAGTAGTCAACGGAGTAGACAAAGCAGAGATTTCATTTTGCCCTGTGAATCAAGTGATATCACATTCTGATATTTGTGATTTAGCTTCTGATCATTTCATGACCCTTCTCAAGATGAATTTATGCTCTAAGAGTTCACTAAAGAAATTCAGTTTATAATTGCCAATGGATTTGAGGGTGGGAGATGCATGGCTTGTTTGACTTCCACTGGTGGAAATGTCTGATTTGTAGTTGGTAACTGATGATGTTTTTTCTTACCTTGTACTTTCCATTCTCACAATGAAATCTGTTGTGATAGAGATTTTCTACATGATCTCTTGATACAGGGAGAGCATTAATTCTTACTTTCATTTACTCTCACAAGGATGCTTTCCTAGTAAGACTGCTGTAAAAACATGCTTTCATTAACTTATGCTTTAGAAAGTAACTTTATGAAGCATTATAAGTTACACTGGAAAACCCCTCTCTGTCCAAGGAAGAGGATTTACACAATTATTAATGCAATCCTTCAGATAGACCAAGATGCCTCCAAGTATTTGGCCAGGCAGAGAACTCCTGACTGAGCTCCAGCCCACACTGCACTCCAGCTCTCTGTCATCCCTAAATTTCCCCTTTTACTGTTGGTACAATGTCCCTGTCTCTCATTACTACTTCAGGTACTCACAAGCTCTTCTATCTTCCTCTATACATAGAGGGTTTGTTTGGTTTATCTTCTCTGGCTCAGTCTATGGCATTCTGGGATTTAGGCTTCCCTTGTTCCCATTCCTTGTCACCGCTCCTTAAAAATCTATATTCTTGATTGAGTCTTATCCATCATAATACCTGTCAAAAATTAGCAATGTGATCCTCCTTCTCTCCTCAAAAAGAAACTCATATCAAAATGTACCATTGCCCAACCTTCATTTCCAGCCAGCTGTACCTTTCCCTTCATTTCACAACTCACGTGAAACACTTCATGGCTCCTGCCTGGAGTTTGTATCTTTCAGTCCCTTAGGTCACTTTCAGATCTATGTTTACTGATTTGGAAAATTGCTTGTTTATGTGATTTTACAGGTTGTTCTTAAATGTCCACTTTGTCTGGCACTATTTGCCCTGTGGATATGAATGGTTTCTTTAACTCCATACAGGACCAGTCCTTATTCCCAAAGTTGCCTGTCTTATAAAGGCTGCTGGGTGAAAGGAAAAGCTGCAAATGTTCCAGTTCTGACAATTTTAGTGTCACATCACTCAGAACACTAAATGTGCGGGCCCAAAGGGTTGGAGTTGTGCACATTCTCAGGATCAAGACCTGAAACAAACAAAGCTACTGGTGTCAGCTTTTTTTTCCTTATGCAAGCATCAGCTTGGGTTTACAAAATATATTTTTAATCTGGGCAAATTTAGATTTTCAGGAAGGAATGGGATGTAACTTACTCTTCATTGTTCTTTGCTGAAAGTCCCTGATTTATTCAAATTTCTGCATTTAAGCTAAATTCAGTATCCTGAATTAAAAAAAAAATCCAATGTTGACACACTGATGTGTTGGTATGCAACCAATAAGGAAGGCTGCAAGCACATAAATAATCACCCATTTAGCCAGCCTGACTTCATACCCCAAAGTGTTTTATGGACTGGGATAGACACTTCTATACTGAAATAGACACTGCTATACTTATTTACAGGTAGAGAAGTCCAGGAGGAGATCAGTGACCTTACCAAAGTTCATGCAAATGTCAATGGCAGGAAACTCCTGATTGTCTTGTCTAATTCTGTATCTGTGGGCTCATGCTTTAGTAATCAGCCCTGTTTTCAATTACACTTTTTAACCTTGAGTATGACTGATTTGAGTATCTTTCAGAGAGAGATAATGGGAAATACTTATATTGAAAAATCTGGTAAATTAATTAATGTTTGCGAGATACACAGAGACAATGGTAAAGAATGCAATAGGAAATCAATCGATCCAGCTGCATGGACTGGCTTGTCCCCTCATACACAGCACACCACAAGAGGCCAATATCTAGAGAATAAGTCAGATGAAATGATATTGCCTAGGCTTAATTCTTTGCTCAGACCTATGGTTACAGATCAGTCCCACCTCAGTGAAAATTACACACTGATATCTGCAAGTGCAACAGTGAGAGATTGATGTCTATGTTTTCAATGACATTTTATTTTAGAGTTCCAAACTACTGTGTATCAAATATCCTGCATGATCTTTGTCAAATATTTGTGAAATCATCAGCAGAAGACAGATACTTTCTGGCCATTAACCACATGAAGACAACAGCAGCGAAATAATTTAGCTCATACAAAAACTGGTTATGTGCCATGGTTAGGAAGAACCTTGAGCCTCCTCTGTGTCATAAAATCTTAGTTGTTCAGACAGGTTCTCAGAGGCACTTAATTTTAATAGATGTCTCAAGTTTTGCCAATTATACCATACATATAGTCTAAAGCAAATTAAGGCAACAAAAGTAAAAAGTTTCAGGAAAAATTTCAGTCTGGTAATGTCATACATTTTTTAAGGTGAAAGATTGCTCTTTGTTAGGTGTTGTTTTGTAAATTTTACATATTACTGTGAGGCACTTTTCAGTACCAATATTGGTATATTAATAACTTAACTGAAGTGAGGTTCTTGTTATTATTTGAGTGCACTAGAACACTTTGTGAGTTTGCTTCACACCATTTGACAACCAGGCCTTTTCTGACCATAGAAGAAAGCTCAGTCCCTGGGCAAAGCAGCCCTGTACCCTGAGAGCCCCAGTGGCAGAGCCCTGCTGCCAGCCAGCACAAAGGACCTGCTGCTGAAGGAACTCCATCCTCACTGTTATTCACAGACAAAAATGGGAGTCAAGTGCTTCAGATGCAGTGCTTATGTCTAAATGCTAATCAGGGCCTCTGGCTTTCTGAGACACACAACTGAGAAAGAAAAGCTGTAAATTAGGAGGTTAATTTCTTATTTACAGCAGTGCTGTAGGTTCATGGCAGAGTTACAAGTGCTAGCACCGAGAAACACTTCAGTATTAACTTTTCTCTTTTCATATGTCTTTCTCTAGAAAAAGATGAGAAGAGAACAAATATCTCACAGGCAGAGGTAAGTGATTTTATTTTTTTTTAAACATATTTAATGTTAAAATAGTTCTACTGTTAAAAACTCTTGGAAACTCACTAATTCATCCTGGTGGATACTTCTATTTACATTGTCAGTAACACAGCCTTTTAAGAACCATCATTTTCAAAGCAGGGCTGTGTAAAGCTGTGTTGTGTGTTCTGCCAGCTCTCCCTTCCCCCTGTAGCAGGGAGCTGGGAGAGGCAAGCTTCCCCTCTGCCTTGCTGCCATGCCCTGTCAGAGCACAGCAAAGCCAAGGTGACCCTGCCAGTTCACCCCAGCCAAGCTGTTGTTGCTGTGGGTCTGCAGGTCACCGCTGGGCACAAGCACATTCAAACACCTCTCCACTCTCTCCATCACGTGTCAAGCCTACGGCAGGCAGTGCAGCCATGTGGTCTGCACAAGAGTTGAAAGCTGGCTCCTCTGATCTCATTTTCTATCTTCCCCTTGCATGATTCCTCCAATTCCCTGATCTCTTTCTCCTTCACCCACTGCTCAGAGCAGCAGGCAGCACCTTAAATAGCAGCAGGAGGTATTGATTGGTTCAAATTTGAACTCCAATACAAACATATAAAGATTTACTGGTGTGAGGTTCACCGAACTATCCCATAGTGTTTATAAATAGCTTTCTCTTTCCAAAGAAGACAATATTTTATTTATAAATGCTATCATTTTATCTATTGTGATAAGCTAATAGGATCAGCCCTACTTGTCTGAAACATGTCTCAAATGTTCCATAAAGAAATAGATCTGATTAAAATTCATAGTCTATATATTAGGCATTTTTAGCAAATGTTTGGGTAAAGGCAACATCATTACTACAACTAGAAATTGATAAAATGAGGAGGGGGGAAAAGGCTTGGTTACACAGAGTTTTTCCTTAACCTTTTGGTTAGGAGTGTGTTGTGGTGTTTATGTCTTCCAAAGCCAGCTAAGGGTGTACTGTATGAGGATTTCTTATCCTTTTATGTATTCATGTTGGTATAGTATTGACACCAATTTAGCTGCTTTCATTTTGCAAAATCTGCTCTGCTTTAGCACTGAATATACACTCCAGTTAGGTTTTGCTAACTAAGCATTGATATAAAGTAGTAATACTATTATTACTCTATGTGTATTGGTATAATATAATAATGCTATTATTATTCTACATTTAATTTTACTACCATTATTTTGGAATAATTTGTGTTTTGTGCATAGATGGACTTTGGGGCCACAAAAATTTTAACTAAATACAACACTCAAATGAGGCTCAGTTAAAGGCTGAGTGATTGGCTGCTGAAATTATTGTCTTAGGTTTAACAGGACACATTGAAAAGGGAGGGATTTTCCTCTTATTTGTATTAAAATGTATATATTAATATTTCAGTACTAACTTACACATGCATATAATCATTGTAATCGGAATGTTGGCTAATGTAAACCTTGCAACTATTTTAATATGCATAGACATTTATTTGCCTTGTGAGAATCAATTACACAGGCTGTTAAAAGCACAGGCTCTCCTAATTTTATGTTTAACAATATCTGTATAGAGTGAAGGGTAATTTTCAGTAGTATTGGGTCTGTTTTCCTGGGAGTCATAAAGGTTGTCCATTAAACACATATTTTTGTCTTAGCTATCCTGTATACATGACAGCCCAGGAGCTGGCATCAGCTGTACACAATATGTTTTTCTCAGAAGCTCTCTGCTGGGCACTCAGATGGGTGCACACACGGAGCTGCCATGAGCAGAAAGCTCTCTCTGTGCCCGTGTCTCACTGCCCCTCTCTGTTTTGTCCCCCGCAGTCGCAGAGTGCCTCTCCCAAGCAGAGGAAGCAGAGCGTCTTCACCCCACCTGCCCTCAAAGGTACTGTGAGCTCCTGCCCGGCCCCTGGCGTGGCTCGGTGGCTCCTGTGGTGGGGGGACAGCGGGACCAGAGCAGTGCCACAGGGTCATGCCCAGCCATCACTGCCTTCACACTCTGCTCTCACTGCCTGGCATTGCCCACCTGCCTGATGCTGACCATCTCTCCATCCTCAGCACAGAATCTTGCTGCAGTGGCAAATGTATTTATTTGAGGGAAAAAAAAAAAAAGTTTTTCTGCTTTGATTAATTTGCTATAACAGATAATTCAATGCCAAACTATGAACAGAGCTTCTTGAATATGTAAATTCTATTGGTGCTGGCCCCATAAAGTTCTCTGTTTCTTATTTGAAATCACTCCCCCATATTCTGCCTCTCATTTCCAGGCAGCTGTGAGAAGGAGAATAACCTAAACTGTGGTCTGGGTATGTGACAATACAGTGTGTGAAGACCTTCTTGGGGAGATAAGGAAAAATGAGAAGTCTTGATAAAAGTTTTGAGGGATAACATGCTTTTTAGGAATATGCACAAAAGCAGCAGGAATATCACCTGGGATCAGAACAGCTGCATTTAGGCCTTGCTTCTTATGTAGTTCTGAACAGAATTTGACTTGATGGTGATTGCAGTGAAGCAAGATCTGTGGTGATTCACCAGCACTTCTGACTGACACTTGTCAGAGCAGGATTATTTTCAGACTGCAGTCTAAAGGCCATCCTGCCAGGTGTCTCTTGATAGATAATGAATAAGTAAATTTCCATTTGTCTGCTTAACACAGTTTATTACCTGGCAGAAAAGGTGGGATATCTGATTAGTTGTGTGAAATACTGCTGCTGTCATGAGGTAATCTACCATATCAGCCAGCTGTATGTATCTCATTCTGTAGCTGCAGTTCTCTAGTACTTGTCCTCAAATAAAATATCACTCAGCTGCCACACAAGACTCTGTTTGCCAAAATAGGCTGAAGTTTGTGTGCTGGATATTAGAAATAGTCTTATGACATCCAATTTCAATATTTTTTCTGGTAGGAAAATGCTTTGCATGGATAACAATACCTATTGATCTCAGTGCTGTATGATTTTGCTGTACATGCCTAAGCTAAATACTGTGTAAATGCAGTGTAAAACAGGTCCTCATAGCTCCTCTCTAGAACTGCATGCCTTAGCATCCTAAATTACACCATAGTCCCAAATACACAAGTAGGCACTTGGAAGTTGATAACCCTTCCTGTAAACAGGCTGGATTGCTCCAGATTTACCATACTGTTACTGTCATAAATATGATCTTTTTAATTTAAAAATGACCTGGTGGAAAATTCATTATTCTTCCTTTTCACTGGTATGAAAACATGATTTTTCTTTGTTTGGACTGAGACATTGTGAGGCAAATATATAGCAATGTGAAATACACAGTGCTATGCAATACACAAAGCTTTTTCTACTGAGAAATACAGAGTTTTTGTAATGATTAAAATTATTCTAGTTTTAAAGCAGTTGAAGATAACACTATTCAACAGTATTTTCAGAATAACAGGCTTCACAGTTGCACAGTCCTCCTCAACTTTGAGCATATATACATACATATTTCCTGCGCACTGCTTTTCCCCCAGTATATTCATAATATGGTATTTGACACACAGTAAAGTAAAAAAATAACATTTTTTACATCTCCTTGTCTGCTCCATACCCTCTGAGGCTGTTAATAATGGAAGCTGGGATAGACTATAATCTGGTACCTTACATTTAAAGCTAGAGATAATAAATGGAGTGGAGAAGAGGAACAAATATTTTCATTTGTTAACTTCTGTGGCATTTTAGTAGTTTGTAGCTGCTGTTAACTCAAAGTTCCCAGAAATAAGCCAAGCTTGCAGGCAGTGGAACTGGGCCTGGAAGCTGAGACAGCAGCTGTGTGCAGAGGGCTGTGGGAAAGACAAGGGGCCATGGCAGGAGCTTTGCTCTTTGCCTGCAGCAGAAAGGGATCTAGAGAAACCATGGGCAGAGTTGTACTTCAACCTGACTCCAAATCTCCAAGTAGCTGAAAATAGTTTTGTAAAAGTTTTTTGTAAGTTTCTTGAAATAATTACAAAACTGTGTGAGAGAAAGGTTGCTGGTTTCTGTATTGATGGCAAGGCAGGAGAGAAACAAGAGGAAATTAATGTGCACATTGTGGTTATAGGAACCCATCTAAAATGGGAAATTGTTGGCATTGTTGAAAAGAGCAGAGCAACATCAGACAATGGTGATGACTGGTTACCACACCAGAACTATAGTACGTGTTACATGAGATATCCGAATACATGAAAATATATGCAAAAAAAGCAGTACTGCTGAGGTTTTACCTATCTTGGTAAATATATGGAGATCAGCCTCTTAGTTAAATAGCCCAGATAAGGGGTTCACATTGCCCAGAGAAGCTGTGACTTCCATCCCTGGAAGTGTCCAAGGCCAGGTTGGATGGGCCTCTGAGAAACCTGCTCTAGTGGGCAGTGTCCCTGTCCATGGGACGCAGGCTGGAATGAGATGATCTTTAATGTCTCTTCCAACCCAAACCATTCTATGATTCTGTGATTCTATTCTTTTATATATATGGGGGCATATTTTTTTCCCTCTGCCATTGCACTTATTAAACTAAGATTCAACATCATTCGCTGTCTAAGACCATGCCCAAATATTTCAGCTTCATCATTACGGAAGCTTCCTCTACCTCAAGGCTGGGCTGTGGCTGCTGCAGCAAAATGTAGCAAACCTGGTGCAACAGGCAGGTTCTTATTACTGCATAACTGTGTGTACTTTGGCTCCTGCTTTTATTTTCCTAAACAAAAACACACCAGAGTTCCTACAGACAGAGCAAATAGCTGACTCATCGCAGAGCATTGTTCTTTTTACTGGAATACAGTGTGCTGGAAAAATCAATGTGAGAGCTATTGATTTAAGTGTAATCTGGAGAGGGACTCAGCTGGCCAACCAGATAACAGCTGAGCATGGTGTGCTTCTTAGTATTATATTACCAAACCTAATGGATGTCAAAGAGGTTTTCCATTTTGCTTTCATAGATATTTCTTTCATAACCTGCCACACTAGTGTTTAATTCCATGCTGGTACATAGCATGCAATGTTGGCAAAAGTCAGTATCTGAATACTGCACCAAATTAATCCATCATATTTTCTGTTTGTTGTGATTCACCTCTTGTCACAGTTTTTTTGTATGTTTAGCAGCAATCTTAACTGAGGATTTCATCCTCAGTTCCCCTCCAGTTCCTCTCCCCCAGCATCACCTCCAGTTCCCCTCTTTGTGTCACTTTTTCTTCTGTTATTCATGGGCTTTTATGCCTGAACTTCAAATTTTCTCCTTTAAGGTCTTCTTCATATGTGAAGGTTAGCTTGAACCTCCCTATGAAAAATACCATAAAAACAACCACAGGAATGTTTTGTAATTTGAATAGTCACCAGTTTTGCCTTGGGCAATCTTTTCCAGCCAGTTCTCAATGTGTAAGGCCTTTTTTTTCCTATTTACTAATCTGCTTCTTGTTCTTTATGACAAAACCAAGAAGAATCCTTTGATCCTTTTCCAAAGTACGTGTCCAGCTGTTTTAGCACAAATGTCCATCCATCCATCAAACACAAACAGCATCTTCAGAAATATCTTCATTATTCTGCTTGGTGGGTTAGAGGAGCCCCTGGAAGTCTTGCTGGAGTCTCATTTTTTACCCTCACACTTGCCAGAGAAGTCTAAAATGGGATGATAAGCCCTCCAGATAAAGAGGGACCAAGTGAAGGCATCTTACACTGCCAAGGCAGAAGTGGATTGCACTTACCCCAGGTAATGGTGCTTCCTTGGTGCCTCATTGCCCCTTGAAAATCAAAAGAGCACATTTGAGTCTCAGAGTTGCAGCTGCAGCTTTCCATGCCAGGGCATACTTCGTGCTGAGGCAAGTTTCCCTTCACCTAGGTAGTCATGTTTTGTTTGGTAGCTCAGCTCATCCTTGGAAGGAAATGCAGACAGCAGTGGCAGGAAGCAAGGTTTACAAAGACTAACAGAAGACAGCCTGAGCTGTTCCCAAACCTGCATTGCTCCCTAGAGGTCCCAAATCCCCACATTATCTACCAGCTATTGCTATTAATACTAGTGGCTATTTAAGCACCATCAAGGTCTCCCCCTGTGAAGGAAGTGCACGTTCCCAAGTGATTTGAGGATTTCATCAGCAGTGAGTCTACTAGCCTGGATGTGCTGGAGGCCAAGGAAATAGGAAAACTTCACTCATCTTAGTTCACTCTGCAAGAGGCTGTTTAGATCAGATTAAGATCCTGCTAATTTCAGCAGGCTTTACAGAAAGTTATTGTGGCTGTCTGTGTTCACTGGACCACCTTTGCAATGAGGAGCCATCAAATCATAATTAAAGTCATTCCCCACACAAGTAAGAGATACATTTGACTGTTTCTCCTCTCAGCCTTTTGGGAAATAAATGCTTTAAATTCCCCTCCTAATGTATTTTTCTTTGCATAAAAACAAAGGCTTTTTCCTGACCTAGGCCCCAGCTACAAGATTTGAAATGGGATTAAATCAGAGCTGTTATAAATCTAAGGAACATTCAAAGACATTATTTTGGTTTGAGTCATTAAAACAACCAGAACTCACTGGCTTTTCCCAAAGTGTTCAGACCCAGGGATTTGATACATGCATAATTCTAGTATTTACAATGATGGTTGATATTAAATGAGCTCTTTCTAGCTTCTGCCATGAATTTCAGATGCTCTGCTTGTTTAGTGCCTGCTTGTTCTTCTCTCCAAAGGAAACAACATGCAGAATAAATGATTAAAATCATGATGTCCCTCCTGAAATATGTAATTTATTAGAAGCAATTAGTACAGTATGTGGCCCTCATCCAAATTTGTAACCCCTTAGGCCAGCTTGACGATGTCTGATGCATCTCATTACTTTGTGACTGAAAGTTAACAACGAACAAGGGTAGAGTCTGGAGACATTAAAGATTATTGTTAGCATGGTAAGCACTGAGTTTGGAGCCCATGAGAATCATTGTGGAACAAAAATCTCAGGCTAAATTTACTTCAAGTGGCACAGGAATGAAGTTTCTAAGGCTTTAGCAGTCACTACAAAAACTTGTATCATTTTACAGGCTGTCTTCTTACATGGCAAACTCTGCAAACAGTCTTAACTAAACACATCAGTGTAAGAAAATGAAACATCCCACTATTCTAGAAAGAAAAATACCATGTGTTTTTTTTTTGCTTCTGCTTCATACATGGGTTTAAATTTAATTTTTAGGAAATTAATGTTAGCCGTAACATCAGACATCTTACACAGTCTTCTAAACGTCAAGGCCAGGCTTGTGAAGATTCACAAACTGAGCTGGTGATCAGTCAAACTTTTCTTATGTGAGTGAGTCACTTTGACTCAGCCTGTTACATTTTTCCAATCTCTCCAATGATGATCCTTTTTCAAAGATGATTGTGCTGCACATCAGCCATGTGGCCAAAATAGGAAATGGAGATGGTTTTCAATTATCCTCTCAGTCCTGAGTGGTATTTTGGACCTCCTTCCTTTTCCAGTAAGGTAAATGGCTGTGATAACTACTGGGCAGGGGGCTAGGACTACTGCACAAAAACAGGTAATGTCCAGTGGTTGGAGCAATTCTTGAGGCTGGGCAGGAATCTTCCTCTTGCCTTAGTAGAGCTGCCATGTCCCTGGAGAAACATCTCTTCTTTAGCCTGGTAGTACCAGTTATTCACCACATTCCTTTTAAGTTGAAAATCTGTCTCAGTAAATTGTTTCTTGGGTAACAGAAGGCTAAGCTCTGCGTCGTTCTTCATGTGCACTGCTTTTGTTTGTTCATGTGTTGTGATGTGACAAAATGCCATCCATGCATTTCATTTCCTGGGTGGAAGGCCCACAGCTGTCTGGACCTTCTGAAGAACTGGGAAAAGAAGATTTATGCTGCAGTTTTGTATCATTGTGTTTTTCCCTTGTCCCTAATTTGGTCCCAAGAGGTGCAGCTTTGTTTCCCAAACTACTTGTTCTCATCATTTATATACCATTCTTATCCACATCTTAGTCAGTGCACCTCGATACAACCACGCCACTTGATGCAGAATGGCCTTGAATGGATTTCCTGGCTATCTTTACCAAGATGTTACCTTCTAGTGCCTGGTCTCTTTCCTCCCTCCTCTCTCCTTCCTCAGACTTGAACAGTAGGATGATGACAGTAGATACAATTAAGAAAAAAAAGAAAAGCTAAATTAATTAGTGAATCACTGAGTTGGAGACAGGGATACATCAGATTGCTGCCATCTCAAGTTCAGTTGGCTGCCACTGTTATGGTACTGCCCAACACGTTGGCAGACACTGCTGTAGTCTGTATTTAATTTCTTACTGTTGGCAGCTTTGAATACATTTCATTTCACACAGCTGGCGGCTCCTACTTCAAAATGGCTCTGGCCTTGGCTGCAATAAATATTGCAGTACCTATAAAGAGACCAAGGTGTCCAGTGGAGACTAAGCTTGACATCTGTTCCACAGAAAAACGGGTATGTTTGTGTTATAACTTGTCATCTGCCACTATTACCTGGAGTGAAGAAGAAAGGGCTGTGTTGAGCACTAATGTCAGTCCCTAAATTACCACGTGAGGTCCAACACAGACCAAAGTCTGGGGGAGTATTTCTGCTGGCCTCATTTGGCTCAGCATGAAATCCACATATCTGATAGTTCCTTCTAATCTTGTGCAATGAATGCTAAACAGACCTCCTTCTAAAGGTACAACTTAATTTTTATGATAGAAGCTAATCTTAGAAAAATGCTGTGAAACAGCATTTATGACTTGTAAATAGTGTTATTAAGCATTCTTGTATTAAATGCAGGGCAGTTTAAACATCCTACTGTTTCTAAGCAGTAACAGACAACATTAAAAAGTCAACCTTTTAAGACCTAGCAACATAAAATACTATAGAATAAAAATATGGGAGACATAGTACTTATTTTAAAATGTAGAAATCCTGGGAAGGGCAGCATGTGTTGTTCTGGTTACTTTTTTTACAAGATGTATTTATAGTGAAATTACAAAGACTTTGGCAGCATTGTGTTTTGAATTGAAGCAGCTTTTGAAGAAAAGATAATATTTTTATAGGAAAAGACATAAGATTCTTATGAAGTCAGCCATTTGACAGGGCATTAAATTTTATTTCCTTGCTGTATGTTCTATGCTGGAGGTTAACAACCAAGCCACATGGCAGACACTGACTCCAGCCAGCCCTACTGTAATAAATAATAATTGCCCCTCTGTTTCATCTAAAGCATTGTAAATCTGGAATTTGATCCCAAGCAAGATGGCAGAATGAAGACCTAGATTAGACATTGCTGCTTCTGTTCAGTGTTTGACATCTCCCAGACAGGCAGGGCAGGATTGTGCATATAGTGAGGGCAAGTGCATCTGCCAGGGCCTCACTCCCCTTGGCTCTGAGCACGCTCCTCCTGCAGCATTGCCAGGGGTCATGGCTGGGGAGCAGTGGGGGAGCTTGCTCAGTCTATATTGGGGTGTTCTGGAGGTAGATGCAGTATATACATACAGAGGTACCTCTCTAAGTAGTGTATTTCTAAAAAGTCTCCATAGTATCTGGGCTGTTGTCTCATTTAATTTACTCTAAAAAGAAAAGCCTTCCCTGCATTTGTACCTAACTGCATATTTCTACAGTCCCTCTTTGTCTATTAATGTCTCCTCTCCATGTAGTCAAATTTCATATATAAAAATCCCCACCCCCAAAAGGCAAAGCTTTCAAAAGACAGAATGACTGCAGGCAAGCTCAAGGTTAATAGTGAATTTGTGTAACATGAAAGGCACCACTGTGCACTGAGCAGTGGCATTAGCCTGACACAGCAAAATCATCCCACAGCCTCCCAGCTACAATTCCATCAGCTGTGCTGGCCTTTATGAGCATGAACAAGTAGGTGCAGGCTCACAGCCATCAGCCAAGCTCTCACCACCTGCTCTGACAGCCTCCTGGGATCAGGGCAATGATTTCCATGAGAGTGGCTCCTGGACACAAGCTGCTCTTCCAGGGACAGTAGCTTACCATTAGCTTTTACTTCAGGTTTCATCCTGACCTGAGTCAAGGTCCCAGCAGCACATTAGCTTTGTGATATCTCTGTTTCTGAACAACATGGTCCTTATTTCTGTGGTTAAGCTAAGAGAAACATAGAGAAACCATGCTTCTGATTTTCAGGGACCATCTGTGCTGGATTTCTTGTGGTGGGGATACTTCTGGGTTTTTAGTATTTGATTTTTTTTTTTTCCTTTTGAAGTGGATGCCTATTTGAATTTATCAAAACCCAAAAATTTTCTGCAGAAGGCCATGTGGTTCTTCTCGCCTCCATAATTTCTCCCTTCCTTCACCCCTTGAGATGCAACATTGCCCAGTATAGCAAGAACACAGAGTTCCCAAAACCATCCTCCAGAGCTTTGGCATGGAGACAAGAACACGAGCAGCCTGAAGTTTTCAACCACATCCTTTCAGGCCTGAAGCTAGGACTGAGCACTCACATGAATTATGTGTGTGACTGTGACCAGAAAAACACAGGAAATACTGCAGCTAGCATATGGATCTGAAAAGGGATTCCTTTTCCTGTGAGCTGCACAGGCCAGCAGGATGTTTTTTAAAAGCTCTCATCTGATGTAGCTGCTAGTTTTTCTTGAAACGGAAGGAGGGAGCATACTTCAGCTCTCACACAACCTGGGAACAACCAGTGTTATTCCACGGATCTTTTATAGCCAGGAGAGATGATTAGCAGGCTCTGAGCAATTTACAGAGTAACTATTTCTAACAATGCAATTAAAGGAGTTGTGGGATCTGGTGACTGCTCAGAAGAAAAACACTCTCCTGAAGTGTTTGCTGTGGTTCTCCCAGCTCAGGGTGCACCATTGCTGTGCATGCTGGCACACAGCAAGCAGTAAATGTGCACACACATCTGGTAAACCCTGGGAACAGTGCAGGTTTGTGGGCTGCTCCCTGCAATGGCATCTTTCCAGGTGACAGGGACACAGGGCACACCGTGGCTGCACCTGTCCCTGGAGAGCAGCTGGAGAGGTGCAGGACACCCACAGGCACCTCTCCAGCTCAGCTGGGACTGCGAGGCCATGAGCCTCAAGGCGGGAGAGGCCAGTGAAAGGGAGAGCTGGGAAAGCAGAGACACGGCCAGGAGCAGCAGGGCCAGGGGCAGCAGGGCCAGGGGCAGCAGGGCCAGGGGCTGCCTCTCTCAGCAGCCGAGTACCCAGGGGCTGGACATCTCCTGCAGGGGCAAAGGGACGCAGCATCTCTCTTTTTTTTTTTTTTTTTTTTTTTTTTTTTTTTTTTTTTTCTTTCTTTTCTTTTAAGCAATGAGAAGAAATTATGTAAATTCAGGTTTCAATTCCCTTGCAATCTGAAAGTAAAGAATTTTTAAAAAAAACAGTGGGATTTTTGGCATGCAGGCTCCCTCTGGTGACTCCTAGTGCAGCTCCACTGTTGAATGGAAAGAACAGTTACAAGGAGTAGAATTATATTAAATTTGACTAATTTCGACTTAAAATCTATGAGGTTATTACTACATTTCACCTGCATTCCAGCAGTATTCCCCACATCCCATGAGTGGTTAGAGCCTGACTTTTATTTCAACTCACTCTTACCAAGAGCTAAAATAAGAAGGGTAAAAACTAATTTTTAAATAATCTGTGACTGTGATGTGAATGTGTCTAAACCTATAAAGGACAGTCTACCTTTTTGTATTTTGTCTATATTTTCCCAAATTAAATTGAATAAAGTGATTTCTTGCTGTGCTTCCCAGAAAAAATGAGAGTTTTACTTGTTTTCAGGCTCTGACAATTTTGAGTGTCAGGTAGTGAGTTTCTATGGCATAATTGCCTTCTGGTTGTACTGGATGCTGGCTCTGGGGTATTTTGATGCCTTAGGCAAACCAGAAGAGGTAGGTTTATCACAACTCCAAGTCACTCACACAATAAAGAGCCACCAAAGATTTTGTCCCAATGTTGTGCTGCTCGTGGCAACTGCAAGGTGAGACTGGTTTTATGCTGCAATGCAAATAATTTGTGGTGACTGCATTTTATGTTGAATAATGTATTTCTTAACATTGGGTTTTAATTTTCCAACAATCAAAAATACTTAAATATAATAATTTGGTGGGGTTTCAGTTACCTATAAGCTGAACAAGTTAAAATGAAAACATTTCAAATTTAAAATATTACTAGAGATGTCAAACTAAAGCTTTAACTGTTCTCTTTTCTCCTCTCCCAAAAGATCAGAGACACTGTGCCAGACACCTTCTGCTGTCTAAGCTAGGAATTTGATTTTGCTGAGTTTCTGTATCAAAGTGCCCTGGTTGTGCATAAATGTTATGTACTAAATTGGCTTGCATTTGTTTTAAGGATGTGAAAACCTACCTGTATTACTGTGCAAAACACCATAAATTGCTACAATCCAGTTTGTCTCCCTTGATTCAAGGGATTTGTACCCTTACTCTGTTAAAATTGTTCCTTGCAGCAAAGCAATGCTGCTCCCTTTTACGCTCCCAGGTCAGGAGAGTCATCCAAGAGGCCCAGTGGAAATGATCACGGGTGCCTGCACCCAGCTGGGAACGTTCTGGGTGAGAGCTGATTGGCACAGACTAAACCTTTCACAACATGGAAATGACAACACAGTGAGAACATCATCCCACAGCTGCCCAAATCCAAGTTTCACCTTTCAGTCCAATGGGTAACATCTTTTGTGGAAGTACATTCCCTGCTCCTCTAAGTGAGACAGCTCCCTAGGGTCAGTTTGGATGGGTGATACTGTGTCCTAGGGAAATGTCTCAGAAGCAAAAATTAGGGCTTGTTAGGGCAATATGAAGAAAATAGTAATGGCCTATTATTTATATGCCACTCATGAAATAACTGCAGTGGGGATAATACGCAAAACACTGGCCTATTAATCACTTGTTTAATCATACAAGGTTTTTCTAATTTTGAAGTTGCTTATAAAATATGTTAAAAGAAGAACTATTTTCAACATTTACAATATTATTGATGTAAGGTTATGCTGATGCCAAAATCCTATTTTCTTTGTAATCGTAGGAAAGATCACAAAGAAGATTATAATTATAACTCAGTAGGGAATTAATCAGCAAATTAACAGAGAAGCTTACAGACTTCTGACAAAAGAAAGAGACAGGATTAATTAAAAGTGAAAGCCACACAGTACATGCAAGTATAGCAGAGAAACACCACCCTGGAATTTTGGATGGCCAGCAAAGATTTTGCTCCTGTCTTCATTTTGAAAACTCACTGGAAATATTTTCATCCTAACCCTAAAAATCTCAGGCTGCACAGAGTATTCAGCAAGAAATTTACATCTGACATTAACTAATTTTTTTTCTATATCTGCCCAAGATCATGGAAAGAAATAATAACTACAAAAAGAATAACAAAAAACAGAAAATATGGATCCAAAATATAAACTGAACAGAATGCTGGGGGTGTCTTGCCAGACCTGGGGGTGAAACAGAAGAAGCAAAAGCTGTTCAGTCATTGCACACAGAACTTCATTCACTCCATCACATAACCCAGGCTTCTGCTTCTCAGTATCACAGCCTCCTCTTCTTCTTCAAGGATTCTCTCCCCTAAGCATGTGGCAATAAGTTTTTTCTCAACTGTTTAGGTTTCTTGACCTCAGAAAAATCCCCATGTCAGTCAAAACCAAAAAATGCAGAGCCACAGTGCAGTTGTCCAGGAAAAAGTGAGCAGCTGGATAATGCAGTCCACTAAAAACTGAAGTCAGATAAGAATGCCTTAAGAAAACTAAAATACAACTTCTTGGAAATGGCTTATGAAGTTGGGGAGATTAGAATTAGAATGCTTTTTGTAAAGCATTTTCAGTTAATTTTTGAATGAAAAAACCTTAATTTCCATTGTGTTTTGAATGTGTATAAAAATCAAATTAATTTTCCTCTGGCAAAAAATGTCTACATTTTTTATGTTTAACAAACTAGGCAAAACTAAATGTTCTGGTATTGCTAATTTTTTTTTTTTTTTTTTTTTTTTTTTTTTTTTTTGTGGATTTTTTTTTTTTCTTCCTAAAGGGAACTACAAAGTTTCAGAGGTATTTTCCTAATGAAAATTGTCTGGCTTCAAGGAACTGAAAATATTCAACTATTGAAGTCTGCTTCTATCACTTTTAAAAGTGCTTTGGCATGAATCCATCCTGCTTAAACCAAGTCAGGCATCTACCCTGGGCTTGTTACAGATTGCCCAGTGAAAAATCAAGCCCTGGAAGTCTCTCTGCTGGCTGGACAAGGAATCACAGACAAGTGCATTACTTTTTTTTTTTTTTTAGGAGCAAATCACTGTAAGTAAATCACAGGAAAAAATGCTAGGCTTTGTTCCTACTGCTCAGAAATGTGCAGATAAGCAGCATCTTCCTTTTTCACTTTGCTTGTGCTGGCTGTGCTGCCAGAACAGCAGCGTGCCTTGCTCTGGGCCGGCCATCCCAGCCCTTCCCAGCAGCGAGGCTCGGCCAGCACCGCACACTGCCTTCACTGCAGGTTTTTGAACAGGTTTTTTCATTTCTGCCCACCTTAAAAAGAGCTCTGCCAGCCAATATATTTTTTAAACCTTAACGAAAATTGCCATTTGAATGGATGTCATTTAATTTGCAGTTAAAACATATGGCATGAATAAAGTGGCATGCTGCTCTTCTGTCACAGCGCAGCCATAACTACCTCACAGACCAGCTAGGTGCAAGTGTCAGCCCACATAAGGTCCAAAAAGCTCAGACTCCTTCAGCTCAGGTTCTTTAAAACAGCATTTTCCACAAGAATTAATTGCAAATGCTTAGGCATTTGCTTTGAAGGCTGGTTTGCATAGCACCCGCAGGAGTTGGAACAAGACATAACTGTGCTGTAGTAAGAGAAATGGCCAGGAGAGCCAGTCAGAAATTTTTCATTAAGAACACAAGAAATAAAAAATATATTATAAAAGGGAAAATGTTCTTGGTTGCCACTTTTTGCCAGAACAGATTAGAGGAAATAAAACTATGACACTTGATTCCCTTCCTCACAGAGAAGTTACCTTTTAACATTTTACCACACTGGAAGCAGAACTCTCTTGTTTTATCTTCTGTAAAAGGAATAGTAGCTGTGAAGATAACATCTGTTCCTAGAGACAAGTGGAGGACTGCTTTTGTGAATGCTCACTGATTTCACTGGAAAGGACCCTTATTTTTATAATTGAACCTCTGGCATAAAGCACAGCCTTCAACCTAAGACTACACTTGATGCATATTTGATGTGGAACAATGGCATATATATTAGAATGCAGAAGTTAAGACTTCTTACAAAAGTTAAGATTTATCTAATTCTCCTTAACTTTTCCCTTGTTTATTTACAGCAGGTAGGATGATATAATTGTTTTATTTTGGACATAGCACTCTACATAACTAAAATTTGGCTTGTCCCTACCTCTAAACAGACTTGCCTTCTGTAGCTGAAATACTGAGCAGTGTTTCATGCTGTCTTTAGCATCAGCTTTCCCAAGTCTTTGCTGATGTGATTTTTTAGCTGTAAAACTTACTTCCCATTTTTAGCCTCCTGGCTTATTTTAAGATAGTCAGGCTACAGAGTGGCTCCAACTGGATACATAGGCTGGAGAAGCATGTCATGAATCCAAAAAATGACAGAAGTTGCCTGTGAAAGTGTAAGATGGTTTAATTTAAAGAAGCTGTGTTTAGAAAATGCTACTTGCAAACTTTTAAGGCCAGTGACTTTTAACACACAATTTGTGACAGTAGCGGAGCTTTTGACTTCTATTATTATGGAGCAGCTGATTACAGGTTTGAAAATGTGGCCTTTTTTTTTGGGTGGAATTACTGTAATCCTTTGACATAAAGGAACAATTCTGCCAGTCCTATGATTTTGACCTACTCTCAGGCAGACAGCTGCCTGACTGAAAGTGGTGCTGATTTTAAAAGTCAGGGCTTAGCAATTCCAGCAAATAAACACATTGCCCAACAAGATTTGGCTTCCAGACAAGTGCTTTCTCAGAGGAGATTCTGACCATCTAACAAGCTTCCCTGGACCTGTCAAAGCACAGCACCTTTGAAGGTCTGCCTGCATTGGTTGAATTCAAGCACACTTAAGAGCAGTTCTAAGCCTGTCTTTTAGCTATGAAAAATTGGGATGGAAAAGTGTCAGCTGAAAAGCTTAAATCCTCTCCTGATTGCTGGCCCCAGCTGCCTGGTCAGAGCAGCGCAGGAGCCATGAGGAGGAGAGCCTTGCAGTACTGCCTGGATTCATTACTGCCATGGAAGCCACCTCTGCATGTTTTTCTGATCAAGTTTTTGAGGTATTTGTCCAAGAGCCATCCTCCGCAGAATCAGCTAAGAAATATTTTCTGGTTTTCCAAAGGGTAAAGTCACCCACTTGCTGGCTGACTGCAGGAGCTTCTGCTCTTCATGTGAAGACTGGCTGCCTTCTGCAGTGTGAGGGCTAGCAAGGGAAGGAAGGACCAGCAGAACAAGGTGTTTCCATAGTAGGAGAAGTTGCCTGGGGCAACAAAAACCTCTCTGTTTACTCTTTAGGCTACTGTACGTGGGAGATGCAGTCCCTTTAGCCGTGGCAAAGCTGACCCTTCTCTCCAGTGCATGTTCTGGCCAGCCTGTGGAGGGACAACAAAAGCCCTTCTGTGCAAGAAGCTCCTCCAAGCGACTCTTAAGGAACCAGTGCTGCTTCAAGCCATTCTGAGAGGGAAAAATGGAGAGCAGAAAGTGATGTCTCAGAGAACAAACTGGAAAGTAGCCAGATATTTGCAACGTGATTTTTGCTGGTCTCATACACTCTTCATTGTGATAGTTTAACAGTGAGCCTTTTGACTGAAAGTAGCCTCAAATGAGCCTCAACATTTGTCATTTACAAGGCTCACCATGACAACTGAGGATTGTATGGCTCGAGCTAAGAGAAGAGTTAGCAGCAACCAGCAGACATTTAGAAAATTAGTCATACTGTGTTGCTGGGTTTCCGAATGATCATTCACAAACCTCTATGGGGCCATGGTGACCTGCTGAATATGCTGATGATCTGATCTGCTCCAGATCAGATATGTGACCTACATAAACCCGTCATATTTGCCACTGCTTCAGATCATTTGTTTTGGTTTAGTCATGCATATTAGAGAGAGGAAAAAAAGTAAATGAACTTGCAAGGCTGAATAATGTCTTGGTCTCATAATCACAACACACATGAGAATTTTTTTCTCTCAATTTGAGTTGAGGTGTAAAATAATACAACACATGGAGGGGGTTTTTGTTAATATTTATATATTGCTATAATGTCAGCCTAGTTTAAACTGCCACATTGGTGCTCCAGATTCTTTTCATTCTAAATGTTGGAGGTCCCCCATATCTGCTGGTGTTTGAATGTTGATTTACCATTTACATCAGTGGTAAATTATGGAGTGACAGCCTAACTTTGCTTTTTCTAGGCTAATCTAAACAGGAGTTTGAGACTATCTAGTGCACCTACTTTTTGAATCAGCTTGTTTATCTCGTATCTCAAACTTTAAAGCCACATACAACAGTAATTTACAGTATTTTACATAAATTCATTGCAAATAAACAGTAGTTAGTGTTTTGTCTTTATAACTGGAACTTAATATCAGTGACGTATGTTGGCTCTTCTTTCTTTAACAATAGCAAGAGAAAATCTCATTTATTTCTGGAAGAGTGGGACCAAGATAATAAAGAAAATAATAATAAATGTAATAATAAATGTAATAAAGAAAATACCTGTTTATGCTCAAACTCATTGGCCACAGGACTAAGGGCCACCCTTGCATGTAGGTTATCAAGCTTCTGTGAAATCTTGCTTAACAGAAACTCCCATGCATGGGGGCCACTCAGAGTCCCTTGAGACCATTGCACAGTGCATCAGTTTTCAGTCTTTCTCAACAAAGAATAACCCAAATTTTAGAAAACTTTCAAAGGCTATATCAAGCAGACTGTTCACAGTTACCATCATCTATAAAGCAAAATTTTCCACTTCCCTTTATCATTACTTTGCCTTCCCTCCCTCATGTTTTTTCTGTTCCCTCACTCATACACATGGGAATTGCCAAGGCCTGGGACTGTGTGTTTTGTTGTGTTTTATTGCTGTCATGTCATAGATAACTTTTTGATATTCTTTGAACTGCCAGTAGCTTAGAGACCACCCAAGAGAGTGGCTGCCTTGGGACACACAGGCTGGGCTCTTGTTGCCAGTTCTGCTTGGAAGCAGGATTAACCTCCTGCCACAGGTCATCTGGTTTGATTATTGAACATGAGCACCAGCAGATGAAATAATAGCTGCCAGCTTGTCAGACTGAAGGCCATTCTACTAGGTGTGCATGAAGAAGCACAAGGAAAGATGTGTAAAATGCATTTTGCGATTGCATACAAACATCGGCCATTGTCTGGCTCTTTGTTCATACTCAGCAATCATCCACCGATTGCTGTACACAATTCTTGTCATATCGAATTGAGGTTAACGAAGCATCCAGGAACCCACACCAGGAATTTGGTCCAACCTTGTTCATACATTTAACAGAAGCTGGTTCTTCCCAGCTGTTGCTGGGAATTCCCAGCTAGGGTGTAGCAATCAAGGCCAGGAACAGATAAAGAATGTTAGGAGGAAAGTAACAGTCTTTGTCTCAGCAGGCTGGCAACAAAAATGTTCTCAGGGTGTTTCTGAAGTTCCATAACCGAAGATTTTGAGGATTTGGATATAGCCATGGAGGCAGATAGTTGTATCCCTCCAGAACTTTAGGAGAAGGAATGAAAATGCTAATCTAAAAGCCTAGCAATTTGAGAAGCAAAGCTGTATCATTTCCTGATTTGAGATGGGTATGGATGATGCCCATAATATAGGAAGAAATTTAATTTTCCTTGAAAGCATAAATAGCCACCATTAGTCTGAAATACCTCGGAGAGAATCAATGGAAGGAACTCAAGGGGGAAAGTAGTGGCAGGAGAAAAGGTACATTTATGAAGCTTGGAGAAGGAGATGTGGTAGTAGTGAAGACCCCAGAAAAAGAAGAGTTTCAAAGTCTGGATAAATGGTAAAAAACTATATGGGATGCATTAAGCAAGGAAAAACATGCAAGACTCAGATGACAATTGGGTATGGAGATCTAGAGAAGAGTGGAAATCAGAAATGTGTAAGCCTAAATATCAGGAAAAAGTGACAGTGTTGTTCATGGTAGATGAATGTTTTTGACAGGACTTCAGATCAAGAGCTTGATTTTGACCACTTTGAGGTGCTGTCTTAGACTTCCACGAGCTTGCACAGAAGATGCACTCTAGTTTTAATTCGGACAGAAGGGAAAATGACTCAGAGAATGGCAAGGAGAAAGGCATTACAACAACAGAAGAACCAGGGGGAAGGAGAACCAAGGCAAAAATTGTCAGAGGCAAAGATATCAGCAAGATGGAAAGGAGCGAGAGAGAGGCCACTGGGCACTTGGCCAGAGAGCTGAGACTGGGTCCAAGGGCAACTGGATCAAAGGAAATGGAGGATGGGGGCAGAGAGGCTGATAAGGTGGAACCAATGAGCATCATTTTTGTGAGCTGAATGGTAGAGAGAGAAGGGGAGGCAGGTAGGGTTAAGGATAGGGTTAATGGTTTTTAAGACCTCCTAATGAAAGCTTAAGCACTGAACTCTGACTTGTATGCAAGTAGAGCTTATCTAAACCACTCAATTAAGTAAAAATGGATTAAAGGTTTCAGGAACTGATTGTACAGATGAAGGAGAGAGATAACAGGTCATTTATGCAAAGAGGAAACAAGAGAAAGCTCAAAATAGGTTCTTGGGAAACTATAGCATTTTTCTTACTGTTCTCTTACTATTCTTGTGTGGAATATATGCTGTCCTATATTTCAGCTGTTTAAAAAAAAAGAAAAAACAATATATAGTAGGATTTAATTTCTTTCCAGCCAAAGAACCAAATTTTTGATCAAGAAAGTTAAAATGCCTAGGAGATGTGTGTGCAGGGGTAAGTTTTGAGTTTCTCCATGACCAATAATGACAGCTGTATTTCTGATATCTTCTCCAAATGGGGCAGAGAGAAGACAAGACATATATTTCTTGGATTTGAATAAATTGGGCAGTGTAGCTGGCATGTACCTGACAATGAACATTTCAAGATGATCAGACTGGATTTTTCTAAGCTTCTATGAAGCAGAAAGTGCTGAGAATGGAGGCTAGTGAAGCTGTATTCTGTTGAACTTAAAGTAATCATAGAGAGGAAAAGTTTTTAATAATTATTCAGATTCTGTCAAAGGCGGTTTCTGCCAGACAGCTGCTCCTGCAGGCTCTGATGGTCCTCAGATTTGCTGGAGGTGGCAAGAGCTGGAAGCATTTGATGCTTTTCAGAGCTGAGACTGTGTCCTGTGTCTGTCAGAGCTGGATTGTGGTGCTTATGGCAGGGACAGGCTCTGGACTCTCCCACTGGCACTGACCAGCAGAAGGGAGCACATTCCATCCCAGGGAGCACCAGATGTTTCTGGATACATCTGGCAAAACATCTTGTGAAGTGTAGGGAGTCCATGCTATTCCCATTGAGCAGACGCCTAGCTGAGCAATAAAGGCATTTCTTGTGAAACAGGGTGTATAGGCCTTGGTTTTACTAGCCCAGTGTGGCTTTTTAACCTGTTACATCTGCAGGCAGCTGAGCTTATTCTTTTAATTGCAGTGGTAGTCAGCACCCTCAGGCACCACACACTGGTGGTGACTGAGACAATGTGTGCCCCTGAGGCCCCCAAGGGAAGATGAGCCAGGACTCATCTGCAGGGGAGCAGCTCTTTGCCTCCCTCTCAGGAATTACATTTTTCTGTTGCAGTTCCACACACTGAGCCACAACCAGGGTGTGATTTCTATGTGAGATTTTGGGGATCTCATGGGTGTATCTGTCACATGCAAGAGATGCTTCAGGTTCACTGACTTTAATCCCATTATTTTCATCCCATGTGTTTGAGAAATATCACATACATATATATAAAAATCACACACATATATATATATATAAATCACAGTGGACTATATAATTATGAGTTTGTATGCTTTCCAAAATCAGAAATATTGATTTAGTCTGTTTTAAGGAGTGAAGAGAAATCTTATTCCTGAAATAAGTCTGACTAGTGCATTTAGACACTTCATCACTTTTCCACAGAAAAGAGTCATTTGAAGCTCCCAGGTGGATCAATATGTAGCCCACATAGTTAATGTTAATACATTGTTATAAACTGTAAGATGCATTTACTGAGTTTTAATTTCATAAAATCATATAGTCATTTAGGTTGCAAGGAACCTTGGGAAAGTCCATAGTTCAACCTGACGCATAAAGCAGAATTAGCACCAAGTTTAACAAGGTTGTTCAGTGCTTTGTCTTGTTCAGTACTGAAAATCTCTTTGAAGAGACATATCACATTTTCACTGGGAAATCACACCAGTGCTTAAATACACTCAGTGGAATAACTTCTTCCTTATATCCAGTCAGAAAATAGTCTCTTCCAATTCACAACCAGACACCTTCATCTGCTGGGTAACTTTCCTTGGTACAGGCAGGTTGCTGTTAGGTGCCCCAGAGTTGCCCCTGGCCTGATGCAGCTGCTTGTTCTCCTGGAACTGTAGGGGCCATCCCTGTACATGGAAGAGGCTGCCCTGGAAGACCTGCCAGCTTCATTTGGCTCTTCACAAGTGCTTTCCATTGCACCCAGCTCAGCCAAAGACCTGTGGTGGATGCTGGATTTAATGACATTAATTTGAGAGGTTTTTTCTGTTTGGTTGTTTTTTGTCGTTTGTTTGGGTTTTATGTTTTCTGTCTATTTGTTTTGTTGGTGTATTTTAAATCAAAAGTTGAATTGGGAAAAAAACATTGTGAGGAACGCATATCAGAGAAACATAATTTGAACATATTTAACTGGTAAATGCAAACCAGAATGTACCATTAAAAAGAATAGTCCTTTTTTTCTGTTTAGTGGTATGAGTCTATGATATTTCTTTTGATATTCTCATTTTTGCTAAGGAAAATAGACAACAATTAATTTAGCACTGGCTGAGACATTTTTATTTGGCTGTATCCTCTTTGGCCAGGTCTGTTTCCATGATTATTTCAAAGTGATCTGAGTTCTGAAACACTGAAAATGAGCCTGTTTTATCTGTGCCTTTCACTGCATTCTGCAAATCTGGAAATGTGTTTTTGATATAGAGAGAGGATCAGCTCCAAATCATAAAACTAAATAACCCTTCAGACTTTAGGGAATTCAAGCTGCCAACCAAACTTCAATTCTGAGTTTGGTAAATGTCAACACCCTTCCTTGGGCAGTGAAGCAGAGTGAAGGAAGAAGTGCTAAATAGGATGGGGAGCTGCCTTAATTACTTGAATATTTTAATTTTTTTTTCCCAGGAGTTATTTAATTCAGGAACACTTGGTTATTTCAAATCTTGTGACCCTACTAACTTTCTAAGCTGGTGCTTTGGTTTAGATGGAGAGAAGCTAAAAGACAGCGGCTGATGAAGCAACATGGATGTGATGTGACCACAAAAATGACACAAAATTGTCCCATTCTCATCCATAATTTATAAAAATCTAGAATTCTACAAATATTCTTTGAGACAGTGACTTCATCTAAAAAGAATTGACAGTTCAAATTATATTTGTGTATGGCTGCTCAATCTGGTTTGGAATTATGGGTTTATTTATCAACATTAATTGTATTAAATTACCTGCAGTAAGATATAAGCCCTTTGAGAAAAACCAATTCGTGTCCTGCTGGCTTTAGCAGTGTTCAGACAGACTTTGCTTTAAAGTAGCATAAAGATAAGTGTGAACACATTGTGGGTATGAACCATTTCCAGGGAGTGGTGAGAAGGGGCAGTGTTTGGTCTGGAAGGGGAATTTTGCTGCCAGACATCCCAGGTGAAGAGCAGAGCCCCAGGCAGAGTGTGACACTGTGAAACAGGGGCTGGGTCAGGTGCAGAGGGGATTGGGAACCCGTGGGGACAGGGGGGTGTGTGAGCCCCATCCCCAAGAAAGGGCAGAGCAGGGCAGGGCACCCAGGGAGAGAAACAGAGCAGCATCAGGACAGTGCAGGCACAGCTCTTCAGGAAACTGAGTGCCCACAAATTCACTGCCTGGAAAAGGGGACATTGATGGGACAGGGTGACTCCCTGTTTGCTACTGACACTGTAAAGCTTGTGCAGTTTATGTGGAATGAGTAACTCGATGTTTCTAACTTGGATGTGCTCTTACATACAAACAATTTCTTCTAAAATATCCTGGCTTTGTTTTGCTTTGTTGCTACAAGTAAAATCTTACAGTCTATATTTCATGCTCATCTTTACACCATGTTCAATCAGTGAACAGAAATAATCCCCAAACTACAGCATTTGGTCCTTGGTTACTAGCTGAGAAAGCTGAGGGCATGGTGTTACTGGTACAAAGACTGGAAATATGAGAAGGAAATAGCCTTTCTGATAAATTAGCCTTGCCATAGTTGTGGTTGTAAAATGGCTAAGGTGACCTGAGTAATGAATTTTTACTCAGTCTCTATCTAACAGAACGTAACCTTTCAGCAAACAATTCAGGTATTGCTAGGCAGAGATGCTGCACTGATCCAGCAATACACTCTGTGGGTGTAGCTTCATCTCACTACCTGCTTGTCACATGGTTCATATTGACAAAGGGTAGGGCACAGCCTGAATAACCCCACTGGAGCCACACTGGAGAGCCACTGTCCCAGCCTCTGCTCTTGAGCTGTGGCTGAATGTGCCAGTGTGCACCTGCCCAGCTCCGATGCCTTCTGACCACCCTTGGTGGCCAGTGCGGGCTGCTGCCATGTTATGTGGCTAGATATGCTTTTAATCCAAGACTATGATTGCTGTAATTTAACTAAGTATTTTTATTACTCCAGGCCATTTCTCGCACTGTAAAAGTCTGCAGCTTTGTGCAGATGTATATTTTCAGGGCATATGTCATACATGTTCATATGTTACTGACAGGAATTTCATCACCTCAATGTCAATTCACACTAATTGATTCCATTGAGTAGATGAGTATCTTATTTCATAATACCATGCCAAGGGTCAATTCACTCTGACAACCTGGTGCTGTGAGAACATCTTGAGGCTTATATATAAGTACATGAAGTCTTGTGCACTTATTGGTCAGAGAAGGAAACTTCCAAGGGACACTGTAGCATAAAATGACTGGCAGAGGTGAAGGCAGGCTGCAGAACGGAGTTTATGAAAAAATCATTAAATAAGATCAATAGTTACTTACCATGAAAAAAATCAATGGGCAATGCTCACTGATGTGATTCCTCTCCAACTCCTACAATTTTCATATTTAATATTGCAATTAAACCACATGGCCAAAATTCTTCACTCCTACAAAAAACACAGTTCCATGGTTTCATCATACCATGTATGACATGCCTTCTTTTCTGTCCATAACTTTCCCTTTCTCATATTTCAAAAGCTCCCTAAAATAATTATTCACTCTGGCTCCTAGCAATTCCTGTCTGAAGTACTGAACAGCAGCTGTTAGATGAGTACTGTGAATTGTGCAAGAAATTGCTCTGTGAGTGCAGAGGAAACAACGGGAGACCAATCTACCTTAAAACATAATTTGGAAACAAATTTGCATTAACCTGTAGTTAGGTGAAATAATATTTAAAGTGTTTGTCTTACTAAAGGGTATTGCTAAAGAGGAGCTGCTAAGAGCTTGGTAGTAGCTGAGCACCTTCATGTATCTCATTCTTAATTGGAAATGGCTGCATTATTGCAGGGCACACTTACAAGAACTGTGGCTTTGGAGCATTAATGTATTTCCTTGGTTTATGTTGGAAGAACAGTTTCCCAGGAGACTGTGTGCTGTCATTTGTGTGGAAGAGAGAGAGAAGCCCAGAGCCCAGCAGAGAGTGATGGGCTCCTGTTAGAAGTGGAGCTGGTTGTTGTACAGCCATTGTAAGATACTGTTTTCAGCTATTTGTAACTTTGTGCAACTGGAATAACTTATGCTGAGATTTTTTTTTCAAATTATGTATTTGGAAAAAAACTATCCTGTATTTTGGACAGGTGTGGTGTGGACATAAACAGTGAGGTGTAGGGACTTCCAGGTGAAAAGACACTGGAGCCAAAACTCTTGGACTTACATCATCATCAATTCTTCTTATTCACAATTAGCAGTAATCTGCATTTTGCCCCCACCTCTCAAGGGTGAACCCTTTTAGAAAACTGTGCCCCTACAAGTCCTATGACTTGCAGGGTGCACATTGGGGTGCTTGATTATCTAGCAGTGATTATGTAAAGCAGCTGGGGTGTCATGTGTCCTCATCACAGAGAGGAAGTGATATAAAAGGAAAGTGTTCTTCCTGACAGTTAGAAATAGTTACTAGAACTATGTACGATCTTTAATGAAATAAAAAATATTTTTATGCAGTGACAATAATGGCATCAGAAAATAGCCTAATTCAGGCTTATATTTTGTTCAAATCATGCATTTTTGATCAATAGTTATGTTCCCACTTTTTTTGTCATAAACTGGGAGACCCCAAGACTAATCTTCCCCATTGGCTCTTTAGGTTTTTTGAAAATAACAACTCTTCCTCTCTGGTCTCTCTGTCATCTTTTTTATCTTGATGTTGCTTCCTTTTCTAGCTTGAATTCTATCACACCAAGGCAGAGCTGAGAAGATAGGATTAGGCCCTTTCATTGAAATCTGCTTCCTTTTACTGAACGTGAGACAGGGAAATAACTGTAATTTGATTCATTTTCATAAAGTCTACTTCACTTGTTGGCTGAAACCAGCCAGCAGTAGGTACTTCATAACTTTCCTCAAACCTAAAACTTGATATAAGCAAAACCAGGATATTTGAACTTCCAAATATCCTGTGATAGGTATTCACCCTTTTCATCCAGCCCCTCATGGTATTTGGAGGTCAAAAAAACACATTCTCCGTGTAAGAAATTACCCAGTGTTGTCACAGCTTTGGTGCCAGCAGTCTCCTCTCTGTCAGGACAGAGCCTCTGTCAGGGTCTCTTTGCCTCAGGACAGCTTTGCAATCACGTTCAACACAAACTTGAGCAAGGCTTACCAAGGAAAAAAGAAGCAAATACTGTTCAGAACCTTTATTCAAGGAAGATAATATCTCTGTTGTAAATACACCACCATATGACTTGAACTAAGAGGTTTGTGAAAAAAGGAGCTAATATGGGCATTAAACTTGCCCTTATTTTGGTTTTCTGTTTCTTCCTCCACAAAAAAACACCCGAAGCAAGAAAAATGCAACCTTAACCATGACTTCTGTATTTTCAGGGATTAAGCATCTGAAGAGTCAGAGTGACTCAGTGTTTCCAGAAGAAGAAGAGGGACTTGGCGAGCGGGAAGAGGAGTGGGGCCACTAGCCCGCGCAGAGCCGCCCCGAGCCCGTCCCGGAGTCACCGCCCTGCCCCGGCCCCGCCGTGTCCTGCCCCGCCCGCGGCTCCCGGCAGGGCCCGGGGGGCTCTGCAGGCACTGCACACGTGTCCTGTGACCCTTCTTCCCGGAGACAAAACTGTTATTTTAAAGTCATTTTTTCTTTTATTTTCTATGACTTAGAAATGTAATTCGCAAATGTGTTAGCTCCCTGACGTCAGTACTGCCAGAGCTTAACTACTGCGTGTGAGCTGTATCTAAGGCTTGTTGTAAATAAAAGTGATTTAAAAGGTACAAAATAAATAATACATTAATTTAGACAAGATTGTCTGTTGTACAGAGGGTTTGTCTTGCTACAGAGAGATGTTCATATAAAATGATCCTTTTGGTTAAGGACAGTTTTTACCCTTGGTGGTAGAGTTACATGCAGTGATGGGGATAGAAAAAAGGTAGCGAAGCAAGCAGAGGTGACTCTGTCTAGAGAACGATGCAAAGACACTCTTCCCTGTGTTCCCTGGGTATGTGACACTGAAATACTTGCCTTGCTTTTGGTCTGAGGCTGCCTTGTCACAGCAGCCAAAACGATTTCTCTCTACACATGATCGCTGTTATCTGGAGGCATTAAAATACGTTTCAGCGTGGGAGTGAGGAGCACAGGCGTGTGCAAGGCCTGGGAGCAGGGTCCCAGCCCCAGCTGAGCCACGGGAAGTGCCACATCCCCCTTTGTCACCTGCAGACAGGACAGGTCAGAGCCTTCCTGCCCTGCGCTTGGCTCAGTCTGAGCCAGTGAGCGACAGCACTGCAAGCTGCACAAATCCACCTTGTGAAGAGTTTTGGCTGAAATCAGCATGGTTCATACCATCCTTTTTATTTTTTAGGCCATGCAAACTCTATGGCATAAAATAGAATAAGGTGGAGAAGGAAAACAATGTTTCTTCAAAGTGACACTTAAGAGATTAGTTCGATTTCTCAATCAATGGCAAATTTTAAAATGAATTTGCTGTAATTTTGTATTAACTGTTTGATACAAAAGTTTTATCCTCACTTTAACATTCCACTGATGCAAGTCTCTTTTAAAGGGTTGAGCTACCCAAACAAACAAAAAACAACAACAAAAAAATTAAATATAGGAAAACACAGAGCCTTTTGTCTATGCTTTGCATGGTGATTTCGCTTTCAATCTGAGGTCTTCCACAACGACCTGCTGAGAACAGGGTCTGTTGGCTAGTATTTCTTTATATTTAAGAGCCATTTTTTCCCTCCACCTGTATCCCTGTATCCTGTCTTCTTTGGTTCCATTTTCTGTAGAAACACTGCAGACAGGATCCATGACTCCAGTTCAGCAAGGCTGTGCAAGAAGAACTAAAGAAGGACTCTGCAATTATACAGGAGCCGCTACAGGACTTACAGGACTGACAACCTTTTATGTCCCAAACAACACAAAGAAGGAAATGACCCTTCAGACACAGTTTGAATGGCCCCAGGTCAGGTCTGGAATGGCAGCAAGAAGAGCTGGGCTCTGGTCCCAGCTTTGCCATGGCTTTGCTTTCACACAGCACCAGGCTCTTCACAAAATTGCTCGTTGCCACAGTACTCCTATGCTGTGTATCAGTCATTGGTGTTTAACCTCACACCATCTCTCCGTGTTGCTAGCTAATAAAGCACTTTGGATATTAATGGCTTTTTGCTGGTTATTAGTACCCACAGGCTACAGATGAGAACTGTCCAGGACCTGTGAGCAAATGAAAGCATGGACATGATTTACAACACTGGATACCAGGACAAGGTATTGAATATTGTGGAATCTCAGCATTTCAAAGGCAACACACAAAGCACCTGATAGGAGCTTGGAGAATTCACCACTGAACATGCTGTATCAGGTTGACAGTTGGACTTGAGTGTAATTACACTTCATAAATAATCGGGAAAAAAAAACCGCACTCAGATTTAGTTTGATCTGTGTTTGACTTGCAATGTTTATTCTCCAGGTGCAAAATCAGATAATACTTAAGTAGATATTAAGAGTCAAGATTTAAAACTCCTTTCTAAAGCATTCTAAAGTATGCTTTCTGAAGCATACTTTCCACTGAAGTCAGAGGAATTTTACTTGAGAAAAACCATAGGTTTTGGCTGAAACATACTTTGGGGAAATACGATGTGGAGTGTACAGGAAAGCTTCTATTATCCTGCTATCAATTTAATTACTGGATTTCTTGCTTGTTTTTTTTTTTTTTTTTAAGATTACTATAAATTCTGTTGACGTCTTCAAGGATTTACCCACTGTCTTCTCATAGCACCATTATTTCTCCCCTGTAATGTAAACTGAAAAATCACCATTAGTTCTTGCACTGTTGGTGTTATTTTACCAAAAGTGTAAAATCCAACACTAACTCTGAGGCAGGACTGAAGGACCTCTGAAGGAGAGGTTCTATTGCCTGTGCTTGGGCCTCCCATGGCATCCAGGGTCCAGGCAGTCAGTAAGGAAGGGACTTCCAGTTCATCTGCACTTCCTGTAACATCAAGGGTCAGGCTGGTGGTGGTTTTCACTCTTCAAAAAAAAAAACCATTTCTTTTACCCCAGAAGGTGAAGCATTGGATGGCTCTCTCCAGAGCTGGCCTGGGTAGGCTGTGGTGGTTGGGGAGGGACCCAAGCAGGGCTCGTGCAGGCTGCAGGTCTGCTTTTGTACAGCTGGCACTGTACAACAAAATGTCCTGCTTGGTGCAGGGCTCCCCTCCTCATTTCTTTCTCTTGAGAAAAGTTTTTTGTTTTTTTTTTTTTTTTTTTTCATGAGGGACCTATTCCTGCAGAAAATAAGGCATTGTCTGTCCACTAACCCTGGGGGGACAATGTAAGGGCACATTTAAAACATGCTGTCCCTCAAACTCCCCTTTCTTCCTCTCCTATTGCATCCATGTTAGTACCCAGGCCCACAGATGTTCTTTTTTTCCTTCTTTTTATTATTTTTTCTATAGCAGCTCAGTGCAAGAGTGAGCTCCAGAAAGAGCCTCAGTTGTTCTGTTGATTCCTGACATGTGCAATTACATTTAACCTTTTCATGCACAGCATTATACTTGGCAACTGAGTGGATGCTAAATGCCGTCTGCTTTGCCGTATTCTCTCCTTTATCCTCCAGTGAGGATAGCAGCACTTTGAGCAAATCTCAAGCAAGATATTTGTGCACCCTCTGCTAAACCTCAGGCTGTTTCATCAAAGTGGGCCGATGCAGTTTATACAAGTTCAGTGTCTATATTCTGCTATAGATTTTCTGTGGTTTTTATTAAATAACCTGGGGTAGTTAGGACAGAAAAAATATTTGGTATTTCTGCTAGTCCATACACACGCTTTCAATTTTGTAATGATTCATTTGCCTAGTATATACTGACCCTTAGTGGTAAACTGAGATTTTAATTGCATTTCCAAGTTTCTAAATTTTGCTTTTCTCTTTGGCCCAACTGTTCAGAAAATAGCAGGAATATTTGCTGTGCAGCAGGATAGTCTATCTATGTAAATAGCCCACAATGTCTTCAACAGACATTAACAGGCATGTGAAAATAATGATGACAGGTGTTATTAGCTCTTCTGAAGGGAGGGCTGTGGGAAGCAGGAGTGTCAAAAGGTTATTCCAAAATGCAAAACAAAAACGCTGGCATTGAGAAGCAATACTCTCCACATAATGAGAAACAAATAAGAACTCAGTATCTGGCACTAACGAACACCTCAAGCTAACTGTGGAATGAGTATTAATTAGGTTTCCAAAATAGCATCTTTCTGAAAAGCAGCTGAGGTGTAATATTGCTCCTTATTAATCAAAGCAATGGGACAATGTGAACTCTGCAAAAAATAAATGGTTTGCAGATGGCTGTGTGCATCTTTAATAATCACAGAAGAACACAAGTTACAGCTTTAAATGCCAGGGACCCTTTCTGCATCTTCTCCTTTTCAGAGAGCGATATTTGCAGTTTTCAAGGCAGTGAGGAAAGTGTGTTGGTTTCTTATTACATTTTCCCTGCAGCATAAATTCTGTTGATGTGCTTCCCTAATCATTCTAATTATACTGCCATATGTTGCTCTCATCTTTCTTTTTCTCTCCTAATGGGACATAGATTCTCTCCTTTGAATATGTCATTTGTTTATTACATTTATCAAGGGTTTTAACATTATATGGGACTTTTAATTGCTTTTTTAAACACTCAGCAGATTGAATATTAAAAACAGACATGAAGGTCAACTATAAATAATATTTAAATTGCTCATGACATTTTTATTCTCTAATTTACTGGAAATATCAACTCTGTAGTCATGGTCCTGTATCTCCTATTTACTTGAAACCACACACGTCCTCCAGAGCTACTCTGGCTGCAGCCACAATTCTGCCCTTCCCCAAACCACCTTATGCCTAGCAGAATAGGAGTCTTCCCCAGATGGGAACACTAAAATAAAGATGCATCATGCATTGTATTAAAATTTATGACCTAAATATTCTGCCATTAATTCCAGTTGTGAACTACTGCTGTACCCTAAACAATAAAGGTGAATGTTCATTTCTGACAAGTAAGAAAAATACAGTTCTCTCTCAAAGTTGAGCAGTCTCAAAGATAAGGAAGCACAATTTCAATAAAAGAATTCAAGATGGCCTAAAGTTAAGCATGTGCTTTGTACAGAGACATTAGACACTCAGAGTACCCTGCACTGCAGAAAACAAAATCAGTAAGCCAGCTGAATACAGAGAAAGCAAGAGACAACCAATTACTATCCAATTAACAAATTAATTTCTGGTATAACGACACCATCACTCTTGGCTTTCATAGAAATGCATCACAGGTGAATTTGACCCTTTGGCTCATTGAATTTTGATTGAGATAATCATATCAGGTTTTATACAAATAATTAGCCAATACTTTCATGTAACTTGATGTTTATTCATGGTATTATGATACAAGTCCCACAGTCTTTCTTGCAGGTTCAGGAGCATTGCTTGTAGGTGCACCAGCATTTGGTCCTCTGTGGTGATGAGACAGCTGTAAAACTACAGCCCAAATAAAAGTGAAGAAACTTCTATTCTGCTTAATTGTTCCATCTTAAAGCCAAGATTGCACCTACCATTTTGATTTTTACCCCCTTATTTGGCTACAACTTTGTTACTTCTGGTTTGTAATAATGTCCTATACAGGATGTTGCAAATGCATAAAATTCAACAGCTTTAAAGTTCATATACTATACAATCTGTCAGAATAGCTGATTTTGTTAAGATATTATCTGCCCAAGTTCAGCTAATGTAAAGTTCCCCAAATTTCCACTCAAAGGCCATAAGCAGAGGACTGGCCTAGGCACAAAGAAAGTATTTTGCAGCAAAGTTCATCCCAAAAGTTTTATAAGAGACTTTTTCCTATATTTTATAAGAGACTTTTTCCATTTATAACTCCATGGTTATGACTTTCTTCTTTGTTCCCAGGGGAAAACTGAGATATTCACAGTTTGATAAAACTTCTGAATGTTTGCCCTGGGACATGGAAAAGGAGTCTCTGGAGACCCATTAAATACTTAAATGACCAGGAAAGTAAAATTATTCCAGGGAAGTAGCCTAAATGTTTGCATAGTGTTTGACAGAGGACAATTTCTTTTACTCATAGCATTAAATTCAATTCCATTCATTTTTCCATACTGTTTTTCAAGGATGTGATTTTTTAAAAAAATGCTTTAAAGGGACGTACTCCCCTTTCAGACAAACTTTTTTTCTACTAAACCACTGTACACAGAAATCTCTAATCTGCTGCTGGAGAATGTTAGTCATACTTACATTTTTCCTCTTTCTCATGCAATAACTGTGAAGTCTGTTAAAAATACACATTTTAGACACTTACCACTAGTGATCTTGATTTGTTAATATGAAAGTATTTTCATCACAGTAGTGGCTTGTTTGACTTCTGGCATCTCTACTTGTGCTTGTAGCTCAGATGGCATCTGGAAAAGAGGAACTGCAAAGAATGTGGTATAAAGTAGTTGTCTTGATTTATTTTCATCATGTACCTAGTTAGGATTTGATACATGTTTGAGCCAATGGGATTCTTTCCATTCATTTTCAACCCAAGTAGAAAGGGGCCCTGGTTAATTCCATATGCACTGAACTTGGATTATAAAACTTACACCATGCCATGGAGGTATCTCTCAATGTCATACCGTTCCTGAAGAATTGTTGCTAACAAGTACAGTCCCAGTAGCTCCTTCAATTTCAACCACAGTATGATTTTTTTTTTTTTTTGTGTGTGTGTGTAAAAAATATTTTATTGGTTATGTTTTTCTTCATGTGAGGGCTATTTTAGCCATAAAGGCTAAGAAGGCAAGACTCGCTTAAAGAAATTATTTTCAAACATGCTATGAGGATGTAAGTGAGTTTGTGTGGCAAACTGGGACAGTAATGGAAAAATTGTGGCGTCCCAAATGGGTGAAAGGGTTGGAAATGACCATATATACACACTGTCACTTCTCAAAGTCAGTCATACACAAAGGAGCAAAAATGCTCCAGGAAATCAAATTTGTAACTAACACTCAGCAGCTTCACAATCCTTGCCCTCAAATCAGATTTATTTGGGAATATCATCATAGGAAATATGGACAAATACAGCAGAATAAAAACACACAGTTGTAGATTGCCTTCTTGAAAATGAAATAAAAAAAATACTGGCTAGATCATAACCCATAGCAATATTACATAATATATCTGTCATATATCTCAAGATAAAAGTACAAAATAAAACTCTTGAGGGCTCATTTATAGCTCCAGCTCATCAGTGTGCTTAATGCAGGGTACACGCCCAGAATGCTGTGGGAGAGATGCAGATACAAACACCATTTCTTAGGGCCCCATGCAGTGTTTTGGTAGCGCAGCCTTACAGGTTTCAGAGATAAAACTACTGTTCAGGGAGAGGTTCTCTCAAGAAGCCTTTCTCCTGTATGAACCCAAATTTCACCCAGCCCAAAGCCTTAACCAGTATGTGTTGGCTCTATTGGTCTTTTCCATCAAAGAAAATTTCTCCTCATCCAAACAACACACCAAGCTTTGGGTCATGTCCAGGCAAAATCTTGCTAAGAATAAAGGAAGGAAGAAAGAAAGAGAATCAGCTGGCATTAACAAAAAACTAAAGACTCTTCTTGTATTTCAGTAACATCTACCACAGTGATAAAATCTGAATACAAATGAGCAAATAGGATTATTTATAGAAAAATCACTCTTCTATCCTAAAGAATGATATCTGCAGGCAATGAGCACCTCGTGTGAGACCAGGAGCTCCTTCTAGCTTCTGCAGTGGGAGATCGTGGTGCTCACTATGACAACAGGACACTGAGAGCCCCACAGGGTGCTTCAAGCTCTCTGCAGAATCTGTTATATTTTCTGCTTGAATTTCCAGGTGAAAATTTTTGCGGAGTAATAAATCTCAATGGGATAGAGACACAGAAAAAAACTTCTAAGTTCAACTATGGTAAAAGTCTGAAAGTGAAAATACAATATAAAGATTAAATTCTGATTGCTTCAGACTTTCAGTCTCAGTGAATCATAAATTACCATGTTGAAAAACAGTCAGTAGCAAGTATCTAACTGGCCCAGTTTTTAAAGATAGTAGTTTTTTGTTCTTTTCAAATTTGGTGGGAACTATAGATGATCTACTTATCTAAAATAAGTTTCTGACTTCTCAGATCTTAATCAAAAGATTTTCCACTGCCACAGCATATGGCAACTTACAATTAAAAAAAGTCTGATATGACCATTAAATTTCTTCTCTTGTCATAAGGACAATAAGAAGCCATAAGATGGTTTACATTTTATTACAAAGGAAAAAAAAAAGAGTCCAACATTCCCAAAAAAGGATGCAAAGGTGCACAGAGAGGTCCAGGCTACTAATAATTTGCTCAAACACCAGCAGAGAATATATAAATTCTTAACTCTTAGCAAAAAAATATTGATTGCCTTATAACATCTATGATACAATTTCATCTGTTAACATTTCATTCGTTAACGGCACTGTACAGAAATTTGTCCATGCTAAATACAAGCCTTGGACCAGATACACAAAACAATTTAAATGTATTTTTTACATCCTATATGCACAAACATTTCTTAAGTTAAAACTATGCATACTACTTATGCATAGCACATTATATGGCTTACATATTCAATGACAGGAATTCCACCTTTTGGCATGCCCTTGTCCCAGGGCTCAGAGCTTACACTGTTCCCAGCTCAATTTTGACTGCTCTGCTGTCAGAAAAGAGACAGTCAACAGGTATGGACGTGTAAGGGTCAGCAAAGGAGATTGGTTCATGATTCCTTCTTCAATCGGACAAAGCGTGCCCTTGTTGAGGTGGAGCCTGATCATGCTGAGCTCTGGTTGGATGCCTGAAGCAGCAGATGAACAGCACACAGGTGTCAATCGCCCTTGGCACAGAGGACAGTGCCACTGCCCCACAAGTCCCCTTCAGAGTGGACCATGGCTGATCAGAAAGACTTTTTGTTCAGTGAGGTAATAACCACAGGGTCCGAAAAGGAGAACAGGGAGTGCAGCATCTGGAGCCACCTGAGTGCCTACAACCTGAACGGGAGCCTAGAAGTTTCCTAGCAGGTTCCAGCAGAGGGAAATGAGGCTGGCTGCAGCTGTGTAAGACACCCAGACAAATCAGGAGGGGTCATGTGCAGCTCGAGGGAAGAAGAGATGAAAATGCAGTTTCTTTACGGGCACAGTTTGGGCTGGAGGGCTCATTCTGAGGCTTCTTGCAGAGGTAACTGCCTGTGTGCTGCTGTTTTTGCTGCCTCTCAAAAAGAAACAAACTCTAGCAAAGATGTTGAGCATATTGTCACCTTTGCATTTGAGATAAACCATGACATAAGGCCTCTGTGCCACCTTCCAATTCTGTCTGAGAGGCAACTCAACATTTTGCTGAGTGAAGCAACTTCCATGTATTTCTGTTGCTGTCTCTTCCACCCTACAAAACAATAAGTACCAGCTTCATGGTAGGGCTGACACCAGTGCTGTTGTCTTTCAAAATATTACATGATTCAGAACGTTTTAATCTTTAACACCAGATGCTATTCAATTAATTTTAAAGAGATATTTCAAATACTTTCAAATTTGTTCAATGCCAGTTCTTTCCATATGGCAGCCACTGCAGTGGGGAAGAATCTTCATTCGTGCAGGCTGGTCAGCGTAACTTTGCAACTTCCCTGTACAGTCTACAAACATTTATTTCCAGATATTTTAAGGAAGCTAACAAGTAGGACTTTTATGGTGCATGCAGCATGATTGCATGAACAAGTATCTAGAAACACATTTCATTTTGATTTTCCATTTTCATTGGACACCAGCAGCAGTGACACGCAACAGCA
The DNA here is from genome assembly GCF_026979565.1 of Vidua chalybeata. Lineage (NCBI taxonomy): Eukaryota > Metazoa > Chordata > Aves > Passeriformes > Viduidae > Vidua > Vidua chalybeata. The sequence continues at coordinate 14,970,287 of NC_071536.1, read as the reverse complement.
ATCCCAGGCGGATGACAAACATCATGTTTTCACATGTCTCGTGATTAACTGGAAATGTCTGGTACCAGTGATGCAACAAAGCAAGGTCCAACTTTGGCTGAAAAGATTATTTTGGCTAGTTTAAGAAAGCAGAATAGAAGAGGAAATAGCAACACAAAAACAACCGAAAACTTGCAAATTTTTAAGTGCCTTGAGTTACCAGCTCAGGGTTTTACATGTTACATTTTTGAACATTTTGTTCAATCACTCTCCACAGAAATAGGATGATCCAAGAACAAGTTGACAGGTAACAGCCTCTGAGATCATGAGGTAGGAGCAGCTAGAGTTCTTTTCTCCTGCAACAGAGGTCAAATGAGAATTCATAAACAAGAGATTTCTGATACTACTACTTCCAATATTCCAAATACTTGAATTGAGGATGAATTATCACATGTTCATTTAGTCTGACACTAAGGATTCAGCACTTAAAAGTGCTGGTTTTCCCTTCTTTATATTGAATTTTTTTAAGGTGACATTGAAAGTGGGGTATTCTGTGTCCCCATTTCAACATTTTGTAATATAAGCACAAGTGGGATGAAACAAGGAGGTTAAGAATAGCACTAAGCAAGCCTTTATGGTATAAAACACTCCCCATTGAAATAAAGAAATTACCAAATTACCTGTCCTGCCTGAGATGTCAGAAGCTTATAAGAAATAGCAAATCTAGTTCTGTACCAGTGCTTCTGTCTGCTCCGTGGCTTTTACAATATCTTCTGACTTACAGTGTTTAGGCTCACCTGGAAGATAAACAAACGTGATTGGCAACCTGAATGAGGAAGTTAACCAAATCAAGAGAATCTGCACAGCCATAGACAGACAGAATCTAGTTCCTCAAGATATTTTAAGGATAAAATGAGGTTTCAGTCACTGCTTCCTTTAATTGCTTTCTCACCAGAATAAGCATCAGCTTGAATTAAATAATCATTATGGTTTATCCACAAGGCAAAAGATAGAATGAAAGCAAGAGATCACAGCATGAAACAAAACTATGAAGACTTTTACATGAGTGTGAATAAAATGGGTTTGAGTTTGGTTCATTTTTTTTTTTTTGTTCTAGCTTACTGAAAGTCAAAATTCACCCTCTGCAAAGCGCTATTTAAATACTCTTTACCGTAAGCTTTCAAATCAGTCTAAGTTCCTCCCAGATAATGAAAGATGCCAGTGTCAGGTTCTAAGAACTAAATTCAATCAGATAGGAGAAATGACACAGAGTAACACAAGCAGCTTTCAAACTAAGTGATACAACATGAATCTCAGACAGTCATAGCATTAAACTGTTACTTAAACGATTCCTTCAGTTGCTTTGAATGAGTACAGCTGAGGAATTTATACACTGAGATGGTAGGTGTGGTACAATGTAGCAAACTCACAGTGTTATTTACTACCTACATATAGTAACTTCCCAGTTTTATTCACTTGATAGAGAGATCCCACCAGTAAGAACACTGAATGGAAAATGTCAGAAAGAAAAACCATAGAAGTCTCAAAAGTGGAAAAGATGACCTGGGAGAAGCTTAAAAGTTATAAAAAGTGAGGGGAATATTTTTGAAAGTCAGCAAACAAAGTTAGAAGTAACTGAAAGGGTAAGAAGATGATGTGTGATCTGAAAGGAAAATTTAAGGATGATGGCAAGTTGAAGAAGAGGCTGACAGTTCAGAAAAGAGAATAGGAATAGAGGAAAGAAAACTCAAGAGGACAAGCATGAAGAAAGAAGAAAATTAGTGAATCTGCCATGGCTTCATTGTAAACGAGTAAGAATTGCTACTGATTTTACCTTTGTTTCACTACCTTGAATGGTGGCAGTGTGCTGCCCACTCTGTAATGCAGACACAAGCAGATGGGCCATATTCCCACAAACAGCATCCTACACCACCCCTTATTTTCAATCAATTTTATGTAGGTGGAATAGAGACAACCAATACTTCAAAGGCTTTTAAAGTCTCAAAATTGGAATAACATTAATTAGAACAAGGACGTCTACAGATCTTTCAGCCTGTGGCTCTTTTTGGAGGGATTTAGCAAAACTATATTAGCATTATTATCCATAAAAACAACAACAACAACAAAAAAAAAAAAAAAAACAAAAAAAAAAAAAAAAAAAAACAAAAACAAACAAAAAAAAACCCAAAAAACCCCCCCCCCCAAAAAAGAGGGGTGAGAAGAAGTATGAAAGCAAAAGCTATTTATTTAAATATTTAGATTTTAAACTTGACACTTGAGTTTGTATAAGCCTTAAAACAAAACAATTCACAGAATCACAGAATATGCTGAGTTGAAAAGGACCCCCAAGGATCATCCTGTCCAGCTCCTGGTCTCGCTCAGCACTACTGTCAAGAATCACACCCTGTGCCTGAAAGCCTTATCCAAATGCTTCTTGAACTCTGTCAGGCTTGGGGCTGTGACCACTGCCCTGAGGAGCCTGTTCTGGTGCCCAACCACCCTCTGGGTGAAGAACCTTTTTCTAATATCCAACGTAAACCTCCCCAACATAACTTCAGGCCATTTCCTTGGATCCTGTCACTGTCACCACAGAAGAGATCAGTGCCTGCCCCTTCTCTTCCCCTTATGAGGAAGTTGTAACTGCAATGAGGTCTCCCCTCAGTCTCTTCTTCTCCAGGCTGAACAGACCAAGTAACCTCAGCTGCTCCTCATATGGCTTCTACTCCAGACCCTTCCCATCATGCGGCCTCCTCTGGAAGGTCCCTAAAAGCTTAATATATTTCTTATATTGTGCTATAAATTTCAAAAAACTAAACAGTAATTTCTAAGGCATATATAGTTTTCTGTTTGTGCATCCAGGTTTTTTTATGTGATAAAAAAAATGTGGTTGCTAATGGCTGGTATCTTATAAACCCTATCTTTTTTATAAACACATTATTTGCTTTTTTAATCTAGCCTTCCCTCCATCCTTGTCCCATGCATGACCATGGATGCCTTTCCTTAGTCCCAGGATCCTGGTTTAGCCAAGGAGCCCTGAGTAAGCAGGCAGCACAGCCATCTGCTCCCGCTCTGCTCGGACGCAGAGGGTTCCACACTCGCTGAGCTCCACGGGGCCACCGCTGCACCGAGCCGTCACCAAGCATTTGCCTGGCACAGGTGATCCCCAATGCCACCTGCAGCACCACAAATCAAACTGGCATGGTGTGGTGTGGATCTGCCCACTGCTGTTTAACCTGGCTGTTCTCCAGAGCTCTCACTGACTGTCTGCTGGTGGTGTTGAATGTGCTGCACACTCGGTGGGACTGGGCAGTCCTCTCCTGCCATATACAGTGAAGCTACTGGCAATCCATTTTATCACAAATTTATTATCTCCCTTGCATTTTGATATTAAGGATTAATGTGGCTATCATTACGAGTGAGAAGTTAAGTTTGACAATTAGCATTTATAAATCATTGAAATGTGGAGTCGTTTAATTAAACATAATCAGTTTTTAAAATTAATGTTCTAATTAATAAATCACTCAGGAGAAAAGGAAAATCATCACTTAAAAAAATCACCTTATAATAGTTTCATTTAATCTTGTACCATTCAATTAAATTAAAGTGAGATGATGGAAAGGGAAAAAAAGGTATTGTGGAGAAAAACAACATTCAGTCTCAACTGCAGTGGTTGTAACAGCGACGCTCCAGTCTTCCCTTTGCACCAACCTGGACCCAGGGCAGAGCTACTCCTGTCACTAAAATGTGATGGTCTACAAGAACTACATCTAGAATGAGATGTGACACAAAAAGCAGAAAACAGCCCCTTTTTAATTTTTTTTAAATGGGGAAGCCCCTCATCATAGCACATCCAAACATTCATTGACAGCTCCCAAGAATGCACATACATCATCTTCCCATGGTCCCCAACTTCTATAATTGAATCACAGAAAACTTAACTGGATTTTTTTGCTCTAAAAGACAGAACAATGACAGCTAACATATGAAACTTCAACTTGAACAACCATGTTGCTTTTTTTTTTTCCTTTTTATCTCACCCTCCCAGCCGCAGGTGCTCACTTCTCCACCTCAGGAGTCAGCAAGCACTCTGGACATCCCCTTAGCCTTCTACTCCCCCATCCTCAGTACAGAAACTGCAAAAGTATAGAAGTCTTCTTGGAAGAAACATGGAGAGTGTCCTGACAGATGTATGGTGTTTCTTAGAATACTCAAATAAGTCTAATTTGTGAAACAGGGAAAGGTCCTGTGTTTGCTACCTTCTGCTTGCTTGAAGCAGCATTCCATTGAAAATGTCTGGCCTTGGTTGAAAGAGTCCTGTCTGGATCCACTGGATATCAATAGAGGTGCAAAAACACTATTAAAAACATAATGGCTTCTTACTCATTTAATAAATTTTGCAGTTTGAAGTTTTAAAGTACAATGCATGCTCTAAAAAATTTCTTGCCTTAGAAAACAAATGAGATTAGCATTTTATAAGATAAGAAATCTCTGTTCTCATTGGAAATGTGGAAGGTAAAGATTGACATGGCAACAGACTGAACTAACTGTGTGCTGAGTTGTATCTGATCTCAAACATCATTTTTGTTGGTCAGCCATCTGAAGACCCACAAGTACAGCTACACCACAACTACCTTCTGCCAAGTCTGAAAGATAACAGATGCAGCTTTTCCTACAGCATTCCTCATCCAGGAGATGGGGAACTTCTCTAAGGCACTTAATTTAAGTTGAGCTTTAATACAAACCTGTTGTAAAAAATACATGTCAAAAGATAAAACGTCAGTTATTAGACAACTTCAAATGCTGTGAAAGTAATTTTAGTGTAAATATTTTGATTTAGGGCCCTAAATTAACCATCTGTTATTTCTGATGGAGAAAAATCTGTCAACAATAAAAGCATGGAGCCATGGAATGTGGAAATCTAGAGTAAGTGGGAGTTCTCCATAAAAAGGTTTTTTTGAGAAATATGCCAAGTCATATACTCATGCCTAAGTGAAGCATTATAAGCACTTCAGTGTTGCTGCTCAGACAATGCCATACTTCTGGCACAATATTGCAAGGCTTACTGTCATTACAGCATTAATGAGTTTCATATTTTAAGTAAAAGTGAGGAAAAGAAGTGTCATTATATCCTTGATTATTCTTACTACTCTAATGCCTCAAAGCTTAGTCTAACTACAAGCAAACTCATAAAATATAATGAAGATGTACAGAGTCTTCCTCTTCCTTTGATTTCATCTATTCCTCATTGCTTGGGCTTGTTGTCCTTGATGCTGTGTTGCAATCTCCAGATACTAGACATGGTCATCTTGTGATAAAATACTTGCACTCTAAAAACATATTCTGACACTTTAGCAATTTTCTGGCTCCACTTGTCTAGCAGCTACAGTCAAGAGACTGATCTTCCTGATTAAGTGAATGACACAGTCCCATGACTACTACAGTTGCCAAATTCTATCTACTTAAACTTAACTCTTAGATTCACACTATGTTTGGTACAAAGGATGTGGTTTACAAAATAGCAATCATATTAGGTGCCTAAACTAAGGGGAACAAATATTAATAGTGTAATTACTTATTCAAAAAGAAAATGTTAGATAGTTCTGTTCTGAAAGTTTACCTTATTCTCCAGTAACAAATGGCTATTTAATTGTAAATATATATCTTTAAATTATTCTAAAACCATTCTTCAAGTTCAACTAAAGTATATTCTCTAAAGAATGTTCTAGTGCATCTCAAATAGCTGATATCAAGAAGTTGATATTTGTTTATATGCTTCTACTTGATGTTTTAGGATACTACCACTTTTACATGGGCCTGAAGAAACTGTCCTATGCTGGTGGTTTGTACAACACCTTATCTCAATATTTTACATTGCTGTTGATGTTTGACAGGGGATACCAGACACTGCTGCAGCTTCACCCTGGACAGCTTGATTAGACTGGCTTGTGCTCTGTGATGAAGCATTACCATTCAGTGGGTCTGTATTCTGGGTCTCTTGCTGAGCATCGCTGAGATCTTTCTGGTTCAGATCAGAGTTAGTGCATTTTTCTGAGCTGGATTCATCACTCAGAGGAGTTTCAAAAGAGACTACTTGTAGGACAATGGATCTGGGAGGACAGGTTGTACCATCACTCCCCTGACTACTCTCATTTTGTGTCCTTGTTGCCTCTTCCTGTAACTGTGCATCTGTGGAATTTCTGCTTTGGTCTTTTTCCTGTTCACCAACATTTTTCACAAGTTCTTCTACAAAGAGGGAACAAAATAGGTGAATTAGATAAGAAGGATATGCCACAATTTTTTGATTTCAGAGTAGTGACATATAGAGCTGCACACAGGAACACTGTGAACATCATTTTCTGCATGAGGCCATGCCCACTGTGTTTAATATGGGTCAGATCCTGCTCCTGATTGCACGACTGCAGCTGAACTGTAGTGGTCCTCTTTCTGGTTTGATGTCTAACATGTACCTTTTTTTGGCCATAATACAGGACAAGGAGCATCATCAGATAACAGTAACCTGAAGGATGGGAGCAGGAGGACCCCTTGCTGCAAGCATGTCCCTCTCTAGTGGTGTTTACTGACACAGGACTAGGAAGAGCAGAGCTCATCAGTTCTTCAAGAGAGAGAGGGCATGGAGGGGAATGCCCTGCTTGGAATGGGGCAGGCATCAGAGCTGAGGGGAAGCCCTGCAGGAAATTGGCCTATCAACCTGGAAAAGTCCAAACCATCAAGTTGGGAACAATCTGGAACAAGCTCTAGGAGGTTATGCATGCGCTGTCCACTACTGCTGCCATTCCGGCTAAAGGCACATCTAGAATGGGAAGGAACAGATATGGAGGAAATTGCACTTCAGGGGACAGCAGCAACAGGAAAAAATAATGTTTGTGGAAGGCTCTACTCTTTACTTTATTGCAGAGGCCTGGAGAACAGTACAAATTCAATGGCTCAGAGTAAAAGGAGAAAGAACATAACAGCACGGAGGTGACACTAGGAATAACTAGATGAAAAAGAAACAGAGAATGAAAAACTTGTGATCGCAGGTGAAGAGTCCAACAAAAAAATAAATGTACCATCTTCATGGAGGGCCTATTTTCTTGCTATTATAATCTGCATTTCATAAATTTAGATTTTAGAATCTGTACACTAGTATAGAAGATACCAAATACTGTCAATTTTAAAAGTTAGCATCGCAGTTTGAACAACATGGGCATAAAACAGCTGCATGATATAAACAGCTGCATAAAATTTCTAATTTGGATATTAGAAATTACTGAGGAAGGAAACCAAGCATTGAGATACTTATTAAGTTCAACTGGCAACTCTCAGAAACTCTGATTTTGAGTGATGAGTCCAAATCCAGGCCACAAGAGATTGCACATGACAACGGAAAGATAATCCAGACTGTAAGCACATTTTTATTGCTGTCAGCATTTGGCACCACCTCACTTTTCTAGATCCAGAGCAAAGTTCCCCCTGAAGTACAATTTGGTCTGTGAAATGGGATGGAAGGGAACATCTTCAAACCTGAACTGATGTACTGAAGCATGGAATTATTAATTTCCTTTTTTGTCATTTTTACTTTCTAGTATACTTTTTTAAAAAATCAACAACTTTAAAATTTGAGCAATTTCTACACTGTTAAACCATTTTTTCCAAAACTTTAGAGTCCTGTTTGGTATAGATTCCAAATCTTCTGAAACTTGGACAGGTGGTCTTTTTCTACAGACTTCAATGTAGTTTTTACAAAGAAGAGGTTGGGTTAAAGCCATTGAGAAATATGTATATGGAAGTTAATGCAAGTTATGTTAAATCTAGAGACATTATTTAAAGCACCTGTCACTCATGATATAACCTACCTACATAAAGCTTTTTTCTTAAGAAAGTGATTTATGTGCCATATTTGCCTCCAAATGGCACAACTACAGCATTTTTCCTTAGCTTCATAAAAAAACCCAAGAAAATTAAAAAAAAAAAAAATTTCACATGCTGTTCAGCTGCATCAGTAAGTTAACAAAAGAAGAGCTGAACAATGAGCACACATAAAACTGATATTAATGTAGCTCACGCTGGTGAGATTTTTTTAACCAAAAAGCTAGTAAGAAGAAAGTATTTTTCTCACTGAATGTTGTTTTAGGACTATTCCAGACAGAACTCAGGTGTGTCTTGGTGTAACTGGATGGCTGACCATTTTATTCTCATATAAGAAAGCTCAGAATATTAATACATGCAAAATCCACTATTACTTTTTGTTCATAAAGCTGAATATCTAAACTTAAAATTGTTCTTAATCACTCTCTACCAAACTTAAACTGGCAAATGAAGCTTAAGAGTTTAATCATATCAACTCTGATGGCTTGCTCCTGACTTACGTTATGATGGTCTCCAATTTCTATGACTGTCCTTGAGATGATCTCAAATTTGTCTGTTTAAGGATACCTAAGCCAGAGCCAAACTCTAACTCAGGACTAACTGATGGATGGAGCTTTGAAATGAAGTATCTCTGCACCAAGATACACTTGGTGTAAGCTGTTAATCTTAATACACCAGGTAAAAGTTATGCCTTTTGCATTTAAACTGGTATGAGACTACAGGACCACCACCAGGAGTGGCTGGTGGGAGTGACTGAGGCTGAGAAACCTCAAGTACAAAATTCTCTATGATGATGTCACAAGTGTCATTAAGAGCCCCCTCTGTTTTCTTAGTATTAGTCTGTCACCTGCTGTGTTCTGACTTGCTTTGCTCCACTCAGCTTTAATCCACTGCTAGAAAGATGAAAAATACTGGGCTCTTGTAGTGTGTCAGCCACTTGTGAATATGCTAAATGTGATGGGAAAATACAGATTTCTGCTTTCTATAACAGCTAATAATTGTACTCTATATAACATGGGACCCTTATACAGCATATAATACTTGGAATTCTCTATAATTTCTGCTGTCCTATATCACTTTGATGAAACAGAATTATCTAGCAGTCTAAATGAGGCTGAGACTGGGACAGTGACCAAATTAATAGAATTCAAACAGGGCAGTGCTAAATTAATCCTACTAGTGTAAGAGAAATGGAGCTGGCATGATGTCTGGCCGCCACTGCTGTGCAGGAAGAATTGTAATAAAGACTGTGGCAGTCTCTGCCTCCAGCCAGCCACAAAATGCCAGGACCCTCTGAGGGCAGTGGGCCAGGCTGCTGCCCTTCACCCTGCACTGGGCTTCTGGGAAGAGCAAGCTCCACCTTCCTATGAGAACATTACCATGGCCAGCCAGAGATGGAAATGGAGTATGCTAAATGAACCAGGTGATCTGGCATTTGCAATATGCCAGTCTCAATATTCAATATGACTAAATAGATTAATAAGATATAAAACATTAAACAATCATCCATCTTGGCTCTCAGAAAATTTTTTGTGTTTTGGGGTGTGTCTGTTAGGCACTGAAGAGCTCAGGGACTGTCACAGCCATTCAGATAAAGGCAGGCAGGAGAATGTTGTGCAGTGCAGTCAACTCAGGGTATGTGTTGTTCTTGTTGCTTCTGATTTTCCTCTCTCTGCTTTAACTTGGCAGAAGTGCCAGGAGCCAGGCCTGTTTATGTATTTTTCAGCTGTTGGGTTTATTTTCTTTACAAGAATCCAAGTATTATTCAGCTAAATTTGTGTGAATTCCTCTATAAAATGAATGGTTTCTACTAATCCTTCTCATGAAAGACTGTGCTTTAAGGCAGGGAAGAGCACAGAAATGCAGAACAGTCCTTTATGAGAAGCAATAATGGTATTTTACACAAACATGATAGAAAAGGTGTCCTTCTTCCATTGTGTTCAGGCTGTTGGCAAAATAACTGTAATATAATATTTAGTTTGGAAAACTGGCAGGACTCGTAAGGCAATTGCCAAATTTCAGAATAGGTGAAAAATTCTGGTACTCAGTAATTTTGTGTTTGCAGAAAATGTGTTAACTAGAGAAGGCAACTTCTTTCCTCTCCTAATTATTTTTATTATTATTATACTCTTTTTTTCATGAAGTCACTAGGGGTTTTTGTTTTGTTTTTCACTTAACGAGTATAAGAAAATTTAATTGATTTCTTTAAGTTCTTTTTTTTTATTATTGCTTGCTGGAGTGAATGGGAGCAGTGAATCCCTATCAGTCCAATGAAAGATTACCATGTCCATGAAACACTAAAACTGTCACAAGACTCAATCTCTAGCCCCTGGCTGGAGGAGTCTGTGGTGTCACCCAAGTACCCCAGAGGCCCTGGAGGTTCTGTACTATCAACTACAACACTGCTTTCCAGCAGCCCTCTTTCTTACTGCCTATGTGTGCAGCCACACTTTCAGGACATGGTCCAAGTGGTGAGGAAGCTTTGCTACATTTTGGAACTTTCTCTTCTGTGTATGTCCATCAACTTTCTTTTCCTTACCTTTCTGTAGTACACAAAAGAGGATTCAACTGCTGTGACCTGCACAGCACATGGCTTGTAAATTACCTTCCTCTTTACAGCAACTGCATCACTTGAGCAAGTCTTGATTTAACAGGAATAGAGAGGAAAAACACTAAAGCCACGTGCAAGCAGGACATCTCAAACCAGCTAATGGCAGTGACTGTAAATCCCAGTAAAACAAATATTTGCTCAATCACACTGCTATTTTCATTGGCTGTGTTGAAAATAAGCTACAATTCTTAACCCTTACAGAAAGATATGATGACATGAAAGTTTTAACAATTAGAAAACTACTGAATTAGAGAGGAAAGCTGTTTATCTTCACTAAGAATTAAATTATTTGAGGACTCTGTAATGGAGAATGCTGCTGGATGTTATGGAATCTCTGTGTATACTATGACATACTTTGATTTCTAGGTTTGTCTGCCTTTTTTTACTGTAAAACGAAATTCCAGAAAGCAGTGACAAAACACCAAAACCAGGACAAGATGGGAAAGAAATGTACCTTTCTACAAGACATGTTCTCACATCAGCCATTTTAAAGAGAAAATTAAAAGACCAGGACATAGCATCAAAATTCTGCAGAGAAGGAGAGGACTGATCCTGTTGTCTCTGGAACTACCAAGTAAGTCTAAAGATGTGTCCGAAAGTTCCCAAACAACCATGATTATCCCCAACCAACCTGCCATTTTCAAACCCAAGAAAATATTGCAGTAATCCACAGAGTTATTTAGATACTGATTCCTTCCACTTTCAACTCATCACAAAAATTTCATAACAGTTATATCAGAAGCATATAAAACCACTGCCAACCATGTAATCCAGTGGCACTTAATGTTATAGCATTATGTCATATAGAAAAAGTAGCAAAGACTAAATTAGCTAATTAAATCAAAACTTTTCACTAAAGGACTTGGTTAAAAATAACTTGTGGGTTTATGGTTTCCTAGGGTTGCTCCCTCACCTTCTACTTCTCTTTTGCTGTTAAGCTGTAAGCACAGGGGATTGAATGCTGGAGATTTTGGGACAGGGAATGGAAGGGACATGCTGCTGTGATCCTGCTAGAGGGAAGAGGTGCTTTAAGTGATGTAGACTGTCATATGCAGGGATGGGCCAGCTCTCTGATGTGTACTCCAGGGAGATATAAAACAGATTCCATTATTAGGTCAGTTACCATTCCTTAGTCTGTGATTTACCAGATATTGCCAACACCAAACATTTCTTCCAACTCTTAGCTCAGCCCACTCCTTGCACTTACTCAGACCATGCTGAAAAGTTCTTCTTTTCCCACTTAACACGTTTCTGAATTAGTTCAGAAACTGCTTATGACCTAAACATTTTAGCACTGCAATTAAAATCACTGTCACTGATACTAGATGGGACTCCTTTAGCCTCCTGAATTGATTACTTTCCAACAGAATAAAACCGTCCATTAGGGTAGATTTCATGTGCCAAACTGTCAGTCAGTTTCTGTGACTGTCACACACATCCTCCCACGGCCCGCCCTTCCTAGCGGCTGCTAAGTCACATTAACATGCTATCAGATCATCACTCTCAGATTTTCACATTTCAGCAGCTGCTACTCTCTTCTTGTTAGTGAGTCTGCAGAGAAAATCTTTCAGACAAAATGGAACAGAACCCTGTGGTTATTGTGACTGGAAGTATGCAGAACTGAAAGTGCCCGAGGGGAGCCTGCAGGTACCATGCACAGGTCTTTCAGAAGAGACATTTGTTATTCAAAATTGCTGCCCATGGGAGAAAAAAAGCTAATCTCTACTCCGAAGATGCAGTAGTTGTTATTTTGTCACATTTTTAGCATCAAAATTAAGCAGAGGCCAGTGTGAGAGACTCGTTCAGCCTCACATATTTTTCATCCCACCTTGATGAGGTCGGTCATCCCAGGCATACGCTTTCAAGCCATGCAGCCCAGTGCACTGACAGAATTATTGAGGAAAGCATTTGTCACTGATGTCTTTCCATACAGATAACTTAAACTTGGGTAAGGTCCTGTAACACTTAATTCTTTAGAAAAGCTACATAAGCATAAGATGAAAACAATAAGTTTGTAATCCAACTGTTGTTGTATTATCCTGAAGATGGGCCCATTTGATTGGCAGCTGGACTTTTGGTGTGCTGTTCTGCATACCCTTGTGTTGTCATATGACCTCAGGTGATTGTCCTGAGCTGCCTGTGCCTCTTTCTGTTCATTATAAACAAATTAATGATATTTTTTATCCCTGTAACCTTATTTAAAATGATAACTACTGAAGAGATTAAAGCATGTAAATCAGCAAGCATGATTATTAGTCAAGCATTATTATTACCCTTACATTCTGTTAAGAGTACTTGAGCTTGCCAAGCACAGACCAATTTTATTAGTAAATCTTTGGAACATTTTCATAGAACAAATGAAGTATGAGTAAAGGAATAAACATTGTATTTTTAAAATATTAAATAACTGTGTTGCAACTGTGTTCTAAGAAGGGCACCATGAATGATCTTACATGTAGTTAAATCTTTCCTGATAAGTTTTATGCTTCTTACAGCTTTCTCAGTAGGTCAAAAACTTTCAGACCTTAAAATCCACTCAGAACACATATTCTCTAATGAAAGAACCTCTCAGTTACATCTGAGCACATTTACTGTCCATTTGCTACAATACAATAATTGCAAACAGCAGCAGCCATCAACAATATGTATTGAAAAAAGCACAGGATGAAATACTATCTTCATCACTGTGTTGAGTTGAACAGAAACAGATTATCTGGTGATTGGGGCTTGGAAAATTAATTAAACACCAAGGCTTTCAGATTAGAATCCCAGATGTTTGATCATTATGATAATTCCCTGTTAACAGCACTCCCCGAAAGGCCTGAGAAACATTCCTCTAATTCTCCAGTGGTGAAAGGTTGAAGACCCTTAGGCTATAGAGCACTGAGCTACTCTGCATCAATTACACAAGACATTTTTAGCAAAAAAAATGCCTTTTTAGCAAAGTGGAGCTATCCTATTTACTGAGCCTTCTGTTAAGGAGGCTTTCAAACAGCTGCCTAGGTAGATAAAAACTTCCCTTACTAACACAGGCCTTTCCAAAAAGCACACTATTCCTTGCACAAGCTACTTGCTCTGAATCAAGTCTCAACAGCAACTGTCTTTTCAGGGAGAGGTAGCACCAGCACCTCCAGGACAGCTTCCCTGTCAACAGCACTGTCAGTGAGAATTAGTCTTTTCCTCTGGATTCCTGGCATAGGAGTCAGACCATCCTCTCTGGCTCGTGCTAAGGGAGCCCTTGCTCCAGCTGAACTTCCTCCCACCAGTTCTACATGCGGCACCTTATCCTGAAAAGCTGGCATAAGTTCAGATCATCCTCAGGAAATTATATGGAATATTGCTAGTTTCCTTTCTGTACTCCTTGTGCATCTGCAGTACTACATTTTATAGAGACAACTTCTCCTGAGCTTCTGAACTAAACTCGGAACAATATCTGGTGTTTGCAGAGCCCATTGACAAGAATGCAGATGGTTCCTTTAACAGCACAAGCTCTGTTTGTCGTAGTCAGCTCAGGAAGTGTGTTTGAAGATCTACACCAGGAACCAGCCTGTTTACTACCACAACATAGTCCTCATACATGTGACCTCCTCCGTGCATTCAGCAAGTTGTGACTTGTCATAAATTATCTGGCTGGGAACAATGATAGCACTGCTTTCTCTCAGTACATGCTCCTACTAACATGCAAATAAAACACAACTTCATACATATGCCCAAAGCAGCCTACAGATTTTTCATCAAGCATGGAGTCAGAGAAGGTAGCATGAGATACAGACAAAATGGGAATAATCATCTGAAGTTCAAGGGCTCAGGTTATTGACTTACAAGCTTAGTCAAACTTGATTAATCTGAAAAGGATTTCAAGTGGAAGGGGGATGTATTACAATATTTTTATTCTTTACTAGATGTTCATTTTGCACAGCCTGATTAAGGATTTTCAGCCTTTGAAGGGTACAGCTGTAGAGCAGATACACTGAACCAGTTGAAGAACTGGTTGAACTTCCTTTTCCATTTAGTGGCAAGGATTACATGCTACCTCAGAAAGTCCTCTACAGAAAGCTATTGTTACTTAACAAAGAACTCTTATACAGCAGTCCTCAGGGCCGACGTATGGACTGTGGATGCAGACATTCCATTCCAAATGAATGGAAAATATAACTTCCACAAAACCTATATAATCCACCTCACAGCTATTAATTAATAAAAACACCTTACTATCTGTTTACTAACAAAATATAAATGTGTACTCAAAAGTATTTGCATTATTCACAAAGTTTCCTCTACAGGCTGGCACCCTGAAGGTCTCTATGTCATGCTGCAAGTAGCCTCTTCGTGGCAGCAGATTTCTATAAATCTTTTCCTCACAGAGTAGTTCAAAAAACAGATTCAGATACAATAACACAGAGACAAAATTGTTCATCAGGCGCTGGCCCCAACACCAGCTATTTTCACTTACCCATCAGCTTCCCTAATGTATGTTTTACTGCAATTCCATAGTTCTGTTCAGGAAGTACTTAGACATGCTTCATTACTCAAGTTGATGGAGGAAAAGGAGGTTAGGACAACCACAATCTCAACAAAATCCATCGAGCCTTGAACATTAACATCTCTGATTGTCAGAGTACAAAGCATGCCCAGAGTTTCCTGGATTTTGCTGGGCCTCACATTGATATTGACTGCAACCTTACCTGAAGTAGTTTTTAAATCTCTTGCTGCAAGTAGCTTTGTGTTTTCAATGCCTGTCAACAGTCCAGTAAAACTGGGCTAAATATATCAGTAATTTATAAAGCACAGCAAAGCACCGGGAATGAAGTGGAAACAGTGCCCTTTGATAGCACTGTACCCCTCCAGAACAATATACCAAAAACTTGATGCACCAGAATCAAACTGGTTAGTTGTGTGTAACTGGAAATGGCAACGTTCTCCATTATGCCACATTGAAGGACCTTTCATTTCACCAGCAGAGGGCTGCTTGATTTCTGCAGGCTGTAGCTAAGTGGCCTTGGGCACTCTGATAGTCTCCTGTTATTACTGACCACTCCAAATTAGTAGTTTTTCCCTTTTGGCCAGCCACTATTGGTTGGGCAACACCAAAGGAAGCAATTGGTTATATAAAGCTTCTCAGGAAGAAAAGACAATATTAATGGAATCCTCTCCTCAGATGCCCCTTCCACCTGACTCTTTCAAACCTTTGTCACAAAAGATGTATGGAAGCTTACTCTTGATATCCTCCTAATGAGAATATTCATTTGCAATTTAGCACTAAATTGGATTTTATCACTGTTCAGCACTCTTTTTCTGCCTTGCCTGACACCTCTTTGAGAAAAAAGATGTTGATTTGGATGATGGGATGAAAGACAAAGCTGGCACTGGGTTCCAGGATATCATTCCCAGCTGTCAGTGTCAGGTCATGTACAGCAAGACCAGTCTCAGCAGTGAAATGCTATGCTGAATTATTTCAGGTACTTACTAGGAAATAACACAGACTTTGGACAAAATATTCCCAAATGGCATTCACTTAACCTAGAGCGAAGCTATAAACTCTTCTCAACAATTATCACTCAGGTGATTGAAAAACATTTCACTCAGGTAACTGTAATTTCAGGTAATTTTCAGGTATGGCTTATGAACTGAGATACTCGGTGCAGGTTTGGCTTTATTAACTATCTACTGGCAAATGAAGTGTCACTTTTGGTTTGCTTGGGCCTAATGCATGCAGTGATTGCCCAAATCTTTAGATCCACTGGGTCATTTAAATAATTGCCTACAGCATAGTCCCAAGAAGCCTGCAATACAGAATTTTGTTCCATACAGTGGGGAACAAATAGCATTTCTAATAGCAAAGTACAACTTTTATGTTTCTGAAGAAATGTGGCAGCATACACCACTTTGAATTGTTGATTTTGGCATTTAAAGCAGATGTCAGCATCAGTTACAATTAAAAGTGAAAGAATGCACATTTCTAAACCAGACCTCTAAAGATAAGCTGTGCAGCACAGAGCCTTATTGCATAGGCTATATGATTTACTCTCAACCCTTCCCACCTACACCTCTTTAGACCTCCTGGGAGAGCATCTAAAACAAACATTAAGACATAAAATATATGAATACAAGACAACTATGCCTTTTCACAGGTTGAGAGAAATTAAAAAGTGAATGTAGGTGAGATCTTAGGGAGTAACCTATAAAAACATTCTACCTTAACATATCATACCTTCTGCTGCTAATTCTTTCCATCTTTCTTTGTTTGCTTGAATGATCTTCATCAAGTTGTCCTTGAAGCCCCTTAGGTCTACAGTTGCTAGAGAATTTTCTGTGTGAGTCCCTCCATCACCAGTACTTTTAAACCCAGGTCGTCTTTGTGCTTCAGCATTGCTTACTGCTCCCAAGCTATTTTGGCTGGACAAGGGAAAAAAACCCCAAATTATAAACACAGGCAGGCAATTATAATACACAAACAGTTCATGTCAATCAAGTTGCTTAGGAACTGACTTGAAAAAATAGTTTTTACCAGAGTGTGCCTAAAATACAAGATGTCTTGCTGACCATTTTCCAGGGAATTCTTGAAAAAAATGTGACAGCTGAAAATACATGTAATCCAATTCTTAAAAGAATGTTTACGCAGCCATTTTGGAGCAGCTTCTTAGCTGTGTTTTGAATGGTGAATGGTATCTTTGGGTCTCACAGGAAAGACATCTGATCATTATTTTTTGACCCATTTAAAAAAAAAGACATGATGCATATGACAGGGAAGTCTTGCTTGAGCTGAAAATTTTCTTCAAGGTACAAAGATTCAAGTGTAGTCAAAGCAAGATTTGAGTGGCTTCAAAATCTACTAAATAGAGACTGCAGCTACTTTACATCTACAGGTAAGCAGAAGTGAAATTTTCCATATATGTATCTGGTGGGAAAAAATAATGAATGCTCTTTTTTTCTTAGAATTAAAAAAATAAGACCTATTTCCAACCTTGTGCATGTACTCATGTCTTAATATGTTTTGTTTACTCAACTTTGCTGCATGGTTTATCTCTTTTCTACCACAGACAGATGTTAATATGCATCCAAATTTGTTTCCATTAATCAGAAAATAATTGCAGTGAACATACCAACAAGAACTTCACAAGAAGAGTTAACTGTAATTTCCATGTGGTCCAGAGATGTTGAATGGGATAGAATGGAAAGAATAGGCCATAATTCTAATGTTTTCCAGACACCATCTCATGGTGTCCACACAGTAGCGTGTGTGCAATTCTCTGGCTCAGACTTTTCTCTATCATGCTACAGATTCTCCACTCTCCTCAGAAGTGTGGCACTTGATTTCATACAAAGATACATCTCACATGAGGAAGTTTTGCTGGATCATAAGCCTTTTTTTCATTTGCCATTTAGTCATGAACATCAACCAAAAATGAAGCCTGAAGCTGCTAATCATTTGCACCTGCTAATCACTCATTTGTGAAGGAGTAGGTAACAAATTTGTTATCAGTAATACCTTCGTTTAGCACTGTTGCCTAAACACTAAGAGCACCATCGTAAATATCTACTTCTAGTAACTCCTACTTGCTTCTAGTAAGCAAAATATAGGAAAGCTAAGTTCACCCTTTTGTTACTGAAATCTAACTAATGCCCAGCAAATGAAAAATTGCCTTGCAGAGGCATTTAGTAACCTCAGTGAAAGACCAAATTACAGTTTTATAATGAAATATATAAAATACAATAAAAGAAGCAGTATTTGTAAAGGCAGTATTTGAATATTCAACAATGCTTTCAGCAAGAAGCCACTCAAATTACGCTCAAATTACACTGTCATAGCTACTTTGCCTTATAGGTAGAGGAATTTCAATAGCTTATTGGAAAGATTGTAGAAATAAATTTCATGGTTTGTATATGTTTATTCTGATCATTATTGGGATTTTGCCTTTTTATATGTACAATTGTTCAGTCAATGGGACAAACCAGCACATTGCAAATACAACGCAGCCCCACAGGGTGGCAATACTGCACAGCTGTTTGTTAACTCCCCAGCTTCAAATAACCGAGATGACTCTGAGAATCACATTATTATGATTATTATGTGAGCTTATGTTAGTTCAATACCAAAGCAGTGCATTCATACCTGGGGGTCCCAAATGCAGGACTTTCAGATTTTGTTGCTTCCTCTATAAGAGGCATAACAATTTTCTCCATTGAATCAGTAAGAAGAGAAAATGTTGGTTCTACTATGAAATCAATGAAACCTAAAGAAAAAGAGAGAAAATCAGGTTTTATATTTCCACAAGTCTCAAATCTAAAAATAAATACTCACTATTGGGCTGGTTTTCTAACTGCAGCCCCAATTCAATATACTAGATACCACTAGTATAATCTCGAAGAAAAAAGCACAACTGAAACAAAAAACACCTGAAGCTGTATAGATATAACTAGATATTAATAATTAGAGCTTTTCATTCTTTTTTCTTGTAAATTTTATGCACTGCTGAACACACCTACCATTTGAAATGAGTATTAATTATTGAATAGAAGGGAAGCTACTGTTGAGCCAGAGTGCTACAAGCCATGCTGTCTCTTTTACCATTTGGAGCTTCTTCTCAAGGAGTTAATATTTCAAATTGCTGTTTATTATTCTGTGGAGGTAAAGTGTTATTTCACAGTGTGTAGGAGGGCTCTGTCAAATCAGTGAAGAGAACAAGTAATCTCCTTAGGAGACAGCATTCATCCCACAGTTCTGAGATGTCAGCTCTGAACAATGTCTTTTACATTCTAAAGTGCTCATCACGGTATGGAATGACACAGTGAGAGAATGAAGTATTATTCTCTACTGAGCACTTAACAGAAAAAAATATGTTAAAACATGAGCTAGCAATGGATTTTCAGATGTCTTCATGCTCTAACCATGCAACACAGCGTGAAGGTGAGCAACAGTCTAGAATCCAGCTTCTCTCCTGCAGTAGATATGATGCTTAAGCATATTGGCTTCAAACTCCCAGTGAAATGGAATAAAGGATACGAAAAGTGACTGAGTGCAGTGGTCCTTGTCAACCCAGGGAGGTTTGACCCTCTGTAGTTTGACCCTGAGACACTGACAGGCTTACTTGCAGTCCAGAGGGCTGATTTATTAATTAGCTTTGAGATGCATCTACAAACTGGTACTTTCAGATTATAATAGAGATAGACCTGTGAGTTCTTAAGCAAGAGATAAGCAGTTGAGGACATGATCTGCCAGACTCTAAAGTGTGTACAGTAGAAGCTGGGCTCATGTCCAGTATCTTGGTTAATCCCTCTCCTACCCCTCTCCCTCACATACGGTGAAATTATATCATGTTCTTTTGAGACCAGCACCATTCCGCTGCAAAAGCACAGGAGTTTGGTGAATAGACAGGTGCAAAGAAATACCTTCCACATGATGGAATTCTGAACAGTTAAAATTCAAAATGGGTAAATAAAATGTCCTTGTGAATTTACATGCTCCTACACAGACAGAAAAAAAAAAGAAAAACACAGTTTGTCGTTACCTATTTGAGACTGAGCTACCAAAGTGGACTTGCGGTCACAAAGTGGGGAAAATTGAAGACCTAAAGCAGCTTCCTTGTCTCCCTGTAAACAACAATGTTTAATATTATAAGCATGTATTTGATGGCAGGACAGAATGACAAAGGCATCTGAATATTCTTAGTATTTGTTCAAGATCACTTCTTTAATTTATATTCCTAAATAAAAACAAGTCAGAGACAAATCTTCAAATCTTCATATTTTGATTAAGAGTCTAAATTCTGATTTACTTTTGGCAACTTTTATGTAAAGAAGCTTACTGCAAGTTCTCCTCAAAAGCAAGGCATCTGCTAATGAGATTTAAAATATATGAAGTCCTTGTATTCACAATTTAGTTCTGCTGATCCAGATGTAATGGGACTAGAGATACTTAGACATGTTTGTAATAGTATGCCAAATGCTGAGTGTTTCCTTCTATTACACTGGTTCATCCAGCATGTAAAAATCCTTCAATGGATTTACTCATGTCAAGTGTATGAACTGACTCGAACTTATTCTCACTAGCAAGCATGTCTCTCTGCTGCTGAAGCCACGAAAAATACAAATTCAGTTTCATTACAAGGAAGATTTGTCCAACCTAGCTCTGAAATATTTTCAGCACTTAGCAGATTAGAAGTGTCTTTTTTGTTGCAACAGTCTTAACAGATAGGAGGGTGTATCTCCATTTTCAGCATGGTAGACCAACTGATTTGCAAAACCTCAGAAGAAAAGTCCAGTGGCACAGAAAAAAACCCCAAAACCCCTAAAGAGACATCTTTCAAAGGAGGTTATAATTGGTGTTGCTGGACAAACCTGTCTGCCAGAAGCACTGACATTATAGATATAGGAAAACCTAGCCTTGCAAGTCAAATAAACCTATACATTTGTCATGGTGAGTGCTGTTAGATGATCATTCAGTGGGGAGCACTGCATGAACATACCATTCTCCAAGGAAAACTGGGAAGACATAAAGTGATTGATGAAGGGGGCAGTATTAACCTTCCTTAGTCTTTTTATCATGTTTCACTGAAGTATATTTAGGAAAGTCTTAGAACCATAAAAGCAGTAAAACCAATCCAGCCACAGGAACAGATGCAATTCACAGATTGTATTTCATGTGAAAGCGGAGAGCTTTATCACTAAGGCCATTAAATTTTATATTGACGTGTTAATAATTTGAACTCAGAGTGTGGAAGAACACATGAACACTCACTACTAGGAGCAGTGGGAATGGTATCTCCACGTAAATACAAGGGCCAGATTGTAATATCATACAAACTGGGGTAGTTCTAACTATTTCAGCCATGATTGAATACAGGATTTCTAAAGTAGCATTAATATTGCAATCTTCTCATCTAAAGGTATTTAAAAAAAGAAAATTCCACACTAATAATGGATGAGTTTGGATTTTTTTCATTTTCAAGTAGCTCTTTACCTCAATTATGAATTACTTTACAATCAACATAATATTAATTAATACTTAAGTGTCATTTAAATCTAAGACTACTGTAAATTGCAATAATGGACACAGCACTGATATTTAAACCAGTTGTTAGAATTTAACAGGATTTAAAAACAAGATAAAAATCAAACAGTAAAAAAATTCTTTGTCCAGGCCCTGGACTCTCTTTTTAACTTTCTTTTAATGTCTCTGGATCTATTCAGACCAAGACTAGAGTGCTATAGGCACTGTGGTACTTTGAGTTACTGGAACTATGTATTTCTTTACTTTTAAGGATTTGAGATGGGTGGCTCTATTTCTATTTTAAACAAGTAACTCAGATTTTCCTTGATATTGCAATATACTTTCTGTAGCTGTTGCTATTAAACTGAAAGTGTTGTTGGGCTTTTTTTTCTGAAGTTAACACTGGCACATATTTTAACCATTAGCTGTAGTTAACAAAGTTTTTGTCAAGGTGAATGTTCATTTTTTTTTTTTGCTGGTGCTCACTACTTTGAAAGCTTTCTGTGAAACTACTGGATTTGCATCAGCTTCTTTCAGAATCTACTGCTATTCTCATGAGGCACAGAAGTAGCTGAATCTTTAAAGAAACAAAGAGGAGGAATTAAGGGGTTTCATTTGGACTACTTCATCTTGGCTGGCATGGATTTGGAAATCCCGGAGATTTCCATCACACAGGCTCATATGACAGACCAAAGGATGCACAACAAGCCAGTGCATGCAGGAAGTAGGGAGACCTACTGTGTCTGGACTGCTCAGTGCATTTATATATGTGCTGGTACTTCATCACACTTTAAAAGTGCTGGAACTACTCCACACACATTATCCTTAGCAGTACATGGGAAAGAATTCTGTGTCTGATATACTCCCCTGCAGCCTGGAAGACTTTGGTCTTTTATACTGCTGAGTTGCATACACATATCCATTTTTTCTTGTTATTGTTAAATGCCTTCTAGAGTGTTTGAGCAGAAGCAGCTTCTTTGGGATCCAGTTTCTCCTTCTAATGAATGGATAAAGGAATAACTAAAACATTAGCTGGTCCTATGCATTCAGTGACCAGTGTGGTATTGTTTACTGCTAATGCTACCTCCACTTGGCTGGACACATTGCCTCACTGTCCCAAGGGCCCTGTCTAGTCTGTTTATCTGTGTCTAAAATGTTATTACAGCTGGTCATTTTATGACCTTTTTCGTGGGCAAACTGCTCCTCTTTTTGCTCTCAAGTTCAAAACCCTCAAAATTTGCCTTGACAGAAGCAGCCACAAACTCATGACTGCTCATTATTCCCACAAAACTCAATCCATTAATTATTTATTTTAAGGCACCAGCTCACCAGTCTGCCTCCCCACTGCAAAGTCTAGAGTCAAGGATGCCCTGATTCTCCCTTACTGAGAATTCATATGAAGAATCTCCATGACCTGAGTAGGAACCTTATATGGCAGATGGGTCTAACAGCCTCATGGTTTAACATATTTTCTTTTTTATTCTCTGGTCCCTTTTTCCAGTATGACCCTTTTGATTTGAAAATGTCAACATATAGCAAAATTAAGACAATCAAGCTGAGCAAGACATACACTGTTGCCTGATCTGTATTAACTCTTTTTAAAATCTGTGCGTAACTCTAGAAACTGTCATACCTAAACTGGACTTTGATTATCAGTTGTACTTCAGTAACTGTTATGCTGACAATGTGCATGGTCGCAAATATTGATTATGGGGAGAGTGTTTTCCCTCTGGAGAAACGTTTTTTTCTTTCGTCTGCTGAGGTGAGTCAAAAAATGACAGCAGTGACACAAACATCTGTGGGGTTTTCTGTTGGAATTCAGTACCTCACAGAAATAAAAAGGCTTTCACAATGGTGTGTCTTCATTTTTTGTTTAGGGTATATGGTCACAGCATTAACAGGATGGTACTGTCTAATCTCTGGCTTTGGATCAGGCTGTTATGAAAGCAACACCTTCAGATCTATGTGGCATATGCATGGCAAATTCTAGCAAGGAAAAGGAATAGAAGGGCTCTCTGAAATGTGCAATGGAGACAACTTTTTGCTTTCTTTGCTGAACATGAATTCTTCCTATTTTCTCTCATCCTACCCTTCTGGTGCTTCTTTATAATTCAAAGCATATATAAATCTCTGTCTACAGAATGAAAACAGCCTGACAAGTTATATTATAATTGAAAGAAAAAAGAAAAAACCACTACAACACTCAGAATACTGATATCAGCTGAAATAGAGAGCTATAACCATTTTGTCTTATTCACACACATAAAAGTCAAATCAATGTCAGTGGTATGTATGAAGAATAAAGAATATATACTACTGACTATGCTTGTCAATCACAACCAACCTTGCTGGTAGACTTAAGAAAATATTCAATCGTGTAACCATTGCTTCTTGAACTAGATTTATTAAAGGATTTTAAAAATGGCACCTGTCGAAAAAATTCTTCCATCAGGGCCATGGTCCACCGGTAGTGCAGTTCCCAGGATTTTGCTGGATGGCTTATGTCTGCTGCATGTAGAATCAAAGACATGGCTTTGGCTTTGTCTACCCTGTCAATTCAAGGACATGCTCCAATTATCTCAAAACAGAAGCAACTATTTAAATTCTTTTCTTGAATATGAGCTCATTGAAAGACTACAGATAATGAACAGAATGGAAAATAACCTACCCCTGTGCCTGCTGTAGAGTGTGTCGCATTGTTTTAATTTGTTGGAAATGACCCGACATGTCTGTAGACAAGACCATCTCAATGACCAAGCTACGCAACTCCCTAAGAATAATTAAAAGCAAAATGACTCATTAAAATTCATTTATTCTATGTATGGTACATTTGTTTAAGCAGTATTTGTTAATCTATAACCTTCAAAACAACATCATGGGTTTTATTACGTTTTAAAAAGCATTTAAATAAATTATTAACAACTTGAACACTGTATCCTGAAGGGATTCTGTAAAGCAATGTACCTCAGAAAATGTACTCTGCAGTCATTATTTCAGAGTCACACTATTTGGTAAATCCTATTTCCTAGTGCATAAGCTAATATTACACGCAGTTCTCTCACCCATTATAAGTCATTCCTTATTTTTTCCAGCAGTAGAGTATTCAAAAAACAAGTTGTTCTCTGGGCTTACCACCACACAACAGGATACATTTTTACTGCCCTCATATTAGTGAAGAGTATGCATAACACCAAGCCTAGGAGGAAGGCTGTGGTGGCTTGCTCTCTGAAGAGCAAGAGGTATTACATCTGAAATGCTATCAACATTATGCCAATATAAGATCATTATGATAAACTACCTTTCATTCCAAAAGTATTGTAATACCTATTTAATGAATCAGAACAAGTTTGGGATTAATAATTTATCTCTGTCTTGGTATTATGCTTAGAGATGTTGGCTTGTCCAGCTTTCTATTAAATCAATATGAAACTAATAAAACATGAATCATGTAAGAAACTTTATTCTGATTGTAAATAGAAAATTTAATTAACTTTGTCAACAATAATTATTGAATCAGAAAATTCTGTCCCCTTGATGTAGAAGGATCATATATAAGCCACGTAGGAGTCCAGTGGGTCTTTCTTTATATGCTTTTTAAATGGCCTAGGAGGACAAGTGGTGCTTATATGTAGGGGAATTTACCACATTAAACCTTTCATTATGTACCGTATATCTTCATGAGCACACCCCCAACCTTAAGGATGTCCAAGTATCAAGTACAACAGGAAAATCCTACTTTAGTCATTCTCACTGATCTTTCATATTGTATTCATATGTTTGATTAAATAAATCAAAAACCATGCAGGTCTTTTCAAAGGACTATGCTCTTTAAAGAGCCAATTTGCAGTTTTCTTTTGGGCTATCAGAATACTTTGTTATAAAGACTATCAAGACTTATTTTGATCCAAATTAATTACATATTTAAGCAGATATTTGTCGCTGATTTTTATGTATATATTCCTGAGTTGCTTTAATGTAACTGGATAAAGACTCAATGTTCTCACTTCTACTCAATAATATGCAGTCATAGCAACTTGTGTTTAGAAAATGCTTTACCTTATCTGACCTCATAATAAGATACTAATTATTTTACAACCCAATTGTTCCTCCTCCACATTGCTTTGAAAGTGTACCCTTCAAAAACAGTCAAAACCATTAAAAAAACAAAAGCAAACCAAAAACAAACAAACAAAAAAACCCCACAAACTAAAAAAAAAAAAAAAAAAAAAAACAAACCAGCTAACACTACAAGAGAAATGAGGGCTCTGCATTGTTAAACCCTGTTGTTTTTAAGACTGAGATAATTATCACTTCTCCTTTCCATGGGAGATTTTGTTAGGAACATTCAATGTCTGAACTTTTCAGAGTAATCAGAAATAAGTTCACCCCTACTCACAAGATACCTCACCCCTACTAGGCAAGATGCACACAGTGAATGAAAACCACACTTTATTCATATTGTCATGGCAGCGGAAAAAAAAACCCTAATTCTTACTTGCAACATCTGAATAAGGATCAAACAGTATAGCACTGTCCTGCCACACACTCCTGAAGATTTCAGGCCACTAAAAATCTGCTTAACAGCAAAAGAGAGACTCCTGCAGTTGTTAACTCCCTGTGCCCATATCCACCATAATAAGAGGATAGGAAACTGAAACCTGATGGGGAAATGGTAGGTAAAGCTCTACTGGAGCTACAAATGCTTCATCTGCTATCATTGCACAGAGGGTTAATCTTGGACTGATCCCATTACCAAATTACAAAAAAAAAGACTGTCTCAACTTCCACATCATGGGAGACCTCAGCTGGTCTCATAGGTAACTCCTGGACAGAAATCTCTCCCAATCCTCATTCGGCAGTCCCCAGCTACAAGCCTCAGGATAATACAGTACCTGCTACCACCCAAAAAGACACATAAATGTTGCCATGCTATGAAGGGAAGTGGTAACAATATTCACGTACAGCACATGGCAATCTTTCAGGCCCAGTAGCAGATGATTACTGGGTTTGAGTCTACCATCTCCACCTTACTTAAGTAAATTGTCATGTTCTGTGCTGGCATCCTTTCTCAACCCTCCCACAGCCACAAGTCCTACAGATAGGATACTGTAAAAAAACATAGATGCAAGACTATGTGATAAAATTACATTAACAATGCTGTAATAAAAAGACAAGGAGTGACACATGACCTTCTTGAAAAAGTAGTTAGTCAATAAATAGAAACTAGCTTTACCTGGATTTGTCCATGACAAAGACACTTAGTCAGCTGGAAACTAATCAAAAAGTGCAGGAGCACACTAAGATGAGCAAAAGCAAGGTGAGAACTGAAGCCTCATCTTCAAGTTATAGGAATCTTTAGACAGAAGAGTCTCAAGGGACTTTGTGAAAGAATGTTGTTCATTCCGCATAACACATATACATAACACATACTGTTTTATTTGTGTCTTTTTTTTTTTTTTTTTGATAATCAGGCAATATATCACTGTATGCCTTATGACTGGGATGGTTTGAGACATTAATATTGCGCCACCACCTACAATGACATTATGCATGGAACACTGGGAACCTTCTAAATCAAATGAGAAAGGGCAACAAATGAGGATCCCTATTTAGTTATTTAAGGGCACGAAGTGAAAGAAACAAAACAATATCAAAGACTGGAACAAATTTTCAGAGTCAAGAAAAGAATGAAAAATTGCTATGAATGTCACATGCATTATCCAGAAAGGACATCATCCTCAGAATGCTGGCAGTGTTCCCCAGCTCAGACCAGAAGTGTAAGTTTTAAAGTTAATTGAAGCTGGCAGTTTATTAGCACATTTTTCTTCTTAAAGTTAACATGTAGAAGAGAAAATTGAATACTATAAAGTAATTTCAGTCATTTTGCTCCATTTTGCTAGAATAATTAGCAGAACCTCAGTTTAAATAGTCAGCAGTGTTAAATTTTTGAAAAATGAAATTGCTGCAACTAAAGAAAATAGATATGACAGAAGTAAAGAAATTAATCAGTGAAAAAAGTTGAACACATTATCATTTCAATTTACTGCCAACTTGATTCAGTGCAACCTTCCAAACTGTTAGTTTAACAGCATGAATTTCAGTATAGATCCAAGAAGCTCACTCCAGTAATAATAAGAAAATTTAAGAGTCTCTGTTAAGTGGCTACCAGATCCATCATTTCACCAATGAAATACAGGGTAACAGAAATTTCTGGGTATTAGCAATGAATACCAGGACACTGTCATTTCCATGACTGACCCTCTAAATTGAAGTAGCACACTGCAACAGGTTGTGCAGGTTGGCACAGCAGGCACTTTGGAATTTACTGCCTGCTTCAAAGAACAGAGTGTAATTGATGAGCTAAATGACAAAACACGGAACTGAATGTCCTAGTTTAGATTCTTGAGCTTATTAGTCAATTCATAATTTTCTTCTACATTTTACTGAATATACCCAAAAAGAGATGATAAATTCTACATTTCTCTGGTTGCCAAATCTCACCAGTTTAAAACTGGCTGCATATAGTAGAATCTGTGTACTCTAGAAAAACAAAATTTGCAAAACTAAAGATATTCTAGGAAAACATAATCAGGTTACAGTGAGAAGAGATTGAAAAGGAAGTGTAAACAGAGCCAGTGTGTGATTGTGTAAGTTCCAAAAGAATGTGGTAGTTTATCACAGGTTCAAAAACCATGGAGAAATGAAATGCAACAAAAGTTAGATAAAATGGTCCACAACGGAGCTGGACAAAAAGCTGTGGGAAGACCTGGCCAAACAATCAATGCAGAGAAGAGTGTGCTTCAGAAATGTGAAGAGAGTCTATCACATTCCCCCCTTTCTTTTGTTTGCAGTCCAGCAGAGCAGTATATATGAACATCTCAACCTGGAAATCACAGGTCCTTCTTTCCACTCACAAACATTTGGATTTCATCCTGCTACTCTTTTCCTCAGTGGCATAACCAAAGGGGATGTCAGGGATAAACTGTACTAGCTGGCAGCCAGATTTCTATCAGCTGGAGCCACTGTATGTTGCTGCAGGGATTCCCAGACTACACTGATTTATGGTGGTCTCCAGTGATGAAGAAGCCAGGGATGAACATAAGTGTTTTCAAGCAATCCTTGGAACACTCCTGGATTGAAATTCAGCTGAAGAATTTCAGCCTCATCCTACTCGGAAACATCCTCTGGTAGGATCCAATATGAAACAACACCACTTAAAAAAAACATACTCAAGGTAACATGTCTGAAGATTTGAAAATAATTTTTTAAAATCCTCTAAAATTACAGTTGTAAAAGACAGAATATGAGTTTCTGATGGCTGCATACTGGCACAATAATCTTCTCCATACTCAATAGCTAGGACAAGCAAAAATAGGGTCACCAAGCAGCCCCAAAACTATCAGGCCCAAAATAGTTTCAAGAGAAGCAAGGCTGGCTCTTGTTGGCATTGAAAATCTAGGTGTGTAGACAGTTATCAATGAAGTTTACAATTTACTTCTTGGGAAATTTCTCCAGAACTAAATGTACAACACAAACCTTCTGGTAACTAAATCTAAATGTGTATCCTCTGAGAAGAATTCTTTTAAGAGAACTAAAAATTGCATGCTTCCTCTCTCACTTTGTATTAAATTAAAAAAATTACAGATTTTAAAAATATTTTTTAAAACAGGTACAGAATAATAATTGAAACCCTGAAGGGCCAGCAGACTCACATTCAATAAATGTTTTATTTAGGGGTTTTCTCATCATGTAAATAAGTAAAATCATGTAAATCTACCAGGTAAAACAGTCCATCTGTAAATATGCACCTCAGCAAAATATGATCTGATGTTCATATATTCCTTCATAAATGTATAATTTTGTGAAAATACAAAAAAAAGCAGAGTTTAGCTTTGTTATTCCTGGTAGCATCATTCACAGTGGGAGACTTTCCCCTAGCAGAACATATTTCTCTGAACTTCACTGTTCACCTGTCTGCAAGGGTTTTTTTAGAGCCGCTGAATAATATCTGTGTTTACAGAAACACACAGAAGACTCATATTTTAAATACAATATGTAACCATCAATGATACACAAAGATAACGTTTCCTTTTTAATAACCGAGAGAGTCTTACTCTAACACTTGAATTTTAGCCTTATGGGTCTTGTTAGTTGTAATAGATCAATTATGATACTTATTCTTTCAGCTGGCCAAATTGCCTTCAGGAATGACACTAAAATTAAGAAGAAAAAGAAAAGCGCTCTGTAGCACTTCTGGGCCTTTATTATTTTTGGACTGTCCACACAATTCATTTTTTAATGCTTAACCAAGACGTGACTATGCTGAAATCCCAGGAGCAGCAGTGCTCAAGCTGGCAGCAGAGTGTGACTCTGCACTGTGATTTCAACCCACTGGTTCTGCTGGACAAAGGCAACCCAGCTCAGGCAGCATTGTGGTTTTCCTAAAGAGCTAGTTCACCTGAGACTCTGTCCACACACTCCAGCACTGCTCCTCATAAATGCACAGCCTCACTTGGAATATTATACAGTCTCCCAAACACTTCTTAACACCACAGCAGCCTTCCCTAGGCTCTAAACATCCATCACTCTTTCCACTGTCAACTTCCTGTAATTTGAACTCTTAAAATAGACTCCACAGGGAAGGCCTGGTGGCTTTTATTATTTTTAAATACTGGGAGTAGTTTTGAATGTCACAGCAAGTCTTACCTCCAGTCATCTTTGTTTAGATTAGCCAGGATGTTCATCTCTTCTTCCTGCATGAGTCTATAAGCAGCACTTACATGGTGATTTTCAAGAACAGAACGATCATTGTACAATATAGCAACATCTGACCTAGTGTGGGGAAAAAGAGGCAGATTTTGTAATAGTGTTTTGATGATGGCACTGGGGAAGGTAGGACCATGTGTTCTCTATGAGAAATATTGACTATATGTACATATATAGAGATAGATATATCAAACTATGTTTATTTGTTCCTACTGTATCAAATACTGATAAATTTTCCATCTTAAATGCATTAAAAATTATCATTATACCATTGTATACACTGTGAGAAAGTCCTATTTTAAAATGTGTAATGTTTTATTGATATGACCTAACTGGCAAAACTGTTAGGTCATATCAATAACTGGGAGATCTTTGAGCTTCTTGACTGCAGATAGGCTCACAGAGCTTCAGAAATGCTCTAATTAGGCTACAAGTGTACACTTACACAATAAAACCATTTAAAATGCAATGTGCTCGCCAACAGTGGGGCTCCACACTTAGCATGGGTATTAAGAAGATACTCTCCCTGCACTGAGAGATGTGCTTTGGCCCATGCTACTCATTATCAGAAGATGCTGTAAATAATAAGGTATTTAAAAGTTTCAATTTCATATGTTTTACACAGCCACCATCTTTTCTCAGAAAAACAGAGAAACCTTGACCTCATCACAGTGGGATGGTAGAGATGCTAAGCAGCAATTTGGAAGCCCTCACGTGCTTCCTAAAGACAGACTCATACCATGATGTTAGCACACTGAACAGTATCCCTTCCTTCATAATCAAAGACTAATGTACAATTCCAAAATTACACTGAGACATTCACAAATTTTGATGTGGTGTGGATTTATCATACTTAGCTTCAAACATCATTAATTCTTCGGGATTTTTTTTTCCCTGAGACTTGGTCTGACTTGCTAGACAATCAACCTCAGGAGTCACCTCTCTGCTGCAATTCTGTTCTGATAAAACTATTCCTGAATGTTTCAATTTGGTCCAGCGACAAGAACTAGAAGAAAGGTGTGTTGATTTAGCAGTGCAGCTTACTCTGACATTAATAAGCTAAATTCAACCTCTTGTTCTGTTGAGCAACAGTATATATTGTCATGTATGGTACCAAGGAATCTAAATAATTAAAATAGGATTGGAAATGCTATTTAGAGGAAACAAACCATTGCCAGCCTAAATAATCAATATGTTTACATCCATACTCTAACTAAAATCATGGGAAAATCTGTGTTATGCCAATCACATATGTTTATGAAGCACACTTTGATCAACATAGCTACTTATGACTATGTTTAAGCAGTGCTAAGATTTGCTACGATTTTGGCAGCCATTCCATCCATTTTCCTCAGGCAAAAGACACTTGGAATCACAGTCTGGGATGCCACATCAGGGCCAAGTTACACAAGGAGAGAAGAATGAGCTATATCACATAACAAATACCTGTTTGCAAGTACCCCTGAGTAAAATTCAAAGGCTATCAGCTTAATTAGTTTTCCACTCTTGCAGTACTTCATAGCAAAATATTAAGGACAAAAATAGAAAATTAATATAAACTTGGAACTACAAACTGAAGTTTATTTTTAGCCAGACTGTGCTGGAGGAGAAAAGATTTGTGTCCTTATTTCAGCTGCAAATCTAGCATTTTTCATTATTGAAAGCCACATCTTGGAGAAAAACTCTGTTATAGATTTCATTTAAACATAATCATTGGACAACTGATCCATATAAGTGAGTGTGAGGATGTTTGTGTCCAAAGTAATAAATTTCTAGCACTGAGCTGTTTTGTTAGAATATGCCAGTGCCATGCTGATTTTTGTAAAGAGCGGCTAAAGCAAAGTCCTCAACTGAGGATACTAAAAACAACATATAGCTCAGTGGAAGAGAAAAATAAGATGGTTTCTACAAGGTTAAGTATCAGATGTACCATTTTTCACTCAGTAATGGATTGGTCAGGGATTTTCCTTTGATAAGATGAAAAAATTTTAAGGGAGAGAACTACATGCTGTTGTACAGGAGCAGCAGCTAGAATGACATGCTGCACCTGCAGGAGAACACAGCTAGCCTAAATTTCAAACTGGATTCCTTTCTGGATTTCTTTTTTCATATCTACTGCAGTTGCTTTCAAAACATGCTAGGAGATGGCTCATGGTAGGTATTTCTAAAGCTGTACTTGAAAGTTTCTCCCTCTGCACCAGGACCCTCTAAGTTTAATAGACAAAGTGAAATAAAATGTAAGCACATTGCTGTAAGTGATGAGGCATTTTTATGGGGATACAGTAGAAGTTTTTTGAGTCAGTAGTATCAGAATTTTAGTGAACAACAGAGGGGTGAGGGGGTTTCAAGCGCATGTTGTGCATGTTCTGAACCTTTTCAAACTTCCTCTTGACATATGAGCTCCAAAATGGAATTATTTCAACCAGGATGGAGCTATCTTATTACTTTTCCATAGTTTTTGACCATGTGACTGATCCCATTAACTGGACAGAAGTTGATAAAGCAATTTATAAAACCAGGACTGACCTGCCTGCTTCCTGGCTTTATTAGTAAGAGTTATGAAACAGTTCAGCAATGAACCGAATGAACTGCAAACTCCAGATATGACTCTTAGGAGACCACATCACTTACCTTGTCTGAATATGAAAATTGTTTGTGGTCCCAGTATGTTCATAGTCATGGACGGCAGCTGCAAAGATCATTGCTAAAATTTCCAGTTCTGTGAGCCAGTGCTGGTAAATGAAAAACAAATCATAGTCACACTTTCAATAATAGCCTAACTCAGATTAAACCCTGCAGTACTGAAAATGTTTTGCATTACCTTCAACTTAAATAAACTTTCCTCTTACTCCAGATAACTATATATCCATAACACTTCAGTACTATACGATAAAAGAAGTCCTTGTACTTATGATTTCTCTGAGACCAAGTTAACATACTTATGGTCACTAGCAAAGTAAATATTAGCAGCCAAAAATATAAGAAGTTATCAAAATAATTACACAGTTCACTTTGCAACTCCTTTGAGTATCTACTCTGTCAGTTCACACATGGCACTTGCCAAATTACAGTATATTAATCTAAAAAAAACTTATATGAAGTTTAGGTTATAATTTGTCTTTTTGTAAACTATATATACTGTTAATTATAAATTGAAGGTAAAAAATTAGCATTATCTATATTTTACCAGTGTACATGGCACTAAAATTAGGCCCATGGGAGATTTTTCTGTTCTAAATTTTATCATACTTTGTACTGATGAAAAAAAAAGAATTAAAATAGTGCAGAAGGCTAGCATACAGTTACACAGAACAAAAGGTAATGTAGGTCATGTATACAAAATAATGCAGACCCTGGAGTCTGAGCCCTTTTATAACTCTTGCTAAATGAGGCTGTTCTGTATTGCACAGTTTGTAAAATAACCTCTTGTTATCGTCTTTCAAGTTCTATTTCTTGAATGACAAGAAGTCCTTGAGGAGAAAACTTACTCCATCTAAAGATGGGGGCAGAAAAATCATATGATAATTAACCCCCACAGTCATAGGACTGATTAAGTCAAACGCTAGTCAAGCATTTCCACACACGTTTCAGATGGTTTTGGTGTACAAGTAAGCTCTGTACTAAAGGATGAAAGAATGATCTCAACTTCATGCACTCGAATATGCACATATGAATGTGCATACATGTGCATGAATGGATATGAAATGCATAAGTTGTCAAATGTAATAAAAGTTGCCTTCTTCTTCTTTCAAAGAAGAAGAAAGGAAAGAGTCAAGATTCATTAGCCATGTGAGAATAATTAAATAGGTCATTCAGTGACACAATAGGGCTGCTGAGGAACAAGTACTGGCTGTTGGTGAAGCAGTATAGTTTTAGAAAGGTCACAGACAGAGGAATGAGAATGTACTGTAAGCAGTTCTAAAAATAGAAACAATGACCTTCATCATATTGTGTGTCACAAGAAACCAGGCCATGACCAGTCCTGGCTCTCACAATGTTTTCAACATACCAAACAGAAGAGAAACACAAAGTGTAACGAAAGCTAAACATAAACTTTTCTTTAAGATGCCTTTTCAAAGGTCAGCTTTTGTAGCAAATAAAGTAGTTGCTAGACAATGCATCCATAAACAGAAGAACATTCCTCACAGAAAATATCTATGGGCTACACAGAGAATTCATACAGTAATAGAGAAGAGCAAGTACTCTACATGCACTACTATAGTCAAAATTGAGATCAGTAATCAAATCAGAGAACTACTTTAGCTAAAGGATTTCTAAGGAAGTAAAAAAATACTCTTACAGAGGCAGTTAATAAGTGTGTTATGAAAGAGAGGGAAAAACAGGTATCTGGGGGTCTGCAAGGCTGAGAAGAGCTGAAACATGCTTCCCTCTTGAAAGATACTATGTCTTGTGGGTGTCATAGATAATATAAATTATGTCTTCTATGGAAGTATTATATATTGCTTATATGTAAATAGATACATTTCAACTTATGACTTCTGTTTGAATTTTTTTTTTTACAGTGATAAATTAAAAACCAAGTAAGAAATGGAGTCTCACAATGCACTTATTGGCAGTAAAGACATTTTTTCCTTTTCTTTGAGCAATACAGGTACGTGGGAAGAGAAAAGGGATGGTGGGAAGATGATCGATGACTCAAAAGTTCTTTACAAGATGTATTCCCTGGGACTTGGATTCTTAAACCTTTATAAAGATGAGAACTTCATAAACGCAAGCTTGAGTTATACATTTTCAGTTGCATCATCTGGGATTTAGTCTCTTGGGAAGGTTAATAGACTGTCTGCCATCTGTGATATTTAACACTCTAACACATTGATCTGAGGTGGCTGGATCTTCTTCCTTAAGACAGACAACAACTTTTGAAAAATATAATGATTATTTTATTTCTTTAATAGCAGCTCTGAATATGTCTTCTTCTTCACCAGAATCTCTCTAGGGGCTTGTGGAGAACCATCAGCTCTGATTAGCCAAATTTTTTTGCAAATGTGGAAATATGACTGTTTTCTAGACTCCTATAAAAGGTACAAAACATATGACCTCAACAACAGGAATCATGCAAAAGATTTCCTAAACCCCAGCTTTTGGAAACCTTTGCTTCAGTATGTGTTTCAGAAATAAACAAGGAAGACAGCAACTCTGCAAGACTTGGAGTTAGTACCAAGTCCTTAAGAGAAAATGAAAGCAGAAAAACCTCAAATTGCAAACCAGTCTGGAAAAGAGAAAAACACAAACAAACAAAAAACCACAGGAATTTGATCTAGAATTGCATCATATTTAGTCTAATCCAGGTATTAGAAACAGAACAGAGTTTAAAAAAAGGATTACAATGAACATGTCTGAAAACTGTTGGTTTGAGAAGCAAACTCCAAATTGTTATTGAGAAGGCTACTGGAGGGTTAACCAGGCAACGGGGAAAAAAAATCCAGCAAGTTAAATAGAACATTTTCATTATACTGGTGCTTTCTCAAATTGCAAGTGACATTTGGGAGAGAAATACTTTGCAAGCTGCAGAATCACTAGGCCCTCTTTCAAACACTGATTTCCATAAATGTTCCTTCTGCCTGGCAAGTACATCTGTTTGAAGGCACTCTTGACTAAGTGGTGTCCTAGTTAGATTTCTTTCCAAGAACTTTCCAGTATCATAGCACCATAGAATCATAGAATGGTTAGTGAATTAAACCTGGACTAATTTTGCAGAAATATTTTGTAGCAGTGTTGCAAAATCAATGAGATTTTACAATAGTAAAGTCTAAACATTTTTGAAAATAGTTGTCCAAATCATGTGATTTGGACACATGATTAAGGCAGTTAGAAGGTTAAGATGCTAATACTAAGGCAATTAGAATGCTAATACTAAGTTAGATGCTAATACTAAGGCAGTTAGAAGGTTAAGATGCTAAAACTGTAATAGTTGTGCTGGAAAGGCCTGTCTCACACTCATGTGCACGCAGTGAAATAGCAGATATTCAAATATGAAACCGATTTTTTTAAATTTAGTGTTCAGAAATACACAAAGTGTCTTTCAAAGTGGTTTAAGCAATGGCTAAATGTCCCAAAATTACTGGTACAGCTCTGGAAGTTGGAACTATGTCCTGGCATCACAAGGAAAATCGGAATGCTGGTTTTTTTTGAAGGGCAGAGGGGCAGATACAATGAGCCAGAGGGATGTTTATAATAAAACAAAAGGATTTTCCTCCTGCTAAGTTCCTGATCTAGGTGTATACCTGCAACAAAGACATGGCTCATATCACTTAACTCTTGCAGTTAATCTAATATCTTCAAGAATTTTCTTTTACTAAAATATTATTTTGATAGGTGAATATCATATACAACAACTTTGGTTTGGACTCCTCTTGGCAAGAGCTGTCTAGCCTCTGCTTCAGTCTGATATGGAAGTGCTTTCTCAAGAAAACTTCTCAATCTAAAAAGGAATCTTGTCTGGTGAAGACTCCAGGCTTCACTTAAGTAGTATTAGAGTTAAAATAAAGCTTTAAACACTTACAAGCAAAATACTTCTTTCAAACAGTAGAATAAAAACATGCAATGCCTGGGGACCTTTCCTTACCCACCCTGAAGCCAAGGGAATTTCAAGTGAGAAAAGGCTTAACATAAGTGATTGACTGTCATTTATTATGTGTATATAGGAGCAAAAACATCCAGAGTCAGCTCTAAATTTTTCCTTTCCAAAGTCTTCTGGAATTGTTTCACAGCTCTGCAAACATAAATCAGACACTATTTCTTCCCAGTTGTTTAATTTGTTGTTTGTTTTTTTGTTCATTGTTTTTTTTTAAACAACTGTATTCACAGGGAAGACAAATTATCAAAAAGCCATTGACAGCAATCTCCATTTTCTTTCAGTCAGTATTTACTTTTGCCTAGCAAGTTGACAGTGAGGAGAATTCCACTGCTGGTATTAAATTTAAGATAAGTTTTAAGAAATAAAAATGCTTGCACAGATTCATTTCAGTTCTCAAATAAAAAAAATTAAAATATTGTGATGTTTCAAGGCAAATGCAAGAGCCTGCCTACTATAGGCAG
The DNA here is from genome assembly GCF_026979565.1 of Vidua chalybeata. Taxonomy (NCBI): domain Eukaryota; kingdom Metazoa; phylum Chordata; class Aves; order Passeriformes; family Viduidae; genus Vidua; species Vidua chalybeata. The sequence goes on along the minus strand of NC_071536.1, from coordinate 14,933,013 downwards.
ATAGAGTATGCAAGAGCAGTGCTAAAGAAGGTTAAAAACTGAAAGAAAGAGCAGTTTCAGAGTTTAAGGCCAGGCTGGATGGGGCCTTGAGCAGCCTGGTCTAGAGGAAGGTGTCCTTGCCTATGGCAGGGTGGTTGGAACGGTCCCTTCCAACCCAAGCCATTCCATGGTGATATAATTCTAAGCCTGCACTGATTCAGTACATCTTTCAACAGCCAGGACCTCTGCAGATACTAAAGCTTCCTTGCCTGATCACACCTCCCATGCTGTGATGTGAAAGTAAAAAATTCTCACCTGCCCACTCCTGCAAATCTATCTCATTAAATATGATATCAAATACCTAAATCCAGGCGATGAAAAGCAAAAAGGATTTAAGGATTATTTTTTTTCTTCCTCTTTCCCTCTGCATTGAGAGAAGTTCAGCCTGGAAGAACTGTTAAAATGAAATAAAGTTCACAGCCTGAACAGTAGTTCTTGAATCTCTCTGCAAAATTTTCAACTGAGCTTTTTCCTTTAGAAAAGAAACATGTACACATTTATTCAAAACAGCAGAGTCTGAGAAAAGAAATTGAATTTCACAATACTTCTTACCATGATGCCAGTGTGAATCATTATGTAATGCACAGTTTGAGTAACATCAGCTGCATGGATCAAATTATGATAGGGATTTTTGTATTTGCTGTAACCAACTTCAAGAGCTTCAGCAAAAGAAATAAGATTTGGAACAGGGATCTACAGACAAGAAAACAGTAAAATAATTGATTCTTTTCCTGCAACAGCTGCAAAGCCAAGCATGCAATAAATGAATCACAAATAATATACCATGGGATCTAGTGGGCAAACAATAAAAGAAAAATTAAAATGTAAAGGTCTGGTATCATACATGCAGCAGTGAGTCTCACACAACTTTTGTAGATGTATCTCTCTGCATACACCGTGCACAAGACACTGCAGAGCTATCAACCAAGTGGTTTTCAAGACATGTCTGTCTGCACCAGGGATGCAGATGTTGCATGTATAACACAGGCATGACAGATAGGAGTCTAACAATAAGGTTATCTCCTTTTCTTCACCACTTTTACCCTGCTTGAGACAAGGTTTGCTTTAATGTCATAGTACTACTTTCCTTCCTCCAGACAATGTGTGAAGTACAGGTACTATCTGGTCCCACTTATTTTTGCATTGTGCTGGTTTTGGCAGGGATAGAGTTAATTTCCTTCATAAGAGTTGGTATGGCTCAATGTTTTGGATTTGAGCTGTAAACAGAGCTGATAACTGCAGGATGTTTTAGTTACTGCTGATCAGCAACTTGCAGAGTCAAGGCCTTTTCTGCTCCCCATCCCACCCACCACTGGGTAGCCTGGGGTGCACAGGAAGGTGGGAAGGGACACAGCTGGGACAGCTGGCCCTGCTGACCCAGGGGATGATGCTCCACACGGCCTCATGGTCAGCAGCCCCAGGCTGGGGGAGCCTGGCTGGGCACTGCTGCCTGGGGACTGCCTGGGCAGCCCCCGGCTGCTGCTGCTGAGCAACTGCTTTCATTGGCAGCCTTTCTTCTTGGGTTTGATTTCTCTCTTAAATATTAATTTTCTATATTATTATCACCATCATTATTAAACTGTACATATCTCAACCCACAAGTTTTCTCACTTTTACGCCTCCAATTCACTTTTCCCCATCCTTCTGGGGAGAGGAGTGAGCAAGTGAGTGGCAGTGTGGTGCTTATTTGCTGCCTAGGGATAAACCACTTCAGCCATTTCATGAAACTGCATATCCCTTAATCATTTCTTCTTTATTTAAAAACCCTGCAACATAAATAATGGGACTGAGAATGGGCTTAAACCCACTCTGCCAGTAGCATTGTGTACTTCATGTCTCTTATAATGGTGGTCCTGGTGTGGTTCTGACTTCAAGCAAATAAAGCCTGTAGCAATAAATTTATCATTTTGAATATTTTTTTTTTATCTCAGCCTTTCAAAGTTGGCTATAAGGACTCCATATTGTATTGCAAAAGCCCTACACCTTGGAAAAGCAATTTTTCTCTTTATCCCCCCAGGTTTAGGAGAGGAAGGTTCAGCTGAAGCCTGTGTACAGTGGTGATCAACATAGCATGATCCAGACCATGAAAAAAGTATTTAGGACTCACTATGGTTTTCTGCCTTTTTAGTAATTTTTGGTCTACAAGGGTGGGACACTGGTTCAGACTTGCTGAGAAAATAGTCAGTATACATAATCTATTTATGTAATACAACTTACATGACAAGGGTCATGTAAGTTGTATTACATAGCTTTCCATTTTTTGGGTTGCAGAAAAATATGCATGTTCTGGGTGAATTTTCATTTGGTAGAACTATTGGCATTTCACAATATTTCATTTGCCATATTCTTTGAAATTCTATACTGCATTGTACAATAAAAAACATTTCATTGCTTTCATTGTTTTCTTGTATTTTAGATTTGACACATGTATTTTTGCATACATATTTTTATTTGTGGTTAGTTCCTGACCTTGAAACGGCTCAAAAGGTCATATCGGGTTAACAGCTCATACATCATAAATTTCAGACTGTGCTCTCCACTCGCTTCATTAAGGGCAAATACGTCAAAAGACCACTTATCAACATCCTGTAGACAAGGGAAAAGGAAAACAACAAAAAACAAAAAATCATTACATTTCCATCAATTTGGCTAGTATCTAGAAGGAAAAGGGAGAGTTTGGTGGTTTTATTATCCAAATCTTTCAAATTCCTAATGTAGACAACACATTAATGGCAATAGTAATGATGAAAACAATTAAACAATTGTGTCAGTTATGAATAAAATACTTACAAGATGACCAAGGCCACTTTGCATGCTTTGAATCAAAGGTCTTAAACTTCCAAGTTTAACTTTCTCAGTACAAATTGTCTATACAACTTCATGGAGCTACTCTGAATACCACCCTTCAAATAGGCTATTACACAATGTCATTAACACTGATGTCATTAAACATAAAGCAATCTGAGAATAATATAATTGTTTGACTTTCAGAGGAAAAGTAGAGGTACTTAATTCTCAAGAAATACTAGTTTGTAATTCCATTCGTAGACATAGGAACTCAGCTTGCTATAAAAGATCATCTTTTGGCTGGACTAGAGTAATACTTTAAATATACAGCAAATACTGTACTTGTTCCATAAGCTTCAGTTTCTTTTGTTAGCCCTATCCCAATACTATCTCCTTTTTCTCTCCTAAATAGGAAACAAATGCTGCTTCTGAGACGCTGATTACGATACCACTGGGAGCTGATAAAACTGTCTCACATTTCTATAAGAACTTCTATACAAATTTCATTCTATTACTCTCATAGGATCTAAATGAAACCAGAATTAATCAGAATCATATGTTATTTTTGAATTTTTAGCTATTACTTTCTCTGTATTTTGTGCTCAGTTCTGTAGAAGTAATTATGGCTAGGGTACATTCAGTAGAAAAATATTCATTTGACCCTAAAAGTAAGTGCAAATACATTCAATTTTCACAATAATTAAACTTTTTTCACCTTAAATGTGACTATCACTTCTGCTGGATAAGCCAAACCAACCATGCTTGAAGTTTTTCGGTACATCCTAAAAGAACAAATAAAATATTAAGAAATAGAACTTCTTTAAAAACATACTGAAACAACTTATCCTTTTTTATTTTTGCTTTCAGAGTTTGTGAAATAACATGAATCTATTTAAGGTCTGACCCCAAAGATTTATGTGATCTGTAATGAAGTTATGAGACAAACCTCTTTGCAAGTATATTACCCTTTAATATTAGAACAGTCTTTGGTACGATTTAGTGTAGAAGTTACAAAGACATTGAGTTCATCCCCAGAATTTTCCAAGGCTTGGGAAATTTTACAAATGTAGAGGTTTCATCTGGAATTCTGTATAGAAAAATGGAGTGGCTACAGAAATTGAAGCATAAATTCTGCCTCAAAGATTTGCTTCAGGTTCATCCCACCATTTAAAGGATGGCAGACACTGTGGTTAAATGCAGTGCTTGCTGTAACAAGAAAACAAAGCTCTCACCTTTCTACAAAAATCCCAGCCTGTACAGCATGCACAATGCTTCTGAATTTGGGCTTCTCCTCAGGCCTCCTCTTCACTATTCCCATTTCTCTCGTGAATGTAGAAGCTAACCAGTCCCGCACTTCCAGCGGTACCGAATCCGACTGGATGTCAGAGAGTTCATCTTCAGTGTCCAAAAGTTTCCTACAAAAAAATTAATACAAGGTAACCAACAAGACCTCAGACCTAACAAGAGGAGTACTCACAGGTGAACAGCTAAAAAAAACTTGATTTAATGGGAGCTGAGGTTGACTGCAGGACCAACTCAGCACATCACTAAATGTCTCCTCTGGCAGATGGACTGAGACCAAGGTTCCCCTGTGCACAGCAGATATCCTCTCTCTCTCCCACTGCTCATGTTCCAGAAGGTAAAAGTCAATAAAATGCAATTTATTCAACTGAAGACAAGAAAAGATTTTTCTAGTAAGTTGTCAGAGCAGTGGTGGATTGAAGTGTAATCAATGAGCTGTAAAATCCCAAGAAGACCTCTAGAACAGTAACTGACAGAATTGTCAGCAGGGTTGCTGCTATAAGCAAGAGCACCATTGGTCTATTGATCTGGCCCCAAAATAGTACAGGTGTTTTGATACCTATATGCAAAAGTAAATGATGCTACATAGCAATGATGTGGTGCATGCATGTCAGTGAATGCCCTGTACACATGCTTATGCTGCTATTGCAGTACAATAAAAGCATTAAAGAGAATGGATTCCTTTATTGAAGAGAATTAATTCCTTCTATGTAGAAATCTATATTCCTATTGAAGGCAGGATAACAAAGTCATAGCAGTCAAGATATTATAGAAGATTGGATTGCAAGTCAGCTTTCACAGTTGTTAGTAGTTCAAAAAGCTAGAAAAATTATATATAGCTCTTGCAAAATAGAAGATGTATTAAAAAGAAACTTCAACAAAAGTGAATTAGAGGTCATCAGTTTACTTAGAAGAAACATTTAACTACGTACTCTCTTTAAACAGACTCAACACTTCCATTCCACTCTTCTATAAATCTTTTCCTTGCAGTTATTTGCCCTTACCACTCAGAGTGCTGGGGTTTCCAGGAAACAAATCCCTTATTTGGTCTGATATCAATTTTCCCTTCATTCAGTTATGCAAGAAATCCCAGAGTTAGAGTGACGTGAATATATGCAAAGCATGCCACCCTTGCAAAATATTTTCTTGAAAGTGGTACCAATTGAAATGCAGGTATTATTTGATTACATAGGTCTATTTCTCTAGTGCTGCCTTTCTGAAACATGGACGAGTAAGGAAAGCCTGAGTGTGGTATAGTTCAAAAGAATCTCCACATAAATTTAATGGTATCTGAGGGATTATAGTAATAGGAAGCATGTCAGAAGAATCATATAAATTATTGGTGACCAGTGAGCATAGCATATTTGTGCTCAGTTTCAGCAGCCCATCTGGCTGACAGAATATTTTGTAAGATTCTTCAACTGGGGTTTAAAAATATAAATGTACCCCTCATCCTTCCCCAGTTCACTGAAAGAACAGTAGAAAAAAATCCTATTTTTCAGAGGCATAGAATTATCACACTAGGAAGGCTCTTTAACATGGAGTACAAGAAGAGCAGAATAAGCAAGAATTATGAAATTTTCTGACAGTGGGACAACAGCCAAAAATCAGAAACTTAATTTGGAAGAGCAGGACTTGTGTAGAGGAAAGGATTTGAGCAAATCATCTTGCAAAACTGAACCAAGGCTGAGACTAGCCAAAGGTCAAAGGCTACAAATTGGCTTTATTGCCTAAACTAAAACATATGTTATAGTCCACTTAAATCCATACTAGTCTAACACTGTCATTAAATACTCTTGGAGAAATCAGTACATTTATATTTCTGAGGAATATTTGACATTTGATATGTTTTTAGTATAACAAGGAAAAAAACTTATGATCCCTAAAACATATTTTTGTAACTATTCCAACTGTTATTCAAATGAGATGCAAATATTCCCGCAATTAGAGGACCATGGGCATTAGGCTACCTCAGAGCTTGCAGCCAGGATATTCCACATCACCTGTGCACCATCAGTGTGCTATGATCAGATGCAGATCTAAATCTGGGATCAAGCCCTGAGCTCTGCAGATATGAGCCACTGGAGTACAAATTAAGACTAGCAAGACACACTGCAGTCTCTCTAATCTTTTTTACCATTCATCTGTAAAGCAGGAGGACTATTCAGGCTGTAAATGACAGTAAGCAGGAGTTACTTCGTGAAGATGGAACGGAGAAAGTAGTATTTGAAATAAGTGTTCATTTATCTGTAATTTTCATGAGGCCACTGCTCTCTGATGAGAGATAGCTGAACAATTTGCCAGGGAGGAGAGAGTTTCAGTGGCTCTGCTTCTAACTTAAATATCTAGAAAAGAAACCGCAACACAGAATTTGTAAGCACAAAATCTTACAGATCCCTCATCACATAATATTAATAACTTCTCAAAAAGGATTAGTTTCTTTCAGGTGCCTAATTGAAACAATATTTAAGGAGAGGAAACAAAGGCTGGTCATTCATCTCGCTCTAACCCATTCTAGCATTCTATGCCTTAAAAAAAAAAAAAAGAAAGTATGAAGATCAAATAAAATCAAATGACAGGTTCAAAACAAAGGCACACATTCAAACCACTGAACTTCCTAGGAAATATTGCAGGGGTTTTTGCAAGATTTTGCAATCTTAAGTTGTAATTATAAATTTCAAAATGTAATTTGTAAACTGTAATATAATTTTGTGACATTTCAAAACATATAAACTGCCACACAGGCTCAAAAATGTCACTGGAAAAATTAATTGACACGTGACTGTAGCTGTCAAACACAAGGCTACAGCCTTTGGCTTAGCAAGTATTTGGAATGGAGTGACTACAAGGCCCAGAGCCTGATCCTCCAAATCAACCAACCTGAAGATCAGAGATTGTAGGCATTTTAAAGCTAGGTAGTTGTTCCACAATCAGTCTTAAGTAAAACTCTGCTGAGATAAATTTCATTCAACTAGGAGGCATGAACTCAAATATCCCAATTGAATTACATAAATATACTAATAGATGCCCAGGCACACAGTGTAATCTTTCTTCCATAAAGCAAAGGAACACCCAAAAATGCTAAAAAACAAAACAATAAAAAGAGCTCTACCAAAAAGTGCCACAGAAAATACATTTTTTTTTCAACACATAATCAGAATTTCAGGGTTACATACACTTATTTTGCTCATATATCATCAGCCTGTTAAGTAGATGCAATACGAGGAAGAGATATGCGTGGGAAGGAGAGGGGGAGGCTTGGGTTATTTAATTCTATTCATTCCATGAGTAGAACTTTCATTGACAGTTGTGGGAATAAGTAAGACATGGCCCTTGGCATTTCAGCTTAGCAATCAATTAATGCTGCAGTCATAGTAACTAATAACCTGATCTTCTTGTCGCAGTACTGTGTTTTTTGCCAAGAATAATTTCTCAAAATTCAAGTAGTGATAATTTCTAGCTCTCTTTTCATTTAATCAGAATTTTAAATATAGTAATGCACTAGTCAGAAGTGTATTTCTTTTCCCTTAGGAATATATCAGATGTACTATGGAGGAGAAGAAAGAAAAGAAAATTAAAAAAATTAAAATTAGATAATGGCTATGGGGAAAAAATTTCCATCTTTGTTGATCAGTCATGCTGCCTAACAGAGGTAGTGGAAGATTTCCAGTGAAGAGGCTGGGAAGGTGTTAGTAGCTCTTTGCCAATTAGTGAATTAATCAAGCCTTTAAGAGTGAATAAAAGTCCTCTCCTATGTCTAGAATGCAGAAGAATTTACAGTCTAAATATTCAGTTCACATTTTTACCAATTATTTAGTTCTATTATCTCCCTATCTTCCTGAATAAGCATGAATCAATATATCCAATCCAATCAATTTCCATCCTCTACAGTCCATTACAACTTCCACTTACATCCACTAAAAGGTTCTCTTGATTCCCAATAAGGATAAACAAACGGCAAAAATGAATGAGGGGCATTTTTGATACTTAAAGGTGTTTCCAAAGGAAATCACGGTTTTACCAAACATGTTGTACTCATAAAATTAGCAGATTCTTTAAAAAATTGTACACATATGAAGAATTACCAATTAATTAAAATAAACAGAAAATAATTTGGAATAAATGCAGGAATTACAGCAGAAGAGAAGCAATGTAGGAAGGACCACTGTTACTGAAATTTTCACTTGCTGATACGTACTGCCCATTCAGAAATGCAGAGGTATATACCAAAGGCCAACAACTATCTTAAGGTTTGGCTCAGGATGCTCATGATTAAAAAATATAATTTTTCAGAGTACAGATGTGAGCCAGTGTCTCTTCTCTTCTCTCTTCTCTCTTCTCTTCTCTTCTCTTCTCTTCTCTTCTCTTCTCTTCTCTTCTCTTCTCTTCTCTTCTCTTCTCTTCTCTTCTCTTCTCTTCTCTTCTCTTCTCTTCTCTTCTCTTCTCTTCTCTTCTCTTCTCTTCTCTTCTCTTCTCTCTTCTCTTCTCTTCTCTTCTCTTCTCTTCTCTTCTCTCTTCCTTTCCCTTTCGCCTTCCCTTTGATATAGTATTTTGGGAGTTCTATAGGGCAAGGACTAATTCAGGGCATGACTTAAAAATAAATTAACAGCAAAAATTTGAAACAGAAAAATTCAGTAACTTTGGAAAAGGGATGCTGGCCATTTATTGAATACCCTAACTGACCTGAGATGCTTAGTCAGAATTTAATAGATTTTCAGTGATTTTAAATGTTTTTTTTCTTTTTTTATACAACTTGAATGCTCTTGTAAGCTTTCCTCTCAGAAAAAAACCACAAAAAAACCCAAAAGCAAACCATGTTAGCTTAGTACAAAAGATTTCAAAGGCTTATTTTAAGCTTTTATAAGGGTGGAATGTACTGAATTAATCTCAACACAATAAGCTTTTTCTCAATAGCAGCTTTTGCAAAAGTATCAATTGTAGATTCCCTTAGTGGATAAACTGAATGATTTACTTCAAATGGTACATTTCTTTGTTCAGGCAAAGTACATTTAACCATGGGTTGGCTATGGAGGACAGCAATACATGCTCAGCAAACTTGACTGAATATTCAAGATTAAAATTTAACTTCATGCTTAAATAATTGCCTCTTCAAACATCTCCCCAGCTAGGCCAGCTGAGAGAGGAATCAAAGACCATATTTTTCATCTGGTAAATAATTACCAAATAGAGCATCCCATTCCACCTGTTCTATTCTTGGCATTAGGCAGATTATGTTCTTTAATATTCATAGATTTTTCCCAAAAAGGTAATTTTCAGGAGAAATATGTTCTAGATCTTTCAAAATAAATTACATCATTGACTGAATGCTCTACTCTTCTGTGAATGAAACATTCACCTTCATGTATAAATGAACAAATTAATCTGTCTTTTCAGATTGAGAGATTGAGGATAAAGGTTTTTAAAAGTTTTTAAAAATTTGTACATATTTTTGATGTAAGAAAATTTAAATTTCTCAAGCTTGCACCATCAAAGACATTTTGCTGGTGTGACTATCTCTGCTGGTGTCCTTGAACAGCTATTGGTGTCTGAATTGGCACAATTCCTTCCATAACCAGAGCCTTACAGCCAGTGACACTCTGTGACTCACAGTCAGCTCCATCTGGTGTGCTACAGGTGAGAACAGAGTGCCAGTGGTCCTGCAATGTCAAGGAACATTTCCTGCTGTGAGATGCTCAGCAGCAACTTATGGAGTGCTAGCTCAGAGCCTTACAACGCTGATGTTAAAATACAGCTCGTGAGACTTCTATATTATAAGAAACAAAAAAGGTGGGTTCTTCACTGACTTTGGCTCTCATTTAAAACAGGAAGCTCCTAAACATATATTGACAGCTGGAAGAGTGTGAAAGAAAGCACACGTTTACCAAGTAAGTATCATCCCAGTTTATTATTTTTTGAGCTATTAATTCCTAGCCTAAGATAGAGCAGGTGCCACGGACCTGAGTTCTGTTGCACCACTGAAAAACTTGAAAATACAAGGGAACAGCCTTCTCCAGCTTGCAAGCTATGTACTGAAAGCTGCCTAAGGACAGGCTATACTGACTATTCTTCACCTCAGAATCTCCAGGAAACAGGAGAGTTTCATTTAGTTGCTGGGCTGTTGCTAAGCTCCATTCCCTCTTCCACAACACACAGCTCTGGGAGCACCAGGATCCAGTCGAGCATTTGCTCCTTCCTTGGACCCCGCGTGGCAAAGATACACACGTGCACCTTCCTGTCACAGATATTTCTGTGGTGTGCTTGAAGGGTACCACAGACTTTTGGTGGGACAAAATAACAAAACTCTTTGTCTTGCAATTTAAACTTATTTCCTTTTTGCCCAAAATTTGAGGATGTGTTTGTCCCTGTCTAAGTCCCAAAACCACAGAAATATATGGAGCATTGCTGGAGTAGTACACTGGAAATTCAGTTTAGTCCAAGGTGTTTATTACAACAGCAGTCACAAAGCCCAGGTTAAATTACCTCCTTTTTTGCTAACACCATACACATCACAATGTGTACTTTTTTTTTCCTAAATAAGAGCTTTTTATCAAGAACTGTGTCTGCCATTGTAGTGTCATTGAAACATTATTTCCAGAGCTCTCAGGCAAATATATATTGCTATAATGTCACCCTTAATGATGTTACCTTTTTCTTCATGAACCTGTATTTGTTATTATGCCTTGTTGAATAAAAGATGCTAAAAAATCCTGCCAGCTATATAATATAGAACTATTTCATGCATTACAGAAGTGCAGTCTTTTCTAAGTCAAAAGTTCTCAAGCAGTTAAAGCCTTATTAAAAGGGCATTATACAGTTTGAAACAAATAAAAACCCTGTATGGAACTGCAACTGCACAGATAAATATCCTCCTGAAATCAAGTATATTTTTAACATACTAAAGCATATAAAAATAAAACATAATTGGAATAAACTATCCTGATTTTATGCAGAACAGCCATAAGGATTTATTATTATTTCTATTAATATTATTATTATTTAGCTTTGAAATACATTTTTTTCCTTTCATCTTGTAATTCTTATCTAGATTTTATTTGAGTCATTTTCTTTTCAGTTTGCATGAATGAAGAGCTGCATTTACAAGGAACAGAACAGCTGTCATGACTGAATTATCAGGCTGTATTTATTTCCTGTTTGACTCTAAATATCCTTCTTCCATTGCCTTGAGCCAAGTGGCAGGTACTAATGGAGAAAATTCTGCAAGATTTGTCAGAATTATTTATAATACCTATTAAGTTTGAACTTCTTCCACAGAGCAAATCTGCTGAGGGGCTGGAACTGTGAGTCTCTGGTTATTTTCAGCTGATGATGAACCTCAGCTTCAGCCACCAGAGTGTTTGATCTCTTTCAAGAATTTGGTGCAGCACTGAAAGATGCAGCAGTTGGAAAAGGAGCTTGTTAAACAAGCTAATTGAGTGACTTGGGGCCACAGATAATGGAGCTCATAGGAAAGCAGCACTTACTCAATGCCTGATGTCTGGGCTTTCCAACTTTCCATCAGCTCAGAGCCTTTTATAGAGATATTGACAGTCACTGCCACAAACCAATTTTTCCTCATTTTGGAAGGTTATCCGTAGTGCCTATCCCTGTTTCTAAGAAGACTACTCTCAGAACTTCATAAATAAAATCTGTTGTGTTGTTTCTCTGCTTTTGCCTTAACCCAGCTCCACAGAGTTTTAGAAAGCTCAAGAATGGAAATGAGTATTGGCAAATAGTTACAGAAAATTCTCAGATAAATGGCTATAGTGTAGAGAAACACAGGAGCAGACAAAGGGAAAGTCAGAGGACCTGAAATAAATAGTTCATCCTCTGCTAAATTGTGTGAATTCTATAGCTATTTGCATCTGATTGTTGCACTTTAAATAAAGATTCAATATGCCATCAACATACATGTTTGAATGTCCTTCCATGTGCGTACACAACTTTAAAATATGATACAGGCTTTTCAAGAAACTCAAATGAAGTAATGGCATATGGGGGGTGGGAAATGGATGTCTTCTACTGGAAGAAATTGGAACTGCTCACTGAAAAAACCCTCAGGCTTATAAAGAGAAAAGTGGTTTTGCCAGAATAATGCCAGAGATTTATTTTTTAAGTAGTGGTGGTTTCCTGGAGCTGTGGAACAGACAAGGTTCTTCCTTGATCTTTGGCTACATTACTGACCAAGTTCTGTGAGATATGTCATACATGGACCTCCTTAATGACCTTAGTTTTAACTTTTCTTTTTGCTTTTTTTCTTCTCTGTGCCTGTGAAGAATTGCAGAATGTCCAGCAATAGGTGAGGGACCACTATCAAGAGCATTTCATCATCCTGTTTCATAGCATATATATCAGAAGGGAAAGATGAGTTAAGAGGATTCAAATAACAATCTGTTTATTGCTATTCCTAATCTGTAGAGGTTGCTATTCCTGTCTATAGAGATATTTAAATAACCGTTCCCTCAGCTGATATTGAGGTCTGCTGCCCAGAAAAGTGGGGAAGAAGAGAACACCAAAAACAGGATGCAATTTTAGATTGCTGGTGGAAGCTGAGGTCTTCTTCTGCTTGGATACTTCAGCATCGGGTCAGTAAATTCATTAGGACAAAATCCAGGGATCAATGCTGGTCTTAGAACAGAAAGCCATGGGTACTTTCACATGAGATGCAGACATTGACTGAACAGCAATTCATATGTAAGAAACTTACTGAAGTTATTTAAACTTTGTGATATACAAAATTTCATGTTCAGGCTCAGCAGGAACAGGCCCTATTGCTTATGTCTAAACTATTATTTCTAATCTACTAATGAGTGCAATTAACTCAGTGTTCCAGACTCCTACAGAAGCAGCTCTGTGCAAGACAAAGAACCTGTATTCTTTGGTGGGAACAAGGACAAATGCAACCACACAAGCTAACTCAGCCTCCATATGACTCAGTGATCCACTGCTTTGTTCCTTAAGGATTGGCTTCCTAGGAACTCTAGAGACCCTCTTTGTGTGCTTACATTTTTGAGTGTAGACTTAGATTACAGAATAATGGCCATGCTATTTAAAACATAATTATATTTGCAACTTGCCATGGAAAAGAGTCTACTCTGAAAGTACCAGTGGCAACTATGGTGTTTCCCAGCCTCACAATAAATTTACAACTTGCAATTGTCAGTAAATTACACATTTTACAGATTACCATTTATAATTGTTTTTAATGGGGAATTGTCAAAATTTTAACTAGACCCATACATAACATTGTCCAACTAAAATGTGGAAAGTCAGTCTACATTTCTAGGATAAAATTAACACAAAGACCACTAGGTTAAAAAACTCATACTGATTCTGAATTTCATGGGGACTACATTAGTCCAAGGAAGAGAAATTAAAACCAAAATCAAATACTGCAAACCAAAAGGAACAATATAGAGGTACAATAGTGAAGTACAAACCACTAAAATTAAAAGAATAAAAGTAGAAAATTAGGTTTCATTATAGTCTCACTTTTAACTATTATTTATAGCAGAATTTGATTTATATGTTTACATATATACTTCATAAATAAAGATATAGGTACAGAAAGATATACATAAAATGTATGCTTAATGCACACCTATATAAGGAATGCTACCAAAATTTGGTAGGTCACCAAACTCTCAAGTTTCTTTGGTGAACACAAGTATTCAATAAATAAGAGCAAAACAAGATACCTGTCTCAAGTATGTCCTAACTTAGTATAGTGAAAAGTCAGAATTTTCTGTAAATTACTGGATGCAATAAATAAATGTAATTAAACATCGTTGTGCAGTGTGCTCCAGAAGAGAAAAACTTTATTGATACACTGAAGTAGAATTTTTGAAAATAGTCACCATTATGAGGACATAGTGGTCCTAGAATTAAGAAAATAACTAGAGGACTATGAAAATCTTGCCAATCACTATAAAATTACATGTGTTTGTTTTCTTTTGGGTATTTTAATAATCTTGCTGTCAAGTTCCATGAGGGCAATTAGCTAATTTAAAGATTTGCTTGCAGCAAAAGCAATGCACCTGTTGCATTGCTACCAGAACCTATGTATTTTCAGTGGTAGCTGTTTTCTCTGTGCATGAAATGCCTGCTATTTGGCTTGATATTCCCACACAGAGCCAGAAAGACTGGATTCCTCATTGTGGCACTACTATTCATTTCCACAGAAGCTGCCTCAGTTTAGAAACTAAGTAAATCTCAATTTATTTTCCCGGTCCTGGCACTATTGCTTAGAAAGAGCCATGAATACTACATCCATTTAATCCCAGTGTTTGGGAGGTGTATGGAGGAATAATCACTGGTTTGTCTCTGAAGCAGGACTTCAAGCACTGTATCAGATTTGCAAGGGGAGGGCACACACCACAGAGAGATAGGTGGTCCATGAAACAATTCGCAAATGTAGAACTGAGACATACACTGCACGCTCCAGCGCTACCAAGGAAGTTTGGGCAGACATCTTTCCAAGACCATTCAGCTTAGAAAAAACTTTGAAAGGTCAGCATGCAGAAAGAAAACCAGAAAGTTAGCTAGCTAATGTCAATACAGTCCATATCTTAAAACTCTTTCAAGAAACCAAATACTTAGAACTTCTATTTTACTTGGAATTAACCCACGATTGCCAGTAATACTGCCTACAATAAAAAGAAACTAAGCATCAAACATTGTAAAATAAATCACAGCTTTTCATTCCTTTGTGTATTTACTGACCAGCTATTCTGACTCATTTCTGAGAGCGTTTCTTTCCAGACAACAGTTACATCTGACCTTTGGAATCTTACTTGCTTTAACTTTGTCATAAAAGACCCAAGAGCCAAATCCGCTTCTTCTGATGTGCACAGACCTTCAGCTCCTGTCAGTGACAATTGCATGCAAAGACTGAATTTCTAAAATACAGTTTGCAACATTCTTTCCATTTTGTTTTCCCCTCAGACTTACCTGGTTTCATCAATATAAACTGCCTCCAGCACAGATGCTGCATATTCAATATTCTTTTTTAAGTCCACCACGTTAATGTCACCCTTTTCCAGCTGCTTTACCAAGCATCTTAATCTGTGAAAAAAAAAAAAAAAATTAAAAACATCAGTGTGATAACTCTAGCAAATTTAGTGACTTCATTTTCTAATTAAAACATTGGAACCAACAAAACAATGTAGAGCCAATGACCATCACTCCATCTCTTGTCTTGGTTTAAAAAAATCTGGCTTTAGAATGCACTTAACACTGACTGGTTTTATGTTTTTATGGCTTGCTAAATTCATAAGGTGTACTAAAAAATGGCTTATACATTCCAGAAAGTCAGAGAGGACATTTTAAACATCATCAAAGCAATTTCCTATTAATCTGTGACATTACTATTATGCCTCAGTCTCTAATTTAAAAAAATAAATAAAAATTAACTTTGTGTGTTGTCTTACTATAATTTTTTCCCATGCTTAGGTGGTTAATTATATTTTTATAACCATGGTGTACTGATTTTGCTTCACTTAAATGTCTTTAATTTTTATTTAGGCCTCCAGTATGTTTTTGCTGTAGAATTTGTATTCTTCTTGGTGTGAGATAATATGGAAGCCTGTTGGCTCTGTGCTTATAATAAATTCATCATCATACCAGAGGAAAGGCAGTGCCCATGGCAGTAGAAAAATCCAAATATTCCCAAGTGTGCTTTAAACTTTTAGTTTTGAGGGCTTTGTCTTACAGTACAAACATGGATACGCCCAAAGGGGATTTTGTAATGCATCAACTCATGTCTTTGCAGCAATACACTTCCACAGATACACTCCTTGAATACTAGATTTTTCCTAAACTCTGCTGACAAGAACACTTCTGACACTGCTCAATTTAATCATACAGAGTAGATAAAGCACTGGAGTGAAATTAAAACCTTATCAGTAAAAGTGCAGGTGTGACTAAATGGATGCTTAAAGTATAGGTATTTTCCTTCTTCTGTGCTCTATCTCTGAGTAGAAATAGTCTAGGGTTTTGTATCATGTAAGATAAAGATTTCTGTAAGTAAGGATATATCACTATTGTTACATAACTTCCATTAAATAATCTTCTTTATGTGCAGGAAAAAATGTGAAATGAGCATTTAGATAAAAAGTGCAGTGAAACTGATTCAGCATTAAGACAACTACTTTCAGAAAATGATCATATTTATGACATGCACCAGCATACACAAAATATGCAAATGTTACATGAAGAGAAGACTGAGGGGACACCTCACTGCAGTTACAACTTCCTCATGAGAGAAAGGGGAGAGGCAGGCCCTGATCTTTTCTGTGATGACAGGGACAGGACCCAAGGGAATGGCCTGAAGTTGTGTCAGGGGAGGTTTAGGTTGAATGTCAGATAAAGAATCTTAAACCAGAGAGTGTTTGGGCACTGGAATGGGCTGCCCAGGGAAATAGTCCCAGCACCAAGCCTGGCAGAGTTCCAGAAGTGTTTGGACAACACTCTCAGACACATGGCATGACTCTTAGGGATGTCCTGTGCAGGGCCATGAGTTGGACTCAATAACCCTTGTGTGTCCCTTCCAACTCACCTTACTCTGTGATTCAGTGATAATAATATATTCAATACATAATAATATATTCAATACATATATATACTATATATTATTTTCATTGTGTGCATACAATATTTGATTGGACCTAATTAAAACTTATAAATAACAAAATTACAGTGATATTTGAAAAAAAATTCATAAACTTGGAAAGTACTGTTCTATCATAAAATCATTTTCATGTTTTTCTACGTATTTCTTTGGCCTAAATACTCTTATGTTCAAGTGTGTAAAGATAATTTTAGCAAATGGGGTTTTAAGACCAACCTCCTCAGTTCTCTAAAGCCTTAATTCAATTCAAATTAGCCTGGCACATGCAACAAATAAGGCTCTTAGCAACCATATTTACCTGGTATTTTACACAGTGCATTGCATATCAATGGAATGGAAATGTAGCGTTAAAAAATTTTCTCAGAGAAATGAAGTGGGCAGACAAAATACTCGGGGAGCTCATCTCCTACACAGAAATAACCATATGCACGGGACACATTTCCATACATAACTTCTTCCACTTCAGAGGTACCTGTAGGCTGAAGAAGGTTATTCACAGACATCTCCCAGAACCCAGCACATGCATCTCCTGGGGTGTGTGCTCCTCGCTACTGCACACAAACACACACACAGCCCCTCCTAAGCACCAGTGCCAAAATGCCCAGGTGGGTCTGGCAGCATCAGTGCCACTGCTTGCAAATAGCTGTAGGGTGTTTCTGTCACTTCCACTGCTCCCTCCATATTTTACTGAGCACATCTCCAAATCACACTTTCCAAAGTGGGAGCATAAATAAAATTGAAAACTTGTTTTCAAATATACAAAAATAAATTTGTAACACTGCACAGCAGGGGACCAGGCTCTGGTAGAACAACATCAGCTTAAAACAGATTAAAATACTACCATTTCCAGGGGTTCCTCATTATCTGGGGCAATAGATTAGATGACAGGTATTTGGAATAATTTTTATGCTTGTAGGTGGAAATGAGTCCCTGGGGGAGCCTTTAAGCCACAATGATCTTGCAATATCTCACTGCATAGTCAACAGATGTAACAGTCAACAGATGTAACTAGCCCTGTGGGTATAGCTCAAATTCTAGGACGAATGCAGAACACAGTAACAGACCAGATGACTTGGAAACACTGCACAGGCAAATTTAAAGTGATTCAGAAGATATTGCAGATTCACAGAAGGACACAAGTGGCCTTATCTCATGCAACCCTCTTTGTGAAGATGTCCTCAGGAGTCCTTAGCTGATCCAGTGCAGATCTATCATAGAATCAAGGGATAATTTGGTTGGAAGGTATGTCCACAAGCTCTTGTTCTAGACAGAGCTAACCTCAAAAATAGGTATAACTTCAAAGTTAGATAAAATTACTCACAGGTATTTCTGCTCAAGCCTCGAATACATGGAGATGTCAAAAACTCTTGGAAAAAACAGTTTAAATGGTCAATCAGTCCCATGGTGCATCATGTTTTCACAACATCTAACTGGAATGTCCTTTGTGGCAACCTTCGTGCCCAAACTTTCCTGTGCAATTCCAAGAAAAAACTGTCTCTGCCTATGGTACAACTTCCCACTATGTGACACCATGTGACACTAATGAAGTCTACCCCAGATGTTAGAAAAACTGACTTCCAACACAGCAAAATTAAGTGGTTTATAGCAGTATATGAATGGTCTGAACATACTCAATGTCTTCTGCATTAAAGTGAATAGCCACAGGTAGGAGCTGACATTTCAGTAATGAAACAAATAATTTAGCAAAGAATAAACATCAATTTATAAGACTAAGCAACAAGTGTTGACACACCCATAGTCCCCCATTCCACAAGACAAAGAAACATGTGAAAAGGACAAGGAAAGTTAATTTTAAAAGAATTATTTCTCCAGCTGTACTGGGAGGATTTTTGTTTGTTTTCTTTTAATTGTCATAAATTGAAAATGAACATTAGAAATACTATTCGAAAACCTGAAGTGTTACTTAAACTGGAAGTAATTGTATTACCCAGCCTATGAACTGTGTTACCAAGAAATAATAGTCACCAAAGAGAAAAAACTGGAGGAGCTATTTTGTGAAAGAGAAAAAAGGACTATTTGAACTGGTTTAAGATGCAAAGAAAATTTTATGCAGAACTAATGTGATAAAAAAACATGAAAAAAAGATTATGTATCTCAGGACACCTGAAAACTGCATTATAAAACTAGCAGCCCCAGTTTGTAAGGGAGAAAGAGACATCTGCAATTAATAAAGGGAGTGGGTGGAGAACCATCTTCTGTCATCTTGGGTAAACATCATTAACAGTGCTGTGGGATTAAATGCTCTCGTGGACAATCCAAATGCACTCTGCTCCCATCTCCCTTCAATAGTATGTCTGTGTTGTTATTGGGGCCCATGTTTCCCCAGTCCTCACCTCTCTGTGCAGCTGATGCCACTGTCAAGCTGTGGGCAAAAATCCTTGAGGCCCACCCAGCAACACAGGAAAATCAGAGGATGCAGGGATTTTACTGGGAGATGAAGAAGCATTTCTTGATTAACAATATCAAAACCACAACTCACTTGTTTCCAACTTCACCACTAAAATTCTCCCATGTTTGAACTAAAGTTTTGTTAAATCTACTGTAGATTTGTGGGGTTATACCAAATTAACTGAGGATAGGTTTTGTGATGTTATGATATTTCAAAAAGCTTCCTATGACAGTTTCAGTAACTACAAAAAGGAAAAAGAAGAAACATTTAAAAAACATAAGGAATCGGTGACCAAATATGACTTTTTGCAATGTCCTCATGAGAAAGTCTTCTCTTCTATGGAAGAGGAAAGTCCAATGGGAGAAGTATGTTTGAATAACTGAATAACTGTCCTAAACTCAGGCTGAAGTGCTAACAAAGAAAGGTGAAAGGATGGCACTACTTAAGAAGGGAGATTTTAAAGTAGAGAGGCAGACAAGTTGGAAAATTTCAATTTCATATTAAATTTTTAAACTGCCACTCTTATTTCCAAGATAAAATAAATTACTAGTAATCACTGAGAACAAATCAGTGTTAAAGGTCCAGCTTAGGAGTCTTGAAGAACCAGAAGAGGAAATTCAGCCTGGAGTTAACTTCTGAACCTGAGAAAAAGACCCTCTTCCTGCCTTCCCTGAACTGCCTTTATTTGCCTCGGAAGTCTCCCCACCACTGAGCATTGCAGAGAAACAGCTTTCTAACTTACACATCTGGATTTCACTTAAAACTGTTTTGGAAACTTTGAACAAAAAAAAAAGCTGGCTTTTGCCACAGATCCTATTAAAGGGGAAGTCAAATAAACTGTAAAAAGTAAACTGTAGACTAACCTTACTTCCTTCTAAATTTTGAAATTAGTGGAAGTCACTTGAAAATGGGCAATAAACACATGCTATTGTCAATTAAAGAGAAATAATTATTAATATTAATATTCAGAGTGCTGTTAAAAATTATCTGTGTTAGTTAGATCAACTCCAAGTTGTAAATCATTATCTTCCCATGAACTAATTGAGAAAAGCCTAGCCATGACAATTGTGACAATGTGTGAAAAAGTTTAAGGACAGAAAAAAGGTAATTTTTTCTGTAAACAAGCGTATCATGTTCTGTTTGAACTATTTAATATTGAACAATAAAATTAAGTGGATTATTGTAAATGCTATTATAAAAGTGATTTGACCCTCTAAATGAACATCACAAAGTAAAAACGGGTTGATATTTAATGAGAAATTAAAATTAAAGAGGAAGAAGGTAACAATATCCTGACAATATGGATAGTTAGTTTAAACATCACTAGTTTTTGAAAACTCTGGGGAAGGGACACGTTTTCCTCTACAGCTATCTGTAATTAAAACCACAAACCAGTTTTGCTACCTGTAGTGATTCTCATAAGAATCAGTTCAATAATTATCATCTGTAGAAAGCATTGCTCACTCAGGAGTTCCTCAGCTTTCCAAGGCAGAAGTTACATCCTCACTCAAACGTGAATGCTCTTACAAAGGGTCACTATCCAAGAATTCCAAATCACGAACAATGAGAAGTTCAGCTAATCTATTAAAAACAGCCCCATCCCACAGTCCAAGTTGCTTTAGATACCTATTTGAGATTCAAGAAAGTATTTGAATAAAGAGGAATACAAAATAGAAACAGCAAAACCACATCTTGGAAAGTCACAACAAATTCAAAATATCACTATTTCACTTGAATTCTAAAATTCCCTATATGAATGGCCCAATTTCCAATTATTTTTATGTGAATTGGTATAATAGGAATTCTACATGTTTCCATTAAGAACATGCATGTATAAAATAAATCTTTTTATAAATACACCATTCCATCCAACAAATTCAAATAGATGAGATGCTGAAAAAATATACACAGTATGGTAACAAAGATTCAGAAGTGATCCCTTTGGGTTGCCACTCCTGTTTCCCTGCTCCTACCTGCAGTAATGAAATGGCCAATTATCCCAACTTCAAGACAGCTAACCTTTACTTCAAGGTATTTTACTTTATGTCAGGGAAAATCAAGCAAGGCAAGGTCAGCATATGAATGGGGAACAAGGGTTAGAACCAGCAGCTCTTGACACAGACCTTAATGTATGTTTCACTTCCTTGAAATCATAAAAAATGCAGCTCCAAATGCAGTTACCTAATATTTCTTCTGATTAGAGGGGTTCTCAATAAACCCTTACATGGAGAAATACATGAAAGTGTTTTCAGTGCTGCAAATGTGTCTTATGAACTTACTTTTCAGCCACTGCTGTGTCTGAGCTTATGCACAGGAAGTCGTGTGGTTGCTAAGGGTTTCATGAATCACATATATTTCATGACTATTTTAAGTATTTAAGTGGCACACGCTGATCTGTAATTATGATTCAGTCATTAGAAAATAAATATTGACCATGCTGGTAATTCAGACAACATTTTGATATACCAAAACTTCAATCCCATATTGAAGAATTTAAATAGAAGTTGTGCAGCTATATAGCAACACCAAATTTTACATTTTCTTAATGATAATACTCTTTTTCATGGTGATATAATTGCCTTGGTTGTTCAGATATTATTTTTATGCAAGATGAAATGGTTTTCCTTCAGACAGGCATTCTCTATTAGGGAGCAATTTTACCTTATCCTTTAAATTTAATATTTACCACTCTAATAGTACATAATTATTGTGTCTCATTTAATAACAGGTTAAACAAGTGTATTTAAAAATTTAGTCAAAATTCCTACATTTGCTTTAGCACCCAGCTGAAATCACAGAACACCATGGAGTTTTACAGGTTTTCCACCTGAAACCAAAAACCAATTTAAGGTCTCAAATGCATTTTTTAACTTTTGCATAATTCTCAACAAACTTAATAAAAAAAAATTCAAGTGCCTGAGAAGCCATGGGGTCTTGACCCCAGTGATACTAAAGGTCTGCTATTTGCAGCACTGTAACTTTTCAGCATCCTCCATCATCTTCTTTGGCTACACTGGAGAGACACCCCAGAGGAGGTACAGCTGCTCTTCCTTGCTGTCTCTCACACTTCCCCACGTTACTCAGCCTTTCCCAAAAGTCACTGTCACCATTAGATTCATTATATGTTATGATCATGAATTCTCACACATTTGAATTTCTCTGACCATCCTTTGTGCACACCCAAGCTACAGAATGAATTTAGCCAGCTTGAAGTATCTTTCAAATTTTTTTCTCACATTTGCTAAAGAACCATCATTATTACTTATTTGGTTCTGCTATTCAATTTCTTTCTGGGTTGAAGTTTAATCAAAAATCTTCAAATTACTTAGTATGTACAGACATTTGGGCATTTTATGTCTTTTGTTAGATCCAACAAGTAATCAACTAGTCTCCTTACCCTAAACACCATAACTCTTTCTATTATCGCATGGTCTATTTCCATTATTTGACATTCCCATTTCACAATCAATCCATGAAATCAAAGACAATCAAAATATATAGGAGTGATTTGGAAATTGAAAATTATTCTTCTAATGGCTTTTGCTGAATACCTATTTTTGTCTGAAGATTGAATTTAACCCACAAGATTTTCCTGAACTGTCTATACATTATATAGGGTCCTAGCCAAAGATATTTCATCTTGAAGTTGCCAAATAGTACAAGATGTCTCAATGTCTTCATCATGTACTTGCTGAATTCACTATCAACAAGCTGGGAAATCAAATGTAAACTCATCATCTATCAAAAATCATGCTTGAAGATGATGGCTGACCTTCGGTATGTTTAACTTGTTGTACCTAATGTGATAAGCACACAGAAAAGGCACAAAGCCCTTATTTCCAATAGTGCTTTAAAAAGCTGTATTTTTCCTACAGATAGCTGCTTTGAGCACAGTGATCAAAGCTGCTAAAAGGCAGATTATCTCCTTCAGTCCAAGGGACCAGAAAATGTGGGTTGATACATGTTGATACTCATCCTTTGAAAAGGGCATGCAAAGAAGTAAAAAAGTCCTTCTAGAACTATTGATAACAAGCTACCATATAAAAAGCCAACTGAAGTTCTTTGATTTAAAACTGGTAAGTTTGTACTGAAAATATTTTGTATGCTAATACATAGAAAACATATTGCTGTTGTTGCTTTTGAAAGCCTTTTTGGTGCAATTTCTGCAGTCATTAAGGAGACAAGATTGGGAAGTGTTCAGCACTAAAATAATTTCCTTGCCCAATGATTAAAGAATCTTCAACTATGATCAAAGAATCTTCAACTGCACAAGTATCCTTTCCTCTCTACTTGATAAAATCACATATGAGCAAATAATACAGGAATATTAAAATGACTTGTTATTAAAAAAGCTTGTTCTATGATTTCTATGTGGAATCAAACTACAGTAAATACTATTTAATCTGTATATAATTAACATTTTCGTTTTCCTGAAACAGAAATTAGAACCAGGACAGAATATCCTTGCTGCAAATAAGAGGTCAACTTTTATAAATATGGCTAAATGCTAACAGCTAACACTTCTGGTAATTCTTAAATTTGTTGCTTAATAGTTACAGATTTTTTGAGACATCAAACACCTGCAAATGTAGAATCTTTATCCTGATAAGTAATCTGGGGACTCTGTGCCTATTTATAAATTATTTTACATTAGTTTCTGACCTGCTGATTTCCTTGGACAGAGCATGAATTATTTTGTTGCTCCATTTTGTTGCTCAGTATGCAATGGAATCATAGAATCATTAAGGCTGGAAAAGACCTCCAAGATCATCAAGTCCAACCTTTGGCCAAACACCACACTGTCAACTAAACCACAGCACCAAGTGCTTGTCCAGTTGTTTCTTGCCAACTTGCATTTCTCTCAACACACACACAGCTGAGAGCTGATAATATATTAAGTGAACAGAGGTTACCTAAAGGCCTGTATAAGAATGCAGTACAGAAGAAGAGTTTTTTGAAATGGCAGTCCCCCATACTCAGTCTAAGAACGTGGCCAGATGTGGTGCCCCAGCTATTGCTGTGTGATCTGTTCCATCTCCTTTTTCTGGGAAAAACTGCCCCACTGGCTCCCATATCTGACAGCACAATAGTAAGGGTAACAATATCTCTTCAACACGATGCTGCCAAAACAATCTAGTTCACCTTCGAGGCACTTTACATCAGTTCTACTGAAGTCTTTCCACACAATCAGATGAGAGTCTTGTGCACGTACAGCTGTGCTATCAGATGAATCAGGGTAGTTGGTTCAGCTGGACTAACAGATCAACACAATCACCAAGATAATCTTACTGTAATCCAAGCTCTCACTTTTCAGTGGATTTGGAAGTCCTCCTTTCCCACTTAAACTTAAACACTTGAAGTACTAAAGTATAAAAGTTTTACTTTTAATATATAATCACACCTTCCAGATGGGATGACAGAGCCAATTTATCTTGAATTTTATTTTTAATGTGTATCATGGGTTCTGAGGAACCAAATACAGACCTGTATTTCTGAGATAAAATTGTAAAATGTAAAAATCCCAAATATTTGCACTATGAACTATTACAGACTACTGCAAAAAAAAACATTTAAGAGTTATCTTAGTCTGCCTAAACTATTGTAGAAAAAATACCACCACCTTAATTGAGATGTCTTTTCTACTGAATAATTAACAGCTTCAACAAATCTATTTTCACTAAAAGAATTTTTCATTCAAAAGACAGAGCAAGACATAAATGCTTTAGCACAACAGCTGTAGTAATTACAGTACAATTTTGCTGTAAAATCATTACCATCTCAGTGGTTCTGAAGAAAGAATAAAGTACATGTAATGTATATGGCAACGTAAAAATATGAATAGGGTTTTTATTTAAAACTGTAATACTGCAATTAAAATGTAGGGAAAAATAGGAGATGCTAGAATTCAGAACTCTATGTTATGTGTGAAACCAACTTCTGGCATTTGGAATTGTTAAAAATAAATGTTCTGCTGAAGAATTGCCAAATAAAGTACTTCAAAGCAGGTCTTGGTAATGAGAAGTAGAACATCAGATTAGTTTAAACACTTGAGAGCTATATAAGTGTTTTAAAGAGGAAAGAATCATGTGGGTGAACCTTTTCCCTACACTCTGTAAGACTGGTCATAAATAGGGATGAAATGTAACATGGCCATTCTTATTTACACATGAGACCTGGATTTAGGACTGGTACATGGGATACTAAATTTGAATTAGGGTGAGATAAGAAACTGAAATTCACTGTCCTTGAATAGCTGCATCTTTGAATACTTCAGGATTAGTTGCCTTAATCAGATAAAAGACCCTGGACCTCATCAGAAAAAATATTTCAAAACAGTAATTCCTGAAACGTATCACACTAAATCCATCATCAAGCAGAGAGTATATATGGTCTATATGCACACTGTTTTTTTGTTCTGGACACAGCTGTGACAGGAAGTGCAGCAAACCAAATAAAATATCATTTGTAGCCAATGCTGGTATACAGCTGCCATTCTCCTCAGCCTGCAGAGTGCCTGGCACTTCAGTATAAAGGTTCAGGTTTGTAGGCCTGGAAGGCAGATTGGATTAGAGGCCATTCCTTAGTTCTTGCAGGGGTTTTTGTGTTGTTGTTTTTTTTTTGTTTTGTTTTGTTTGGTTTTTGTTTGTTTGTTTGTTTGTTTGTTTCTGCCTTAAATCACACAAAATATAAGAGTTTCTCCTACATGGCTCTAATCTAGGAGACTCCAAGAAGGGACAGGCAGCTATCCTTACCAGAACTGCCTTCGTTTTCCATATTGTGCTCAGAACTTGGATGAGATTGTGTTCTTATACACTCCACAAAGCACTTTAACTCCTCTACTTCAACAGATTATCTCACCTGATAATCACATTGTCTTTCCTGGTATGAAAACATGCATTTAAACCAACTTGATTAAACCACCTATTGACTAAATAGGGACCATATTTTCATAATTTCCAATTTGTTGATGTTCCAGGTTTGAAGTAGAGCATCCCTCAGAAGGTGTAGTCCCGAATCTATCAGCAAAAGTGTTGTTTTTCTCATTTTGTTTAAAATGATAAAATCTAGCAATCATAGACAACTTAAATTTGCCTGTTTATATACACTTTACACATATTATAAGCAGATTAAATTGAAAATTTAGAAACGAGTTCTCAAACTGATCATCACAATATCCATAGAATGTTCATGATCAAAACAGCATGGACCATCTTAGTTGCTAAATGATACACTGCCCCATTAATTTCTATAAGTCCTAAACTGGTCTCAAAATTAACCACAGAACTAATACATCCGGTGATGTTTAATTACTTGTGAAATGGCTTGAAAATGTTCTGCTTACCAGAAAGAGCTTTCAGCTGGAAAATTACTGGGCTTCTAGCAAGAAGTTGTTTATAAGAAAATTTCAAACCCACCTTCTAATGAACACACCTTCTATCCTTAATGTCTGCCTCTTTTAAGGATGCAGAAATTAAAATGTGACTTCTTCAGTGACGACAGTACAACATCCCTAAATGTTCTTCTCTAGGGGCGTGAAATCTAACCTGAAAGGTTCAAGTCGCTTACAGTCATGACTAACAACATTCCCAAATTTTGCTTCATCTTTCATAGCTCTACTGAATGAATCACTATCCTTCAGTTTCTCTACAAAGCATTGCCATTCCTTTCAAGTTAAAAGCCTGGTTATATTTTAATTTTAAAATAGAAAACTAGTCAGTTCTTGGCTCAATCTTATAATGTTTGTTTACACATTTACTAAGAAAGAAGTCTGTGTGTATAAAAGCAAAATAGGTAATAAAACAGTTTCTTAGAAAGTGCAACTACATACTGTGATTTTCCTGTCATATTCTCAAACAATACATTGTTTCATTTTCCATTACATTTCAGATCCTTTACTGCAGCATATTTTTAATTAGAATTCTCAGTTTTGAAATCAAGTTATTCACTTCAATCTAAAATATCATTACTCAGCAAAGAAAGCCTGCTTCAAGGAGAATAGGCCAGTTTTAATACAGTAGCAAACAGTCCAGACATTGATCACAAGGGAATGCTTGAAGAAAGACCATAGAGAAATAATACAGAAAATTCTACAGCAGTTAAATTTCCTAAAATTAATGCAAATGAGAAAGTGCCTTGTTCAGTAGTCTCCTACCAGCACATTGGTTTCACCTGCAGATATCTACATGATGCCATGAATATGCAATGCAGGATGTTCTTGGATGGATGACGGAGAAAGGGGACCCAAGTGCAATGCTAATGAGCAGCTCATTTCTGGTCAATGTGGGCTCTCATGTATGCCTTAGCCAAGCACACCTCAAAAGTGAGAGCTCAGGGTTAGTGAGAGTGTTTACAGCCTCTGCAATTTCACTCTGGAAAGACAATGTGAAAATGACAATGAAGCAGATGGATATCACCTTTCTGGTCAGCCACAACACTTTCCTAGGACAGCAAATGGCAGTGGCTGCTGTGCTTGTTTGGCTTGGACCCGCAGGGCAGGGCCTGGCCATCTCCTGTGCAGTGCTCAGTATATTCCCTGCATTTGACCTTACCAGCAAGTGAGCCTTCTAAGCCATTTTATGTTTGTCTCAGGTCATTATTTCTGTGGGACTTGAGGTTTTCTTAATGGCATATTTCACAATTATTGATAACTAGGGATTCAGTTGTAAGCAACACTCATTTCTGTGGACTCTGTGGTTTTTTAATGGATTTAAAGATTCAAAGACATGAAAGATATGTGAGAGATTTCAGTGTCAACAATAATCAGGGGTTTCCATCTTGTGCAGTGATAGGCACATAGCTGTATAGCTCCCATAGTGAGGAATTTTATTAATACACAGCTTCAGTTTAAGTTTATAAGTACTAGCTGATTTTTCCCCCATATTTATCTACAATATGAAAGAAACACCCTTGAATATTATATAGCAGTCAAGTCACTAGGCAGGACAGCTTGCTACAGATCAGTCTTCTGAGTCCAGCTCTAGCAATGATATGGGTTTTTCTGTTAGGCATCACAGGTCAGAATTTTACCTGGCCTGAATCTCACAGAACACAGAGGAGTTCAGTTAGTTTACATGAGCACACGTGCTTTCTATCACATTTTGGTATAATGGCATGAAAACAACAAAATTAATGTTTTCTAAGTAAAGAGTATCTGCACTTTTTTTTAATGCAAAAGTTTAATTACAAAGCCATTAACAACTTCAGTTATGAAGACAGGTAAGAGTCATCAGAGAGAAATTCATTAATACCCCATGCATATGATAAAGATGCATGGATTAACAGTTCATGAAGGATATTTTACTGCTGTCACCAGTGATGCACAGTTCGTGCTTCAAACGCACTAAATTAATTTGCAGTGCTCTTCAGAAACATTTCAGTCCTGAAACTACCTAAAGCAGCTGAGCCAAGTGACTGGTGCCAGTAAGGCAGGACTCTGGGACTTGCAAGACACAACAGCTCTCCCACACACACGGGAGAGATTCATTATACAAGTATTTCTCAAACAACATGAGTACCAAGCTGTCTCTTACTATACCCACATCTACATAGCCAGACTGTTGGAACTTGTGACTTAGCACTAAACTTCATTGGGAAGAACCTTTCCTTTCCTTGCCCCAGTCTTGTTACATACCAAGAATCAATTTGATCAGGATAGTTGGTTTCTGTTGAAATGCTGGAGAGCCTCTTACAAGCTCCAAGTTCTAAATTTGGTACATACTAGAATGATTTTGAAATTACATGAAATGTCCTTAGAGGAAAACACATAATCTTTAACAAAATGATTATTTGATTTTGTAATCTTTTAATGCATGCACCATTTAACTCCAACAGATATCTACTAGCAGAAGGTTTAAAAAATATGTCTTAAACTATCAGTTTTAGATGTCTCATAAAGCAATCAAATTTTCCTTTTATTGGTGGTGGAATAAGTGCTACTTTAAGCCTCACCAGGTTTTCCAGTAGCATCCCTTATAACAGTGTAGATTTAATACGTGTTAGTCCTAGATCTGCTTTGGAAACTATAATTACTTTTTCTTTAGATTTGCTCCAATGTCTTCTTGTGATAAATAAGGTTGGTTTTGAGTTGCCTTTCTGAATCTTGCCAGCACTTCCCAATCCCACATTTGTACAAGTGTGGCACTTTTCCAAAACATATTGTCTCCTAAATCTTATTTAAACAGAAAAATCTTTAAACAGTATTTTGCAGACCTACACCAGTGAATTAACTTGGAATCTTTTCTTTTATAAATAGGATTATAGGAGCTCCATAAAAGTCAGTTAAGAGACTTTTCAGACCTTTTAGACATCTTGAATTTTAAAAAGATAAGATAAATATATAATGATAATCCTATTCGTTATGCTTACGGACTTTCTATTTATTAGACCTGTCATTACATTTGACTAGCTGCTCATAATCATTAAAAATATAAACACTGCTGTAAGATGGATTAATGGTGTTGTGCTTTCTCTAATAATAGCAAAAAGTCTCAGCAGTTACTCTACTGTTGGATTATACAATGTAATTATGTGATCTGTAAGAACATTTACAGCAGCCTCCTATAGAACAGGACTACTTTTATTTAGCTACTGGATTTTGCTATCCTCCTAAAATTTAAAATGAGGATGTCTAATTTTGTACTAATGTTACAGTGGTTCTCCTAAAGTTACCTGTTCCATTCCACATTCAGATTTGAGACAATTGTAGTATTTTACATTTATGTTTACATTTAAGACTATAGGCATTCATATAACCTAATACAGAAAACAAAAGCACAAAAGCTTTGCAGACCTTTCAGTATATCCCTGGAAGAAAACAAAAAAGTTATTTCCAAATAATATAGACTTCATTAAGTATACTATGAGCATTTCACAGTATCAGAAAAGCTTTTGGGTTTGAGTAATTGGCATTTCCTTATGAAAAGTAACCCTGTATATTGCCAAAAAACTCTTATCAGTAGAGCACAGAAAGTGGAAGCCTTTTGCAGTCACTTTACTTTTTTTCTGAATGTTCAGAGTGGTACATGACAGAAGAACCACTTTATGCCTTCAGCAGCTGATTCTCACATGCATCATCAGATAAGGACCATCTGATAAGGACTGTTCTGTTGCTCTACATCACTGAGTACACTAGACCTCTGCTTAGCTGACGTAATACAGATCAGCCAATTCCTGAGTATCTGCTTTATCAGGAGAATTCTCAGCAGCCCAACAACAGCCCCCAGTCTGCTCCTAGTTCCCTGCCTGACTGATTTGATAATCTGCCCCATGAACACCAGAATGGAATAAGAGTCAGGATGTCCAGCTATGAAAATAAGCATGTTAATTCACAATTCTGTAGTTTCTTCATGCACATAATTAAAGCAATTGACTCATCTTTTCATGGAGGAGTAGGTAGTAAAGCACTGGCAGAGAAGGAGGAACAGAAATCATATATGTAAAAATTCACAAGGAAAAGAAATGAACATATAAAGTTCCCATTTATGTTCCTTTTAACAAAATTAAATTTCCTCTTACAGCTAAGCAATAAATTATTATCAACATTATTTTAAACCACTGTGAGTGAACATGTTTTCAGCTCCAAAAAAGGATGACAAATTCCATATTTTTTAAGTTCAGACCACCTCAAAAAAAGAGCTATTTGCAAAAGAATATATATTCTTTATAACTATAATACCTCAGCTAGTTCCATTTCTAAAAGAAAATAATAATTATCCCCTTCAAAGTTTGATCTAGTGCTGCATTTGACTCTATGGAGCCAACTATACTGGACACAAAATTGCCATCTCAGGACAGATGTCTTATGCTGGAGACATTTGTCGTGTACAAAAGTGGTAACCTGATCTAATGATCTGCTCAACCCTTCAGATTTCTGCCTTTTATACCTCTTTCACAGAAATACAATAAATATGAATTATTATATTCGACAAATATTTTTCCTATATTACCAATGTATGTTTAAAAGACAAATATTCTAGATGGGATTATTGGATGTGTTAAAAAAGGTAAGGTTCTAGAGAACTGGCCCATAATGTATCTACAATGTGGAAATTGTAAAGGTTCCTGAAGGCAGTATGTGGATTTTTGTTCCTGTTGTGTTCAGTAATTTTTGACAGAATGACAGTAAATTTCATTTCATTTCTTTCTCTCCAGAGAGGCACACATCAATTGAAAATATCTATAAATATCAGAAAGAAAGAAACACTGTGATAAATTGCTTGAGGAATCATAACTGGCATGATGCCAAAAGGTCCCTTGAGCATTAACCTGTCTATTGATACAGAGAGCTGGCCATTAGAACCAGCTGCAGAGCTCACAAAGATGGAAATATCTGCAACAAAACCAAAACCAAACCAAACCAAAAGACCAACAAAGAATAAAACCTACTGCCACAGTAAATCAATAATTTTCTTTTCATGCCTTTTCTTTGAGATGTGTTTCTACATATTACTGCACAGGATGCACTTCCAAGGAATTGCCTATACCTGGTGTACTGGAGGAATTGGCTTCCTCCCATGACCCAACAAACAGTGCCAGAATTTACTTTGCTGCCTGTGTGCTTTATCAAGTGAGGTCAAAGGAAAGGGGCCAACCTACAAGGCAATCCAGTCTGCCTTCAGGTTTGAGGCTTGGCACACATTTCAGCTCTTGGTATTATGTTAAAACCTTAAATGAGACTTGAAAAAGTATGAACAAAATAGATAATTAACTGCAGATATGGGGGGGAAGCAGCATTCATAATAAAGCTATTATATACCTAACTGCTAAAATACCCATCTCAAGCCAGGAAATGCTTAAGGAATAACAGAAATGTCCCTCTTATACTGATTTTGCTCTAAATCCTCAGCATCTAAAGCCATGCTACCAGTTCAGTCTGCAACTTTTGTATGTTCAAAAGCCATTTCACTGGGAATGCTCTAGCCTGGTTTTCTGTCTTGTTCTCTGAACTAGAAGGAAAAGCAGTGTAGGCACAGAACTAAGGAAAGGATTGCAAACTGATTAAATGTACACAGAATACAATAAAAGAGACAGATTTTCCATTTCCAGCAGCCAAAAAATCAAATCAACCTCTTTCAAAAGCTGGTTAGGTCATCTGCAAGGCTTTCTATATAGTAAAGAATTGAATTATGGTTTCCTGTTCCATTATTTGTTGTCTTTGGTCACCACCCAGGTGCACGGAAAACTTTTCAAAGTAATGTTTATCCCTGAAAAAAGAAAATTCTTGAGAGCTACAAGCTGGCTAGCTCCTTTAGAAGGAAGAAGAGGATTTGCTTAATGTAGTTCTGGCACACAAAACATAAATCTGGTCTCAGAAAGAGGTGCTGTATAATCTAGTCTTTTGCTTCCTTCACAAATTGCACGCTGCCAGAATTGACAGAAGATTTTACAATCCCTGAAGTGCAAAGCCTTCTGTGCAAAAATATACATGCTCATTTTTAGTTATCAGCTTAAAAAGTTGTATGGCTTTGTTTCTGTAATACTGTGAACAAGACAAATTTGGAATGGTCTGTCATTTATTAAAGTTCCTGTCAAGAAGAGCAGCTGCCTAGCCAGAGCACTCAGAGAGGGAGAGCTCAGTTCTGTACATTTTACCCACAGCAGTCAGCAATTACGTGTCCAAGCAGTTCCATTAGCAGCCAGAGGAAGACGATGCAATTACAGATTTGTGCAACTTGGCCTCAGAACAAAACAAAAACAAAACCAGGAGCTTAATTAGCCGTTTTATATATTAATCATACAGCATGCCCAGAAATAGGAGGCTCAAATCAGCTCTCTAAGACAGGCATCTTGCTGCAGTGGAGATGCCCTGGAGTATCTCACCTGGTCGCCAGCTGCTGCTCCAGAAGAGCGCAGGTGTCCTGTTGGTCCTGGGTCATATCTGCCAGCCCTGGGTGGATGTCTCAGGCACCCTTGGGTGTCTCAAATGGCACTAGATACTCTATCTGAGCACTGATGCAAGCCTAGGCTGTCAGTTCTTTACAGGTAAGCAGACACACGCTCCTTCAGGCAGAAGATACTCAGTTCAGAAATCACTGAAATCTACTTGAAGACAAGCAAGAGAAGGGTTACATTTCTTGGAGACAGAGAGTGTGTGGGATGGTGCTACTGCTGCAGTATGACATAAAAAGCCTGGTCTCATACATGTGTCGTGAGGAGAACAGAAAAAAGAGAGAAAGCCAGAGACAGAGCAAGCACATGTATACTGCAGTTATCTGACACGTCAGGAGCACAGTCACCCCTTTTTTGTATGATCCCTCACCTTTTGTGACTGATTATAACCTGATTTAGCAAAGAACTTCTCGCCATCTCTACTGCACCCAGGTTTTATCCCATTTCTGAGTCAAGTGTGATGCCTAAGTAACATGAATAGGAAAGCAACATACATTCTTAACACCACATACATTTTTACACCACCAGAATGGTACTAAAGCAGCAGAGATTTAGTCCACCTTCCCTGCTGGGCAAATAACATACTGGCTATAACATAAATGGGAACCAAACCAATCAGATAAAATCTATGGCAATGTTTTTGTTTTCTCTTCTCAAATCAGCTCTATCTTGAACTCTATTTTGTAATCCAGTTTATAAGTTAGCAGGTCTGACTACCTGGTTACCCAGGGAACATGTGAGTGCTCCAGTGTAACAGCTCCCACCTCCTCTTTCCTGTCTCCCAGTACTAAATCTTCCCAGCCTCTTCCCTCTCCCTTCCAAACCAGGACACACACTGTGGTTCCCTGGGGAGAGACCAACTGAGATTTTTTTCCACAGTCAGCTGTGTGAGACAGTACCTGACCCCCTCCAACATGACTGACATCACTGCTCATCACAAACAAAGCTGGAATTCAGCCTTCCAGCTGTCCTGCTCTTGGTAGCAGTTAATTTTACCTTAAAATGCCTCCAAATAATACCCACCTATTTTCATGTGAAGACAGAAAAGGTACTAAGGGACAAACTTGTTTAAATGTGATGGTTATCTCAAAGCAAATTTTCAGAAATGAGCTAATAATAAAAAGCTACATAAAATGAGAGTGTCTTAAAAGATAGTTTATCAACATACCCTATATTAAAATAATCCAAAAATATAATGGAGGAATGGTTTATCATGAACAACCACAATTTTTAGGTCTATGATTTTATGTGAGGTCCAAAATATTTAATTTGCAAAACAAGAATATTTTTAGAGAGTTCAAATTGTGTAAGTAAGGTGGACACTGGACTTTGAGACATATATTTTTATGTTGAACTAACACTTATAGTTGGAGAAAAAGAATCAGCATCTGATAAAAGAACAACTTAAGTCATTTAAATGGCTAATTACCAAAATTCTGTCTGCACTTAATGACACTGCATCTGAATTCCTATTCTAACTAGGACCACAGGGATTTCAAAAGTCTATCTGACAGGAGCTGCATGTCTTAGCTTTCCTTAGATCCAGTTTCATTTATAAAAAATTACAGACTATAATTTATGTAGGACACTTTATACTACAGGCCAATAAGAGGAACTTACTAAACCAATCACAGAAACTTTCCTAAGATCTTTCCATATGTAGAATTTACAGCCACCTCAACATTCTCCCTGCTATTTGCCATGACCATGGTACAAGTATCATTCTTTAAGGGATGATCAGTAATGCTTATGACTTTCCCATTTCCCAGTGTTCTAAAAATCATTAGAAAGGTATAAATACCATTATGCAGGTATGAACAGACCCAGTACCATTGCATACAACATCCTGATACATGAAGTCTTAGTATCTTTTCCTTTTTTAAAGAAAACTGCATTTGTCAACACAATTTCACTTCATCCACTACAAACTAGAAAACAAATGTGTTCAGACTGTGGAAAACATCTGTGATATCTATGAAAGTATTTAATGTAGCAGCTTTATATGTTCACACAAAGCTGGTTTTGAGATTCTCATCAAAGAAGGTGGCAATTCTGTTCTTTTACCTCTATTCACTCAACACTGTAAAAAGTGAGATACAACCATCTTAGGCTGCTTTAGAGAGAATCCAGCTACTAGAAGTTATTTGACTTGGTTCTGGCCTATGGCATGACTGTTGCCATATAGAAGTTTTCTCCTAAAAGGTCATCATAAAAGTAATATAAATAAACACATCCTTCTATCTTTATACATTCTATTCTACTAAAATTATACTACTCGCTTTATTTTTCAGGAAAACATCAAAACATATAAAGAGCCTATAAAAAAGAGCAAAAATTGGCCTGTCAATAACTGAGGCATCTATGTAATCTCTTTTAAAATCCCAATGACTTTCTGAGATTTCTTACCCACCTAAAGACAACAGAAGAGCCCCTGGCCCCACACAGTGGGGCAGCTGCACAGCAGACACCTGAACATGGCTGTCGTAGCACTGAGACAAAATTGTTCAGCCTGTGCTTCTGAGAAGCAGAATATTTGCAGTTTTGCAAAGGAAGGAAGCCCTATTTGTTAAATCAGGAAGCTTCATTTGTGAACAATGGAAAATACTACTAAACCTTTCAAATAATGCCAGTTATTTTGCTGTAGAATTGCACAGCACACCATATCACCTCACTGGAACCTAAAATAAAACCTTCCCAGAAACCCAAGTGCCTTATAATACTAATTTTAAGAGATTCCAAAGTTATTCCAAGTAAATGTCTTTATCTAAATTTGGCTATTAGCCCCTACAATCAAACTGAACTTAGAAAAGGTTGTATGTTTGGGATAAACATAAGAAACAACATGGAACAACATGCTTTCTCTGTGCATCACATGAGTGTCAGCTGAAAAGGGAGACCTAAATGTTAAGATGATATTCTTTTTTCACTTGTGATTCTGCTTTGTCACCAAACTCCCAATAGCTGTACAAATCCTTCTTACCACTCGGTGACCTTTGAAAAGATTCTCCACAGCAATATATCTCTGTGTCCTTCTAGAGGTTAAAAAGTCACTTGTTAGTCAGATAAGACCAAAGGGCTCATTCAGGGCTCACCCACCATGGCATATTCATGTTATTACAGTTGTGCCTATGTACCAGATACTACTGGAATTACTGAAATTTTGTCATAATAACAGGTACCAAAAAAAATAGAAAGAAAAAGAACAGGTGCATCAGCAGAGGAGTATAACAGAGGTAAAAATGTATGCAAATTCCCATGACTTTTCGTATATTCTAAGAAAAATGTGAAAAGATCAGAGTCTCATCCAGCTATTTTCTGACAGGAGTAACGATCACCATTTAATTGTTAGCTGCCCTGCCACTTCTGACACACTTTCTGCTGAAAGATGCATTTACTAATTTACTGTGACTGAGCCTGTTGGGTTGCCCAGAAAACTGTTCAGTTCTACTGGGACAGGGCAGCTGCAAAGGCCTTGAAGTGCTGAAGTCTCATGAGTCCTGACAGGAATTCCCTTCCAGGTCAGGGAGAGTCATACCCTGCACATTCCCCAGCAAGAAGAATTTTGTAACAGGAAGGTAAAATACAAAAAATTATGTTGGCAACAAGAGAAAAAACCCTAACATTCACATTTTGTAGTTACTAAGCAAGGACATTCAGTGCAAGGGAAATTCTTATCCTTTTTGTCTTACATCTTGCAATTTTCATTGATTTGAACAAGGAAAGGTTGTGACATTAAAACTATGAATTTGACCTGATGACTTTCAAATACAAATACATAAACATTCTTTATGCTTGGTTTTAATTTATATTAATTTTTATTTATGTTAATTTGAAAAACAGATATAAAAATATAGTGATTTTAGGTTACTTAGCACTTTTAGAAATAGTTGATAATTTTATGGAAAATGCCAAATCTCGTTTTTGAATTTTCCAAAATCAAAAGGAAGTTTTGACTTAAAAAAGGGGATTAAAAAAAAATGCAAGCACATTCTCACATAGGAAACATATGCTATGCAAAAGAAACCATTTTGTTGAAAACAATCATAAAAATAGAAATCTATCAAACATCAAATGGCTTGAAAGAAATACATTTAGAAGTAATCTGTAATTTGTCACACTTCATCATTTAGAATTACAAGTTAAAAGCTTTACAGAATCAAGCTATTTGACTTTCTTTTATAACCTGTGTACTCTACTCTGTCCTCACCCTAAATATGCCACCTTGGAAAGGGTTGCTTTATTGTCAATGTAATATGAAAAGCTGATTCCATTAATAACCTATTATAAATTTAATGGATTCCTAACAATTTCTTATCCTTGGGTAAAGAAGGAGGTTCTGTTATCTTCCTGCAAATTCAAGCTTCTATATCTACCTTGCTTCTATACTCAGTCTTGAGCAAAAGACAGCAATGCATATAAATAAATGCAGTAATAAGTGGTTCTTCATATTTTATAATGAATACATGATTAAGACTTTCTATGCTGAATAAATGCAACCAGTAGGTTATCTAGGCTCTCCTAATGTGTTTTCCTTTAATTGCTGAAAATTTAAAAGTAAAAATTAATCCACTAAATGTGTTTCAATCCCAAGGCATGCACTCAAAGCTAGGAGTAAACTTACATACAAACCTGTTTGTCAGAGACACATAAATTTCCATCATTATGACAATGTACTTAATATCTTGTGAATTAACTTCTTCATTTTTGCTAACATGCTTTATTTGCATAAAAATTAGCTGGGCTAAAATGTTAAGACAAAGCAACAGAGCCTGGTAATGTGTAGTTGTATTTAGTAGAATAGATTATATTTTCATAGCACTTTCTATCCAAGGATATTGTGACATTTTATAAACAAGCTGAGACACACCAAATTTTATCACTGTTCTACAAATAGGGATACTGAGGAACATGAGAAGATAGGTACCAGGGGTCATGGGAAATAGGACACGTCTCTCTTGGCTCACAGACCTATTCCTGCCACTCTGTGCCTGGTGTTTCTCCTGCATGCAGAAAGTCCAGCAGGGAGTCAGTTCCATTGTCCAAAACTCCAGCCTCAAGGCACCACAGTGACTGGAACCAACCTGCCTGGCCAAATCTAGCTTTTAAACCAAGGTCAAGGCTTTTCCTACAGGTTCCAGTCCTGATGTTTGCATTCATCATTCTGCTGAACTCTGTTTTATTTATTTATGTTTATCATAAGACTGAATAGCTTAAAAACCATAGATAATGGTTTCAGATGGGTTAATTGCTCCAAATCTATGGGATGGTTAAATGGGAATAAAGAGATCACTTAAAATGCCCTGAGTCATTGCAAAATGCAAACATTCCATTCCTTTGGAAAGTCACATATTTTACCCCTTTTATTTCCTTGCCTCATAGCTCAGGTAAATGACAAAATGAGGTCATATTGTAACTCTTACCATACAATGGATCTGTATTTGCAGGTAACTAACTGATTTGTTGAACAAACCACAATACTAATATCAGTTATGAAAAAAATAATCTATCATAAATCTATGGAGTCAATCTCTCGCTGTAAGGAAAATACCTTCATTATTTTTCCTAAATCTTAAATGAAAGAAAGAGGATTCTAGAGTGCCAAAACCCATAATCAGTCAGATCAAAAAAGTACTGATTTTCAGCTGCATCATGTTCAAAATTATCATGAGGTGGTGCTTCAGTTCTTGACAAATTTGTGGAACTGATGATGACTCTCCAATATTGTAAAATTCAAATTACATTAAAGCTGGGTTCATTTGAAGCCCATTTGGAAAACATCCTTGTTTCCAAGTGACCTTTAGCTGTGAAACTCAGTGCTGCTATTTGTTACCAAAGTGACTTCTTTTTGCTTTTAAAATAAGCAAGAATAATGGGGTTTTCTTCATCTACAAATCATTTTATAAGTCTTATGCTCAAAAACACAATAATGCATAACATTTCATTTTGCACAAACCACATGAGAATAATTGTGTAATGTTTCCAAAGTTCTTCCACAGACTGAGATACATACTCCAGTATCATTAAATGACACATATCCTAATTTTGTTTCATATTTTCTAAATTTGTCTCTGTTACACAGTGATTGAATTCCCCATTGCCAGTTCTATTGCTTCTTAGCAAACAGCAACACTGGGGGACTATTACTGCCTATTATTTATTAAGTGCTTAAACCAGTTGCCATATTTTGGGGTAGATATTCAGAGATGTATTGATGCCAAGATTTCATAACATGAAAAGCAATTTTGTTATGTAGGAACAAAACTGCTTTGTAAGCCACTGGGACAGAGAGCACATTAAACATGACAACATTTCTGAGGCAGAAAGAGCCAATTTACTGGACAAACAATTCTACAGCAAGGAATGGATAGATGCTGTTTCTCATGTGCAATATTTACAATATTTTAAATTATTTACTACTAACCCCAGAAGCATCCTCAAGACATACTTTTAAAAACATTTAATTTCCTTTTAGCATTTACACACCTGTGATAGGAACCCCACTGAAAGGTACTCAGATTATTTAGCTACATTTTTCTTTTGAAAAGACTCCACAATTTGTCTCAAATTTTGTTCCCATCTACAAAGAAACTCCTCAGAACCAAACTGATATACCTTATTTCACTGTGATCTTAAAAAGTTTTTGTATTCCAAAATAAGATATTTTTCAGCTCAGTTAAGACCTCCTGTGACGACTGCTTGCCCAAAATCCTCATCTGCTATACAGATGGGGAAACTCCACCCACAAGCAATGGTGAAGGCATATGAAGCTGCTAGTGGAAGCAGTTTCCTGAAACTATCAGAAGTCTCCCACATGCCTGGGGAGGAGCAGGCACAGTACTTTCAAGCAGATGCCTCTTGCCTTCTTCTCTCTAATCCAGTCTGCCCAGATGCTAAACACATTTTTCCTGCTATTTCAGAGATGCATATTGCTTGACAGAGTTCAAGTGCTTGATTACCAAATGTTCTACTTAAGTCATAGCTTTTTCTGATGTGTAGATCAGGGCAGCTGTCAGCAAGCAAAAGACAGAATTAGTCCTTCCACCCACAGGCTATTCAAGCACGTGTGGCTGTAAGGTCATGCCCAGCCCATTTCAGTCCACAGCTTATTTCCATGTTTAAACCTCACAGACCTGAGTGTCAGAACACATAGCGGAACCTACCTACTCTGACAACTTGCACAAGGCTTTGCAGCTGCTCTTGCCCAAAGTTAACAATGATCACCAGCCTTTCCAGCCTGCTTCCTCCCCTCCAGCATTTTTTCCAAGCAGGGATACACCTTGGATTTTCTTGGTGACTTTCTGCAGAGCCCTGGCAGGCAGAACACAGAGCCCCATCAGCTGCTGACCACAGGCACACATGTACCTGGTGTCACATCAGGAGAACTTCACAGAAAAACATGTCTGTCTGCTTTTCATTTGCATATCAGAACTGTGCCTCAGTGTCCTCTCACGAGATCCTCACATAAAAGGACTTATAGAACCAAGTAGTGTGACACAAGTGTCTTGATTTTGAGAATTACAGAAACAGCCCCAGTGGTGATTGTTGTTTTACACCCCTTTCTGAACTTTAAATATAATGCTGTAGCTACACAATATTAGAATGGATTATTCAGAATATAATAGGGGATCTATATGCAGATTGTGAAATATTTATAATTCTTCAAGGTGTTTTCAGTACTACTTGACCTTCTGGAGGATTTATTTCAAAAACATCAGAAAGTTTTATTTAGACTTCATTGATTTATGCTTTATGGTGCAATAGCTTTTGTCCAGTTGTGGTTTTTATTACTACACAAGAAATAGCCAAGCTTTCTCAACACAATTTACATTATTCTCCACAAAGAGAAACAGAGTACTTGGCCCAGAAGTTCATGGCCCAGAATTCAGTAGGCATGATGTCTTCTCTTTGATAAGCACGTTTCATGGCAACATCTCAGCTGAAGTACACGTATTAACTGTGAAACAGGTGATAAAGCCAGAGTTCTTTAGATATGGACAGATATTTTAAAAAGAATAACCCTAGATTACATTATCTCCATCCTTGGACTCCAAGAATAGACCCAGTTGAAAAATAGCCTGCAAAAATCTAATCAGAGTGGGGAGGCTCCTTCCAACCTGAATTATTCTACACTCCTATGATCTAGTAAAGGCCATTGCAAAACTCTTTCTTCCTGATTGTCAAATCAGTGACTAAATTTTCCTTTCTCACACTGTAAAGTTACCTTTACTGAAGAAAAATAATTACAATAAGCTACAATAACTGGAGCAAGTTTGGGATCTTGAAAAAGGAAATATGAAACAGTTATTTATCCACTTAATTCAATGAAATTAAAGATGTGATAACTATTCATAACTTATCACATGGGTTAATTTTAGTTATTAATCATAGTGGTGCTCCTTTAATAGCCCTGTGGTTCTTACTGGCTTCTTCACACTTAAAAAAGATGTATGAATTTTGTTCACCTGATTATACTGCTGGGTAAATACCTTGAGTCTTTATGAGACATGTTAGATCAAATGTATTTTCCTAATTCAAGCAATATTTTTCCCTTTCCATTTTCCTTTCTTCAGCCTTTCTAATGAAATATTATTCAATTATGAGCTTAGCAGCAAAAATTGATCTCACCCACTTTTATTTTTTTTCCTGGTAACATAAGCAGATCTACACTGGGTCACAATTAAAGTCCATCTCATTCATATACAGTTTTGAAAATGTCAAAAGCAGATGTCCAGGGAAAAGAAAAAGAGCAAAAGTAGTATACAGTGATACTGGATACTCTGCCAGACTCTGGCCATGTAGGGGCAAAGGACTCCCCGATACCGAGGTGGTTTCTGTGTGTCTGGAAATAAACAAGTCTTCTATGAAGTTTCTCAGTCTCTTTCTGCACCCTTGTACATTCCTGGCATCCACAATGTCCTTTGTCAAGGAGTTCCTCAGTATATTGTAATGCTGTGCAGAGAACCATTTAGCATTTATTCATAAAATGTCATGATGATCTCTTTTTTTGTTTCTTGGTAATTTTGTTTCTTGCTCCTAATTATTCTGAACATATTTATTATTCACATTTTGAAACCCTTTTGGCACTATATGCAGCAGCAAAATACTAGTCCACTTTAACCCACAGCCACCTGTGCAAATCACCAGAAGGTTTTGTCTACAGAACACAAAACTGTACAATACATTTAAGAAGGTTGCTCTTTGGTTTAACATGTAGTTCTCAGAGTATAAAGCTCCCTCTACTATATTTTAAAGTGGATTCTTATCAGAAAATTTTATGTTCCTTTCCATAATAAGAAGTAAGTTAGGATACCCTTAAAAAACAAAGTTCTTATCTTTATCTGTTTTATGTGTGTCAGGAATGCCTGTTCCACAAAGATCTAGTTGCTCTTTTAAGTCTGCCTTTCATTTGTCTACTTCCTTTAGTCCCAAAATAGTTCCCTGATACTTTCTGCAGCTGCCATCTTGAAGAACCTTCTTTGTTGTCCATACAGGCACTCTGGTGACTGCTACAGCCAGGGCCCTGCTAAGGAAATCCCCCAGTGTCACCATTTCCATCAGGTTAGAAAGTAGGAATCTGGTCAGAGGGCACCCATCTGCATCCAAGGCAGCATTGACTGAGGAGTGAGGTAAAGGTATCTATGTCAAATCAGAACTGACCTAATACACCAGATAGAGATTTGCAGAAACCCTAAGTCCATTTGTTAAGCTCACTAGGTCCAAAAGCTATGTAGAGAACAAATCCCACAGCACAGCTGCTTGAATTACTCCAGTATTG
The DNA here is from genome assembly GCF_026979565.1 of Vidua chalybeata. Classification (NCBI taxonomy): domain Eukaryota; kingdom Metazoa; phylum Chordata; class Aves; order Passeriformes; family Viduidae; genus Vidua; species Vidua chalybeata. The sequence goes on along the minus strand of NC_071536.1, from coordinate 14,890,188 downwards.
ACATATTTAACTTCTCTGTGTGCTCTGAAGGGAAGATTTACAAAGGTTTTCTAGGTATTGAGGTGGTCCAAATGTAGCTGGCAAAGGCATAGTCTTATATAACTGACTGCTATGAATCTGCCAGGATACAAACAGATATATCCAAATATTCCTGCAAACCCAGCCCTACTTTTAAACTATGTTGATAATTGAAGTCACTCTCATATAAGCACTTGCTAAAAGCAAGGGCTTGAGATTTTTCTTGTTAATCACAATAATCATCATGAACAGGTTTACACAGGAAAGTTTCATACATACCAATGAGTCCCAAAAAAAAAAAAAAAAAAAAAAAAAAAAAAAGAGAGAGAGAGAGAAACCTAGCAACAACAACAAGAAGATGGTAGCAACATTAGTGGCTACCAATAAGTAATTTGAATTTGCATGTCCCTAGTAATTCAGAACATAGAATATGAGAATAACATGCTGATTAGCTGGGAAATTATGGAATTATGAGCAATTTAACTTTCTGCTTTTTATAAGGACTGAACCAAGTAATCTCAAGTGCCTTCTTGATGGAACAGTAAAACAAGTAGATTGATTAAATAGAGTAGAAATTATATCACCAGTTTTCCAGGAAGATTTAGACACTTGAATACCTGGAAATGTAATTCAAATTGGCTCACAAAGGGAGGTATTTTTGAGAATTACAAATTGGCATGAAAATCATAAACACAGTAACATCAGGGTGAGGTTTTGTTTCTTTGGTAATATCCAAGACTAAAACCTTTTTCTTTTACTTATTTTTCAATAATGGAAAAACATTAATGGAATTTTCAGGTTTTCAAGTCAGGTGGTAACAAAGACGATTTTAAAGATATTGCAAATGCACAGAAAACAATGTTAAGAAAATAATCTCATAGCACTGAAGGCAAACAAAAAGGTGAAAGAATATATTTCAATATGCATTTCAAAGGGAGAGATGAAAATGAATAGATAGACTTCAGGAGACCAATATTCATGCTAGCATGTAATTAAAAAAAATTCTGTTATCTGGATATATTTAACTACATCTTGGAAAAGAAAGAGAGAGAACATTATTTCTCATATTACTTTGGAATAAGAAAATAAATGGAATTAAATTTTCCTATAACAAAGCAAATCTATGGAAAGTAGAAATTGCTCAGAGAGAGCATTAACTGGGAGCTTTAAATACTCAGTTGAGGAAAGTTAAAAATAATTAAATATAGATTGGTTCACATTTGACTAGACTAAGAGCATCTACAAATATTTTGAGATCATAACAAAAAAGTAGAACAGTTATTCAGTATAAGACACTCATATTAATAGCCTGAAATTAAACATGGAAAAATTGAGGCTGAGTATCAGGAAAGCTTCCTGGCAGTGAAACAAACTGGGCTCCCAGGGGAAACAAAGGAATCCACATAGCTTTAAACTTTCAAAACTAGACTAGACAATAACAATCAGTGTACAGGAATATTTTTGTATTGGCAAAAAATATATTACTTGATATTGCTATCTCTGGTTGAAATACATAAACCCCCCCTGCACATGATCACAGATCAAAACAACCAAAAAACCAAAACAAATAAACAAACAAAAAAAACCCCAACCCAAACCAAAACAAAAAATCCACTGTGTTTTAAAGAAAATATTTTAGTTATTCAAAAGAAATTCACAAAAATCATTCCAAAAATAAGGCAGAGCGTGAGTTCATGTTTGTTGTGCTCTACAGTTTGTTCCCGTATTAAGACAGAAAGAGAAAAAAAGAAATTATTTTAGTTGAAGTGTTAGCCTGTGTTCTGCTGATTTGATGTATTAGCTTGTAAGTAACTATGCTGCCAAGTAATTCTGCTATGTGTTTTGTGAGTTTAAATTGTTGTCATGGTGACTACAGTTGGTCTATAGGTGTCTTTTTCTCTTTTAAAATCTAAAGAGATATTTTTAATAAAGCCAATGGGAAAATGTTTTTAGTTTAAAGTTTAATCCTCTTGTTAAATATTTCCTCTTAATAATATGCCAAAACTTTTCAAACCCTCTTGATACTCATTCTTTCCTGCACCCATTATTTTCTTTTCAAACAGAACATTTTATGTTTAGTGCCAGTTAGTGATCTTGCTTAACTTCCATATAAACCTGGCTGATGTCAACATGAATGCACAGGTGAAACTTCCACAGAGCAGCAACCAGTCAGGCACAGTGAGTTAAGAACTATGTTATGCAATAACATGCCATTAAATATCATGATTGACATGTACAAACCAATTCAGAATGTCTTAACAAGTTGCATAGTTTATCAATATGTCTTTGCAGATACTTTCCTAATTTAATTTTTTAACCACTAAGAAAAGAGCTTACCCTTTATGCGAAAAAAAAAATGCCTAGAACAAAGTTGTTCTGCCTGTTATTTATGTCACAGAGAAACAAAAGTTAATATTCATTTTCTGGCTAATCTTTGTAACATGGAAACGTTTTGCTTTCCAAAATTAGGTGGTTGATTCAGGGTGAGTTATAAAAATCTCCTGTTTGTTTGAGAAACAAATCTGAACTGGCAAAATATTTAAAGCAGTGTTCAGCAACTATCATGAAACAGGATTACAGGGAAAACAAATCACATAACAGGAAGAAATATTCCTTTTTTTAAAAGTTATTAAGTAAGAAAGAGCTTTTCATTCTGAGGACAATTAGGAGGAAGAGCATTGCTGCAATACAGTGATTTTGTACCTTTTAAAACTGTTGAAATTAACTCTGATGTACTAAAATAGTATCACTGGTGGAAAAAGTAATAGTGAGAAAGTGCTAATAAGTCCAAAGAAAACATGATACTTATTTGTGAAGCAGAAGGTTTGATGGCTGTGTAGTTAAGGATGCCTTGTGGCTTTTAGAGCACTGTTTATATTTCCATAACACTATGCAAACTCGCTTCAGCTAAAAAAAACCTCAGTAATGGAACCAGAGAGGAACAGGCTATACTGTGAACAATGATTGTGACACAGCCATTACAGGGCCATGTCCCCAGAACAGCCAAGAGATGTGAAATCCATTGTTCAGATTTCTTTTGCAGTAAAAGAAACATGCACCTCTCTGCACAAGGCAAAGTAAACTTAGCCTGTCGCTTAGGGGTGAAAGTAGAATTTTAATGGTATTAGGTCTACTACTGACCTTAATTTCTCTGCAGATTGGAGTTTCAGAGTTCTCAGCATAATTAAATATACAAGGGAAATTAAATTAGTGACACAGAAGTGATTAAATAGATCTACAGGCACCCATCCTTCAGATAATTTCCTGGCCTTCACTATTAAGAATACAGTGCATCTATGTGAATTATTGATTACAGTGATGAATCTGGGCCAACTTTTGCCTAATTATTTTACACAGAACTGCTCTCCATCCAATCGGACAGACCTAACCTCATGTTCCACCAAATGAGGTAAAAGTGACTGACAGCCAGTGCAGTGACCGCAGTGTATTCTCCCATCATCCACGTGCTGCTTTCAGTTTCTCCAGAAGGGGCTCGCTGCAGTGGCCACAAGCTGAGTCACTTCAGCAGCCTGAGGGAAATGAAACCACTCTTCAAAATACGAGTAAACAAAAAACAGGACAGGGCTCTCCCCAGCTCACCTGCCTACACTGACTCACCTCTTGGCTACTGCTGCATCCTGCTGTGGCAGGGAGGGGAAGGAAACATGCAGCCAGGAGCACCTCAGTGTAGAGTAGGTGTAGTCCAAGGCTTTACTCTTAATGACACTGCAGGGTGTTATTCCAGTCTCAGTGGAACATAAAATAGGCTGCTCCTTACCAAAGCTATGCCTATAAGAGCACACAGGCTGTGTTTTTCTGAGCACAGTGTGACCTTTAATTACATCACAGGTAAGAAGCTCACTTGGCATCTTTAGTGTGTGTTGACCAATGAAGGTCCCGTGGCTGTTGCAACCAAATAGTTGTTTTCTTCTGGGGAGTTATGTACCTTCTGAATTCATATGACAGTACAAACCAACACACTAAGAAACTGAGAGGTGTTTCTGGCTTACAGGCCACCCAGTTTGATACCTCATCACCTTCACTTTTACACATTTAGAGCAACTCTGTATAAACTCTCAGAACTCTGTTTACTTCAGCAACAGGTCCAAATTACTATGTTTTTTTGTTCAGGTGGTCTTTACATAAGGACTCAGACAAGAGACACCAGTAAGTTTAGATGTAGCCAGAAACTGTATTTTGAAAGGAAATCAACAGTTTGGAAAGGCCTTTGCGCAAGGTCACACCTAACGTCAGAATGAGAAAACACTGCATTAGCAGAGTAATTTTTCTGATCCCAGTAGAGGAAAACCTTGCAGTGAATGTTTTCAGTGCTAGTCTTGAAATATTTCTTTTCTGTACCTATATTTGTAGAAAGATTGTTTAACTAAACATTAGAGCCTTGAGATATGCTCACATGCAGGACTGTCTCTGTGTATGCTGTAGCTTAGATTAGCTAATTAACCAATTCTGCCTGGAAAAAAAAGGTAACACTGAGAAATATAATAGATTGACAAAGTTGTGGCAAAAGAGAAATTAGTAAATAAATAAACTGTAAGGGAAAAAAATCAATATTGAGAGAATCTACATAACTTTAATTAAGCAGAGCAACAAGGGCTTAAAATATTAACAGAAAACTGATTAAAATTAATGAGATCAAAAGGAAGGACATCTTCGGCAAATTTTATATGAATCATGTAAAAAACAGCAGAGGTAGGCTGTAGCACAGATTTTTCCATTAGTCATTTTTACTACATGGACTCTCCAAACCAAGTGGCATGAGGTGAGTGTATTTTGAAGCACTGGCAAATCTACAAGTGAATCTGCTTCTTTATCCATTTTGTACCTTTCTCCTCTATCCTGGGAAAATTGCAAAACTGCTGACAGGCCCAGCATGGAAAACCATTACTTAGTACAGTTTCCCATGTAACTGTTTTCTTACCTGTGCATGCACTAATGATCAAACACAGATCTTGCCCTTATCTCTTTGAAGAGGGTTGCATAACACTAGAGGCAACTTGGTAATGTTACAGAAACTATTTCTAATCTTTCACCCTTTGTGACCAAGTATTAGTTTAAATATAAAAAGAAAAAAGGTAGAAGAATGAAACTCTCCAGAAAACATGAAAACTCTGCATAAAATTATTTTAAGCTAAAGAATATCTACATTTTACATTATTTATCATAATTGTTCATAATGTAGTGAATGATAGCCCTTATTTATTTCTAAAAGCATATCTGAAGATACGATCAACACTTGAAGACGTCAGTGTTCACTGAGCATGCACATCCATGTTTAATGTAGAAGAAGCAGCAAAGGAGAAAGTTTCAGGCATCTTTTCAGGATAACCAATTTTTAGGTCATAACCTTAGACCAACAAGGTAAGATTTAACAGAGAGCCCACATTCCACAACTGTTCATCTTCCTTCGAGTTTTCCTTGAATGGGACCTAAGCAATCATCAGCTTTAAATAAAATTATACTCCTACTGAAGTGCTACTTTGAACCCACAAAATGAAAGTCATTCTCTCCTTTTTCAAAATACATGAGAATCTTAAGAGACTGTGGACACACTCAAAAATAAACACAATCTAAAGATGGCGAGGAACAAGCCAAGAATTCAGAAGCTTTTTGATTGCTATTTAAGGTATGCAGTTTCACAGAATTGTATACATCAGCCAGTCAAACCCTTTATATAGAATGTGGTTTAAGATTCTTTTATTGGGAGGAAGTAAAATTAAATATTTTTTATATGTCAGAAAAGTAAGATAATCTAAATAAACTGTAGGCTGACCACCTGTTCTGTGTCAGACAGAAATTAATTCCCAAATTACAAGGCTAAAATATTTTAAGATCATATCCCTTTTCTATTAGAATTTTTTACAGAAATTCAAGTTGCCCTTTTTCATCAAACAGAAGCCTTACTGAAGTAATTTTATGAAGAATTCTACTCTACTTTCACAGCAACTAAATAAATAAGAGTTGTACTATGGCAGATACATTTTACACAGATGAGAATAGAGGACTAACAGTCAAGAAGAATAACAGAAAAAATGCTACAAAAGGAATTTTCCCATGAGCTTTTTGCTCTCTGCATGCTATAAACCTTCTCATCTGAGAAAACTCAGATGGTCACATCATACCAAAAATTACCAAGTAAGCTGGGGGTAGGACAGTAAGGGACTTTGCCAAGCAATGACTCTGTTTATGCTCTCTTGTTGCCTTGATGACAGTACTGCATTCTCATAGTAAAGCAGATTTTAGAGGTTTTCTTTGCAGTAACTATTGAGAGAGGAGAAAGAACTTAATGAACTAGTACTCAGAGAAGCATAACTAAAACAAATACTGAAAGCAGAATCAAGTATTTCTTGGCGTATTTCTGATTCATGTATTTCCTGAGAATGTATTATATTTTCATTGTTTAGCAGAAATCCATAGTTAAATTTTATGTTCTTTTTGTTCCTCTTTAACAACAAATTTTTAAGTACCTTTTTTGTCATGGCCAGAACAGATTGTGGAAATATTTAATAGCACTGGGTTTTGTTTCACTTTGTTATATTTCTACAAAGGTTTTTGGGGAGAGAGGGGGAGGAAAGGGGATGTTTTCTTATGCAGCAAAAGTAATTAGGTAACTACTCTTTTATGAAAGCTGTGCATGGCAGGACTTCAGCTTTAGAGTATCAACAAAGAAAAATCTGGCACAAAAAATGAGCCAGCATTTCAGCTTTCTGGTCTAACTGTATTACATTGTACATGGAGCTGTCAGGAAGAGAACAACCAGAACATATGCTGATATTGTGTTGGCATCAAAATTAAGATGTTTTTCTTTTTACTTTTTTTTTCTCATGAATGTAAATAAAACCCAGAATCTTTGAGGGCTTTTGATACGCTTTACTGAGGAGATTCTTATACAGCTTTATAGAGCAGTTGTAGTTGTAATTACTTTGGCAACCTTGAATTTTTGCCCTGAGCTTCAGGTCTGCAGGAATTAGAAATCCCATAGCAATATGGCTAACAAAAGCACTCTGGAGTACAATATGACTGGCTTGGAAAGTCCCTTAGCATAGCTGCTTTGGAATTCCAAATCCAACCCAGTTGGCATAGAGGAGCTGTGAAGACAGTCTCTCTCTGAGGTGGACAGAATCCCCTGGGGACTGTGCTCAACAACCCTACCATGCTAAAAACCCAGGCTATTAACATATAATTTTGTAGAAGGTTTTCACTATCAAATAGAGATAAAACTTCATGAAGCCAATAAAAGATACAAAACAGATGACAAAATGACCTCTTTGTTACATTTCAAGTACCAAGAAATCTAAAAACCACTTTGAAATCCTAGTGATTTTACTTTAAAGTGGGTTAGGCAAGGTTATAAATGAAGGAAACAGGTCATTCTAACCAAAGTGCAAAGTGTTGGGCAACTTTCACCCAACTGCATTTTGCAATTTCTATTACTTCTACTATATTTATATCTTTATTGGCTTCATTTCCCATTTGAATTGCATTATTGCCCAGAGGTCTGTCTGCAAGCAAAGTTGTCCCATCTCCTGCAGCAACCTACTGCAGCAGATGTTAACAATACTGCAACAGCACTGAACACAGCACAGCCAGAGTATTTGGCTCCTATTAGGGCTGCAGATCAGGTATCATTGTTAGCAGATCATGACCTCCCATTTGAGAAATGCCATTCAAAGGATATAAATTTGTTTCAAATGAAGAATTTTCCTTTTCCTTTTAAATACCATTTTCTTATAGGTAGTTGTCCTGTGCTATTTCAATTCATATTCACATTAGCAATTTGTTTCTGCAAATGCTCTCCAGTTTGTTGAATTTTTATTGTGAAATATTTTGAGTAGGAGATCGAGCATCTAATCTCTAAAGCAGAACAAAAACAATAGACTGTATACACTTGAAATGAGACAAAGTTTTTCTCTCTACTTCAATCAGTTTATAACAGTCAGCAATCACTCTACTCTGTACATAATGTTCCATAAATATTGGGAAAGAAACCTCAACCTTTTTATATCTATAATGTACCTAGAACTCATGGATAAAATACTTCCCAGGAAAAGAGAAACTTACAATACTTTACATATAAGAAACTATTTTTTATATATTCACTTACCACATCAAAAGAAATCCACTTTACTCAAGGTCAGATACTATCAAAAATTTCCATATTGTGACTCCAGTTTAAATAACACAAGTATTTTGAGATGCCCTTCTTCAAAAGGGCAATAAAAATGGGATATTATTTATTTGTGTTGAGAGGTATTAAAAAGAAAAAAGTTCCGATAAGATAGACTAAAGGCATCCCTAACTAAGTCTAAATGTCCTCCAGAGAGAGATTACATATTTTAATTATGACTTGACACGTTTTAAATTAAAGTACAGTGGAAAAAAATCTATGATTCTCAATAATACATATAGGTATAAAAATTTCAAGTTCTGAACATGCTCTAAATGCCTCTACAGTTTCTTTGCAAGGCTACTTTACTGCTTTTATTTACTGCCAGAGACACAAATTTTTGTAGGAGTAGCTGAGGGGCTTATTCTGGAAGGAAATGTGAAATATATTCAATAGTCAGAACATCCTCACAGAAATCACCTGTCAGCTTCCTCTGGTATTCCTAGAGTTTATGACTCCAGTGTGCTTAGTAGAAACAGTATTAGATGTTTGAAATAAGCCAAATATTCTCAAAGCAGAAAATGGAAAGAACTTCAAAAAAATTAGGAAATGCATTTTACAAAAAGTGAAGCACATATTTATAAGCCTGATTTATCAATTCCTAACTTAGCTTTTGACATTTAGTCTTGCAAATTTATAACTTTCTTTTATCCAAAAAGGCAACTTTACTTTCCAACATCTATAATTTTGTTGGTTTCTGCTCAAATTAAGGAACACTTTTAACTGCAAGTCTTACATATCAAAAATTCACTGACAAATTTTAAATTACAAAAAAATGGACATTTTTATAAGATTTCAAGGAGGCAAACATCTTGCTCCTGAAGCTGAAAGCCACTAGTCATCTTTAGTGATCACTTTACAGAAAAGAAAGTCTGACACAATGCTCCCCAGCCTTAATTCACATCTCGAACATTGGACAAATTGAAAACAAATAAACAAACAGAACCACAAATCACTTTTTCTACAATTGACAGCATGTTTATCTAGCTAGAGCTAAAAAAAATTAATATTTTTGTGAAGCTGCAATGACCTGCTTCATGCTGTCAGACAGAAGTTTGGGACCAAAGACAGTTTTGCTTACCATAAACCATTGTTTGCATATTTGCAAAAAAACTAAGTAAAACAAAACGTGTTCCTATTTGGACCTGATATGGCACATATGGCATTTCCTGATGCAATTTGGTTCTATCTGGTCAAATTTCAGGTTTGGCAATATGGGAACATTCTGGATTTTCATAAAGTTGTTATGAAACTGATAGAGTGGTAGTCCTTGTAGGAGGCATTTTGTTACTTTGCCAGAAGTATTTCATATGGATTTGTATCAGATACAGTAAATACCTGGCAAATGACATATTGGAAAAAAGTGCACAGGAATTGGTACCCACATTACTGAGCCCAGAAGGTGCTTGGTATTTCCACATCAATGCAGTAAGACTGCTCCTTGAGTGCCCAGTGAAGGGCCATGAGATGATTGTGGATCAAAGTACCTCTCACACAAGGACAGCTGCAGAGCCTGCCTAAGTATTTTTGACATCATGTTCCCTCTCATGATGAATATTTTTCAATATCCTTGCCATCACTTTGGAATCTTTAACGTACATCATAAACGTTTGTATTATTTTCAGTAAGACTGCAATCCTTAAGGAACTATCTCAAATGCTGAAGGATGTCGGATATTTGTTGCAACAGATGTGACAATCTACTGAATCAGCACAAAGGGTCTTCAGTGATGTTCTGTTTGCAAGCTGAGCATTATTTATAAAGGACTTAAAACTCCCTCAGGCCCTCATGAAATTAGTCTGTGAATTCAGTTTTGGAGTTTATAGAACAGTTACATTTGGACTTTTACATATGGATGGGATTTAAACTACTTTTGTTTAGACTTCCTGCTCATTGGTTCTTACACCAGATACTCCAGAACAGGACAAATATAAGAACTGCTCACATGAAGGCCCACACTAATGACAAGCTGCTCTCTTGGAGATTGCTGGGAAGGAATCTGTTGCTTGCCAACCGAGTTTCTCCGTGTTCAAGAATTCTTCACCAATGGGTAAAGCTATCCATCGAGGCACAGCTGTGTGCAATACATTCAGCATTGTAAGGATTTTCCTGGACAGCTTCCACATAGATGTCAAGCAACTTTTCTCATGAGATTTTGGAAGGATTTTTAATCATCTGGGATAAAAGAGTATGATTAAAGGATGGCTGGCTCAGCTGGTGCTGACAAATATACTGGCATCTGCTGTACCTCCTCCTGAAAATTCTTTTCCAAGGGAACCAGATCAGTAACAGACTGAGCAATAGGGGGAATAAATATGTCTTTCATGGTCTTTGTGGTGAAACCTTATGGAGCTTTGAGATATCCCACTTGAAGGGCTGAGGCCCAGACAGAAGGTTCCCTGTAAGCAGGAAATTAAGAATGTCTGTGGCAGGGAACTTCAGAGAGGCAGGATCCATGTGGTTTGAAGTGTAGAGTCTCTCTGCTGCCTTGCAAATCTGATGAGTATTGCAGTAAACCTAGTTCTTTTGCAAGGCACCAAGGTAGACACCAAGGAACTGCAGAAGGGAGTCCAATGTCACTTTGTCTTACAAATCTGTCTTGACTGTCACATAGTGTTAGAAGGCTGGATAATAAATTAAATTAAAACTATTTACTGACAAGTACATATTTGCTTTTAACCAATAAATTAATTTTAATCGCTATTTTAATTACTAAAATGTGATCAAAAATTCACATCATTAAAATTACAGGAGATTTCATAAATTACCTACAACAATCAACACAGTTTAAACCACGCCTGATCATTAAAGTTTGCAATTGTTCAAATCTTCCCTCTGTCTGATTTATGGAAGGGGTTTCTTATACATTATGGAAGTGCCTTAATTGTCATGGCATAAGATAATCACAAGGTCATCTGTTGCTGACTCCTGAAAGAATCACAAAGCTAAGTTTGAAAATAGTTATTTAGCCCAGTGATTGAGACATTAGCATGGCAGCCATGTTATATCAGGTCAGATCATTTGAACTAAGTAATTTTGTTTAATTGAATAAATTTAATAGACCTACTTTTTTTTAAGCTTTCAATTAAACAGATAAATATACACATGTAGTCTTCCATAAGTATCATGAGGGATGCCATGCAAAAATTAATCATCTGAATATTGTACTTAAAGGGAGTAATGTACTATTTTGGACATATAACAAGGGAATTTTAAGTAGATGTAGAAGTGATATACCTCTGCATCTGATCCCTGGGGGATCAACACTGGTACACCAAAGTCCAACCAGGTGCTCATAATTCAAGCAAGAATTGAAAACTGGCCACACAACTGGAGAGAAAATCCATTAATATAAGGGACTGAATACCTTAGAGTAAAATTTCTTTTTATATATATATATATATATATATATATATATATATATATATATATATATATATATGTATGTATATATACATATATAAAATAGAGAAGTCTGCAGTATCTAGGTAAGGGGCAAAAATTCAAAAGAAGATGTATTTCCATCTAGCAAAGTTATAAAAGTGGATGAATCAAGCTTAAATCAGAGAAAAGAGTACTAGAACTGTTTTTGTAACAAAAATAATTTAGCATTAAAATAATTTACAAAAATTATGGTAGAATCTTTATTGCTAATCATTTTACCTTTTTTTTTCCCTCCTCGAGGATATTATTTACCTAATAATTGTTACTGGATCTGAAATAGAGATTTATTCTATGTGTACTCTATTAGTATGAAGTCAAGACAGGTAAATAGAGTTATCCCTTTTGTTTGTAAAACCCATCAATGCATAAATTAAACCAAACAAGTATTGGCTTATAAGTAAATAACTATACAATCATTTAACCATTCCTAATTGTCATTTGCCTGCTTTGTTCAGTTGTAAATTTCTACATAAAAAAGGAAGTGAAAGTGATTCTTTCTCTTGGAAAAAATCTCTAAAGTCATTTGTCATTTTTTAAAATTACTGCACACTGTGAAATTGTAACATTCAGATTCCTTCTGCAGTGTATCAACTGATATTGAAGTACTGCACCACATGTATGACAAAGGTAATATTAACAATAGTGCATTATTTCTCAATTGGTCTTCACACAGAGCAGCACCAGTCTCAAGAATTATGTAGCATCTGTCCCAGAAGCTGGGCTAAAGCTTCTGCAGAGCTACACGATAGAGATTTAAAATTAAACTATTCACATTAAAGAAATGTTATTTTGCAAACTGATTCAACAACTGTTGCATATACCATCCTTACTCAAACTTCTGATTACATGCCCTTAAAGAGAATAGTTTATGAATATGTCCAGGTTGCTAACTTGCTTCTAACTTCTTTACAAATATGGCATTAATTAGTGCATTGGCCGAGAAACCTCAAATTGTAGAACCAAAACCACTGCACTTCTTTATATTTAAATGCAATTTGATTATCATTCCATGTACTGCAGACATCTTAATGTTGGGTTTGTTTTTTTTTTTTTTCCATTGGTAGGAGAATCAAAGTAAAAATAACTCTGTGTTCAATCAAAATCAGTGTTGGACAAAATGTTTATTTACCTTGCATTAACTGATACCATGAAACCCTGTGTCAAGAGTTTTCAACCCTAAGAGACAGTGTTTTCTTATGCATAGTTTCCTCAATTTCATTAGACTTATAATGACTTCTAATGGGCACAGTATTTCCAGAATCACATTTTTATTTGAGTAAAGAAACATCTTGAAGGAAAAAAATATGATTATAGAGAAATCAAACCCCTTTACCAAACCAGTTTGCAAGTTTCTATAAGAGCTTATTTGGCAATCTTTGGAGGCCACTTCACATAGAAGTTTCAGACATGCAGCCTACAAAATACATTAATGGATATGTTCATGACCTACACAACATCCTGGTACAGTGATGATAGCAATCCAGTTAATCTAGTCACTCTATATTCTGTGAATATTCACTATACAAAATAAGGAGAGTTTCATGTATGAACACCTCCCCTCCTCTTCTTTTAAACCAGTCCCTGTAGAACAGCAGGTGTGCTTTTAAACATCTAAACAAGAAGAATTTGCAATGTAGTTTGTATTTCACTTAATTTCATAAGACATTTCTCCAGACTGTGTACAGCATGGTCAATTAATTTTGCTTTCACTTCTAAATTTAATCACAGCTTATTTACCAGCAGAATAGATGCAAATTTGCAATTAGTGCGTTAGCCCGCACTAAGTTTAGCTGGAGTCACATTCCATCTTTAAATGAGAGGTGGTAACTCCTGGCTTCATTGCCCATGTGAGCAGTTCTTCCAGTGCCAAGTCAAACATTAATTTCAACCTCCTTTGGCAAGTATTTAAACTAATTTATTTGACTACACTATAATGAAGGAGAACTTCCTGCTGCTACTGGGTTCCCTCTGGGAGATAATTCCTAACAGCAAAGACACAGTAACCACCATATTGTCTTCCCAGTCTTTTGACTGGAGAATTGGTTCTACCTTTTAGCTTATGCCCAGTACTGCAGCCCTGATTTATTTTCTCCATCTGGTTGGTGAGATTTAGTACATACATAATGTGTGATATAAGGTGTGCTTAGACATTACTGTGGTCTTCAGGTCACAGTAATGTGGCATGCAGTAGGAATCGAATGAATCTGAGAGACAAACTGAAATGGCCTGCTGAATTCACCTATTGATAATAGTCACAGGGGCAGGTCTTTCCATTGCTATTTCAGATGCTACAGAGGAAACAAATCACAGTGGGTGGAAAGCACAATGATGCCAACACCACTATCCCTTCAGTTTGCATCTGCTAAGTCAGCCCATAAAACCATCTTGACGCTGTGGACATCCACCCTGATGCTAACCACCAGACTCTGTGTACCTGCCAAAGAAAGCTGGCCAGAACTACCCCTCAGTCTAGGAAATGTCTGCCAAGGAAGTCCCTCCACAGTTCAGGAGAGCAGCAGGAGGACATGTTTCAGTGTGACATTTCCCAGAACAATGGACTTCATCAAGATGAATATGAAGCATGGATTGAGGAAATTAGCTAACTAGTGAAGACTGCAGTTGTATCAGCATCCACATAAGACCGCCTACTCATGTCAGTGTTCTGCCTTCACTGCAAGTCAGAACACCCAAGATCCCAAATCTTCTAGTAAGAAAAGTGATTTCTGCTGGTGAGAAAATTCACACCTCACTCTTCTGCTAGGAGGAGTCATTGCAAGGTAGTGGTCAAAATGTTCTTCTGCCTGAGGCATGGTCCATTCTCACTTCATGCTGTTCACCCTTGGTCCCTGCTGCTGGCACTCCCAGACACAATCCTCAAAGCCATGAAGCAATCAGCAGCACAGCAAGCATTTTGTCTCCTATAAAGGCCCACAAGGGATAGATAAATATGCGGACAAATGGTGTCAGGCAAAGAGAATGGAAATATATAGAGCCACTACCACTGAGACCAAATAATGAAGCAAATTTACAAAGCATTGCCAAGATGAGGAAGTACAGAAAATGCCAAAAGCACAGAAAGATAATGAGATCAGAGCTCTGAGGGGTTTTTTCAGTAAAATAACATGGCAGAGCACATTGTTGGACACAACTAGTTGCTTCAAGAAGTAGGGATACTTACAGAGAGAGAGAAATGATGGGCCATTATTTCAGTTTTATGCACAATAATAAAAATTTGTTAGGAAAGTACAAACAAATTCTGCTTAAAATGATGAAATCTTGGAGCCTAAAGTTATAGAAAAAGGAAGGAGAAAGGAAGGAGCAGAAGAAACAGAGTGAGAATGAGAATTAAATCAGACAAGATGAGGCATAAAATGAATGAAACTAACATGGACTCATACAGACAAAGCCTGATGAAATTCACTATGACATAATTGAGGAATTAGCTGAATGTTGTCTGTCATTAGTTAGAGCTTCACAAACTAATAGGGAGAGTGTATTAGAGGGCTGAGGAAAGGCACATATCTTTGGGGAGGTACTGGGGAGGTACATGGGAAACATATCTGTCTCTTTACCTGTGATTAACTGAAAGAAAAAAAACTCATAGCTAATAAATCCATTTATAAGACATACATGTTTAAAACATAATAAAATACAGCCAATTTGCCCAAAGCGAATCATGTCAAAATGCTTCTATTTTCTTCTTTGCTAGACTAACTGGTCTAATGTGTAAGGAGGAAGTGCTCATGTAATATATTGATTTCAATAAAGTCTTTCCTGCTGTCCTAATGAGACATTCTCATAAAGAAAGAAAGGAAATACAACCTGATGAAGTAACCTAAGATAGGATATGTCTCTGGTTGAATAAATAATTAGCAATGGTTCACTGCCTAAGAAGAAGGTATCATAAGACCCAGCTCAGATCCATTACATATTCTCTTAAATAAAGAAATAAAGCTCAGTGGTAAGAGATCATGGAAGCTACGAGAATGGATATAGTTGCAAGTATATAGGAGGTTAGGTAAATATTTCATTTGGAGTAACATTCTTCATCATACAACATACCATTTAATATAGACAATTAAAAAATGTTTTAGAAAGAAGATGGAAACAATGGATGAGACAGCAATAATGCAGAAAACAATGTGGAAAGCATATTAAGAATTATAACGAGTAAGAAATTATGATAACACAAAAATGAAAGTCTTAGCAAGGTGATTTAAGAAAGAGCTGTGTATACAATAGCACATACTATTTTTCCAGTATTTTTGCCCTAAATAATTTGTTTGTCCAACCACTCTCTGGGTGAAGACCCTTCTAATATCCATCCTAAACCTTCCAATGTCCAACACAACTTCAGGCCATTCTCTCAGGTCCTGTCACTGTCACCACAGAGCAGATATCAGTGTCTGCCCCTCCTCTTCCCCTCACAAGGAAGTTGTAGCTGCAGTGAAGTCACCCCTCAGACTCCCCTTCTCCAGGCTGAACACACCAAGTGACCTCAGTGACTGCTCATACAGCTCCTGCTCTGGACCCTTCCCTGTCCTCATGGCCCTCCTTTTGACACTGTCTAACAACTTTGTACCTATTTTATATTGTGGGTCCCAAAATTGCCCCCAGCACTAAAGGTGAGGCTGTCCTTGTGCCAAGCAGAGCAGAGCAGAGCAATCCCCTCCCTTGCCTGGCTGGAGATGCTGTGCCTGATGCCCCCAGGACACACTTGGCCCTTCTGGCTTCCAGAGCACTGCTGGCTCATGCTCACCATTGATCAGGACCCCCAGGTCCCCTTCCATGGTGCTGCTCTCCAGTCTCTCACTTCCCTGTCTGTCCCTACAGCCAGGGCTGCCCTGGCCCTGGTGAAGAGTCCTGAAGAACTGGATTTTTTTTCTCAAGCAAAGAGATGACTGAAATCAGAGAGGTACACATGGAAAAAGTTCTTATTACGAAGTTGATGAGAAAGCACTCCTTCATACACTGAGGAAACAAGCTTTTCAAACTGGGCATGTTTTTCAGCCTATGTCACTGTAGTAGTGCACAGATAGCGAGAGAATATGCAGAGAAGCTGAGGCAGGAGGTAGAAGCAGTCAGTAGCAGAATAGAGTTCAGCCTGTGCCAAGACATATACTTCAGGATTCCTAAGGAAACCTTTATGTAGTCTGGTTTTACATCAGGTAATAGAATCATTAAAGCTGTGTTTCACATTCCAGGAGGATGGAATGTAAAAAGGGAGGAGACCCAGCAACAAAACAGTATATTTTAATTTAGGCCCTGAAGGGACAATCATTCTGGCTGGATCAGTCTTGTTGAATATAGTTTAAAATCTATATACATTTTTATGAGAACTCAGTAATTTGTTTCTGCTCAAAACAACACTGAAATACTGTTAATTATTTGGAAACAATAATTCAGTTATTGAGGTATAATATTAATTTAATTTTAACTTTAATGAAGCATGTTATAGCACTGAAATCCTTTCTCCAAGGAAAGCCATTAATTTGGTTCACAACAACATTTTAAAAATTCCTTGTAATTGTCCATTATCAATAGAGAAGGTTACTGCAATATCTTAGTTTTACACCAATTCATTTTACCTGTTTTGCATAAAACAAAAGTTCCAGTCTGTGTCTATGCAAAGCCACAAGAAAACACTTCTAGTTTACAAATGAGATGTAACAGGACCTGTTCTAGTGGTGAAAGGTACATTTTCTAAAGTTAGGGGATTCATAATTTAATAAAGATGAGCTCAGCACAAAATGTTTCTCAACTGATGCCACCAGGAAATTAAATTAATTTTCTCCAAAAGTACATTTACACATAAATCCCATAACAATCACCATGACATATCAAGAGGAACATTCTTTAAGGTGTGAACATTGGCTGAAAGCTTTTGAGCTCCAGCAAGCAGAATGGCAGGACTCAAGAACAGAATCATAGAATAAAATAATCACTTAGGTTAGAAAAGACTTTTGAGATGATTGAGTCTAGTTGTAAACATAACACTGCCAAGTCCCACTACACCATGTCCCAAGTGCCACATTTTCAGATTCAGGCTTAATTTCTGTGTTGGGAAATGTTTCAAACACTAGATGAAGATCTGGATGAAAGCCATCTATCACCATTTCTGGTGATCAGGAAATTGCTTTACCTAATTTTTGCAAGCTGAAAAAAAACCCACAACCCCACCAGAATCCACTCAGTGAATGGATTTTTTAGATACCTTAAAGCACCTTGAAAATCAGACATTTTTGACAACAAGAAATATTACAAAGCTCACTCATGCCAATTGAAAATTACTCAGCAACTGATCTTGTAATGCCTCTTGAATTCATCATTAACTCTAGAAAAGTTTGCTTAGGAATATTACAAAACAGCACACCAGCAGTGCCCCAAACAGACCAACATTAAATATGCAATATATTTCACCAGTGTCACTCTCTGTAGTCTACCTACAGATAACATGGAAGAATTATCACAATTTATGTTTTAGTGTATTATGGGATGAGTAAGAATGTAAAACTGAAAATGACCACATTCTCATTCATTTCTTTGTCAGCTCACCACCTGCTTTTCTTTACATTTCCACATTACTCATTATATTCTGTTACTCATTCTCTTCTTATTTTAATTTTCCTTTAATTTTATTTTTCTCTTTTCCTTTTTTCTCACCTCTTTTTTTTTTTTTTGGCTTCACATTATTTCTATAAAGTTTCTCATCATTCTCTCTTTCTCAATTCCAAAAACTCCTACCCAACTTCTCAGTGTTACTCTGCCACTAAAGCCACTGATTCATATTTACACAATCACCACAGTCATCATCAAGTTCAATTCTGATGCTGACATCCTATATTTAAAATTCTGACTTTCATCTGCAGGTCTGGGAGTGTCTGCAAGGTCCATCTAAAGTGAAAGGGCCAGATAACAGCAGTTGTTAAAACAGAAGCATGAGTGTTTCCCATGCTTGAGTGTTCCTCACAGCATGTGAGGATGGGATACACTAATCTCTGTGAAAGGGGGTTTTCACAAACTCCCTACATTGAAGAGAAAAATACAATGTCAGCCACACTAAACATTATGAATTATAAAGAGTTTTCTGACTTGGAAAAACTATATAGATGAAGTAAAGAAATTTGAAGCAGCAGGAAGAGACCTTGGAGTGGAAACAGCAGCACTCAGAACCTGGTTTGACACCTGCAGAAATTACCCTGCAGTCACCACACACCCTGCATTGGTGCAAGCTTGTGGGGCACCCCAGTGGCTCCCAAGGCAGCAGTGGGCATGCCAGCACTGACAAAACCATGTCTCCATTGCAAGATTTGTGGAGGTAAGGAAATGAGATTCTTCAGACTTGACTTGCTGATGCCATGCCCCATCTTCTGACTTGTCCCCTTTCCTATGTCCATTCCCATGTCCTTTCCCACTTACAGTCACCAGCTGTTTCTTCAGCCTTTCCCAAGACCCACGTCTCTCCCTTTCCCACTTCCAGTATGCAGTGATCATGTCTCTTTAAAGCCAGCATGGCTTGACTGCTCTTTCATTTGTAACTGTGAAATGATCTTCACCTTCAGCACCAGCTACGTGCCACCACCTACTGCAGAAACTGATGCTTTGGGAAAGCAGAACTGGGTACTCTTACCAGGTGATTTAAACCTATGACTTTCCAGAAAAGAATAATGCAAGCAAGGAGTGAAAATAAATCTCTCCCACCAAACTGAAGGCTACAAGGTCTGTGAAATAGGAGTGTCTCTAACCTTTTGCTACAGCTCCTTTTCCTATCAGCTTGAAACTACTAATCACTACAACTGCAGTGGGCCAGCACTTTTCATCATGACCATTTACAGTGTATCTTCTTCACTCATGGGCCTTGTCCCAAGGAAGTGAAGAACACAGCATAACAGACTTATTTTATAGCTTTTAGGTCTGACTAAACAGATTTCTGAAAGAAAATTACAAAAAAATTTCCTCACCAAGGAATAAATTTTATTTAGCCTCAGATCTCAATTACTTTTTTACACCAACTTCTTTCTCCCTGGAATTTGTAAGTCAGCTTTTCTAAGGTACTGCCATTAAGAAAAATATTGACAGTTTAAATCAACACAACTATGTAATATTTTGGGGCATTTACCCATCAGTGTAGCCATTAAAGCTACACAGGAAGAAACAGAAAGGAGCACATGAGCAGAAAATACACCATCACTAGCAGGGTGGCCGTCGCTTTGAACTATGTGCATGTTTGCAAAGCTGCAGCAAAGTTTGTCATTAGGGCAAGGGACAATCAAGAAATAGACTATGATTCCAGGGTCTTCTTGTGTTTTTATATTCCAGCCTTTCCTTAGAGCATGAAGTAAAGGACAGCTGCATCTTCTCTTCCCTGCCCACCTTCCTCCTACACGACAGGAATAAACTGTCATTCATTAAACTAATATGCTACATTAATTTACAATTAAGCTATCACCTGGAATAATTATGTATAAGGTATATGCACCATAATTGCAGTGCACAATTCGATATAAACCTCTCAAAGTTCCCTATACATGTTTATTCCCTACACACAGTATAAAGATAATAATTTGGAGCACTTGAAGGCTGCTAAAAATAAAGGGAGAAAATATACCTTTTTAAATAAACTTCTAAGCAGCTAAAGTGTACAACTTTCTATGCTGCCCACAGGTACTTTTTTACTAAGTTGCTTCTTCTTCATCTGTTATTTTGATTTGGAACTTTTCGACAGACACAAATTGAAAAGGTGCCAACAGCAGCTATACCCATGGAAAACATAAATATGCCTGTTCAGTACATACTATATTGACACCAGAGCATAGAGAGAGTAAGATAAAACTCACAAATAGAAAAAAAAAATCTGTTACCACAGTATAAAGATATATGTCTTGTACTTGGTAAAACTCTTGAATATTTCAAGTACTCAGGAGAGGAAAAGAATTTTTAAAAAGGAAAGAAGGAGAAGCCTAAGGGTATTACTCTGATGGTTGTTTTTTGCTAGAAATGACATGTTAGTATATTTTTTCAAGAAGAAGAGACTCTCAGGCAAAAACTTTAAATGCCCAGATGTTGCAGAATACCTTATTATTTACTCTATTTATAATTAAAACTCAAAAGTAATTGATATGGATTGTTCTTACTCCACAAATTACAGCAGCATAAACATTTTCTGGAAATCAGGTGTCTGTAAACTATATTCTGTACAGTATATAATTACCTATTTGCTCTATAGTGGTGTAGAAATGGTGCTGGAATAGCTTCTGCCAGTTGATTACAGTAGACAACAGCATTAGCATTTAGAACCAATCTTAGTGTAAAATAAAATAATGAATCAGCTATATGTATTTTGCATGACTAGAGACCAAAGGACTGGACTGGGGCATTTCTTAGTGAAGGAGAATTCAAAGTTCCAGAGAGATCCAGCCTAGTTAATTGCAGTTAATACAACATTTGTAAACGCAAATGAGTGAAGGTACTGGAACAGCAGCAGCAGTACGAGGAGCTCTTCTCACATGCAGATGCCAGAGAGAAGGTGACACCAGAGAGAAGGTGACACCAGAGCTCCCTGAGGAGCAGGAAAACCGATGGGTTTCACCTTATTCTCTCTCTGCCTTTCAGCACCATCAGCCCTTATTTGCCTGTTCCTCTTGCTCAAAGGGAAAACCCTTGATCCAATATTGCATGAAACCACAGAAAATGTGCAGAACAAAAGAGAAAATGTGTGGAACAAAATTTTGAAGCCAACGCATTAATACTTTTTAAAAACACTAAGAGCCTTAAATCAAAGACATTACACAGCAAGGACAAATACTTTGTTATTATCCAGCTGCCACTGATTTTGAAATCTCAAAGCCCATGGGTTTCTTGAACCATTTCCAGGTTTTTGTGGACCCTACCAAGGCAAAGACACCCAAAGAACAACTTATATGTGACATTCTGATCCTTTTGCTTCCATTTACAGGCAAGACCAGGAAGGCCAAAGTCATACAACTCAACCCATTCCCTAAAGACTGAAACAGAGCGCAGAAAAATGTTCACTTCAGTATAAGTTTTGCTTAATGACCATGTAGATTCATATTTTAACAGAATTCATAGAAATTTGAGCACTGGAACATCTATTATGTCATCTAATCTATGCAGTTGACAGAGAAGGATTTGTTCCCTAAAGTGTATTTCATATGGCTTTATTCAGTCCAATTTTAAATGTAGGAGCCATGAGGCTCCCATTGCTTTCTTTGAGAAAGCTGATTTGTTTACTGTTTGAATTAATTTCACCATATCCAGTCACAGCAAATATGCTCAAGATGCTGTTCTTAATAAAAATATGGAATGTCCTCAGTAATTTCTGTTAGCATTAAAATAGCCAGTGAATATCCAAGCTACACGATCTGTTGAAATATATCTTTGCATGTAGCAGATTCTTCCTTTGATATTAATGAATGCAGGAATCTGTAAGTATTTGGCAGTCTTTTCTGATGCAATTAAAAATTTTTATCCTAATTGATGTGCTTTAGTACTTTAGTAATCAGTTCAATGGGATTCATAAGTTTGGCTTTTTTTTTTACACAGTTCTATTTCTGAATTAATTTAGTTATTTCCAAGCACTGCTGGGTAGCAAGTACCAAACATTACACTTAGTTCCACTATTTTTATATTTTTACTTCTTCATGAATTCAGAACTTGCAAAAGATTTGTAAAAGAGTCAGAAATTTTTGTCTTTTTGTCATTGAGTTTCCCATCTTGACACATAACACCCATTCCACTCTTCTGTAGAGTATTGCTAACATTGGATTGTTTTGTATAAATACTTTAATTTTTACATTACTGGAAAAGCAACAAGTGAAAGTACAGATCCACTGTAAATGCAACTTTGCTAAGTAGGAAGATACTTATAGGTACTTACTGAGTTCTATCTCAATTCCCAAGAAAGATGTATTTTTAAAGAGTAACTATAATTAGTGTTGGCTGTCATCAAAACATTGCTAAATATAAATATATACCAAACTTTGTATTTTTTTCTCTTATTTTCAAGGAAAAAAAAAATGGATAGACTGCTGATTCAGTTATCTTAATGTAAGATTTGTACCCAGTAAAACCATTTTGCTTATATGGACAAAAAAAATCACAGGATTCAAAGGACTAAGATTAAATCTTCACAATTCTTGCATGAGAACACTTTTTTCACTAGGGAAATATTTTCCAAAGTTATAAGGAAAAAGAACACGCATTAAAAAACCAGCTCTTTAGTATAGGATAGCATCTGTATTTACTGTACATGATACAATCTTTATGACATACGGAGATTGTTTTTCTGTTCGAGCCACCTAAAATATTATGCTGGTCTCGACCTTGGAAACATTTCTTAAGCATTTACTGTAGTATTACAGAGATCTTTTGCCAGAAAAGTCACTGCAGAGCCACGGACTCTTTGGGGGCTTTCCATATTAGGGGTTTTCTCACTCTGGATTAAGCATGCCAACAGTATTTAGTTGCCGTTCTGTATTTAGAACTGATTTGATGGAATGGATTTTGGTAAGAAATGTTGAAACTTCTTGTATTTCATTGACTTAGGTTCACTCCCACAAGATAATTTAGGGAAACATCCGTTAAGAAAGCTGTTGCAAACTACCCAGTACTACACCAGCTACAGCAGATTTCTATAGCATATTACCAAACATCAGGAAATATACATTTATTCACCCACAATTCTAATGGCCCCAAAAGACTGTGAAGAATGTGCATGTTGAATTTTTTTTTTAATTACAGCTTATAGGATAATTATCACAAATCCTCGGAAATAGTTACTGATATTCAAACAATTATATTCCATTCAACTATTAACTTAAATAAAAATATATCAATTGAGAAAAATATCAAATGTCTCTTAATTGTCAATCAAAAGCTTTCTGTGAAAGAGCTTTTTTGCTCCTCTTTATTGAAGTGTGAAATGCTTAATTTAATTTATGATATAAATTGCATAGCAGATACACACAGGAGATTCAAATTTAACATTAACAGTTTTGTCATTTCACTTCCATAGTAACTTTTTAGTGTCCAGATTCTCCTTCTGCCCTGCAACTGTAATAGTACTGAAACATTTTTCCACATCTAAGGTTAATGGGACATAATCCTAGCATGACTACCTGTCTGAACTTACTCTGGAGCTGCAATGCCAACTGTTACTGCACTCCCATCATATATGACATCAGTAGTGGTGATCCAATAAATAAAAATCTTGTATTTACTCTGGGACCATGTAGAATCTTATATGTATTTGTCATATCAACATTGTGGTTACAATATCCTACTGATGTCACCCAGTAAGAGTTGGGTTTTGTTGAAGTTGTCACCAGCCTTAAACAGAAGTGTGAACTATTGAAGATTTATTTAATCTGCCAGCCACTGCATCCTTATTCCTAGCAGTTTGAGAAATGTTATTTCCCACTCAAAGTCATTTGGCCTGAAGCTAGGAGCTGAGAAAAGAAAGAAAGGAATCCCCTGTGGTAGAAAGCACAAGTAAACTAGATCTAATCCGGATCTGTAAAGGAACTCTACAATTTACTTTAAAATATAAAATAATCAGAAAGATTTTTCAAAGATCAAACTAATATATAGAGGATGCTTTGAAGAATCACCTCACTAAAATTCCAATTTCTTACTCTTTAAACTTGAACCCTTACTATCAGAAGTGTCTTACAGATCATTTAGACTTTAAGCACTTGTCTGCACATCCCAGCAAGCAGGCTACTTTGAAAGGTGTATCATTTCAAGTATTAAAACTCTGCCATTCAGACAAAACCAGCTAAAGCAGCCAAGAACCATGTTCCACTTTTAAAGTTTTATAATTCCAGAATACACTGAGGGGCTTTGGAACTGTAGGAAAACAGAACACACAAAAAAGTTTTCAAAAGCTACTCTGCCTCTCTTTCATAATAAAGACAATCCCACACAAAACTTTAGAGAATGCAGAGGACAGAGAGGAGAAGAAAAATAACTTTTTTAAAGTCTCAGTATAAGTGGAAAAAAATTAAATTCTGAGAACCAAAATCACCTAATATGTTACTAGTCTATGCAATATTAAACCTTTTATCTTCAACAACCTTTTGTGCGCTTGCATACAAACTTTAAGTTAACAAATGGGACTAGAGAGTAAAGTTGATAACATTTTTAGTTAAGTAATAATAGCATCACTTACCTAAAGATTGGTCTTTGGAGATGCTTTTTCTTTATTGTAACACAATCATCCATTTAAAGTGGGGAAAAAGACTTCTTCCAGCAAATAACTCCAAAAAATTCCAGGGAGTAATCGGGAAATTTGTTCTTAGCTACTGTGCTGCAGAGAGCACACAGAATGGTATTTTGGTGCTGGGGGAAGCCTCCCTCCCTCTTTCTGACAGTGGAGCAGAAAAGGGCCATAGAGGCCACATAAGCCAGGCACAGCCGTGCGCTACCAAACCGGGCGGGCTGAGCACAACTGGAGTCAAGTTGGTCGAAGCGAAGAACTGCACTGGATTCCTTTCAACTGTGCAAGAAAAGAGGGGAGCTCTGCCAAGTGCTACCCAGGTAAAAATTTGTTAGATTATCCCAGCCATGAGAGCACTTCTTACACATACTGGTCAAAGTCTTAAATGCAGAGTCACTCTCTCTCTCTCTCTCTCTAAAACACACTGTTCCGAGGCTCAACTTTTTTTCTTCAAAATAAAAGTTGTGCAGCTGTTTCAGCATTCCCATGCGAGTACCTTCAGAAAATTTGCTCTGGTAAAAAAAAACTGTATACAAATTAATGAAGACGGATGGATCTAGTCTGTAAGGCTGGCTCTACTTCAAGAGATTGTAATTATTTTACAATCTGGCTTTTATTCACTCTGGATGATGTGTGGATATAAC
The DNA here is from genome assembly GCF_026979565.1 of Vidua chalybeata. Lineage (NCBI taxonomy): Eukaryota > Metazoa > Chordata > Aves > Passeriformes > Viduidae > Vidua > Vidua chalybeata. The sequence goes on along the minus strand of NC_071536.1, from coordinate 14,864,660 downwards.
TATGCAAATTAAAGCACTGCTCATAATTTTTTGCATACATAACCTAATGACCTAGAATTGGCTGAAGCAGAATATGGTGTTTGCAGCTGGGAGGACCACAACTACATGAAACAAACCAAAGCTACATCAGTGGGGGAAACAAAATGACCAAGTTCAGATAGAGTCAGTAGCAAAGCGTTACTGTTTGCAAGATAAGATTTCAACATAGATCCAAACTGAAAATCTTGCTCTGACATCACGCTGACATAAATCAGGAAGAATTCAACCGCAGCAAGCACAGGCTGTAAACAAAGCCATAAAGCAGAAGCGGCTGACCGTGGTTCTCAGTGAACTGAAGTCATGAGGGCTTCAGGTGAGACACAATTACCCACGCACGTCAGAGGGCTCATAACAAACCTGTGCTGGCACAGGTCTTGCTGGGAAACATGGAACCCAGCCAGAGGAGCAGCAAACCAGCAGCCAGGCAGCACCACGTGTGCAGCTGCACACCCTGGAACCGTGTGCCCCCTTCCTGCCGAGGGAGGGAAGGTCCTGCCACAGGTTCTGCCCTGCATCCAGCACTGGAGCTCCCTTGCGGCTCCATTCCTGCAAAGCCCTCGGTGTGTGCGAGGTGGAGCTCCTGACACGGGCCAAGTAGGATCAGGATGGTTGGGATTCTTCTGCAATTGCATTTGTGGTTGGGGAGAGAGGAGAAGAGGGGCAGATTTACCCAGTTAAGTGCATAACACTGACAATATCAAAGTTTGAGGCTAGATAAGGAACTAAGATGTGCCTTAGGCTGTATATGACCATGAAAGGTCCCATTATTTTATGCTGAAATTATTATTCAATTAACAATATTTTCATGAAATAACTCTATATAGCAGAGAGATAACACATATTCTATTAATATGTATTTTCACAAAGGAAAACCCAAGAGTTAGGTGGGTTTTATTGAAAAAAGTATAGTTGCTTCCTAGAGGTAAAATATATTGCTTTTAAAACAGAGTCATGGTGTCAAGTTTTGTTAGCCTGAAAGGACACAGTAAGTGATGCCCACACTGTATAAAACCATATTTTCTTGACACAGCCATGGAGCAACTATCTAAACAAAAAATTATCAGACTGTCATCAGCAGTTTTGTGTAGTTCATTTCACCTCCCCCACTATTTCTATTTTTCTGAAAAGTAGAGAGAAATACATCTTCACCAGGAAAACAATCACCTGTGTCAGACTGCAAGACCTTGAAGGATCTGAAGATCTTTATTCAACGATATGCAGCATTCAGAGTGTTGTCATATTTTTAAAGACCTTCATCTAATCATCATCTCATTCATTCTTGTCTGCCAAGATTTACTATTTCCTTCATACAGTTTTCCTGCTCTGGGTTTCAGCATTTCAAAATAATTTGCTACTTTTTGAAGTGTGCTCATTCACAAAGCTAAAGATCACAAAGAAATCTCACTTTTCTTTCTGTTTCACATTATGTGCATATATTGCTATACTTCTGTTATTTAGAGGGATTTTCTGTAGCTCAGAATAAAAATCCAAAAAGTTACAAGAAAAGAAAAAAAATTCTCCAAATTCTCAATGAAAGTTGTACCAAATATGTTTCCACTGAACTCCCAAACCTTTTATCTAGCAGTTTTATTGGTCCTGAAAGTAGCAAACATCTTAAAAGTAAATTTTTCTGGGCCAACTTCTATGTACATTATTGTTCATGGGACTTTCATTCAAGAATGGTTTGAAAAAAAAGTACTATTAATAGGAAATGGTAATGTAACTTCACTTTAATTGCACTGGTTTTCATCTTGCAAAGAGCCATTTTTGACCATTTTTTTCATTCAACACAGCAACTACCCACTGACTTGTTTATAATATTCAGAAATCATTTCTACATGTTAAATAAGTATTCACACAAGCGCTTTGACAGAGGGCATTTCAGAAACATGTGGTAGAGTAACTAGACTCAGGCCTGAAGCCTGATTCCCCCTGGAAAAATAACATGTATAAATTTCACCACTCTTTGCAGATAGCAGAATTGGAGCATATTGGAGTAATATTACTCCAATCTGTAGGCTATATGTACTCCAAATTGTAGGCTATGCTGGACCTGCTATATGGAATGCACTGAAGAGGTGCACTTTAACCATAATGAGGAAGTGTAATTATAATGAGCTGTTCCTTGAAAGCATTATTCTAATTTTAAAATGTCCTCTTTAGAGAAGCTCCATCTTATTTCTTACTTCAAGCTAATCTTTTTAGGATTAATTAGAATGGTAAAAATCTATTTAAATTATGCTGTAGAGGTATCTTATTTAATTTTCCAACACTGGAAAACATCAAAATTAAACATCAAGTAGAAAACATCTAAATTATTTTTTCTCAATTTATTTTCCAATTATTGTTGTTATTGTTTGCCCATCACAACCAGTGACCACTGCTCTACGTGATACAAGTTATTGTATTTCATGTCCCATGCTTATGTCAATGTGAACAAAGACTTTCTGGACCAAAATCTTGTAATACTTTATCACTCACAGACCCTGAGCTTTCCGAACTTCAATATCTACAGTGATAGTTAAGTAATTTGATATTTAATACTATGTCTCAGGGCCTGTTATAATGCCACATATTTCTTATTGATCTGTAGCTGTTTGCCAGAAGTCTAGAAATGCAATTATTTCTCCTGCTTTGATTTCAAAGCTGTGAGCAATTAAAATGGTAAAATTAAGAATCAGCAATCTGTATGTGTCAGGCACTTGATGCTTTCTATTTTCTAGCGAAAATGCCTTCTAGCTATGAAGATATGTGTAAACATTGCTGGTTGGGGCTAAGGCCTCTTCTTTTGTAGAAAGACACATAGGTGGGAGAATCAACAGAAAGGGGAGACAAAGAAATTATGAAGGCATGATCAACCACATAGATGAAAAAGAAATTACCTTCATAAAATTGCTGGAATATCAGGGAGAAAAATAACTGGCAAACTGTTCTGTAAAGTCAAAATAGAAAGATAATCTATCTAAGCAGCTTGCTGTCTCAAGGCCAGCACTATTCAATATTTTCTTCAATGGTTTGGATGGAGAAAGGAGATATTCCAAAATTATATTAAGCCAGTAATATTTTCTGAATGTCCTTGGCAAACTGCAGAAATGTTCAGAGAAAAAAAAAAAAAAAAAAAAAAAAAAAAAAAAAAAAAAAAAAAAGAGGATATAAAAAATACCAATCTCTACATACACACATTAATAATCTGCAGGACAAGGGGCCATTGGCTCAGCAGCATTTCTTCAGAAAATGCCTTGGAAGCAGCAGAGAATGATACACTAAACAATCACAGTCTTAGGCAAAAACAAGCATGATTCTGGGAGTACTGTCCAGAAGAGCAACCTGCCACTCTCTGTGCTCCCAAGGCTCACCTGAAGCATTATTTCTTGCTTTGAGGCAACACAGTTCAGCAGACACATACAGGACTAAACCTTGACAAACGAGAAATTTAGAAAACATCTCATGAGTAAAGACAGAAGGTCACACAACATAGCCTAAGGAAAGGAAAAGAAAACCTAATTAAAAATATTTCAGAACATAAATATAGCTGTGTAATTTATGAAAACAGACTATTTTCCCTACCCCTGTGGTCAAGAAATAACAAAATATGTCATGGGGTTGTAAGTTGTAGTAATAAAGATTCAGCGGTGAAAAAAATACTTTTTAAAGGAAGTAATAAGGACATTAATTGCTAAGGGAATCTGTTCTTGGAAACATGAGTAGCTTTCTAAGCATGGATTTTTACAAGGCTATATAAGCATGTGTCAGAAATTATTAGCCTTGACTTGGATGACAATATAGATCAAATAATCTCTAAATACATCATCCAACCTCATAGTTCTAAAATTCTTTGGTAACCAACTGCTATTATCAGCTTCTAACTGAACCTGCTAATTATTTTGGGATTTTAGTGTGCATTAAACCATTTATCAGTTAGCTGTAGCACTTGGACTTTTCAATCTTTCACCTGTTTGCCACTTAATCCAAATTTTGAACTTTGGTCCTTAATTCTGGCAACAAAGAGTGACACTTAAAGCCTTAATCCATTAAACACCATTTCTGTTTTGCTTCCTTAAGTATGGGGTCAGATGTTTCCCATATTGTTCACAAGCAACAAGAGAACAAGTGGAGAGCTAAGTTTTATACATCCATTTTCTGCACTAATGAAGTGGTTCAAAAAAAAAGACAGCATATTTCTACATGTTTCTCTTCTTACAGGTTTGAAACATAAAAATCTAGAGCAGAACTTATGAAAAGAATGCTATCTTACTTTTCATACAGTACCTTGCACCAGATTACTGGTTAGGAAACTTGTAATGTAATTAAATGACTAAGTAAAGCCTGAAGAGAAAACTTTTTATAGTAAAAAGGCAACATATCTTGTTCAACCAATCTCTAACAGGATTTTTATTCACATATTTCTAAGTTTGTTGGAATAAATTCACTCAATAAAGTCTGTGTACAGACTAAAGATTCAAACTTGGTGCATAAGAAACCAGAGGGGATTATGTGAAATCTATCTCTACCATCAGTGTCAGTTCAGCAAGAAGGTATTCCAAGGCTCTTTACAAGACAGAATAGCTTCCAGAACCTTCCCTTCCCTTCTAAAAAGTGGGATAAGCCTCTCAGCATGCCTTTTACCAGCTTCCAATCTCCATGGACGGTCTCCAAATCTGTGCATAGCGAGCTAATAAAATTGTCCAGGTATCTGATGTCCCCAGAAACAGGTTAATTGCTTAAGGAGATGCTGTGATCGCCTGCCATGCAAAAGGTAGTTTTATCACAAGCATATCATGCTTGATAAATAATACTACCTACTAGAACTGTGTTTGTGTAATGGTTTAGGAGCTTAATTATAGTTACCCCCATTCTTCATATTCCTTGGCACAATTCATCCTGTTAGAGATCAGACTGAGTGGTTTTTCACCCAACTGTTCTACTAGGTTTGCATTAATCTCACTGCACTCTGAGCAGTGTAGGACAGTCTCAATTGGTTTCCTCACGTCGACGTCAGCAAAACCCACTCTAAAACTTCACCTAATGACTTCTCCAAGCTTGAGAAACCAGACAGAACTAAAGAGAATTGTGACTCATTCAGAATGCAGATAGAAGAATTTGCAAATGTCACTGGATCTATTGTAGTATGCGCGCTAAAGCTCTGTGAAAAAGAGTTGTGTAGGCCTTTAAGTTCTGCTTTCCCTTTTTACCTTTCCTAAGTAAAATGAATTGTAAATGAAATTCTAAAATAAAATAGTCTTAGTCTCTCTTACTTTCCCTGTTTATATGCACACACAAACTGAGCAGAGACTTACGTCAATGCCGTCATGCAGGAGATTCATTTCCCTGCTAAGACTTTCCTGCTCAGACTGGAACACAGGAACTTGGCTTAAGAAGCTTCCCAGTGCTTTACTTGTGCTTTTATATTTTACTGCGTCGTAAAAGTCCTAGTAAAACTCAAGCAAATAAGTAGATATAACAAAAAAAAAAAAAGCCTTATGGGAACATTTATTTTTCTGATTAATAAAACTCTTCTGAAGAATCTGACCAGTATCACAGCAGTTTTTAACTGGATTCTACCTATTAGGACTTTATACTCTGCATCTCCAGTTAAAGGAAAGCGGGGGATGAGAAGGACAGCAAGGGAAGGGAAATGAGAAGAAATTCCTTTGGGATATATGATGCTAAACTAGCACTGAGATACACAAGTCAAAACATGGCATTCTTTGGTTTTGAGCCAGTGCAATATTATTATTGGCCACAGTTGATGGAATTTCAGTCTATATCAGAAAACATTGTAATTGATGTGCTATATGTTTTCTAAATGTATACATATAATAGCAACTATACACCAACAACTGAGCAACCTCTGACTAAGCATACTGTTGCTCTTTAGGGTGAAAAAGGGTAATTAAATCCTCATAACTTAGTACAGATGGGCTGCACAAAATCAAGCAAAAAGATAATTGCTAAACACTTTAAAGGTAATTATTAAAATATATGTCAGGATAACTGTTTGCTACAATACTTAAAGATTGAAAAAAAAAGTTTAGAAATCCAAGATTGTCCAGAAAGGAAAACATGACTAACTGTATCATATGTTAAGCATGGCTATTGGATAATGTCAAAATCATGACCAAAAGAATTTCTGCTAAATTGTGGTTCCTCATGGAAAATATATGGGCACTTAATAGGAAGAGGCTATTCTAAAAGGAATTAGAAGATATATAATAGACTGCATCAATTTTCTCTATATACAACAGTTCTCATCTGAATGTCTGGAACAAAGAGGCAAGAATCTATCATTAGCTACCTCTTCACTCACTATACAGTTTTTTCTTTGTAAGTCACATTCAAATCTGTGTAGGTGGCAGAGTTTGAAAACCTAATTTTTTTTTTTAATTTTAGGTTTTGAAAATATTTTGCTCTATCTTTCATCATGGTCTCAAAGATTACATATTTCAAAGTTTTCTGAAACTTACTTCAGCTAAATTGGTTAAAACACCCTGGTCTATGTACATTTATTGAGATTTTTTGGTTTTCATTATCAGATTACTGGCATCCAGTTTGACTGACACAGAAACTATCTGCAAGTATAAACCCTTGCACTTTCCTAGGGGATTAGCAGTATCTGGGATTTGTTGCAGTATCTCTTCTATCAGCTAATTGTTCTTTGCTCCCATCACCATTGGGTAGGTACAAAAAAGATAACACAGCAAAAACACTACAGGTGATTACAAATCATTTTATAAAACTATTTCTCTTTGCATTTGGATTGTGAAAAATTGCTTTTAAATAACAGTTTCCCCATAGATGTCTTGAAATCTGACATTCATAATTTTTAAGTCTTACAAATAGTGATAAATGAAATTCTGAGTTCAGCTCTATCCTCAGATATCTAACATGGCCATAGACAAAAAACATCTCATACATGACTCAGAAATCTATTATTCTAAGACAATAACATCTTGATCATTCTTATCTTTCTATTACAAAGATAGTCACAAAATTCAATGCATACAGTAATGATCTATTTTTTTCTTTCTATCTAGATTCTATTATGGCCTTTGCAATACACAGTACTGTCTTCCTAAGAGAGAAAGACACGCACAATTTTTTATTCTCCTTTTACTTTATCACCTATATTATTTTCCTCCCCAGCTCACCATCCCCCCAGCACCCCACACACTTCTTCCCAAGTCTATTCACTGTGATGATATTCTTCCAAACATGCCAAGTAGATGTGTACTCATGAGAGAAGATTAGCAGGATGTTTATCTTTTCTAGCAAAACTTTTTGGAGACTAAGAAGAAAACTCAGTCTGTTATTTGGCAACAGCATTTCCAGAGAACAAAAGCAACAAGCAAAGGAGAAATGTAGAATTGTATATATCAAATAGTTTTCTCTCTCCCTACCCCATAAATTTAATTCTTAGGATGACCAAATTATGTAAAACAAGGCTCTGCTGCTAATTGTAGTGTAGGCATGAGAAAACTCTGAAACTATTTCATATGAACTGGTAATGATCTGCAAGAAGGGTTCCCTAGTGTGTTTATGTTCAGGACTCCTTAGGAGAAATTTTGACAGTCAGATAATCTACAGTGAATTTGTCAGTATATCACTTATTTAGTCAACAAATTTTAAAAATAAAAATGGTGCTTAAAAGTAGTTCAATGCTCACAGTTTTCATCAAGGGTCAAAAGTTAGTCAAAAATATAAAACAAAAAGAACCTGAGAGAATGTGAAACACACCAAACATTACAGTTTATAAACAAGAAATGAGTCATAATTTCCTACAGTCTACCTAGATTTTTTTCACTTTCCCCTCTTCATAGAAATACATATTTTATTCATACATTTAAAATCCCATTTCAGAAAAATTAATCTCAAAACTGTACTAGAGCTACAAGCCTAATCAAAACTTGAATATGCATTCATTTTATACCCTACTCTGTCTGAACTCAAGGCTGAGGCAGACTAATTTTGCTACTTAAATTCTCCGAGATGTTTGAATGTGGGTACAATGTAGCTGACTTCATTACCAATGCAATTATTTTCCATATTAATTTGGTGTACATGCAATGGGCTATGCTCCCAGCCCCAGAGAATGAGCTGTTGTGATTATCTACTAAAAAGACAAGGTACTCACCAGGGCATTGTTAAACTCCTTATGTATCGTCAGTGTCTACCTAGACCAAATAATGAGTTACAATTTTTCATACTAAATCTTAAAATTGAACTAAAAGCAACAAAGAACAGATTTTTAAATATAATCTGTGCAATGATGTCTTTTGTAGAACAATTAAACTTCTTGTGAGTTACTCCTGAATGGCAAGCTGAACCACAATATTCAGTAAGAAAAAGGTTTCCAGTGTCTAATCACATCTTGGTAACAGCTGAAAAATAACTTTTAATAAGATGTAGATTAAAAATGACTGCTATATAACGTTTTATGTTATCTGAAGACAGATAACAGGTTGTATTTTTTGTCCTTCCAAAAGGTGTCAATTTCGTAACTCTTTCTAGAATTTTATCATTCAGTTCCTCTCATTCCCTAATGGAAAAATAAACTGTTTTGCTTCACACTCCATCTCAATTTTTTTCTCTGAAACCTATCAAAAAACATGCTAATTTGTTTTATTTGTTCTGATTCTGGGCTATGTTATGTGGGTACCTTCTGACTACAATCATATACCATCAAGCAGGAATTTCAACTAAAACACTGAACCACAATTCAGATTAATATCATTAATGCTAAGGTGCAAGATTCTTTTGTTGTGTCCCAGGAGCTTCAAGGTTCCCCTGTAAGCACACTGAAATATTGTGCACTTCCATTATTTACTTTTACCAAATCTCATGACAAAATAAAAAGTTGCCATTGCACTGTGTAATACAGTGGTCATTTTGACATTAATTTCTTCTTTTGCAAGTATATTTCACATCAGTATTTGTTTACTTTCTTCTACCTATCAAATTTTTGACCATAGTAATTAACTTTTGTAAGTAATAAAATCAGCTCTCCCCTAATATTTAATATTTTCCTGTTAATATAAAATACATATTCTCAACAGCTTTTGAATACCACTGCCATAAGCATAGTAAGTCTCCTTTGTTATGCAGATTATTGTCAAGCAGTAAAGTACAATGAGACTAATTTTAAATTAATTATATAAATTGCCAAGCAGCAGATTTTTAATTATCGTGTTGCAGAATTTTTGAATAAGCAGGGAGATCCATACATTGATTAAAGTTTTCTGCCTCTATCCTGACAAGACACAGTAGAACTGGGATCATTTTGTCCAAGATAACAACATTCTCTCCAGTCAAACAGTGTGCAACAGATGCTACCATGTGTATCACAAATTGATGTTTTCTCTGAAGCCCAGTAGGGTGCCTTAGGGAATGTCAAGCTTTAGCAGCTCTGCTATTATCAGACTCTTATTTTTTCCACCGCTCTGTGCTCTTGAATATTCAGAACAGACCACTTGGTAAAAGAAGCAAACTTACGCATATAGAAAAAGCAATATAAGACATACTGGTGATGTAAATAGCCCCAGCCAGTCACAATGGCTGCAGCTGAGCACAAGTAACACCATCAATTCATGGAATCATCATAGAACAGTTTAGGTGGGAAAAGACCTTTAAGGTCATTGACTCCACCTGTAAACTTAACACTGCCAAGTCCAGCATTAAACAATGCCAGTAAACACTGCATCTTCATGTCTTTTAAATTCCTCCAGGGATGGTGATTCCACCACTTACCTGGGCAGCCTATTCCAAAGCTTGATAACCCTTTCAGTGAAGAAACTTTTCCCAATATTCAATCTAAACCACCTCTGACACAGCTTGAGGCCATTTCATCAAGTACTAGGCTTGTTACTTGGGAGAAGAGACCAAAACCCACCTCACCACCCCACCACGTTTCAAGCAATTGTAGAGAGTGATAGAGTCTCACCTGACCCTCCTTTTGCCCTGGCTAAACAGCCCCACCTCCCTCAGCTGTTCTTCACCAGACGGTTTCCAGACCCTTCACCAGCTCTGTTGCCCTTCTCTGGACTGGCTCCCACACCTCAATGTCTTCCTTGTAGCAAGGGGCCCAAAACTGAACTCAGGACTCAAGATGTGGCATCACCAGTGCTGGTTACAGGGGGACAATCACTGCCCTGGTCCTACTGCCCACAGTATTCCTGATGCATGCCAGGATGGCACTCACCTGGGCAGCCACTGGGCACACACTGGCTCATGTTCATCTGCTGTCAACCAGCATCCCCAGGTCCTTTTCTGCTGGGCAGATTTCCAGCCACTCTACTCCCAGCCTGTAGCACGGCCTGGAGTTATAATTGTAATTCATTAAGGATAATCAACACAGTTAAACAAATTTAATTACTTCAGTATTTCCCACCATGAATTGCAAAAGTCTCATCTTGAACATTTTGAAAAACAGATCATCTTTCATTCACTATGGAGAGAAGCTGTTGTTAACACTGGTCCCACTGATGTCAGTAGCATTCACTATGACTAACTCACTGTCAGTGTGATCCTCAAGGAGCAGATGGAGCAATATTTATTAAATTTGTTTTATGGGTAAATCACACTCCCAACAAACAGACCTATCAAGTTTTGATAGGTCTTAACGAATCAGGACAACTGCAGTAGAAAATAAAATGTTCACTTTGAGATAGACTTAGGAAGAAACTATTTCTATTTCTTTAAAGAAACAGGTTTTGGGGCTCTTGAAGTTATGGGAAAACACACTTTCCACTGAATTTTAAAACTTTGCATGCCCAAGAGCCCTGAATTTGGGTATTACCTGTCAGATATTTTTCCAGATATATTATCAAAGTGTACTTCAATTTTCCAAGTGGGGAATTACACCCTTTTAAGTAACAGCAATATCAGCCATGATACACCAAACATCTCTCCATAGAGCCTGATGGCAGCACTAGCACAGCTCAGAAACCCAAATGTTAGAGAAGAGCCCTGAGCAGGGCCCTTAGCACAGGATCTTCTGCAAGCCTTAGACTGAGATAACCAGGCACAGGTCAAAGCAACCCTGTAGTGGCCAATGCTCCCCTGCCAGCACCCTGTGCCTCACTGCAAACAGTGCAGACTGTTTTGACTTTTCCCTGATACTGCTTTTCAATTTCTTGGTGCTCATTGCTTGAACGTCTTGTGTGCCATTAATTCCTGTGTTCGGATTGATACAAATGCTCTCGTTCCTCAGTTTTATTTGAAGTAACCCACAATATTTATTGCAAGGCTACTATAGTACGTTAAAGACTTTAAATTAAATTATATAGAATGATTCTGGTTTGGTTCAGTGAGGCAACTTTACCCTAAAGATACATATAAACAAGAAAGTATTTAACAATGGTGAGCACTTAAATAGCATGTAAAATGAAATGAGCTTGTTATAAATAATGACTGTATGACAGGTGCTAAAATATAATTGTCCATTTAGCAGCCTTTCTTAAAGCATGAGGCACTTATGAGTTTGGCTTTTATTCTGATTCTACACAGCTGAGCATCTGTGTGCACAGGATATTTGTCAGTAAAATTTCAAGTACATCTACATTTTTTTTTCACTTGGATCAATGCAATTTAATTATCTCTTTATCCAGATTAGTTATATGAATTCTTCCATTACACTCTTCAACCTTTAGGAAATAATTCTTTTAGTGTTATTATACAGACCAGCTCATAAACCAAGGTTAAGAAAAATATTTCACAAAATCATGTAGCCTAAGGAAAATGTCATGGGCTACTCAGGTCAATTCTGCTAAGGCTGTTTGGTGTGACCATGTTTAGAAAAGAAAACACAGGGATGACCAAGGAAATGCCAGTAGCATCTCTATATAAAACCATGTTGCTTTCTATTTCTGATGATATCTGTCTGTTGTATCCCCTGTGGAAATCATAGTTTTTGTGATTTGGATTTTTCTGGTTTGGGGAACCATATCTTCAGGGAGAGGTTCACAGGACATTCAGTGACTGTGCCATGCAGAAGCTCATGTTACATAGCCATGGAGGAATAGTGATCAGGATAATGATGAATTGGGCTTCCAAGTGACTCAGGGTATCAAATGCAAGAAACGTGACTGCAAGAAGGGAGCCACTGAAAACTCACAGAGACCTGAAGCTTTTTGGAGACACCAGGAATAATTGCAGATTTAAAAAATGCTTCATTAGTCTCTTCCAGCAATGGCTGCCAGCCGTGAGGAAATAAGTCAGAAAGTAAGTTTAGTTCTTAGAATAACTGGCTCTGATACACTTCACATCTCAGCATGTTCCTGTTAGATCAAATAATGACACTATGAAACTGTATTTGCAGATGCTGAAGAAAATTGCACTCCATCTAAAACTGGAAATTTTAAAAATGCAAACACCTATTCTTGAAAATAATAAAAAAGGGGAAGACCCAATCACTCATTAACACAAACATGCAGTCTGGTTCCCTGAAAACAAAACAAAACAAAACAAAACAAAACAAAACAAAAAAAAACCACACAAAAACAAAAACTAAACAAAATACTGTGATGATCTGGGACAAATATCTCAGAATGATATGGCTGAAATACTGCATTTGCTCTTCAGAAGTTTGCTTTGCAAGTAAAGAACACTTTGCATTTCAGGTTGATATTGTAAAGACGAAAAAGAGTACAAAGCCTCTCAAGAACAGCACTTTGCTGGACATGTGGAGCTCAAAATGGGATACATAAATAGTGTTTTGCAACCAAGAGAAATAATACAAGCCAAGACAATGATCACTGTTTGGAAAGAGATGCATGAACAGCAGAAGTGAGATGACTGTGTCAGTTTTCACAAGCGCTAGCAGAGATTATATCTCCCAGCATGATATTTTACTTGTTTTCATAACAGCAGGACACTTTACTATTGTTCAAGTTTGTGATTGCCTCCCAGATCCTTTTCCATGGTATTGCAGTGCAGCTAGTTTAACCCCATCATATATTTGTACAGCTGATTACTGCCACATAAACATGGCAAAGGGATGGTAATTTCATTGCATTTCAGGATAATTTGAATTCTAATTTGTCTCTCACTGTATTTACAGGTCTTGCTATAAGTTAATATTATTGCAAATTAAAGAACAAAAATGCACCCATGTCAGAGGTCTTCAGAGCCATGGAAACACCTTTCTATTCTGACAAAAAAACCTTCGATAATTCTTTGCCAAATGTACTTTACAGCCAGTGTATGATTCTTAGAAAGTTGCTCTGAGCCCTAAAACCAATTATATGGATATGTTTCTCAAGGAATCAGAGAACAAAAGGTGATGAAGTCACTGTATTCATTCACAGTGACCACAGCTGTGGAAAAACTATGTCTGAAAGGCAAAGCCACCACACAGCAAACAGATCATCTTTGCACTCTAATTTCAACCAACTAGTATCAAAATCACATCTTGAAATTTGCAGGAAAATATCCTTCTATTGGCAACTATTTTAAGGAATGATCCTTCCTTAGACTCTATCTAAAGTGATGTTGACAACTAAAATTTAAATATAAACTGGGTATTTCCCAACTACAAAGCCACCTTGGTAACTTACATGCATCATGAGTGGTAAATAAATTATCTTCACAATTTTTCTCACATTAATCTAAAGTGTGACATTGGACAGACATCTGAATGCATACTAGGCAGTTTCAATTCTAACTTAGAGAAATTTAGCTTGTTATTGCTAATACTATATAAAGCCTCGCACACTTATGCCCTATTGATGGTGGAAGCAATGGTGAAGTGATCAACTTCACAGAACGTCCTTTGTTAAGTGATATAAGTGGCATTTAAAGTAGATTAATGGCAAAAATAACCTGGTTATTTTTCCTTTTTATACAAATGTAAACAGCATGGACTGACAGATAAGAGTCTGGGCTGGAATCTAAGAGCCCTGAGCTTTTCATGAGTCCATGGACATGATCTTGGACAGGTCACTTTCAACTCAGACAGTCTAAGTTCTAGTACTGAAAGCTGGTGAAATTTCTTCCCTTCAAAAGCTGTTTTACTTTATGGACTTAAAGTGCTTGCAAACACTAGGTATTCTTTCTCAGTAGCAACAGCTTCTTCTAAAATCCCTTTCCTATGCAGTCAAATCTAGTAGTATCTTTTTTTGTCCCTGTTATATAGCAGGTGCTCTAGTTTCAGACAGATCTTGTTAATTTGTGGCTATGTAACTCACTATTTTTTACTAGCACTTGCCACACAGTCAAGCATGTCCTTTCATACAAGCTTGAAGGAGCTACTTTAAAGTGACAAAAAGTAAATATCTACTTGCTCTCAAGACTTTTGCCTTGTTACAAAACCATACTTACTATTTGGAATACTGCAGTGATTTCCTGCTGCTACTTTGATCCGAGAATATCATGAGCTGTGCAGGTGGTTTCTGTCACACTGTCATTCATACTTTTGACAGATTTTGAGTCTGCATAATATTCCCTGATAAACTTCTTAATGTTATCTGTGCCAAGAAAGGAAAACTAACATTCTGCCAACTTGCTGACAAACCCTATTGACGATATCAGACACTTGCTCAGTCAGTCAGGAATGCAAATAAACCTTCAAAACACAGTGAGAAACACTAAAGAACCTTGGAAAAGGCCACTATACTTGACCAGTCTGACTGACTAAACCATAGGGATACATGTAATTTGTTGCATACACATTATCTTCATTTTAACGAAGAAGCATCTTCAGTCCAATCTGGAGTTCAGCAAACCTACTTACCCTTTCTCATCAGCACAATGCAATCTTTCAAGTTAAGCAACATTACAATGCAAGAATGTTTCTGTGAATAACTGCCCTTAAGTTGCAAACACATAACTAAAGCAGGGTATCCTGATTCAGCTTCTTAAAGGACTCTTCACGGGCATCTTTGACTGAGGGAAGAGTAAGGAGAAAGAGTACTGGAATTTCCCAGGTCAGCTTCATACAGGTTTCCTGAAACAGTCAAAGATAACTAATCTGGACTCTAAAGAATATGTTGATGCATAGAAGGTGTTTGGCACCCTTCCCAGCTACCTAATTAATGTAAATCGAGAAATGAAATCTACTTCCATCTCCAGCACTTTCTGATACCATGAAAAGGTAAATCCAAGATTCTAAATAGAACATTGCAATACACAAAATATCCATTTATACTCCTGGTGTAAAAGTGTTGAAAAGTACATACTTTTTGACACAGTCCTCCTGGACAGCCAATAAATTCAGTTATTCTAAAGCTGAAACTGAATTTGAAATTCTGTTTTGTCCTAACATAACTAACCAACAGCTGGGCAAAGTGATGGGAGGAATTTAGATAGTGTGAGTTGTGGCCATTCCACAGCTATCACTTCTGGAGATTTTTAGGTCTTTTCCCTCCCTTACTACTTCCACTGAAGTAATTTCCTCCTCCCTTTCTGCTGCTCTCAATATTTCTTTTGTTACACACCACTGGATTCCTCCATTTTTAGTAGCATTTCAGGATGGGAAGGCTTTGATTCTAACATACGACAACACAAGGTCACAGGAGAGACCCTCAGCTAGAGCTGAATGCCACAGGATCTGGAGAATAAAGGCAGCTCTGCACCAATCCCCTGGTTATGTGCAGAGGTTAAGTGACATGCAAAAAATAAATGCTGAAGAACTAAATAACAGCATTAATTTGTAAGGCAAAAACTTTTCACTGACACAGAAATAATTCATAACAACTTGGAAAAAATTTTCATGTACTGCAAAACTTTTAAACAATGTATTTTAAACATTTGTTTGCTGTGATACTACCCAAATTTGCCAGTGGTAGATAAAGACCATCTGTGTAGTTGCTATACAAACAGAACAAAAAAGCTCATTGCTACCCCAGAGATCTCACAACATATGTTATGTGAGAAATGAGTACACTGATATGTTACCAAGTCTGATTTTTGTTTTAGATTTTAGGTAGTGACTGGTGAGAATGCATCCCACATCCCAATTTACTTATAGGCAGAATCAATTATGCTTTGAGTCATTTTTATGAGGTTCAAAATACAGAGAAATTACAACTATACCTTGTCAAAATAAGATTCTTTGGTTATAGGTAATGGCCAGGGAGCATCTACAGGAGTGAAGCTACACGTGATTTGCTTAAACTGTGTAAAAAAAAAAAAAAGTACATGAGCTGAATACTAAACATAATTATTGTATCTCTAATGTCCCAGTCTAGGCAATGAATAAATGCCCAGATAAGATGTGGAACTGGTTTCAAATTTGAGCAGTCAGGTTCCAACAATGACAAACAATAGCTAAACCAGTTGAAATACTTTCCTTGGTATAGCCACTACTGTAAACTCAACATATTCCATCTTTACACTGCTGTGAAATGTGACACATTTCTTGCAGGCCAATCTAAAGGAAGGCAGCTCTGAGAATCCCAGAGATCAGCATCATTTCCTGTTTACAGCACATACCTGTGATGCTCTTTTTTTTTTTTTTTTTTTTTTTTTTTTTTTTTTTAGTTGATTCAGTTGAAACAATTACTTTTGGAACTTACAGTAACATTTAGCACCTCTTTCAAGGATGCAAGTAGATAGAGATTGGTGACTGCAGTGATAATTACACTTGCCAGGAAGTGATGAATCATTTCATACACTTTTGCTGGTCTTATTTTAAAACTAAGAACTTGGCACTCTTCCTTTTTTATTTTGGCACATGCCCAAAAAGCTGCAGCTTTTTTTTTTTCCAGACCAAGGGTTAAAACAGACACACAGAAAAATGAGACTCTGCTTAAACTGCCAGACTGTTAAACTTTCCACACTGGTATGGGGAGAAAACTTGAAATAAAACACTAGGAAAAAACTGCTGAACAAAAACACTGAGGAGTTTTAAGCTATGAGTTATGATGAAAGATCTGCAGAAACACAGACACATGTAAATGGACCTAAGAAGAGGAGAGAATGGGTAAGAAGACAACAGCAGATTGCATTTGTTTCTTGTGACAAATGGATACTTCAGTAAAATAATTAGTGTTGTGTCCATTATCCAAGCAGAATCATGTAATGGTGGAATTTATTAGCACCACATATTGAGGCAAGAGTATCAAAAGCCTTATTAAAAGCCTCATTAAAGTCCATCAAAAGCTCAGGTCTAGGCACTTAAACATCTTGATTACTTCCTAGAAGTTCAACCTTTGTTTCTCTATTTTGTCTGAGATTTCATCAACAACCATCAGTCACTCCCAAGCATAGTTTCTTATGCCCTGCACACAACTATGCTCTTCACTGAGGTAGAACAAAAGAATGTTTAGAAACTTTGATTTAGAACAGTTAAATGGAAGCAAAGGAGCATTTTCTATTTAATTCAATTGCATTAATAGACAAAATCAGTGCTACCTTTTACAAAGTATTAAGATATAAGAAATACTTTTGTTTCCATGATTTTCTGAAAGCCTTTAAGCACTGGGGATCACATGGACACTGAGAGATGCCTAGGGAACATTTGGTTTAAACATTTTCACATTCATGTTCTGCAACTGCCACTGAAAAGAAGCTCTCTGAAAGGATTAAAAGTAGCAGGCAGCATTGCTTGATTTTTTTCATGCATTGGTCTAACAAGAGATTAGAAATTTCAAGCTCCTGACCCTGACACAAAAACCCCACACAAAATTACAATAAAGAACTTATTTTAAAGTGTCTGCTTGGAGTAGCAGCAAATGCTATATAAAATGAGTACTGGCAGCCTGTATATTCACATATAAATTCCTCAAACATCTTGCATTTAAGCTCTGGGTTTTGGTTTTCTTTTCTGATTATCAGTATTCTGCATTTCATCACATACGTCAGACTTGAACTCACAGGGAGAAGCACCACTAACAGAGCAGCCTATCAGCTACAGCAGCAGCCTGGAACCTAAACAGCCCAGAGGACAGAGCCCAAGAAACTCTAAATCTTTTCACATGCTGTACTGTAATTAATAATAACGTGTGCTTTTACAGGAGCTTACTGATCATGCTGGTTTTCGTTTGGGTTTTGGGTTTTTTTTTGCTACAAAATATCTTTCTGTGCTACTCTATATTAACAATACTGGTCTTAACTGTGAAGATTGCATTCCTCTACTTTTGAAGGGCATCGCCAGTTTTGTCTAAAGTATCAATTTCATGCCATAATTTTATATAATTTTCCCGCTATTTATTATAGTTCCGACACTATTCCAATTTGGAACACTCACAGAAAAAGAAAATACCAAAACAAATATAAATACTAGGTTTTAAATTTATTATAGCTTTCCAAAAGCGTGGATGAGTCCAGACCCTCAGATACATTTTTATCAGGGGCATGTAGTCATGCTACCTCTAAAGATTATTCTTACTTTTTTTAAAGTAAATGGAATTACTCAATTAATTTCTTTCTCCATGGTTTCTGAGGGCAAATTGGTGTTGATGACTTGAATTGATATTGGTGTATATAACCCTTGTGTACCAAAATTCTTGAAAGCATTCAAGTTCATCTAAGTAAGAATATGGGAAAAAGTATCAGTCAGATTTGGAAGGAAAAAATACCACTAATCAGTAAGAGGAATTTTGACAGATCTTGTATATATATATTTAACATAGCTGACTATGAAAAATAAAAACTATTTATTCTACTTTATCAGCCAGAAGTATAGTTACATAAGAATCAGCAAAAAGGAGGTAATAACTTTCTGTGATCCATGAAGGCAGCATGCTTATCATGACATTTACGCCTACTCAGATGTTCATCTGGGAAAGTCATATTGACAGCTTAGTGCTTGAAGCCATCATTGTTCACAGACACATGCAATTAATAGCTAGACATTAATGAGATGGAAGTCTACGGGAGTATGCAGAGGGTGGAAGGTTGTGGTGCACCCACATATAACCACTACAAAAACTCCCTACTGCAAAGACTGTCTTTGTAAGCAGATCAGGAAATATCAGACTAAAATACTATTTTTGTGAACCCTATAGACTTACTTTCCAAGTCTGGCCACTATCCAGAATCTTTTGTTTGGAGGCTGGAGCAAAGAGCGCGAGGGGAGGTTTCAGAACTTGCTCCCCCTGCATATTGTCATCTTTAACAAGACAGCACTCCCACTCAGGGTGGACTTGGGCAGGTCCCATTAGAATAAATCACCTGAACTAATCAATAATCACTTGCCTTACTGACTTCCCAGATGAACTGATTGCATAACACATAAGTAAAAGATTAATGGACTTTCCAACCTTGAAACCATTTACAATCCAGTAAGAGGTATACAGAATTTAACATTTTTTATGGGATGGAGATTTTAGCATTTAATCAGTTCTACAGGTGACTCTGGATTTCAGAGACCTCAGAAGTTAGTCCATATAAATGAACTGTCATGCAGGCACATATCAGGGGAAACACTGAATAATCAAAAAGTGCAGACATGAGCAGGACTAGAGATGAAGAAAATTCATGTTTCCAAAATGCATTTCCCTTACTCTATTTTTTTAACTATTCCTTTGAAATACTTTTTTAATACTTGTACTCTTGCAAAGAAATAGCTATGAGCCATCCACCCCAAAAGTGCACATTTCACAAAGCCCCATTAACATATGCTTATCTGAAATGTATGAAGTTTATCAGATTCTGGTGTTTAAGAAGCCCATCAGTACCAAAAGTCATTTATGTTACTTCAGCCTCTTTCTCTAAGATGAAGTGTTAAAAGAAACCCTTGTTAGCAAAACAAGTTGTGGTCAGTGATATGACCAAAATGGAATTAATTGAAACTAAGAACTAAGCCTTTATTCTAGGCCAGGTACTAGTTCACTCTTCCTTTCAAAATAATAAGTGTTTTCTTAATAGTCCCCAATACATTAAATTATTTGTGATAGTAGAGCTCAAAAAACTAATGTGAAATGTTTGAGAAGTTGTTTGATTGCAGTATATGTAGGCAGTATAAGCAGTACTGTCAAAATCACCTGGGTGGAGGAGGGGAGAGCAGTGGACCTCGACTTCAGCAAGGCTGTCAGCACTGTCTCTCACCACATCCTCACAGGCCAACTCAGAAAGTGTGGACTGGGTGAGAGGACAGTGAGGTGTATTGAGAACTGGCTGAACAGTGGCACAGGGTCTCGTTGGATGCCTTGGAGTCCCCCAAGGTTCAATACTGGGCCCATTATTCATCAGTGCCTTGCGTGAAGGGGCAGATGCCTCCTGAGCAGGTTCGCTGCAAGGAGCGGCTGATCCCCCCGAGTTCTGTGCAGCCCTTCAAGGGACCCTGACAGGGTGGAGAGATGGGCAGGGAGGAGCCTTCTGAAATTCCCCAAAGTGAGCACAGGGTGCCACATCTGGGGAGGAACAGCCCCACACACCAGCACAAGCTGGGACTGGGCTGCTGGAGCAGCTCTGTGGGAAAGGACCTGGGGGTCCTGGTGAACAATAAGCTGTTCCTGAGCCATCAGAGAGCCCCTGTGGCCAAGAAGGCCAATGGGATCCTGGGGTGCATTAGGAAGAGCATTGCCAGCAGGTGGAGGGAGGAAATCCTGCCCCACTGCTCAGCCCTGGTGAGGCACATCTGGAGTGCTGTGTCCAGTTCTGGGCTCCTCAGAGAGAGGGGCTCAAAAGAGAGACACAGAGCTCACAAGAGAGACACAGAGCTCCTGGAGAGAGTCCAGAGGATGACAACAAAGTTGATTAAGGAGCTGGAGTATCTCTATTATGAGGAAAGGCTGAGAGCTGGGCCTGTTCAGCCTTGAGAAGAGGTGACTAAAAGGAGACCTCATCAGTGTCTGCCCATATCTGAAGGGAGAATGCCCAGAGGATGGAGCCTGGCTCTTCTCAGTGATGCTGAGCAATAGGATAAGAGGCAATGGGCAGAAATTAATGCACTGAACATGAGGAAGAATTTCTTTACTGTGTAGTTGACCAAGCACTGGAACAGATCATCCATGGGTTGTGGAGTCTCTCTCACTGGAGATAGTCAAGAATCATCTGGATACAATCTGGTGCCATGTTCCCTGCTTGAGAAGGGCCCTAGAGGTTGGACCAGATGTCTGGTCCCTTCCAATCTCACCTATTCCATGATTCTGTGATAATGAATTTCAGCAGACAGGAGACATGTCAGTAACAAGAATGTGAAGTAATGTCCTAATTTTACCAAGTAACTGCAACTTAATGTAACTTCATGAATTTGCAACCTGTAACAAGCAGGACAAAAAATCCTTCTCGGAGTTTCTAAGTATATTTTTAAGAAGCTGACTAAAAACATGAAGTGAAAATCTAGCTTTTGGGTCTGGCTTGAGTGAGAAGCACCTTAACTATCAAGAGAAGCCTTGAGCATCACAATCCTTCTTCCTGCTAATGAATGAATGATGAGAGAAAATTTATTGGTATAATTTGGTCTGTTTTGCTAGAACAAACTAATTTTGGCAAGGAGCTGCAAGAACTTGCATTCATGTCAGGATTTCACATTGCATTGAAGTGACCAAACACAGAATGTAGCATCCATCTTTCAGCAAAAATGTCCATCAACATTGACATCATCTTTAAAACTAATTTTTCAAACATCAATAGGAAAATAATCAAAGTAACACATTTAAAAACAAAAACAAGTGCATAACCTTGCAGGGAAGTGAGTGGTTTCATAAAAGGAAAAAAAACCCACTGTCTTTCTCTGCTGCTTTCTCTTTGTGAGTCATACCCTGGGAGTGGTACCAGAATGGCTTGTTGTCCTATTTCTATGGAAAAAATCCTTGAGCAAGTTCATTCTTGATTAAGTTAGCATGGTGCCAAGCAAATATAAAGCACTGCATCTTTGATTCTGTGTTTTCTATTGTTCCACTTGTGCTGGGGGAGGGAAGCAATCTCATGGTTTTTTAAACAGTGCTTCAGCACTGGATTTGCCGTGAACAGTACTGGCATAACATTTCCTTGTGGTTTTCAGCTTCACTGAGGGAAAATCTTTTTTATACAATTTAGGGATTTCATTTCTCAGTACATCAGTTATGACTGTGAATTAATACTTACACCCCAGCTCTGAGAGCTTATTCCTATTCCATGCCACATCCATTATCCATCTAACTGTGCCAGTAAGGCAGATCCTTGAAATTATGTGGATTCCTACAAACAATCTGGATTAAAGGTAACTCTTCTTTCCAAAAAAGATTGTGGAAATAAGTGAGAAGAAAATAGCTTGACTATTGAAGCAAGCAGATGTCACTGAATTCAAAGCTGTGAACTGAAGCTGCCACAGTTAAGTAAGATAATTTCTGGTGTTAATTTTTCCCAGTATAAATGTGACCTTTTTAAGATTACTTAATCTTTTAGAAAAGTGTTAATGTGAACAGAATAAAAGCTACTTTCCAATGAAGAACAAAGGCCTGAATAGAAGTGTTACAATTGTATAATCACTTCACTATAATTGAAAATATATTGTTTCCCAGATAACACTTTTCCTCATTTTCAGTTTCATAACCCATTTACAAAGATAAAACAATCTGGGTAGTTGCAATTACCTATGTAGGTCTTGATGCCTTGTGGATAATGAAATTTAAATTAAAAATAGAAGCCTACATTTGCTTATTAGTAGTCTACTTTTGGTAATGTGATAGTTTACTGAGTAAAACATCTCTTTTACATATGTAACTGCTGAGTTTAAATCTTTGCACATGAAGAAATGGCAGCTTCTAGCCTCACAATGTTAGGCTTTCAGTGTTAATTATGAAGGGAAGAATGGGGAAACTGAAATATTTGTGATGGGAATAGACATTTTGTAACAGGATAATAATGCAAAATGAAAGAGTTCTTTCAATAGGGAAGGCTGTATTTAATCATGAAGTGAAGCAACAAAGGCTTTTGTGCTTCTGACATTTTCCTCTGAGGCAACTCAACAAAGAAAAAACAAAATTTCTAACTTTCATTAAACACTTTTAGAAGTGATGAGTGTATACTGAGAATCCTTCAGCTACCCGTAAAAATGCAAGCACAACATTTAAGACTTCATCACTTAATGTGGTAGATACTTCTACTACTATGCCAAATACTGTCCAGTCTTGTGCCTGTCATGCTCATAGAAAGGAATGCAATGTAATTATTTGGTTTGAGTGGGGATGTTATTAGATAAAATTGTCCCCTCCCTTTTCCGCTGTTCCCATTCCCCAAATCACTACAGAAAAAGTGCCAAGATAAAATTTTAGATGCTGTGCAACTGTTTTTTCTTTCAAGGTCTAACTCTCCTCGTCTGCACTGTCAAAGCTTCACAGTTGCATTAAACGTGGTGAGATCTATTTATGATAATCGTAATACAAATTACAATCTGCTGATTTTATTGTTAAAAATAAATTTAATGACAAACTGGGATACAATTGAATGCATGTGAGCTGAGGAGCCCATCCTTAATTTGTCAATCTGCAAAAACATAGCTCATTAGTGAGTGTGGCAAAAATCCAAAATCAGAGCAATAAATAGCAAATTCAGTGCAATCTGTTTCTGTGTTACTACTATAGCAGCAGCCAAGTGATAGACAAAGGGAGGTAAACATATTTCTTTCCCCTGGGAGAAGGGAAAAAAAAAGGGAATAAAAAGGTAGCTCAGGGAATCCTTCTATCATGTGATTTGTTCACTTACAAATTAAGAAAATAAGAATCATATCCAATAAGAATTAACTCTGAAAACTATAACATGCTTGACATAGCCCAGTGTTCATAAAAAGGAATTACCAATAACCTTAGCCAAATTCCACTGCATCCATGAAATACTGTGCTCTTTTGTCACAATAAAGTAAATCTGTTTTGAGGTCTCATTTATTGTGTTGTAATTCAATAGGTCCAATTATGCTGGTTTAAGTGAGACCAGAAGCAGGATAATTTTATTTGATTATTGACTGGATTGAGAAATCACAGGCTGAAGTTCTACGGTCTACAGACACAACTTCAAGATTGTTATCTTAATTCCTCAAAAACTACTACACATCTTTTCTATTACTCATTCAAAAACCCCAAACCTTTTTCATACTGTTTGTTTCAGAAAATTCTGTAGTAAAACATACATTGTACCTGAAGGAAAAATTGATTATTGGATCTTGAAATTTTCTTACATCTCTGAACTGCAGTCAGGTAAATCTAAAGAATTTTCAGACTGAACCACAAAACCCCAATACAGTCAGGAACTGGAGTGCATTTAAATATTATAGATCATAATAGACTGAATAAAAGCAGATGACTGAACAAATAGAGCCATAGCTGGGCCATGAAGTACTTCTTGCTGAGATTCAGAATTACATTATGCAGCAGCCCTTTTGTGAAAATCATCAACTAATTTTCAGAAGTGAAGCATCATACGTAGATTTTTGTAATCACACCCATATAGAAAGCTAGAATTTATCCCATACATGTGGTACTCTGCCACCTTCAGTAAAGCATAGTTGCCAGCTAAAGACATTTAATATAGCTTGTACAATGTAGAAAAATTTCAGTTCCATGCCAGGAGTATCATCATAATGAGAATCATTGTCAAATGATAAGAATGCATTTTAGTGTGAGAAATCACATCTGTTGTCACTTTACATTGCCATTATAGAGCTTTACACAGGATTTTTTTAGTCTATTTCAATTCAGCCACCATATGTAAAGCTGCAATAGTGTTTTTCATTACTGGGAATGAAAAGAATACAATTAATCTCTAAAACCAATATGAATTTTACCTTTTCCTGAGATTCTTCCCCTTCCTCTATCAAAGCTGATGTAGAAATTGAAGCATAAAGTTTCATGCTATTCCTTTGATCATTCAACCTAAAAATGCTTTTGAGATTGCATTTGATATATAAATATTGAAAAGCATTTAAAAATCAAATTTTGCTAATAACTGTGTTTCCCCAAATAGTAACACAATTCAAGAATTCTGCAACTTCTGAGTCCTCCTCTCTTAAACCAGGATGATTTTAGTATTGAACTGATGATGAGAATATTCTGAACTTTTAAACTAAAAAGTCTTAGCTAAAACTCATAGGAAATTATATTTTCATTCTCATTTTCCACTCTACATTTTGCTTTGAACTTCTGCAGGAGCATAAGGATATTTTTATATTACAAACACAGCATTTTGGATGCAGCTCTTTGTCTTACAGAGGAGATGAGCACAGTACTGGAAGGCTAAATATGCCCTCATTCTAAGAGAAAGTTAACTGTCTCCTGTATCCAGAATTTATCTGGTCAAAGCTGATTGTAAGTCAAGACAGAAAAATAGATTACAGAGCTGGCTCCATATGGCTTAAGTCCACCAGAGCCAACTATTTTTTTCAGGAATTGATAATATTAAAATCTCCAGGGCACATTTGTTCTTGTTAAAGCACTAAATCAAAGCAAGCTTTTCTTTAAGAATTCTAGTACCATTCTTATTTTTTCTTTTGATATCAGTAGACATAATGACCAAGTTTATTACATCTATTACAATTTAGTCTTCTAAAAGGCTTCACTGTGTTAACACAAGCTTTGGTTTGGGCTCTTACAGTGATAGAAGCAACTCAAAGTTTGGATTGAGCTATAAACTCTCACAAATCCCATAATCATTTGGGATGCTCATAATCCTGTGTTTACCTTGTATCCAACTCTAGAAACAGATTTGCAGTTTTTGTACAATCTTATTCAAAACGTTTGTCTCTACCTGCTATAAAGACAAACCATTTTTCTTCTAGACAATGTTCATTTCATACAGCATATGAACCCCATTCATCACCTTCATCAGTGCTGAAGGAAAAGGGAAAGGTTGAGTATATTAAACTAGAATTAAGGATCATAAGGTCTAGGCCCCAAGTGCTCATGAGTTGTCCATTTGGCATTCTTGGAAATGTAGTTTCTCTTTCACGGAAACATATTGCCAATTTTTTATTTCTTACCAAGAAGTCACTAGGTATGCATCAAGCTTTTTTTTAACTACAAAGCCAGGAATACAATTACCCATACAGGTTTATAAGTGCATGGAAACAAAACGTTTTAACACTTTCATGTCTAGTTACTTCTAAACATTACATATTTAAATGTTTCTGGAACAGTAGGGATTTTCTATCAAGTGGAGAGGGAATCCCATTTTGTTGTGTAGCTCACACAAAGTAGAAAATGGCTAAGTGAACTGCCCAAGAAAATAACTAAAAATATAATTAAATATTTCTCTCTTGAAGGCAAATCTTTCTCACAATTATCACTAAACTATTTACATGTGTATGTTATTACCATTCTTCATTTTGACATGTCTTTGACAAATATTTTTAAATATTTTAGAGAAACAAGCAGTATTAAATCAATCTGCTTAGAAAGGAACTTCAAAATCCAAAGGTCAAAATAAGCCAAATTTTCTATTTATCACATTTTAAGTGAAGAACAAAATTTACAACAATCAGATGCAGTAGAAATAGACTTATTTTAAAGATATTTTTTTTCACTCCTTTTACACACACCATTCTAATACTGTCTATCATGCAGTTTTCCTTCCAGAGGCAAGTGTATTGTTTCACTCAATAAATCAAGATAGTTTGGCAGTTCTGAGGAGTCTTCAGGACAGAAACAAGGACTCAACACTTTCCAGCATGGTATAATAACGTGCCAGATATATATAATACGTGTTAAAGGCACAAAAGACATCCATTGCATTAAGAGATGGAGACAAATTTCAAATACTCACAGGTAAATTAATTTGAAGTCTCATCTTTGTTCCAATTATTTAGAATGAAGACCCATAATGTCTGTTCAAGGAAGATACTATACTAAAATAGGGATTTCTTTTCACAGCAGAATATGCCAGGGAAAAGGTGATCTCTGTCTTACTGTTACAGATAAACATGGTCTGTAAATTTTTACTGAATTATGGCTGGTGAGCATGTCTTGGTAGCTACTGAAACATAGAACCTTCTCTGAGACTTCAGTAGTTTTCTGTGAAAGAGAAACATCCAATTTTCAATTGCCTATAAAATCCAAGGTCTTTCTAGTTAAGCTGAAAATAAGTAAATCAGAGTTGGTCAGTAATTCTATAATTTAACTTCTCCAAAGGAAAATTTCAGATTTCATGCACAACTTATAAAATTATATCTATTTCAGAGATTTCCTGACTGTAAGTAACTATTCCTCTGGATTGCTCAGAGCTCAGGTCATCTTTGCAGCACAGGGACTAGGACAAGCGGCTTTCAAGTAATCAGGTTGCTGCCACTCCAGTTTAAGGGTTTGGAAGTTGAAAAGTCAGAAAGATACTCATTGGAAGTTTTTTAGACATTTCAGAATAGTCATTCTTCTGAGCTTTTAATCTTGGTGGCCTTTTCCAAGGATTTTTTATGTATTCTTCAGAGCAGGAATTCTGCATTCCAGCCCATCCTAATGGAAATTAATGCCAATGCTGTAAGGCTTTTTGCAGTGCAGTTGCCTGTGCATCAGAAAATCACACACTGAAGATATAAAGGAGCTGTCAAAAGGGACAATAATTTGCAGCTCCAGCTGAGCCTGGTATATTTGGCATTTCTGCCAAACAGGTATCTGAGTTATCTTAAGTGAATGTATTTGAGATTAGGAAAGAAAGTAATATAAATAAAATATCTTCAATTTAGAAGAAAAATACTCAAACCTTCATCAAGTCTTTAGTAAAATGGCAAAAGAAAGCTAGAGAATTACACTAAGAGGTGTTCGCAAAATAAAAACAAAACAAAAAAATGAACTATTCAAAGCCAAAAATAAATAAACTATTCAAAACACAGTAAGTAAAAATACAAAATATATAACAGCAGGTAACCATGATGTTAGATGTTAATTCTTCAATAAATTCTGCAGACAACACAGAAGAAAAAAAAAACTTCTTTAATTTCAAATTTCCCAGGCAGAACAGTTCTGTATTGTAGAACAACTGAAAAAAGAAGTAAATTCTACCCAGCAGTTTGTTCTTTACTCTAGCATAAATTACACTAACAGTGAACCATTCAAATGTAGCTGCCTTCAAACATTATTTATCAGAGAAATTCACAACAATTAAATGTCTCCATAATATTTATGGAGGCTACTTGTTTTCCTGGGGCGCCAAAAGTCTGGAGAATAGTTGGGTCAAACAAACTGCAGCCAATGTCAAACAATAGATAAAGGAGCACAAGCACTTGCACTTGCACAGACAAACATCTTCCTTGAGGTCGCTCCCAGTTAAATAACACTGCTTCAAATAATATCTGCATTGTGCTTGGAGGGTTGAACGGCTGGAAGTCAACCGTCTCTTATTCTGAAAGTCTTACTAAATACATAGCAACAAAATCATGCAAAAATGCTAAATGATAATGACTACAAACATGAGATCAGTGAAGAAGACAAGAAAAAGCCCTTTTTATTTTTTAACATTGGAGCAATATTTATAGAACTGCTAATCCTGAAACAAGCAAAGCTTTAACATCCATGTTATTTTAATGTTTTCCAGCACATGATACCTCAAGGTATACTGGCTTTTCTGGAACGTCTAAAATCAGACATATTTGCATAAATTGTCAAAGAGACAAGCAACTTAGGAATGCTTTTTGTCATTTCACATCACTGACTCAGATGAACATACTTCTCTTACTCATTCAAAATAAACCATACTAAATCTCATTACAGTCCAGCTTCGTGTACAGATCATAAACAGCACAATTGCAGCTAATGAGTACTCATTCTCAGATCATTCACTTCAAGAATAAAAATTCTAATAAACCATTTTTCAGCTTTTCTTTTGATTTGCAGATCCACAAGATATTGCCAGCAGTGGCAAAGGCCTTTATAGATCCAAGGCAAACAATAGGCTCAGGGGGGTTTAGAATACAGTTCTGTAACTGCTGGTTATAGATTACCTAGCAGTATTTCACTGATTCAGCTGAGGTGCAAATAAATGATTACAATTGTCCTGAATTAGCCCAAGCACACAACATGGATGTTTATACTGGCCTTCTTTCAGGCCAGCTATTTGTAGGCTACAAAAGCACAGATGTTATCTGTGCATCATAACTCTGGAGTGACGTGGGCCCTACTTGATCTTCATAAAACCTGCTAGTTCAAAGTTAGCCTTTCAAAAACAAAATTGAACCCTCAGAAGAAGTTCATATTGGATCAACATTTTCTGTCATGTTTTGATACAAGACTAGGTACCCTAGCAAGGGATTTACAATACCATAGAACCAAGGACTTAGATGCAAGACCATGATTGTTTTCTAAGAGAACTGCTTAAGTGAGACCATCTCCTTTAACTTCAGGTAGTCCTAGCCTCAGACAACTCTCTCTATTGTAAGGATGTAACTAGGTGTGAAAACACAGAGCGAATTCAGCCTAGGAACTGATAAAAATTAAGTTTATAGTAAGGAAAAAAAATAAAAAGTTATAGCTGTTTTTACCACAGAAGAAATCCCTGGGTGGTATCAAAACCAGTCACACTAGAACAGCTAAAAGAGAGCATGGAGTAAGCAATGAGAGTTGGGAATCAAGAATGGATTGTGGGAGACCCCTTCATCCACGGTACCTGCAGAAAATGGTCACCTTTTAGGGATGATATATCTGACAAATTCACTCCACTCACAGAAAACCAACCACTTTGGAAATCATGTTTCTAGCAGAATCCACAGGAATAAATGCAACATCATGTTAACAGCATTTCACTTCACAAATGAAATTACATATGCTGGCCAACAGTCAGAATCATAAGCTTTTAGGAGCAAGTCAGATACTCCTTTAAAATCACTGTTCCTTGCATATATGTATTCAGGAAATGTGACCAGCTGCAGCCTCTAACAGAAACTGAATGTAGTAGTTCTTTACAAGTCTAAACATTTTTGTAGAAGAAAAGAGAGGTCAGGGAGAAGGCTGGCTTCTTCAGTCTGCAGCGCTGCCTGACTAATTGCAAAGCTTTATGGACTGTGAAAACTGAGTCATTTCATTGTCAGCTGTAACTTTATAAGTGATGTACTCATTTTCTGTTTAGCTTCCCTTAACCACAGCAGAGTGCAATTTTCTCTCCTTTTAGTCACAACTGCTCAGTTTTCCCCATCTCCCTAGTAAAATGAAAGGATTTACTTTGTATTAAGTTCTGACTGGCTTTATAGATCCTCTTTATGAAGCCTTGTTTTAAAAGTTCCACAAATTGCATTGGTGACCTCATGTCATGAAATGGTACGGGAAGGCAGTAAAGGAAAAGCAAAAATTCAAATACCTGCTGTTGCCTGAGAAGGTGCAAAGAACTCTCTCACTGTGCAGTCTGTGGATCAAGCTTAGCCCATTTGGTCCTCAGCTGGTTGGTTAGTTGGTTATTTTCCTTCCTTTTGGAAGGCTTTGAATGTCTGGAGGGGGGTTTTGATAAAAATAAACCTTTCATGTTAGATACAATACAGTAGCATGAGAGAACTCGCTACCATAGTAGATCTTACACCTTTTTTGCAATCTTATTTGTCAAATAATCTCCAGTAAATGGCAGCAGAAATAATTGCAACTGTTTTGTTCTAGCCCTCCTCCAGAGATTATACCAGGAGTAAGCCAGATCAGAAAGAAAACACAAACAAAATGGAACAGTACTATATGGGTTCACCCCTAAACAATTATTTTGACATATTCCAGGAAAAATTCTGTCAGGCACAATTTTCATAAACCTGAGGTTATGTTTCTCTTTCAGATGTATGAAGTGAATGCCTATTTTTATTATAACTTCCACTGGTAACTATGTAATTTCAGTATTTAGGCATTTGCATTTTTCTAACTCTATATAATTAGCAAGACAAAAGGCCTTTTTTCCTCCTATCCAGATATTTTGACTTCCCTCTGTTGTGGAGGTGGAGCAGAACCTGGGAGTTACATGTAGGAGGGCCATAGGAACTCTGAGGTTTTGACCCATAGCTCTGAGAAACTGTGGCAGGCTTCAGTGTGCAACAGCTAAATTAGAGAATGAAGTTTTTAAAGAAATGTTTATAAAAATTGGTCAGCAATCAAGGACCCCTGCACAAGGAGTTGGCAGGAGTTCAAAATAAGAGGAAAGTCATTATTTGTGCAGTCAGTGATATACAATCTCTTTCTAAGCAGAGATCTGAATAGAACACTTATAAGGTGAATAGCCACAGAAAGTATCTTTTAGGAAATTTTAGAAGTCTCAGGTGTAGCATAAGTAGAGTCAGATGTCTAAGCTAAAAAAATTACAGAATATAGAGATTTAATTGCAGTTTAGTAGTCAGCTTCATAAAATGTTATCCTTAATCTCCTTTCCATTGTCCTTAGATATAATACTTAATTTTAATTGGACACATATGTGAGGGATGTATGAACATGTTCATTTAAAGCTCTAATGGGGAACCTCAGTATTTTATTGTATTATTTTGAGACACCTGTAAAAACACTGCTGCTGTTCTTACTGGTATCATAGGCAAATTGTGCTTTGTGCACCACTCCTTCAGTTTGCAATCATTTCTAGTACAGCTTCCTATAAGCACAGCAATTCACCTACTCACAGTAAACTGGAAGATCAGCATTTATTCTAAACCATCCACAGCATTGGTACATGCCAGAAATTGAAAGAAAAAAATAGTATGAACCTGAAAATTAATTCTATGCTTATTATCTATATGATAATAATGGAAATACCTTTCTAACAGTAAAATAATATGACGGTATATAAAAGCTCTTTAAATTCCTAATGTTAAGTAGCTAAAAATCTAGACTTATTGAAAATTTGAAATTTGTCATATTACATTCAATTAGATACATATTTATAAGCTACAAAGTTATCATTATAAATTGTTTACCTGACTACTCAGATGCAGAAACAGACTTTGCTTTCAAATGCAAAAGAAGCTGTTTACAATTTATAATGAAACTATTCTTACTGTAATTATAGCACTCATGAGATACATATCAACCAACAGGTACATCACCATATACCTTCCATTTTTTGTTCAGAGCATTTCTGAAATCAAGTTCAATTTTACTTAAAGTCCCCTTAAAAATACCTGTCATTTTGCTTACTTTTAAGAGCTTATGACTTTATAGGAAAGTTTTCACATTACAAGAAAGTAAAAATAGGTAACATTACAAGTAAAAACTCCTTGAACTATATACCCATTTGTTCCTGATGTAGTTAGCAGTAAGTGAAAATCTATCTTGCTACTTTTTACCATAGGTATGCACCTGTAACTCTATCTCTTCTCTTTTTGTTTGTTCAGTACTCACACATTTATAAATCTTTATATCATAATATGTTCTATTTTGATAATCTCTTCAGTTAAGCTTTACTGAACTACCATAGTTGAGGCAAATAGAACATAGAAACAAGGGCAATAAGCAAACATGACACACAGTACAAAATAAAATCTAAATAAGCAACCTGGAAAAAGAAAGACCTCTGTCATATCTGGAAACTGTTCTACTGCTCTTCCACCAGTATCCATGGACCTAGTGAAGGAATGACTGTTCTCAAAATAAAATTGCCCATTCTAGTCTGTTTTAGACCTAACTAGGCTGCTAATCTGGATTCTATTCAATGCCTTTAAAAGAATCCTATCTTCTGATAATTTAGCAGGTGCACAGGAAGCTATTCTTCTACTTTCTTTGACATCTAGCCAAATTTCCCCAAATCAGTGGCTAAGGCCTCTTTTTGTCTTTACAAACTGTGTGTGCATGCAATTCGTCTCTGCAGCATTGTAGGATCAGCAAACTGGCTGCGCATGTCAGTCCCTTTTAGTACCTAAAACATTTTAGACTCTCCTTCCTGCAGAAATCAGGGTCTCTTATGTTGAATGTTGAGGAAAAGAAAGGGAAAGAGGTAAGGAAAGAAGCTTATGTCTGTTTTGCAAATCCCTTTTGCCATACAAGTTAGCACAAATTAGTTTTAACCAGTGATGGCAACAACACATTCTTATTTTAAAGCAGTAAAAATTTCATAAAGTAGTCCATAGTAACCACATGTGAATTTCAAGTCCCCACATTCCTGGAACCTTGGACTTTAACTTTTCCCATTCAGACATTTTTCTGGCCAAATAGAGACAGCTATAGCAAATACAGATATTTATAAAAATCAAGTTATTTACTCACTAATGAACTCAAAGCTCAGAAAGGGAGCCTACCTCTAATACTATGTCCAGCAGTGATGAAGATAGTAGAAGCAATTTGCAAAGGTATCTAAGATGTCTACTGTCTACTTGCAAAATAAAAAAAAGGTGGTGGGGGAAATGTCTGGCTGTTCTGCATTGCCATTGAGTGAAGTGGCAAAAAGCCAGACCTTAAACAGACAGCACACAATTTCACACACTGAGGAACAATACAAAGTCAAGTCTA
This sequence comes from Vidua chalybeata, assembly GCF_026979565.1. Lineage (NCBI taxonomy): Eukaryota > Metazoa > Chordata > Aves > Passeriformes > Viduidae > Vidua > Vidua chalybeata. The sequence goes on along the minus strand of NC_071536.1, from coordinate 14,831,388 downwards.
TGTGCAGATTAAGGAGAATACCAAACACTGCAAGGCCAGTAAGCATAAAGACCTCTGCTTTAAACCTGGTTCTCTGCATTCCAAATCAAAATGATTTTAAAAAGCAGTTTTTCTTTCTGAGCTCCCTAGTATGGTCTATCAGCAGTGGAAGACAAACTCTCCTAGGCAGCAAATAATCTGGATCTATTGACACCACAATACATTTAAGCTGGAGACTTATTTACTGTCTAAAGATTCCATCCAATAGAGAATGAAAGTTTGTGGGAGAAAAGGTGCAATTGGTGTCACTTAAACAGGCTGAGAAGGAGCCCCTTGGCTGGGCTGTGACAAGGTGTTTTTTGAAGTGGAAGGTATACAACATTCCCCTTCAGTCAGGCAGCTGTAGCTCCTGCAGTGCCTTGAATGGCTTTTGTTTTTATTCTTCTGCATAACAGAGAATTATAAAAGCCACACTATTATATGAGTTATTTAGCTATTTTCCTTGTTATTTGTTTTTGCTTTCTCCATGAACTACAAAGCATTAGAAACTTGCGGTCTGCATACTAAAAATATCTTAATTAAAAAACCAGAAGCTACAGTCAAGACAGAAATTTACATGACTCTTTCACACATCTTGTTCCACTGAGCTTGTGTTTTATACATTCAGGCATCAATAAAATCAGCACCAATGCTAAGGATCAAGTTATGAAATTCAAATTAATATCTTCTCTGACAGATAATGTCATTGGTTGCAGCACTGCTGCAATTCCAGTGTAAGGAAAACAGAGTGGAATTTTTACTTGCCATACAAAAGTAAGAGCTTGGCTGTAAAGCACCATAAACCAAAGAAGTTATATATAATTTTAATTTTATTCCACACATCCCAGCCTTTATTGCAACACTTAGGTTAGCAAGATCTATGAAAGCCTATAGAATAGAAAACCTATAAAAAGGCCCTTTCATTCAAGCTTCCACAGTAGACAGCTTGTCTTATTGGGCATTCAAATAAGGATTTTCACTTAGCTTTAAGTGCATTCAGCTCACCTATCTTCTAGAATAGTCTCTATTTCATAAAAATAATTGAAAAAAACCAACAAGCCAAGAACAAAAATACTCCAAGACATACGAGGTTAAATGGACTTCTGCTGCCAAATTTTTAATTAGAAGTCTTTTGTGAAAAAATATGTAGCACTAAAAAAATTAAAGCTGATTTTAAGTAAGGGTCTATTATACAACTTTTGAACACTATTCAGATAGTTACCTAAGTTAAATCCAGTGTTCTTTCAGAAATAGTGACCTGCTTGCAAGAAGATAATCAGCACTCTTGATTGGCAAAATACCGTAAAACGGTGTTGACATCACATGAAAATTATGTAGGTCTGTGGACTCTATCAGCAAGAACAGATTCAGCTTCATAATTCAAACCATGAAGTCCTGACTTCAGTGTAAATATACTACTGCACTCTACTTTAAAAGCTCAATAATTTGGCATCATATGTAGTTACATTAACAGTTCCCATCTCTAAGATGAAACTATTCTCCTGACTGTTTATAAAAGAATTATTCCCAAATCAGATTATCTGGCAGTTCCACTTATCCGTCCCTCTCCCCTACCATATATAAACATGCTTCTATATGTAGATATAGACATAGATATATGTATATATCTACATATAGAGATATGAATATATCTACAAAGAACCTGTATATATCTTCAGATATCCTTTGATATCTGCTCACCAACAAAATGAATCCTTTTCCTTAATGATTGATGCTTATACTATACAGTGAGCCCAGATATCTGCTCTGAAAATTTCAATTCTTTGAAATTTCCCCGCACAATGTTCATAATATTGACTAATCAGTGATTTCCAATTGACTAGTGAATAATTAAAATGAAACCATTGGTAAGTCTGAAAAACAGTCAGCTGAGCACATATCTAATAATATAACCTGTTGGTTTTTTTTTTTTAATACAAGTATTTTAGCATCATCTTGTCACAACAATAATGAGGTTGGCACCAACCTGTGAAAGGTGCATAATTTCCAAACAGGTAAGCTCAATTTTATATCGATACACCACAAATTCGAAATATCATTTTAACTACTCCTAAAGAAGCATAAACCCTATTTCCTGGAGCTCTTGTACTGAGTGTCACCAATGTTTAGTTATTTGCATTAGTTTGTTTAATGATACCATTCCAGAGGTAGCTGAAAGAAAACGTTTCAACCCAAGAGTCTAGTGGTGACAGAGAACTTATAGAACAGAAACAGCAGCTAAGACCCCACACAAATATAAATCTGCACAGATTGATGGAGGACTTTGATAGCAGAAACTCAGAGGCAAAATGTGTGACATTATCAAATAATCAAAATATTTGCTCTGCTGTGTACACTTTGGAGGTTTTATAGGGACATTTTTCCCAAAGTGTCTTAAACAGAGTGATGATAGGATTCAGAGCAAATATTCAAAAGCGTATCACAGAGAAGTTGTGATAAATCCCTGGCCACACCTGAAAAGTGACTTGCCAATCAAGCAAACCAATTCCTCTTTAAAGAAAGCAGATGGTGGAAATCCACTTCCCCACAGCCAGTTTGAGTCTCTACCCAATGCACAGGGGAAACAGGCAGTGCCATAGCTGACACATCTAATCCTCCACACTTAAATAACCTGTTTACCTTCAACAGCTGAGGCACTGTTTAGCATCCATGGAATACCTTTAGAAACACAGGATTACAAATCTTCCCAGCAAAAATAATAGTGCCATTTCTTTGCTTCAATAAGTGTAACATGTATTTATTTGTAAATCCTGACATCAGCTTTCAGATCAAAAACCTGGCAAATACTGAAAAGGAGATGTTGACATTTGAGGGGTTTAGGATGCACTAGTTTGATAGACTTTCCCTCTGACAGGTTGCAGATGGTTATTTACTGATCATTTGCACTGAAATGAAAATTGCATTTGAGAGCAGTGAATTAGACACAGCAGATACACAGTGGTCCCTTCAAATACTCCTTCAAATAGTTTCTAGCATTATTGAACACCAAAATAATTGACAAAAACCAGACACAGCAGCTTCCTAATAGCTAAGCACCTTTTAAAATTGAATTCTTTACCTTCAGTCTTAAAGGCAAAGTATTACTTCTTCCTATAGAATTGTAATAATATACTTACCCATACATACTGACAACAATGATGAAACAGCTCCAGAAATGTTGATTCTGAAGATAACATTTACAAAATCATATCAGAGATATTGAAGTGCTAACTTGGAAGGACTTACCTGCATTTCAATTTGGATAATAACTCTCACTTATTATACACCTTTTAAATGAGATGACTGAACCTGAGAGAGAGTCTGACATTAATCTAAGTACCGTCGTAAACCAGAACGATGTACTGTATTGTGGGAGCAAATACTGTTCACAGCTTAAAGATAAGTCTCCCGTTTGCTAATTACACATTTTAACAAACAGAAGAAAATTCTCTTTCCCAAGGAACAGAACAAAAGCCAAGGAGACAAGCTACTCACATTCCTTTGAGTCGTTGCCACATTTTCTCTGCATGTCCTCCTATTTGGTACTGTACAGAGGCGCTTTCCAGTTCCCGAGTTGTTTCTGTCGCTCGAGCCCCCATCGTTATCGTCCTACAGCGATACAGTTACAGTCAGGCTCAGCAGCAAGTAAAAGCAGTCCTTAGTCCACTACAAATTTCAGAAGATCCACGCATGTTAGACAGTAGCTGCTGTCATAGCAAAACACATCAGAATTACAACAGCTGAGGGACGATCCTGCCTGAATCGCTATTCACTTTGACAGACAAATCCACTCTTCCCCCCCAAGCACAGAGCAAGTACACACAGCTCCTCTGACCTCACAAGTCTAATCCATATGGGAGAGCCAGCTACTTATACTACTGACTGCTCAAGCTCCTTTCTCATGCACTTTTTCTGCTGTAGGAATACACACAGAAGCACAAAAGAGTCCTTAAAATGGACTATAATTCATTGCCATGCAGAATAAATGTGAATGGCTTTAACAATCCAGAAGGAAAGAAAGGCTGGTTTCTGCTTTGCAGGTTGGAGAAACAGGCTGCAATAGGAAAGCAGATGGTAGATGCCAGTATCAGCCACATCACCCTACAAAAAGAGTGTATGTTCAAATGCCAGAGCTTTCCTCTCTTTAGCTGATCCTGAGTTGTTTCCTATTGAATAAATATCTACCAGCCTGTCAATAAAAATATGACTGCACAAATGCTATGTCAGTAGCAAAGCCACTTCTAAATCCCTGCAGAAGAGAAATCAGCAAGCGCTACAGGTTGTTATTGAAGGAATATGCTGTAATGATGACTGTTCACCTTCTCCTAGCAACTCCACACAGTAGGTAACTGTCAATTTTACTGGTGGAAAACGCAGCAGCTGCAAGACAGCCCGCTCTGTGAATCCTCTGGGACAGCAGCATGTGTGTGTCAAAATCTGATGCTGAACTCTGTGTGTCTGCCAGCAAAAAAACAATTAAGTGCATACAAACAGCAAAAGGGTTGAGCACTAATCAGTACATGAGCCATGCAGCAGATTGCCTGCTCTGCCCTTCAAGTGCAAACCTGAGAACCTGTCTGTACAGTCAAAGTCAGGGCTTGGAGAGGGCAGAGGAGGGGATTTCCTTGCTGCTTGCTCAGTCACAGACTTGGGTTTGCAGAGCGCTTCTCCACTCTGAAAACAGCACCTGTCTTGTTTGGTGAGTAAAAACCTTCATTTCTGAAGCAGCAGCCAAATAATCAAATCTACCCCAGTCTCAGTGATCATGTTTGTTTCAATCAGACTAAGAGCCGTGCACGAAGCCAGGCAAGAGGAGTGTGCCAAGAGGGAGTAAATGTGTCAGCTTTGTCAGCTACTGGTGTCACTGCCAGTTGGGAAAAGGAGCTTTGGGTCCACATTGGAAAAGTGAGGATGATCATCCTCAGATGGTGGCTGGAAGGAGCCTAAGGGTGAGGGAGGAATATTTCAGCATGGTTTTAACTAAACAGCTTTATCTGTGTTAAATTTTGCAGTGAAGTGAGATAATGAGTGTTCCTGTGTGATGCAATTGGCAGAAACGGATATTACTACTAAACACTCAGGTTCTCACAGGAAAATAAAAAAAGGGCTCACAGCTTTGAAATAATCTTAACATTTAGGAATTTCCTAATCAATTTTGTTTCTCTATGACAACTTTCATGCACATTATAGAGATAAATTACACCCTATGAGAGTTATAAACCAGTTTGAGTTGCATCTTTTACATGCTGATTTCAGGTGGATAATTAAACAGTACATTTCATTTGCTTCCATGGATTTAAGACACACACGATATTAAACTGCTATTAGTTTCCAGACTTTTGCCAAATTCTTCCAGATTCAGACATTTGAGAATCAGTACCATAAAATTCACTAATAATTTCTGAAAAATAGTCACTGAATGAGTGAAATCACTTACAATTTTCAAATATTAAGACAAAAATGAAGAAATGCAAACATGTATTTTCAAAAACTGTAAGGCATTTATTTGGTCAAATGCAGCAGTAGTACCTTTGAACAACTTAAAACCTTCCAAAGTTTCCACTCCTGTTTTGCATGGAGCCCAACCAAAGTTTGTAAGAAAGAGCATAAATATCCTTCCATGGAATAATTAATAAGAACATCTCACACTAATCTGGGCTCTTCCCTGCCTTTTAACTGCCAAATATCTGAAGCAAAGCAAAGAAATTAAGTATTTATAGAAACCACATAAACCTCCAGGGATGGTGTGGAATTTTAAGGGCCTCAAAAAATATTTCCAGCTCTTGTTGTCCAATTCTACAATGAAAAAAAAGTAGTGTTTGCAAGCTATTCTTTCTCCCTCAGAAAGAAGTCAGTACTTGAAGATATATTGCTTTGATTTACTGGAGAAAACTATAATGAGAAGGCAATATCCTTCAGGAAGGAAGGTGCAAACTGCCCAACTAGTATCCCTGTAAATGGGGATGCACTTGCTAATGTCACCAGAACTCCACAAAGGAAAATTGTAAAACCTCTGCTCCCTGAAGGACTCTGCCACTACAACAATAGAAATTCCAACAGCAAAAGCACCCAGCATGGCTTAAGGAAAAGACAAACGCAGCAGCCTTAGCTCCAAAGGTTTATCCTGAGAATTGATAGAGAAGACAGCAAAGAATGAAATTGTATCTCTGAAAATTAAAGACAGTGCAGGAAACAAAAAAAGAGATAGATAAGGCATTTGAAAACAAAGAAATTTTCCAGACCATATCCTGTAGTTCCCTAGGGAAACAGAAATAAACCATCTAAAACAAAAGAACAACTTTTAAGTTATCTGGAAAACATGAGCAAAAAGCCCTCTTGGAAGCACTGGGAAAGGAGAGACCTTTCCTCCCTTTAGCTGTTGTGAATAAGGCTCAGAGAATGAAGTAGCTGAGCCTACATCCTTTCTCTGGCTCAGAGCAGGGCAGGCACGGGGCTGAGAATGAGAGGGCCAAGGCAGTGCCTCTGCAGCTCTTGCTGCACGAGGTGATGCAGGGCCCCAGGGACAGGAGCGTGCTGCTGGCACAGGGCAGGCACAGCATGCAGCTGAACGGGGCAATGGGGCCAGCAGAGGAGTTACAGCCAGCCCGACCCGCTCAGACACACTGACCTCTGTCCCTGCAGTACAAGCAGGTCAAAAGAAAATACAGATTACTAAACTGTGAGCAGTTGCTTTAGAAAGCAAGGCCAATCAAGAGGGCTAGTATCTGAAATGAAAAATTATTCTTCACAGTTTTCTTCTTTCCACCTCCTGTTCTTGAACCAGTTTTCTATTCTTGCCCTAACTAATTCATCAATTGTGCTACAGTCCCAGCAAGTTATTGTTACAGTCAATCTTCTTCCTAAAAAGAAAAATCTTTTTTGCACTTTGTCCACAGTTTTTTCTGTTATTTTTAGATTTCAGCTTAAAATTTCCATACTAAAGTCAACACACACTTCTATTAGCCAATATGGAGATACATTAAAACAGGAATAATTAACTTCTTTACCCTTAATTATGGTGATAAGAAAACTCTCCTAGTGACACATAATCCTCCGATAAGATGCTACACTTAATGAAAATTTAAACTAAGATCATTTTCTTTCATCTTGATGTAATTCACTCCAGTAGTAATATCAATGCAAAGAAATAATTTTAAAATATATGCACCAGTAAAGAAATCAGATTGTCTTTTCAATATTGACTACTGACAGACCTTTACATTTATGCTAAAATCACACAATTGCAATGAAAACAACTTACCTTGAAACTGGGAAAATCCTGCAGCTCCACCAGTTAATTAGCTATAAGAAAGGAAAGGGATCACACAGGTTTTGATGAGGAGAATAAGAGCTTTATTTTAAAGACATTCTCTGCTCCTGAAGGGAAATTAAATACGCTGTTTTGTTTGAAATTAATCTTCAAAACAACTAAGTCATGACACATGGAAAATAACAAAGTATCAAGAGACCTGCAGGGTGACTTGTCAAACTAATACCCCTGCTTCCAAACGTGACAACACAAACTTCCCTGCGGTGGAATCACAGGAGAGCCATGAACCAATTAAGAAACCTGAAAACATAAGGGAAAACAAAACAAAACAAAACGATAAGATAGATTTCTTGTAATTAGTGGCAGCAGGTATTAGATTCGCATGCTGTATGTCCTAGCCCTGCTCTGCCAAGTACTAATACACATTTAATTTTAAGCAGGTAAAGCATTGCATTTATTTGCTGGGTAAGACAGGGTTCAACAGCATTGTAAATAACAGTTAAACCACTGAAGAACTGCCTGCCAGTGGACTCAAGTGCTACATGGTGAACAGAACCTAAGATAGCAGAGAGATCACATCACTCAAATTCCACTCTTGCAGAAAATGAATTGTTTGCTAGTCAGTGTTCTCTGTGCCTCCTTTTGTCCTCTCCATTGTCTATTATATTTTCATTTGTGATATGCAATCCCCTTTTGCACAGGCAGAGTTTCCAACTTGCTTGCAATGTCCAAATATCTGAATTATTAATCAATAGGAAGCACAGCAGAGGAAGAAGAAATATTTGGTCTTATTAAAGTTCATGGACTTTATTTAAATACAAAGGTCTCCAGCAATCTGTCAATGGCAAAATATTGATGTTACAGTAATCTTGGATTTTCAGATTCTCCACAGACTATATTAATAAAATTAGTACAGTTACATAATTGAGGAACAGCAACTCTATATTGTGCATATGGTCTACAGTGTATTGGCATTGACTCAATTAAGTAGGCAAAAGAGCTGGGTTTGATACATTAAGAGTGCTTACTTAGATGACCTATATAAGGAGACCAAACAGGGAACATTTTCCCCTTTCTTTTTACTTTAGTATTTTTTGCTACATCTGATTTACTGTATTTCAGGCTTGTTTATATAATTACTGAAATGTGCATATTCATTTATGTGTCCTTCAAGCACCAACTTTAAGTTTAGCAAGGAGAAAAAGAACCTTTTGTTTGCTATGTGCACATCCTGTCATATTAGTAATGAAAATGGTGTCAGATTTATCAAAGCTTTTAGGCAATTAAAAATGAAAACAAAAACCCACGAAGGCTTGGAAGCAAATTAGCTAAAAGCTCAGGGCATAAATAGATATATATCTGCAAGCCTACCTATGACACATTAAGACCTTATCACATTTGATTGTTCAATACTGCCCCATACTAGAAGCAACCAGGACCAGAGCCTGTCATAACTGTGTGAGTGTTCACAGACCAGTTCAGTGCCAGGTAAAGCCAGGTTTATTAAGGGAGATGTCTGAAATCTGCATCCATGCCTGACCTCACTGCAGCCCACAGAATTTGGATGTCCAGGCACCCTGTTAAGCACATCTATCTTTAAGTTTACTTTGAATATGATCTTACACTCAATTTAGAATCAGAAAATCATTCACTTAATTCAGTGAGCCAAACAATCTGATAAATTCTAGAAGATGGAGATAGCAAAAAAATGAATAATTGCCAAGATATGTAATACATGAGAGATGTGTTATGGATAATCTGAAAAAAAAAAAAAGAACTGCAGATGAAAACTTGCCACTGCATCATAAGTAGAAAAAACAGAATGAGATAAACAGAGTGTGTCTTGAGCAGCTGGACCTGGAAAGAGGCTTTAGAATCAAAGTTTAAAAGCAGACAGCAGTCAATCAAGAAGAAACTAAATGTTCAACAGAAACTGTATTGCATGTCAGTGAATGAAATGACACAAAAGTGGTTCAAGGCAGGGTGATTAGACATCTTGACCTGCTTTGTAAGACAGATGCTCAGATGGGATCTACATCTTTCCCCAGGAATGTTTAAACTGGTCAGCAGACATTCACTGGTAATTTGAGCTAAAAGATAATTCTTTCACACACAGGGGGAAAAAACAGATGTAGAACAAGCAAAGAATGGTAGGTACAAAACAGTTTTGGGATTTTCTTCAGTCTTACTTCCCTTTGAAAGTGACTCTTTTATAACTTTTTAGTATTTAATTGCAGTACTTCAGGAAAGAAAAGATTACTATAGAGACCCATGACAATTGGACTACATTTTCTGGAAACAGCAATTGCACATAGATCAAACAGTATCAGAGGGTAATCAGCACAACTAAAGAAAATAGAGATTACAGATTTTTTTAATGCTTAGTAACTTTTAACTTCTTTATTTGGAATGAATTGGCTGGTATTGAAAAGCATCAATTGAAATTGAGGAGTAAAATTCATGAAACAAACAATAGCTTTTAAGAACTCCTTAAGAAACAACTTAGCTACAAAACTAATAGGCTAATTTTTGCAAAGACAGGAGACTGGTCTAGAACTGCCATCAGCATTGAAATAAGAGGGACTGAAATTGCCACAATCACAAGAATGATGATGTACTTCATAATAACAAGAGATTGATACCTAACAATGTCAAAAGGGCAAGACTGCCCCCACAGTGAAGAACAGTTGTAGAATAAATACAGATGTTTCAGACTAGTTGGGCTCCTTTTATCAGAGCCCATTGCCTATTTCATCACAATTCAGATGTATTCAATTTATCTTTTAGGAGGTGCTATACTTTTGATCATGTACAGAAGAGGTAGTGGAAAGGTAAAAAAGTCATTTGAACACAAAAGCTGTGGATAACTGTGAAAAACTCTAACTTCCAAGTTATTGGTATTTGCATGTAACTAGAGAAAGAAAGAATATGGAATACCAAACAATAGGAAATGGTAAATCTAGATATGACAAAGCATTTGCCAGTTTATCCCACTGAACTACACCAGCTATAAAGAAAATAATTAATCCATGCTGGAAAGATGTGTAGATATAGAACAACATGGAGTCATTTCAGCTAATCATTTTCTAAAAGAGGATTTTCTAGCAATCATTTTGAGCTACTCCACAAAGAAAACAAGAAAATAATTTCCTCTTGCTAAACACTACTGACGCAAGGACCACAGCAACAAGAAAATGTTTCTTAATATTTATAAAATATTGTAAATGTAGATGTCAGCAGAGAAAAAAAGCCTCTTAATCTCAAACTAAAGACAAAAACTTGGGAATCTACCTTGACTATAGCTATTTTTATTGGACATAAACTTTCCACTAGTAGCCATCCCAATGAGGTGGAATCAAATCATCCTACCCCACACAGGATTGCTTCAAAACCTTAATTGCAGATCTGAGCTTTCAGAGAAGAATGGCAAAAATTTTTTTTTTCATTTTTCATACCAAAAACCTTCCCACTACCCAAATTACATATTGCATACTGGTCCTCAAATTTGGAAAACATTGACTGGTTCCTATGGCCTCTTAAACTGAAATCTGCTTATCATTGCCATATTAGAAGATAGGTCTATTCTTAAACACTGATCAGCCATTATAGAGTGTAAATCTGTCTGAATCATTGCTGCATTATTCACAGAATTTTAGAAATTATGCTTTCCTATAGTTATACAACAAAGTTTTCAGTGAAAGACTGCATTTCATATAGAAAATAATTTTGCAAAAACATTAGATATATTCAAAAAGTTTGAATTGCATTATGTGAAGATAGAAGTATACTAGTGAATGTAACTGAAGGTAAACAATGCAGTTTCATGAAAAAAACCTACTGGCTATGGGAATTTTTAGGAGGAAGCCTAAACCTCTCAAATTACAAAGTGATCCTTTTCTGTCAACAGTATGGGTATTTTAAAATTACACAGTTCAGGAGACTGTCACTTGAACAGCTGCAAGCAGTTCTCATGACATTTCAAAAGGCAGGTATCTGACATGGCTCTGTTGGGTGACACAGGACCCTGAGCAGCAATGCTTTCCAGCACCTCCCAGTTTGGTAAAGTGTTATTCCTTCTCCCATTCAGCTGACCAGTACAGGAGTTCTCCACAAACCCTGCTTTCCACTCACAGAAGAGCACGCAGTCAGAAGTAAAAAGGTTACAGTGCCAAATCACTCTCAGGGAAAGTGAGACCACTTCTGGGGTCAAAATGTAAGCTGCAGCAGAGAACAAAATAAAGCAGGGAAAGAAACATCCCCTCTACAGATGTCCAGTGCTAAAATCTTGCTCAAGTGCTGTGCAAATGATGTGGTCAGAGTAAAATTTCCTCACCATGAACTTTGCTGTGCCATGGCATCTTTCCAAACCAGTTAAAACTTGACCAAGTTGGATGACTAATGAGTTCTGAAGAAAAAAGAGCTTTTGGGGCTAGAGAGGCTGATTGCTCAAGAGAATTGCTAAAATTAGCAGAGGTTTACAATTTTTATGTACACAGGAACATTTTTTTTTAATATGACTTTCCCTGTCTCTTGGAAGTCTTGATAAAGAAGACCAGAGAAATTGAGCAGTAGGAGATGATTTCTAAAACAGTTTTAATATGTACTCACCTTGTATAAGGTGAGTATATAAAAGCAGCTAGAAGTTACCTGAGAACTTTGTACCTGATGTTCTGAATTTCATAACTACCTTGTGTTAGTGTGGGAAGTTATATTAAACCATGAGGCAAACAAGAAAAATAGATAAACAAGAAGAAATATAGGTTATCCAAGTGCTATGACAAGTACACAAGACAAAAAAGTAGCAGCACAAGAATAAGAACAGAACAAAGATTTCATCTTCTACTTGTCTTCAGATGTCAGACCAACATTGTTTCTGCTTTTCTAAGAGAGTGAAACAGTATTCACATACCACTTCTGAGATCAAAGATTAATTACAGTAAGAAACCTAACAAACATTTTTCTGGCATCAGCAACATACTGCTTGATATTTTTCACACCAGAAAACACCATTAAGTCTAATATTTTTACAAAATAAGAGCTCAGATCACATAAAGACCTTTTCATAATGGCAAGTCTGGAGAGAGAAGGATGCAACAGTAGGATAAAGGCTGCCTTTGTACTTCTTTATTTCAGCATTATACACCAGCGAGTCCTCACCTGTCAATATCCCACAGAAAAAAAAAAAAAAAAAAGACTGGAAGTATATAGGTGCAACCTAGCCAACCAGGGTTTCTGCAAGAATGGCAACCTATTCCCTTTGCCTTGCTGACTGGTCTCAGTCAAGAAATTCTCACAGTATTGGGATGGTTACTAGGGTTGGTGAAACAAAAGTGCACACACAGGTGAAGATATGATCTGAAAAAGTGGAAAAGAAGGGATGGTAAAGATTCCCAAGTATCTTCTGTGGAAGGCATTTTAAAATAATAGAAAAGAGCACTTTAATTTCCCATGTAATGGCTCCTCCTGAGGGTTTCCAAGCCCCTAAGCCTCCTAGCACAAACTGTGGCAATGAAGCAGTACTTGCTGTAGAGAGATGAAGGAAAGGAATCCCTTAACTAATTTGGACATAAGCAAATCCATGAGATTGGAGGCATCCAAAGGTGCTGAAGGAGCCAGACAATGTCCTTGTGAGGCTGCTCTCTATCATCTATGAAATACTGAGGGAACTGGAGAGCCCATAGTAGAGGAGGCTCAGGGGAGCCCTTATTGTTCCCCAGCTACAGGCACCAGTCAGAGGCTAGAGAGGAGATGGAGGCACATAATCCTCAAAGGTGCACATTTATAAGAGGAAATAGGCAAGTAGAAACATGAGAAATTCCAGCACTGGGGGAAAAATTCATCACTGGAAAATCCAATATTTTGAAAAGAATTTTCATTATGAGCAATTTAGTACTGGGGCTGTGGAATTGCCATTCTAGGAGTGTTCAAGGCTCAGCTGGACACATCCCCAAGAACCTTTATCATGTCTGACTGCAAGACCTCCAGAGCTCCCTTGCAGTTAAGGCTGGGGCTCTAGGATTCGAACATACAGCAAAGTATTGCCACTGTGGAGAAAGCTTACTCCAGTAAATTAGGACTTTTCATTTCCAATTACTTGAAATTTGAACACTTCACATTGTTTCCAGCAGCAGGATATAGACAATACAATTTACCTGCAGAATTCATTGCTGCAGAATGCAATTGATTTAATTATGTTATTAAGATTTTTAGCAGATTAAGTATAAAAATAATTACAATCATTATTAATGTGAAATAGTATACAAATAAAAAGGCTAGCAAGTCTCAGGCTGTAGTCAGACCATAAGCATATCACCAGATAGAACAAAAGCAAAATTATCTTGTTACAATAATACAAAATAATACACAATAATATCAGAGACAGGAAATTGAATTATTTAGCTATTTTCCTATAGGTTATATCATGGTTTTTAATATTAAAAGATTTCAAGAACTATTTTGTGCATTTTATTTTTCAGGATAAGTAACAGACAATACTGCACATCAGTAATTATTTCTTTGCCTTTCCCTTTACTCATTCCTCCATAACATAAAACAATAACTATGACAGTATGGAAAAGACTGATAAAATATTGAATATTTTACTACTTACAAATTATTCTTGAAACGTGTCTACTAAATCGATGATTGTGTATGCAGAGGCACTGCAAAACAGATTTAAAACTTAATATTCAATAACCCAAAATATTCAGCCCAAACAAACGCTGAAAACATTAAAAGGCAAAAGCCTGGAAGAATTATCTGCTTTGTTTTAAAAACACAATTAAAATGAAGAGACGTTAGCAAATTTAATCTGCTATAGCTGACATCATTCCTGGGCATTGATTCAAACTCCAAATTTAATTTCAATGAAGCTTTAGTAAAAGTAATGCCTTCTGCAGATTCTGACCCATCTGACTGAACTTATCTACTGACGACAATAAAAACTTAACCAAATATGGTTTCTGTAAACAGCTTTAAAGTAGGACAAAATATAACTTAAATTGGCTTGGGACAACATTCTATTGGATGTTGCTTACTATGAGCATGGTTTGTGCCCTTCCGAGTAGTATCAGCAGAGAGTACAAAGTTCTTTTGAAGGTCTTTTTTTTTGTTTTGTTTTTTTTTTTTTTTTAGATAGATACCTGCTTTGTGTGAAAATTTGATGACTTCTGATATATTGCTGAGGTGAAAGTGTACTTACTACTGAAGGGAGACGTATGACATGATAAGCAAGGCAGGTAAGTAGAGAAAGAAAATCCAAGCTGAGGAAATTCTCTGCCAAGGCCTACTGCCATGACATTTAGCAACATTTTAAATTTGTGACAACTGTAAGAAATTTGATCACATCAATACAGTAACTTTTTACCCAAAAAATCTGCCTCCAAAATATTATTATATAAAAAGTATTCTACTACTTTTTATGATAGATATCAAAGTGGACTTCATTTATCCCTGTTACTGACTTCACAAAATTGGCACCAAATTGCATGAGTTGAAGTTTTCTTGGGAAATCTTAGGTTCCAAATTCACTCAGAAAAATTATCTGAAAGTACACTTGGCAGAGGCTTCTATAATCTCACAAAAGACCACAGTGGAATTTGCTGGAGATTGTCACAGTTCCAATCATTTATATTTGCATATGCAAAAACCATTACTTGCATGAAAAAAAACCTGCATTTCTTCCTACAAACTGATATTTAGCCAAATCAATTAAATACTAACTTAGATAACAGCTCATTAATCCTCATTAGTATGCATTTGTACAGTTCCTATGATATCTACTTGTAAGTATCTGGAAGGGTAAAGACTTTTCACTTGTAATGAAACATACACATGCTCTATTATTTTCTTTTTTTTTTTTAATTACAGCATTTAGAAACATGCCATAAAAGTGCCAAGCACATAATAATAAAATCCTTCTCCTTCTCCATTTCCTTCTCAGGTCCTCAACTTCTTCCTTCATAGGAATAATTGCTAAACAAATAAGTACACCCCAAAATAAAACTTTAAAAATAAAATCCATTTCCAGGAACTTTTGGAAATTCTTTCCTACTCCTTAGAGACAAGAAGCTTGGAAATCATGCAAAAAAAACCCCAAACTTTGCTAATTCACTCAGAGCATCAGGTTCTTCAACACACCCACGGCCTTCAAGCTGATCAGTGAAAAAAAGGAAGAGCACATCAGTGAAAAACCTCCTTACATGTGTTTCCTTAGTTTTACATCATTAATCAATAAATACCTTCAAATTAAATTTCTGTGTGTAAGAACACCACAGCTGACTGTATGCTACAATATGGTATTTTAGAAGGAAACATCTGAAAGATACAAAAACAGATCTATTCAATCCCTTTGTGGACTATGAATAGGCCCTGTGTTACCGAAGTCATTGAACACAGTTAAACTGAGTACAGAGAAAGCAAACACCTTTTTCTTGTCCTAACAGAATCAACGTCATCTCCCAACATTGCCCTATACAATTACTACCAGATAAAAGCAATTCTTCCCACATTACAACAAATTCCTAAATCTGGATCTTCAATCTTGATACATTTTTTATTACATATTACCTCACCAAAAGCTGAAACAATGTGAGTTGCAGTTTGTTTTCCTAGTTTTCTGTGAGTTTGTTGGTTGCATTTTGGTTGAGGTGTTGTCTTTGATTGTTTGGATTTTTGGGGGGAGGGGAGGAGGACATTTCTTAAAAGAAGGAGAATAAAAAAGAAAACAAAACACACACAGTTTTAGATTTCCTGAGGAAATTGTGAAATTTAGGAAGATGATAACTGAGACTAAGTTTAAAAAACAAGCCTGATCTGCTTGGTCAGAACTGTTTTATAAAGCGGGTTGTAGTCTTCACTGAATGCAAATGAACACCAGAAAGCCATCTCCCAGATTACTTTTTCTGACATCAAAGCCCAGCCATGTCAGACATGAAGCAATCAATCTCCTTTAAAAGTTGTGGGTTTGGAGTTGTAAGGATTTGGAATGATGACAGCACCCACCCTTTAAGGGTTTTCCAGTGGGGTTTTCTTGGCAGCTGGAGGCTCGTGGGGCAGTGTTTGCTGACAGGAGGAAAGGCAGGGGCAACACACAGGGGACCAGTGCTAGCCCATAAAGAGAGAAGTCAAGAAAGGCCATTAGGGATAACCTCAGCATGGTTTTAATTCACTGCTTCTTTGTGCATCTGGTGAGACACAGATCAGGACAGGGAATTAGCATAAGTACATCCTTTTAAAACCTTTTCTAACACATGTTTGTATCGCCCATTGTAGTTGAAAGTTTTTTATTCAACCTGAATCTTTATGGATATGAAATACTTGGTATCACATAGTCTATATCAAGCTCAGGAAAAAGTAATAGATTACAGCATGTGGTAAAAGAGCTGTGTTTCTGGCACAAAATTATGCAGAAATTAAGACCAACTTTCACTCTGTGTCCTATAAAATAACCTAGCACCAAGCCAAGGCACCAAGGGCTATACCAACAAAATTATGCTTGGCACGGCTCTAAGTTTCAAACAAACATAGCGTTTTATAAAAAACAAGTATTTTGTTCTGTGGAATCCATTTAGTCCAGAATTTCTGATTCTCCCTATTCTCTACATGCTTTTAATAGCAAGTAACTGGTGGATTAAACTGAACATTTTTTAGCAAAAAAGGTTCAAGTATGTAGTATCTCAAGTTTCTCGTAATCTCTATGTATTTTCCAAAGCAGCTTTTTGTTTCATTTTGTGTAAAGATTTCTGCCACTTGGATGAAGACAACAGCTTAAAAAGATTTTTTGTAATGCACTAAAACTGAAAGGGAAAAAAAAGCCCTGTAAGGTTTATGTTCAAAATTCTTGCTGCAGATTCAGCATAAGTAAAAGTAGACATAATCCAAAAATCACTGTAAGCCAATGGCATCCCAAAGGATGCTGCAAAAAAATTTACAGAGAAGCTGGGAAGCTCCAATTGAAAAGAACAAAGCAAAAATAAACTGACAATGACAAAGAAAACAAACAACAGGAGACAAAACCATAACATTCATCATTCTGATCACACTAACACAGATATTATTTTATCCAAAAAACTGTCTTCGAAAAGGAAAAAAAAAAAAACTGTTTTCAAAATAAAAAAAAAAAAACATGGAGTTTAAGTCTAAAAATAACTTTCCAATGATGAACTTCAACTCTCTAAATAATGAGTATGTAATCAAACTGGACATTTTCTAAAAGCAACATCATCAAGAATAATAATGAACTTACAAACTGAAATATCAAAGAAATTAGATTTTTGCATTTTATCCTCCTACTCATTTGATTTTTGTCCTTCTTACATAAGTGCATTTAGGATTTAATTATATAAAAACCAGTTATTTGGTCCCTAGCCAAGAATCCATTTTCTGAACAAAAAGTGTAAACAGGAGAATAAATTTGAGAAAATATATTTCAGATTTTTCATCAGCTGATAAATGTGTTGGAAACACGCATGAATTACCAAATAATGAAAAGCATAGCCAGTTCAAGGTAAGGCAGAGTGAACCTGAAGCTAACTTGGATATTTCTTCAGTTGGCATCGAAAAAAAAAACGTTTCTTAAAATTCTGTTATATGGAAAACGCAGCATATACATTCTGCTTCTTAAAATTCCTATATAAAAACCAAACATTTTATGTTAGTACAAATCACAGCAATCTGGCACCTGAGCTAAACCTTTGATTGTGGGAATTACTAATAAAATCTCACCAATTTTAGGTATCACTGAAGACGCTTTATGCTTCTGAGAGCCATTAAAATTAGACCCTATACTTCTGCTTTTTTGTTTTTCTATATATAAATAAATAGATCATCTTTTTGTCACATAGAATTTAAAAGTGGGAAGGAACATAGAGGAGTAGAATCCTTGGAACAAAATTACAGTAAAGCATGGAATATATTCAATGTATCTTTATCCTAAAGACAATCTTTGGGATTTAAAGCTATTATATGAAATGCACTCTGGCATAGCAATGGGACGCTGATATTCAAGTTTATTTTACTCCAGAGTTGTCAGCCTTTCCTTAGCTGCAGTCTCATTTACATGATTCAATGCATTCTCTATGTTTTCCAAATACTAATGGTGCAATACAGAAGTTCCATAAACTCAGCCTTTTCAACAGCAAAGGCATCAAATCCAAATTGTTCTTAGATGTAAGTTGTCCCTTATTTGGTCTTCAGTGAAGACCACAGATGGGAATAACATTTGCTCACTCTTTATTGCAGAGCAGACTATTTAATAATCAATGTGTTGGCACACTGTTCATTTTATCTTAAAATAAAAGTGTCTTCTTACTTTAAAAGAACTAAGTTCCAGTGGATTAAATTCCAAGAGGCTTCTTTTTCTTTCAAAGACAACATGGAAGTTCAATGAATGTGCAGACCAAAATCATAGAAAACTTTACAGCAGTTTCAGGCAAGGATGTACAGGAACTCACCAGTACTAGCACATTGAAGTTGTAATGTCCTTCTGACTAGTTAACACAACACTATTAAGGTTTAATGAAAGGAGACATTTAATACTCATTTGACAATTTAAAAGGGAACAAACTAATGATGCTAAGTGACCACTCAGTGATGTGTTCTGTAAGAAATGACAGTCAGGGACAAGAAATCACCCATGTGCTATTTTCTTGGTACATAGTACATGGAAATGTGACTTGAACTAACACCCTGTCCCTGCCATAAAAATATAACTGCAAAGCAAAGCTAAGATGAACTTCTTGTCCTAACAAACCATTAGATACTTTGTTGACCAGAAAACGTAATTTGGCAGCATTTTAATACTGACCAAGAAAGGCAATCTGACAAAGGAAATAAAGAGTTTTTGAAATAATTTGTTGAATATATGTGATATCCTAAGACTATGTTCTGACTACCTTTTTATAAAATTTCCTTTATACTCCCTGATATAGAGACCTGAACTTGGAATTGCTGTGATTAATTTTTCTGAAAGGATTATATTGATATTACAATGTTATATTATATTATGCTCAATAAGTTGGTCATATCAGCTAGATTTAAAAGAAAAAAGTACCATTTTATTTGCAGTTGGTTTTATTTATATACTGAGGATGTAACTTTTCCTAGAACCTAAGTAATACTCTGGTCTCTGAACACAAATTGTTGCAGAAATACAATTAATTTACCATGAGTTTTTTTAAGAGTCTTCCGAAATACTTAATCTTTTAATTTTTATATGTTACCAGTGATACTGTTTTGTTAGAGAAATGTATTCAGTAATGGGCACAGTGGAATTGTCACCATTAGCACACCAACCTGAGAATCAGGAGAAGGATTTTTTTTTTGTCATACACTGCGTGTATGGCCTTGCCTAACTCAGTCTCCCCATACTTTCAGTAAACAAAGATGAAGCATGTGTCCCAGCATAGGTTTGCTGGTGTAATATTTAACATTTTTATCCCTTCCTTGGCAAGTTTCTTAAAGAGGGAGAGGGAAATCACAATGCCAAAACAACCAGAAAAGGCATTTTTGCAGTTATCTGGTATACATAACATCTGGAGTGGGTTTTGTTGCTGTTTTTCAGTTTCTTGGGTGGGGAGGAATTTTTGGGGGGATGCAGAGGGGATTGTATGTTTCTTAGTTTTTCTGGTTTTTTTTTAATCTACAGTGCTAGAAATGTAAAGACTCTGTGTTCAGATTGTCCCAAGTTTTTCCAAGTTCCTGTCTCACTCATTGTAATTCAATCTGGGCCCATCCAAGAGAATCCCACAGCAAACCCAATCCAACATTGTCTGGAACACCCAGACACATTTGCAGACATTGGCCTTTCCAAGCTGCACGCACGGTATAGCTCACATGGAGGCTCTGGAAACACTCCTGCAAAGTCTCATCATAGCTGGATGTGAATGGAAACAAACCAAAACAAATCTTTATCAAGAAAAACTCTAAGGTACCATCTGCTAAGGAGCACTTTGCTCCTTATGGCTAGTTAAAGCACTGTGTAGTCCTTTACAAAGACTTTTGCAGATGATGTTCTATCACTTTATACTGCCTCTGCAATAATGTTTTCCAAACTCAGCTGCCCATAAGTTCTAAAATAATACTTAACTGACCAAATATTTTAATCTGTGTAAACAGTTATTTTGACATGAGTGAAAAGGTGTACATCCAGCTAGAACTACTGCGATACACTTGGAATCCTAACTAAGCTCAGTTTCTTTTCAAGTAAATAAACATTCATAGTCCATCACTACAATAACAGTTTTAAAATATCCAAAGTTTTATGCCTTACATGGGCCTCTAAAAATATCAAAACACTCAAAGGTTCAGGCATTTATACTTTGATAATGTTGCAATTATATTGCCTTATATCTTTATATATTATGCATCTCAAATATATCTTGAGACATGCCTTAAATGTTTATTTTTGTATGCCTGTTTTAGTTTTCTGTGTTACATCACATTTTCTTTTTCTTCCTGCTTTTCATCCACTTTTTGTTCCCCACTAACTGATCCACTGCTGTTACAAGTGAGTCTAGGCCAGGTCAAATTAAGGACCACAAAACTCTATGTAAACATTCAGATTCTGTTTACAAGATGGATCCAAGCAAAAGCACCCAAGGTTAACTCTCACAAGAGGTATTTTACTTCAAGACGTTTCTTTTGCCCTGAAGAAGAGCAAGTTTGAGTTTTAAATGAAAACCAAGTTGTTTGAGTCTAAAAGGGACACAGTTGCAGCAAAGCTCCTGTAGCCTCTCCTGCCATCAGCAAAGGCAGATTTCACCAGGAGCACGAGGGCTTCTGTATTGCACTGCTCTTGCACCTCGTTACAGCTTGCATCATACTCAAATGCTTTTACTGGCCCCTGAAGAACAGTATTTTACTGGAAAAAAACCTTTCCCCCTTTTAATATTTCATGTCACCCACGACCGCCAGATATGGCTGGGCCATGAAGTGCACATTCTAAAAAGCTCCATTCTATTGCCTTTATCCAAAACCTTTGGAAACTGTGATGGATTTGAATATTCTGACATTTTCATAATTCACAGTAACTTGTTAAAGAATGTTCTCAATATCTACTTGCTGCCTCAGCTCCCTTTTTTCCAGGAAAAGTGCCCTGTTCAGAGTTATTCTCCTAGGAAACATGGATTTTTACTCCAGTCAACTCCCAGCTCAGTTAATTACTCAATGGATTGCAGTAGGAGTAAGTCTACAGAGCTGAATGCAGTATGTCTCCTCTCCATGTGTGTCAGAGGGATTTACTCCAGAGAAGCACTGACCTCATCCCTTGGATCAACCACTATTTAGTGGCTGGAAAGCAGTGTGTGTTCCTGGGGCAAATCTTATTTTACCTTGACCCAAATGGGATCAAGTTCATGTTCTCCAAGACATATTCGTAATACGAATGGAAGCCTGATAGCCAAGGAAGATAATGACTTCTGTGTCCATCTGCAGGATCAGAGGTGAGTAAACTCAGTCACCCATTTTTATTTGCCATTAAAAGAGCGCAGAAGTTTCCTGTGTTTGCTGCGACAAAGGCACAAGACCTACCAATACTTTGAACACATCAAATAACTTCTAGGAGTTAAGAAGCTGAGAGAAAAAGATGTTCTTCAAAACTAGAATTTTTAATGCCAGGAGAACTCCTAAAATTGTCGTTTGTTGGCTAACACCTTTTGATGGAAAAATTAAATGGGAAAGAAAGAGAGAATATGTTCATGGTTCCTTAACTCTACAATAAGAAGCCAGGCAAGAAGACAATTCCATGTAAAGGCTCTCCAAAAGAGCAAAAGCATTGGCAAATTTGGTGCAAATACTGTTTATTATCTTCATGTTGAAATTTTAATTTCTTTCAGTGTTAATCTAGAGGCAATCAATTAATAATTAACATTATTTAAATCATCTCTTGGGACATCTCAATCAAGACATGGCAATTCACAAAAGCATCAAGAAATAACAAAACAAATGCAATGATTTGCATAAATATAATTTGCTAAAACAATATTTGATTGGAATGCAGTTAAAATCTTAGGATCCTATGTGTCACATATTGCTACATTCCTTTCTACACCAGCAATGCCCTGAGTTTTGCTCTGAAGATAGATGCTATCATTTTTAAGGCCACCTAATCATTTTCCTTGAACATTCCTCAGATGTAAAAGCTATTTTCCACACTTTGTTTCCATAGATACAGTGGATTTTTTTTTATTAATCAGAATGATAGCCTGCAAACTGCTAAGCAAACACATCATCAGAAAGCAGTTAACATTCCAAGCTGTGTCTGTTGAAACAGGGTCCCATTCTGATCGCATTTAATTTTCGACAATTAAGGCAGAGTGGAAATGGACAAAGTGATATTTTCTAAATGGAGATTTTAATACTGTGATTCAAGACAGAAACGTGGGTCAGTTCGCACTTAATGCTAACAGTTACAGAGCATACTGAGAAAAACAATCACTTGCTGCTTCAGGGAAGAAAAATCCCTGTCAGGGAGACCAAATTAAAGCATCATTTCATCCAAGTATTTGACTAAATTGAATTTTAATCCAGGAAAGCTAAACAGATAAACCAAATACCAGAGGGGAAACAGAATTCTCAATCTATGGAGTTAAACCAGTCAAATCTGGAAACATGCATCCAAAGTAAGGCTCCAGCACCTTTTGCAGAAACAGTGATTTGGGTTTTTTTCTGCCTGTCTCAATAGGCCAGTGAAGCAAAAGAGATGGGCTAATAATTATTGCTGGGTTAAAATTGCTACATTACCTTTCCTGGTCTGAAAAATCTCCGCCTTGCAACTCAGCATGTAAAGTACCTGAAAGACTCTGAAGAGGTAAAGGACTCACAAGTATTCAGAACTCAGAGACATTTTAAAACTAAAAAAGATAATTTTTAATCATATCCACAAGCATTCTCTTTCCTTTATCATCTCCAAATATCTGAACTGCTTAAGAATGAGAATGAGTTGATATCAAGAATATTTGCAGCAAGTGGAAGAAATGAAATAAAGCATGGTTTTGTAACAAAAAGAGGCAAAAGGAAAGGTGTTGCAGAAACACAGTATTAAAACTGGTCCTCCCTGAGGAGTGCTCATGAGCCAAGTAATGGATCCTCATGTTGTGTCAAATAGTGAACTATTCTGGCCCCTCTCATGTACTTACGTGGTTACATTTAGTGAATAAAGCAGCAGAATGTTGGACTTCCCAAAAGAGACACATACCTGTGATCTGAAGCACAATGAAGCTTCATTTACATTTGTGACAGAAATAATTTCCAGTTTCTTGGTGTAGCTGTGGCTAATGGATCTGTCATTATGTTAGTCTGACAGAAGTTTTTATTGCAACTTCTGAAGCAAGTCCACCACCAGTGGGCAGATATTGCTATGGCAACTCAGCACAAGTGCAGAAACTTCTGAAGGTGTTAGGCAACACAGTGCCATCAGCTGCTGATGTTGCTCAAGTTTAGTGCAGTTCATTTTGTCCACAGTCATCTAATCAGGTACACCAAAAATAGAGCTTTCAGCAAAGTGATGTGGAAACAAGCTGTCTGTGATAGAAAATTAATAAATTACAATAGAGTGGGGAAAACAAAAAATTAAACAGAAAAGTGGCTCACTTTTCTCTTTTGCAAAATCCAGTATAAAACGGTGAATTGATTTAGTAGTTTTTTAAATGCAGGGCATGTAATTCTTACTAACACTTCTATAATTAGTTGGAAAATGCAATACAGATTTTTTTTTAATTTCATAAAATGAAAATTTTGAGACGTATTTTTACTTTAGAACACTCAGTTCCTATCCCTGCAATAATTTTAATTTGGCTTGCAGTGGTCTATATAAAACAAATCTTAGTAACTTTCCTGATGAAGAAAATTCTTCACATAGTTTGAGGAGGGAAAATCATCAGAACTGCCCTTCATTTTGGCTATTCCAAAAGTTAAGAAGGCTACAGAGAAGTGCTTTTCTCACACAGGGGATGGCTCCTGCAGAAGAGTGAAATACCCTTCCAGAGGAATGTGGACAAGCTCACGATGCTGCTGCTGCCATGGGCTTGGCTAAGTGAAGGGAAAAAACCTTTTCTTTTTGGTGCAATGGAGCAATACATTCAAACACAACTTTTAAAGCAAGGAATAAACAATGAACTACAAATTATTATCCAAATATTCTGTTCCAGCTGTCTTCTGTATAGTGATCTGAGTATATGCTTATAGGTCTGGAAGGAGGACAGAGGCAGTGCTAATACCTTGGAGAAGTGTTCCTCTACATCCAAAAGGAAATCCTAACAAAAACATCCAGTTTACTGCTAATTGTCAAAGGAAATGGATAACAAGTAATACCACAAAGACGACTGGGAAAAAGAATTAAATATGCAAGTGTAAAAGACTGAATGAGACAAAATGAAGAGAGGGGTTACATTTACAGCTTACAGGCACACAAATGATTTTAGCATGCTGTAAGGCACATTACATAAAAGTGTCACAGTGAAACAAGTTTTGACACTTCATTAAATGTGGACAGGTTTCTGTGGACCTAATGCAGCTAAAAATACTGAGTGGTTTACTTCCTGAAGGATCCAGCACTACCCTCCCTGCAGGGGTGAGCACAGAAAAATGAAAACAACTGTAGATGCACCTGCTTAACTCTTCAAGTAAAGTAAAAATAAGATCAGTTACAACAGTTTTCATAATTATCTCCAAGACTACATGGAACTCTCACATATTAGAGGCCTTCTATCCCGAGCACCTTGACGAGCTCTCCAATGCTCTTAATTACTTATAGTACTCCTGCAACATTACTTGCCTGAACTTTACCCAAAATATCCATGGAAAGCTCAGACGTCCCTACCTGAAGAGTTGGAGCATCTCACCTGATTAAGAGATTTCCTTTAGGAAGGTGACAACTTATTGCAGATTTTCTGTTGTAACATTTGAAACTCAGCAGCCAACACAGAAAAAGTAATCATGAATGCAGTAAGTGTTATCTACGGTAAAAATTATTTCAGGTTACAGATCCTGGATAGCATTCATCAAACTCTAGCTCAGCCTGACATTACCTCTTCATTTCACAATGGCTATCCATTGGAGAAATATCTCCTGGCATTGAGTTCATATGGAAGGAGAACAATTTCAGCTGCCCTTCCCTTCAATCAACACAAAACAAAACCCCACTTTTAAAATGTCTCAAAAATTCTTTTGAGCTAGAAAATTATCTAAAGTATAAATATCAATTGATTAGTGAAGTCAGACTTCAAAAAAACATGAGGAACCATGTGGAAATTTCCTTAATCCACCAAAAAAGCTGAAGGTCAGTATAACTGCAACATAGTTATTAAATCAATGATAAGAGAGAAGATTTGTTTTAAAGCAAGGGGGACTAACAGACTGCAAAGGTGTCCAATATGTTAATATTTCAGTAATTACTTTTTATTTAATATTTCATTAATTTTACTAGCTACAACGTGAGTCATGAATCTATATGTGTTTCATTGATAACAAAATAATCTGCTGAAATGTATAAACGATGAGTTTTGGCCCTATTTTTTTATTACATCATTTCTTTCAGCAAAACAAAAAACATCCATATAATAAATGTTTTCAAACGAAACCAACACTGAGTCTAAACATCTATTAATTTTGTTTAGAGTTAAAAAATGAATCTATTGGCATAGTCTGTTGCTGGACACTCTCCAAACATTTATTTTGCAAATGTATTTTTGTTTGGCAGCTTGTGCAATTGAAAATATAAGCTAAGAATATAGAATAATATGTAGTGTGTGATATTAAATGTTTTCTCTTACCTTTTCTTCTAATTTAAGGAAAATCACTACAACCATAGTTCAGAGATCTTTTTCTCTGATCACATCACAAGGGAAGTAGCTATTCTTGACCAGTTCTGCAGACCAGATTTTCCAAAGGCATCTGCAAAATGCTAGACACCAATATGGATATTTTTGGGTCCCTTCCCAATTCCATTGAAGTCAGTAATGAAACATAGATCTGCTTAGTGGTAGGAAAATCAAAGTACTTATTTAAAAACAAGTTTTAGAGAATGTTTTAGTCTTCAAGCTATAAAATCTGCAATGAGGGATGCTAAAAACCACCTGTGCACTCACTGAGTGCACAGAGGTACTGAGTGACAGCCATGAAAGCCTGTAATCCATATACAAAGTTTAGCATGTGAAATTGAAAACTCATCCTTTGCATACTTTTTTTCCTCTGGCAGGCAAGGCTTCAGTGTGCTGGATATTAAAGATCAAGGACTTCTTTGTTTGACAGCACAGAACCCATTTCTGGGTCCCCACCTTTGCTGCAGTGACCTCAGACCATAGGCTCCTGGCAACACATTTGCTTTTTTCAGGATTTTACTTCTTGTGCCATGTAGTCAACAGTCTTGATCTTCACCACCCAAATGATGAGCCTCCAGTTTCTAATAGAATGCTGACCCATAAAAGCACAATCTTACCTTTCCCAATATTAAATTTCCTATTGCTATTAGTTTAACAAGGTCACAAAATCACTTCTATGCAATATGTTTATGAACAGCCTCGCTATTTTTTATCTCCTGACTTTGTACCATGAATAAACTGAAATCAGTACATTCCTACTTTTGCCCTATGGCTGTTAATAAGAGCAAAGTCCAGGCTGTAGGCTGATGTTTGGGAGTAGTATCTAATAATCTTACTATACCCTTACATATTTTACTTTGCCTTGGCCCATTTGTGTCTCTGTTTTCCAAAGCTGTTTGTCCCCAAGTGATATTGCGTAATTATTCTGTTCTTTAAAAATGTGTTTAAGAGGATTTTGTGCTATTATTTTGATAACATTGGCATCTGCAGTCTGCTTCACTCCCTTCCTTCAAGTTCAGTTATATTAAACATCAAATTACATTAAAAAACCATTCACCTTCCATGGCTATCAGGTATCTGGAGAGGAAATAATTTTATTCCTTTTGGGTGATCCTATTAAAATGTTTTGGTTTTCCTTTCAGAAATGAGGATTTCAGATGTAGAAATCCTCATTTCATGTAGCTGTTTCTGCTAACCACCCTTTTTTTGTGTCTACATACTTCCTAAAAACTGAAGCCAAGTATTCATTTACATTTGGGGGCAATATTCACATTATCTTTAAACTCCAATTAGAAAATATCTGCTAACAGAGAATAAAGTCGAACATAAAATTACATTTTTATGAGGTATTTCATTTCAGGTAAAGATTGTGAAGCAAGTGCTTCTTTCTCATGAACCCTGTAACCATCACAGAGCCATAAGGAATGGATGCCATTGAGATGTGATTTTAGTAATTAGTGAGGACATGTAAGAAATTGCTTTAGGGACAAAAGAATGAGCTGAAGAGAAACAGCTATTTAGTTCTAATTAAATAGAAAGATAAGTAAAAGGAGTTATAGTATGAAGATTAATTTCTAAGTGTACAAACTTTACTTATTAATGGAATGATTTGGAAATTAAAAATTCAAATATGGAAAACACTAGACATTTCTTTCAATAAATGATTCTCAGCCTCCCTTTCCAGTGAACTGTCACACAGTACTGAAGTGCAGAACAGGGTCTCTCTTACATAAGGGGCACATCAATAGGACTGGCCATATGGTTGGGAAAACTGTAAGACATGAGTTGCTATTTACATCTCATGGATGTAATATTTGCATTTTTCTCGATGGGAAGTGTAAATTTACTTACATTTTTAGCTGTGATATGTCAACAATGTGCAAATATACATAAGAAGGTAAGTCCAAGAAAAAATTCTCTGCCACCCCTTAGCTTCTTCTGATCACCTATGGACATCACTAGCAACTCTGAGTTACTGAAGCTCTCTGCACACATGTAGATTGCTGCTGCTACATGAATTAGAGTAGCCATTGATGACAAGGATTCATATTCCACTTGCACTTCAAACACAGAGGCAACAGACAAAGATCAGCCTAGAATTAAAACAGATGTAGTACAAACTCTGGGTCGGCTCTATTGTGCACAAGAGAAGGAATAACAAACCTGTGACTCTGGTTTTCCCGACTGCATGTCCTCCAGCTGAAGGCAAGCCTGCACCCACAGTGCTGAGGCTCTAGGTTAGAGTCTGCTCATCCATGGGCATTGATGGGCACAGCCACCACGAGGGCAGGTCCTGCCCCTGTACCACCCTGTCCTGCAGGTGCATTGTGTGCACCACAAACACCTCCAGGGGCTCCAGACCTGGGCTTTACCTGCACTAATTCATACTAGCCACCTCACTAAGTGACAGTACTACAGACAAAGCTAAAAGTCATACTTAAATCAGAAATGACTCTCTAAAGCAGCAACTGCACCAATCCTGAGTTCCAGGTGAGAGGATTTGGCTCTGGAAGTTAAACCACAGTCCGCACTACAGGAGAAATGAGAAGACAAGAGCTGAAGAAGTAAAGTGCTCTCCAACAGCAAGAGCCCCTGCAAGCATTCTATGTGAGTCATTAGGAATTATTCTTAAGACGAGTGGAGAAAGTTGAGTCATAAATGACTCATCCACTTAGCAGATGGGAGGCAAGCATATATGAAATTTGGGACTGCCACTTAGTGAACATCATGAGCTACTAATTCCCAGTCTGCCTCACTTCCTGCCACAAAACAGGGAGCATATAGAGTGATGGAAGCAGAAGCAATATACCTTCGCCTTCTGCTATAAAGTGTATCACAAATGAAAGATGTTTAGAATACAAATTCTATTTATATTCTATCTACAAATTCTATTTATATTTCTATTTATATTCTATCTCCATTTAGCTACCAAGCAAGCAGGAATGTTGACTGGCCTTATCCAAATAAGGCTCACATCTTAACTTTGACACACCTGTAAGAGGTAGAGAGTAAAAATTCAGGAAATGAAAAAGATTTTGTCATGTCTGCCATGTTGCAGGTAACTTCTTAGCCATTAAATATAAATAGGTGATGTGCTACCAAAACAAAAAAACTCATTAAAGACTGGTGAGCAAAGACAGACATCTGTAACCTTACAGAAATCTGTAACTGTTCCAATAAAACTGGAAAATCAAGGCAGAGAGAAGGAAACAGCTACTCATCTTCTCTGTTGCTTGCCAAATTTCGGGATTATGCACTTCATGTTTCAGAACCAGAAATCTCAGAAAGCAGAAATAGCAACATGAGAATGTGGATTTATAGGGAATTTCAAATCCCTTAATTTGACCTCCTATTCTCCCTACTGAAAGCCTCTCTGTGCTGCCTGTGTACATTCTGGAAAGTCCAAAACACCCAGTCCAGTCCCTGAAGCCCTAAGCAGTTTGCTTTCACTGCAAAGCAAATCAGCTTCAAGCTGACATCTAAAAATAAAAAGCTCATCATTTTTCAGGGTCTGACAATTCAAGGTTAGTCAAGAGCCCATCAGCCCTGTTTTACTTATTTACTAATAGCATAAGTCAGACAGAGCTGTAAGGTTTTTGTCTTCACTCTCATGGTCCAAACATTCCAGATTTCCACCTGAGTGACTGCAGCAGCCTCCTTGGCAGAGAGTTATTCTGTAGCTTTAATGAAACAGTAATCACTTGACACAGCCTTGCACTGACAGTTAATGATGTAGCTTCTTTGGCAATGAAAAGCATTTGGAAATCAGGGTTTGCTAGGTGCCACTCTAGACCTGAATTTAAACATCAGCTGTGGTCACTCTATAGATGGGTATGTCCTTCCAGACACAGTTCAGACACCCTACTATAAGCACGTTACAAGTTTCAATAAGTCCAGTCAAAATCCCCACATTATTACTTGTCATAGTCATAGAAAATAGTTTGACAATTATTCCAGTATGACCTAATATACCATAAAGTTCACTATTTTAGCTGGAACACCATATGTAATTCCTGATAAAAACATCATCATTAAGAAAGTTCAGCTACAGAAGGAGTTTTCTCAGTAACTTAAAAAAAAAAAAAAAAACCCTCAGAGTTTTTGCTGGTCTGTGACACTAAATAGCATTGCATATATTCTGACTTAATCCAAACATTTAATTTTTGCCTTAAAAGATTTGGGAATTCATCTGCCATATGTGAAGAATTAAAACAATTTATTCAACCTTGGCCTCAAGCGAGAAGTTCTCCTGAATTGGAGTTTGCTTAGCAGACTACTGCTAAATTATCCAGAAGATGGTGTTTTATTAAAACACAGTCCTGGAAGTCAAAAGACCTGGAAGATACTGCTTTTTCCCTCTCCCACTGAGCCCTACCTTAAAATAAGATGTAATGTTTGTACTTTGGCTTTTTTATCTGTGAAAGATGGAAGTGTAAAGCAATTCAAAACTGTATTCAAGAATTTCAAGTCCATATGTAACTACTGGAAATGGAATATAAGAACAAATAGTTAACACCGTTTTATGAACTGAATGCTTTAAAAATATTAGAAATAAAGATTTACAGAAACTGTCAGAATACCAATTTCTCTTTGACTAGTCAAAGTGTTCACCTAGTTAAAATCTTTAAAGATTCATTGAAATCCTCAGAAAAGTGACCTCTCTGGCAGAACAGGGGACATCAGAAACTCTGGAAAGAACTGAGGTCTGGCTTCCTGAGTTAGCCTCTTCCTCTCCTGTCCCAAGGACAATCCAGTAATTACTCAGTTTTCCTTTAAGGTACCAGAAACTGAGTGACTCTAAAATAAACTGGAGTTTCTTTAAGCCTGGAGTATGTTTTACTAGAGAGCAGATACTACAAAAGCAGCCAGTGGGAGCCAGGTTGCCTCCTAAAGCTATCTGGAATGAACATGTGCTGCTCAGATTAAATGCAGCCCTTGATATGGCCACAGAAGATACGTAAAGCTACCCAGGATCTAAGGTCTCCTGCTGTTGTTAATGACTCATATCCTGTATTTTTCACATAGGACTGCAAGTTCCAGCTATTTATGGAGCAGCCCATTAAAAATGTCTTTTCATGAAGAAAAAGTGCTGTCAGTCGCCATTCAGGAGTTGATGTAGGAGGCCAGCTAGCATGTTAGAGAAATTACCAGAGAAAAACACCACAATCACAGTCAAATGTTCTCTCTTGAGCCCTTTGAGACAGCAGATGCATAGTCATAAGCAGGATCTTTTGTCTCTGAAGATTTTGTTCATACACAGATCACCAAAGAAAAAATAAAGAAGGAAAAATATGGTATGAGCTATTACAGTCCACTCAGTTCTGTGCTGTGTATCTCATGGACAGATCCACTCTTCCCTCCATTCTGCCCCAAAATGCAGCATGTGAGCATACTGACACCCCTGTGGAACTGGGTGGGGAAAGAGCAGAGTGTCTGTGTACCTGCTGCTGACTCAAATTGTACTCAACATCTTCCAGGAAAAACAGGGAGGGAATGCTGCTTAAGTACAAAGCTATAATTTACATTCATTTCATTAAAGCCTTAACTGTCTAATCAAAGAATTATTTGTCCAGTTAAAATGAATTATCAACATTATAGTTCAAATTTTACTGAGTCAAAACTGAGATATACAAGCTTTCTACTAGCAACCCATTTCTCTCTGATGTTACATTCAGCTTTATATTGCCCCTTTGGGTCCTAAGGTCAGGAACTTTATAGTGAGTCCTCTGTGTCCCAAATCTTCACTGCTGAGAGAATGTTGATGGGGAAGAGGAAGTGGAGAGTCCTTCCTTTTCCAAATAAGGTGATATTACATTGATTATTCCTTCCTCCTCACCCTATGGACCACTTCAGACTGTTTTTATACATTTTGTAACATGATTTACACCTTGTTTTTTTCATAACATGTTTCTATCTGGTAGTTATCGCCTATAAATATTTTATACAGTGGGAGAAGAACATTATTACACTATAGGGAGTTAAAATAATACCCACAGTTATTGATATCAAATTTCAGTTGTGAACTGACTCAACAGTGTATTACAAAAATTAAAAGACATTTCTAGGTAAGAGTGCTGCCCTTTCTCCATACAAGTGGAATCAATTTTAATAGATGTCTTGTTTTTTTCAGTTATAATTTTTGACTAATTTATTGTATCTAAACACTTCATATTTCATTATAGATACAACAAGAGTTCCCAGTTGCACAATGCAATTAGTTTCAAAGTAGTCCCTGACTGCTCAGGGATGGTTTGTAAAATCAAAATAGCCCTTTAAAAACATCACCAGGTAGTACAGTTTACAAGTGCAGAGCATCAGTCATTTAGGAAATTAGGGGTTAGGAGACTTCTGAGTCTCCTGAGTATGATATTGATTGATCTCTCCAGGGCAATATTCTGTCACCACTCCCCTTGGAATCAGGAGGAATTCTGAATGTTCATCAATAACAGGATATTATGCCATTATTAAATGCCTTAGGGATGATGTATACAGAGAAAAAAACCATTGAGATCATCCATGACAGGATTACTGACAGTATAAACACAATCCAATACAGGAACTATGGTTCTCTTGTTAGAAGGAAATTTTCACAGAATCACAGAATGATCAAGGGTGGCTGGATGGGACTCATCAATATCATCCAGCTCAAGCAAGGTCACCTACAGCAGATTGAGCAAGATTGCATCCAGTCAGGATTTGACTATCTGTGGGGATTATTTCTATAACCTCTCTGGGTAACTTGTGCCAGTGTGTGACCACAAACCTCCTGATAGGAGTGCCCATCCTTATTAAGAATTGATCCAAGTAAGATAAACTATATATGTTTGTGCTGCCAGATCTTTGCCCATGCAGTGTTGAAGGGGAAATTTTGATTCTTTTTCACTGTAAAGTAGTGAAGGTCAGTTCTGACATGCTGGCCTTTGGAGACATAAACTAAGCATCTGCAATGTGTATGTACAGCCTCTGACTGAAATATTTACACCTAGAAGAGATGAGGATGGGAGATAAATGATGAGTTGTCACTATCTACTTATGGAGCCTAAGGACTATTTTATGAGCATAAAATACATGCATTGCTTTTATCTAAAAAAATTACACAGATTCAAACTGCAAACAGGATAGTGTAGAAAAGGCCAGCATATAACTCCGACTACTATTCTAAACTAAGATTATTCACAAGAAATTCTAAACTAAGATCATTCACTAAGATTATTCACAAAAGCCACAAGGAAGGACCAATGGAAAAGACAACTGCACTACTCAGTAAAACAAATACTTCCATTGTCAAAGACAGTAGAAATCACTTCTCAAGCCCACTCCATGTACATGACACCACTCCAGTTTCTGCTATTCTGCAATATTCTTGACTGTGGAATGACCCAAAAGGAAAGAAAGAATTTCCTAAACCTGAATTCCTGAAGTCCCATTCTTGGAGAAAACAGATCAAAAATAAAGCCAGGGAAGAAAAGGGTGGGAAAAAAAAAAAAAAAAAAAAAAAAAAAAAAAAAAAAAAAAAAAAAAAGAGGGGTGGCTTCAGGAAGTCTCTAGTCCCAGTTCCTGCTCTAATCAGGGTCAGCTATGAGGTTAGGTTGCTCAGAGCTTTATCCAGGTTAATTTTTTCCAAATTAAATTTGTAAATGACTCCTCTGAGGTATATATATCTGCAGAGAAACTGGCAAACTATCAGAGTATAGCTGATTTACAGTCTACAGCTGAACTGGAAAAAAAAAACATGGAAAATGATAGCACGAAGGTCAACAGACAACTCAGGATTCACACACTTCTGGACTACTATGAAACTTCCTGGATCATTGGAATAGCAAATAAACATGGAAAAATGAATCCCAATTAATTTGTGCACAATGCTGGACTCCATGGGACATATTTGAAATACTGTGCTTTAGAAAACTTCATCCTCTGTCATACTAAGAAACTTTATTGCAGCAATAAATTAATTTATATGGCTTAGACTTTAAGGCTCAGACCTTAAGATATCTACTTCCAAACAGATATGCAGTCTGGCCCACAGGGACTCTTAACCTGATGCTCTTCCACCACAACAGTATTAATCAGAATAATGTCTTTAGTAAAGTAAACTTTTCTGAATCATGTGTTTGGCCAAACCCTGTTCAGTGCCAGAGGAACACAAGGCAAAAAGCAAGAATGGGACAGGGATGTTCTGCCCAAGGCCAGAGTGCTTCTGCTTTTGGCCAGATTATTCTGGAGATGTAAAACAAAATCATTGCATAACATCTGGGAATCATAACATATACCCATATTCTACCAGAGACTAATTACAACAGTTTCACATTTAGAAAATATTGTGTAAGCAGAAACACTAAAATGTCAAAGCATTTGGGGAAAAAACTTCCTGAATTTCCCAAAGCTTACATTAGCTCCAGTATGAAAAAAAAAATCAGGTAGCATTTGAAAGTTTGCAAAATCTCTAGGCAGGAAAAGAAAAGTCAAAACAGTTTAAACAAACAAACAAATCCAGAAGTCACAACACACTGGTGGTTGTCATGTTTCCAGATCCTAGTTCTTGTAATCAGGTTTACCTGAAAAATTTACAGTTTTAATGTTAAAAATTAGAAAATAGCAATGACTGGATAACCCAATTAATTTTATTTATTTTAATTGGTCTTCAGTACATGTACTTCATAGAAACCATTAGCAACAGCTTAGGTATTATCATGCAAAATCTCCACTGAAAAGCCTGTGCTTATGTGCTTGCAATGAAATATGCAAATATAACTCCTGGGAGCATGCAGCTGATGGAAACAGTGCAGTGTGAAAAATTGTATACATCCTACACCAAGTGCTTTTGTTAATCCTCTGCCTATTCAATTACTTTCTCAAATATCTCAGAGTCTAATTCTATTAATAGTTCTAACATTTACTAATCACATAAATAACGATCAAACAAATCACCAAAGAAAGTAGAATAATCTATTAGTGCACTTCGTTTGACCTTAAATTACCATCCATCAAAAGATTCCATGTATTTAAATTTTTTAATATCATCACCCACACAGTCTCTAAGACATAGAAGAATTAAAACTAAAATTAGAAAGAAATCACTAAATAGTTCTTCATAAATGTGTCTAAATTAACCTCTTCAGAAGGTATGAACAAGCAGGAAGGACTCATTTTTAGCAGCACGTTGAAATCCACGTTCCAGAGAGCGGTTTGTGACTCTGAACGGATGCCATGAAAATGATCTTGATGGATTCTTTGATCCAATTAATTAAGATATAAAGGACCCATAAACTGATTCAGCATTGGCAGTGATTGTCTCTCAAGTACCTGGAGTTAATCATCAAGATGTCTCATATTCTCTTTTGTTGTACTCTCATTTCATTGGTTTTTGTTCCTATTACAGAAATTCTGCAATTCTAATGACAAAATTCAGAATTTAACATTCTAAATATCTGTCTTCCTTCCCCAGCTCCTTAAAAACATCCAAAGCTCACATTAATCTCAAGACTGGAAAAGCTGATGGTATCTTAAGGTTGGAGAGAGTATAAAAGGGAAAAATAGGAGAGAAGCATCCTGAGGGAAAACATTCTAAGATTTGCTGTCAAGCAAGTTCAGAATATTTACATTTAATCATGCATCTTTTCAATTCTGGTTATGTCTAGCCCTTTATATCTTTGAAAAATGACAATAAGAGAAACACCATCTCTTATATAGCTGCATTGAAGAGTACAATATATTTAACACAGACCAGTGATAAACTACATACTTTGTAAAAATGTTGTTGAATATATGGGATTCAAGGTTTCTTACTTGAAAGAATTATCAAAAGTTACAAGGAATACTGCATTAAAAATGCTACCTGAGTGCAAGCGTATTTAGGCTGCTTTATGTTGCTCTTATGGTTAAACTGAGGTCCTATTATTCCACTTACCAAAACAATCATGACTCTTTCTCACCCTCAAAAAAAAGAAAGTAATTATTTTATCCCTGGATAAGCTCATGTTTAAGAATAAATATATAAATCAAACTACTTAGAGATTCAGAAAATATTATGGAAGTTGTAGAGGATTTGCAAACAGTAAATTGCTGGTTGAAAAAGAGTCAGTCACATATTTGTACCACAGAAATGTCTTGACTGAACAAAGATGGTAAATTCTTCCCTTTATGTAGGGTTTCCTTCTTTTCTACCTGCTCTTAACTTGGAATTCAGTTTTGCCTACATTTAGTCATGCAGGGATAAAGACTTGCAAAAAACATTAACTTTTGCACATTAAAAAAAAAAGTAATTTAGCTCTAAAAACCTCCCAAACGCTAACTCAGAGACTTCTTATTTGGATATACACTAAGAACAGAAACAGGCATTGACTTTAATGACTGGAACAAACCTGTTTCTTTTGCTTCTCCCTGGAAATCAGCAGCAAGCAAGGAATAAGCAACTCTGCCTGGCATTGCACCTGCAACAGGTAAGCATTTGCAAGTATGTACTTCCACAGACCAGCAGGAACACTGTAACATCCCATTTCCACAGAAAGCAGCAGTTCTTCACTCCAGACCAGCTCCATAGCATCCCACATCTGGCCACAAGTCAGTCAGATTGCACTTCCCCATAAAGACATGTTCTGGTGGTTGGAGGCTATCAGTTTGAGTGCTAGGACTGGCTAAGAAAAAAGTCTGTTTTAAAAAATAAAGAGGCTCCAGCTCTGTTGGATCTTGCTTGGATATGTTTTTGTCACTCCTAAAAGCTATTGCTGTATCACCACAAAACTAAAATCCCACTAAGAAAAAATCACAGGTTGGGATAAACTCCTTTCTGAACAAAGGAGGAGCAGCAGCAGCAACAATCCTTAATGGCAGATGAACTGAGAGGCCAGACTCAAATGTGCATCTTGGGCTGTGGAAGTTAATTTGCATGCCTAGAACACAGGCATTAAATTGTTTCCTTTAAGAGTTGAACACTTTTAGAATAAAAGTTTTCTGATGATGGCAAGGAGCAATAATCAACAGGCAAGAAAAATGTCTAATACAAGAAATATGGGTATTAGCAACCAATAATTGAACTACTGAAATAAATGAAAAATAGTATCTGCAATACCATTAATAGCAGAGCTTATCTCTCCTGGAGGCCAGCTTGCTTTCTTTCTCTCATTTAAAGCTCCTCAGCATCACTGTGAGTGGCTATTTGTTGCTGCAGGAATGAGGTAAAATGCCTGTGCACACAGGATGCCTCTTCCCCTCACACAGCAACAACAGATCTTTACTTTCAGGAAAGGAAATTTTCAACTGCCTTGTTCCACTCTTCACAGCCATAGAGCCCTGGTATAATGGACCTCCCAGGGAAAGCAGAGCAGTGACACTAGAAAAGGTGAGAGACACTTCCAACTCTTTGAAGGAGCCCAGACAGACATAAGTGATAACAGTCACAAGTGCAACCACTTCAATTCTTTAATGCCAGAAAAAGCACGTGCTTCAATGGAGCACACAGCTACCTAAAGGAGCAAGCTCCTTCCCCATCCCCTAAGCAGTGTCAGACTGCTGCTTCCCTTGTTTTAGTGCCAGCATTTGTGAAGCTGCATGGTGAGTTTGTCAGCAAACTCATTTGGATGGAACTAAGTAAAAAGCAAACCATAAAATCAGCATAGTTCCTTGCTCCAGCATACTGTGTGCTCCCTTGGCAACAGCTCCAAGGACAGGACAAAATGCATGGCAGAGGATGAAAGGGAAAGCAGGATCTCTCTTTTTAATAAAAGCCTGGCTAAAAACCACTGAATTTAGAGACATGGTGTAAGTCAAACACTCTGAAGGGAAACTGTAGCTGTGGACTGCACATCTATCCTCAACTAAGATGTGCTGTAAAATATATCACAATTTCTCAAGTAATTAAAATCTGAACTACTTGGTTCAGTAAAACATCTTCAAATATAGAGGAATGCTTGTGATCTGCTTTAAACACATCAGTTTACTGAAGTGAAAAGTAACACTGTTCCTGTCTTTCTAGAGGTGAAACTTGTATAAATGGTGCACACTTCACAAAACAGAAAGCCTGCTCTGGAGACCAAAATAGTAGCTCTGCAGTCAGTGTTCCAAAACACGAAAGCAATGGCTGGGTATGCTATTAAATGAATCATAGTTGGGGAGTGAATTAATCAGCATAAAAACCTTGATGCATAAAGTAGAGAAAGTAACAATTCAAACTGCAGATCCTTTCATTTCATTGCCTTTTCAATATATTTCCATGGTACAGCCACTCTTTTCACATCATCTCTCTGAGGCATCATCATTGCTCAGGGTTCCTCAGGGAAACTAACCACATTTGAACCACATCAGTTCCACATCATTTGGATATATCTGTAAGCAAAGCTTTTCAATTTCATTATTGACCAAAGAGCACAATCTAATTTCTTGAATTCTATTTCTTATGTAGTTGTATTTTTATCTGTATTCAAGACCAATATGATAACTTAGCATGCAGAAGTGGTTATGCAAAACTGTCTATTTCTACCATAAGAGGGTGCGGGTAAGAACTTGTGCCATTCAACAAGAAACTTTAATGCAGAAAAACACAGCTTATGTTAAAATGTCATTCCTATGACATTTTTGCCTTTTTTGGAGATGCGTGGCTTGTTTAAAAGATACAAGTACTTTGGAGCCCACAGCTCCCCAAGGAAATGGAAATGTGAGTCTGATTCCTTGCAGTTGCAGAAAAGCACAAAAACCTCAAACATCAAATCTTAACTTTTTGTTTAATTATTGCTGAATGACAACTTTAGGATCTTTTACTCCTTGAACAACTTCTTTTCCTAAACAATTTCCCCTCCTAAAACATCCTATCAACTTGACTTCTCATGAAATAAAACTCATCTTGTTCTACTGAACTTGGAGAGCTTCAATGAAGAAGTATTCTCAAACCTTGTAGCTGATTTAGACTGCTAAAAAAATCCTTTATAAAATGTTACAAAACCTGCGATTACACCAACTCCATTTGCAGATGCTTGATTGCAACTGA
This sequence comes from Vidua chalybeata, assembly GCF_026979565.1. Classification (NCBI taxonomy): domain Eukaryota; kingdom Metazoa; phylum Chordata; class Aves; order Passeriformes; family Viduidae; genus Vidua; species Vidua chalybeata. Next base: position 14,792,300 of record NC_071536.1, on the reverse strand, counting down.
AATGAAATTCAACTATGCATAAGGACTTAATTAAATCCTTCAAATACTTGACATTATAGATATTCATAACACTGAATTTGGATCCCAGAATTTCTTATATTTCAGCTCTCTGTGTCTTGAATGGAATTCAGTTACATATTCAGTATTAGACATGAAAGAAAACAGGAAGAATTACTAGTATAAGTGTCTGACTTTAGGGCAAGCTGCCTTTGAAAGGATGCAAAAGGCATTTACAGACAGTATTGGGCTGTCTAGAGCAGGACTGCTGCAGTGCCTCTACTTGGACAATGAAAGGCAACACCTTCAAGGAAACGCCTTGGATAGCTATATCCTGATTTCCTCCCATTCTCTAACTGACAATGGCATTTACTTCCAACTGGAAGTTTCTCCTTTTATAAAGTGACATCTCCAACATTATAGCATCCACTTGGCACTCAGTAGGCAAAAGAATTAGCAGCTAAAAGCACTAAATCTACATATCCTTTCCAGGTTATAAAACTCTTGGTATTTTGTTCTTCAGTGGAAAAAGAACATGGCTTTCTGTCTTCTTCCACCAGTCTACACACAAGTTTTCTCCCCATCCTCGCCCCACTCACTCTCATTCAAAGATTAATAATAAAAGTGACCCTGTTTTCTCCCAGAATTTTAATCTCACCAGTCCAGTACAAAGGTGTTTTAAACTGAAGACAGGTCCCATTTAAAAAAAAAAAAAAAAAAAAAAAAAAAAAAAAGCAGATTTCTACTAATCTCACTACAACACACAATACAGAACATTACAGCCACTCAACTCAGACTCTGGGGCAAAAAGGCACACCCCTAAAAGTGCTTTTCAAAACTATATATAACCTATGTATTAATCAAAAAGGGCAAATTTTGTGGAATGGTTTTGTGATACCCATTTTTTTTCTCCTGAGTTACAGAACTGTATCTGGTGTACAGATTTGAACTACTATAGTGGAACAGACTGATTCTATCCTATTAAGAATGAAACAGTAAATGTCAATGTCCATAACTCATGATAGAAAAACAGCTGCATTTCACAGGTATTTTTTTTTAATTCTAAAATAACAAAATAGACTTTATCATTGCAGCACTTAACAAAAAGGAACAAATTAAACACATATATTGATTCCTGTCACCTGGAACATCTAATGCAGCACTCCTGTCTCCTAATTTAAGCACTCTTCTTCTGTTCCCTGCAGCACCACTCTGTTAACATTAACGTGCCTGTGATTCCTGTATCTACAGAAGCACACACCTGTTACTGTTGTTACTCTTGTTAAACAAACCTGCACCCATCGCATCACAGCTCTGCATGGGGTGTTGCAAGGCCTATTAGCATTGAGTAACACTTAGAAACAACTATCCACCCGGAATTATATGGCAAGTGACACTATAGCTAAAAAATAGGATCTTCTTTGGATAAAAGTATCAATGATTCCACAAAAAGCAGAGACCAAGTATGCAGTTGTCAATCATATGTACAGTTATATGTGTGTAAATACACATGTACACATAGATATGTATATATATGTATTGCTAAAAATTCTACTTTTTATATCCACTCTGATTCTCTAACATATTACACCGATGAATAAAAGGATAAAGATTGCTTGCATTCAGCATTTTAAATAGATTAATTCTATTTTTAGAATGGAAACACAGAGATCAAGTCAAGGCTAAATTATCCATAGTTTAAGGCTGAACTTGCATACATCCCATTTATTCATACTTGCTAGACAGTGCTGTAGTCTCTAAAGAAAGCACTTTCTCCATTTCTGCATGTGCATTCATCTCACTTGCAATGTATTTGAAAGATCAGGCTTTCTCTCTCATGATTGCTTTTTGAAAAACAGAACAATGATCTGACTAGCAATTTGCTCATGCTGCAAGTGACACAGTCTATCTGTCCTTTCTAAACAAGCACAGAACACATATAATCAAGTAACCTTAGACCATGCTGTTAATCAGCACTGGAACATAATTCATCAGTACCCTCTACCAGTTTAATTTGTAAAAATTATTAATTAGCTAATGGAATTACAATTATATAAAGGAGAAATGATGACATTATTTGACAAGAGAAATGCTAGACATAGCTCTTACTCATCTTTGGATATGCAAGATTCTGAAAGAATTTTGAAAATCAGACTTACATGTAACATGAACTTTCCTGAAGTGAACAATTAATGTTTAAACTAGGCAAAGAGATATTTTTAATACAATCTGTCAGTTTTTGCAGTGTTCCTTGAGTATTTATAAGAAAATAAGTGACCATATAAAATGCACATGGCTAACAAATACTTGGAAAAAAATATAAATTTTGATTGCATAAGTGGCAATAGGATATTTGCTACACATGGCAGTGGAGAATTCACCTGCCAGCATTAGCACTTGGGACATCAGGTGAAGGGTATAAAATATAACACATTACTAAAGGTTTAGAATATATTAAAATTTTTTGGCCAAATCCTGTAAATAGGATACTTATTCTAGCAGAATCAAGATTCCACATGAGATAATAAAAATCATCTTTTTCAGTCATACTAGTGTTGCCAGTGATTCAGAGCATTTGCTAACAACATTGCCTCAACTTACTGTTATGCATAGAGAAGAGCTCATGCTTACAGAAATCTGAAATTACCTTTAAAGAGCGTTCACTCAAGTATTCCTCACAACTTGAGACATGAAAGTCTCATGTCCCAATGACAATGAAAGCTGTTCACCATTCAGCAGGAGTGGGTCTTTGTTTCTTAAACAGGAAAGTAAATATTTTCAACAATCAAAACTATTTTATTTTCAAAACAGTAACAGAAACTGTTAAGTTGAATAATTTAACAGGGTGGTGGAGTCACCATCCCTGGATGTGTTTAAAAAGAGACTGGATGTGGCACTCAATGCCATGGTTTAGTTGAGGTGTTAGGGCTTAGATTGGACTCAATGATGTTGGAAGTCTCTCCCAACCTAGTGATTCTGTAATATAAGGTAGAACAACAGAGAAGTCAAAACACAAAATTGCCAGATGACTTCTGAACTGAATAATGTATCATGTTACACAAACTAGACAAGAAAAACTTATCAAAATGTGGTTTAGCAATCAAAGAAATTACTGTCCAGTTTCAAAATACTGCAAGTCATCCCAAGTCTGAAATTGAGAACATGTAGCATTATAAGAACAAAACAATAACTTTACATTTTCTAATAAAATACATCATCTCTTCTTCCACATTAAACCCTCATTGTTTCAGACGAAGGGGTGAAATACAGAAGCCAATTCCATATTCTGCAGCTGGAGAGAGCACAGAAGAGAAAAACTCTGGTTCATCAGCTAATATGGTGCAAACCAGCAAGACCAGCAGTGGTCAAGACAAGGCTCCTGCCAGTCTTCTTTGCACTCCAAGTTTGTTAGAATCACAGAGGACACCCTCCAAAACTTATGCTTGCAAGTTCCTGGCTTCTCGTTCACCTGTATTTTGTCATCTCTCTCTTTTACAAATTCATCCCTCTGGCTTAGGGTAACTTTAGTTTTGATGATGATACTCCTTTTCATTCAGCTTAGAGCATAGAATTTTGGTTTTATACAGCAAGAAATCAATTGCTGTTCAGTAAAATATAACAGTCTCCAAAAAGCACCTGCCTAAAGATAATGAAGGCCACATATTGTTAAGGAATTAAGAGAAGAGGAAAGCACAAGTACCTTATAAACTTCTTAGGATGGACCAAATGTGTTACTGAGATCTAAATCAAAAGTATTAGCTTACTAATTCCTCTCAAAATATGAAACAATTCTAAATGAACCATATTTCATTGAAATATATAATATTTACTTTCTCATATATCTTCACAATTATACTGGCATCAGTAACAAAACAATATTGCCCCTAAAGAGATAATAAACAATCAGTGTAGATAAATGGTTAAAATTGGTATATTATTATGAAGTTATTTTTTTCTTACAGACATATAGTGAAAACATCAAGCTATATTCACACAGCCTCTGAAATGCAGTCCTGGACATTTTATTGTGGAAACATGTGTCCTCATCACTTGGTTTAAACAAAGTCCTTCACTAAATCTTGTCTCTAGTTTGTGAATCATCCAGAATAAGACAGAGACTGGACAAAAGCTCATCATCTGTTTATCCAATATCTCAGGCATTCTGGCCAGCACACCACCCTTCTCTAAACACAGCCTATTCTTGAGAAGTTGTGTTTACTCATAGCAGTATTTAAAAAAAATAAAAAATAAAAAAAAAAAAAAAATCCACACAAAATCCTTCACCAAAGTCCAGCCAAACAAACTCAAGCCCACATAAACTTTCCAATTACTACACAAGGCAGTAAGGGCACAGGACATCTATTTAAATCAAACATGTTTCTCTAGTGCTGCTTAAATACAGATTTTCCAGTGGTGTATTATTTCTCTTTACACATCTTCAAGTCAAGACAACTAGTTATAATAACATAAGGTTCTACCAGGAGAGCTCTTATTGCTGTTGTGGCTCCACCCTTTCACATATTTCACATAGAAAAGAGAGAATGCAAGTGAAATGTTTCTCAGAATAATCACAAATTCAAAAGAAATGCCATAATAATGAGTTTTCTTCTTTACATGACAGACTGGAAAGTACATGGAACAAGTAGGCAAGTGTTTGGGACTTGACACACACCACCATCATCCCTTTGTGCTAAGTGGAAAAACCCTGCCATGGTTTACTTCTGCAGGTTAGCAATCACCTTTAACACAAAAATGTAAGAATTTTCTGTTTGAAGGGCACTTCAAAATTTTTATCTTAAAATAGAATTGCATACATGACTGGAAGCAGAGACACCAATTAATTTTCAGTTATTTTCCTTCAACCTTGTTATTCATGTAAACAATTATAGAAAGCTAGAATTATTTTCTAAATGCATCACTGTGATGCAGGACTAGCATCTTCTTCATTCAGTCTAATGGAAACTTGTGAATTGCTAGTGATTGAATTGTCAATCATTCAAACAAGTAAATAGCTTTGTTCCTCCAAATTATGCTTTCAAAAGATCTTCACAGCTATTTAACCTCAGTACCTCACTATTTGTGGGTTGTTAGTTCTGTCCTGTCCAGAAACCTTCATCTGGGAAAAATCTGAAATCCATAGGTCGGCATTTTCCCAGATTCTCAAGTTGAATTTTTGAGATCTGCAAGTACAGCCTTTCACCAACACCTGAACACTATTTAATACCTCAATCCCAGCCAGGTCAACTGTTGTCTGAAAAACACAGAACATTACTTCCACAGCCAGTCCTTCAGTGAGAGACTTGCTCCAGTTTGAGCTTGTCATGTTCACATCCAATAGAAATAGCTACTTGAACAGGAGGTGCCTTTTAGAGCCAAACTCCCCAAGACAGTGGCTAAGTGAACACTGAGAAGGCAGAGAACTGACAAAATCAAACTGGGATTTACATGCATTTGTGGGGCAAACACACATTATTTTGGCAATGGAAAAGTAGTGGTTAGTCATAAAAGATTTCCTAACATGACAGTTTGTTAAGCTGCAAGTAGCCTACAAACCTGGGATTATTTTCTCTTCTTGGTGTCACTAAAGTGGTGACACCACTTTAGTGGTGTTAGCTAAAGACTTTAATAAGTCCTTCTGTCTCTAGTTGCTTATAATTGTACTTCTGAAATGGGAATTACCTCCCAAATCTGCTGCCTATTTGCTATATGATAATGTACCCTAGCCTGTTTTAATAAGAAAGAAAAGTTGCATCAGAAGAACTACATTCCTACTGTTTAAACTAACTCAGCTTCTTCTTATTCTAATAGGTAAGAACGTGCTGATGTCAGAGACTTTCAGGAAAACAGGAGTGCTGGTAAGACATGCACCTAGACTTCACATTCAGTTTCAGAAGACTAGGAAGTTTTTGCTTTTTCTTTTCCTTAAAAGGTGTACATAAAGTTGTTTGTTACTTCAGTATTGATCTGAATGTCATACTTGCCAGTTTCAAAATGGGAATAGAAATATCCTTTTGCTTGAAAAGTGTGTTGTGAAAATCAGCTGGTAGATATTTAAAACCTTTCTGTAGATCCATACTAAGTACTACATAGACCTATAAAATGATCAGTTCTGTGTTCACTTTGTGGACAGAGAGCTTTAGAAAAAGCAGACTACTCTTCAAACCACAAAAACAATATTAATAATAGCTTTGCACTACATGTATACAATCTTTCCATTAATATATCTTGATATATTAAAACACATATACAAACATCCATAAGAGCTGCTAATTTTAAAAAATTGCACAAGTAACTGAGATTTCTAACTATTAGGAGTAATTTTCTACTAATCTTAGCAAAGCTCTAAACAACATTCTTTGTGATTAGAAGGACAAAATCACAATAGTCTGGGAAAACCAGTCTGGAGCAGATCACTAGTGTAGCGCATAGTGACAAACGGTATCTGTGCTGAGGAAAGATGTTTGGGTTAGTGTTTTCTGTTAGAGGATTTGAAGAGCACACTTAACAGATGGATGGAGAGAGGGTGTCCTGATAAATTACATACATCTCTGCTCCTATTTGAATTGTAAATACAATGTTTATACTACCTACCCTGTGAATAAGTTGCAGCACACATTTACATAATCATTTGCTAATGCAGTGTTGAAAAAAATGCTTGCTGTTAGAAGCATGAGAAAGGGAGCTGAATGGAAGTAAAAAGCAGTTAATACGTAATACTATCTTTGTAAACAGATTTTGATGGATTTAGCTCCAACATTTTTAAAATAAGAGACTAAACAACATGCAATTAGGATATTGAAGGTCTTCAGTATTGAATCCCTTGTGAATTGCTATATGAAATGTGGAAGTTTCCCTCAGCATTAATAAATACTGCTTTTTAGTATTTTATCAAAACAACATATTCTCAACTATCCTTTATGAATAGAAATTTTGGAAACATTACATCATCCAGTTCCTTGAACTGGAGTATTCAGTGGAGTATTCAGTACAGTGAATATAAGGCTGGGCAGTTAAAATTAAAGACTGTTTTTAAATCTCATCCAGACTTGCACTCTCAGTTCGAGTGAGCCCAACTGCATCCAGACTGAAACTGGGAATACTTCCCATCTGGTGGATTTGAGGGTTATTTTGACTATCTAACAGGAGGAGACTAGGTGGTCACTAACACCTGAAAGTATCACGGGCAGGAAGCACAGGCACAGGATGGAAATGACATCATGCACTGCAGGTGCAGCCTTAAGCAGTCTGTCTTGGACAAAAACCTTGCTAAATTCTAAAGCCTCTTTATTTACTGAGGGGGAAACTGCAATCAAAAGATTAAAGACTGCATTTAAATAATTACTATAGCCATGACCCCTCAGCTGCTGTAACATGACACAAGGTCCTTTGCCCTGTGGCTGGCACATGTTGCTGGTTATTGCTGCAGGAGCCATACTTCATGTGCTCACTGACACGTGGCAGGAAGTTACATGCAACGTACAGGCATTCACAAACAAAGGTAAAATCTTGTATTCTAGCAGATCTCAAAAGTCTCATGTCTCCATGCAGCCTGAACAAGTAGAATGCTTCAGCACACAAGTACTCAAGCCTTTCCTCTCTGTTACTGCACTCACAGGGTCTTGAGCATTCTTTAAAAGAGAGCAGCCATAAATTGTTTCCTATTACGTAAGCACCAGAACAAAGATTTTTCTGCTGTATTCTTTTCATAGTACTCAAAACGCAGAGAAAGGTAAAGGAGAACTGACTTTATGAATTGAAAGATTGCCAAAAATGCTTTCAACTAAGCATCCTATAGCACTGTGATATTTTCTTTTGTATTGCAAAGCCATAAGAAATTTCACTTTTAATTACTCAATAGTACAGATAGTTTTATCTTTGTAAAGCCATTTCTCTCAGTGCAGACAACTGTGATATGGGCTCCCTCTAGTGTCTTATCTCTGACACAAACTTACAATCATAAAAGATTGCATAGGTCATTTAGAAGTGCCAACATCCTACTTAAGTTACCTTCCAAAAAAAATTCACTGTTAGTGAAAAACAAAAATCACATTCCCAGTTAAATAGAATTGTATTTGTACATATCAAATTCTTAAATCAGTGTAGTAAATTTTGCTGTTACATATAACTGTCATAAGATCCGAATACTATGTAATTACACATGTAACTTCATACTGAAGTGTAAAGGAAGAAAAATATGACTTGAAATCCATTTTGAGATATTTTAAAAATCCAAAACTAAGCTTAGAAGTGGATCCTCTATCTGTATATTAAAAAAAAAAAAAAAAAGATTTTTTTTTAATACCTAAATAAATACCTTACATATGTGTAAAAATATCTCTTTCCCCATGAACACCTCAAAGTTGTTTCAGTAATTCAAGTAGAGCTCACAGCAACCTGGAGTTTGATCTTGCTTGATCCAGGTCAGTAGATGTTTTCCCCACTGATACAAGCATGAGAACGTGCAAGGAGATTATTAAATGCTCCACAGTAACTAAAACAGGACATAAACATTGCGGGTGGATGGACAACTTTTGCGATCAATTAGTGAAAATTGTATTAAAAGCTATACTAATAGAAGACACATCCTTGTCTTCCACTCAGAAGCCCAAGCCATTCTTTTCCCCACCAAATACAGCAGAGGAGCCAAACTGAAGCAGCATGGATGGGTGAGTAGGCTGAACCAGGAAAGACTAGCACTGTTTTTCCTCCCTAAGAAAAGGGAAACCATATTGTGAATCTCAGGATACGGTCCCTGACACAATGCCATGAGTAGCTCCATGCAAATGTTTAAACAAACCTCTTCTGCCATATAATACAAACAGCAATGTTGACAAGGCATATAATAATTTCACAATAAATTGTTTCATTTCATTTTCTATAAACTGCTAAAACAAAAGAAACTGAAAAAAACCCACAACGTTTAAATGCATAAAATCCCTATGCAAATCTAGCACTTTCCCAACCATGTGTTTTTATATTCTTTTGTTTCCCACTCGTTGGAGAACACAGAGCTTTGCCATGAGAAAAATATATTTTAGATATGACAGCCTCTTCTAGGACAAATAAAGCATTACCTGTAAACCTGACAATTACATATATGCAATTAACAGAGCTGCATATATACATTACAACCAAAATAAACCCGTACATTAGAATCTGTCATTGACAGAAATACAAAAAATTCACACGTTTCCCTCACTTCCTAATGCTAGGATTCACACTCTTGTTTTGCTCCTCAATTTAAATATATTATACTTTAAAAATCAAAACTAAACATTTAGCACATCACTATGTTAAGAGGCCTATTAAGTCTTCTTCAGAACAGTTAATATTTTTCATCTAACATTTTTTCCTTGCAACGTCCTAGGGGCATTGCTAAGGCTGGTTTCATAGTCATCCTCTGCAAAGTCACAGAATCCCACAGAATCCCACAGAATCCCACAGAATCCCACAGAATCCCACAGAATCCCACAGAATCCCACAGAATCCCACAGAATCCCACAGAATCCCACAGAGCTTTGATTTGGGACCCACAAGGATGATTGAGTCCAGCTCTGAAGTGAATGGCCCATAGAGGGAAAAGGTACTACGAGTAGAGTCTGACACCTTCACTATTTCAGCCTTCCTTAAATTCTTTGGCTGAGCACAGAACCCTGTCTGTGCAATCTTTCAAACAGTGGCACTGTTTAAAAGAACATGTTGAATGGTATCAGGCAGTCTCTTAGGCTTTTAGTACATATATGCCAGAGTTCAATCAGCTAACTCGGTTCTAATAGTGTTTCTCATATTTTTAAATTAACTTATATTAGTAAGACAAATACAAATAAATACATTATGCCATATTTTCATTTCTTTATTCTTCAGTGCAAAATTACATGGATAATTATATCACAGATTTTCATTACTAATGCAGTTAAGGCTTCTTTTTAGTTTTAGCTATTAGTAAAACAAGCTAGCACCCATTATTATGGGTTGGAAAGTATTGTCAAATATTGCATACAACATCACCCAGGTTTTCAAACACAAAATTAATTTACAACCTTCTACAAAGCTCAGTTAGCCTACAATTCATATTAACTTCCTTATATCTTTCATAAGTACTACAGGTCTCCACAGGCTGCGTAAATAATGGTATTTGGGGTTTTTCTAGCATGCTTAGATGATAAATTTTTGAAAAATAATCAAAGGAATAAATAACTATCAATTTAAGTTTGTTCAGGGAGCTGAACAAACCCCTTTCAGTAGCTGTGTATTTTATGTCAAAGGGTTTCAGTCAATGGTCTCTCTAATCCTGAAATTACTGCATCCCTCAATACACCATCACAAAAATCACATTTATATTTAGTCTGTGATTGAAATAATTTTATGGAAACATCCTATACAAAATAAGATCAAACAAACAAAGTAAGTAGTTATTCTGACCTGTGTGTCCAGAGAAGGGCAATGAGGATGGTGAAAGATCTGGAGCAGAAGTCTTCTGAGGAGTGACTGAGGAAATTGGAGCTGTTCAGCCTGGCAAAAAAAAGGCTCAGTAGCCTTATGACTCTCCAACTACCTGTAGAGGCATAGGGATCAGTCTCTTCTCCCAAGTAACAAATGAGAGGACCAAAGAAAATAGCCCTAAGTTATGCCACAGAAGATTCAGACTGGCTATTGGGAAAAATTTGCTGTTGGACTCCATGATCTTGGATGTCTTGTCCAACTTAAACAGTTCTATGATCCTAAACCACTTCTCTTTTGAGCTCCTTAGGAGATCAGCAGCCACAACAGCTACAACCCACTATCCTACCTCCAGCAGGGTAACTTTGCAGCTCCAAGCTCTTACTGCAGCTAGTCCAGCAGACAGTTTTGCCTGGGGCTGAGCCAAAGCAAATATTCTTAAACCAAACCAAGGCAGCTTTTCTGGGAGCTTTGCTTTGTAAGGTGCATGGCATGGAGTGAAAGCAGAGGGATCTGAGCATTAAATTGCTGCATCCTAGCTGAGATGAGTTCCATGTTTTTTTCCCTTCATGGGGGATAATAGTAGAAAAACACCCCTTTCAACTGAGCCTGGTACTTTCTGAGCCAATGCTCTTCATAACCCTACTGTGCTGCTGAGGTCAGTGCACTTGGGTGAGCCCAGCTCCTCTGTGCTACAGCCCAGTTCAGACAAGTGGCTGCAGTCTCACATCCCTGAGTTCATCAGTGGCAGCCCCACTTGAACACAGAGGCAAATCGAGATAGGAGCTGAGCCTATGTGGGACCCAGATCCCCCTGCAAGACCGCACAAACTGGCACTGCTCTCCTCCAACAAACCCAGGATTTGCCCACATCTCAGCTCTGCCATGGCCCCAGGGCACAATAGAGCCGCTGGAGTGCAAGCCCACACCTGCCATCGCCTAGCACAGCCAGCTGAAGCAACAGCAGTGCTTGAATGCTGAGAGTGAAGTTGTTTACTCTAAAGACAAGTGCAAAGCCCTTAGTAAATCCAGCGTTTTTGAACAAATGCCAAGCAGTTTAAAACTGCTTACATATCTACAATAAATATCAAAGACAAACAGGATTGAAGCATGTTGATTTGCAATGTTTGAATGATAGTTTACATAACAAAAAGTAGTCACAGTAACTGGCTTCAACCATATTCTGATAAATTCTTGCATCAAGTGAATACATTATGGCATTTCTGTAGCATTTAAATCTATGACCTTGATTGCACAGACTTAAGTTCTGCCAGCATTCACACACACATTTGTTGTTTGTTTGTTTGGGTTTTTTTTTTTGTTAAGTATAAACCCTTCAGTATAATCATGGTTTGGGCTAGTTTGTTTTTTTTTTCCCCCCCCAATGCACATGAATGCAAAGAGCTCATAGAATTGAGACCACGTGTGCTGAACAGTTTCCTTTGAATAGTATTTAATTCATAATAGTGCTACTAATAGCCTTTTAATTTGCTTATAAGAAACAACATATTTTACAAATTTCACATTAAACATAAATCAAGAATAGAGTCAAAATCAAACATAAGCATTTTTTAAAATTCAGACACCACTTAGTAAAGAAGTTGAAATAACACAAGATGTCCAGGGTTGTGAAGACAACACTGTGATAGTTCCCAGGGAGTTCAATAAAACTACACCAGTTCACACCACAAGGAAAGCAGCTTAGGATCCAGCCCAGCAACCAGACTGGGCATTTAAAACAGTAGGGTTTTGACTTTAGCATATATGTTTATGGCAAATGTCTCAAGTGCTGACTGAAGTGATAGATGCTTTAAAAGCTATTGTTCCTTAGAAATATTTGCTTTATTACAGTTTCAGCATATAAGTTATATGATGATTCAAAGCATGAATTAAGAATCTATGGATCAGGAACATAACAGGAGCAGAGGGAAAAATTTTAAAGGAATACAGATACAAATAATGCTATTAATGTTAGTTTTAAATTAATGAGACAAGTTTAGTTGGCAATCATTCCTCAGGCTCATTAAAGATATCTGAATATGAATCACAAGAAATTTAAAACAATGTATTTGGTTTATCCACTGGGAGTTTAAACATTTTCTTTTCATCAGAAGTAATAAATACAATGTAAATAAAGTAGCAATGCAAATAAATCAGTTTAAATTCTCTGTACGATCTCAAAGGCTTAAACTACAGCACCCTGTGCAGTCAGATGTATAAGCAATGTATATGACATACCAGTGGAAACGAATGCTTTTCCTCACAATGCCACCTTCAGAACCAAATTAAGCATGATACCTAATGCTAAGACAGGTACAATATAGGTTGAAGAGCTCACATTAACACAGAACTCAAGTGTATGCACTTTGGTGTTTTATTCTAGAACACATCCACAATTAATAAACCTCTACCTGCTCACAGTATGGAAGGGACAGCATTAGCTCCCCAGACAACAACAGTCAAACACCTGATTCGTTCTTCAATAGTAAAATATTAAATAAAACCAAAAGAATGACCTACGTGTGGAACAGTTGTGTTTCTAGTCTGCATGAGAACATGTAAAGATAAATTGAGGATGCATGGTTTCCACTACATGCTGCGTGTTATGGTTCAGGTTAGAAGAAATGCGACAGCCACGAGGAAATACTGAAGCACAAAGACAAATAGAATGCATTTCTGACAGACTTGCACACCAGCCAAGGGAGGCACCCTGTGCAAAGAACACCATACAGCTTGCTCTGAAAAGTCACCCACTTTACAATAATAATGCTCATGATGTCCAAGGCTATTTTTGTGAATAAGTGATCATCAGTAAGACTAAAAGATCCCAGCCTGAGTCATTAATACAGAAAAGTACTAATCTTTAAATAACCAAACCTGTGTAACCAGGCAGTCCCTTTCACTGCCTTCAAAAAGCACGACTTTTTATCTCCTAGCCTAAAAACATCCCTCCTCCAACCAAATCTGCCTGATCACTGATTTTTTTCACCTTTTTAACTTTTGCCTCTGCTTCCTGTGAACACATCTTTTCCTAGTCCAAGTTGCTAGATTTGGACTAAAGGGTCTACAGGAATAACTGCACTCCATAAAGAGCACAGCACCCAGGTATAAACCCATCAGCTGGGAGCAGAAAATCTGAGTTTCAGCCTGGAGTAAGTCATCCAGCCACACATGCACACACACCAGCAGACTGAACATTAAGAAACAAGAAAGCTTTGCAATGAAGGCAGGAAGCAGGAGAAACAGACTTGTCTTCATTTTATTCTAACTCATATCATCAGCTTGAAGTCAATAATTTGACTTGCTCTTCATGGGCCATAGCCATAGTATGCAATTTGTGAAGATGAGAAATCTCCGTAGTGCAATAGGAATGCTTTGTTTTGTTTTCAAACAGTGCCAGACTGCTCAGAATTGCTGAAAAGGGGCCAGTGCAGCACACAAAGTGGCAGTAAGTCAGCAAAATTAGAGCAGGCTGCTAAAACTCTGAAACTCCAAAAGGGAAGTTGAAATGATAAATGAGAAGCAGAAAGCCCACTTTGTAAAATATTGACTAAATACTGTGAATATTAAGAACATCTTCCATTTTTTGCACATTGACAGATGACTGCTACTCTTTTCCAAAGTGACACATCTATCATCATTTTTCAAGGTTTCTGCTTTGATTTAGACTTTTTGAAGAGCTGTAATCTGGGGGTTTTCTTCTGTTTTCTTTAATAAAACTTCTTCAAGGATACTCAGATAGCTCCACCAGCTGCTACACTGCTGTGGTTTGCATGCCCCTCTATGCAAGGTCTCACTGCAGATGTGGAGCTTTTTAAGACCCAGTCAAGTTTATGCATGCCTTGCATACAAATTAGTCGCCCCATCCTTAAATTATTACTGAATTAGGAGAAACTCTTATGCCATTACAGAAGAAGGGAAGACAAGGGTTTTGGAATCAAATCTGTCAATATTTTTACCCTTTTAGCCGGCTATAGTGAAGTCATCTCTGAATGTCCCTTCACCTAAGATGCCTGAAAATCCCACAAAATATTGGATCTCACAGCTTATTTGTCCTACTTTGATTTACAAAAGCACAGGTGTTAACACCATGTTCTTATAACAGTGTCTGTATATATAAAACTGTGCATCAAAACAGTTATAAAGATTTCTGTGAAGCTATTAGGAAACAAAGTGAGATGCAAGCCCCTGGAATGTACAAGGGAAAAAACACTTTATAACATCATAGCCAGGAATTCAAAAATCAACAACTGGCAGACCATGTCAGACAGAACGCCCATTTTTTGTGTTCAAGGTCTGTAAAGAAATCCCTAGACTGTGAAGAATACGTTACAGGAAACTTCTGCCCCCACAGCTATACCTCATTTTTATCTCTTCATCTTTTCAAAACTGGCACAAACCACCCTGCAAACAGCTTTCCAACTGCATCAGAGAATCTCCAAATAAACCTAGAAGTTCCAGACAAATACAGCTTTGCCTATTCAATTCACCATGCTGCATTTACAGATTTTGAAAACCTGCTAACAAGGATAGGGAATTCCTTGTGAGCTCCTTTGAATGTTTAGGTTTTAGTTTGGATTTGGCAGGTGGCTTTCATTTGTGCAAGGGTTTCCCAGGAATTGTGCCACTGGGAATGACTGAAGAGACATATCCCTTCTGCTCACACCCCTTCTCCTGCCAGGAGACACAAGTTACTGGATTCTGTGAGTTCATATTGACTCTTCAGCAGCCTGCAAGACGAGTTAGTCTGCAGCACTCTGGCCTGAAAGAGCTGTATCTCATGACACTTTCAGCTACTGAGCATCAATGAAGTAGTTTGCAGGAAAAGGCCCAGCTGATGAATGGAATGCAATAAAACCCAGTTCCTTGTAAATTACCCACCATGCAATGTACAGAAAGCATCAAACTGCAGCTTTTGATCTTTAAACTGATAGCAAGAACAAAAAACTTCACTGACAAAAATTGGTATGTTAAAATAAAGTCCAAAATGTGCTCAATGAACAGAATTTCTGTTCAAAGTCCTCTTCATTAACAGTTACTGCATATTTCACTAAAGGGAAAAAATAAGCAAGTCTTTATAAAAGCTGAATGCTAATTTTAAAGTAATCAAAAATACATAGATGTTTTAAATTAAAAGAAATGGCTTTCTAACATCTTGACTATTTCAACATAAGCAGATGGTTTATATTGCTTTACTGCTTAATTAAACATTTTATATATTCTGTAAAATGGTATTTGATGGCATCCTTTCCAACTGGCTTCCTAAATTTAAAGTAATTTTACATATGCACCATATTAATCAGATAATTAAAATAATCATATCTAATACCAACTTACTGACCTGGCTTCTATCTTCTAATACATGTGAAAAATCTAGCTGTCCACTTCTTTCCTATTTCTTCTTGATAGTAATACTAACTTTTTCCATAATTCTACTGGTTTCCTTTATTTTAAATAGTCCTAATTTAGAAGTCAATATTTTAGAATTTTCCTTTTTATCCCCTTTACAAAAACAGAATAAATAAGATTAAATATTTTATGAAATGAAAAATAAAACCAACACTAAACAAGATACAGTTCTGGATGCTGCTGTAAAAGCTAGACATGACTACTGATGAGTGTGAGAGGTTTGAGATAATGAAGAAGGCTTAATGAACTCACTTAGAAAGCATTTCCTAAAAAACAAAAAGGTATGTGGCCCCCAGGTTCCCCAGGGGAAAATTAAATCAGGTTACACAGTTCCACAAAGCCACAATCAGACAGCTGGCAGAAAAAAAGAGGGATGAAGAGAAAAAACTGAGCATAGTAAGAAAAGTTCTCAAAATCCTTATTAAGTACAAATGTGATGCGGTAATTCCAGCAAAAGGAAGGGTTTCACAGTTATTATGTATAGTTCCTGGCACGACTTTATAGAGCTGATTCAAAACAAACAGTAAAAGGCAGAAATAAACAAAACAACAATATAGTCACTGAGCCAGGGGTTTTTTAACTGTGTGACTACCAAAGACCACCTTAGACTAGAATGAACTTCAGTCTGTTCTCCGGGCTTACAGCACAAATAGGTGGGAAGAGGTAAAAGTGTGTGCACAAACAGCCCTGCGTAGCTACACTGCGGCAGGGTCCTTACATAAGCAGGTGACAAATGCCTATCACAAAGCAAAGCGTGGATTAAGTGATTTGTGAGTCATGTGAAGTCTTCTGGGACACGAGTCATTACACCCTTCTTGAAAACCAAAGGCTCTGGCACTAGAGCACACTGCACTGAAGCTCACAACTCCAAGTCTCTCCTGCTCCTCTTGAGCCAAGTCCACACCACTGAGCAGGGGAGAAAACCAAAACATTCATAGATATTCCTTAATCGATGCTGTGACATAGCCGCATTTCACAGTTCTTTATGTATGACCAGCACAGTGTTCAAAGAGAAGCAACCCATCTAGACACAATTTCATAAAAAACCAGCAGTTGCAAAAAAAAAAAAAAAACCCAAACAAACCAGAAACCCAAAAAAAAAAAAATCCTAGCAACAACACAACAAAGAAACAACAAAAAAATGAAGCATTTTATTAAATCAGAATATCAACTTGAAAAAAACTACAGCAACATGATAAATCTAGGATAGTTATGTCCTAAAATGATCAGAATCCTCAAGACTATATAAAAGCATTTGCTCACCATCTCTTTTAATGCTCAAATCAGCCATTCAAAGACACTGACAAAATGAACAGCAGAGAAACTCATAAAAATCACTACCATTAGGAATTCAAGCAAGTATTTGAGTGAATAATTACAGACATGCACTGCTTGCAAATACATAATATTAATTTAAAATAAAGGTTGTTATTATTAAAGTTTTAATCACAACTGAAGATCCAGAAATGCCTATTTGTGTATTCCTCCAGCTAAACAGGAGAGCTATTACCTATTCCACAATATATAGTTCATTGCTGCATGGGAGTTCTGAGAGGGGACTGATTTGCTTACCTGGAAGTAAGCAGTTACACAAAACTCACTACAGACAGACACATTTCATATGTCTTATGTTGATTTATATTATATACTGAAGCGCTGTAATATGCCCTATTTTCTGTATCACCATATGCTAAATGAGCTTTTAAAGACTGCAATACATTAACCCCACCCCATCTGAAAGAGCCCAAGTCACTGAATACACACATAAAGGAACAAGCATTGCAAGAAAGAGTCAGTGCTTCTGCGTGCAGTCTCATCTAAATTCCAAAAACTGAAAATTAAAAGCAAAGGCACCACCCACTGAGCTACTTCGGCACATAACCAACCATTGGGAAGGAAACATACATGTTTCAGCAGATATGTTTTTCATCATTAGTTTGACAGATGTTGTGGTTTCTGTAATAGCATGTAATAATGTGAATACTATAAACTAATTTCTCAGGTATGCTATACTGGGGTATATATTTGTATTTGTTGATTCAGTAAGTTTTTTTTCCAAAAATATTTTACAGTGGAAATTTATTCAAGTAGCTGAAACTAATGAGCAAGCACAAAAAGAATTACCTTTCAATAATGAGCCTTAGGTACTTCTGTGTTACTTTGACATTGTCAGAAGCAGAAGTAGTCAGAACTTATAATTAGTTCCATCCACATAAATGAAAGCAAGGGAGTGAACCAAGACTTTTTGACATAATTTAAAAAAAAAACAAGTGCATAGATGGGCAAACTGTAAGAAATACTCGATTATAGGCATTGCAATATAATCCCGAATTATCTTTGAAACAAAAAATACTTGCAAAGACTTCTTGCAATGTATATGTATTTGATAACCTGCTTTTTAGGCCCTGCTCATAAAACAACGTACTTTTTTTACTCCACAAACCGAAAAAACTGGTTATTAAGTGCTTAATACTTCTTAGCCCTATGGAGCTTTTAAAAGGAATCCTCCGCAAGCCCCAGAACAGCCCGCCGCTGGCTTCCAGCCCCCAGAGGCTCTTCGGGCGGGGCCCGCGCTCAGGGCGCGGACTGGACAGGAGCCTGGGCAAGCTGCCCTCCTGAGCCGCCCCGCCGGCACCGCTCCCCTCGGGCCCGCCGGGGCTCCCCGGGGCCGCGGTGGGCGGCGGCAGCCGGGGGCGGGCCCGGCTGGGGAAGGGGCGGGCCGGGGACGGACCGGCGTGCCCGGCAGGGAGCGGTCGGGAGGAGCCGAGCCCCCGCCCCAGGCGGGCGCGGCGGCCACGTCAGCCCCGGAGCGGCCCCGCCCGCCTCCGGCCCAGAGCCGGATCCCGGATCCCGCCGCCCTTCCGCCGGCGCCGGGGGAAAGGCGCTGCCGTCCCAGCCTGCCCCGCGCCCGGCCCGCTCGCACCGCCGGCTCCGCAGCCCCGAGCCCGGGGCCGGCCCCGCTCCCTCCGCTCCGCGGGGAGGGCAGAGCGCGGCGGCCGCCCCGCCCCGGTGCCTCCTCGGTGCCTCCCCGGCCCTCCCGCCGCAGCCCGGCCCCAGCCCCACGGGGTCCGACCTGCGCGCTCCCGGCGGCAGCGGCTCCCGGCGGCAGCGGCTCGCCCGCCCGGCTTTGTCTGCGAGGGGCGTCCGCAGCCTCCTTGGCGGGCAGCCCCCGCCCCGGGGCGGCGGCCGGCTCGGAGCCACCGGCCCTTTCCGCGGAATGACCCCCGCCGCTGCTGAAGGTAAGTGTGAGCCCTCCTTCACCCGCCTTTTTTAATGCGATACAGGTGCGTGGCTTTTAGTGTCATTCCGTGAAGCTGTGCATGATTACCTCAATTAAGGTAACAATTAAGAGATGGGCTACCACTTGTGTGGTTTTCAGAAAGAAGATAATTAGCCACACGGAAACTTAAATGCTTATGTGCAGTCCGCACAAGCTGATGGTGGGGTACATTACTAACCTGTGTTTATTGAAGAGGCAGTGTTTAATTGTTTTTTTTCTTCTGTTATCTTTCAGGGTGTCTCTTTAGCAAGACTTGTGACATGAAGTAGGACAGGCGTTTTGAAGAGCTCTGCCATAAATACAGCTGTATCTCTGAATGTTGGCACATTTACTGGAGACTCTTCCCAAAGTCTGTTTGAATCAGAGCCTGTGAAATTTCCAAAAGCTTCATAATGGAGTTTTTAGCATCCAAAGGAGATTATATTAGATATTTTAAAAGGTCTTTATTGCTAGTTTTAGTATGTGTAATAGTTCTTGTGTGCACTGATCAGGACTACTATAGTTTACTTGGAGTATCCAAAGAAGCAAGTAGTAGAGAAATACGACAAGCATTCAAAAAGCTGGCATTAAAGTTGCACCCTGATAAAAATCAGGTAAGTTACCTTTTAACAAGTCAAAGTTGTTGACTTAATGGATCTTATTGTTTAAACAAAAAGCAGTTTTAATTTACCAAAAGTGCATCTCTGTTACTGTGAAGTAGCCACCTGATTATATAGTTCAACTCAGATTTTCTGCAGAGAAAACGTACAAAAAGTGATAGAGTGGTCATACATGGTTTTGTTGAATTTGGGCTGTGTTAAATTGCTGTAGTAAAAAGAGTCAAGATTGTTGAGTTTTTCCTCTTTCCATTTAGTTTTGGGGGACTTGCTGTTTCCCTGCCCTGAAGTCTCCTCTAAACATCAAATAAGACCAGCCTGTTGTGAGACATCAGTCTCCAAGTATCAAGTAGGACAAAACAGACATCCTGGAACTGCTAAGGGATAAGGGTGGAGGTTACAGAGAGCTCTGGACTAACTGGAGAGAGAAGATTGGAATGGCTCAGTCTGTGCTACCATCTTTCTGAAATACAAAGAAATCACTTTTAAACATCATCAGTTTTTCGTTGAAATGACTTGAAATAAGTGTAAATTCACAGGAAATAAAAAGTTTAGAACTTTGTATGTACAACTGCATGGAGTCCCAAAAGACAGCAGTATTTCATATCAGCTCAGGGCCTGCCTTCACTGACTACAGTGGAGCCTCTGACAGAGCTCAGCAAGAAAGCCAAATATCAAAGTTAGGAATGCCAACTTGTAGGTATGAAATGAAAGTTTTGTTTTCTCTGTTGATACTTTCACAATAATGGCCTTTGGGGTCAGATTCTGTTGTTTCTGAGCATGCAGATACTACTAAAGATTTTTCAACTGGTTATTTTCAAATTTAGAGATGATACATATAGAAGATTTGTTAGACATTACGTTAAGTAATGTCAAATTACTTAACAAAAAGTAATTAATTTCCTGTGTATCTAGCAAAAAAAAAAGAAGAATCAAAAATCTTAAGGAAACGCGTCTTTTGAATGAAATGTGTAAGCAGAAGTTAAAAGACTGTGTGGCACATTTTGCCCACCACTTTTACACTGCAAATATGTCTGCAGATTTTTCACCATTCTAATTCCCAAGCTGCCAGTAATGTTCACTTTGTGTTTCAGTTGGTACTTTGGTGAGGATGGAAGAAGTAAGAGGACAGATCTGGCTTTGGGAAAGGAAAACTTTACTGTAGTTTGGTTTGAGATCACAATGCAATGTCTGCTTCCATCACAACTGACATCCTTAGCAGAGATATAAAAATATTTCCAAAGATAATTTTCTCAGCATTATATGCACTATATGGTTTATTAATTAATTACTAATTATAGTTTTTCTTACATAGAATGATCCAAATGCACATGAAAATTTTTTGAAAATAAATAGAGCATATGAAGTACTTAAAGATGAAGACCTACGGAAGAAGTATGATAAATATGGAGAGAAGGGTCTCGAAGATCAGCAGCAGGGAGGTCGTTACGAGAGCTGGCACTTTTATCGCTACGATTTTGGTAAGTTCTGATGTATGTTTGTGATTTGCTTAAAACAGTCACAAGGAGATGCCATATTCAGATCTGTATCAGAGCTTTTCACATGTTTCTTATGTATCCTCTCCAGATTTCTGTCTGCTCTGTAGCTGTCGCTTTCTCTCTGCTGGCCCAATATTTTATTTACCCTGTTAATGGCTATCCAAAGATGCAATCTATTTACCTAGCCTCTTGTTCCTGCTGCTTGCCTTTTTATAGGTCATCTAACTTCTTGTTTATTTTTTTAAAGTGCAAAGACTTTTTTCACTTAAATGTCAGTGTTAATATTTCATCAGGATTCTTTTTAACTTTTTAATGCAGAGATCTTCTTTGTTTAGTATTCTTCAGGGGGATTTTTTGAGAGTAAATTTTTGCACTGTCAAGCCTATTTGATATGCATTTATGCAATTAGGCATCAGTAAAAAGGTAGCAGAAACTGAAAAAAAACAGTAGAATCATACCTAAAATGATCTTGAGACGAGTTACTTAATGTTTGTCTCAACAAATTTTAGGTAGTTGTAGGGAAACGCTGCAATGAATGATTCTCAGAGCTGCTGTAACAGGAGTAAGCTACAACAGGGAACCGAGGAACATAGTTGGATTGGGATGAAAGGAACTTCTACCTTGGCAACAATTTTTTTTCTAGTGTTGTTTGATATAATATGTCCCAAGCTCTAAGAAATTAATGTCTGCGCAGATTGAAATTGAAAAAAACAGTGGCACAAGTATCACAAGAAAATATGCAAATTAGCCTAAAACTTCTTCAAATAAACAGATTTAAATTTTATCTCCCTGAAGTTTCAGTGCTTGATGGAGAAACAGTATCCTGAAATGTCTGTTAATCAGTGTTTTAGGAAGCAGCTATTTTTATATTTTATATGTGTGTGTGTATATAAAAGTATAGCTTTATATATGTTTATATGTATGGGTGAGCATATGTACTATATTACGTGAGATATAAATGGAAAGTAATATAAAAAGTACTTTGTCACCTGTAGAAATTAATTTCTCTCGTTATTTATTTACATTTGATCCTTGTGTACTTCAGGTGAAATGACATCTCACCGTGTTAGGTACTGTAAAAGATCTGCAACTGTAGTAGCATAATATAATGCTCCTTAATAGTATTTTTGGTACTCTGCACTGCCTTTCTTGTGTAGTTGAAGTAGTGGAGTGTTTTGTAGTGATGCCCTAGGTAGGACTGGTTAGCTTTGTCTTCCTTACCTTTGTTCTACCCACTTCATTCCACTGCATTCACACACACACCTTGTTAGTGGAAAAGCCTGTGGCTGGAAACACCTTTGTGATCTAAATGTGTAGGTAAGAGGCTGAGAAAGTGTGGAAGCTTCTGGACATTACATAAAGCTCTCAGTGAGAGCTGAGGCTTCTTGAATTTTAATCTGACAGCTGGATGATGTTATTTCTAATGCTCTTGCCATAACAGCAGTAGTTCTAATTCTCTACTCACTCCATGGTTGGTTACTAAATTAACAAAAGAATGTTCTGATAGTGGGTGTGGTAGCATGAGAATGAGTGAGCTAGCAAGAGGTTAAACTCAGGGTCCATAGTACTAAACAAGGATAACATTTTTGTAAAACCTCTTTGCCAGCTTAGTCTTTCAGCTTAAATCTACTGTCTTCTGTTGTGCATAAGATGATAGTTTGTTTGTTTTAAAGGTGGAAAAATAAAAGCAATTTCTGTGTTTTTTTAATAGGTATTTATGACGATGATCCCGAAATTATAACATTGGATAGAGGAGAATTTGGTAAGTTTTTTTAAATAAATAAACATGACAACCCAAAGTACAATTTTTACATATTGAGCTTGTCTTGGTAGGTTTTTCTTACCTATCTTTACAAACACATTTTGAAAAATCATCTTCACATGAGAAAACAAACAACAAAAAAAAATCCCCTTAATGGTTCCTGTTAATCACTAGCTAGCAAATAAGTCAATATCAATAAACAGCTTACATCAAGTTTTAGAGCTATTTTGTGAAGTCTGTAAAGGGAAATGATTTGAATTAAAATTTTGTTACTCCTAATTTATGGTTGCTGTTTCTCTTGTCTAAAAATGCACTTGATAAAACTTTTCTAATATATTTTTTTTTCTGTGAAATCCAGTCAGTTGTGTGTAGTTCAAAACCAGAAGGTGATACCAGATACTAAAAACACAGCTAAGGAGAAAAAGGTGTGGAAAGATAACAGTCTCAATGAGAATACTGTCCAGGCTTTTTTTCTTTTAAAATTGCAATTAAGTTGTTTATAACTAAGAGAGGCTAGAGTAAAAATACTGGATTTTGTGTGATTTTTTCATCTACATATTGAGTATGGTTTCCTGTGCACAAGATTGGACCTACATGCTGAATTAGTCTTGTAAATTGTTCCAATAGCAGACCCTCATGATGCTGAGGTCTCCCTGAGACCACAGTCTTGCTTTGGTTAATCTATTTGCAGGGTCTACATATTCCTTAGTTGTCTTTTTTTGTTAGGATATTTTAATATAGGCAAATAAAGGTTACAAAATTCACTAGAAGAAAATTGGACAGGCTGAAAGCCAAGTAATTAAAGCTGATAACTGCTCTTTGTGTATATTTTGTTGCTGTTGCTTTCATTCATAAGCAAGATGATTTATGTTTCCCTTGACTTTTCTAGTAATTATATTAACTTGGATTTTTAACTTGCATTAGACATGATTTCTTCATAAAAATACTGCCAGGTGGGACTCACTAAATACATAAAGTAATATAAGGAAATGGAAAACTCTAGTGGATAAAAATCTTTTAGAACTTCTATTTTGTAACTAGACTTACACTATCACACATTTCAGCTAGAATAATCTGCAGACGGTACTTTTTTTTCTTAATTAATAGAACAGGTGCTGATACCTTCTGAAATAGGATTTTTGTACACCTGCCTACAACAGCATGTTCATCTGCATTACTGTGCCTGACATTAAATACTTAATACAGCTTTTGGGGAATACAGGATAGCAAAAATGTACATCCTAGATGTAACTACATAGCAGATACGCATGATTCACTTAAAATTTTCTTCTCTCCATCTAGATGCTGCTGTTAACTCAGGAGAATTGTGGTTTGTGAATTTTTATTCTCCTCGCTGCTCCCACTGCCATGATTTAGCGCCTACGGTACGTAAACCAAGTAAATGAACTCTGAAATTTCATTGGTTTTAATAGCATAAAACTTAATGAAGTAGATTTTTACACTGAATCTGAAACCAGAGACAACAATTCTAAATGCCAGAAATAAAACATGTGCTCATTTTTCATTATATATTTATAGGAAAATAGCCTCTTTTTTGACTTTTTTTTTAGTGGAGAGAATTTGCTAAGGAGCTGGATGGAGTAATACGCATTGGAGCTGTGAACTGTGGAGATAACAGAATGCTTTGTCGAATTAAAGGGATTAACAGTTACCCCAGTCTGTACATTTTCAAGACTGGAATGGTGAGTGATAAGACTTCAAGTGTTTTTGGAATGAAATCTGGAGAAGTGTTTCTTTAATATTTGTTCAGTCATAGAGATTTTTTTTTTTTATAAAGATCTTCCTTTTTAGTATGTTATTTCTTTTAATAATAAATATAACTTTTTCTTTACCCTGGTCAAATTATTTTACTAAGTTAACATCAAAAATGTATTTGCTAATATATAGAATGTATATTTTATATATATATAATTTGAAATAAATGCTAATATATTTTTACAATGGTTTTTCTGAGTAATTTTTCTGTGCAATATCACTTCTGATTGGGAAGCTCCTGTCAGCAGAGGTGCTGTAGCAAAGCAACAAGTCTCCTTGAACAGTTTCTCTTATAGACTTTGCAAGTACAAAGCATAATCTGTGGTTTTGAGTCTTAAAGAATATGACCATATGCCTAAAGAAACTTGGAAATTCCTTCTGCAAGATTCCCTCCATGCTACCTGCATAATGTATGTCACTCTTTAGAGCTGCTTGCTAAGTCGTGGTGCTGGGGTGGTGTACAAAGTGCACTCGAATAGATGGGTACATTTTGACAATGATGAGTTTAAGAGGTTCAATGCTAAATGGAGTGATGTAAGCAATTTTTATTTAAATAGAAATACAATCATTGGGAGTTGCTGCTTCTAAGACTAAATTATCCTCATGTTGCAGCGTTTGGAAAGAAATCACATTACAAAATTTAAATAATGATTAAAATTCAAACATTCTGATAGGGGTGGGAGAGAACAGTTAGGGTAGTAGTGGGGGTTTGTCCTGCAGTTGCTTTAGTACTCTTAGAAGAACACAGTAGGTTTTGGGATGGGGTTATTTGCCTTATTTTTTTTTCCTTAATTTTATAAACTTTACTCTTTGTCTTTTATAGCAACCAGTGAAATATTATGGAGACAGGTCAAAGGAGAGCTTAAAGAACTTTGCCATGCAGTATGTTACAAGCACAGTCACTGAGTTATGGGCAGGTAATGTTCACTTTTGGCTTGGGGGGCTATTGTTGAAATTGTTTTTACTTTATAAAATATGGCAGAAACTATGCATATGACTGAATCTGTCAACTATTGTTAAGTCTTCTTTTTGAGAATAAAAATAGTTAATGTCATTTGCTAATACAAATATAAAACCTTGTTTCATGGTCATGTTTAACTCGTTGCAAACTGATGCAAATTCCTTCACTCTTAGGAAATTTTGTAAATGCTATTGAAACTTCATTTGCATCTGGTGTTGGTTGGCTGATCACCTTCTGTGCTGAACGTGGGGGTAAGTATATTAAATACTTTTTAAATAATGTGACAAAAAAAAGTACTTTTGTTGATAAAGGCGTAATCCCTTTTGCTGCTAAAAAACATCTTAGGTCACCACAGTATTTGGCCTGTGGGTCATTTAAGCTCTCTGTTAAAAGCAGTTTGACAAAAGGGACATTAAGGGAAATATTTTGTTATTGTGCTTCTATAATGTCCTGTGAGTCATTAAAGCAGCACTGGAGTGTAACCCATCAGGAGGGGAAGTGGCAGAAAAGGTTTCTCCCTTCAGTTTCCAGCTCAGGTACAGGTACTGCTGAGGTACTGCCACCTTCTCATGATAGCTGAGTAGCAGAAAGGCTGTATCTGCCCCTTAAACCACCAATATTAAAATTCACCTGAATAAGTGCTAAGTTAGGTTTGCACACAGTAATTGCCTCTTACCACTGGTTTCACATCAGAGTAGTTTTTTTGTAGCTGTTTGTCCCTGGCTTTCGTGGGATCAGTACTGGATACAATATATGAGAAAGTTACCTTGGTTAGCTGGTGGAGTTAAGTAAATGCACTACGCCTTTGACAAATAGACTTCTCAGCCTTATGAAGAGACCTTTGTTCTGAGAACTGAATAGCCAGAGATTCAGTCTTGGATTTACATTTGTAAATAGCTTGATTTCAAGTTGCAGTCCTTTTGTTATTAAGTTTTCAACTTTGTTTCAGTTAAACAGAAGTTGATGCATTGTGTTTTGTAAAAAAAAATCTGCCTCCAAAGGCAGCTATTCAAAGTCTGGATGGATAATTAAAGCACATGTTATATTTATTGTAGTGAATTCTTATTTGTATCACAGAAAATTGATATTTCTGTTGAAATATCATTCCAAGACTCTATGTAGATACTTGGATTAATTTTTTTTCAAACAGTGGTTAACAAATTTTAAAGGTCAGTATTTACAGTAAAGAAAATAGTAAAATTGTTTAAATGAGAATTCTGTGTTGATGAAGCAAGAGAATGTTATTTGTGGGGGTTTTTTAATTTGGAGTAGACAGTCATTAAGTGCTGATTATTAGATATGACAACTCCAGGAATACTGGATGAACAGCCAGGAAGCATGCCATTAGAAATGGTCATGTTTTTTGGGAGGAAAGGGGCAATTCTAAGCAAGAGTAGATTTAGTGCATTAATAAGATGAAGTTTTATGTTTGTAAATAAAAAAAATTTGTTTTGCAGATTGCTTGAGTTACCAAACCCGCCTTAAGCTAGCTGGCATGTTGGTAAGCAGTGTTTCACTTTGAAAGCATTACCTGTTATATTTAAAACAAATTAACAGAAGTGAAAGCATCCAATTGTAACTAAAACTCTCACTGAGTTTAGTAGAACCAAGATAACACCCGTTAACTTTTAAAAGGATTAAATACTTTGCCTGAGTAGCTTTTGAAATAACAAACTTTTTTAAGAATTTTATAAAATAAGGATTAATATTATGTAATAAATTACAGTGTTGTTTCTTTTCATTTTTTAATTATTATATATAATTGCCTGTGTTGGGATTTTCAAAAGCATTTCTGCACCTGAAATTTAAAAATACTTTTCTTTGGATTTGTTTTGTGTTGTTTTTTTCCTAATTACAGGAAGGTCTTGTTAATGTGGGCTGGAT
The DNA here is from genome assembly GCF_026979565.1 of Vidua chalybeata. Taxonomy (NCBI): domain Eukaryota; kingdom Metazoa; phylum Chordata; class Aves; order Passeriformes; family Viduidae; genus Vidua; species Vidua chalybeata. The sequence continues at coordinate 14,764,697 of NC_071536.1, read as the reverse complement.
GGACTGTGGCACCCAGGGTGAGCTTTGTGATAATTTAGATGTCTCATCTAGTACTACTGCATACTTTCCACCTGGAGCCACCATTAATAACAAAGAGAAAGGAGGTGTTTTGGTATGACTTGCTTTGATTATCTATTTAGATAAACAAAGTGATAACTATGCTAAAGGAATGTATAAATCATTTCCAGACTGATGATACAAAACTGAAAAGATGTTTTCTCCTTTTATCTTCTAAGCTGGTATGCTCTGCATGAGTTTATATCCCTGTCTGCTCAGGCAGTGATCCTGGAGGTGATTCCAGTTTGCTGGGAGAGTGAACAGCAGCCTGTGACTCTGCCTGGCCACCTCCCCAGGAGCCTCCCTGAGCAGCTCTGGGAGCTCAGGGCTGGGAAGTGCTCTGTGACTGGCCCAAGAGCTGCTTCTAACACTGCTGCCCAGCTGACCTGGGCAAGCCTGGGATTCTCTTAGCCCAAGTAAAAACTGATAGGAGAAGAGGAAATGGTCTCAAGCTAGGGAGGTTTAGATTGAATATTAGCAAATCTTTCTTCAGCAGAAGGGTTGTGAGGCACTGGAACTGCCCAGAGGGATGTGGTTGAGTCAGTATCCCCTGGGGTATTTAAGACACGTCTAGACATTGCACTTGGGGACATGGTTTAGAGTAGTGAACCTGACAGCTGGTACAGCTTGGACTCAATGATCTTAATGGTTTTTCCATCCTAAATGATTCTGTGATCTTTGATGTGCCCCTAATTTTTTATTCCAGAAATAATATGCCCCAGGTATCACAAGTTTGAGAAATGCTACCCTGACATATGTGATAAAAGTACTCCTACAGTGTCTGTCAGTACAAATTTTACTGCTCAGTTCTATTCTAAAATTGCAGCCTACATTTGTATGGTAGTTTTAACTTCCCTAATTGATGGGAGACATTTCTGTTTGAAGCACGACTTGTTCCTTTATTGTCACTACTGTTACCTGTATTTTTAAAAGGAGGAAAATAAATTGCAACCTGCCTACTTTGAACCTTTTAACTTATGAACTCTGTTACTGATTTGTATTACTTCCAAAATTTTACAAGTTAAGGAAACCTAAATATCTCTACAGTGCAGTTAAGGAAGGCTGTAAAACTAAATTGGAAATCTTGTAAAGTTTTGGTGTGAAATTTGAATTTCACACTCTTTGGTCCCTGTCTTGACAAAATACAGTTTCTTGAGTTGACTATTGTAGGCAAGTGAGCTAAAAAGCAGTATTCTGAGAGTGATGTTTGTAAAATTACATGTATAAAAAAGAAGTTGATCAAATAAAATATTATTAACTGCATTCTCCATTGGAACGAAGGGAAAAAATCAGAATATATTCCCTGACACTGAGTACTAATGAGGTTGATGTTTGTAATTCCTTGTAATAAATACAGTTAACTTTCCATCCTAGTTTCTTAACTCCTTGGATGCCAGAGAAATATATCAGGAAGTAATGCAGCATCTCCCGGACTTTGAAATAATCTCTGCCGCATCATTAGAGGTAAATGTTTTAAAATATGCTAAGATTTCTTCAAATAATATATTTTTATTGTTATTTTCTATGTTTCTCAAATCCTGTTGACACAACAACTTAGTATTTAACTCAATATTACTTCTTTTTATCTGTACCTAAAATAATTTAACACTGTTTGTCTACATTTACTTCTGTTGTTTAGCAAAATAACAAAAGTAAGGGGAGGAGATTTCATAGGAATATAGAAAATCAAAGCAATTGCCATTGCAACTCACTCTGCAACTGCAATTTTCTAGTTATTTTTTGAATCAACTACACTGCAGAGAATTTTGGTTTAAGTGTGTTTTGTTTGGTAATTTAGAAAAGAAAAAGAAAATACTTGTTAATCCATGATAATTTATGTATGAACTGAAATTAAGAGTATTAAAAGTGACTCATGCCTTGGAGAAAAAAAACAAAAGTAAATCTCTTTCCACACTTGTAGTTGCACATAGCAGTGTAATTTACAACAGGAAATCCACACAGAAACAACAACATTAGAGTGCAGCTCGTAGCCAGCTTGCTGTCAGATTTTTTTCCACTTCCTTGATTATGATGCAGTACAAGGAAGTTTAGTGGAAGGACTACATGAAAGAATTTGTTTAGCGGAGGTCTTTTGGAGATGAATAACTAGACATTTGCCTTTATAAAGCACAAAAGAATTTTACACCTTGGTGTAGTTGGGATTAATTTTTTGTTTATTTAATTTTTTTTGTTTAATTAAAAATTTGTTTGTTTGTTTTTACCTGTGGTTTAAAGGACCGTCTAGCTCATCACCGGTGGCTGCTTTTCTTCCAGTTTGGGGAGGGGGATAAATCAAATGTGCAGGAATTTAAGAAACTTAAATTTTTACTGAAAGATGAGCATATTCAGGTAAGAGTGCTCACTCATCTAATGTTAAATGCCGTTTACATTCCAAGAACAAGTCATGGTTTGCATTGTTATTAGCTGTTACCACCACATGCCACCTCTGGTACTGGAAGAGATACCATATAGTAGATCTGCAGTAAAGTTTTTTTTATTTAAAGCAATCACTTAAATTTCCTGTACGTTTTGTATAATTTAAAAGTAGAGAGAGATTATCTTTTAAATCTGCTCTGTCTTTGGAAACGTTGCTGCAGATCCCATTTGGTTAATGATTATAAATTAATATTCCAACATCAAATTTATGTTTGTGGAACTATATTTTAATTATTCAGAAAACCCTGTGATCATGCTGATTATTTTCTTAATAAAAAGAAACCATGTTCAAACTTTGCACTAAAGGCCTATGGATTGCATTATTCTGTAAAGCATGTATTTTTTTTTTTAATTGTTGCTTTGACTAGAAGAATTTTAATGTTATATTTATTTTAGGTATCTTCTTGCTTCCTTGCTGTTATATTTGGAGGGGGAAAAAAGAGAATTCTTTAAGTTTTTATTCCCCATTTTGCCTTTAAATTAAAAATTAGCAAGCAACCTAATATAGTTAAGTTAGTAGTTTTCCTTGAACATCAATTTTTCTTAAGATCTCTGTTGTTTATAAAACAACAGTTTTTCATATTTTTTTTTATATTCTGTCAGTTTTTCATATTTTTACCTTTGTTTTCTAACTTTAACTTTCTTTCAAAATATATTAATTGATATAAATTAGGTTGCTTTAATTAAAATGGCATTGTCTGTTTAATATAGGTGGGGAAGTTCAACTGTCTTTCCTCGCCAACCATCTGCAACAAACTATATGTTTATCAGCCTTGTTTAGCAGTCTTCAAAGGAAAAGGAACCGGAGATTATGAAATTCATCATGGTAAGGAAAACTTTGGCAAGTCTAAATCATGATCTAATCCCTTTGAGATTACAAAATCTTTGGCAAACCACATTCTTTTTTCCCAAAGAACAGTTTTGTAGCTTTAATATTTGCTGTCTTTCCTCTGATCATAATGTAGCCTTATACAAATTATGTATAATTTCCTTTGGTTTTCTTTTTTCTATTTTTCCTGGGTAAGCAGTCATCAGATGCTGAGGGATGTATTTTTTCTTTGCAGTCTGTTTCAACATCATTTACATAATGACATACAAATGAAATCTCTGAAGCTGATCAGGACAGCCTCTCTTTGGGTAGGATAACCAAAGAACATTGTAAGACACACCCTTCACAGAGGCTTAACGTGCTGCTTACACAGTGTAGCCAGTTTGACAAACTTGGATTTGGTTTCATGTATCACTGCACTAAAACTAATTCCATGCTTTGTTAACTTCTGTCCAAGATATTGAGACTTTTACCACTTACTTTCATTTCCAACATCACAGTTTCATTTCAGGAAAGGCTGGAACTATGTTACTATTTACTGCTGAAAGGATTCAAAAATGCTGGTTAAAGGAGAAGAGAGCCTGAAGCTAAACTGTAGCTTGCAGGAACAGGTGTAGCTTGTGTCTAGTATGTGGCACAAAACAGTTATGCAAGATGAAGTTCACATTTTTCAGCCTCTGAGGTGTATTAGAAACAGCCTGCTAGGATTAAGTTAGAACCTCAGTGCCATTATAAACAGGAAAAGTGGAAAATTTTTCACAACTTAGAAAAGATTAGGCTTATCAAGGGGGAGAGATGATCCCATACATCTAATGATTGGTATGTAAGGAAGAACCTTATATACTTCCTGTAATTTACATTGCTGCATAGAGGGCAAGAAGAGGTCACATCCATGCAGCATTTTTATAATGGTGTGGATTACAGTGGAAGAGAAGTACATTGGACTTCAGTGCATACAGAGGTTTTTTTTTTTCTGAATGGTTTGGTTTACTATTTAGAAAATAGATGGCATGTAGAACATTTACCAATAGCCATCTCACTCCAGTCTTTATGGGAAAATAATCCTCAAAAGAATCGGGCTTTTTTATATACTATGTTGAAGGGTTTAAAATCTAAGAACAGTAATAAATCTTGGTAAGTCATTGTGCAGTGACTTCAGATTTGATTAACCTGAAGTTCTTATTCTCGGACAAACTCATTTCTGCTGACAAATACTTATACAAAGGTTATAAAGAGACTGGCTCTTTGCCCACTGGAGCTGGGTGAGCAGGAATTTCAGTTACACCTAAATAGCTGTGATTTATCAATATAATTTATTTTGCTTGAAGTTTTTACCTTGTCAATCCCTTTGCCAAGTCAAGTGTATCTAGAATTGTACTTTTTAATTCCAAGACAAGTAAGATGGTAAAATGACCAATAATCCTGTCACAAAAAAAGTCATCATTTTGTTTGACAAAAAACATGTTTTCTCTTGATAAAGCATTTATTTGGCTAATATTGGGTAACTGTCCAGTTTAATATTTAGCCACATATCAACTATCAACTACAGTATGTCCTGCCTCTGTAGGTTTGGACAGGTTGATGTTGTCCTCCTAAGGAAAAGCAAGTCAGTCTCTGCTAAATTTATTTAAGCAGGTTGTGTTTAAAGATTAGACAAGGGATCTGAAAGACTCTATTGCTTTCAAGGAGTTTTTTTAATTACACTTCTCATGGGTAAAAATTGAATTTCCTTCCTACATTGTTCTTTGAAGGAAAGAAGATCTTGTATGACATTGTTGCATTTGCCAAAGAAAGTGTGAACTCCCATGTCATCACACTGGGACCTCAGAATTTTCCTGACAAAGATAAGGAACCATGGCTTGTGGATTTCTTTGCACCGGTAAATATTTAATAGCTACATATTCCTTTTTCTAAAATCTGTTCTGTAACTATGTAAGTAGGTACTAAGGAGTAGCCTGAAAGTGCCCTTCAGCATCATGAGAGGGTGTTCTAATTCCTCATTCCCTGGCAGCTCTAGTTCCTAACTGGGTTTTGTATTTAGTGAACTCTGTTGTCAAAGCAGCAGATTATTAATCTCGAATATTCTCCTGAGAGCTACCTGTGGGAAAAGCAATTGCACTTACTTGCATTTTGTCTTCTAGTGGTGTCCTCCTTGTCGAGCTTTGTTACCAGAGCTAAGGAAGGCATCTAAACATCTTTATGGTCAGCTTAAATTTGGAACACTAGACTGTACTGTCCATGAAGGCCTTTGCAACATGGTAAGCTACAGGAACTAAAAATAAAGAAATACAGATATAATCCTTTCAAACAATATTATTTTCTTTGAATTGGGGGTAGGAGGATATGGGCAGACAATGTTTGTCCTTTAACATTACTTTCCTAAAGGGCAGTAAACTGAACATGCACTTGTATCATAATTTTTTTCAAAGAAGTGAACTATATAACCACTACAGATGGTATTAATGCAGAATACAGGTCAGATTTTATTCTAATTTCATAGTGTTACTGGGAGACTTCAGAAGTCTCAGAAATGAATAATTCTGGGGGCTGGGATCAATGTCTGAAAATGCATGGAAAATGAGCAAAAAAGGACCAACTTTGTCAAGTTTTATTTAGATGTGTTTACCCACTGAGGAATTCAAATGACAGGAACCAACTGTCCAATGGTAAACAATAGATACTCATACAGTACAAATATTCCACCTGAGGACTGGGAATAGTTTTAAAACTAAGGTTTAGGAGGCCCATGGATTAATCCCTGTATTTGTGGAGCATGGCAAAAGAATTACTGGCTGGTTTTTAAAATTGAGAACACACTATGCCATCTCTGAATACAATTGGTATCTTCTCTCTACTGATTTGTTATGGTGTCAGATTCTCACCTGCATGTAAGCCTGAGCACTTGTATTGTACAAACTGAACAGATGAGCAGCTTGAGCTACCAATACCTCTGACAGTTAGAGGCAAGTCCAAGAGCTTTAATCATTCTGTGCAATTTGTTATTGTCTGTTTTATCAGCACAACATTCGAGCTTACCCAACAACAGTTGTGTTCAATCAGTCTGATGTTCATGAGTATGAAGGACATCACTCTGCTGAGCAGATCTTGGAGTTTATAGAGGTATGTAAATGATAATGTTGGTTGCAGTCTTGTTCTATGCAGTTCATACACAAGTATGTTCTTTAGTTGGAAGATTCTAAGATTTTTAATTATTTTTAATTAGACAAGGAAAATAAAAGGTGAAAAAACTTTGGGCAAGAAAAGTGATCCAGCAACTGTCAGTCAGAGACTTGACAACTAATGGATTCATTTCCCTACTCTGTCACATAATTTCTTTGAGATCATTAGCAAATAAAGATCCCTTCCAATCTGCAAAATAATAGTAATGATTTCTGTCTTATGGAGAAGATAAAGGAATTCATATTACATCACTTCTAAATTTTAAAGTGGAAATGCTTCACATACACACCTTGATATAGGAGGGGGTTCACATTTCTGCCAATTAGATTGGTGCTGTCCACATTTTTCAGCTGTCCTTGAACTTTAACTCACGGAAGTGCAAATTACTGATATTGATCACTGTTGATGCTAGAGTTCTGGCACCCAGCTTGCTCCAGCATTCAGGTTCACTGCTATATCCACAGGCTGTTTTTCACTTTTAGAAGAGACCTTTCTCTCCAGATAGCTCAGAAAAAGCAGCTTCAAGAACACATGCAGAAACAGGTGGAGATTAGTCTTTCAGTTGGCATTCAGAGGCCGATAGTGCACTACGTGTATTCTTCTGCATTCCAGCTTAAATAGTATGGCTGAGTTTCATAACACCTGTTTCTGCCAGGTGAGCTGGATTTCTTGTTTTTTACCTTCTTTTACTGAGAAAAGGCAGAAAACCTCCCTTTTAGAATCTGGGTGTACTTTTTTGATAGTTTTTCTCAACAAATCAGGCATATGATTTTTGGGTTGAAGGAATGTGTTTTGATGCTTCCACGCCTTTCAGTGGTGTGGAGTGTTCTCTACCAGAACAGCAAGCAAATTTCGCAGAACATTCTCAAAATGTGATGCAGTCTGTTTGTACATGATGGCCCTAGATGGGGGACATGCTGTGCAACAATGAGTCATGTCCATGAGCTGTCTTTATTTAGGATCTCAGGAATCCATCGGTGGTCTCCCTAACACCAGAGACATTTGCTGAATTAGTTCAGAGAAGAAAACGAGAGGAGATCTGGATGGTGGACTTCTACGCTCCATGGTGTGGACCTTGTCAGGCTTTAATGCCAGAATGGAAGAAAATGGCCAGGGTAAATGACATTCAAACACTTTTCTGCTTTTGTTCCTCTTCTGGGAAATTGCTAAGATGGCACAACCACTTTCTTAAGAGAATTGTCAGATGAGAAAATTCAGAGTCTTAATACTGCCACCAAAACAGGCAATTCCTACCTGGCAGTTTTGTATTGTTTCAAATATAAAGTTTTTATTTGGCTTTTTAAAAGCTTCAATACACTGATACTGTAGTCCAGTTTTTCATGTTGTTACAAGTGTGTAAGGTCATTACAGTGTTCTCTCATTTGCAAAAGTAATATCACTGTACTGACAACTATTCCTGAAGGTGTTTACAGGAATTTGAACTAGAAAATTTGTGGGGGAATAAAAGGGCTTTGGAAACAAGCCCGTGACTTTGAGACATGTAGAACTTGACTAGGAATTATAGTCAAGACAGATATTCTGTTAGAATGTCTATGAAGTGGTGGTGGCTCTGTAGGACACGTTCAGCAATCACCAGCTTCCCTGCCGATGCTGGATAGTTTGGGCCTTGGCAACAAACAGAGTGTGTTCAGGACACAGGCCCACTGTGCACATCTGCCCTGCACCAGGATTGGCACAGTTTCTGAGCTATGATGGGGCACGCAGGAACAGGGCATTCTTTGCACTGGTTAATCCCACTCCTGGGTGCCTTGGAGGTAAGGTAGGTAGGTGCCTTGTGAGCCCTGTGCATGCAGCTTATACTAAATTGTGTGCATGAAGGGAATGCACGTGGGTAGTTGGCTCTGATACCAGTGATCAGTTTACAGGGAAGAGGCAAGCCTTGTGATAATTTTGGTCTGTTTTGTTGAGATTTTTTTCTCCCAACTAAGTCATTAAGACTTAAATCCTGAAGTATTACTGAAATTGTAATAGTATTGGTTAACATATTTGATGGTAGGTTTTCTTCTTTTTTTTCAGATGTTAAATGGATTAATCAGTGTAGGCAGTGTGGATTGTCAAAAATATTATTCTTTCTGTCACCAAGAAAGTGTTCGGGGCTATCCTGAAATCAGACTTTTTCCTCAAAAATCAAACACAGCTCATCAATATTAGTAAGTACATTGCTTCAGTTTGGGAAACATTCCATGATGTGAAACAAGACAAATACACCTCTTCTGTTGTGTAGAAGAGGTTTAGCACAGCTATTGTAATAGGCTGTTAGGATATTACTGTAGTGGATACCATTGGCTTTGTTATTTCAAACTACTGATTTTATTTTGCCATTTCATTTCAGTAATTTGAAATGACACAGGGATCTTAATTTTTATTTCTTCTCTTTCTTGTCTTTGGTCTTCTAGTCCTTAATTTTGTAGGTTTTAATTTGATCCGTGAGATTTTTCATTTATTCAGATTTGAAAGCAGGGTAAAAATATATGCTAAAACATACGCATTTACATTCTTTATTTGATTATCACCACTCTTCAGAGTGGGTTGTTTGTAAGGCTTTTTTCCCAGAATAATTAAAACTACTGTGCAACTGGCTTTTTGTTTTCTCTTTCTTGTTTTTATAGTAGCTACAATGGATGGCACAGAGATGCCTATTCACTCAGAGGCTGGGCATTGGGGTAAGTTACTGCACTCAACTTTGTTCACATGCTGCTTGCTAGGATAAATACATATTTAAATACTATGTAAATCAAGAACTAGAAACACTTGGGTATAAGTATTGCTTAATTTAAGATGTTCAATTTTCTACATCTTTTCACTTACTACTTTTAAAATTTGGAGAAATAGCATACTCCTTGCTGTCCACCCATCTCTTGAAGACCATATTATTTTGTTTACCACATTTACAAAGTTATTCTCCTATAGTACAAAGTGTGAAATAGGAATTTCCAGACTACTCATGTTCTTAATTTCAGAAGCTTTTCTTAAATGCAATTTGGATGTTGTTTAAAGTTTTGGATGTATTACAACTGTTACTCTTCCTTTACACAGATACTTACCGCAGGTGTCTGTAGATCTCACCCCTCAGAGTTTCACAGAAAAAGTTCTGAATGGGAAAGATCATTGGGTCATTGATTTCTATGCTCCTTGGTGTGGACCTTGCCAAAATTTTGCTCCTGAATTTGAGATGCTTGCAAGGGTATGTTTTTAAATGTATTGAATGCCTGTTATAATTGTAATGGTTAAAATCTTGCTCATCAGCACTTTATTTCTTAGTAGTAATCCAAAAACCACAATACTTCCATGAGCCTCCTACTTACGGAATGATGCACACTTCTAGGACCCACTAGACAGTGGGCATTGTCTCTTGCACAGACAGACACACAGAGACCCTCTTTTGAGAACAGATTTCAACTTTTGATGGAGTGGTCTTTGGAGCTGTGGGGTGCTTTTGTGCTTTGCCCTGAATTCAAGTACAAGTGCTCTCTGAATACATAGAGAGACACCTGACACAAGGCTGACAGTCTGGGAAGCAAGCAAGCAACTACTCTGAAATATTTCAAAGATTTAAGCAACACTTTTTTTTATTTTTAGCTGCACTGCTGGTATATTCCACTTATTTGCTTATACTCACCCATGGAAACTTGTAGTTTGTTTCTAATAAACGTTTCTTTTCAGGCTGTTAAAGGAAAAGTAAAAGCTGGAAAAGTAGACTGTCAGGCATATGGTCAGACCTGTCAGACTGCTGATATCAGAGCCTATCCTACAGTTAAGTTTTACCCCTACCAAGGAACAAAGGTAAAGTGTTACTGGTGACCAGATACTGTTAGTAAATGTATTTCATTTCACCTTAAAACTAAAGAGAATACTTCTATAACATATTAAAGTGAATTGGTTATATATTACTGTGTCTCCAAATAATCAGTTTCAGTAATACTTAAAATAGTAGGACAGTGATGCAATAATAACAAATTGCAGATTAATAGAACTAAATAGAAATAGAATTCTAATAGTAATTAAAATGCAGGCTTAAGCAGAACTAGGGTTTAATTTCGAAGGCCTTGGGTGACAAAATGTTTTTCAACCTTTACCAATTCCATCACCAACTACCCAAAAGTAGATGGTATCTCTCTAAATGAAATATGGACAACTTCATTTTGGCTAATAAGAAACATAATTAAATGTTGTTATTATATTGAAAGACCAATTCTGACATATAATGTATTATAAGACAGATAATTAATGAAAAAGATATGGTTGTGTTGTCTCAAAAACAAACCTTATCAAACTATTTCAATTATCAGTGGGACTCCTTCAGATCAACATTTCCTACTAACAGAGTAATAGTATAAATTGAAAATACAAAGAGAATTCAGTTAGTTATAGGGAGTTGCCTTTAGTCTTGTAACACTAATAAATTTCAGAAATATTATAGTGATATTTTTAAATGTATTAATGCTGAAGAGAAAGTATTCAATGGTTTCTGATAGAGAATTGGCTTAACTTACTTCCCTTTTTTTAAGTGAATTTTTAGTGGGAAGTTCTAGAAATCTTTAATCGCACAATGCCACCAAATTCCGTGAGATTTTCTGTGGTGAAGGGTACAGACTTTCTAGGTCTTCAAAGTAGTCACCCGCAGAGACGGATTTCACATAGATTACAAAGTGGCAGACTTTGGAATAGCTGTCTAGCTTTAACACTCAGGTCAGTAAATGTGAGCAAATTGTAACTGTTTCAGGTTTCTTTAATGATCAGGACAAAATTAGTGTTGTTCTGAAAACTAGCAGCTGAGAGTGGTTCTTAGTACAATGCAAACTGGCATTGTTTAAACGGAGACAAAAATCTATCCATGAATCATAAATCAAACTTCCAAGGCCATTGTATTCTGCCCTGATTTCCTCTTGAATTTTGTCTGAACAACAAAATATGTGTAACATATTACCCATGCTCTATTTTTATTTTCTTTTAAGAAAAGTGTTCTTGGGGAATACATAGACAGCAGAGATGCAAAAGGTATAGCTGACCTTTTGAATGAAAAATTAGAAGCAATGCAAAACAAAGGAAAAAGGAAAAAATCTAGAAATAAGGTAAGAACATTTACTGTGAAGCCTTTGCAAAAGACTTGCTGTAAATAATAACTGTTTAAAATTATGTTAGTATTGTTTTTTTATCCATAGTATTAAATGCAAATTACAGAGGCAAGATTGGGTAAACTTAAGAAGATATTAACACACAGCTACTTAAGAAATGTTTGTACAATTGAAAAATTAGTGCTACTGAAAACTTTAAAATCATATGAAAAAGTATTTTTGTTTGTAGTTTAAGAGAAATGCCATTGTTATTTTTCTTGTCACTAGGATGAACTCTAACTGGTACTGAAGGTAGATACAATTCAAAATATTCTGAAGCTGTGAAGATAGAAGACACCACATGGAAAATATAAGGATAGTGACATTGGTGACAGGACAAGACACATGAAAACATGTTTGAGTTCACAGGCATACACGACTGTATGAGTTCTGTTAAACTGTGGGGAGATGAAAACATTTTGGTTTTGGTGGAGGCAATGTTTCTGCATGTCCCTCTTTTGATATACCAGCTACCTTCTTCCTGGCCAAACACTGGAGTTGACCAGAAATGTGGACTCTATCACTTTTGCCTACCCATTTACTAGTTCCTTATATTTTTTTCTGTCTCTTCTCAAATGCTTTTTGAATGTGGCACTCAGCCTGTGGCTGAATATGCACTCAAAGCACTCTGCAATGCAGAACATAATGACGGATTGTCTATTTGAAAGACAAACAGTTGTACCTGATGATTATTCTGCTTTGGGGTTGCATTATTGTCTAGTCAGTGGTTAAGAAATAAAATCAAGAACTGGTAGGAGGATATGTTTATTGAATTAAATTGCTCTTGCTCTCGAGTGGATTACTCTGTTGTGGCAGTGGTGATGCTGCCTGGATGAACAGAACTTTGAAGAGCTTCTTTAGTTGCTTGGTTTGGTTTTGAGATTGTGTTTATTCTTTTTTTTAAGTAAGAAAGAAAAAATAAAATAATTCAAATGTGGTATTAACTTTCAAATTTTAAGTTATGCAATAGAAGCATCTGGTTAAGTCATTAGATCATCACTTTTATCATTGTCTTATTAAATATGAATGTATTCTGTGGACATATTTAACCTCTTTTGACATTACCACTTTCCCTTTCCCTGCAGACATATTTTTAGGTGGTTTATTTTTTGTTTGTTTTTATATAATCTTCAGGCAAGCAGGAGAGCAAGTGCCTTCTTTAATTTAATAATGAACACTGTACATTACAATGTCTCCTCATACTTCTAACTAGAATTCCTTCTCTAAAGAGTAATATTTTTCAGAGCTTCTCCATAGGCAAGAAAAATTACAGCAGATGACAAAATGTTTGCAAACAACTGTTTCATGATGTCAATAAAATGCTCCCTAGCACTTGACAGATGGAATTCCCCCCCTGCTCTCTATGTATTTAGACCTAGCATGACTGGTCAGTATATTATGAGTATTACAAATTTGTAAATACATTGTCATTGACAAGTAACTTATTTCATGAAGAAGGCAGCAAGAAGTGAAGAGGTACAAGTAACTGAGACATTCAACTGTTTTTTCCCCTATTCTCAGGGTTGCCTCTATTGATTTTTCATTTTTCCAGCGTATTATTCTAAGAATGAAGAGACTACTGCATCTATTTTTTAATAAAGTAGACCTTCCTACATCCAAATTTAACTTCAAACTCAATCACAATCAAAAATTAAAATTTTAAAACAAACTGTTTTGGTCAGGTTTTGCATATCACTGTAACTGCAGTTCCCACCTTCTACACTCTTCTTGGAGAATGAGGTCTAGGAAAAGTTTTGAAACATATTTAGGCTGTGGGGAATAGGATTTAGTTCAAATATCAATAAAGTTCATTTTGAAGATACAGTTCTGTATCAAGATATTCTCTTTGTATCCAGATTTTTAAATTTCTGAGAGACCAAATGGATGTGTATGGGTGGGGGAAAATAATCTTCCAAACTAGATGATGGAGGTTTCTAAGATTTTCCAAGTTCTCATGGATTTTTTTCATGCTGCCCTCTCTGAGAGTTTTCAGTAAGCAATCTGGGGGTGGGGAAATAGATTGGGTAATAAAATCTTGCCTTCATTTCTAGCCATAAAAATAAATAAATACAAATTTTTATAAATAGCTCTCTCCAGCCTTCCCTAAGGACAAATTCACAGTTACATTATCTTATTTTCACTAATGAAGGGTTTAAACTGGTTATTCAAGACCAGTGGAGCAGCACTATTCTAGAATAAAAACATCTTGAAATAACCAAGTCCCTCAGTTTTCCCCTGTAGGACTATGGAGGTGTCAGCATTGCCATTAGAATTCCACATCTACTACTCCACATACTGTACAGCGTACATGGCTTTTGTGTTTTATTATGTGTTACCCTTCTTTTATGCATGTGTAGTTAAACAAGAAGGAAAAGGTAAAGACCAGCCTCATGCTCTGCTATTTGTCATTGGAATTCTAATGGCTTTTTAATTTATCTCTGGAATCCTATCTTGTTTTAATTAAAGCGAGGACTTCTGTGGCTGTTTAATACCTTATCCTAAAACAACCAATTTCTCAAAAGACATTTGGCTCATTTCGCTTTTACTGCTGCTAGAAGGCATAGAAATAGAATAGAGAGAACATAGCAAAAGTTTCAAGCAACATCCTGTGTTTATATGGTCTGCAGTTGGAAAAATCATGTTTTGACCAAACCTGGCAGGTTTGATCTTTTTCCATCCATGGGCATACTTCACACTTAATTAGTTGTGGATGTTCAATGTATTTTATCAGTTTATAAAAAGACTTAAAATGCTCTATTGTTTAAAGTTTTCAACACAAATTCACAAGAACTTACTGCACTCACTGAAACTTTGCATCTGAAAACAGTGATGTTCCAATCCTGAATACTTTCAACCTTGATCTTCTCTCTCTGCTAGAATTCAACACTAATTTTATATCCCCATACATGTAAAGCCACTACAGTTTTGATAATGAACAGCTAAAGGTAAATCATCAACATGATACTAAGTACTTATCCCTAACACTCAAGAGACTCCTCCTTTTACTGCCAACTTTCTAGGATCTAATAGACTTCTCTAGCTGCCAACAGATATTAATTACAGTTAGTTGAGCAAAAAATAAGGTTTCCCAAATTAATGTATATGACATCTGTATTCTGCAGACTATTTCTTGACTAAGACCACAGGAGACATACTGGTTAAAATTTGGTGTGTATTCTGCAGAAGCCAACAATTCCTGTAAGAAAATGACTACTTAAAGGTCAGAGTTTCAAGAAAACATTCAAGAGCTGAATTAAGTAGGGGTTGGGTTGTTGTAAAAACACATTTGTTCTGGTTAATCCTTACTGTACAACTGAGCTGACATGGAAAATACAGCCTGAAGATGTTCTGCCTTTTAGGGCTTAATGGACAAAAAGCAGAATATTGTTTATCCATAAAGCAGTTCAAATTAATATGAAGAAGATATAATTTCTGCATGTTATAGGCTGCTATAAGGTCACATAAAGTTACCTTATTCTTTTTCTACCTTAACAGACACATTAACAAGAATACACTTCAGTCAGAATTAATTACAGATCAACTAGAAATTCATATAGCTGACCTGATCTGTTTCCAGAAAATAGTTTTCTCCCTATAGTATGTATTTTTAAATAATACTTATAACCCTATTAGAAAAAGAAAACATTTTCTTTCTCTTGTTCAAATGTGCATATGTGTACATTAAGCAATCCTAGTTGTGCTGTCATAGATATGTAACCCTTTCACCAGGCAGGTAGTTTATTTTAGTTACAACACAAGAGCTCAGCTAGTCCAGTAACAGAAGCCCATACCCAGGATACTTCATTTTTTCATACCCGGGGTGTTTCATGTTTGCCGAAGCTATATTAGAAAAATATCCTATGTAAGCAATGGAGAAAAGTTACTGTATTCCCATCCTGTCTCTTCAACTCTTTTTGGATATTGTGTTCATGTACTTTATCATCTTACCTTTGGTCACTGGATCATTATTTCATGAACTAAGGCTGCATTTGTGCTTCTCACCTTCATGCCAGAAGCTCCTCAAGTCCCACCACTCATCTTTACACCCACAGAAAGCAGCGCTGCCCCAGAATTGAGTATCACATCTTTTCCTTGCTCATACCTGCAATGGGAGGACAGGTTCTGATGCAGTTTCATACTGCAGCAGATGAAAGAACTCAAACTCACCTGGCAAAAAATGGTGATTGCACATAATACAGGTAAAATCCTCAAGTTTTAGATAGGGCTTTATATTCTAGGAATGAACAAGTCCCCTTCCCAGAATGAATCACAAATTATTTTAAGCCTTAGCAAGGAGGTTAATATATACCAGGTTAATGTGAAACAATCAAGAGAATATATTTATTTTCAGACTTCTTGGATTTTTTTCTTTATCTAGTCCACTTAAAAGATGATTATGGAAATACCTGGAATGTGTTCTACATTGTGGCAGAACTGGGCAAAGGCACACCACCACCTGCTGGACAAAACTGGATCCCTGTCTCACACAGCACTGTGGTGAAAAGCAGCTGCAGAGAACATAGAACTGTGTGAAAGGTTTGCACTTTCTACTGCCACTGCCCTGGGGAGCTGCCCACGGTGCTGCTCCATCAGAGGAGACGAGCTGTGAGGTAGAGACAGGACAGGCATCTTACACTGCACACAAAGCTGCACTCTCCAGCACAGCAATCCCTGTACAGTGAGTAGTGGCCTTGCCTCTGATCAAGAAAATGGGGTGCAATGAGACCTAACTGCTCCACACATGGAACACACTCAAGTATACTTCAGTCACTTTATTTGTATCTATATACATTACATTTTGATTCTCCAAGTAGTCAAGGCAATTATTCTCCAATAGTTTAGTACATCAATTTTATAAAATACAGCTGAGCCAAGTTAGAATAGAAACACATACATTATAGTACATTAAGTACTTTAAAGAATGACTAGTCTGGCCACCAGCTAGTGAGTAATTAATTTGGTTTTGGTCATTCCCACAGAGGAGACTCCACAGGTAACTCCCCTGAGCCCACTAGAACTGCTCTACACCAGCAAGAGTCCCTCATGTACTTTTTGGGGACAGAATGCATCCCTGGGCCACTAGAAGGCATTCTGCTGTCCACATGTTGACTCAAAGTCATTGCTTCTGACTTGGACAAGATTTAGACATTTGTCTCAAGGCCTCAGATCAAAACAACAGAAGAGTCAGTGTATCTCTGAAGAAATTCAGTCTTCATATTTGCAACTGCAATTTACTTACACATATGCTAAACCTGTGTTATAAAGAAATAAGCTCTGACCAAAGGGTTCATCCTTAGGAATTCTACAGGGACACAGACTGAACACAGCCTCCCAAAGCAGCTCTCAAAAGATTAGTTCTGTATGAAGTACTGCTCTCCTTCTGAGAAAAGTAAGCTTGGTAGTAATTGAAATGTCAGGACAAATATCATACTGAAAATGGAATATTTGAGGAGACACATTCAGTTGCTGGGATTTGGACTAGAAATGGTTACAGCTTTATATCACAGGACATCCAAGATGACCCAACTCCAGCTGATACTGCAGCTACTGTGATACTCATGACCAGTAGTTTATTTATACTCCAGTCTAATCAGGATTAGTCTATCAGCCGCATCCTGGCCAAAAATTAACTGTTGATGCCAGCTCAAGATCATTTCTACAAATCTCTCCAACTGCTGTAACTTCAGCCCAAGAAGGTCACCATTCACATGTGTCTGGCTCTGTTCATAGGCTGCGAAACAGTGGAAGATTCTCCCTTCTGCAGTGCTGAGGGCCTCGTGCTGCCATGTTCAGAGGAGCATTAGCAACTGTCAGATGATGAAGCTGCTTACAGCCATCTGCTCAGGACTCTGGCTGACAAGTGGCACAGAGCAGCTACACATCCCAGGATAAGGATAAGGGTTAGTGGTGACAGACCAGGCTAGCATGCCACATTAGCCCAGTGCAGGTGCCATGATACACATGCCCACACTCGTGCTCCATCCACCAATCCACATACTGACAAAGGTGGAAGACAACATAATTAGCTGCTGTTGGGTCACCTTAGCTGGCCAGGACAGTCAAGTTTTAACCTGTAAACTTTAAGAAGAGAATGAGGAGAACACATGTAAACTTCAGCTGAGACTGGAACACAGGCTGCATGGCAGGTTCTTTCACATTGATGAACCAAGACAGTAGGTAGAGGCCATGGAAGTGGGAGTAGCTGGTTGCCCTCATTAGACAAGGCCACACACACAGCCAGGCATCTTGGGAGAACATTCCAACAAAAGAGGCAAGATGCATCCCAGAGGTGATCAGCTGTACCTGATGCACTGTGTTGGACTGAAGGAAGGAGTACTGTCTCATCTTTCCACAGCACACATCACTGCAGCCTTCAACACTGCACCCCCAGAAACAATTCTCACATTGTACTGAGGAAATCAATACACTTTCTTTTCTGCTGCTTCAAGGCCAGCATCTTTGCTCATCCTCTAGTAGAGTGTTGCAATAGGGTGGGGAAGGCTCCTTCCAACACAAATGACTGTTGCCTCCTGGCAGCTCAGACAAGAGCTGCACTGGTTGGTTTTGGAGCAAGTAGCTCAGTTCTCACTGCTCGCCTTTTCCTTTCTCAGTGCTGCCCAATGTTGGTCACTCCTAAACAGCCACCAACATCTGCTGCAGAAAAAAATACTGAACACAGGAGAAGTGAACAAAATGCACATTTCAATCCATAGTAACAGTGATGAGTGCATTATGAAGCAACTGGTTAGAATGACCAAGTGATCACTAAGAGCTATCTTGTCCCAGATTCCATGTTCATTTGATGTTCTTCCATCAGAGAATGGAAGTCAAAGGATAGTTTTCTTGCCTCTCAAACTCATTAAAACTCTTCTTATTTACTGGCCTGTATTATAATGAAACTAAAAAGTAAACTCATCACCTACAAAAATGAGTAATTAAAAAAAAATGGAAAGAAATGCTTATTGTAATAATATAGAGATTCACAGATCTCTGCACATCTTATGCATCATACAAGATACCTGTTAGTTCAGGTTTTCCTTTTTACAGAAAACAACAACTACATTCATCTCCATGACCAAAAAAAAATCATGTCATGAACACAAGAAAAACATTCTCCTCGCAAAATTTCACCATGAGGTAATTGCATTGCTTGAAAGTAAAGGGGAACTGAAATGGATTTGAAGTGATCTGCCAGGAATGATGGTTGCATTAAGAAGAAAGTTGCAGTATGCTTCACTTTGTCTAGCAACTTACTACCTTTACTAAGGAAAGGGTTAATCTGCTTCATAACTATAATTAATCCAGTCTTGTTAAATTAAAGGGTATATTAGTTACCTGTTCCCAGGAATGTGAGCAACATTCAGATCACAGTACTGTTTAGGAATGAAGGGATATGTTTTGAGTTTTGCAGTATACTGATGACTGACAACCCATTTTTATGGGATTTGGCTAAATTGCAATTATGACAGATAATCCAGAGCTGTACTGCAGTAACAGAGTCATAGGGCATTATAGATGTGGAGCTGCCTAAAAAAATACTGTTTACAGAACCCAGTAAGAATTAAAACTATGGAGCATAAACAGCAAAAGTTAGTAATGGATCCTAAATAGATCAATTACAGACCACTGTAACAATAGCAGAACTCATGAATTAACTTCATTCTTCTCTCCCCATCCAGTTGTGGGGTTAATTTCACATTTTCAGTACCAAGTATCCACTACAGAAACATGAGCTGCTCATATTCAACACCATTTTGGCAGTGCAAGACTTCCAGAGATCGTGTACTTCTTCACCATCAGGATCTGGATAGAATCTCAGTTCAGTACTTACAAGGAGATAGCATCACCTTCCCTACTGACAGCAGGAATGTCACTTATCAGTGCTGTTCAGTGGTACCTTACAGTTTAGATCCTTACTGAGGCAGGTTTGCTTATTATCCTCCAAGAAGGAATTAAAGTGCAAGCAGATTTCACACTCTGCAACAGGATGCACATGATCAGTGTAGACATGGAACTGCAATCCTCTTGCTTGCTGCTGGACAGACTGCTGGAAGAGTGGTCTATAATGTCATTGTCCTCTTGTGCTTCCCCAATATGGGCTTTAGCTCAGCAATTCAGGCCCAGTCCTGTCCAATGGTCTGGCACCATCAGGAAATACTTGTCCATAGCTTCACAAAACCTGGTCCGGTACAGCTCTGGAGAGACCACAGTGGGCATCTTACCTAATGTGTAAGAGTCAACAGCAGTTAGAAATGGGCTAAAGATACTGCAGTACAGACAGATATCACATGAGATTACACCAGCAGACAGCATAAACTTGAAGGCAACAAGATAGAACCTTATAAATTTCCACAACAAACAAGCATAAGGTTTTTGCACCTGGTAAAGCATAATGCAGGAGCACAGCACAGGCTGGGATCTCCCTGGGGAGCAGCTCTGTGAAAGGGACCTGAGGATCCTGGTGGACAAGCAGGTCAGTGGGAGTGAACAGTGCTGCTGCTGCAGCAAAGAAAGCCAGCAGGAAGGACACTGGGCTGCATCAAAAAGGACATCACCAGCAGAGAGAAAGAAGGACAGAAGTCATTATCCCACCCATATCCCAGCATTATCTTTCACCTTGAAGGTGCTACTTCCAGGCCACGTCTGGAATACTGGACTCAGTTTTGGTCCCTGCTATATTTAAAAAAAAAAAAAAAAAAAAAAAAAAAAAGGAAAAAAAAAGATGTGGGCAGGCTGAAGAGAGTCCCAAGAAGGGTCACAGAGATGATCCAAGGATTGGGAAGCCTGCATATGAGGAAATGCTGAGAGAACTGGGTTTGTTCAGCCTTGGAAAAGAAGGCTGCTTAGAGACCATATCACTATGTTCCAATATTTATACAGTGGATAAATGAAGATAAATACTCATTTTACAAGGAGCCACATGGAAAAGATATGGGATAATGGATATATGTTATTCCTGGGCAGATTCCAGTTAGACACAAGTGAAACATTTTTCAGAATGAGAACAACCAGCTATTGGAATAGTCTCACCAGTAAAGGGATGGATTCCCCAACAGAGGGGATTTAAGATTCACCTGCACAGGGTGCTGAGCCATCTTGTCTAGATTCTGCTTTTGTCAAGAAAAGTTGGATCAGATAATCCTTGAGATCCCTTCCAACCTGGTATGCTACTATTCCTTCTTCTGTTCTTGACAACTTAATCTGTCACAAATTTGCATGGTGGGGAAGTTGTGACTTTACAGCAGTGTTATAGAAAGCTTCCATGTAAAAAGGAAACATGATCAAAATCTTTGCTTTCAGTCTGGACTTACCTTGTCCTCCCAAGATGCCAGTTGACTTTACCACCATTTCAAGCTTTTTGTCCCATGTAAAAGTACGAATATAGTCTGTTACAATAAAAAAAAATCCACACACAAGTATGTTTTGTTATAATCCAAGTAACACTGTTCTAAAATGTATTTATTTCCCCCCAAAGAGAGCAGGAAAGCAGCAGTTCTTTATAGTCACAGCTTCAGTGTTTTCCCTACCAGTTGCCTCATTTTCTGTTTGATTGATTATGTTTGGGTAGGGTGAATATAGTCTCGCAGAAGTCCAGCAAGATCACAATCAACTCTTCCTGTCTCCACAAGAACAGGCTGCCCAAGCATGTCTGTCTTTATCCATGTTAGAGTGTCAAGGGCTCATTTACAAGGGTCACTTTGCTCACCCTCATCCCAGAAGCCCCGCTAGAAGCACTGAGGCTTGGACACCTCTCCATTTAAACCAGTATTTCTCATCACTGCAGCCACCTGCAGGTTTGATAACAGAATGGAAGGGATTGCCACTTTATGACAGGGAGGACTGGAAACATCACCAGTGACCCTGACTGGCAGAGGGGGCAGCAAGAAGACAACTTCTGCATTGTTTCCAAGCCCCTTCCAGAGAAGGCATGCTCAGTCAACACAAGCACATGAACATTTGGGCCTGCAAAGCTAAAGTTGCAGTAAGATCAGTTTTCACAGATGTAACTTACTTGTTTCCTGTATCACATAAGGATCTAAAATAGGTAGAGATACTGACCTCAGATTGAAACACAGTCCACACTAAGACTTTTTAGTTCCAGTCCAACACAAATTTAGCTTCAGTACTTTATAAATTCTCAGGGTATAATCTAAAGAACATTCTGATAGCCTAATACTGCAAACACATTCTCTCTTCTTGATAATATTTGTGTTCACCAAGTTCCTTCAGATATTTGTGTTAAACGCTGAAGGAACTGGTAGCTTTAAATATCATATATCCGATGAGACTTGACATAGGGCAACAAAAAGCCACACATACAGGAGAAGCATATGGTCAGTGTAGTCCCATCCTATTTATTCCAATATTCAAGAGTCTACAAATCTAGAAAGTAATAACAACTTGCAACAAACAAGAGCTTTCTTTGTAGCTGGGACTTTAATTCTCAACTAGAAATGTTATTGAAATGGCTTTTGAGCTTTATCAGGATAAGTGTAATCCAGACCTCTTGTCCTGAGATCTCATCTGGAAGCATTTATGAGCTGAGTTTCAAGACCATTTCATTTCCCTAAGTCAATTCCACATCCTGTAAAATTGCCTCGTCTCTAAGTCTTTTATACTACAGAAGTTTGTCTGTCTAAACCATCTCTTTTTCTGTCTATACTTTCCAGTCACAAGTCAAAGGATGCAGCAAGGTAATTACTGCATTGCCACCCATATTATCCAGGTCAGACTATATGATTATATGAGATCCCATGATGTTTAACTTCTTTCTTCCAACCCTACCAATACTATTTTTCCTTAGAGCCCCTCCACATAAGATTTAAAAGCCTATGTAAACATGACTAAACTGAAGTTTACAAATTACAATAAAAACATACAAATAACTTGCCCTGCTTCAATTAGAGTCAAAGTGTAGGTTAAACTACCTTTGAGGTCTCCTGCATATAGTGATAGCAATGCTAATCTGAGCCTATACAGGACCTGGAGAGAAGACTTCCTGCCTCCACTTTGAATACCTGTAAGAAGTGATGGTAGTATTCTACCAGGAAGAAGACAAGATTTCCTGACACATATCTCTCTGGTGGTGGCACAGTTCTAAGAGCACTATGAACACCTAAACCGGAGGAAAAGCATTTCATCATCTTAGAGCAACAAAATACAAAAGACAACCTACCAATGATCCCAACAACCAGCTCGTTGTTGGTATCATCACGACCCACCAGCAGGGAATAGTCAATGATGAGATGGCTGGAGAGAAACTGGGAATCACTGTGTATGGAGGCTTTCAGCACAGCTTTGCAATGGGAACGGATGTACAAAGGATTGTCCCGAACCATCTTCAGAAGGTTTTCATCCAGCAGGACCACATCACAAGTTTCCTTGCCTGTGTCTGTTTTAACATTTCTATTCCGGAGGGAGCCCTTCAGGTCAAACACCTGCAAATGGAGAACAGCACTACTTTGCTTCATTTTTCTGGGTTAAAGACTTCAGTACCTAACACTTGAGAAGGCAGCACAGCTGGGCAACTCTTCCCTTCTCTTTAGGAGGAAGGCAATCAACAAAAAATATTTTGTAGAGAATAGCATGTAAGCCTGGGTGAAAGCTCTGCCACCTCAATTCACAAGTTTTAGGCAAGTTATTTCACTAATATTTAATCTAAAAAAGGAGAAAAGGGGTGCCTCTACTTTTTATATTGTTTATGTAAACTCAGTTTTCCAGCCAGTTTCTACAGAGTCAGTTGCTGACAAAAGCAAAGCCACTGAAGAGGGAGGCATGTGGTGCATGCAGCACCAGTTAACACTGGCAAGGCAAAAGACAGACCCATCCTGAGGCTGAAAATGATCTCTGAAGTTCTCCAGTCCAATGTCCTGCTTCAAGCGGGCCTGTTAGAGAAGGCTGTTCAAGTTCTGTCTAGTCAAGATTTCACTAACTTCCGTGGAACAGAGTCCACAGTCTGTTTGGGTTTCTCTTTTGTAGTGCCTGAGCCCTCCCCATGATTTAAACAACAGAAAAACAAAAAGAAAAACCACAACATCCTTTACATCCATCTAGAATTCCCTCCATCCACTTCCTCCCACAAACACTCCCTGTTTGAGGTCAGGCACTGAGAGGTAAAGTGGAAAGAACTGATACTCTCTAGGTTTAGAAGTGATGTTTGTTTGAACTTCCTTTTCAGCTTCAAATCTCTATTTAAAGGAGAATTCCCCCCTAATGATTTTAAGATCTTCATTCTACTGTCTGATAAAGACTGCTTTTCCTTGACTAAGAGCAAGACTGAATTCAAAATCTTGTCCCACACCTGAAGTAGTTCCAAGAAAGAACAGTGGATTGAAAAAATAATTAACTCTCCCTACTACAGAGTAACACTCTCTGAGTGAGGCTCTCATTCTAATTAATCTGTAACTCCAGTCAGTTCCTCTGGAAGTTTTCTCAACAGATTTTACATTTTCATAACCAGGTTAGTAATGCTTTCTCTCAGACACCAGAGATACAGGGACAAACAAGACTTCTAAAGACTGAACCCTGCACAACAGCTATCTGAACTAGCCAACACAGGCATCAAGCTCCTGAGGATCACATAACAAGGAAGAGGCACAAACTGTCACCTTTGAGCAGTGTGAGAGGTCAATAGTACACGCAAAGTTAAAAGTCACCTCGATGGCTACAAATGACCCTGCTCTTTCTCCCAGTCACAACTGCACTGCAAGGGAACAGAACACTTTGCTCTTACCTGAGCCATTTTCCTGCCATAGAAAAGGTTTTCCATGACAAGCAGATCCAGCTTCTTTTCAGTGTTGTTTTGAGAGTTCTTGTAACCAATTCGATACACCCCAAGGATTTTAGCCAGTGCTGTGGGCTTCTAATGAAGACAAAACATGGGTTAAGATCTGTGTAGAGACAATCAGCAATCCCATACCAGAAGCACCACTGTTCTGTCTGACTGTGTATTACAGCTCAGAAGTCCAAGCATAATTTCCATTTTACATCTTAAAAACCCATTATTAATATAACTCACACCCTCCAAAATTTTCTTTTATTTAAATTAAAAAGGTTAATAGAAACTTCTACCAATCTTTAAAATACAGAGCACTGCCCAAAATAAAAGGCACTTTTTTTAATACCTTCTGCTGAACTGCATTAGTGATGTAAGTGAAGTAGTGTGGGGCAAAGTCAAGGAATGACTGGACTTCCAGACGGGGCATTTGCTTCAAGATGAATCTATCATCTGTTTTAACATCAGACAGAGGCAACAGGGTTACATACAACAAGTAATGTACCTTTTGCAATTTTTTTGGGACTGTCACATAGCTGAAATGGTTTGAAAAATTAAAACACTACGATTCTCTTAAATCCTTACCTTCAGAAGCTCATTTCTAGATTCTTTTTACTTCAATTTCAGCCTCCCTGGATTTCTACCTTCAAGTAAATCATGGACAAGAGACTGCCTACACTAGATCTACCTCAACTATATGGGCTTTCTATATAGACAATAGAAACAGCCTACAGACCATTCTGTTCAATACTTGTTTTACATAGAAGCCTAGAAACGGCCACAGTTCTAAAAAATATTAGATTAATAACAGCACATGAGATTATAAGAAACACTGTGTCTTCAACAACAAGCTTTCCTTGAATTATACTCAAGTTTTTGTTTTCTGAAGCCTGCCTGAGAGTACAACCCTTCTGTTCAATTGGCCTTCCTAGCTGCTACTGCTGAAAAACAGAACTATATTTTGTTTTCCTGCACGTACAAAGAGACAAATAATTTGATATTGAAGACCCCAGAACCCGCTTAATTTTCCCTTCTGAGTGGCCACTTCACGATCAGCAACCCTCTGGACAGAGGTTATCAGGGATTAAATGACACACTAACCACCACCATACAGAAATAATACCTCTAATTACAAAGGGGGAAGAAGCTGCATTTACCCTCAGTCACATAGAACGCAGCTCCAGATTTGCCACCTCGTGCCTGCCAGGGCATCGAGTGAGAGAGGGATCGGATGAAATCCTCTTCACTGCTCCCCAGGATCACTTCACGCATCCTGTGAAACTCCCCAGCATAATAAATCCGGCAGTAGAACTTGGCATTCGCATCTGAGAACTCTGCAAAAAATGGTTTTCCTCAATAACAGCATGCAACATGCACTGACTACCCGACACAACACTGAGATTCTGCTCATGTCTAGAGGAGTATTATTGTGCTAAACATGTCTCTCATGCTTATTATAATTCAGAAGTTCCAACCAAGGGGATTTAAATGGAAAATTGACAGGAAATTTAACTCCCTCTAGATTAGCTCATAGTATATGTCATGGGGAAGTGTCTGGACAAAAGAGCAATTAAAAAAAGTTTATGGAGTATTTTTGCAAAAGACTGATTGCAGTAAGTAAAAATTGCATTGCTCTTTTCTTGATTTGCTTTTCCTTCATGAGACCAAGAATACCAAGAAAGAAACAACTATTAACTTCAAGACTCCTACTGCATGTGCATGAAGAAATTAGTTTGTCAGCTAAGACTAAGTTGTTATCTACAACTACTCACGGAGTTCCACATGGGGATTCACCACCTGTTTCTTCTGTCCATCTCCTCCATCTCCATCATCTGAAGGCATAAAGGGCATTCGGTCAGGGCTGTTCACTATTATTACTGAGTCAGTCACATTAGGTACTACTTGTAAACTCACATTACAAGAAAAATATTTTCTCTTTTTTTCCAAGAATACAGAGGGAACTATACACAGGGAATTGGAAATATAGCTATAATTGTATAATATAATACATATGCTAGAAGGGCACTGCTGTTTATGGACACAAATCCAGTCTATCTTCATTCATTTTCTATGAGCTAAAACAATGAGATCTAAACAGCAAGTGAGGAGGAGAGACAAGGCTGCTTAACTAGAGCCAACTCAATCCAAAGGCTTTCAAGAGCAGACTACTCCACATCCTATAGTTTGGGTTTGAAAGATCCTATTTCCCTTATCATAAGAGAAGCAATGCATTTCGGGAAAAAACAAACAAACAAACAAACATATTTGATGTTCAAATGATTAATTTTCAATGTGTGCTGAGTAACCCTTCAACATGCTGTTGAAAAAGTACAAGCAGGAGTGCATTTGGGGCCTTACATGGATGAATGAGGTTTGGGAGAACTAACAACCCAAGAAAGAAGATGAACTCTGCAGTCTTGTACCTTGAACTTCTGCTCCTTGGTTTTCTGCTCCCTCTTTGCCCATCTGTCCAACCTGGTAGTAAGCACTGTCAGCACCACGTAAGGTCTCTTTCTTCTGGGAAGAAAGGTCTGGGCTCTTCCCTCCCGTGCCACGGAAGAAAGACAAAACACCAGATGGTTTCTTTGCTACAGTGAAAAGGAATAGAAAAGAGGGTGTTGGCATTTCCAGAGGCAGTTTAATAACAGCATGACTCCTATGAACATCCCCCATTCATTGTTCTATATGGAGCAATGATGCCATTCAACTATAACTCATTTGCTATTCTTCAGGCAACTAAGGTCCATGAGGGTGGATGATCTAGTGTTCTGAGTAGCATCTTAGAGTGAAAGACATTTGAACACACAGACCAAGAATTAGTGTCTTTAATATAGTAAGAACTTCATGTCTCCATTTCAAAATATTTCAACTGCATCTCTTTAAAGAAGGCAATGCCAAAAGAAGGGCATCATACCCCACTGAACAGGCTAGATTCAAGAACAACCCTAGGTCCACTACACAGTAACATTAAATCAGAGAATGACAGTTTGATCTCATAAGAATAATAGTTCTCATAAGAACTACTGATCTCATAACATCTTCATAAAACTAAAAAACCCACACACTCCCATCCCTCTCATGTATTATATTAAGTCAACATTAAGACTAGTACAATTTCAACTCAGAATGCTGCTTTTTCTTCCCCACATGAACTAGAATCCAGATCAAGTGGAGTCAAGTCTGAGCTGAGATTAGCACCATGGATGATTTTGGGTAAATGGTCTTACGCTGCTCTGGCTCTGCATTGCGAAGGGGACACATGTTAGCCTCAGGCAGGCGGACAGGGCTGCTGCTCTTGGGCTTGCTGTCTGACATGCTGAAAGGAGAAAGAACAAACAAGTGATGAACCAACAAATGCTGCCACCCAAGACACTACTGCTTTATGCCTGGACATTTATTTCTCTTCCCTGCCTAAATACTAAAGGCTGTCACACCATTTAAAGGCGTAACAGTGTGGGACTCTCCAAAGTTGTGCTCCTCCATCTTCCTAAAAAATATCTCTCAGGGTCCATAGCATCCATCCCTGACCATAGCAAAGGTAAGCAGGCCCAGTATTCCTACCATGCACACAGCCAAGAGATTAGGTGATGGAGCCAGCATGGTCCATAATGTGAAATGGAAACTCACATACTGATGTGTTGGTTACATGGAATGAGTCGGATTCCATCAGAAAGTAGAGTTCCTAACAGGGGCATATTTTGAGGGTTCTTCCCCATCCTAATTTTGGCTTATTCACTACCATCACTATGTCTTCACTCTATGTACTGTAGTTCCTGCATGTAACCTGTTTGGTTGTAGTCCTTCTTCAGAACTGCTCTTCAGAGATGCTTTGGACAACTCATCCAGGGCATTTCTGTACTCCTTGCAACTGATGGGGAAAGAAGAAAAGAAAGGGAAAGACCCAAAATAATTAGGTGGTCTCTTGGAAACTCTGCAATACCAGCCCAAAGACTCAGTTCAGAGACAACCACAGGAAACAAAACACCACAGCAGAAAAACCTCTGTTTTGTTTTTTTTTTTCTATTATTAGAACTTTCTTTACTTAGAACAAAAGCTGCTCTAGACAATACTGCAGAAAAAATATCCCCTTATTTCCCCCCACCCAATTTAAGAATGCACTTCTTCAAAAATCTGCTGCCTTGTGACATGCAAACCCAAAGGTTTACTGAAGCAGCAGGTGAGAAGAGCTGAGCAGTAACAAGAGCTGCTATGACCAAAGGTAGGCAAGAAACAGACTGCAATATCAATACTAATAACTGTTCCCCAATTCAGTTGCACTTCCTCCAGCTGGAGAGGCTGAGCAAACCTTAGTTGCACTTCTTTCTCTAGTGATATCTCATTAAAAGAAACACCACCCAACTAAGTCATTTTTGCATACTAGACTTCCACTAAAGTCCAAAATCCAGTTGCACTTTCATTATCTCAGTAGTAAGAGGAAAGAGCCCCATCTCTCGCAGAAACTCTAACATGCCTTAATGTAGAAATTCTGTCATGCTTGTTCCCTATCACCAAAATTTAAATATTCCTCAAACACAAAAGCTGCAAAAGTGCAAAGTATGTCAGACAAAAAGCCAAATCACACCAGTACCTGAGAGCAAAGGCTATGATGGAGCTTGGTTCTTTCTCACAGACAGCAATAGGTACACGTTCATGCTCATACATTAAGTAGTGCTTATCTGGGTCACTAAATGAAAACAACAGACTGTTAGTAGATCATAAAAATTTGTGTAAAGAAAATAAGTTCTGGTTAAAACCCAGATCTCATCACTTCACTCCCAGGCACAAGCTGCAGGTCTCAGCATGGAACCAAAGCTCCCCAAATCAGCTTCTCCCAACAGACACATTCATAACTATGTGGTTAATTCTAAATGGTAGAGTGTTAGGGCAATCAGCATTTCAAGCAAGCTGCTTGGATCAGAAGACCAGCTTTAGGTTAGAATGAGAGTCTATTTCTGTTTAGCAGCCACTGTTTCTAATGGCACCAAAACCTGCCTGAGCTTGGTTTGACTATCCAGAAGCATAGCCTGTAGAGTGAACTTAATGGACAAACCTGGACTCTTTTCTAAACAGGCAGTTTATTACAGAAAATTCCCCAAAGCCTCCTGGATTCTTGTATCATTTTTTTCCACTGATGTGTGGGTCCAGTCATTTAGCTTTCACCTCATCAGCCCAAGGCCTCCACTCCTACACTGAGGGTGGGATTCACAAGTTAAACTCGGGCTGCCAAACGTTAGGCTCATGTCAAACGAGAAACACTACAAAGCACGCAGACCAAGTAGCCGAAAGACTTTCCAGCCTGCCCATCTTCACACGAGAGGGACACTTGAGGGCACATGCAGTGGCCATTGAACCTGACCTACACCCAAACAATGCCAACTTGAGTCCAACCCTTGGAAGAGGTCTGGAAGCAAAAACAAGATGCAGACATGTAGCTTTAGTTAAGTCTTTGCTAAGGAAGGGCATTTCCACTCCCTCCCTGCAGCAATGAAGTTAGAAGGCACCTTTCTCCCCTCTTCCCCCACCCCTTCATCTCCCTCAAGAGCTCTGAGGAGGCATGCCTGATAGGAGGTGAAACTGATACTTACACAAGGGCAGATCATTCATAAGAAAGGTGAGTAACCTACAATCACCTAGAATGGATACAGAAAACTTCCTACCTTGACAAAGTTCTCTATCTTACTCAGGCAAACTCAAGTAATGGCTTAAATACACACTGAGCAAAGGAAGCATGCATGGCTCTGCCTGCAATCTGACAAGGTTGCTGATTTCATACATTTTATATATATTACGCAGTACTTACAAGGGAAAGGGAATGGGGTTATAGTTGTTTCCAGGCAAAAAGTTAGCCAAAATAGCTTTCATAGTAGACTTCTCCTTCACTTGGCTGTCTGTAGATCCCAGTGAGTGCCCATCGAACACATCTGGAACAGACATATGTCAGGTCTGCATCACAATATCAAAGTTTAAGCTGTAAAGTCAGAAGGATGACTACAGACCACAGAGTTACTAGTTATTTGTCATTTCCTAAAAGGGTCTTGTGGACTTGGCACAGAAAAGCAGGAAAAAGAATACAAGATCACAACTGAACTATACCTTCTGAGCTGCTTGTTGTGTCCTGTTCAGAGAGTGTATTGGCACCAGTCACATGCTCCGATGCAACCTCTGGAGAGGTGGGCAGCTGTAGATGGGTAGAGCCTGTGGAGCTCTGACTTGATAAAGTTGTCAGGAAACGATCCTCTGAGAGTACAAGGACAGTTAAGAACAGAAGAAATAATTTTACATGGCTGTCAGAAGTGATACTGTTTGCTCCCAAGCTATAAACAGCACCTACTTTCAGAAGGTTTTTACTTAGAAAGCAGTAAAACCACACAGACCAAAGGAATGGGCAAGCTCGTCAATGTAGCACATAACCTCCAGAAAATGCGTACGCTTACAACTACTACCTTCAGCTCCCACAAACTCCCAGTATGCCTCACAGGAAAGAGATCTCAGCACCCATAACCAGATCACAGAAGAGGCAAAAGGCATTTCCCAAATTCCATGTAGTTATTTAGTTAATTAGAAAGCTTCTGAAAGTTTTTTAACTAAAGTTCAATGGAAAATTCTTGTTGGCCAATTTACTAATCACTAGTAATTCAGCTTAATATTAGAAGCAGATGGCCAACTTCTATCTTACCACTAGAAAAAATAAATGTGACATGATGGGGATTTGGTATTTCTCTGATTTATCAAATTTGACAAAAGCTCCCATATTATGTCAGGAAAAGGGCTACAACATGCTTCTATTGGCATATTAGGAAAAATAGGTAACAAACCTTTCTCTCCATTCTGCAGTGCTGGAGAAGCATTGCGTGGGGAAGCATCCATGCTACTGATCTAAGTGGAATAACAAAACACCAATGTTGATGCCAAGCTCTTTACAGTTCTATTTCCTCCTGCATGGAACACTTACAAAAGCAGATATATTACAACAGAGCACTCCCACCCACTTCTCAGCCTCTGCATGTGACTGTATCTGTTATCATAGGAAAAAGACAAGGCAACAGCAACTCAAGTTCACAAGATGCTTATGATGGCTGTTATCTGTGTATGCTGCTTTTAACACTACATTCCCTCTCTAAGAACCTACTTCTAGATCAAGATAAGGTTTGCTTTAGCACCTAACAAATATGTGTTAAGTGGAAGGGGCATGTGTGCATGCAGCAGAGCAAATCCAGGGTCTCTAGGAGTTTTTTGTGCACCTTGCTACTGTAGAACTATTGTGAGTTCAGCCTCTTGGTATGATACTTATATTGTACTGCCTTGCATCCCAGACATTTCCCCAGAGGTCCAGCTCCCCAAAGTGTGGAAGCTCAGCATGCTGGCATGTGTATCCTTGGACAGAGCTCTTGAGGCAGCAGTCCAAAATCATTTATCCATCCCTTCAGTGAGTTCCCACAGGATACATCACAAAACATCACATCCTGAAAAGCCATTATCAGCCCTTCCTGTGTCATTTGCTCTACCTCTCGATATTATTTGTCTTTTCTTTTTCACAAGTGGTACACCACATGGGCAACAACCTAGGGTTGAAGGAGATGGCCCAGTTCCTATCTAGGCGCACACTCGACAATAACTGCAGCTCTCTGCTGGCAGTGTTCACATCAACACTACACAAACATCACAGAAAATCCTCAGATCCTATTCATACTTATTCCTCCTCTCCACAATATGGCTCTTAGTTCACATCTTTTTGGAAAAGATACATATACTAGCACACAATTTAAGCTTTTACAAATGAAAACTACAGGATGCAGTAAAACTAGTTTAATAACTATTAAAGAGCACTCAAGCCAGTCTTAAGACTATTGTGCTGCTTCTGGGAAAAAAATGTTTAAGTTTATAGCCTGTTAGCCATACCTTGCTTTCTTCACCTTGCCTCAGTCTCCCAGGGCTGGGTGGTACTGATGGACGTTTCCTCCCTTTCTCTTGTTGGAAGAGTTCCTGCAATCTTAAACAAAAAATAATAATAAAACAAACAAACAAAAACAACCCCCACAAAACCACCACCACCAAAGAAAAATTAATCAAAAGGTAGCTTACTGGTGTTATCTCTGAATGACACAAGTTATGAAGTTTCTCCATAACAAACTCAGATTGCTGCTAACACATGCCAAAGATGTATCAAATGGCCAAAGACAGCACATTTTTTCAGCTCTGAGACTATTTCACCCAATCAACAGGTCCCGTGCTCCCCTCTTCCCAACTCTTCCACCACTACTCAAATGAAAATATCTCCTCCAGATGCAAGTTGTGCCCTACAACACAATGCTTTTATCATATGGCCTCAAATTTTCTGTTCCACTGATCAGCTGTGTGTTCTTAACCAGTAGAACACATTCAGCACAAGCTCTATACAGCAACTGTTCTACAGTGAAAGAAACTACAGCTGAACCTCTTCCCTCCCAGAACCAACACTCTATCAGTGTTGCTCATGATTCCAGCATGTGTCCTCTTACCTATTATTCCAGGCTTGTAGCATCTCACAGAGTCCTTGCTTTTTAGCTATCAGAGACTCAAAAACAGATTGCAGCTGTTGAGGTGTGTCCAGTGATGATGAAAGCAGCCTAGCTTGGATTTTCTCAGTCCAGTTTCGAAACTCTCCTTCTTCCATCTGCCAAAAGGAAAACTATCAGTGTTATCTCACCAAGATGACACAAGATTTGAGTAGCTCCTCCACACACTTAGCCTATGTACCACTGATGTAAAAATAGTCTATTACCTCCTTTTGTGCAAAGAGGTCCTCCATCTTCTCTTCCCTTGTTTTGCTGAAGGTATCTGTTTTCAGAGAAGCAAGGCGATCATCCACAGCAAGATACACCTGTGACACCCTGCCAACAGCAATGCAAAGAGTTAAGCTGTGACTACCTGAAGCTTCTTCAACATTCTTTAAAATAGTCTGAATGTGTTTAAGGTTAGCATTTAAGAATACAGAAGACAATATATTCCTGCACAGTAAGAGAAAGATGGGAAAACTTCATTAGTAACAGGAGGAATCTAGAAGTTACATATGCTGACTTTTTGTCTCCACAATTTATTCTTAACAGTGGAAGTTGTCAGAGAGCAATACAAATGTCTCAAACACATTACTAACACAGGGGAACTATTGTGTCTTCTGTGATTAGGAAGAATCCAGGTCTGCAAGCTACACCTCTACCAGCAGGGCTCAGAAAAAATGAGTACCTCTATTTCAGCTATAAACCAAACTCCACAGGTTTTGAAGTCAGATGGTCACAGAGACATACAGCAATACAGGAATGCTGTGACCAGGCAGAACAGCAATCTGGCTGGATTTTACAGAGTTTTCATCTTGCCTGTCTTCCACGTTTTTGTTCCTACATTTAGAAAGTGTCTAGGCTCATGGTAGTTCACCTTAGACTACAAGAAGGTAGGGTCTGCCTGCTGTTACCATATTCAATAACTAACAAAGACTTTTATATACCAGAGAGTTCCATTGCCACATGGCCAATAGAATGACAACAGTTCTGTTCAGACAAGAGATTTGAGCAAGGTCTTCGCAGTTTTTTGGGGCTGAAGAATTAAAACTCAGTTAGATGTTCTATAATGGAACATTAGGGTAAGAGTACAAAGTATAACCTGCAGTTTTCCAGGTCCGCCTTCTCGGACCATCTTTTAATTTTTAGCATTAGAGTGAAGAATTAAAAATACTTTAACTGGGCATTTCAAAAGGTAACATTTCAGACACCTGCTGATGGCCAACCTTTCAGTAGCTTGGCAGCATTATTCAGAAACATGCTATATGACTCAGACATCAGAGCAACTTTCAGGAATAGAGATCAAAATCTTTGTTTCTACTGGCAATGTTCAACCTGACTTGCCACCAGACAAAGAGCTGAGACATTAGTACAGACAGAGCAAGCAAAGGTAACAAAGACTTCAATACCACTATCCCTTGGAAGTATATACACAGATGTTTTAAACTATTACTTTTTTATCAAATAATGAATATTTAGCAAAATCTCATCATACTAGCAAAAATAGTTGTGTGTCCTGCTAATAAAAGTACAAAGTACAAATAAGATTAGGAAGACATTAAAAACAAAGCTTACTTTTGTGAGAAATCCTTGAGATCCTGCAAAATAGTAACTTTTAATGGAGCCTGTCGTTTGATGTAGATCTTGGGGAGTGGGACACACACTTCCAGCAGCCGGATTGGAGAGTAGCTGAGAAGGCAATACAACAGCTTGTAACAAAACCCACGCCACATAGTACTAGTTCTACACCATACTGAGGTTTGAGGCCCTTATATGAAAAAGGGCACTGTCAATGTGTCCAGGGCTTTAGTTACTTTTAGCAAAAATAACACTGTTCATTCTCCAAGGCAAGAAGTTAAAGCACAAATCATATTGCAAAACCAAAATTTTGAAAGTATTTGGAATTGGGTAGGGAAAAGCATTTCCCTTCTGTATCATGAAGAGGAGTCATCCACTCTTGGAACACTGCCCACCACAGCTAGGACAGTGATGCCACCCACAAAACCCTCTGTAAGCCAGCACACAATCCTGCCCTTCTGGTTATGGTACAGTTATGCTATCCCATGCTATAATCACAGTGAAGGACAGAACTGATGAATCCTTAGTAGAGCCATATGCTTCATACAGTACCAGAGAGAGAAGGAAGATTTTAGCAGTGGAACTCACCTGAAAGATGCCACCATCTGATTATAAGAAAAATACTGGTGATAGTCATGGTGAATGGAATGCCCACAAGGCTCTGCGTTGGCCCTTCGAGTATACTGGTACCCATAGAACCTCAGCTCAAGGTATTTTGCAAAAGACATAGACCAAGAGTCATTGGAAAGGGGAACAACTGGTGTCACCTGAAAAATTGAAAGGCAAGTTTCTAAATTTAATCCTTCAAACAAGATTAGGGAGAGGATAATCCAGGCAGCAAAGTAGTATTTCTAGTACTTGAAGCACCCATGACCCTGAAACATACCTAACAACAAGGACAGCATTTATGCATAGCTAAGGCCAACACACAGTTAAAATAAATCTGTTAAACAACTGCTAGCTGATGATGAAAGGTGCTAAGCTGGGGGAGTCCAAACATACCCTTGATGGAAGCTTATTTCTGGGATGCTACTTCTCTGTATAGACTCAATTTCCAGCAACCCAGCCAGCAGCAGTGGCCATATCATATACTTTTCCCTGGTGATTCTGCAGCTACAAATGCACTGATGCTGCTTTGCAGTGTATTTCAACCTCAGAAGTGCTTGCAAGCTTAGAGCAGACACCGCTTTACACACACTTAACCACCTCAACCACGTATGTGTTTACATGAGCACACAAAAATAAAAGGTTACAGAGCAGCTGTATACACAGCAACACAGGGCTTGCTGTCAGCAACTGCGTCAACCTCCTCCAGGTATCTGTACATCCAACACCCATGTCTAAGGCAGCGTAAGTAGGTGACCTGAGTCATCCATATGGGTAATTCAGATGTTTTGCATTTCAGGTACTGCTTGAATCTTTTTTCATTATGTTTTACTCTCATCTCTTTGAAGGCTCTTCATGTTTAGCTAGACATGAGTATTCAGTTAGCAGTGTTTTCTCAGCTAAATTACAGACCAAGTTCCAGATAATATACAATCTTACTATTTTGTGGGCTTTTTAAAGCAATTTAATGTTTCTCTAATGAAGATGTTATTTTCTAATGACTACTGAAGGAACTCCAGACATCACACTGACGCAAAGTAGGCTGTTCAGTCCACAGCAGATCAAAGAACAGTAAGTGGCTTTAGCTAATTACTATGCCAGTAGGTCTTGGTGTCTGACCTTTCCCACATGCTCATAAAGATTCACTGCAAGGAACGGACCATACTCTTCACCTCTAAGTGTGTAACTCCATTTTTTCTGCTTAGATCTACGCTCTCAGTCAGTTTTGACACTTTCTAACAAGACTACCTCAAACAAAACTTTTCACCCTCAACAACCCCAGTGCTAAAAGAGGAATTTGTAGGTAACATGAGAACATATGTATCAGTAACAGGTTTTCTGCCAGTTTAGCCATAGCTCCAGGCATGAGTGCTTTCTCAAAAATGCTGCCTTTCCCTACAAAGCCAGTCACAACAAGAATACTAAATTGGAAGAGCAATGATTCTGAAGTTCACATCCTTACCTGTTTGCACAGTCTGCACCAGGAGTAAGTAAGGATGGTGTGCTGGTACCCAGGGACGGGGGAGTCCAGCTCCTTTAACACAATCTGCACACAGCCTTGCCCATGAACAAAGCGACGGATGTGGTGCACCATTGGTGTTTCACAGAACATACTGGGGCATTGGTAGGAAGGCCTTACAGAGAGAAATAGAAACAGTTATGAATGATCACCTACCAGGCATTGCTGAAGAACTGATTCAACTGATCTAATATGCATTATAATAGCACAGTACTATTTATCTTCACTGTAAAAGAGTTTTCTAAGCCTGTAGTAAAGGCTGTATCTGCAGAGCAATTTAGAAGTAGCACATAATGAAGTTCCACTGACAGCAATGGCAATATAGGTTCCAAAAGCAGTGACTGGATACTGGTGGCTATCACCTTTTTACAATGAATCACTTTCTACCAACATATTCTGTATAAGGATCAAAGCACCTGTCCTTGGCACCAAATTAAAAGACTGCTTTGGCAGTGTACCCAAGCAAATACTGCAGAGGACAAAGATGTGACAAAGAGCCTTAAAATGACAATGTTTCAGCTCCTTAAGGAACAGGTAAGCAACACACTGCCATAGAACATCTTTGAACAGTAAAACCCATGACCTTTCTTTGGATGGGTTTTTTTAAGTCACAGAAGAAAGACTAATACCAGAAAAATAAAAGCTGAACTGTTGAGGTACCAAAGTCAGATAAGATATTCTTCAAAACCAGAAAGAGCCTGAAAAAGCTCAGATTCTCCTTGCTCATGTGGAAAAATAATAATTTTAATTACTGAAACTATGGAGATTGAGAAGCATTCACTTTAGCACACACTACCTAATAAGCAGAGAGAAGCAGGAATTTAAAATGGGCAGCTAAGCTCCTTCTCACTGATCACCACAAGGAGAAATACTGCAAGTGGCCAATGGAGAGAACAGAGTAAGCTTGTCTTTTGAGCAGGTTACCTATCCAGCTTCACAGGCTGCTGAGATGCTGCTTGGGGTTGTGACAGCAGCAGTTATTACAGAAACATAACAACTTACACCTCTGTGAGATGAAATAAATGACACAGTACTTTGCCAGGGCTCAAAGTGTTCTGGACCATTTACATTGGGCACCTTGCACATATGACAAAGCCTTACTCTGAGACACTAAATGAGTAGTGTTAGCCAACACTTGTATGAACCTTCAAAGAGGAACCTCAGAAAACCATGACCAGAACAGTTGCTTGTCTTGAAAAACAGACAGTTGGAACACATGTTCAGGCTCTTGATTTGGCCCTTAAACCCTAATTGCTACAGAAAGGGCTATGTGAACACATTTGCCTTTATGAACTTATAAACTTTGTTTCATAATCTGTTTCACTTCATCCTGAA
Organism: Vidua chalybeata; assembly: GCF_026979565.1. Lineage (NCBI taxonomy): Eukaryota > Metazoa > Chordata > Aves > Passeriformes > Viduidae > Vidua > Vidua chalybeata. Next base: position 14,726,713 of record NC_071536.1, on the reverse strand, counting down.
GGGAAGTAAGAAGGACAGGGCCAAAATAGGAAAGCAATGGGCGTGTTTGCTTGTAACAAGTGAGCATGAGGGAATTAGAATAAATTCCTCCTTACCTGAAACAGTAGCGCTCCAGAAAAATCCCTAGAGTTAGGTCATTTTTCCCATAGAACTCCATGGTCACAATCCTAAAGCAGAGAAAGAAAAGCTTTAGAGACTGGATGCCATCACCATTAGCTGTGCAATGGCCTTTAGGAGCACAGATCTACACCCACTGCTGGCTTGTTTACAGCCCTGCATAACTTCAAAGATTTTTTTTTTCCACTTGACTACTCTTCCTAGATCCTGCTGTCAGGTTTGCTAATAATGAGATCAAAGTCCTACTAGAACAACTTTAAACTTGACATTTAAAAATCCAATACAATTCAACTGCACTTCTGAAGATTATTTTCAAAAATATCTAGGCACAGAAGTCTAAACATCTTTAAGCTTCAAGCACTAATGTTTAACCAGGTACAAAAAAGGGAACAGAACATGAAAAAAGCCTCAAGAAATCCTTATTCTTCTAGCATATTTAATAGAAACTTTAGTTTCCCCAGAAACTGAGGTGACCAAGCCATTTAAATTGTGTATCAGTTTAAATGTCATAATTCAGATATCCCTAACTTCACTAATTTACATACTCTCATTGTTGCTGCTTAGTGAGCATATCACCATCTTCTTTGGTTCATTTCTAAGCTTTTACAGGAACTTTAGACCTTTCCCTGTAATAGAGTCATCTCTTTATTTTCACCCAAGTTAAATGATTAAAAACACCTAGGCTAATGATTAAACACCAAGACCTGTCCTGTTTAGTAGAGATAAGTGTTTCATAAATTGCACACAATTAGCAAATTACAGCCCCCTAAGCTGGAAATGAAGCTCTTAATACTGGTGACTATAGTATGAAAAAGATAGCAATACATTCCAATGCCACTGTTGGATAATACAATCTGCAAGTATTCCAAGATTCTCACAAGGCTCACTTTTGGGTTTGGACACTGTCCTGTGTTCACTTATACTAACTCTTCTTCACAAGACTGCATGCAGTGCTCCCCACACAGAGACATAACTCTGCAGTGAAACACCAACTAAAGCATTTGGTTTCAGGCTGGGCTTTCTCATTCATGCCTTGGGTATTACAGAGGTTGTGCAATACTGCTATAGATCCACCTGACCACGCAAGACAGAAGTCTTTTGGCAAAAGTTCCTGTTCCAGGATGAGCACAACCTACCAAGGAGTCCTCAAAGAAATACTGCCATGAGGCAGGCACTGACTCTGACTTTGGGAAGGAAAGAATAGCAACTATCCAAGCTGTAGAGGAGTAGTTTTTATACCAGGGGCTAACACAGGCACTTGGAGCATTGCTGGACTGAGCAGAAGAGCTGCTGAAGAGAACACAGAGCCTCTGATGGTTTACTGGACTCAGGCAATCCACCTAGTAGAGAGAAAACAACTCATTCACTGGTTACAGACACCTCCATTCACACACAACTTCTGTCGACAAAATTCTATTCTAGTAATTTTATTCAAAGACAAATGTCCGCTTTCTCCTTTTGTACAGATAAACTTGGCATTATCTCCCAGCCTCAGGTAAACTTGTGCTTTGGTAATTGCTAAGTGCCCTTTTTAGAACAACATAACTCATAACGAAACCAATGAACATGCATGTGTTTCTGTGGAAATGAAGCCAAGAGGAACAGAAAACAATAAAAGCCTCATGAAAAACATCCAGAGTCTCTAAATTACTGTATGATATAGGACATCTTGAATTCAGAACTCTGCCAATATATTATACTTCAGTTACTCATTCAGGCTATAGAAAGATTTCCATCTTTCTATTCTCTGGGAAGAGATGTACCATGCTGCTCTTGGAATGGAGCTCTTTTCCCCTCCACACCCTACAAAACTATGATGTTACCAAATACTTTTCTTTGATCACTGAGTAAATTTAAAACAGCATCAGCCAGTCTGATCCAGAGCAAAGGCTACTCTTAAAGTTTGTTAGATTATGGGCTGTGAAGCTACAGGGATCTACATTTAAGTGCCAATTAAAAAGTGACTTCTGCTCAATAACACAAGGGCTGATTGGCTCAGGACCAAAGTGACTATTTCAACAGATCAATTCTGCTACTCTTGTTCACAGATATTTTTCCTGAACAGCTCACAATTCAAGAAAGTCCCAAGATCCTTTTCCTCAGATACAAGCTGGTTACTTTCATGGCAGTTTACCAAAACTTTAAATATTTTTATTATAAACACATACTCCCTTGCTTTGAAATTTCAAAGAAGATTCCTTCCCCTCCATTATGTGATTCTCTTTTCTTCAGACCACCCAAACTTTTACAATCAACCAAGTACTTTTAATGTAATTACAACCTACTGCTGTTTCCATGACATAAAGCCCTCTGAAAATGAAAGTGCATTTCTACAAATAACCAAATACAAGGAGCAAGAAAGCTCAGTTTAAGAAACCTCTTAAGATTTGCTCCCTCTTCATGGACTCATTTTCAGACATCAGTTAGGTACAGCCCAGTCAAACAGGTAAAACTGATTCTGGGCTGACTTTGTGCATTTCTCAGAGAAATTTTGCAATCTCTTTTTCTGAATGATTGCAGAGCACCACAATCTAAAATGGGAGTTATGACCCAGTCAAAAAAATTAAAAAAAAAAAAAAAAAACCAAAAAAAAACCATAATCAAACAGAAAGAAACAGACAAAAAAACATCCCCTCTGGTTTAATATAAGACATATAAGACCCTACACCTTCTGTATACCATGAGAAACTGATGTAACTTGAGTTTTGAGCAGCTTAACTCAATCTTACCTTATGAGACCATGAGGATTCACTCTGAGCCAGTCCCTTCTCCTCCTCTTCAGTTCTGCTCCCAGTTTTTCCAGTAGGGACACTAGACACATCCTTATTTTGGGCAAAAGGATCCGTGCTTTTCTGTAGTATCCTCCCTCCTCTGGCCCGATAGTCAGCCAGCATTCTGGCTAAGCTCTGGCTATCACGTAGATGTTCTGCTATTCTAGTATTAACCAACTCATGAGAAGGTAAGATTTGGATAGCCTTGGCTTGGATACTCCCATTCCTCCCCTGTAGTCCAGAAAAATCCCGCAACAATTGCTTCTTCCTTCTGCTCTCCAACTCCTTGTATTCCTTATTGAGGAGAGGAGACCAATAAACTTGCTCGGGAAAGTATTCCCGGGCAGGGCATCTCATGCCTTTTTCAGTCAAAAGAAATGGTTCACGGAACATCAGCACTGGAGAAATGCAGAGAATGACATCTTTCAACTCCTGCTTAAATGCTGCAGAGTAAGTTTTGAGACGATCCTCAGACGAAGTTACCTCTTCCGTGACGTATAAACCAGTATCATCCTGGAGAGGGTCTCTGAAGACTCTCATCTGACTCCTGGATTCCTGTAAATCATCTGCCTGTTGAAGAGGCTCTAGAGCCTGGTTATCCAGAGTGGCCAAGTGCTGGTCCATGCCATGGAGGGGCAGTGGGGATGTTTCAGGTATTGCATGAGGTACAGAGCTGAACACTGCAAATGGTGACTCTCCTTTGTGGTGCTCTTGCTGCTTGGAGGACACCATTTCCAGCTGACTGCTCTCTTGGTCACCTCTGTCAAATACACTTCTTGGTTCAGGCAAACTGACCTCATCAGAGGACACTGATTCAGAGATTACAGGCAGCTTTTCAGAGGATAGTTCAATGTCTTTGACTGCTGTGCTGAAGTCCTCACCATTGAAGAGGTTCTGTTGTTCATTTTCATCTCCTGGCTCCTCAATAAGGGAGTGAAAGGAAGTGTTCTTGGTGAGAGTAGGGGGCATGGCAAACTCATCCATAAGAAATGAGATTTCCAGTTGGGAATGATAAGCCACACAGACCATGAAGATCAGGATCTCCTTCACACGAGCCAGCTCGTACTCTGCAGCACCACACAATTTGATAGTGCAACCCAGGTGCTGGGGACAGCCTTCAAAGAACATTAGGGGTTTTGTCTGATCTAGAAATAAAACATGGGAGTTAGGATGACAACTACAGTTAATCTGCTTTTAGATACCTCAAACACCCAAGAGACTGTAAAGGAGACTTAGAGCACATTGGTAGCTGCAGAAATTCATATTACTGCACTAAAATAACGTATTTTACCAAGACAAAAAAACCAAACATTAGCTATAAATCTCCTGTTTTATAAAACAAGCCATCATAAAGTCAAAGTGAAGGCCATATGGAACACCCTGACCTAAAGAGAGTATTCTAAAGCCACTGTAGACTCTGCACCAGGGGGCAAAAGAATCCCTTCCCTTCCAGGCACATTTGCTCATCCTTATAAGTCAAAAGCCTATGACATTGAGGGCAGTTAAAGGCTGGAAGGGGCAATGAGGAAGTAGAAAGGAAATTGTTCAAGGACAGATTTGATTGAACTTGGATCAACTTGGTCTAGTGGAAGGTCTAGTTCCTGCCATGGCAGAGAAGCTAGAACTAAATTATTTTTAAGGCCTCGTCCAACCGAAACCTTTCTATGATCCTATGAAGAGATGCAAAGACTGCATCTCCACAAAGATCTGCATCCACAGCTTTTATGTGTGCCAGCACCACTGGTAACCTGTCAAGCAGCATTTCTTCCTTCCTTTGTAGACTCCCATTGCCTAGGGGAGTTACAGAGAAAAAGGAATCTTTCTTAAAGATGCACAATGACTGGACATGGGGAAGTGTGCACAACTTGCAAAAGGCAAATTTTGATTGGATTTGTTAAGGTAGGACCAGATGATCTTTTGAAGTCCTTTCCAACACAGGCTGTTCAATGATTCTCTTACTTCAATGCAGAAAAATTCTTTACAGTGAGGATGGTGCCCAGACAGACTATGAAATCTCCACTCTGCAATATTTTCAAGAGTTGGCTGACAAAACCCTAAGAAATCTGATGCTGCATTGAAATTAATCCTTCCTGTTTTGAACAGGAAGTTGGACTAGACAAACTACAGCATGTGGGAAGAGAAAAAACAGTTTAGAAGAAAGAAATCAGTCTAATCAAAATCTATAGAGTGTCTTTTCTTAGCAAGATCATACTTTTCTCTACACAGGCAGTTCACTGTAGTTCCAAGAAGTAACAGAAATAAAATGAGTAGGATGATATGCAATCACACAAGGAAGCCAACAGTTCACATCTATTTAAAAAGGAGTAAAGCATTCATCCTTTCACAGACATAGGCTAAGGCACACCAAGTTTTACTCACCATTGGGCAACTGAAAAACTTGCATATAAAATTTATGACAGGTCCCCAACTGTGGTTTGGTCAACAGTTGATCCATTGACATCACTAAGTCCCCCTGGGTCATTCGACTTACCCGGTCTAACACTTGCTGTAAAATTGGAAAGAACAGTAAGAATTTACAATGCAAAGAGGACACTGGCATCCTTATCTTGCTCTTAACAAAAAAACACCAGTGCAAACTCTCAGTTAAACCCAATCCCACAAACCCACATCCACAATACACAAGAATCTTAGAAACATAGTTGGATAAATAATTCTGGTGAGATTGTACCCTGCCTAGAACTTCTCACTTGACTAGATCCAGATACCTCCAGGAGGTGCAGTGCAATCAGCATAATGCTGGCTCTGCCAGGAGCTCAGCCAACTCCCACAGCTACTCTGTTTGGCTGTCTGTACCCTGCCTCACAGGGACAGAGGCTCTCCAGCAATAGCTGAGGACCTACATATGATTTGCAATAAATGGATATCAAAGTCAACTAGAACTAAACCAGGGTAACAAGGACCCATCAAATAAGGATGCAGCACAATAGCTGTGAAGAGCTGAGGAAAAAGTAACTCTCCAGATTTGCCTGTCTTACTTTCTTGGAAGAGAACATTTGGTTAGAGAAGAAAACAAGACAACTCTTGGCTTTCTCCAGGGAGCTTGCTACAAGACATCATTAGAAATCTACCAGAAGGCCAAGTCTAACTCTGATCAGAAATGCTCACCGGCTTGACATTGATGACCAGAGTGATACCATGCTCTAAGAGCATGTCCTGGGCAATTCTGGACACAGTCTTCTCAACAAGGACCAAATTGGGCTGGACATCAACTATCCGCTGTACGTAGTTCTTCAAGAACTCCCTTTCCTGCAGACAGGAACAAAGTATAGCAGTAAACTACTGCCAACCCATCTGGAAAATAAACCCACTTTAATGCTTAATATCACTTTTCACTTCATTTACATACTGTCCTTTCCTATAAAACAGGGAAAACAGCTATCCAGAAAACATCATCAGTAGTCCATTGTGAACATTTTCATACTCCCACAGCACAACACTAGTTTATCAGTAATATTTTATAAGCATTTCATAAAGAAAAGGTCTGTGACTTCAGTGTTTTCATATTTAAAGCACATCCCTGCTCACAGGGGCAGGGCACCTGTTCTAAAGTGACATTTTCTAGTTCATCACTCCATTAGGTTGATGGCTGTTCCATTTTTTCAAGCCTGACAAAAAATAACATGGGTCTGACCTAACCCTCACCTATGTGAACTTTTCAAATATTTCTTCACGCACCTAAACCTTATCTAGCTTTAATACTGTATAAGGAATGTACAGTTCAGAAGGTCTCAATAAAAAGAAAAGTTTTCTAAAATGCTGCATTGTGAGAATCAAAAGCTCACATGTTCTCAGGACATGTAACTTGAGAACAAAAACCCTCAGTGCAAGGCTACAAGTTTGTACTGTATTTACTGCAGCAGCTCTCTCAGCTAGCTTACTAGAAGAAGAAAGTTCTTTCTTTTCTATGCAATCTCACTCATAAAACTCCACCTTATACACTAAAAGAATTTGCACTGGTCATGATTTTGCTGGGGTTATTTTAACCAAGAACAAAAGCATATGCTCACCTGAAGTACTATAGGCTCTATGCAAGTAAACTTTGTTTCTTCTCGGTAGAGGTACTCAATTGAGCATTTTAGCAGAAGAATTCTGGGATTTTTTAAGCAAGAGTTCATCTAAAAAATACACAAAAATAGTTAAAACAAAAAATACAAATACCTGGAAAGGAAGAAGTACACAAGAAAAAGAGACAGATTTATCATGATTGGTCCCTGCTACCCCCACCTGCCTTTAAAGTGTCTCAGTTATCTCCCCCTGCAGACCCAACTACACATTCTTCCTGCTTCTGAAGTTGCTACACCCAGTTGTTGGAATTTCACAGGTACTGTCCATAAGCAGGCACTTCTAGAGAGGATTTGCAGTCCCTGCTAAGAGCCCCAAAGTCTTGATACACTTGATTCATGCAGTTCACTCCTATCTTGCCCTCCTGCCTTAAAGACCCATTTTACTATACTATTCTAAGTCAGAACCACAAATGCCTTTTTCTGCCTAAAAGTTGGGGTAATTATTAGATGCCTCATACTGTGGTAGGGATGGAAAGGATGTTTTTCTATACATGCATGAGGAGAGTTTCTCCACCAAAATCTTTGGGCTAGAAAACAAAACAGCTTGGAAAAGAAATGCTTTAAAAGCCCTTCTTTTTGGGGGCTCAAAGCAGAGAGAGCTCACAAACCTCCTAGGTGGTGAGAGAAGCTTCCTGACAGAAAAGCAAGTCAGAGCACCCTTGTTTCCACAGCATGCATTACAGTAACATTAATCAAGCTACATTACCTTTTTGTGTGCAACATTCTTAGTGCAAACAAATCCATTCACCACCATGGAGTCAAATTTCTTTCCACCAGGGATCTAACAAAGCAAAGAACATTTTTAGAACTGTCATACACTCCCACATCTTGTAGTGCAGTAAAGCTAATACACAGAATACCTATTGTAGGTGATGTACACATTTCAGCTACACCCTCAATTATCAGATGAAAGATCAGATACAGTCATGCTGGACACATAAGTCTTTCCCTTTAAAACCTGACAAACTTAGGACAACATGAAAACTAGTACCGAGTTCTAGGATTTCTACACCCCTCCCAAGAGATGCTTATTTGTTAAACCAGTATACTTCAGCACATGACAAGGGAACCTAATTTTGACAGGCTATGAGGAACATATAGGTTTGCACATGCCATCTCTATTATCAACAAATGAATTGTAAGGAAAGGGAGGAAAAAATATAAAATAAAGAAAGAAAATTTAAAAAACGTCTACCTACCAGTTGAACATATCAAACAGTTGACTGGTGTGCCTGCAGTCACAGGCAATCCCAGGCATAATAAACAGCATGAAACAGGTTTCTGAATAACATGTTTCAGAGGACATTCATATTACCAGCATGTGAAAATAGCAGACAGCTATGAAGAGCTTTCACCTCTGAACAACTGCTCTTTGAACTGGAGTTTCAGGAGAAGCGGAACAAGTGGTGCTACCTGAAGAGATGCCACAGAACTACCACCAGAATCACATGGTTCCCCTCAAATTTCATATGGCTTTCAAACAGGAGTACTGCTGAGATGAATTTGGCCAAAGAAAACTAAGCCCAAATCTTCAGTCCTCAGTCACACTAACTCCTTGGATGTTATTTGCACATCAGACTCTCAGAAGGAAGTTTGCATGCCTGAACTGCAGACTTACAGTTCAACACTGTCAACACTGGGCCATCTGGCACAACTGGATACACCATTCCACAACAATCAAGTTTCACTCTTGAAGAAAGTCATTGTACTTGCCATAGGAGAAGTTGAATACTCCATAATGGATAGGTACAGGGCAACAGATTGCTGCACCATGTCCTGCAAGCCACTTATCCAGCATTTGGTATATCTCCAACTCAAGAGCAAAACAAGCAGAAACCAAAAAAATTAACCAAGTAATTACAGAATTTTACTCTTTGCTACCTTCTGCAGCCTACAGCCTGAAAGAAGAGGTCAGCCCCAGCACATTAAAGCACTTTTCACAGCATGCCAAGTTCCTCTGTGCAACTTTTTCCAAAACCCCACCTTATCCAAAGGCCAAGTCAGCCAATTACAGTACTGAATATGCTGAGGGCAGTGGAAAGGGGACTATTCTCTTCAAACAGCTGCACCCTTTTGTTTCCTTACATCCACTGCTTGAATCTTACTTTTTTGATGTGGACAAACTGGCGGATATCCATGTCATCATCTCTCTTCTTGACATCTGGCCGTACCGTTTGAACTACCTGGCAGACCACAGGTACAATAATATCCCTCCAGGACAGTGACAGGGACTCATTGTATAGAAGCTGCTGAAGCAGTGCCATCATGTGGTTGTGATTAGCAGACCTATAAAAAAGGCAAAATAAATAGATTTCTCATTTGAAAAATATAAAAATACAGTGCAATGATTAGCTGAAGTAAACTTCTTAACATTTACAATGCAGAAGTCCTCTGAAGGAACAGTTACCTAGAACGTTCTACAGTCAGCTTTGGTCCTGTACTCTATATATAAACATTGCAAGATTAAAAAAAAAACAACCAAAATATACTGTGAAAATGCTTTGTTCTTAATGCAAGTTATTTCCTTGTACTGCCTCCTGTAGCTCAAGTCCCACTAAAAGTTGGTGGAACAGAAGGGCTTCAGAAATTGTTACTCAAGATATGCAAATTCCTTTTCCCACAAGTTTCTTACAGCAGCCTTTCCATGGCTTGTTTCTCCCCATTCTCTTCTCTCAGCAGATCCAGATTGCTGTGGTGCCAGCCTAGGGGTGTGAATAAGAGCTCTTTGGACTTCTCCTCCACCCTCCTGTTGAATAAAGACTCTGCAAGAGACAAACAAATACTGTTAATGTAAGGTCATAGTTGAATGCTTGTGTCTTTCTGAAAGGCTGCTTCAAAAATGAAAGAATTTCATAAGTCTTAGTAAGTAATGAATAAGTACTGAGTTTAAGGTAGATGTCATGGTCCTCGGTTTGAGGGGGACTGACACTTTCAATTGCTATATTGTGTAGTAACTCTTTAGAACTGTTCTTTGTTTTGCAGTACCAAAATTAGAGGTTACTTCAGCACAGTTCGTGCTTTGAAAGAGTTACTAGGTTATTTCCTACATGGTTATTATGATATTATACAGGCAAATTATAAACTTCCACATTGACATAATGGCTGACTATATTATAAGTCATTTATACTAGTAGTGTATAAATGTTCATCAAGCAAGTATGTAAGCCTTCAGAGATCAAGCTTAAAACTTTTTACTGTTAAGCAAAATCTTTAGACAATAGCAATCCAAGGAAGACTACTGAAGAAAAAGTCTCCTAAAAAACAACAATTAACTTCTTCCAGATGCTCCACACACAAAATTAGCTGTGTAGAAGATTAATAGAAGCTACATTGATTTCCCCCTTCCTTCTGCAAAAGTTAAAAACTAAACACCAGTTTAATCCAAGACTTTATTTTTCAGGCTCGTGAGACATTGGGGTTTCTCCCTTATTTCCTCCTCTGAGGAGCACACCAAAATCAATAGCATTAACTGGGAAGAAAAAAAAGCCCACACATGCATCTGACCATGATACTGGAAAGCACGTGGGTTCGCAAACTCATAAGTGCATGTAATGGCCTTTCATTTCAGAAGTAGTGATGATGGTGGTGATGACAAGAAACCCAGAAAGATTTAAGAGAAGCTTTAACCTACTCTGTAGAAGCTGTGCAATTAATTGGATCACATCTTCATTTGCTTGCACAGGAAGTTAAAAATCAGTTACATAAATTTGTTGGTGGAGAAACTGTGAACAAACTTGCCACTTACACTTATTTTTTTAAAAAAGTAAAAGCTTTACTTTGAGTCTTTTTGAATGCAGGAATCTGAGAAGTGAAAGAAATTCAAGCTTGAAAGTGCCTTCAAAAAAGTCAAAGTACAGTTTATACATCAGTTTTGCCACAAATAAGTTCAGATTTACTGTCAAGTAAATATTTTGAAAGGGTCAGTGCCCAAAAAAGGAGTATTAAGGATTTTCCATCATTATATTAAAAAACACAATAGCAGCAATTGAAGTTTTTCCTTACCTTTAATAAAAGCGTCACTTATAGAGAACATCTGCTGCCCTCCGTTTTCAGGATTCAAGTACTCTGAAAGAAGAGGGAAGAGGGATATAGGTGGAGACAAAAAAAAAGGACAGGTTACACTGGTGTAGCCATATAATTACAATGTACACACCCACACCAGAAGAAGCAGCATTACTCATCCAAGTGTTTAGTCACCAATTTAGCAACAGCTTGGTGAGTGGTTAAGACAAGAATATCCTCTCATTCTTGTTCTATCAAAAAATTCTATGATGACAAGAAAACAGTGCTTATTAATGTGAAGAAACAAAACAAACAAAGTAGACATGAGCCAAGACTGAACTAAGAGTACATTTTCCAAGTGACATGGACCACCCTTTTCTAGACCTGAATACAAACATGTTAAGATATGATCAGACACCACAGGAATGGCCTCCTCACTCAGGTCTAAAAATGCAGCTTCAGAAACCATTCTGGCCACCCACTCCGTTGAACCATCTCAGACTAAGGGAGACTAGCCATAAGGTTTATTGTATATAGTACAAAAACAAGAAGACAGCCTGCCTTTCAAGAGCTGAAAGTCTCAAGTCCAGAACAGTTCAAAGTGTTTTGAGGAATCCACGATGACAGAGATGAACTCCCAGAAACAAAGCAGAGCAAGAGACAGATCACTTTACACATGGGAAACATAGCTAGAGCCTGGTGCTAATAATGCCAAGGTTGTGGATTCAATCCCTGTATGTGCCATTCACTTAAAGAGTTGGATTTGATGGGTCCCTTCCAACTCAGAACATTCTGTGATATCTGTGAAACAGGTTGAAGCTTCACCTACTACTCTCATTTAGCTTGCTAGATCTTGATTTTTCTTGCTGACAAAAAGCTTGTTTTCTCCAGAAATCATTCACTGTTGTGCCTTTAGTTTGCTCCTCACTTATACAAAAAGGGATTCTACAATGAGAAAACAAGAGCATTAGCCCAACTGCTTATACAGCACAATTACCTGAAGCCCAAAGACAACCCTTTATCATCTTTCCTGACAATGCTCCAGACCCATCACAAATAGAACACAAGGCCAGGCTGCTTTCAGACACCAAGAGATAAGCAACAGAAAGTGGACAGGACATAAACAATGACAAGGCTCTGAGCAGCAGCACTCAGGAGACCCCTTTCATGGCACCATTTTAAATATCTGAGCTTGTTTGCAAATAGATACTCGATAGTGGATAAGTGTACCAAAGAGAAGTTACAAGCCTCCTCTGTAGACTCCTGGTTATTTGAGATTCCTTTCATCTCTTGCTTGTTTAAGCGTTCAGCATTACAATAAGCCACTGCTTGGTAAAAGCTGGCCTACCTTCAGCATTCATTCACTCACCAACTATCTAGAGAAAGTCAAGTCATGCTCTACCTACACAAGAGCATGTATACTAGCACCTTGATCCCTCTCCATCTTGCAACAGCCTCAGGGCATCACTTCTTACTGTAAACACGTTTAAATTAGGTGTGGCACAGACCCCTGACTGGCACAGTCAAAGCACAAGTTATTCCCAGCTAAAACCTAACCTTAGTTATGCTCTGGACAAAGACACAGGTAGTACTTCCAAGCCACTCCTAGATTTGTAATTATCTAGGTTCTTTCATCTAGGTGATCTTTAAGGTCCCTTACAACCCAAATCACTCTATCATTCTTTTCAATATAACTTCAGCTCCCATAACTTCACTTCTGATTGGTTCCCCAATCCCCATACCCCTTCTTAGCCCAGACAGATAACACACTCATAAGTGTGAGTCTGAGATGGTGTAGGGTGGCTAACACACACATTTCTTACCTTGCATCATCCCTACATGCATCATGCTCCACAAAATGAGGAAAGGGGGATGGGGAAATGTTCCTGTAGCTTATTTTATAACGTGAAAATCCCAGCACCTTCTCAAAAGAAGAACCAAAAGGGCTCCTGGCAACAGCACACTGAGCCTTGGCAAGCAACACTAAAAAGGAACTGCATGCGGTTAATCAAATAATTTTCTCTTTCCCACTAACATCAAAAATACCCAAAATACCTTGTACCATGATCAAGGATATCTGTCTGGAAAGATGTTTATAAAACAGAATTTTGCATATTGTTAACTGTATTTCTTCAAAAACAGCAACTAAACCCCATACATAAAATTTATCATGTAACCTCTTCTCCCAATTTAAATGCAGAAAATAATCTTACTTTGTTTCCCCTTCTGATACACACTATGTCTTTAAGAAGATGATACTATAAATGAGTCACTGTTCTCAGCTAACTTGGAGTCACCCAAATTTCATGGAAACACACCAGAGTTAGTCAGCCTATAACACCACAAGAAGTTCTGCCATTAGAGTATATACCAACCACCTTGTGCTAAATCATAGCTGGTGGATACATCACTGGCCCTTGCTTCAAAGCAGCTGACCTCTGTGACTCTGGGAAATTGCATATCCCTTAATCATTCAAGAAACCCATGAATTGCTTAGATCAAAGCTGACCTGAACTTCCAGCACTTGATGTGTTCTATTGTCAGTCCTCCCCACAATGCAATTACTGGAATTTACACAGTCCTAAGGAAACTAAATTACAGCTTCAAAAGGAAGGTGGGATCTTCAGTTTCACTTCATTATTTCAAAGGAAGTCAAGTCACTGTCACCCAGTCTAAGGACAAGAGATAACTCCAACACAATCAAGCTAAATAAGTGTGTGCATATAAACCATAGAGAACTTACTGATGCTGACAGTTGCAAACACCTCATGTCACTGATTAACTACAGAACTCTGTCCTTAAAATAACCATCCATTTTACATAAATGCTTAACTATCCAGTTTTGGCTGCCTAATCACTGTGATATTCTAGCATCTTTTCTTGAATATAGCCAGGATAATCAGAAAAACAAGGTGAAAATCTTCATATTAACTTTATTATATAAAGCCTCTGACTTTAATATTTACAGAACAAAATTTTAGAAGTCACGTATTTCACTACCCTAGGCACTGCAGCATTCACTGTACGGTTTTGTCCCTCCTTGCTACCCACAAAGTTTCAGTCTATCTACTGTCAAGAAGTGTTTCTTGCTGTTCAAGATATTGTCACTCACTTTAACTTGTTGTTCCCTGGTTGGGCCTTTTCTTTAGAGATTTTCATGCCAGGAATTATAAATACAAACAAAATAAAAAAAGTTTCACTAACTTCTCTGTATTTTCAGGTATAGATTTTTCAAAAAGCTGCAGGATACCTACCTATCCAGAGAGCACCTCCATGACAATTCCACCTCATCCCAGTTCTGGGCCTATTACTGGTACTATCCCCTCAAGGGAAATCCATTCTCTTGGAAGAAATTGTTACCAGTTTTCTACTGCCAATTACACTCCTACAGAACAACATTGTTATTAAGAGACCACATGTGTCAGGAATATATACCAAACACCAGCAGAGATTCACCACAGATACCAGGGTACTGCCAGCATAAACAATTCTAAGGCAGCAGTCTTTCTCTTTTCAGTCCCCTCCCCACTTGCCTTTTCTGCTGATCTTCTCCAAGCTCTCCACCATTAAAACCTTTCTCACGAGAACTCACAAGTTCTTGTGTTCAGAGCTCTGGCTTGTGTTCAGAGCTCTGGCTCTGAGCAGCCTTGACTTGGTCAACTGTTTTCAAGAGCAAGAGGCTCTCTTACATTTCCCCTTCATAATATACTGCTCCTTGTATAAAGGGATAAAGAGTAAAATATGTCTGAAACCAGACAAACACCCTGCAAGTCCTTTAACATTTGGCAGAGCCAAACTGACTATTGCCTGCTTTATTGTCATCACACACTGGTAAAGAAACCTGCTACAGCTACAAATTCATTGGATACTGCAGCACACCTGGGCCTGTTTCAAGCTCACTTAATCCAGCACCACCACTTCCTGAAAGGAATTCTTTGGTACATCTCCCTCTCCTCAGCTTTCCTTCCCTGTAGATTCATTAGCTTTTCATTTGATTAGGGCATCAGCTGGAAACAAATTGAAAGGAACCAATAATGAGCAGGTGTCAGTAGTGCTGACAATCCACTCCCAATTTTGGATCATCTGACATCAACTCGAACTTTTTAAACTGTTCTGCTTCTCTCTTTGGCAGGAAACAAGCAATTAGAATTCCTTCCTTCTAGGCATATTTTTAGCAAATAACAAAAGGTGACTACAGTAGGCATCAATAAATGTCCCCTCTAATTTGTCTCATTCTGCCCCACATGTCTAGCACACTTGGAAAGTAGCTATGATCACTTCTCCTCCCTCACAGTCTCCAGAGACCATTTCAGTTTCAGAATATGCAATCTAAATAGAATATGCAATCTTAATTTCAGTTTCAGAATATGCAAGCTTAAGGCTGCTGTTCCATTCTGATTCATAGCAACACGAGATCAGCTAGACTTTATAGAAAAATGAATTAATTAGGAGTGCAAATTATTTAACATTGGATCATCTTTGAAAGTCAGAAACACTGAAAGGCTGGGGTGAAACAATAATTAAGAAACTACTTAGAAGCCGCCAAAGAAACAAGTCTACAAAGCTGATGTAACCTTATGTAAGGAAGCAGAGCAAAGACAGCCACTACTACCCAACATGTAAAGCAACTAAAATATACTAGACCCAAGCCAGTGGCAAGCCCCAGTCTCACACAGGCCTTGAATCACTTAGAGAATGCAGTTGTCAACAGGCAGGCACATTATTTCTTCCATAATGATGTTGGTTATAGAGTCTTTCAATTTAGTACTTCTTTAGGGGAAAATCCTTTCAAAAGTATTTGATTTCTTCCTACTTAAGTGGATGATCTCTTCTGAAGAAATGCTATGTATATGGATTAAGTTAGACCTTCTTGTTTATCAGTAAGATTCTTCTGTAAAATGTAAGCTTATTAAGGTACAATTTTAAGTCAGCACAGAACTCTTCCAAGTTAATCTTGTTCTTTTGTTTTCTGGGGTTTTATTTCTTGCTTGCTGTTTTAATTTCCATCTCCAACTGTAGAGTCACGTATCAAACTGGTTTATGTGGATTATTTTTTCACCCCAGTTAGCCAGTACACATATATGGATCTGTCTATTATGCATGGGCAAGAGACTTTGCTTCAATGGCACAGAGAAAGTCACAGGGGAAGTTACACACTCTGCAGAGAAGGCGTTTCAACAGGTCTATTGAGCCTCCTCAGAGGTGAGCATACCAAAACTGCAAGTGCCAGTTAAATATCATATTTTCCCCTCTGTAAGACAGCTACGTAAGCAGTGTCCAAGTAAGTCAGTAATATTAGGGCCAGCTCTCCATCATGTGCAACTCCAGCTGGTGACTACCTCATACCTTTTTGGTCGGCAGGGTGAGGGGGCACATGTGGGTACTTGGAGTGCTTCTTGATATGGAAGTTCACGTTGTCCAGCTCCACATTCAGGCTGATGGAGGCGGCCGAATCACTGTCCATTGTGGACTGGAAGCTGCTGACTGAAGTGCGCTTGCTAGGGCTGGCGGAGTCTTTTAGTGTTGGGTGAGGGGGAAGATACAGGGAGGAGAAGGGTTCAAGTGGGTATTATGAGGGTACCAGAGAGGAGAAAAATTGTCTTTAATACATAAAGACCAATGTGCAATAATACAGGAATACAGTATTTTCACAGCTCTAATCTTGTCTTCATGTGGGCATGCTGACACACTGGACATTCTTTAGAGCACTACTATAGGCCCCAAATCAAGCAGAAGTCTGCCTGAGAAACAGAAGGCAGCAATTTACAAGCTTCTCCTTTATTGGAAGTATGAAGCTTTACCAGTTCCACTAAATTCAAAATACAGTATCCATTGTAAGTAAGTGGAAGACTAGACAGGCTATAGCTTTCTTAGGTCCTTACAACCCCAAGCACACACACAGAAACACACACAAATAAAGCAAGACATGGTTAAACTACTAAGTCCTGAAGGACTGAGGACAACAGGAGAGAAGGCAGAGTGAGAACAAGACTCAGGTGAAACTTACTGGCTGAGTTGTCTTCCCCTTCATCAGCAATCTGCTCTGTGTCACTGTCATCAAACTTGATGTCTTTGAACCAGGATGGCTCTGAGTGGCCCTCTACAGAGTTCACAGAGTCACTGTCTGGCGACGGGGTTTCTGAGAACTCCGTGCTCTAAAAGACAAGGAAGGGAAAAAAGTTATTAAAGTGGAACTCTGCTGAAATATTAAGCAGCCTACCACAAATGCAGGTCAGGCATTTTAAAATCAAAGAATACTCTCAGTGGGCTGAGCCAAGTTAGTCACAGAGCTACCCCCTTTGGTAAGCAGGAACTCTTTGGGACAAGAAACAAGTACTTCTTTACAATTCCCAGTCTTTGCCTACATTCTGCTTCTAAACAAATAGTGACTAAGTGGCACTAAAGGACAAGTTTATTATATTGCACATTTTCTGTCATCACATCCAGTTAAGCAGCTTTGAAAGCTTGGTGTCTCCAGCCAAGGTGGGTGACAGCCTTATCCTTTGCCCAGAAACCAATATGCACAGCTTTTGGTCGAGCCTAATTCTAAGTTACTGGAGCAATTCTTTAACTGACCAATGTAGCCCCAAGAGTTGCAATCCAAGATGGACTCTAGATGGGCCTACTGTGTCAAAGCAAAGACTGGCCAGATTGCCAGAGAACCTGGAGACTACCATCAGCCTTCCTCATGCCTCTAGGCACCTCAAAAGAAAGTTATCATCATCATGCCTTTGGCTGCACTGAGTACAGCAAGCAACTGAGTCAAGAACAACATTTCTCCAGACTCTTGTCCAGAAGAATTGAGATCAGACAGTGCTTCCAGCTGATGAGAACAAGAATTTACTTTAAACATATAACATAAGCACCTTACAAATAAGGATGCATAAGGACTTGCTAGTTAAGGGCAAGCTTTTACCAGGACACTGAGACAGCTGACTAGCTGAGATATCACATGAACCCCAGAGCACTCTCAAGGGAAGTCATATGACTGGGTCCATATGACTGAAATGCATGAGGAAGACAAATGCTATTAGCTGCAAGCTCTGTCTGAAGCCCATGGGACAGCTAAGCCATTCATCATTTTAAGATGAAGACCATGAAAGGCTCTTAACTGAAGCTGTAAGTCTTAATTTAAGAGAGGCTACAGAGCTATCTTGTTCAAGCTAAAAAACCCAATACAATCTCTCAGGCCAGTAACAGCTCTTATCCCTCAGCAGGTTTGATTCCAGTGAAGTACAGTAGGACAGAATCTCTGGTCACTAATTCCTGCCTGCCCTCAGGTAACTAGTCCTGTTTGGGAGGCATGAAAAAGACCCCATCCCAAACTTGGATCATGTGGCTAAGGTACTGAATTCCTTATTACCCCATCACTGGAGATCAGAAGAAGGTTACCAATACAATATATCTAAAATATCCATTTGGAATTTTTTAAAAGGAATTTTGAAACAGAAGATCACCATTGCGACTCCATCACCAGTAAGTGCACACAGACTCTAAATTCTGCACATGACAACCTAGTGCCACAGGCACAGACTGTGCTACCTTGAGGCCTCTGTGGAAGATGTCCACCACAAGAGGCCTGGTTCTGAAGACCCTTTCCTTCACTTTAGGCAGCACCACATGTAACATCTCATTCTCCACAGAGGACAGCCACAAAGCTTTCTGGGCAAATTAAATTTCTTCAGGCTTCAACCCACTAAGGAAAAAGGCTTGGCCCCCTACTTTCTGTACAGGAGACCTGATGTAGAAAACATACTACAGCTGTTGAGAACAGGATTAGAAAATATTTTAGTCAACAGCCAAATCCAAGAATAATGGTACCTTTCAGCTTTCCTACTCCTTTTACCTGTAACGGTCTGTAGAGAGCATATTCATCTCTGAAAAGCTGATCATGATGACTGACGCATTCCAGCCAACGTCCATCAACCAGTGCCTGTCCTATTGCAATGGCCTGGACCCTGGAAGTATAATAGAGATGGTTTTCTATGTTTTGCTCTAAACACGTATGGTTTATGATACAAGCACACCACAAAAGGGAAGAGTCATTTGCAATGCACTATTTGACCTGTTGGTATTCCATTTCCATGTTTACAGAGGCACTATTTACAATACTGTGGTGAGGCAGCACAGGGAGCATGAGGCAACTCATGCATGGAGCTAAATAAAGAGACTGCCAGTACTCTGAACTCAGCTGAGGTGTCCAACATATGATTAAGACATGTTTGTGCTCCTCCAGTATTGTTGAGTTATGTATACTGATCACCTCTGAGGGAGGACTGTTGCTCTACACTTCAGAACCATCTCAATTTTATCCCATTATCATATAATTAAATACACAAGATTGTTTATATTCACCTACACGCTTAAGAGTCTGCCAGCTCCACTGAAAATTTAGCTGTCAAACACTATTAGTGATCTCTGATCCCAGAGGCAGACTTGCTCTTTGGAGTACCAGTGAACACTTTTGGACAATTTTTGTAATACACACACTGTTCTCCATGTGAGTGATACTAGTCCCACAGCTACCTCCCATACTAGTTTCCAAACCGGACAGCCTCTCGTGCCCTGCTGTTCTGGGGCACATGGAGTCAGAATGCAACCTGCTCCAAGGTAGGCAGTAAAGGGGAAATTTGAATTTTCTCTCTCATCTCCCTTTAAAGGGGCCTATCTCTGCATACTAAGGTACCCTATATCAGCTCAAACTCACAACTTCCTCTCATACAGAGGACACCTGTTGTCCCAAAGCATCAGGGTTACCTTGTTGTTATGTGCCCATTTCTCATTAGCCAATTGACCAGCTCTTTTCCCACAATGCAGTTGGGATGTGTCCGCAGCCAGTAGCGATGGTCTTGAAATTCCATACCACTGTTATGATGGCAGATTTTCTTCCACAGATCTTTCAGCTGGACTGAGTCCTGGACAGGGAGATACGCAAATTAATTACCAGTCTAATCTCAGCACTGGTTCCAAGGGCAGGCCTTCAGATCAGCTTCTAGATCAAAAGCCCTCCATAAATAGGCACAGAATCTAAGCCATTCAGCATAACCTATGCAAAGGTGCAAACAGAAATAGCAAACAGATATAAAATCAGCTTCTTATTTCCTTCCATTCATACCCAGTTGAGAAAAATAATAAAAAAAACCAAAGTGGGTACCCTTAGAGATAAGGGGGTTTTGAAGAGGCAACATTTTGTACTGCCTGCAAAATACTTATGTCCTCACCACTGCCTCCTTGCACCCTACTCTTAAACTCAGGAGGTGTAAGCAAACATAGAGGACATCATCCTTGGCAAGAAGATTTTTCTATACTATCTGTGCTCAACCCATTGTGAATATATTAGTCCAATATCAATACCAGATATAAAGCAAGTACTTAACACAGCAATGTTCACTGCTAGAACACTATCTCTTATTGAGGGTCAGGTTTTGTATTGTCCAGCTTTTATGAAGCTTTCCTAGGCATTGTTAGCTTGTGAAGCTTTTTTTTTTTTTTTTTATAAAAAGGCTTATGAAGCTTTTTGAGGCACTGTTAGCTTTGGCCACTAAGACAAAAAAAAGTGTGTATTCTTCCCAACTCAATTAACCATTTTTGAATCTGTGAATCTCTTCCCCTCATCACTTGGAACACTTCAGTCTATATCTAAAACTTATTTTGGAGCCTGCTAAACATGTGTGCCAACTCTTCTGTGCTCCATCTAAACTGAACTGTTTCTCTGCACCTAGCCACTTTTGTCTTCCCATATGTGCCCTCGATGAGCACAGCACAAGCCATTATTACAGGTGGAAACTGGAATTATTTTGACCAAGCAACACACCACATGAAGGTGCGGAGAAGAGATGCTGCAGCTCACTTTCTCAAATACCTCATTTGTTCTATTTTTGTGTAACAGAACTTTAATTAAATTTTAACTGATTTCAGCTCTCCAATTAACTGTCACATTACTGCATTTTCCAAAGGGTGCCCTGAGGCCCAGGAGTTATGCTCCATTTTTATTACTGGACTGGCTTTCTGCTTTCAGTCCAGCAGTGGCTGTTCTGGGTATTATCCTAAAACCAATGCCAGCAGCTCCCCTTCCATACCAGGTATGGAGTCAAATGGATCAGTACCAGAACACAATAGGATCACACAATTTGATGCAACTGGAGTCTCCACAGTTCAGCTGTCTTGAACTGGTGAATAAAGTAAATTGAAGAAATAGGCAGAACAAAGCAAATCCTTCCAACTCAAGGATTTTGACCTCTAGTTCACTGAAGTGTGTGCTTATCCCAGTGTATGTACACCCTTCCCTACCTTTATTTCATGAACAAAGTTCATTAGTCTTCTGAATGGACTAGGTTAGGCTTTAAATTAACTCCTTACATAGGGTAAACTCCACAAGTAAGGGTATTAAACAAACAGTAGGAATGCATAGAAAATCCTTCATTAATTGACACTGTCTTCTGCTCTTACATGAACAAAATAGTACCAGTCCTCTTCTTCCTCAAAAAAGAAAATGGACAAAAAAGAAAATCAAACCATGTGAAGCCGAAGAGCACTGAGACATGAACGTCTCGCTTCAAGTTGCATTCACATAGGTTTGAATTTCCTTTTTCCTGTATTAACATACATCTGTGAAGCAGTGTGGTATAAAGACATGCCTTAAACATATTTCTCCCTCAGGTGGTTATCCATTTACACAGGAACTCAGAAAGGAGTTTTGCAACTAAACAGGAGTTAGTGTTTCTACACCCTCAGGCACACTTGAATGCATACTGCTGACAACAGGCAGAACCTGGTAACACAGAATGAGTCTGATTTTAAAGTGGCAAAGGGGCGCAATCTTGAATGTTTTAATGTGCGAAAAACACTGCCTTCCCTTCTCTGCAACTTCTTTGCCTTATTTGTTGGAAACACTTCCCTTTCCTTCCCTCAAAGAAACAAAACTGTTTTTTACTGTTTAGAAATTTATACAGTAACTGCAACCTACAACATTGCCTCTGGGTGGAAGGGATAATAGGATTACGCAGAACACTGTAGCACATTGACTCTTCTTTTAAAAAGTACATCATTACAACCTTATACAAAATCTTTTACTTATTCTGCAAACAAAGAGGGACCAAGTTATATTTTGGCCCAGTAAGCTATAAGGGCTTTAATTTATTTATCATGGTGCAACTATTTCAAAGCAGCCAATTAAAGCTCCTGCTTACATGGCCTATGAAAGAGAAAATCTCAACTTGAAGAAATACAAAAACAGGTCAGTGCATTACAGATGCAACCACAACAGGTTTAACTCAAAGAGCCACCATACACCAACTCCACACTTAGCAAGACTAAAGTTGTAAACATTTGTATGCAAAAACCGATGAAAATATGATTTATTTCAGGAAGACAGTAATGTCCAAAACAGCCTCAATATTCTCCATCTCTGCTCCCCCGGAGGAGAGGTCCAGGTAAGAGTGCTTAGAGAAGAGCCTCAAAAGGCAACAAAACACTCCTGCAAAGAGTAGCATGAAAGGTACCAGAAGGATTTTGCGCTCATCCTCGCTGGTCTCTGCCTTCATATGAGTGCGAGTGGCCTGGGGGCTGACCGACGTCTCGTAGGCAGGCACCATGGGTGACCCTGACCGATCCAGAGACAGGTTAGTGATGCTGGCTGACCTGCAGGGGAACAGAGAACAATTCAAGTGTCAGTATTCATCGTGTGGCACTTCACCAGAGCAGGCCTTTATCTTATAGAATACTAAAAACCAGCTCAAGCCTAGGACACTGTCTACTCTTGTCAGTACAGACTGTCTAATGCTTCCTCCCATCTCAAAGCAGAAGAAAGGCTCCCTAGGAAGCAAGTGTATTGCTTTGGAACTGCTAAGGTAAGCATAAACTTCTGTAAAGGTCTTGTATGAAGCAGTTGGAACTAACTTTAGGCACATCAATTCATACATGTCTGTATTTAAATTGACTGAAGAAGGGATGGCATGCTCCAGCAGTTTGGAGAAAAGACAAATGTCAGCAAGGGTGGCCAACACCCAGATCCCTGTAACAGAGCACTGAGATTTCCTCCTCTCCTTGTCCCATTTAAAATTCCTTGTCCTCAGCTCTCACATACAGAAAGCTTGCAGAGTCTGAAGTTTGAGCACTTGTTCCCCAGAGTGGCTAAACCATTTTCTGAAGCTGGAGGTCACTGCAGTGGACAATTCCCCTTGTACTGCGATACAGAGCACCCCTCTTATCTCGGCCCAGCTGTTAGGAAATCTTGGCTATGCACTCCAGCACAAACACACCATTTTGCAATTATCATTGCGAAGTTACAAATGCAAACAAGTTCCAGATACTTTCTGCTCCATTAACCCACAACTAGACCTAAGACTCTGAATAACCAGAGTACAACTTCTCATCATATAGAAGCAATTGCAGTGTAACCTTCAGTGCTAAGAGCACAATAAGGAGTGAGGACGGAAAACATTTCTGCATACATCAACAGAGAAACTCAAAATGCCAGTGCTAAACTAACTGAAGAGGCTTGCACCAATCTCACGAAAACATTTGCCAGCCTCTAGGCTTTGGAAAGAAACTTAGATAACTTCAGAGAGCTTGCTAACTGGCTAACAGACACACTATAATTATTCCCAAAAATTCTCCATGGATGATGCGGCTCAGCCCAAGCATGAAAAAAGCAGTGCCACCCTATTTCAGTTTTTATACTGCAGAATTATGTACCTTAACAGAAAGCATCCTAATGCATAAGATGAGGCTGACATGGAAGTCCATAACTAAGCACTCCTCCCAGTTGTTTACAGCTGTTACAACAGCTGCTTTAACTGTGCCACATACCTGTAAGCAGCAGGGATTTTCATTTGGGTGTAAGCAAGTTAGAACAGTGAGATTTCATATCTGTGTCTCTATCATCAACAATTATATCTGGGCCTTTATTATATATATCTTTTTTTAAAAACAGAGGGAGATTTTGCAATGGAAATGCTTATCCTTTAGAAGGACCTGCAAGGGAGCAGTTTGAACCCTGCTTGCAACATTTGACTGTTCTGCTGTGGTTTTCCCCCCCTCATAAAATCCAAGACTGAGAACAAATAACAAATTTCCCACCCACAGGGAAAACAAATAGCAATACATAACTTCTGTTACCTGCCTCTAAATGCACTCAACCTGCATATTTTCTGCTTCATCTCTTCTAGAAAGAGGAATAGTCAAGCTTCCCTCAAAGAAATGGTTACAGCTGCTCTGAGAAGATCTAAAGGCTAACATCACCTAACCCAAAGCCAGCAGCTTGTTTTCCAAAGATTCAGAATTTTTAACAGAGATATATTATACCTCATCATTACATGTGTCCAAACAAACAAGTACTTTTGGTGACGCCATGAACAGCCAGAGATTTAAAATTTAACTTCAATAAGCAATCTAGGCCTGCCAGATCAAGATTAAAACCATCCTAGTACCACGTTTGAGCAAACAGCAAAAGCCTTTTAAAATACAGGCATATTCAAACAGGAAGCAGGAGACCAGATACCATCCTCAAGGTTCCAGACATTTCTGCTCCAGTCACAGCAATTATTTAGCATCAGACTTAATTCTGGACTCCTTGCCATGCTTGCCCAGAATTGATTTTTGGTACTTGTTTATTCACCAGTATTTTACTCCCCGAGGTGAGACCTTTGGGTCTCAGATGTACAGTCAGTGAGCATCTCCTCCTAACCATCCCCATCACCCAGAAGATAAAGGCTGCAAGCAGTCCATTCTCCAAAAGGCACACCCAGCATCCTTCTCAGCACACTCAGCATCCTTCTCAACTGAGTTCCCCTGTCTTCCCTGGTCCTACCAGATCCCTCCAAACTGCTAAACATTGTGTGTTCCTCTAACACCAATGCAAAGAAATCGCCGCATGTCCCAATTCCAGTTTTAAAATCTGGATTGTCTTTGCTCTGTTCCTCACCTCTCTGCCTTACATTCATTTCCTTAATTTAACCATAAGGGATAGCAGAAGAACTGCAAAGTGGGAGCTACTTGTACTTCTAATACCAGCCTATTTAGTGGGATTAAGCTCAAGTACTCACAAATTATACTAAAGCTCTCATTAACACTTTCAAGTTCATCCCAGCACTCTTGCATAAAGATCTATGAAAGAATTTTAGCCTGAGGAAGCCTGGTAATTTCAACAAGATTATTCTTAATGGAAGAGCAACGGATGGGGAAGCACACAAACAAACAAAAACTACACCTCTGCTCCTCCTTGACCTCCGTCTTTTGTCTCCCATTACCAAGTATGTGTTACTCCCTTTTCTTCAGCTTCCTCAGAACTGTACTTTTCTTAGCCACTTCTTTCCCATCCTGTCCTCTTCACCACCACTTCTGCTTGACAAAGTCAGCAGCAAACTACAGGCCCTCAGCAGTAGTATATTTGTTAACATGAAGATGTACACAAATGGTTCTTCCTTACCACTCCATACGGGCAGTGAGATGTCCCATTTTAGACATGAAACAGCCCTTTCAGTAAAAACGAGCCTGGAAACCCAGGCTTTACAGCAATAAGCATGCTAGGAGTGCATCCAGAACAGAAAATACTCAGAAATTATTAGTTTACCTGTTTCTAGCTGGTGACTTCCCTGCATCCTCCTGGACAGATCCAAGGCGTGCAGACAACGTGGTAGCTGAAGAGTCTGGGTGAATCAAACTGCAGGGAAAGGAGCATGATAGAGATGTTTGAGATATTTGTGACATCCAGTACATCAGAACAACTGTAATTAAAGTACAGTTAATTGTCATGTTACGTCTCACTCACACCCATGATTGTTAAATCAACAAGGGAACAGGGAGAGCTTTCCCCATCTGTAGGCCAAAGGTATCTGGAAGACAGTGCTCCTGTCTTCTTCCAAACTCAACTCTTGAACAATACAGACTATTCCTACTTCCTGCATTATCCTGCCTTCCCACCTGCTTCCCCTATTTCCCTTTCTTACACATCTTCTTTTCCTAGAGCCTGCTAGTAGATGCTTTGGCAGTAGATACATTGCCCTAATTTCTCCATCATACCATCTTTGCAATCCAAGCAACGCTATCCATAGCTATTGCTAGACAGCTTTTGCCAAGATAGCCTGACAACCTTCTGTAGCTTTTAACCTGATCCCAATCACCTCAGCCCTCCTTCTGTTTCCACCCCAGGAGGAAGTATAGCATATGTTCGAGCACCATCTGAAGAAATTCCTGTTGGCAAAACTGTGTCAGATCTAAGCCACTACAGGCCAACTGATACAGCCATCCTGCTCTGCTCTAGCACAATAAATGCTCCTAGTGTAATAAATGCTCTTCATGAGAAAGTGTAAGCGATGCAGCTTTGCCTGAGTAGCTGTACATATCCAGAGTACACCACTCCTTCACTTTTAAAGGACATGGCCCTTCAAATTAGTTAAAGCAGGAACTCTGTGTTCCAACTGTTCGAAGAGCAGACCAACATCTGACAAGTACATGCAGCATCAGTCTCCCTAAATGCTTTTCTCGCTGCTTTGCAGCATCTTATCTCAGATACATTATTTTGGAAAGAGACAATTCCCAAGTTTTCTTTTGAAACAAACTACTTTTCACACAGAAGCCACTATTAGAACACAACCTCTGCTGCATTATGAAGTTGTGAATTGCCAGCTCCCATTGTGGCACCATTTAAATTCAGTATCTTGAGTTTAAATATCTTAAGGTCAATCAGGAACTTACCAAACAGTATTTAAGAAAAGCACTGTAACCCACTGCAAAGTGCAACAAGCACTGACGAAAATGTTAATCCTGCTAAAGCAACAATAAACCACCTAATCCCAAATCTTTCTTCCTCTCACACATAAGAGAGGTGAACATTTACTCAGTGTCTCCCAAAAAGACTGTGTTCCATTACAGAATTATGTGTCTTTCAACAGTAGGAATCATTTTGAGTGCTACAAGCTGCACCAAATATAGATTCTTACTTTACATGTTCAGGTCTACAGGCTGCTGGACTGTTGTTATAAAGGCACTAACAACACATCTGAAGACAAACTAACAATACTTCCAGTATTTTGTACATTTGAAGATGCTGAGAATATCTACTTATTCCCCAATTCAAAATTTGGTAGTATTTATCCTATCATTGTTATATTATCATTTTAAATGACCATAATGTTAAACCAGAAGTACTTTCCTTTATTTAGGCCTAAAGCCGATCATTTAAATGCTTCCAGATACAAGCATCATATTCTGAAAAGCAACATGCAAAGCAAGAGTCAGGGCATTTTCTGAAGACAGAAAATGGTTTGACAGGTTTTTTAAATACTATCTAAAGAGCTGCTGTGGGGCACATGTCACTAGCGCTACCACTCAGATAAACAAAGGTTCTGACTCAAGACCTCCTCAGTAGTTTCACATCTGCTTGTTCTTCTGTTTTGGGGAAATGAGCACAAATACCACACCTGATTATTTCTTCTTCCCCACAACACTAAATTAAATCAATTTTAATCAAGGTATTCCAAAAATAACTTGCATAGCACTTGAGAAGTACAGTGTTCTTTTACTCATGGTCCAAAAATAAAGATCCCTTCATTCGAGAGCAATAGGAATAAATATACTTTGAAAGGAGATTGGAGGACTTTATAGGTCCTCTCTATTGTCCTGTCAATCGCACTTCATCTGAAACAGGTGGTTACTTCCATCACTTCTCTTACCTACACAGAGAGCATTTCTTACATTCTCTTGCCCAATTCGAAACCTGACAGGTAAAGTACCAATGTTACACTGACTTGCCTCTCAATACGTTAGTGTTTAGATGGTGCGATTTTGAGTCTGTCTTTTTAAACTGCTTTTTTTTTAAGCCTGCTCTGTCACTGGTACAGAATCACTGAATCAGTACATTAAAGGAAGAACTGCAAATAAATTAAAACTTCACTAGAAATGTTTCCACATTTCAACTTAAAGAGAAGAATATTACAAGCAAGCACAGAATTAGATTGTTTTTACAGGAGTTGGAATCTAATTTTACTAGGTGGAAACCACTAGCTTTTGTCTAGGCAGCTGTCAGCCTGAGAACAGTTGAGATTCCGGAGCTCAGCATGAAAGCATTGCCTTTACCTTTGCCAGGTCAGATCCTCCTCCAGGAAGATGTTGCGGCTGGCTTTGCGGCTCCCAACCGGTGTGCGTGGCTCACCAGGATCCAGCACGGACACAGAACACGCCGAATCCGACAGGGCGTTTAAGTCTTCTCCAATGGAGTTACTGTCTGTGGAGTGTGCATAGCTTAAGGCTATTTTACGGCAGTAAGTGCAGGCTCGGAGATCCCCTATGGAAAAGGGAACCAGAGAGTGTAAGCAAACAGGAACAAACAGTACTCTGTTCCTACAGGATCAGAGGTGTAGAGCAGCGCAAATAGAAGGATTTTCTGTTTCAAAACCTCTTTGCAAGTCTAATTCTCATACTCTCTTAAAGGGCAAAACCCTGGATAATTACACACTCAGGGAATTTTTCCAAGGCAAATGATACCTAAAACAAGATCAGTGAAAGAGAAGAGAGAAAGAGAGACAAGGAGAGGAAGAGAGAGGGAGGGAGAACACAGTGAAATGATGGCAGAACAACAGCCAGTCAGATATGACACGCCAGCTGATGTCTAGAATTTGGTAACTGGTATTTGAAAGACTTTCCCCTGACCCTCAATTAAAACATGTGGCTCATGCTTTAAAACTACTGTTACTCAGAGCAGCTTTTCCTTGAGCATACTTTATTGTACTGCACACTCTTGTTCAACAGTGGCCATATTTGTTTTGTAGTGTGGTAAAAATTAGCAGGCAAGGCATAATCCACCATCTTTCATAAAGAAACTGGTAGAATTAGGTCCTGTGATTCTTTTTTCTTGTTTTTAAGCCCACTACAGACCTGTACAGCATTTTCTAGAAGATGCCAGGATCTCAGATGCAGTAAACCAAATAGAGCTGACCACACAGAGACTGTTCTGTTTCTCAGTAAATAAACCCTACCTGTGTAGCCCATGAATTTTCCAGGGATTTCCTGATTGCAGCATCGACTACAAAAGATCTGCCCACAAAGTCGACAGTGGTGCCTCCTTCGGAAAGTGGTGAATTTCTCGCTACAGTCATAACATTCTTTGCACTGGCTGTCAGGCATCCAGTACTGCTTCAAGTCACTGTCCTACAAGAGAGGACAGCAGATTAAAGCTTTTTCTTTTGTAAACAAGAAAGCATGTTTAGTTTCCTGACTCTTTGTAGACTATGTTTATGGAAAAGAAAATTTCATATATCCACATATCTGTGCATGTGTACACACACTCTTGCATAAAAGCACACAAAGGATTTTTCATGTGGTTTTACAGGGAGTCAGAAGGCTGAGAGTTCTGAACTAAGAGAATAAATCCAGTAGGACTTTGCCTCCTTGATCCAAGACGGAAGCAAAGCAGAATAAAACTATCATAGGATGTAGATGGAAGTCAAAAAAACAAATATATGAATAGTGATTGCTCTCGCCTCTCATTTGCCTCCAGCACATGAGAGGTCCTCAAGTAGCACAGTTCAAAAATGAGAAGAAAAAAAAATCCACCACATATCAGTTGAAGCTGTTATCTAGGAGTAAATCAAGTTATCAGAAATTATCACTGCAGGAACATAATTTCAACAGCTAATATTAGGATATGCTTTGAAAGTATTATAGATATATGTAAAAAGTTTTTTTTATTTGATCGAATTCTTCAACACTTCAGTAAATAGTTGTAAAAGCCCATCTCAGACTGACCTTGTTTCAAAACACCAGGTTAACTGCAATGTGAAGAAAACTGAAATTCACATTCAGTAGACAACAACATATATTAACTAACAGCATTGGTATAGCCACAGGAAAAACATAATTTTAAAAACGTAGAGTTAAAACTTCCATTGGTGTTAAAGCTATAGAGCAAGACAAACTCTCAATTGTGATTCTGAGCACACCAGCTGCAACTCCCATGGATGAAGACAACTGCTAATGGTCACATGACAGCCCTGCCTGTGCAACATTCTTTGCTAGAGTTCAGTTCTGGAAAAAAGCCTTTTCAGAGGGACTGTATACTTCAGATTTTTCTAAGGAAGAGAAACTGTGGTAAATATTACCTTAAAACAATCAGAGAAAAGAGTAATCCCACAAAAGAAAGGTGATCCCTGCTCTTGTTTTCCCATAACCAAAAAAGCCCATAGGGTTTTATTTTAAATTGAGATTTATTTTTGGATATTCACAAACTGAAGTTTGACATAGCTGCTAGACCAATTCTGAGACCAAAGCAGTTGTGATTAATGACACAACACTTTCATGCTGTCCTCAGCCAAGAACACCTGCAAAGAAAGAAGTGAAAGACTGCTCAAGACAGTTTTAGTTTTAGTTTAGTTTTTAGTTTTAGTGTTTTAGAGACTCTTGAACTTTTTAAGATAAACACTCAGCTTCAAGCAGGGAAAGTTGGAGTGAAGAGCTTTGCCAAGGAACTGCTGCAAAGCTGCAGGGGATGTCATATAACAGTTTTTGTTGCAACTCTGCATGATAAGCCAGGTCTCTGGATCTACCACATAGAGGAGGGGCTGTTCCAAACACCAGTGCTGTGCCCTACTTGCATTTGACTGTGTCCAGAAACCCAGTCACTGCTGGTCACACCTCCCAACTCTCTGCCTTCCTTGCATGCTGTTCTTGTCATGAGGGAGGGTTCAGAACAGAAGTCTGGCCTGCCTTAGCAGTAGAGGCTCATTAGAACAGCACCTTTCAGAATCTGACACAAGCTTTCTACAAAAGTAAAGAGGTCTTCTGTAGAGACAGGCCAAGCCCACAGCAGGAACAAAGTGCTGCCTGAAGTGACTCAAGCAAAACATGGCTGCAGTCAAGAGCAGTGATGCATTACCTGTTTTACAGAAGTCAGCATGCTGACAACTAAAAGACTCTCTCCAGAAGATCTGGTCATATTCATTTACTACTGTATCCTGTCTGTTTCAGCACTCCTCCAGTAGCTTCAAATACATCTGAAAATCTCTAGGGCCTTCAGAAGTTGCCACAAACTGAAATATTAGTAAGGGGCATACTCAATGCCCTGCTTACTGCAGTGAAAGGTTTCTGCTTCACTCTCAAAAATCTTGCCCTTTCTATCAATGCAAGATTATTCCCACAAGCAGAATAGCACTAGAAGCTAAGTAAGTTTACTCAAAGTCTACCTATAAAAGCCATCAAGCCAAAAGTCGTTTGCTTCCTCTACCACTTTAATTAAATGTACTTTTGCCTGTTCATGTCTTGCCCACAGACATAGCTATTTATACCCTGACTTATAAATAGGTGTGGATTCTTTCCTCAACTAGAGCCTCTTCTTAAAGGTATGGTCCAACTTAGCGGATGGAGATGAAATCAGCAAGTCAGTAGCAACCACCAGACTCCTGTCTATAATCAAAACTGATTAATAGGGCACACCTTTCAAGCAAATATTGCTGACCAATCAGTACCACAGTAAGTAGCAGATTTAAACCACACCAAGAATTCTCATTACTATTTCTGACAGTTAATGTGTTTCACCTGTCCATGGTTAGCCTTCTAGGGAAAAAACTATTAGGGTTTTTTTTTTTTTTTTTTTCACTAGACTGGGTAACACATAAGTGGGAAGGAGTCTAAAAAGAGAGCATCTGGTCCAAGCACAAGAAGCCAAGTAAATGCAATGATTCACTCCCCCAATATGACAGATGTTTGGCAAGTCAAAAGTCAGCACCAAATGAAATTGTTTCCCCTGCATTCACATGATGCTTTTTGAGTTTATTCACTCATCCTTCAAACATCCAGAAAAAAAATCCCCATGATGTATCTAAAAACAAACCTCAGAAAAGCCCAGTAAAGAGTAAATTTTCTAGATGGTTTCGCCTACAAATCCTTCTAAAGGAGTACCTGGCTCTTCCCCTCCATGATTTCTTTGAGGCGTTTCAAAACAGTGCTGAGGCTTCTTAACTGAACTGCAGTTCGAGGATCATGACCTCCAAGAGGTGGTTCTACTTTCCTTCGATTGTCTGGAAGGGAAGAGAGAGCAATATTCATTTCTTCCATGATCCATCAACATTCACATGACAACACAAATCCCCATTAGAGGGAAAAACATTCACGTATCTATACATTTTACAAAGTTACAATGCGTATCGCTTCTTGCCCTTGATGCCAGATAGTTTGCTGTGACTGACATTTTAAATACCACCCTCTGTGTTTACAAGAAGCCATTTAATTTCTCTGAGAATGAAAACATCTTTCAAAGAAGTGATTTTCAACCTACTAGATGAAGCTTGTACTAGTCTGTTACAAAGCACTGAGATCTCATTTTTAAAATGCCCTCTAGGATACTAATATTTGCAAAATAATTGCTACAATATACACATTCATTCTAGGAGTAGTATTAGTCAATGCTTTAACCTGAACTTATTTATAAATTACTACAGCAAAAAATCAGGACTCCATTGCTCAGTTCCTATTAAAAACAGTAGTTCAGAATAAAATGCATTCAGAAGTTCACATTTTTGAGAGGTTTGGGGGTTTTTTGTTTGTTTTTTTCCTAAGAAAAACAACAGGTTGTTGAGAATTTGTACAGTCATTCTTGATTAACTATAGCAAAGACACTTCCTGAATAAAAATGCTATGCAGCTAATTGCTTTTATTTTGAAGCATTGCTGAACAAGTTACAAATAGGCTCCTTCTCTCCAGGAAGATTTGAAATCACAGCTCTCTATTTCCCTAAACACTTAAACATTTTCAGAGTCTCTTTCCTAGGTTAATAACTTCCTGAATAGTTTAAAGTTTCTTACCAGCTTCGTTGCTCTCCATCTGACTAGTGTTTTACTTAGCTTGTCCCTAGTACAGGAAGAGCAGACATGGCTGCCCTCTGTTTACTGCCTGAGCTCTCCCTGATGTCAGCAGGAATGCTGACAGCCCTGCCTGGAGCCCGTTAACTGTTGCTGTGCAGGAACAGCTATGCTACTGCATTGTGTGCAGCAGACCAAAACCCTCCCTTAATGTGACTAAAACTGTGGGACTCCATGCCTCCTCTTCAGCTTCTTAGGAGGTATTTTTAGTAATCAGCCTACACTTTGCTGTTATGTACAACAAAGAATGCACAACATTTTCCTTTTTAAGAAAATAAACCCATTTCTGTAACTAGCCACTCGGAATTGATTTCTTTTTAAAAATCAAACAGACTTCTGGGCAGTACAAAGTTCAGTATTTTAGGGTGACTAAGGGGACCTTCATATATCAGGAAGACATTGACAATACTAGAGAAACCTCTGGCTCCTCCTTACTTCTATCACAAGATCTATGCTGCATTTACTTCCTGGTACTTCCTCTGAATTCAAGATATCTCCTTTCCAGGAATGTTGCTTCCAATTCAAAGAATTATCAGATCTACTGCCTAGCTACCAATAAATCTTGTCAGGCAAGTGACTTCCAAAAACAAACATATACAACACTGAGGAAATGCCACAGGTAACTCCACACTGGTTCTTGTTAGTTAAGTGCCCTTTTCTCTGTTCCATAAAACAAGGTCAGAAGGATGTCACCCACATAAGAAAAAATATGCCATCAGCAGTAGCAGCACATGGCCAACCTGTTTATATTAGAGAAGCTGACTGATACGCAGATTAAAATTCACCTGGTTCTTTTCCTTCTCAATCATGAGATTTCTCCCTTTCTGAGGAAAAACACTGCATAGCAAGAAAGCAAGAAGTTATCATTCCTGCAGTAAAGGAAACACTATCTAAAAAACCATCCTTCAAAAAGAATTCCCACATATCAATCTTACCAATCACTCTTACCCCTGATCCAAACTGCATTATTAGAAGTTAAAATTTACCTCCTACAGCTTAAAAAAAAAAAAAAAAAGTTAACTTATTTCAACAGCAAATGTCATCTTTCCTATATTCATTTATGGTTGCTGATCCTTGAAAAAACCTAGGAAAAAAACCTCTAAATTATAGAAATGTGTTTTCATGGAGTTTCATGACTCTGTAGTATTTTAGCATTCATTTCACAGTGAATGACAAGGCAAAAACACCATAAGAACTTTGTTGCAATCTGTAGTTTCAGTTTATAGAACTGACCATCTACTAACACAAGAGGTAGAGATTCACACAGTTTCAACAATAAAAAGTACCCCTGACAGAGATACTAGTTTTGCTAATACAAAACAACACAAATTGCTTTCTAATTACTTGCTGCCACAGCATAAAATTTCATATTCGAGTTGACTACCACAGTTCCAACAGCATATCTCCCTCAAGTCACTACCATAAAAAGTAGGAAAACTGCCCTTAATTTAATTTCTTAACATGCCTTTTCATGTTCCAAAATCTTTCTGATTAGAAAAAATGTTGTGGTAGTACCTCACATTCCACAATGGTTTCCAGTAACTACCACATGCTTTCCTCAGGACTTCTTCCCCCTGTATGATTATTGGCCATTCCTTTGCTCCTGCTAATCTCCTTTGCCACTCCCTATTACTGCCAGTCTGCTACAATTGTCTAGCATTAACAGCATTATCCTGCATGACAGGGTAACAAGCTAGAAGTGCTTTTACTACCCATGCTCTCTCTGCAGCAGTCAGCATTTCCAGCTCTCCTTAAACAGGATTTGCAAGCTGTGACATTATCTCAGTGACAAAAGTCTCATTGCTGGACTTCTTTGGTTCAATCCAACACCTGGAAAGCCCTCATCTGACAGCACAGCACGCACAGTCCAACACAACCAACACACGATGATACAACAGACTACCCAAGAGAGAGGCCACAGAAGCCATTGTAGATTCTCAGCACTGGCTCTTCAGCCACACAGCCCTCAGAGCATCTCTGACACAAGCCAGGCATCCAATAGCTCCTCCTATTTTCACAAAAGCCAGTAAGGAGCTATTATAATAGCTATATTATAATAGAGTTTTTGTGTAAGCAGTCCTGAAGGGAAGCACAGAACTGAAACCCTACATAACTGCTGCCAGACAATGTCCTACAAAAGCCACCATCCCTCCACACTGTTCTGCACTTGCAGCTGTTAGACAGCATGGTCCCCAAGCAATGAGATGTGCTGCACAGACACTACAAACTAATGGACAGATGAGGGGTGAGGGTCAGCATCTTCAGGAGCAATTTCATTTCATCACTATTTAGAGGCACCAGAAGCAGCCTTTTATTTATTCCTTTCTGTTTGCTTAACTTGATACATTATTTAAGATCAAATAGGCTGGAGAGACCTTTGTGAAGTGCTTATATATTTTCCTGCCTACACTTGCCCATGTTGTTATGTATCTAAGTAATGGCAAAGCCTAAAGAGAGATTTACAGGCCTGTGGACACGGGGCTACAAGAAAACTCAATTAAACACCTCTCTGTCACTGAAGTCAGTGGGTGACCCAATTTACAAATCTGGATGTTTAAGTAAAACCCATCACTTATTTTCCTGCTTTTCACCATTCAGATATGATAAAAATTTCTAAGATTATTTGTGCAGGCCAGCATCAGCTGCAATAGCAGAAATAAAATTCTCTGCTACTCAGAGAAAATCCTCAAAGACTTAATTATTCAGCACCACTTAAGGTCGAAAAAGGACAGAAAAATAACTTTCTGAAGTTTGCTTCAAAAAACCCAATGCCTGACTTTTAGAGAAGGAAAATACAATTATTTTTCCCGCCCTTCAAATAAAGTGAGATGGCCTAAAACACTCCCCTAAACCTTCTCACTAATCCAGTACACTTTTACATGTGTTACACAGAGCTCATGTTTGTTACAGCACCAAGGTTGTTTGGGAGAAAATATTCAACAGCAAGTCAGGCTGCTTAGCACACAGTACCACAGAAATCTCTTCAAAAAGTGAGCAGGAATTCCTGTTTGTCCTAACTTTACTTCTTTACAGGCTAATTCATTATAATATTTTTCTAAGCATACTTGCATCCAAACCCAGAGATATGAACAGAGGTCCTGAAAAAGAGCTGGAATAATACAGAAACAGTTCCTCCCACACACCTTAAACTAAATCTTATTCCCTGGCTGCCTAATCCCAGAGGAAGTCAAACAGCAAGATTACTTCTGCCTTCTGAGTATCAAACAACATACACACTTCACCTGAAGGTTTCTAACATCTAATCCCCAGGCAATTTCCAAGTCATTTACAAGAGGTACCAAGAAAGAGTAAATTGGCTTATCAGCCAAGAGCATATGGCTGTTCCTGAGACATTTGAGAAAATTCTTTAAGAAAGAGCCCAAGCAAACAAAACAAAAACCCCAAATTAATTAATTAACCTCCTTAATTGGTTCATTGGAAGAAGTACAACTAAAAAGATCAAATAGTACTAGAGGGCAAGAAGGACTATGATGAACATGTTTAACTAAGCATGCAAATGACTTAGGTAAAAATGCTATTCTCTGTACTAGACGTTTTCCTGGCTACCAAAATCACACATTTTTCTGAAAATCCCATACACACTAACAACATTTAGGATCTGATTTGTTTGCACTAGGTACCACACTCTTGGAAATACTGCCTTGCACAAGATTGTTACCCAGTTTAGCAGTTTCCTCAAGGCTATCATCAACAGCCAACAGTAACCAGTCAGATCTCAAGAGGGACCCCTGTAATCTACTTTCTAGCTCTTTCACATCTTCATAAAGCCATTACACAGTTGGACCCTTGAAATTACAATCAATCCACATACCAGCTAAAAGATTCAGTACAGAATCTGGCAATAGTTTAGGAAGGATTGAAAAAAAATCTTAAGCACAACTTCCTATTCAATTCTCCTTGAAACAACTACAAGCAAAAACAACTCCCCTGAAGACCCAAACACCAAATCCATCCAGACTAAGCACTAAAGTTAGAGTTAGCATGTGGACATTAAGAAACTGTAGTCTCTCAAGACAAAGCAGAAATGTTCAGGATCAAAGTTCAGGCGACTTTAAAGCACTGGATGTGTTTTGGCAGCCTCTTCTGTTCCAGACTGTTTTCCAATTAAAAGAGCAGAGCCCCAGCAAGAAGTTGTCTTGCTGGAACACCACGAAGGGTGGAGGGTTATGAGGTTAAAGTGCAACCTCACTAACAGAAGCAGTGTAGCCTGATGCTAAATTCTGCTATGAATGTAGACACTCAGTGAGCCTTTGTTCACATCCTTCCACCTCACCCTGAAGCATCCTGGCTAGTGCAACATTGCCTTATAGAACAAAGAGCTGAAATTACCCAGAGTTGCAGAAGATCTTCTTTGCAGCTCACCACTCAGTTGTTTTTTGTAAGGAATTGGTGATCTCAGAGACTGAGCCCTCGTGGGATGCTGAGGACTGGACCAGCCACCACTCAATGCTTGTGGATCACTCTGTCCTGCCTCTGCTCTCTCTGCTGGGGATGAAAGCCTGCCGTCATCTAGAGTTGACAAAAATCAAGAAACCACCTGTTCAGACATGATAAAGAAAACCAGTAGTACATGCAAAGCTAAGGTTAAAAAAAACTCTCACAAATAGCTCTTTTGGATCATGATTAAACAAAACAAATGAATTTTTAGTTTTAGAAGTACTATACACATCATCAAAACAGGACAGTAGGCTGTCTTCAAGGCTCAGGCTATTTCAGAAATTCCCTAATGTGAAAAGTGTCAAAAAAATGGTGGCAGATTATTCTTGAATATGAATGTGAATTATTCTTGCAAAATAGAATAGCTACATTTGACTATCAGCTTCTGCCTTGAAAAGAGATTTTCAGATATTTTACAAGCTAGTACTGAGGTCACAGTAAAGTTATCACAGCCTTTAATTTCCATCAGTAGATCAAGTATAGACAGGTTCTCATTGATTCCAGTAAGATGCACATTTCATGTGTTGTTTTAAGGTTGTTTTCCCATTCACTTAACAAAAGACATTGCTGACTCTAGCTACATTTGTCAGGAAAAAAAGAAGTGAAGCCAATATTGACCACATTTTATGCTACTTTCAATAAATTAGCAATGACAGGTGCTACTCTAGTATGCAAACTAATAGCAGTCATACCAAGTAATTATTTTTCATTCTGCATAAGAAGAGTCTGAACAGATCGGTTACACAAAAAGCTGTTGGCTCTTTTCCCCCAGCTCAAACATTGCTGAAGTATGCTTAACAAAGCTGGATAATGAACAGACTAAACAAAAGCAGCTGACCAGTGTGCCATCTCTAGTAAAGGGATACACAGACTTTGCACAAAATCCAGGTGCATTCATTCACCATTCTTTGCAGGATCTTTCTTTGAAACAAAAGGGAACTCACACAGTTCTTTCAGAGTTTGCCCACTGAGAATATATTTAATGACACATGCGGCACAAAGGCCAAAATCATGTAATACTTTTTAATATACAAAACTTTCACAACACCTCAAACTTCTTGATGGGGAACACCTAAGCCATGCAAATTAAGTGTGGACTTCCTGCTTTATTGCAGCTCAGCTGTCACCCAGCTGCCAGTATGAGATGCACAGGAAGGAGAGAGGTGGATGAAGTCTGAAGTAAAAACTTGCACTGGAAGGACGAGCACACATTTTGCTCATACAGGCTGGCAGAGGGTTACTCCTACTTCCATCCTCAAAAAAAAAAAAAAAATCATACAGGCAAAGGAAATTCTGATGTCACGCTAAGAATCTCTACAATACTACCTGCTAACTGGCTTGTCTTTGACTTTCATGGGCAGCTACAGATTTCGAGCTGCAAGACACTGGCTATCTTCTCTCATAATAAAGCTCTCCTACATCACCCCTCACCAAAGACCTGACATCAGCCCTTTGACATTATGCTTCTATGTTCAGAGGTGTTTTTACAAGCAGCAAACAGCACGCACAGCCCATGCCCACACATCCCCCCCAGCACTCACCTTTGCTGAAACGGAAGAGATTTACAAAAGAACTGTAAGCTGATTTAAAAGGAGGCTCGTCCTGGTCAGGAGTCAGGGGTTTGAAGTGAGTGAGATGAGATGGACTGCTGGGAGAACGAGGTAGATCACTGGTAGAGTCCAGTGTTGGAGAGTGTTTGTCATCTGCAGCCATTTCAGGTGCCCTGGAAAGAGGTCAGCAACACACATTACACAAGGGGTGGTGAAACAGAACCTCTTCAGTCTTCTGAACAGGAGGTGTCTCATTAGATCCCAGAGGAAAGACATTCACCTAACTGACCACAGGCATCTGCTATTAGCACAGATCACCAATGCCAGAGGAGCCCATGCCCCCTGCCCAGCCACTGACAAGAGAGCAGCACCTCTGCAGAGCGTAATCCAGAGTGCCTAGTTAAACATCCAGAGCAACAAAGTAAACAACCACTACACTGATGACACTGCAGTAGAGGTTTATGAGAACTTGAAGTTTTCAAATGGAGACTCTGCAGGCATATCACACAGAAGTTTTAGCTTTGATAGCTCTTCTCCTAATGTGAATTCTGCAGCCCTTGTAACAAAAATGAAAACAGGCATGCCTGAGCAAGCACAAGGCAGACCTGTTCTTTGGCCAGGTTAACTTCAGAATGAGAAGTAGAATGAACTACAAACAAAAACAGGACTGAAAGATTAATTTTGATGGAAAACTGTTTCCCTCCCCTCTGCATTACAATACAGGCCCTTGTGCAAGTTAGCAGGGAAGCAACCCAAACTGTGGTTTACCTGTCAGATCTAACACCTTCAAGCATCCTTGTTTTCAGAAGCAGCTCCGCTTAGGAAAAACAAGGAAAAACCCCAAACCACTTTCTGTATTAGGAGAAGCCATATTTCTAAACCCTATTTTCTGCATACCAAAGCTTCCATACAGCCAAGAGTCATACTTTTTCCCAACCTATACTCTTTAACCTGATCAGACACCCAATTTCTTTCACAACACCTCACTCAGCCTGCATTTCTTGCCTGCTAGGCTAAGGTGCTTACTACCTTCATCTTTGTTTAAGCAGAATTTAGTGAAATGTTTGACAGAGTAGGAACACAGGGAGCTGATGGAACCTATGAGTGATGGCTGATTTTTACCTGTGCTGATGATCAAAACCCCTTATGAACCTACTTCCTGCTTAGCAGCTGATACACACTTCTTCATGAAATAAGGATTTCCAGTTCCCACAATTGTTCCCTAG
This sequence comes from Vidua chalybeata, assembly GCF_026979565.1. NCBI lineage: Eukaryota > Metazoa > Chordata > Aves > Passeriformes > Viduidae > Vidua > Vidua chalybeata. The sequence continues at coordinate 14,686,653 of NC_071536.1, read as the reverse complement.
AACATACAGGCATATATTGCTGACTAGAATATTTTCTTCCAAGTTCCAAGAAGCCACACTGCAAGAAATCTGTGCAGTCCAGAGAAAATCAATGTGATCAGCAAGCGACACTGAAAGTGCTAACAAGCTGCAGGCAGCTCCTGTGGCGAGGTTTGACTATTCCTACAAAGAATGCCAAAAAGATGTATCTGCAAGTCATTCACATGACTTCTCAGTGGACTTCTGCTTGTTGCTCTGTATAGTAAGCACCTTCAGCTCAGAGTTTCTTTTGCTATTCACATGCCCTTTCCTTCACAGGAAAGAAAGCAGAGAGGCATCACTTACTAATTTCAAGCGAAACTTTGTTCAGGTTCTTTATGACTTAGTCTTCCACATCCCTCTGCCCTGTAAATCAGGGTATGTTATTTTGTTGTTCATTTCACCAGTATTAATCAAACAGGTGATTTGAATGTACTTAAACACCAGAGTTCATGGAACATTTTCCTTGAAACACATTCTTCAGGTAAATTTGGAATTGTTTCTTCAATCTTAAGGCAACTAATAGTTTGCTTTTTAAATGCTGAACATACAACAAGGGTGTACCTTCACACACACTGCCACATTAAACATCCCACTATGAACTTAAACAGTTTTGTATGAAACTATGCTCATATTTCTGCAACTGACTATAGCCTGGCAAGATAAGAGTTACAAGCAAGTCACTGAACCTGCATTAAATATAGATGTGATTATATTTTCCCCTTGCATTTCAAGGGGAAAAAGAACCGTAATAACTGTTTCTGTATTGGTCTAACTAAAACTATTGAAAAAATAGCATTATACCTGGCATTAGCTCCAGGATCACCAAGATTTCTGCAACTGTACAGCACACTAGCTGTGGAATCTATCAGACTTTCTATGCTTTAGCTGTCCCACTAAAGGGAAAAGACTCCCCCCATCCCACCACAAGAAACCAAGAAATAGTCACTTCTTTGTGTAACATGGGAAAGGAGGAAGCAAGGTGCACATATGTGTCAACAAGCACAAAACCAGAGTACATTCCTCGCAGGATCCTCGCCAACAGTCACGGGGAATGTATCTAAACCCACTCGAAGCTGCAGCTTCAGCAATCACCAAGTGAGCACCGATAAAATGCGGAGTACGAGGGTGGCTGTGAGCCTCCCTCCTCACTCGCACTGCCGCTCCCTCAGAGCAGCGCCGGGACATCCTGAGTCCCACAAAACTCACCACAGTGCTCGGTGCCGGAAGGGTACGGCCACTCCTTACACACACACACGACTCCGGGCACCTGGATAACACACCCGGGTGCAAAACCACCCGCAATTCAAACATAACTGCGTGACACTTCCCTCCAACCTCTGCGCAGGAGACAGCCGCTTCTCTCTCCCCCCTCTGAAGGGGACACCGCCGCCTTCCCTCGCCTGGGATGGCACACCCGCAGATCGTCTGCGACGGGGCGGACGCGGTGGGCAGCGAGCCCCGGAGAGCCGCCAGGGGCCGGCCCGGGCAGCGGGACAAGGGGCCCGCAGAGCGGTGCCGGCGGCGCGGCCCCGGCGGGCTGTGCTCACCTGCTGCCCGCGGCGGCGGTGCCGGCGCTGGGGCCGCTCCTCCTCCCCCGCCCGGCCCGGCAGCGCCGCCAGCCCCGACCAACCGCCCGCCGACCGCGCCGCGCCCGCCAGGCATCGCCAATCGAAGCTCCGCGCAGTCCACCCGCCGGCAGCGCCCGGCCCCGCCCCGCGGCCCTTCCCGGCTGCTCCGCCCGGGCGCGGCACACCCGGGCTGCTGCCTCGGGAGCCGCTGGCAGTGCGGCCAGCCGGTGTGTCTCCCGGGAAGTCGGAGTACGCCGTATTTCATTAATATTGCCTTCTCTTCTATTCCCGCCGCGAGGTTCCTCCCTGGCCACACTCCCCGCCTCGCCCCAGCCCCAGAGAGCTGCCCGCTGCTGCCCCCGGGGCCGTGGTGTCGACACCGCCGCCCCAGCGCCAGCTGTGCCTGCTGTGGCTACCGCATCCCCCGCTGTCCCTGGGCCACGCCCGAGCCCCCCGGCGCCAGCGGGCTCCCGATGCCGGCGGGCACTCACTGCGCTGGGGTGGCAGAGCGCGGAACGGGCCCGGCCCGGAACGGCAGCCGCACGGCCAGAGCTGCCGCGGGCCCCTCGCACGGGGGCACCGGCGCGCGAGAGCGCCAGCCTCGCGGCCCCTAGCGGCCTCGCGCCGCCGCCGGGGGGAGGGGCCGCGCGCGGCCGGCGGGGGGCGCGGCCAGCAGGGGGCGCCGCGGCGGCGGGGCCGGGCGGGGCGGGGGGCGCGGCCACATAAAGGGCTCCGCGCACGGCCCGGCGCCGCACCGCCACCGCACCGCCGCACGGAACGGACCGGCACCGGGCCTGCAGGTAAAGGGCTTCGCCGGCGCCCCAGCACGCCGCGGCTTCGGCGGCCGCACAGCACCCTTTGTCCTTTCTCTCCCGGGGGGCGGCGCCCGCAGCGGGTCCCCCAGCAGTAGGATTGTGTTTAAGGGCTTTTTTTCCCTCGGTGCGGGCGGGACCCTGCAGCCGCGCCCCGCCCGCCGCGAGTGTCGCTGAGGCGCTGAGGGTGCTGCACCCCGGGATCGCCTGGCCTGTACTGGGCTAGGCTGTCTCCTCACGTAGTCCTCGGGTCTCCCGTAGTCGGTGGTGTCCTTGACGCGAGCCGGGCTCGGGGGCGCTCGCCTGTCCGCTCCCGTTTGGGGAGCGGTCGCGGCCGTGCCAGTGCCGGGATTTCAGCTTCGGCCGTGGCGGCGGCTGCTGCCCGCGGCCCGGTGGGAGAATCCCCCGTGTGCCACCAGATCGCCTTGCCGGGGGTGAGTGCAGCCGAGAACTCGGTTGGTGCCAGCGGCCCCGCTCCGTGCTCCCTGCGAGCCGCCTCCTCCAGGGAGATCAGCTGTACACCGGAGTAGAGGACTTGTTGCAATAGTTAATTATTGCCCGTAGGCCCCGAGCCCTTCCGCGGGACCAAGAGGTATTTGGAAATAGACGGTTTCTTCTGAGTTGCCTTGGCTGTGTGCCTGAGTTAAGTGTATTTAAAGAAGAGCTGCTGCAGGAGAAAGACCTTGCTGGATTTTGGCAGTTCAGTATAAAATCAGAGGGCACGAACTCTAGGGTGTGTGCTCTCTAGAAGAGCCTCTCGGCATGTTGACTGGTGTGCAGAAAAGGGATGCTACTGCAGTACTGCCCCAGTTCATAGAGAAACTGAGGACACTGGCAGCTGAGGAGGGGAAAAGTGCCAGTACCTGGGCCAGGATCACGTAAACACGTTGGATGCTGTCAGAGTCGTTGAAGAAGCTGCTGTTCCCACGCATCAGTGGAGGTGTGTCTCACCTGCCTTTGTGTTCTCTGCGTGACAGCACCATCGAATAGTTCTGAAGCCACACTGATTGCTATGACTGACATAGTCTGATTTGTCTTAGTTAAGTGGAACCAAACCACAAAACAAGCAGTGTTTTCTGGGTTTGTACCTGTCTACATTTTTACTTAAATGAATCAGACTCTTTCTCAGATTGTGCCAAAAGTAAAACTGAACTCTCCCAGAGTAGTAATTCTGTGCCTAGGCCATGGACTATGATACAGACCCTATTATTTAGATAGTCACAATTGAATATTGGGTTCAAAATACTTCCATAAGTAAACTGATTTCAGCTAGAGTGAGGTCATGTGAAGTTCAATTTCTCCTTGAGGACTAGAGAGGCTCAATATAAGCCAAGGTACTGTTTGTGTTAGGGATAGAAATGCCTGAAGTTGTTTGTCTTTTAAGCTGAGTTTCAGTAACACAACCTTATTTTACTTTTTCAATTTTTTGGAGGGGGGATTTGTGTTATTTTTTGAGTGGGTTTTTATGTGTTTTTTTTTTTTTTTTTCCTGGGGGGAGTGTCTTTCTTTCTTTCTTGGTGTTTTGTTCTTTTGTTGTTGGTGGTTATTTGTTGTTTTTTTACTTTTTGCACTTTAAAATGTTTGGAAAAGCTTGATCCTGTGAACATAGCTTAGAAAGTTTATTCTCTTCCCAGACTAAAATTGTTTAATAGATTGGATTTTGGACATGCAGCACAAGTCATTTTAATTAAAAAAAAAAAAAAAAAAAAAAAAAAGAAAGAAAATTTTAACACTGGGATAGTGTCCTAACATGCTTGTAATGTGAGGCCCTCGCTCTGCAAGCCTCACACCTTGGAATGACTTGGCCTAGATGAACAGATCCCATGTACAGTAAGACCCTTCATTCTGGATCAAGTCACTCCTGGCCCTTGGCCTCTGAGACTGCAGCCTCAGGCACAAGGGCTTGCTCTCTCACTGTAGTATCCCAGCAGCTGCACTCAAGCACAGGAGTGTCTGGAAGGAGGAACTTGCCAAGTCATAGCTCTTGCATAACCAGAGCTGAGACCCAAGAAACTGTGGCTGTTGGAAAGAAGGGCACTTTAGAGCACTTCAGTGCCTTCTGAGGTTGTCTTGATAAAGTTCAAATAGAAGGGCAGAGTTCAAGTTGTTTTGTTTTTTTTTTAGGCTTTGTTCACAAATATCTTGGAAAAGCTCTGTTTCTTACAGCAAACAAATCTGTCCAGTATTTATTTTAACTGTAGAAATAAAGCTTGCCGTTAGACAATACTCTTGATGTGTAGCCCTTGGCTTTTTCTTCCTGTTTCCTTCCTTCCTGGGGGACAAAGTTAATAAAGAAACTCACAATATATTAATCTTAGTAGTTTCAGCTGTATGAGCTGTCATTGTAATCGTGTCAATTAACCTCTGATTTTCAGAAAAAGGTGGAGAAACAGACAACTGGACTAGAACTTGTGAAATCTAAAAGCAAACAGTGGTAATCTATTTCTGTGGAATTTGGGAGAAGAATTTGGCCATATTTTTAAATTCTTTGATACAATCATAATTAAAGCCCATGCCCTCAAGATATTAACCTTTCTTTTTATCCTCACATAGATCACTCTAGGAGCTGGGGCTTTAAGGAAAATCCATGTAGCATGAAACTAAGGATAAAGTGAGGTGATTTTCAAGACTTTTTGGAGAGATCCTGTATGCTATGTTACTGCCTCACCTAGTTATGTTGTAAAAATGCAGGATACATATATTGGTAGCTTTTAACTTTTTTATGCCTATTGCAGTTCAAGATGTCTAAAAAAATCCGTGGAGGCTCTGTTGTGGAGATGCAAGGAGATGAAATGACACGGGTCATCTGGGACCTGATTAAAGAAAAGCTGATTTTTCCTTATGTAGATCTGGATTTGCACAGGTAATGACTCTGTGACATTCAGCTGCTTTGTGCTGAGGTTTGCATGTGTCAGTAGGTGTTGATGGATTTTCATTCGGCACCGGAAGCATGCCCTCCCAGGTTGCTCACAGCAGTAAGCAGTGCATGCTGAATTGTGAATTAGCATTTTGCCTGTACTGTGCCTCTAAGAAAGTCTCTCAGAGACATGGCCTGTATTGTGATCTCCTGTGTCTTAGGGTTTCCAGCACCTGGGCAGTGTGCATGACTCCCTGCAGCCTAAACAGTGAGAAGAAACATGGGCTGTTTCAGCCACTCCCTGACTTGAAGCATAGCATCCTGCACCCCTGAGTGGGCTTATGGCTTCTTGCGATGCCTGGTTGAAGATCTGCCCAGAGGACAAAAGGGTGTGTGTAGGACACAGACTCTGCCCTGATGGCTGTAAGCCTGAGCTCTGCTGTTGACAATATGAGCTACAATTACTCCCTGAAGCTAGGCTGTGCTCCTATACTCCCTTCTGGACAAAAACAAATACTAGCAGCTGGGTACAGCAAAAGGGACATGCTATCTATAGCATCTGGCCAAGCAGAACAAATAATCTCTTCCTTTTCTGGCCACTGAGCTATAATTATTAGAGAAGTATCCAGCTACGTTGCTCCTAGCCATGTGTGGACAGAGTCCTTCAGTGGTATCCGCCATAGTTAAACCCACAAGTCTGATCTCTTCCCCTGCTACTGGAGCCATTTGTATGGCACTACATCAGGCTTTCTGCTTGCTGATGTTGGGAACCAGGCAGACAGGAACCCAGCAGCGTAATACATGCACACAGTCTGGAGAGCATCCCTTTTCGAGGAGGGCAAGCAAACTCCTGGCTGAGGCAGCACAATGGCTAGATTCATGTACAGCTGGCCGTGCTTCAGGACTGTCCCTTGCTGGGCACCCATTGTTCTCCTAAAGCTATTAAACCGGTGAGTATGGAAATGACCTTCCTCTGATGTTTGAGAGGAATATTGGCAGTTTTGCTGCCAGAGCAGCATTGTGGGTCCATTGTCAAAGCAGTTTTTAAGTGTAGTATAGCTTCATGTGTTCAGTACATGAAGGAAGCCAGAGCCTTCAGCACAAGAGGTTTGAAATAAAGGCTCATATTCATCTGAGGATTTTGCTGCTCCATACAATTAAAACCCTCAACTGACAGGTGCCATTGCAGGGAGCTCAAAAGGCAAGGCAGAGGAGATACTGTCCCCTGCTGGCAGCAAACCTTAGCCATAAATTGAAGCTCTCCTTTCTCCAATCTCCTACCAACTTCCACTAACAGAAAATATGTCACTGTATAAGTCTATTTTCTTCCAGTCCAGCAGTATTTGCACTGGAAGAGGGACGACTTCAGGTGTGGCAGAATGCTGCAACTACACTCACAAGCACATATGGCATCTTGGTTTTTTCCTGTTGAACACAAACAAATGTCCTGGGAAGTCCTGACTGTGTTTGTGGGTTTGTTACAGCTATGACTTGGGCATTGAGCATCGTGATGCTACAAATGATAAAGTAACTGTAGAAGCTGCTGAAGCCATAAAGAAATACAATGTTGGCATAAAGTGTGCAACCATCACTCCTGATGAGAAGAGAGTAGAGGAGTTCAAGTTGAAGCAGATGTGGAAGTCTCCCAATGGCACAATTAGAAACATCCTAGGTGGCACTGTCTTCAGAGAGGCTATTATCTGCAAGAACATTCCCCGGCTGGTGTCTGGATGGGTGAAACCCATTGTCATCGGCCGTCACGCTTATGGGGATCAAGTGAGTCACCTCAGTGTTTACCCTTCTTTTTAATCTTAACAGGCTTATCCTGACTGGTATAGAGCTCCAAAGACTGTGCCCTTGCATTCCACCTGGGAGCACATACGTGCTAGCACTTGGTCTGTACTGCAGCCGGCAAGTGTGGGAGAGCCTGGTTCATGCCTCTCTTCCTTGAGCAGTGTCACTGTATAAATAGCATTCAGAAACCTGTGCTTGGATTACATAGGCCTGTACTTAGACACTTAATTCTGCTAGGTTATTGTTCTTCACCTCTCTAGAACACTTCTTCCTACATAAGAGCATCTTTAGCAAATAGCCTTTACACTGCCCACCTTCTTACTTTGCAGGACTTTCTGGTGTCAAATGTTGCTCACAGCAAAAATGGATAAAAGTGAGTGATTTCTAGAAATGGGCAAAATTGTCTTCCATATGGGGGTGTGGTTTTGTTCTGTTTAATTTTTTTTTTTTTTAACTGTGATCTGCTGCTTTAACTTGCACAGCACACCTGCAGAGTTGGTATCTGACCTGGGCACATCAGGCTGTGGTACAGAAGTAGGGAAACCTTTTATCAAAACTATCCTGATAATAGTAGTACAAGGCTATGGAAAGCCCTGGAACGGTTCACAGTGTTGTGCCCTTTGGGTAGCCTGGAAGATAAGAATCAGTCATACTGTTCTCCATGGGCAATCATATGCTATAAAGCTACCAAATATGGCAAAAGAAAAGTCTTCTAGAAGAGCCAAGTGCTTAAATAGGTGGCTAGACCCGCAAACTGAGGGCAAGTCATTAGATTACCTGCTATAGGAAGGTAAAATAATACATTTTCAAGAGGAAAATAATTGCAGAGCCCTGACACTAGAAAATAATAAGATTCAACATCCTTAAAGGTTGTGAACAATTGAGAAGGTCAAAATAATAATAGGAAACAGTGCATTAAAGGGGAAGGATTGAAACCCTGCAAAAACATGAGATTAAAGTGAAAGGAACAATACAAGAACATACAAAGGACATAGGAGTGAGATACTAACTTCAGAACAGCTCAGGGAACAGATTCCCAACTGTCTTTTATGGTTCTCTCTTCCTGACAGATAAATTATGGCAATTTTTTTTAACAGTACAGAGCAACCGATTTTGTGGTACCTGGGCCTGGAAAAGTAGAGATGACCTACACTCCTGCAGATGGAGGCAAACCAGTCACATATCTTGTCCATAACTTTGAAAGTAGGTATTTTCTCTAATTTGTGATTAAAACTGATATATTGATATTTTTGGATTTGATTCAACCTTGAATTATCAATCAGATCTGTTTGATGGTAAAATATGATTTTGAGGTATAACGGGGGGAGAAAGTTTAGGCCTTCTTCATTTATTTTTCAGGTACTGAAAGTACCTTGAAATTTTCCTGGGACCAAAGAGGCAAGAACATCAAGAAGACAATCATATTAGATTGGCCACCTGTCATGCTCCTTATATGATGATTCTGGGAGCAGCATATGTTTTTCTCTCTGATCAGAGGCAAACTTACTATGGAAACTAGGCTTGTCCTAAGGGGAGATATATTTGAGAACAATCCATGTGCAATTCTTTTTGGGTTTAGTTTGTTTTGCTGATCTCTGTATACCTTGCAATTTTTGCCCTTCTTTATGAGGCAGTCTTTATTTGCTCAATCAAAATGAAATTAACACTTACTCTCTAAGGTGGAAAGAGGATTTCACAAGAATGCTCCTGACTGTGTAGGCTGTAACTGTTTTAATAGATGCAGTCCCAAAGGTTTTGGTGTCACTCTTCTCCCTATTGCTGTGCTGGTTGCAGACATTGCAAGGCTCAGGAGGAGTCTTGACATTGCTAGGCTTTGTTAATGGAGGCATTTCACACATGTTGTCAGAACTCAGGCTGTTTTCTCTAGGGGCAGGATTCAAGAAAACATCATACAAGTTATGTCTCTTGTCTATCATTAATCAAAGGGTTCAGGATTTAAAGTCTTACAGTGATCTGTGTGAGTGTGCAGTGGTTTGGTTTTAGCTACAAAAAAATGAAACCACAGCATCCTTGTTTGCGTGCAGTTGGTTTGGCAAACAGCTACCAAGACTGACATATGACACTCCTTTGTAATATTTGATTTCTCTGGCATGCTTGTTCATACGAACATACACCTCTACCAGCTCTTGTTGCATAGCCTTTCAATGGGAATTCACCTGCTTCACGGCCAGTCCTAATCTGTTTTCATTTGATAGGTGACTGGTGAATCTGTGTTGGAGATGTGTGGCCATCCAGCTGCCAGTCTGATTTGCTGCTCTGCATTGCATCAGCAAGCAGGAAGTAGGGAAGTGCAAAAATGGCAGATTACTGCTGTTGCTCTAGGGAGCTGCCCTCCCCACAGATAACTGTTGTGCCAGCATATCTCCCAAATTATTAAGGGAAGCTTGTCTTTTTGCTGTACTAATATGTTCAACCTTCATACTGAATCAAGAGATTTTTAGGAGGCAGTAGGATTATATGATTGCAATAAGGATTTTCTTTTATATGTATGAAAATAGCTATTTGAATAAAACTTAATAGCTGTCATCCAGCAACTGTGAAATCATGGTTCCAGAGGACATAGTCTCTGTAGCTGATCACACCCTAAACTGTCCTTGACTCCATAGGGAAGGTACAGGGACAACATGTAACAACAGGAATTCTCTGCCAATATCAACTTTAAATGACATTGCTATCTTGGCAAACAGATAAAACTCCTCTGGCTTCCCCTCTTCATTCTGCATGTATGTCCATATAGTAACAACTATCTGGAGGTAAGGACAAATGGATATTGGGAAAGGTATTTAAAAACTCTGTGTGTTTCTAGAACAAAGATCCCTAATATTGGTACTGTACAAAAACTAGATAGATGGTGGTAGTGAGGTGCTTAAAATTAAGTCCATGGTATCTACTTTTCACTAGAAACACAGAGTTGTGCTCTGAAAATGACAAAGCTTTCTCATGAAACTCTAGACTCTACTTTCACCCACAATCATCCTCTTACATGATCTGAGTGCTGCTTTCTTCTAGGTAAGCTGGGCTGCAAGTTCAGCACATTTCCATTTGTGCTTCTAACACATCTGCTTTACACAATCTAAGTCATGTGACTGTTGATAGTTCCTCAGAGCCTTCTTTTGTATGATGTATCAGGACTTGCCTGAGCACCCACATGACTGGCACATTCTTCCCACAACTTGCTAGAAGTGAGCCTGAGTGGGCGGATCAAAGTGGCAGGGTAGGCCACACATGTGCTGAAAAAAATGCAGGAATTCAGGTGGAGTCTTGTTTTCCTGAGCTAGGCAAAGCGGTCCTTGACTGCTGGAGTTAGTTCTAAAGGTGCAAAGCATTTAAGGTGTGAGCACATCCATTTCTGGCTTTGAGACCACCTGCTCCAAACTGCTGACTGGTGCTTTGATAGAAAAAGACTTGCTTAAATGGCTAGTAGGAGTTCAAGTACATTCACTTCTGTCACAGTGTGCTTGAGTACTTAGGCTGGATTAGAGCAAAACTTCTTAGAGGGATTAGATCACATTATTAAGATGTACTTGCCTGTAAAACAAAACCACCTTCCTATCCTTGTGTCACAGAACAGCTGGAGCTTTGAGCTGATAACGCAAAGCAAATCTTCTCCTGGAAGAACCAATCTTAAATTGAGAATGAGATTAAGACACCTGGGGAGAGCACCAGTCTGCCTGCCAGCCAGAGCATGCTATGGGAAGAATAAAATTCTTAAACCAAAACTAAATCTAGTTGATTCCTATCTGTTCTTCCTCTACTAACAGGCTGTGGTGGTGTAGCCATGGGAATGTACAATCTTGACCAGTCTATCAAGGATTTTGCCCACAGTTCCTTCCAAATGGCACTGTCTAAAGGCTGGCCCCTCTACATGAGCACCAAAAACACCATTCTGAAGAGATACGATGGCCGCTTCAAAGACATCTTCCAAGACATCTATGACAGGTAATAGGTTGTGTACTTCCTACTGCAGTGCATAAGTCTGCAACAGGAACATCCTCTCCAGCCTTGTGAGTTGCTTTTTCAGACACTCAGCAACACTTTAAGGGCACAGGTGATGCCATCTCTGTCACAGTCTCCCTTGTCCTGCAAGGCACAATACTTGATGCAGAAAGCTCTGCTAAATGTGGCTGTGGTGTCCGTATCTTCTAATAAAGCCACGGATTCTCTGTGGGTGCCTCTGTGACTCTGAAGCAGCCTTGCTATAGCCTAGCAGACAAGGGAAAAAAAGAGTAAAGAGAATGCAGGGTTTTTTTGGTTTTACTCTTATCTCTGTGCACCTCTCTATGTACAAACTGTGCAATTCCCTGTTTGTATGACAAGATGTTTTGGTTTTTGTTTTCTAGAGAATACAAGTCCCAGTTTGAAGCCAAAAAGATCTGGTATGAGCACAGGCTCATTGATGACATGGTTGCTCAGGCCCTGAAATCTGAAGGAGGCTTTGTCTGGGCCTGCAAGAACTATGATGGGGATGTGCAGTCTGACTCTGTTGCACAAGGTATGAGGTGCTTCCTGTGCCACACTGAAGCAGGCTTAGTGGTAGTCTCTTGTGTCCTTCTGTCACATCTTATGGAATGGCCCAGGATGTGGTGTTTGGTCTCAAAACTTGTATTTCAAACCTGTTGCCAGTCATGGAGGTATCAGGCAGTCAAAAAAAATCTGATTTTGCTTTTACAAGAAAATCTATTGAATGTAGACTCTGTAGTTGTATTTATTTACAGGAGGGAAGTTTCTACCACATGATAACTGATAGGCTTTCTATTCTAATGGACAGTATGTAGACAGCTGGTTGTCTGTTGCTGACAGCTTGAGTTAAGCTGACTGCTGCTGAGTGTGATGGCAGGTGCTCTGCAGATAAGTCATAAAACTTTCAGGACCTAAAGCTACCTGTCAGGTGTAAGGAGAGAGATTGATGTTTAATTTTACATAATTGCAATGCTTGATTAAAATCCTCTATAACCAAGGTGCTTAGTGCCAAAACAAATATGGATGCAAAATTCCACAGGATGAAATGTGTGGCTTTATGTAATACACTCTTTCTGAAGTAATGCCACTAAACTGCCTCCCACAGAACAAGGATGTGTGTTGGACTGCTAAACAAAGCAGCTTTCAAACATGGAGGTCTCTGAAACCTACAAGGTTAGAACTAGTGTGAATGTCCAATATCAGAAGTTGCTGGTTCCTCTCACAAGAGCAGATAAGAAGTTGTTTTGTTTCCTGTTACCCTGTGTGAAAGACAAGCAGCCCAACACTTACTGTTCTCTTACTGTACATTTTCATTAGAAATCTGTCCAGCAAATTAGATGTGAAAACTAATTTTCTTGAAATGGTGCAGAATGTCTGTATATCTGTATCTCATGGTTCAGCTGGACTTCATGTTTGGATAAACTGTTATTTTGACATGTAGGGACTTGACAGTTAATTGCAGAACCACTACTGCAGCTCTGCTGTTGAGGGATTTTCGTATCAGTGGGAAGATATAGGGGGATTGTAGGTTGGGGAGATGAAGGGGAAATTTGAGGGAGCTGTCCAAAGGAGACACTGAACTTTTGAAACTTGTGTTTTGTAGGCTATGGCTCTCTGGGGATGATGACCAGCGTGCTGATCTGCCCTGATGGCAAGACTGTTGAAGCAGAAGCTGCTCACGGGACAGTTACTCGTCACTACCGCATGCACCAGAAAGGCCAAGAAACCTCCACTAACCCCATTGGTGAGCTGCTTTTCACTGCCCTTCATCATCTCTACACATGAAAGAACAAGTTTTCAGTAAGAACATCTGCACCCTTTCTGTAGACAACTGTTCCACTTAGTGGTGAAACTTGCAGGTTATAATGCATTTTTCTTCCAGAGATTGTGACGACCCTTAAGGGGAAGGAGGTACCTAAGATTCTTAAATGCTCATTGATCAAAAGAAATTACAAAAGTCAGAGGGTCTGCAAACAATCAGAAGGTAGATTAGTAAATTACACACATGGCATGGGAATTGCTGTGTTAGTCCCTGACCTACTATATAAGTACACAGCAGTGGGTTTTGGATAAAAGGGCAGGGGGAAATGGAAGAGAGGAATTAAAGAGGGAAAGATGAATTAAAGAAAGTAAGAAAGGAAAAGAGAAATAGAGAGGAAGAAAAAAGAGGGAATTAAAGGAAGAAAAAGAGGAGAAAAGAGAGAGGAAAAATAGATCACCAATCCTGGTTACAGGATTACATTGGTCCAGCTGAGGGGATACCGATCCAGCTGATACGTGGCAATCCAGCTGCATTGGTCTGGCTGCTGAGATATACAAGGCCCTGGGTGCACCACCTGGGCTTGGGAGGGGAGAGGGGGAGGACCTTTTTATGGACAGATTTCTTGCTTTTAATGTACATTAGTCATCAAGTGCAGTCCATTCTTTCAGGCCTGTCTGGAAATGGGTCAGAGGACTTGCGGGGTGTTTGGCCTCAATCCCACCCAATACTCCATGCCCACTTCCTGCTACTCATTCTTGTGCTTGCACTCTACTGTTGTGGTTCTTTCTCACAGAAAAGTGCTCTCCTGTTTCCACCCGGCCCTTCTTTTCCAATCCAATCTTGTTCTTTTTCATGGCATGTCAGTACCAAAAGTCCATGGTTGGCTCTACAGCCATCAGTGTTTGAGACACACACATTAGCTCCTTCTCTTGAGATGGGCTCAGTTGGTCAGAGCATGGTGCTAATAACACCAAGGGTTCAATCCCTATATGGACCATTCATGTAAGAGTTGGATTCAATGATCCTTCTGTGTCCCTTGCAACTCAGACTATTCTGTGATTCCACATGTGTCTTCTGGAAATTGTGACCTCCAAGAGATTTCATTTTGGGCTGCTGTTTAAAGGGTTGTTAGACAGTAGGGTATAGTATGTATTAGCTCCTTATAATCAAGGGCTTGAGGGGTCTCACTTTGGGTCACTGTTCATGGGGTCGCAAGAGAGTGGACTTTAGTTATAGTCATTTTCCATCCTGGCTGCTATTCAAGTCCGTAACTTTCTTTGAAAGTTCAGTAACAAAAATATTATTCAATTTGGGTTGTTACTCAGGCAAGAAAAATACCTTTCCAAGGCTGTTCATTAAAAAAAAGGTGCTCATTAGACACCACTGGTTCCTGGGTTTCTGATAAGCTTGAGAAGGGCTTAGTCCAGGTGTGGTTTGTCAAGGCCAAGGCCTAATGACCATTTCTCAGATCACAATGTGGCCTGAGGGAGGCAAGGGAATACACCCCCACAGTCCTCTCGTGACTTAAGTCAGATTCTCCTGGTCTCTACAGACACAGCTACAGCCTGAAGCAAAAAACAGGCTGGCATGGATTGAGTGCAAGCAATGAGCTAGACCTAACCTAGTCTTTATGTACTCACTCTTCAGGAAACATTTGATTTATAGCCACAAGGCCTTAAGGTTTAGGTTGGTTGTTTTTTATTTTACTCCTCTTTCTGATGGCCCAGAAGAACCAACCACACCCCAAACCATGTACACACTCAAAGTGTAAGGGTACTTGGAATGGGACATGAGTGAAAGAATCCTCTAAATTTGCATAGACAGCAGAGCATAATGTAGTGTTAGGAAAAGGACTGCACCCTTCTGTCACAATATTTTCTGTAAGTACAGAGTCCTACCACCTGTCATTCTTTCTGACTTGGGCCAGAAGAAAATAAAATGACATGCATAGAGAGAGCATAGAGAGATTACTGGAGGCAGTGAGTAATTTCTGAAGTCTGCTTTGGTTTTTTTTTTTTTTTTTTAATTCCACAAAAGGCAAGAGATACCTAGATGAAGATAACTGTTCTTTCCCATACCAGATTTTCTATCTTTTTTCAGTCTGCTTTCCATTTTATTGGTATTAAAAAATCCAGTTATTGTTCCACATGATGATTTAGAGCAACTTTCAGGAAATTCTAGATGGATAGAATAACCCAGTGTTCTCTCTAAGCCTCCATCTTCGCATGGACAAGAGGCCTTGCTCACAGAGCTAAGCTGGACAACAACACTAGCCTCAGGAACTTTGCAGTTGCCCTGGAAGAAGTCTGCATTGAGACCATTGAATCTGGCTTCATGACAAAGGACCTTGCTGCCTGTATCAAAGGCCTGCCTAAGTAAGTGTGTGAAATAACCAGCCATGCCTAGAGAAGGCTGTTTTACGTGATGGTTCTGAACAGCATTGGCTGGAATGTTATTTTTAGTATGGTAAAGAACAGGAGTCTGTCTCACAGGCCTTACTGTACCTAGTGTTGTAAAATGAACTCTGTAGCCAGTGTTGTAAAATGTGACACTCCCTGACCCAAGCAGCTTAGGCCAGATTGCTCTCTCCCTGCTATTGCACCAAATGAATGGGAGAAAAAAGTAAAGAAGGAACTGCAAAGGTTTATATTTTTTGTATGACACTCTTAACTATGTTGGCCAGATCCTAATAAATGAAGAAGACCTACATAACTGTAAAATATCACCTGGCTACCTCTTCCCAGAGTCTTATGGCAAAACAAACCCAGCCTGATGAGTAGGAGAGAACTCTTTTGGTTTTAGAGGCAAAACATGGAGTTCTTTGAACAGTCTTCCTCTGCTTTGGTTATTTGAGAGTCTGTACAACTAATATCTGTCTTGTTTTGTTTCCCCCACCAGTGTCACACGCTCTGATTACCTGAACACCTTTGAGTTCATGGACAAGCTTGCTGAAAACTTGAAGCGGAAGCTGGCCTCTATGCCCAAAGCTTAAGGCATGGGTTACACTCAAGCTCCCCTAACAAAGTGTTTCCCACTTACATCAGAGTGTAAGTGGCATTGTCTGGAGCTTTGTTGTGCTTCTTTTAGGCTATTCTTCAACTTTGGCCATCTGGTATTATCACACTGGCACTTCCTATCAAAATCATTTCTTTGCCCAATTACTCATTTTCTCTTGATTTTCTGTCTGATTACACTTGAGTCCTCTTGCAAAGCACAGGCACTGGAGGTCTCTTTCCTCAAGAAAAGTGAATTCTGTAGATTGGAATCACCTGAGGGAACTTCATGACTTGAGAAGGTATGAACTGGGCGTTTTAGCAATTCTCCATTTTGCATCTCAAAGACAGGTCCCTTCTTAACCTGTTGCATTAAGTCAACACTTTCAAGACTCCATAGCTATGCTGGATTCACCTCTTAAGTACTTCAAGATCTTGGACTCCATCAGGAGAGGGGGAATGGTGCTCCACACCACAGTCTCTATTCCTCCTGTCAAAACCCCCCCTCACATACCTTCTGCCCCATCTCACAGACTTCAGTCTCACTAGAACATGTTGTAACTTTTGGCTAAAGAAGCTTCTTGCATTTTGAGCACACTCTACTTTCTGCATTGTTTGTAATTGCAGTTGTTTTATTTTTTCCTGTTCTTGCTTTCTTAGCAGTTGTTCTCTCATCAGTTTTAGTTTTTTAATAGGCTCCCTCCAGGGGTACAAATATTCACCCATGATTATTCAATCTTGCTGAATTTTTACCGTCTCACACCCCTCAGATGTGAAACTATACTAATATATAGATGATACTCCGATTGAAGGAGGTTCCCATGAAAAGATGGGAGAAGCAGCAGCAATAATGGGAAGCATTACATGAAGCAGAAATTGAAATTCAGCCTGAAAAATGTCAAGGACCAAGAAATTTTGGGTACTTGGTAGATGCAGCCAATGCAGTAGTTCTCCAGATACTTTAAAGGAATTAGAGCAAATACAAGTGCCCCCATCAAAGAAAAAATTACAAGCGTTAATGGGAACTTTAGGATATTGGAGAAAACATGTACCTGGCTTTTCTGTCATTGCTTGCATAAGTGGGTCTGTATTGTGCTTTGTTGTGTAACATTACAAACACTAGATTAAAATGAACATAGACACTTTCTAAACTTTCAGAAAATCATGTTTTCTGAAACCCTTTGAGCTGCTAGCCTAAGCCCTACTTTCGCTAAGCAGACGAATTTGATAAAAGCTTGATATGGGTCTGGATTCCTAATTTTGTTCACAGCAGACCTGAGGTTTTTCTCTGTGATTTTGATCTATGTTTATCTCTTCCTCTTAGTCCGAAGGCCAGTTTGTGTCACAGCTCTGGTCAAACCAGCAGTGACCCACTGTCCAGCAGACCTTAGAAATTAATACCGTCCTCCTCTCTCAAATCCTTCCCAGTGAGTATAAGTGAGCTCAGAGGGCTGTGCCAGCTCTACCACAGCCCTCCTGAATTTATCTTGTAGTGCCAACCAGAGCACAGTATCCTGATACCAAGGGATTTGGTTCCATTGCTACAGTCAGGACTGTAGCATTTGAGTAGCACTTAGTAAATGCTGGAAACAAGCCTTATAGGCTAAGAGCCTACCAAAGCCATGCTGCAGTGTCTAAATGCAAGCCATGCATTTAGTTATGCTCCTTCTGACTGGATGTGAAGGATAGGAACTGTTAACCTCTTCCCTCACCCCACAATTCATAAAAGGTGCAAACTTTTTTCTCTCAAACTTATCCTTGTTGTCTTACAGCAAGTCATATCATGACTGTGAAAACTTATTCCATCCATGGTTGTGTGTGTTTTTTTTTTTTTTAAGGAATATTTTTAATTCAGACTAAAATAAAAGCCAACTAACATTCTTTGTGTCTCCTTCGTGTGATTAGCAGATATGGGGAAACTGCCTCAGAGAGAGACTCCAGTAGCTTTCAGTGCAGTCCAGTACACGCCGTTGGAATTCGATATAAACACAAAGTATCTCCCTTAGAACAGGGTTTCAATTTGTTCTAGCCTAGGCAAAGCTGTCGTGTAGTGTCATGGAAACATCAGGTAGTGTACAAGAATTCGAAAATACCACTTGCATTGAAATTTTATTTGGGGAATAATACAAACTGATACATCATTGTTCAGCAAAAGAGAAACTGGTTACACATGAACAAACACTCTCCCTCCAGCTGACTGCTAGAGGTGGTGATTAGGACAGAGATACCAATAGACTAAAGGAGCTAGTATTACCATGTGTTTGAAGCACAGCTCTGTAACTGCTAGCAGCTGTTTCTGTACCTTGAATGTCAATGAATACAATCTACTATTCTGTTATTAGCACAAGCACATAAATGCAGCAGGAAAAAGTCCCATTTCTGACCCATAAAGGCAATGAAAACAATTACTGGGAACACTTAAGAGATCTATGTTCCTGCCTGGCTTCTGACATCAGTGGGTCAACACAGGCAGGTTCTAATACAACAGCACTTGTAACAAGTGTTATAAGCATTATTTACTAGCTCCTACCTGACTTCCAGAGTTACAGAATGCCAGAGAAAGCTTGGTAATTTCCAGAAAACTGAACAAATAATTAAGAGGGCATTTTTGAGTATCAGGCTTTTTGTTTCCTAGTTTTAATAGCTTAACAGTACAGCTTAAACGTAAGCTATGTAGTAGCATTTACCTGACTGTCAATGACACTATTTTCCTCTCTACTAATGAAGTTTCCATCTTCTGGAGTCCTCTGAACACAGAGAGTACAGCAAGACCCAGCCTATCCTCATGAACTGCTAGATGGTGCTGAGGAGAAAGAGCAAGTATGGTCAGAAGAAAAGAGCAGCCCTCTCCCTGTTCTGCTGCTAAGAGGAAACACTTTTCCTGCTTCCAAACAGGCATATTTCCTTCCCTTTTACTACTGGTGTGATCCCTTCTTGACCCCACCATTCTCTCAAACATTTAGAATCAATAACCTTCAAAGTCACACCAGTAAACCCTAAAAAAAGCAAGTGCTTGAAGCCAGTGGGTTCTGCAATGGAAGAGTAGAGGATTTCCTTAAATGCAACTGACTCCATCTGGAGTACTGTTGTCCAGCTCTGTGATTCCCAACTTAAGAGGGATATGGACCTGTTGGAGCAAAGCCAGAGGGGGAACACAAAGATGATCAGAGGGCTGAAATACCTCTCCTATGAAGACAGGCTGAGAGAATTGAGGTTGTTCAGCCTGGAAAACAGAAGGTGCTAGGGAGACCTTTTCGCACCTTCCTCAAGGGGCTACAAGAAGGCTGAAGGAGGTACTTTTTAACAAGGGCAAGGAGTGATAGGAAAAGGGGAGATGTTTTTAAACAGCTCTGTCTCAAAGGACCCTCTCCTCCAATCACCTTTCCTATAGCAATACTCAATGTTTGAAACAAGACACATTTAGGTCTGGTCCTAAGCACCCTGTGTTTCAAATATTCCTTAATGTTGGTTGGTATAGAGCTCATCTTCTGCTGCAGGGAGCTTTACATGGCAGATGGGAAGAGAACAGGAAGAAAGCAGAAGATAGCTAGGGGCTAGTCACACAGCACATAAGGGCCATGCCCATCATCAAAACAGACATCCATCAATTTGTGTCAACCACTTTCCCCACCCCACAAGTCCCAAAGATTTGAAAACAGAAGAAACCCATGGCACAAGGCTCAGTTTGTCAAATTGGTCCTTGGGTTGCCTTAGTTGGAATAGTTCAGCTGCTTGGTCAGCCACCTCCATTTTTGCTTGGGCCTCTGTGTTCAAAGCTGTAGCCTTGCAGCTAAATGCATGAGCTTCTAGGAGCTTGGGGGCTGCTTTCAACCACTATTCTAATCCTTTCTGTTGTTATCAGCTTGTGCGTTGGGACTGAGATATCCTTCAGAAAGCCATTCTTTGTTCTCTTTCATCTTCTTGGTCATTCTCTTGGCTTTGACAGGCTTCTTTTTTTTTTGGTAGAGAGAAGAGTGGAGGAACTCGGTGTCTGTAAATGGGTCACCCTGCCTCAGTTTCCTGCAGAACCAAAAGGGTTACATTGAAACATCAAGTATTCCTTGAATTCATGTATGATTTTAGTCCCTAAAGTTTCTAATTTTAGTGCAGTTCTTCCCCATAAGATGATTAAGTGGTACAGTTTGTTTCTCGTCCAATACAGAGTACTTTCTGGTGCAATATAACCAGCTATTCAGGGAAAGTTCAAAGTGGGACACTTTACAGGGAAAAACATACCCAGTAACATTATATAACTACAAAGCTGTCATTTTAGGAGTACATGACCCTGTGCAATAGCCATTGGATGTACTGAATCTACAGTTTGCTAGGGAAAAGATGTGGCTATTTGTTTAGGTATATCTGCTAGTGAATATAGATACAGGCTGCTCTCAGGAGGAAAGTATTACTCAGGTGTCTAAAATTTTAGTCGTCACATAATGTAAACAAAATCAGGGCTTTTGCTGGGCTGTCTTTAGCCTGTATTTTATCCTCGTGCTACTGCCTCATTAGCACTGGAATACCAGAGATGCAGTCTGCCAAGATATGTGCTCATTTCCACAAGTAAAATAACATCTTTGGTAGCTTGTTACCAGAAGACTAGACATCCATGTGTACTGATGCAGAATTTTGGCATAACCACACAGTGGTAAAAGAGGAGGTGACAGAACAAAAAAAAAAAAAAAAAAAAAAAAAGCAACAGAAGGTCCAGCCCTGGAGAGTTAGTATATGTGAGTAGAGCAGACGTTGCAGCATGGGAACAGTCTTTGGAAGGAATAGTTTAAAGCCCAACCTATTGATTGGTGGCTCTTTGTAGCAGGCTGGCTTCCGTTTCCGCCTGGATGAGCACTCTGATGTTTCCTCTGAGCTGGAGTGAGACAGAACCCTGGCATTGTTCAAGTCCTGTAGTGGCCTGATATCTGCAAAGGGAGACATTCACATGGTTTGATCAGAGTGATTCCAAATCATTTCCAGATATCCTAAGAAGTAACAGCTGACAAATAGAAAAGAGTTGCATTACCAGGTTTCTCTGAACATGCACAATCCAGAATCTAATCATATTGCCCCTAAACTCAGGAGATCATTTTTAATCCAAAAATACCAGACCTGCTCCTCAAAAGTCACCTCATAAATCAAATTAGGGCCCTCAATGAAAAAAAACACTAATACTGATAGTATCATGGGCCCTGGTGTAGTAGAAAAATTATATAAAAACTCTGTTTGATAGCTGTAATGCTCAAGAGCTTACAGCCTGGAGAAGACAGCAAGTTTATGGAACACAAACTACCTACCAGCAACCTACTGACTTCCAGCAAGGCGCAGGACCAGTGGTCACTGCACCTTTCCAAGTGGAGTCAGCCAAAAGGAGGAGGGCAGGAGAACAAACCTCCTCTCTCTCTACAAAGTACAGCCTACTTCAGTTGTAACAGGCCTATTTGTCAACAGCTACGGAAAGAAAAACCCCACAAAACTACTCTCTTTACAGAGCATCATTAACAGCAAACAGCAAATCCTCAAAAGAATCAGCTTAACTATGGTAGTATGGTAGCCCAGGGATGCACCCTCCAAATCCTTTTAAAAAACAAACAAACAAAACAAAACAAAAAAACTCCACAACCAAAATAATTTAGGTTGGGTCCTGGTTAATTTCCAGTGAAGATATCACCTTAGAGGTATGAAGTCTTGAAGCACTAACCATTCTGGACCAAACATTTTCCACCTTCTTGTTATTTTGTGCCCCAATAATACTGACTGACCCTAATAGGCAGGGTCAGCATCAAGTTAGATTTTGAACTGCTTGAATACTTGATTTTCTAAATTAATAGGCATGCCCTGTAGATAACAAGATTGGTAAAGCAAGATTCAGAACATGCTGCTAGTCTTGTCCCAATATCTACACATGGACAAGTGAACAGAAACTCTTATAGAAATGCTGATAAACTAGAAGCAAATGCAGCCACAGAAATGACAGGCCAGCACAAGTGGAAGCATAAATGGTGTACAGGAGGCTGATCTTTAACTCTGAAAAAAGAGAAGAGAAGAGAGGAAGGAAAATATAAGCACTTGCTGCATGGAGTTTTTGCTCTCATCTCCAAGCACAGGTACCTTCCACATCTTACCACCTACCAGGTTCCTGTGAAGGTGAGCTCCAAGAACTTGACTGGACTTGGCTCCTTTCCCCAGGTATTTCCTCTGCAGTCTTTTCATTAAATATCAGGGATTTTTTCAACCAAACAGGGGGTTTTGCTGGCAATCTGTTGCCCTCAGTACTTAAGCTCTTGGAAACTGGTACTTCTGTAAGTCTGGAGCTGACAGGCAAAACTGCAGAACTGCTCACATGGGAGGATTCAAGACTGTGTGAAAGGTCTGTAAGACTATCTGCAAGTGACGTCTCAGGTAGCTGCTCCTCCAGGAAATCATCCGGCTCAGACAGCAGATGGCTAATGCAGGAAAACTTCCCCATCAGGACAGTCTGCTTGGATGCATGTTCTGTGGAACTTCCAATGAGAACCTTGGCACCATCACTTTTTCTGGCCAGGGAATCGGTCTCTGGAGGTTGAGAGTTGCTCCTTTTCATCTGAGGCCTGGGTTTGCAAGAGGCTTCTTTTTTCAAAGCATTCATGTTGTGGTCAACTTCACCTTGCCCTTTTTCTTGAAGGCCCCCTGTCTGTTTCTTATTCCTCTTTTGATTGCTCTTAACACTTCTGGGGATTTTGCTCACTTTGCTCCCAGGAACAGACTTGGGAGGTACATTTTCACTCCCTTCAGATTCCGTCTGGAAACAACCCACATTTCCTGCAAGATCCAAAGGATGGACAATATATGTTTCCCTGCGCTGTTTTAGATTACCTGGCAAATCCTTTGTGCTCTCATTAGCTACTATTTGAACATCTATGCAGGGCCTAAAAACATTAACTTCATTTCTCTGATCACAATTGCTATTCCTGACAGTATTCTTCCTGCTTGTTTGGCTTCTTTTAGGCCATTCTTCAGCTTTGGACTCTGCAATTATCACAGTGTTTGGCAGATATTCCTCATCAGAATCATTGCTTTGCCTAATTACTCTAGTTTTTCTGCTGGCTTTCTGTCTGATGCTCTTTCTGCTCACACTTGAGAATTTTGTAGAATTCTGTAGACTGGAATCACCTGAGGGAACTTCATGACTTGAGAAGGTATGAACTGGGGGTTTTAGCAACACTCCATTTTGCATGTCAAAGACAGGTCCCTTCTTAACCTGTTGCATTAAGTCAACACTTTCAAGACTCTGCAGCTGTGCTGGATTCCCCTCATATGTACTTCCAAAGTCTTGGACTCCATCAGGAGAGTGGGAATGGTGCTCTCCACAGTCTCTATTCCTCTTGTCAAAAGCCTCCTCAAATGCCTTCCACCCCATCTCACAGATTTCAGTCTCACTAGAACATGTTGCAACTTGTGGCTGAAGAAGCTTCTTTGTGTTTTGAGCACACTCTTCACCTTGAGATCTATCAGGACTACTTTCTGCATTGTTTGTTTTCTGCAAACTTTCTGCAGTTGTTTTCTTTTTTCCTGTTCTTGCTTTTTTAACAGTCTTTTTCTCTCTGGTTTTACACTTACCTTTCCTTTTAACCATTACAGGAACAAACTCAGGGACTTGGCTATTGCTAGGGTCCGTTTCAACACCACACCCCATTTCTTTTGTCTGTGGCTGTTCACAAAAGGTCTCTTTACCCAGAGAGTTTCTATGAGAAATAACAGCAGTTTGAGCAGGTGAAGCCAGGGGGCTGGGAGATCGCAGCTGTTGCTGTGTGTTGTTCTTGCTGGAGCTGCTGTTGTCCTGTGCAGTACTACCCCAAGCTGCCTGAGTGGAACTGACATGTGGGAAGATATCCAGAGCAGAAGATGGAGTGCTTGTAGCAAAGAGGGTGGAACGCTTTCTCCTCTGAGTAATGTGCCCTTGTGAGAGACGATCAAATAAATGTTTTGCCATCTCATCAGCCTCATATGAAAGAGTATGACTTTCCAATCCAAGTGTTGGCAAATTGTTGGGATTTTGTTCAGTGCTGCACAAGACCTCTGCTGGAAAGAAAAAATTCATGTTTAAGGCTGAGAAATGCAGCAGGCAAATGCCATCTTTCCCCATACCAGTAAAAACCTTGCTCCATACACTGCCACAAATCCAGAGCATAGAAAAAACATGATTTTGAGACAGGGACTCCCCTAACTTACTGTGTACCAGATTTACTTTGCTGGCTTTTCTCTGAACAAAAGGGCAGCAGCCCAAATCAAGATCCCCTAACCAGCCATAATATTAGGAACACTTATGATCTGTATGAGTTATTATTTATATGGCAAATCCACAAGAAACAGTGGTGCACTGTCGTGGTTTGTCAGAATCTGCACTTTCAGACATCTCCAAAAGTCTTATGTAAGTTCAGTGCCTATTACTCAAAAAGCCTGATTTGTGAGTTTGATCTACTGCAAACACACCACATATCCCTCTGAAGACTCTGATTCTGGGACATACATTAACTCCAGCAATAACAGCCCCAGTGGAGTATGTAGTTAATACCAGTCATTAGGAGCTACTGGAGTTGTGGTTGAGAACTAACTGGAGCTATGGCAGTCATGCATTTCTGAGCACAGACACAAAGTCATACCAGAAGAACAGAAAGAGATGCAAATTTACCTCCAAAGATGTGAGAGTCATTAAAAGCCCCCTCTGTTGCCATTGCTTCAGTCACCTTTTTGCCATTCTCTTCCTGGTGGAACTGAGGCTTCTCATTGTGCTGTGGTGGCAAAGTATCTTTGGAGGCAACAGGCACAATTTTCAGGGCCTCATTAGAAGCAGGTCTCTGAAGTTCTCCTGCATTAGAAGCAGGTCTCTGAAGTTCTCCTGAGGATGTCCATAGTGCTGTGGAGCTGCCAGCTTGCTGCTCTGCATCATGCAGCTTGGAAATGGGCACTCTCATCGGTATCTGTGTAACCCTGGTGAGAAGGAAGAGCAGCAATGGATCATGTTTCTCATATACGACAGGCCAGAATCCAGCAGACTAACTACAGGCCACATGTGGGCAGCTCCAAGGACTGCCCTGTCTTCAAAGGGGAGACTACACAGAGAAGAAACAGGACTTCAAATATACTTTAAGAGATCATGCTCTGACCATCTTTCCAGAAAGCTTACATCATACAAGCAGGTGACTATTAAGCATTTTTTTGTAACAAACATCAAAGTAGCCAGCTATGGCACTTACACGCTCAAGCAAATCTTGCTGTACTCAACAGCTACAAAGAGAAAACTGCCTAAAAGTAATACAGTCTCAAAGAAAGGAGGTAAAAACACCAGTTTTTGCACAGACTCAGCATTAGGACAAACAAGGCAAGGAGTGGCAATAAAAAGACAATAAAGGAAACCATCAAGCAGTGGTGGTTCAGAGAAGCTATTTCATATGAAACTGGCAATCAGGCACACACACATAGTGTGTTTAGCATATAGAAATTCAGGACAAACTTGGTGGTATCATTTTAAAGCCCACCTTAGAAGCTGACCATCTACAATATCATCAGCCCAGCTATCTTCAGTCATGATGCTCTTCTGGCCAGTGGACAAGGATGCAGAATTTGTATGGAACTGGAAAGAAGAGAAATAGGAGAGTGATTTAAAGTTCTTCAAATCCCTCGTGCAACCTCCTGCACAGAAACAGCAGAAGCTCAGTTTCACTAGAAAGTATGTAAAGTATTGCCAGCAACCCTCTCACGTTACGGAATAAATTGCAGCAGAATCAGATTGGGTCTCTGCGGCCTAAGGATGAAGTTAAACTAATTCAGATAATCTGAGACTAGGAAGCAGAAGTATTTTCGCATCCGCCCATGAGAAAGGACACAGGAAAAGTGTCCTATTCCGTATCCCAAGTTGCCATGGCAATACTTTAAAAAAGAAATTGAAAAGAAATCATAACCTGTCAGAACAGAAAAGCCTACTGCCCAATATAGCAAATAATCCAGAGGAAAACAGTTTAAAACTGTAGTTTTTGCTACACAAAGAGTTACCCTGGAAATCCTTAACACCAAGCTGGCAAGGATATAGCCAGCACAACTCAAGCAAGCAAGAAAAACAGGTGAAGCATCCAACACTGAAGTGAACAGGCAACACAAAGCAAAAGACAGAAAAAAACAGCCCCCTTCCCAGAGCAGTGTGCTCACATTTCCCATGGTTTACCTCAGACAGCTCAGCCATCTTAACTGCAGCCATAAGATTGTCCATTTTTTTCAACATATCATTCTGTGTTGAGGTAATAAAGAGAGAGAAGCAATAAAGACATTACATCAAAACATCTATTCCAACAAGGATGCTACTAGCCAGAGGCATGTTCTGGGGAGAACACAGCTTGGAAACAAAAATAAGCAAATTAATGGCAACATTTTCAATATGTCAAGAATCCAGACATTCAACAGCAACAGCTCAATCCTCCCACAGCTGAGATGCAATTGCAGCACACCTTGCCTACCACCCCTCCCCACGCCAGCCACACAGTTAGTGCCATACCAGGAAGGAGAGCCTGTGCCGCAGCACAGCGTTCTGGAAGTGGCACTGCTTCACCTCCTTCTGTAAAATGGTCTTCTCCTGAGTGAGCCGCTGTGCATTGGCTTTCTGTGCATTGAGGGCCAGAGCCAATGCTTTATTGTTCTGCTTTAGAGAGACTTTCATAGTGGAGGAGTTGTCTGTGAGAGACAGAGAAGTATCACACACCATCAGCGTCCAAGGTCTCACCCATATTTCTCCCCTCATCATAATTCTCTCTCTTCCTAGACCAGCCTTCCTCGGATTCAGATCTCTACAACTCAAAAGCCCCCTCAGAAAATTAGCAGTATCCTTCCATATAACATGCAACATTTCAGATACCCTCTCCATCCTCAGTGGGTCACACTCAGGCAGCAAGCTACTGCTTCAATTCTTAATGAATGATGGCATAGTTGAAGTGCTGAGTTTAAAAATATATGCTCCTTGCTTTGAACAAGTCACCAGGTAAGTCCGCATCGCCATCCAAAAAATGGGAAAAAAAACTGTTTTCCTCTATAGTTGCCCTTGAGTAAATTTGGACCCCTGTTTCCCAATTTCAAAACAATTAAATAAAAGTAATGGAAATATCTGAGTTTTTAAAGATAGTCTAAATTATGTCCTGTTCTATGGCATGGCATTACTTTCCCCATAAAAACAAGTCAGTTGGCCTAGATTCCGCAGAGGATTACATTTACACCAAAATACTTCATACACCTTTGGGCACCTTGAGTGGCACTTGACACTCATCTGCAGGGCACTGAATTCACTCAAAACCCCCGGCAGAGAAGCAGCTGAGAAGCAGCAAAGGAGCTCTGGTAAGGGACTGCTGCCTACTCCCGATGCCACGGCCAAAGGCCCAGTTATAAGCGGACATAGCAGCCAGCATATGTCCACACCGCAACGCAAAATATACTCACTGATGTTCTTCGTTTTGATTTTGGATGCAAGCGAGGCATTCAATTTCGCAGTCCTCAAGGCACCCTTTTTCTTCTCCCGCATCCGCTCTCTCACGTCGCTCAGACTGAAGAAGGACATTTCGGCGGCCTCCCACGCTGCCATCACTGAAGAGAGCGACACCGAGCAGAGTCCGCACCCGTATTTCCCTTCCGTAAGTCCTTACCGGCCAAGGCTCGTACTTGCCCCGAGAAGCGGCGTCGCGGCCCGGCACGGCCCCGCCGGACCCCCGGCGGAGGAAGAGGGGGAAAGGAAGCGCCCCCCGCCAAGCGACTTTCGAATGCCGCATCCGGCGGGCGGCCCGCCCCTCTCCCCGCCCCGCGGGCCGGCGGCGGAGAGCGGCGCCGCCTGTGCGCCCTCGCCGCTGCCTTCGGGCTGGAAGCGACCAACGGTGAGGCGCTGCTGCCGCCACCGGCCCCCAGCCCCACAGTGCTAAACCGCTCCTGGAATGCCTCAAAAAAGGCCGAGGGCTCTTCTGAAGAACGTACGCCACCCAAAAATTAGGGTTTTTAGTTTTCAGCTGTGACAAAGACAGTTAAATGTGACCGTTAAAAGGAATTACTTTTATTCATACATACTTCACACTTCAGTCCGAGTTAATGCATTGTTTTCCAGACACCCTTGAATTTGCCTTCAAGAAGTTGACATTACGTGTGGTGGTGTGAAGATGTTAAATGTTTTAAGGAAATTACACATACAGGAAAAGCAGCCAAATATTTTGAAAATCAATTTACAGTGGAGGTACCAAGGGAGTAAAGCTGCTGAAAACATGTCTGTTTTCCCAAAACGGGTTCTTTTAGAGGCCGATCCCCACAGAGAGGTGAGGTATTTGATTTTTGTACAATTCTGCACAAAATAGACTGCTGGGTGTCAAATCCACTAAGCCAGCACAATGACTACCAAAAACTATTGCTATTCATACATTTTAGTAAACAAAGGCATTGATATTAATTGTCTACAAGTTACATAATTCTCTGATTAATTAGTATCCTATCTACTATTACAGTCTACATGCTCAGTCCCTCTTCTTTCGAGTTGGTGAATTTCGTGGTCACAATCTCCCCTGGCCAGAATTACCTTCTATGTACTTGGGGCTGACTTCAGCAGAATTACTGAGTTGGTTTTGTTAGTTTCTTCCGTATCTTGGGAGTTCTGCCAAATGTCCTTGTGGCTTGTAAATTCTGCATTCTTTCTTTCCACTATCACTAGTACATCCTTCTCCCAAAGTTTGTTAACGTCCCTCTGGAGCTGAGATTATTGAAACATTCCAAGCTCTAAACCTCAGCAAGGCAGTTCTACTGACAAGTAATTTATCTTTGTAACACCTGAACATCATACCTTCTGCCACAGAAAAAGAGTCCTAAACCCTACTCCTATTTTATGAGGTATTTGTTAATACATTAGCAGATGAGCATTAGATCATGACAATTATTAAATATATGAGCATTAGATAATGACAGTTGTTAAATATATTTATTCATTCCAACCTAATTAAGTAGCAGATTGACAAAACACCCTCCATACCTATCCTGAAAATTAGACGTGCAGTGGGTAACAATTCTGCAGGCACACAGACCTACCTGTAGCTTTATTTCTTGCTCTAGGGAAACAGACTGCCATTAAATACTAGTTCTATGGGTATGGGAAAAGATGTAAGTATCCTCTAAGGTACACTCTATGATCCATGTGTGACAGACACCACAGTTTGGGGGCCTAAATTTTCTCTACTAAGTTTATTAAGCATACCAGTCAGTAAATTAAATTAACAGTTGACTTCTTAAAACCAGAGATGCTTTCCCACACAGCTCTATTGAAACAGTGTAAATCTTTGCCAGGAGATATTGCTAATGTCATTACTCAAAATTTTGGTTTCACTTATTCTGAAAGTGATTGGACAAATTTGTAGAAGTTAAAAACAAACAAGAGCTATTAATTGCCAAGGCAACACTTTTCGCTCAAGAAGGTCCTGAGCTGGAGAACAGAGAAATATACTGACAAAGCTTGATGCCTGCTGGCACAGTTCCCCCATCTCTTCTGTGGGCATGCACTAATGAATGTTATTTATTTTTACCAGGGAAAAGAACAAACACAGTGGCCTTCCCTGCCTTGAACTTATACAGAAGCATTTCTTGCTTTGGGGGAAATGACAGGGATGAGCTCACCCGAGGACTAGGGGCCAGACTCATTTCAGGAAAGTCCCTTTCTTCATTAGGGTATCCCTTTTGCCACATAACAGGAGAGGGGTTGGATTAGCAGGATTTAGGGTCAGTCCTGACATGGCTATGTTTGCTTTGTGAAGGGCACTTTTCCCTCTCACTTGCCACAGCAGCAGATAAGCCCTGGGTGGGTGCAACTGGTGGAGTTATGCCTGGCAGGCATTAGATCTGTGTTTCTCAGAGCAAACAAGCAGCAGCTCTATTTTTGACATGTTTGCCATGATGCCTGCATGGAGGATGCTCTCAGAAATCAAATCCAACTTAATTACAAGTTCCTCAGCTGGAATGAAAGGTGGGGAAGTGCTAAGCTTAGCACTCCTTTTGCCATAGAATAAACGAGAAAGGCAAATGAAAGAACAAGGAGGAACTACAGCACAAATTCTATAAATACTAAGTAGATTTCTTCCTGGAGAACATCTATGTCTCATGATAATACATTTCCTTGTATGTTTTCTCATCACAAAGGCAACATTATGATCATGTCTCATAAACCCATTCCCATTTTTTACTAGGAAATCATTTAATAACAGTAGTACATTTACAAGGAGGGGGATGGCTCTTTCATTCAGAACTACAGCCTGTAAACCTTCCTAATCTACAAAACCCCATAGCCTCTCAGTGACTTGCTAGCCATCATGATAGTTTGGCTACCATCAGCAATCCCATGAAAGATGAGCCCTGCATCCATTGGAAGGACATAGGTGGGGTTTAGAACAGCATGTTGGGATTTCCTGACTGTTCAATACTGTAAACAAAAACATAACATTGATGAAAGAACAAGTAGCTCCTATTTTAATCCTACCTTGGAAATGGTTTTGGCTATATTTTTGTAGGTGGTCTCCAAGTGTCCCACTCTCTTTACTTGTGATTAAGAGAATCACTGACAGAAATATTTTGTAGGATGCACTTTTCTCTCTCCTAGAACCATTGAATTTATACTACAATGACAACTAGAATATGGAAAGAAAACTTCTGAAGAATCAGATCAAAAAACTTCTCTAAGTATTGCCTGCCCACAATTGCTTTCACTGCACTTGAGATTGGCTTGTTTTCCTTGCAAAGGGTTGTAAAACCTAGGCAGATGACAGCTCTCAAACCTTCGTTTTCTCTTGCTGGAAAGTATGAACCAGCTTCCTTTGAGATGCTCTTCATTTTTTACATTCAGTCTGCAGTTGGAGACCTGACTGCACAGGTGAAAGTACAGATGTGACAGCCCAAAACTTGTTCAGGAGAGCATCCAGGGTGGTGCAGAGTTCCTCCCTTGCAATGTAGCCAGGCCAGCTGCTGTCTGTAAGGGGTCTCGTAGCTCATGCAGCAGCATGTTGTGCTCTTTAATGCAGGATTGTCCGGCAGATAACTCCTAGGGGATGTAAGCAGTATTCCCTCTATTCCACACAAGTCCAGTGCCCATCTGCCCTAGGAATGCTTGCATGGATTAGTAGCACTTAGTCTGATGAAAGGTTGCAGAATCAGGCCTCCCCTGAATGAGAAGGACAAGCACCACTGAAGCATCTCTTTCAGTCTCTTGGCTGTACAGTGAAATTCTTCTGTTTAGTCCCCAGACTTTGTTTCATATTTGCACTTAGCCTCATATTTTGGAGCCTGTGGAGAAGATAACAGTGGGGTTTGAGGGAAGCTAAGATTAGCAGAGATGCAAACAAGTAACAGCTTTCCTACTTGGGAACTGTCTGTGAGAGATCCTGCAGTAGACTCCTAGCCCTGAATTATAGTAAATTTAGCCTTGGTCTTGCGCTAGTTTTAGAGTCATCTATTACATTTCCTATGCACTGGTTTGCTTAGAAACAGGTGTAATTCAGAATTGTTTCATTGCTTTAAGGGGAAGATTATGTTGGCATCAGACTATGAGAAAAAGGATTTGGTCCAAGAGGACAAAGGCAGTCCACCTTTCTAGATGACATGGTAATCACCAGACTTCCTACTTTCTATCCTCTTAAATGCAGGGCTGCTGAGAACTCTGAAAGATTATTTAGCTTAGTACAGCTAAATAACCTGTCCCTACAATGGCCAATAAAAGCCCATTACTGAAAAGAGTACCTAAAGAAATTGGCTGTGAATAGCCAATCCTGTTGTAGTGTATCCAAGATAATTAAAGATTTTGCTGATTTTTTAGCAAGGAAAACCTCATTTGCAAAAGGCATTTGATAAAGTTCAGTCAACTAACCAGAGGTTATTTTTCATAAACCAAAGCTGTTTGTGCATAAGAGAACAAAGTCTTCCTGTGTATGTTTAAAATACCTCAAACCTCCTCCTCTTTGTACAACATGAGGTACCCAGTGTAGTTACAGCTCATGTTTCCCTACGATACTCTGGTCTTTCTGTCTTCAGTCAAGCAATTAGTCAAACAAACCACATAAGGTTCTTCTGTCTTTCCAGGTCTATTATAACTTAGCCCTCAGTGTTGCTTTGATGTGGTTGACTCAGATGCTCAGACTACACTGACAAGAGAGAAAATGTGAGTATTGCAAAGCCAAGGTCCTGCTGTTGCAGTGACTTACACCAGTGTGAAGATGGAGTAAAAGCAGCAATGAATTGAGCCCAGGACTACTTTGTGTATTTAAAATACCAGGCTAATAATCTTCCTGTTCAAAACACCTTACAGGGATTTTGCAGCTCACAACCAATACACATATCCCAACCAAGTTGAGAGAGAAGCTATGATATTATCTTCATATGGTGGAATACTAATTGTAAGAGGCCAAGAAAGATGGCAGACAAAAGAGAAACACTCCCTGTACCTAGAATGTCTTTGTTCATTGAAAACACAGTATACAGACAGTGCAAGCAAGTTTCAAGACCAGATAAATGAATTCATACTAGCAGTATGAAACATGACCAGGAGCTCATGTGAGAGCTGTTCAGAGAAGGGAATATGAGCTTGATTTCATTCACTCACTTGAAAGAATACTACTTCTGAGAGCCAAACCTCTCTTCTAACCTGTCTTCACAGAACAGCATTCCTATAGAAAAGATCTCTGAGATTTACAGCATGAGACCCACAGCAACACACTGGCAGAGCTCTGCAAAAGTGAGTGACTTGTTTTTTCAGCACATCTGTAAAAGTGAAGTTATAATATCTGTGCCTTTTAAAAAATATGCTACATTTTAAACTGAATTAATTAGCCCTTTTACCCCATTAGTAATAGCAAATTAGTTCCAACCTTCTCAGAACAAAAAGCCAAACTGTTCACCACCACCTCCTCTACCTTACAGTGTGCCAGGGAGAGGCAAGAAAAGGGCAGTCCAGCTACTGACATCCACACTAAGATGTAATCCAGCTCCTGCACCTTTGCCATAATGGTTTACAGGGGAGCATTTCCACCACTAGGCTCTAATTGCTACTAGTGTGGAGTGGGGAAAAAGGCTATGCAGCTCTGGGGAGATACTGCCTGCTTCACAAGGGCCTTGCCTCTGTGCAAAGTAAGTTTCTCTAGAAATATCTCTTTAATCATATAATTGCTCTTTAAAAAAGAGGAGAGGTATTACAATCTTTAATTACAATCTTTAATTCATTACTCAAATCACAAGAAAGTATTGTCTCTGGCCCAGCTCCATAATAAAAAAGCATTTGTACTGGAATATATACATTGTTTTTTCAGTGACATATAATTAATAGATGTTTCCTAAGCAACTATTTCAAGTTGATGTGGAATTGTAGTCAGACTATAACAGACCAGACAATTCACATGTAATTCACAGTGTTTCTGGTACACGTAAAGGTTTTTTTTTAAATCTCAGACACACTTAACTGTAATATTAATGACAGACTGACACCCAGTGTCCAGAAAGTGCTAGAGCTCATTCCAGCTCACAGCTACATGCACCAAAATAGCCTTGATTGTAACCTCTCTTAGTTGAATTCTTCCACATCAAGAACTAGAGATGTCACTAGTTGTGA
Source organism: Vidua chalybeata (assembly GCF_026979565.1). Classification (NCBI taxonomy): domain Eukaryota; kingdom Metazoa; phylum Chordata; class Aves; order Passeriformes; family Viduidae; genus Vidua; species Vidua chalybeata. The sequence continues at coordinate 14,653,245 of NC_071536.1, read as the reverse complement.
TGTAGGGGCATTTCACAATGCCACTTAGAAGGAGCGATCTTCCTCTCTGCTCCTGGGATAAGTGGGTGGATCAACTGTCCCTCCTTTTGCTGTGAATGCTACACTGTATATTTTTACAGCCTTGCTTCTTATGGACAGGAATACTTTTCTTGAGTGTCCAACCCAGGATATTTTTAGACATCTCTGTTTTGAGTGCTTACCATACACAGGAGAGGAGCAACATTTTCTTGAAATGTTTCCAGCTAGCTATTCATGCTGTTTCCTGTGGTGGGGTGTTTGAGTTTGCATTTGTGTTTTGGTGGTTTTTTTTTTTTTTTCCTTTGGGAGGAGGAGGAGAGGTGGGCCTTTTTTAGCTTTGATTTATATTCTGATGTTATGCAAGCAGAGATAAAGAAAGAACAGAAATAGTATTTCTGCAGCTCATACTACTGTCCACTTGCCTAGATCTTGCCTCTTGTGGACTCAGAGATACTTCCTTAATGATCACAAGGTAACAAAGTTACAAAATTTTCTGAAGAAGAAGATAGGCCAGTTATCAGACTCTTCTGTTTCTGTTTCAGTCAACAACACTGCTTCATTTTAATCATGCACTAAAGAATATTCCCACTCTATGAGAAAGGAAAGGAAATATTTTGATGAGCTGGGAAACTAAGGATACTTTATTTTGCAAAGTCCTAATTCATTTAAGAGGTTAAATCTACTGTTTTAAATTAACAGTAACTCTTGGAACTCAGCTTATGCTTCATTAGGAGTACTAGACTCAAAGAGCTGGAATCCAGCCCATCTGAAAATTCAGTCTCTATGGACTTTTTCCCCCCACTGAAGTAAACTGGTGGAGATTTCCTGCTATCCCTCATCAGTTTTGAAGCCTTGGCTTAAATCTCCTTGAAAATCATATGCTAGCTTTATTAAGATTTAGAGATACTTAGGGAGCACAAGTCACAGCCTTGAGGCAGTTCAGATGGACACTAGAAATAGCACTCATTTATCCATCAGGACTGCTGAAACACTTATCTTAGCATCTGCTGACCAGAAGAGTCTTAGCACATAGTTTCTGCAGGTATATCAGTGTATGAGTTGTCCTTTCAGGACCACTGGATTCAACCTTTCAAGATCTCCCTGCATCTGTCTGCCATGCTGAGTGCCCCTGAAGCTGCAGAGCATGCCTGGAAGCAAAGTGAGCACATTTCACCCCAACTCCTACAAAGCCAGGGCAGGGGAGCACCAGGCAGCAGGACTTGGCCCAGCAGAGCCACCAAGTTACAGCCTGGTGAGCTCCAACACATGGAAAGGATGGTGTAAACCTTGGGCTGTGCCTATTCTCTTGGGGGGATGGGGGGGATGCAGAGGCATATTGTCATTGTAGCCTAAAAATGGCATCTAGCTCAGGCTCCTGAAATTCATGACAATTGCAAAAGGTGCATTTTCCTCAAGTAGAGGTAAACAAGATTATGTTTCCAGTAGAATCAGCTTTTATGTCTGTCAATTATTTGCTTACTTTTAAGCTTGGACTAATACTAGAAGTTTTGCAAAGGTCATTTATGCCACCGGCCAGTGAGAGCCACCAACAGCTTGCCTGTTTCTTTCCCAAGGGCAGCAAAAATGAGAGTAACTTCAGGAGCATTAAAGAATTTGAAGCCAGAACCTCTTACCTCCGACCATATTGCAAGTGGGCCCATGCAGTAGGTCTATAAACCAGGCTGGTGGCTTAAGAGTGCCAGATGATACGAGGCTTTCTCTCCCCCCTAAGGCATCAAGTACCAGACACCAACAGCACATCAAAAGCAAGGCCCTCATTCAGCAAGGAGAGCTAAAAAGGACTGCAAGCAACTGGACAGTGTGACCAGAGGAAAGCAACACGGTGACAAACTAGGTCTGGAGAATTCACATGAGCCAGTAAAACAGTTTTTGCAATGCAACACCAAATGTCCCAGTCTTGTCTGCCCTTCTCAGCTCTCTTTAGAGTGTCAATTCTAAATTGGATTGCATGACATTGTCAGGAGGTGTCACTCGTGAGCTGGAAAGTCAACTCCAGTAATATACACATGGAAAGCATTCTTCTGCCTAATACCTCTGAAAAAAACCCAAAACATTTACTACCATCACTTTTACGTTAAAAGAAAAGAAAGCCTATTTTAAAAGAAATTAACAAAAACCCTGACTCCATGAAGAACCCAGTAATGTCAGATTAGCCCAGCATGTTCATGAAATAGGTTCTGCTTTTTTATTTATCTGTGATTTGCTAAAGCCTTTTGTTTACCACTGCTCCACTAAGCAACAGAGCTAAGAAAACACTCCAGCAGCAGTGCTGGATTTGCTGAACTTGAGTAAGGGAGCTCCCCCACAGCCCTGAGTTCAATGTGCATCACATGTCACACAGCAGGAGGGAAGCTGATCTGCCCTGCAGTCCCCATCTCTCCTGAAGGATTCAGCCCTGCCTGCTGTGCTTGCGCTTATTAACATTTGCATCCTGCAGGGAGCTACAGAAGCAAAACAAGGAATCTCTCCAAGGAAGCCTGGAACAAACTCAAAAGTGAGGAAAGCAAATGCAGCAAAGACACAACAAAGACCTAGACTTCGTGTACTTCACTTAGTTGTAGGTGAGCTAACTGATGTCTTCTACCTTAGCTTTATAATACATTTGCAACTTGTGTTTTAGTTGGGGTTTTGTTTGTTTTTAAATCTTCACAGCCATTCCTTCCTTTCCACCCTCATATCTTGCATCTCAGACATCCATTCCTCCTTAAGACATTAGCCACTTCTCTCCTGCTTCCTCCTGCCAGTATTTTGGGAGTTTACATTCTCCCAGTGCATCCCTACTGCTCCTCAAGGCACTACGCTACTTTTACAGAGACAATGAGCGGATGCAGCACTTCAGAAGCAGGGAATACACACTTTCCCTTTTCCACAGTGCTTTGCAACTCCCATACATGATCCAGGGTTGGGCAGGATGATGTGGCCTGCGCCTCTCAGCTCTCTCCTTTAACCATCCTGCTTTCCTATTTTGGTAAAGGGCTCAGCTAAAGAAAAATCATCTCCCTGCAGTGCCAAGTAGCTCTGAAGTCTATCTTCCAATCCCCATTTTTACATCTCTAATGGTTTACCTCGTATGTCCATGCTGTGCTGCCTAACAACACTCCCCATTCCCTAGATGGGCTGTCACTAATCACAGCTCAATATATTCACAAATTACAAATTAACTGGTGAGTCTCCATTGAAACAAATTCAGTAGAACCATACGCAGCAGCCAGTGACAGGACCTGAGCAAATTTTATCCCAACTCAAACAGAATCAGTCTGACCCCTTAAAAGCCAAATCAGAGAGAAACTGTATTTTGAAATGAGGTCATTTCAAGAGGGGAGGAGGGGATATTGCTGCTGAGCCCATGAGAGAGCAATGGTGAGGGGGTGGTTAAGATTAAACAGCTAGAGAGATTAACATCTCATGACTGTTTTTTGTTCACTGACCTGTAATAAAATAAACAGTAAGACTAACAAATAGATGATTAGCCTTGTTATTCCAGTGCTGTTTTTGCTGTTAGAGTACTGCCATGGTCTTCACTTTTCTTTGGCTAACATTTTGTGGTTTTATAGTCTTATGACTAGTGAAATTAAGAGGAATAAGCAACAGAAATCTTATTATAGTATGTTATACTTACTATATTATTACTTACTTATGCTAATACGCATAAACCTAGTGTTTTATTTTCAGAATGCAAGTACCTACCCTTTTGGTACTCCCTCTCCTGTTGGTTGGTTGGCATCTGATTGTCTGCACACAAAAATCAAGCCCAGCACATCATATGGTTTGCTGCTCACATGTTCAGACAGCCAGAACTAGAGAGCTGAAAGGTGCTTGTGTGTGCACCACAGGATTGGTGAATCATAGCCTTCTGCTACCTTGACTGAAAATTCCTCCTTTCCTGAGCTAGATTGTCTCCAGAATGAAAAAAGAAAGGTCTTTCAGTGACCAAATCAATTAGTCAGAACAACTTCAAAGTCTTTCTTCAGCTATGCAGAAAGCAATGGACAGAGCTCAGATGCAATGCAGAGTCATGATTTTTTTCTACAGGACCCAGAAGAGATCTCTGATCATATGTGCACCCTATGCATACATTTGGTGCCGACCATTGCACTGCAAAACTACCCACAGTGGGAAAGGTAAGAGCCATTCTGGCTCTGTTCTTCCTAAGCACCTGAAATCATGGAAAAGGGGCAAGTGGGGAATTGAACAGAGCATTATCCACTTTTCCTCTGGTAATTCAAGAGGAAAATTGTACAATTCACAATTCATAATTCACAATTCATAGCCCAGATTATGACACTGAAATCAGATGGGTTCAGCTAATACACTTGACTGGACAACACAGCAGCTGAGGCACAGATATATCATCTGCTGGACCAGAGATTCTTACTTCTTAAATTACTCCACACAAGTTTGTGAGTCAGTCTTTACACCACAGCCAGAGTTACTAGAGCCCTGCCCATGCAAGCAAGCACAAATTTCTCCCTCATTTCTGCTATAGTAATCTTAAGACAAGTCACTACTGATTCTCTAGCTAGCCTGAAAATTCTCATTATGGTGAAGAGCTTTTTCCTAGCCAAATGTCATGTGGAAACATCTAGCATCCATCAGAGAAAAGCAAAATATTTTTTCTCCCCTAGACTGGTTTATCTGTTGGACAAAAATATAACCAATCTGTTCTGAAAAGCATCAATTTTGTCAGGTTGGAAAGTAATGTAAGTCCACAGGACTATGTATCTTCAAGAGGCCGCTGGCAGCAACGGCAATTACCAAAGTCACGAGAAAATCAGTTTTACTTTGTCTCTCTAAAACACTGTTAAAGATGCTGGCTTCACAAAGGGAGTCATGGTTGAAAGGTTGCTTAGTGATCCTCAAAATAGAAACTAGTCCAGACAGGCTGTTATGGAGGTGATCTGCCAGGTACTTCCACACAGGTATTTCCACCAGCAATGCTAAACCCATCATCCATTTAAGTGAAGCAAGTGTGTGGTGTGGATGCCAAAGGCATCCAGGGCTAGATTTCATGGCCTTTCATGGGGACTTGCCAGCAGACAAATATCAAGTCCTGAACAGCATACTTACAGTAATGGCAGCAATAACAATAAGTCAAATACAACAGGCAAGCAAACACCATGACAAGGAAATCCAACAGGATGAAGGCAGGTGGTCTGAGGTAACACAGTCTGGGACAAAAGCGCTGAATATACTAAAGAGGACAGAAGGCTATCTAACCTGATTGGAAATGGTGAGGGCACATTAGCCCCTATCATTTAATATGGATACAATTTAAAAAAACATCAGTGAAGTGGTTTGTGATGGAAGGCTGTGAAGGTGGAGGTTTCATATTTCTCCCATCCAATTCCCCAGAAGACACTCTTGTCATTCTCTTTTCTTTCTTACTACCACACTGAAAGCACTTTTCTTTGGCCTGAAACCTAAGCAAAGCTGCACTCCGCTAAGTGTCCCAAACTGTGCCCTGCCCTCTCTCCTTACAGCCACAAACACTCCTTTGTTCCATTGGAGGTGGAGGCTATGTAGTTGAAAATAGAGATCTTTTAAGTAAATTAGATCTACGAAGGTGTTCGTCTGTCTGCCAAGTTACTAATGGATGATGTTGACAAGGTCTTCACGTGCTTGAATGAGCTCCCCCAGATATGTAAGATTATAAATCTAGTTTTGGAGTCCAGTAGTTTGTTTCGATCTGAAGCCTCATCTACTGGTGCTATAAGTCACTTTTATAACCATCTTTGCATATTCCATGAAGCAATTTGTTCTTCAGAGTCTAAGATTTAGGTGCAAGAAAATGATACTCGGAACAGAACAAATCAAGGTTTATTACAAACCAGCACCAAACAGGGAAAAAACAGAGGAAAAGTTTCAAAATGAAGAAATGGAGGAATACCGTTCTCTCTAGCCTACTGTCTGTGCTTTAGTGTTAAAGCACTCTGCTTTAGCATTAAACAGCAATTCTTCTAAGTTCCAGATAGACAGCAACTGGAGTTTAATGCTGTTTTCTCCCTCTGAATTTTTAAAACAGACTTTCAAAGAGAAAACACTGAACCAAGTGACCCAAAGTGATTTACAATATTAGTTAGTAATTCAGATACACTGATAAACATCTAGTAAGAACCACTTGATTTCAATCTTTGTAGTCTTCTGGGATGCTGCAAATAATCACACACCAGGAAGAGACTGAGACTTTTAATCACTACTTCCTCCTCACACGTCTATGTTAAATCTGTACACAAGAGAAAGGATTAGTGGGCAAAGGCTAACAACACCATGTGCGACGGAGACTTTTCCTGTCTCCAGGATAAAGTGTGTGACAAAGTATTAAAATTGAAGCAAAGTTTATCTGCTGTCACAAAAGGAAAGTTTGCCATGGGACAAGCTCGGGCAAGTGGCAATCAGCACAGGGTGGGGAAGGAGAGGAACAGACCTACACTAGAAGCTGCTCAGGTCTGCTGAGTTTGAGAGCTTTCAGGCAAAAGAGGTTCTATAAAGAACCATTCTTATATACTCATACACATGCTCGTACCTATCTCACATTGGGTCAGATGGACCACATGAAACAGTTAACAGCAGCTCAAAGTGAAGTCTACCCCAGTTACATGATAACTTGCATACAGCATCAGCAAATGCGGTGTAAAACACAGAAAAAATGAGTCCCATGGGAAATGCAATAAACATCGTAACTACAATAAAGACAAAACATGAGAAATCCCCACAGCTTAGAATGGTCTCTTTTGTATTACTTTTTGCAGATGGGGCATTAGGACTCTGGTATATAAAAGCAAATACAATGTCTGCTCACAGCTCTCAGCTTCCATCTCAGCAAATTTTCAGAAGTGGGAAAGAGAAGTGGAAACCTCAGTATGCCACTGCCCTGCTCTGACACAGACACCAGGATGGACTATGAGTCTTTGCAAATGTTTATATTGCAGATCGTTTCTTTTATTAAGATAAGAGCTTCTGGGCCACTGCTGTGAATGTTGCAATGACCACCTTGACTTGCAGCCCTTTGTGAAACAGTGCAATTCTTTTAAGGCAAAAAAAGGCTGCTAGAGTATTTATGAGTGCCCACTTACTCAGAACACCATTACCTTTTAAAAAGGAAGAATGATCCTGACTTCCAGAAGTAGTTCAGTCTCTGCAATTCCATTAGGTCTTGCCTGTCATCCTGGTTATCAAGAGTTTTCTAAAGCCTTCTGAGTTTACATTCTTGTAGAGAACTTTCTCACACAACTTTCTGTAAATAACCTATTGTTTTGCATTCTTTCATAGAGGCGGAGAAATTTGATGTACAGGTAGTTTGTCCAGTGTCGTTGGAGAGGTGGCACGTTCACCCTCCAATCCACTGGCATCTTTTAAGAACTATAAAAGATTGGAGTCAGAAAAAATAAATTAGTCTCTTCATCATGACCAAAGCTGTGGTGCATCATTTTTGCTTGTGTCATTTAGTGACACTTGCCATGTAATACTACAAGTGAGTTCTGCTTAGCAGCACACCACAGTTTAAGGAAGTGGGTATAGTTTATCCCTTGAGATTACAGTTACACAGTCTCTCCAAGCAACTTTAGAGACAGGCAAAGTTCAGTAAGGCGATGCCAAGTTTCACTGAAGATGAAGGAAATAATCTGTTTAATATCAAAGCTATTTCCAAAGCCTTTTCATAACTTGAAGATACTAAAAGAAAGTGGAGTGACTGTTCCTAGGTAAAGAATATCTTACATCACCCAGGGAAAGGCTGGCAGGGCTAGCTAATATAAACTTCTGCTGTGGGCTGACGTATGCAACTTGCTTATGACCACACTGTGTTATTATACAATGATACTTGAACATGTTAAATCAGATTTGCAACGGGTACAGTTTTCCTAACATAAAAGCTGTGTTGGTTAAAGTCAGGCAAAGGATTAATACTTGCCAAGGGACTTCTCTCATTATTTAGATATCCTTTCAGTATGATCCATAGCAGCAGGAATGTCTTTTAGTAGCATAATTCTGAAAAGGCCACATTTTTCAGGCCTGGTCATGAGTAAGTGCCACACATCATCCCCAGATCACATGAATACATTTGCTGCTATTGTCTTGATACAGAGTCCTTATAAATCACATTTCCTCAAATCATAAAGCATCTTCCATTTACTTGCTATCATATGTGTGATCATACCCATTTGTTGGCACACCTGAGCTCTTCCCTATGGGTAAGAATCAAACCTTTTCCATTAGTTTCAGAAGAGTGAATCTTTTTGCAATCCCATCTCCAGAACAGAACACGGTTTCTCAGAAATATACATAGAAGTTGGCAATGCTGCCTTTCCTGTATGTCTGTCTTGTTTAGTAATGTCAAATTCAGTAAAACTTCTGTCTTTCTGTATTGTTGCTATTTGCCACTGCAGAATTCTATTTCCCACAATATTCAGCTCTATAAAAAAGAAAAGCCCAAGGTCAAATGTTGGGTCTTACTGATATTTGTCCCAGGCTATGTCCATCTCCCTGAGATCTGCTCCTTCAGTGTCTGAGGTAGCTCTTGGATCTTGTATGAAATGCCTAAATTCAGGGCAGACTGTATTTATTGAAACCTAGGGAATAGAGAAGAATTCTTGACTGTGGTACAGTAAATGGCAAAAATTTTCTCTTTGCAGAAGATGGCTGACACACACTGAGTTACTGCTCTCATACTAAATAGTGAATGCATTCCAAAATCCTGGTTCAAACAATCTTTTTTCAGTACTACAAACAAATTAAAGTTTTGCAGTCCAGAGGGAAATCTGATTTCTTTCACATTTTCAGGGAAGAGGAGGAATAGGTTTAAAATATATTCACAACCAGACAGTGGTTCATGATAAGTTAAAGCATGATAAGTTACGTAAGTGTTAAAGGTCCAACTGCATATTGCTGGTAAGTGTACACTTACCATACCTTGGTAAGTGAAGGGAAAGGTCTGATCCTTTCATCTAAGTTCTGTATTTTCACAAGTTTTTAGTCTAGGAATAGATCCCAGCTCCATACTTACCAGGGATACTACTGTTTTTCAGCAAAGTTCTGGAGACTTTTGGAAAGAAAACACAGTTCAGAGAGCACAGAACAACTAGGACACTCTGTAACCTTATCTAGTGTCTGTTTCATTTTAAATCACTTCATCTTGGCTTGAAATGGTGGGCTTTGATTTTGTTTTGCCTAGCAAACATTCTGATAATGGAGTCCTTGAATAAAACCAAGCAACTTTTACAGCAGTTGAGTAGACTGCTTAAAACTCACATCTCTCCTTGCTAATGTCAGAGACCTCATTTAGCCATTATTTCACACTCACATGGCCCACCGGTAACAGTCTGTTAGTGATCCTCACCAGCCTTTCCCTGACAACACTGGAGAGGAAAATAGAACTATTCTTTGCCCTTCTTGTCCTTTCTTTTGTACATGGGACACTACCTCTGCCCTCCTGCCTGTCCTTCACTGCATGAAGTAGGCTGTTCAGCTACTGCAAATATTTGGTGTACATAAAAACACCATGCTTCAGCCAGAGGGAAATGGAGCATGAACAGCTTGGCTCTCAGGGCAGAGATGTGAAAAAGCATGTTTCCTCTTGTTCACAAACACCTACTATTGTGCATTTATGGGAAATGCACAGTGTAAGGAATATGTGTGTTAGCATGCTTAGCTAACCCAGGTTTGCAAAATAACACAGCAGTTAAGGTACAGTATCTGCTTGTCTGCTTAGAACAGGAAATCAAAATATTTCATTTGCCTTCAGCAGGAATAAAATAAAGAAATAAGAGACCAGTTCCCCAGACCAATTAGCATATACCTACTTACTGCAACAAAGTATCTGGTTCAATTAGTGCAGTTGAGGATCTCGTCTTGTAGTGATGTATAGATTACATGCTGGCATTCCTCTGGCAGAAGGCAAGAACCAACAGAAATAACTATTCAGAGATCAGAGTGATAGGTAGGGTGTCTGGATTCTAGAGTCTGCCACAGCCTAGAGCTTAGGGGTGGCTAAACTTCTTCAAATGTGCCTGTCTCCCTGAGACAGGGATGGTGGCAATTCCTAGTTTTAAGGACCACTGAGGGGCTGCACTTGCTTTTGTTTGCAAATGTTCAGAGACTCTCAAGGAGACACCATGAACAAGTTTTTGCTACCAAGTCGTCTAGGCTCCTGCAGCTTGCTTTAAGGTTGGTAGCAGGCACTACAGCTGCTGGCATGCAGGCTGTATTTCTCTATAAAAACACCACTATTTTCAGATTGGCCCTATGCTCGAGTTTTCCTGAGGTGCAAAAGCAGTTAATCTCCATGTGAAAACAGCTGTCATAACAGCGTACTGACTGAGGGCACCTGCAACAGATGGAAATAACCACACTCCTCAGACCACAGATAATGTTTGTCTAACAAGATATTCTGGCTCCAGAGTTTAAGATCAACCCACAGCCCTTCCTGCAGTTCATCTGTGGCACAGGGTCCTAGGAACAGGATTCAAGGAGAACTTGGATGAATACTTAGAAGACAAATCCACTGCGAGTTTTTAAAAAGAGAGAAGAAACCTCCTGCTCAGAAAACCTCTTGAGCTAAAACAGCTTGAGATTCTGAAATTTGAATGAAATGTCATATATATTTGCTTCATATCTATCCTTCCCTCAGTGCCTACTCCTGGAAGTTACTTGGCTGGATGTAGTATCTAACCTATGATGGCTGCTCTACAGTTGTTCCAATAAGGAATTTACATACACCTGCCCTACTCAAGTTTAAGATCTCTCAAGTTCCAAACTTCATTACCAAGTCCAGTGCCCACTGTATTAATCTGTGAAGGACCATGTGGCATCCAAAAGACAAACCTGCTCCACAAAGCAAGCATGATCACAGAACCAAAAAAAAGTGTAACACTTCTGAGCCCGACAAAGATCTTTGACAAATACAAGTACAGGCCTGCACATAGAAGTTGTTCCTGTAAGTGAATTCATATTGCTTAGCATTAACCATGAGGGAGAAGTTTTTGGGTTTTTTTGATACAAAGAAAGCATACCGGTATTCAGAAACAAATGCTAGACTCAAAGCACACTCTTTCCTCAGTCTGCGTTCAGTGTTAAAGGGTACAACTTCCTGGCTGAGAAAGCACCTCCAAGAGAGAAGCTGACAGTGATACCATTTACAGCAGCCATTAGAATCACAACTAGAGCTGTGTAATAACAAATAATTAAAGATTTGTCCCTAAAGTTTTGCAGTTTCATGAAATCACCATACAAGACTCAGTGAAAGACACGTGCAAGAAAGCCCAAAACAAGTAGCATTTTGGTTGAAAAAGAAGCTAATGAACAAAAAGACCCAAAATACCTTCATGCAGTATGAACAAGAAATATGAAAATGCACTACATATTAATAAAATTCGTGAAGTTTAGTTCAAAGGTGGATGTGGAAGGAGATAAAAGGAAGGCAAGTATAAGAGAAAAAGTGTAACAGTTAGACCCAAGCAAAAATAGCAAAGATAAAAACAGCTGAGTGAATGGAGCAAACAGCCTAGCATGGGTATAGCTTCTTGTAGGCAAGTACATTTGCAAACATCTTTAGTTGGTCTACCAACAAAAGATGCAGAGAGAAAACCTCAAGTGGTTGTTTTATCATCTATCTCTAACAGTTTTACTAAAGAAAGCCTATAGTGTGCTTGACAGATTTCAAATACTAAAACAGTTACACATAAAAAATACTTTGGTTGTGTTTTCTGTCTGGCTAATTTCCCTTTTAGTTTTTCAACTTCTGAAAAATACCTAAAGTTTATATCATCTTAGATTTTTAAGATGTCAGGAAAATAAGGTTGAAAGAACCTATAATAAACAAATGTAAGGAATATCACCAAACAATACCACTGAATTTAATATTTCTAACTTGATTTTACTGCTGCTAAGATTGGCAGTCCAGCAGACCTAAAGTGCTCAGTGGGCTTACTTGGGTTGGACAGAAGAGTCTTCTTTTTTTTTCCAGTATCATTAAGAGATGTGAAAGCTTCAGCACAATTCAGATATAGCAGAATTTTTCCTTCCTTTGTCTGTTTTCTACATTACAGAAGATTTCTAGGAACCCAGGACTGGGAGCAGAAGATGGACACAAAGTTGAATGAATTTGTGATAAACAGAAGTCATCCACAGAGCTATCAAAGAGCAAATGGGGTTTCACTTTCTCCAAATGCTCACAAAAACTTGTCAAAAGGCTGCTAACAGGATACTTTCAGCCTGAAATAATGCTAACAGTTGCTTCCCACTTTCAGAGTCCCAAAGGGACATCCACCATTCTCTAGTACTAGAGAAAGGAAGACAGCAGTAATGATCTGCACATCCTATAGAAAATGGATATAAGGGCTTTGCTAGTCTTAGGGCTCACTAGAAGTGTCCCTATGGACCCTTGCAGTCTTTGGATTGCTTTGTACAACCTAGGCAAAACCCAGTCAGCTTTCAAATACTTTCCAGTGTGATTGGGAGTACTTCTATTTTATAGCAGATGGCTTTCTTTGAGGGCTGCTCCTGTGACACCACCACAGACCCCTCAGACCTGCATGCCTTCCTCAGCTCCTGATAAAGTGGAAACCAGCTGCTGGATGCTCTATGAATGTCCCAACTACACAGGCCATCAATACTTCCTGAAGGTGGAATCTCTCCTGACTGCCAGCCCTGTGTGGGTTTCAATGTAAAAAAAAAAAACACCACCACCACCAACAAAACTTTCAGATCTTAGAGAAAAAATTCTTCATTTATCATTATGAAAATTCCAAACTCCACCTGTAATTGAGCCCATGGGCTAACTCCACGCTTGAATTGATTAAAGGATCATCTTGAGTTGCCCCATAAAAGCAATGGCCATCACAGATGTATTTCTTCTGTGAGTACACTGATAAGCTGACAGCAAACAGTATCATCATGGAAATACTGCATACAGCTGTGACACTGGATGGCTTAAGACAGAGCAAAGCATTTACAGTATTTACCAAGTTAATTAATAAAAGTTATTTCTAGCAATTACTATTTTAAATGCTACAGATAGCAAAATAAATCTTTCAGTTGCTTATTCACTCCATGATTAATAAACACCCAACAAACAAACAGTCCTGGTGCCCAATAGTTCCTGCTACCATTTGGCATTAAATCCAGATTTCTGCACAGGACTGAACTGCTTCTACTTCCAGCTCAAGGCCTACACTGTGCTCTTTTGTTTAGCCAGGACCTCACACCATTTGGAAGCATGAACTCATGTTGACCCTCCACAGCACAGAAGTAGTTGGTTTCCCTAGGGCCTGGGGTTAGGAACCAAAAGAGAGACCCATTATATTAAAGATTCTACAACCAGTTCAGTGTGCAAGTGGGCCCCCACCAGTCTCTCACATACTCTAACACCACACTGTTTACACTCCACTGCAGAATCTTTAAAACTCCATTTCAAGTTTTACAACAGTAGCCATCATTCAGGTCTCTATACCCTTTCTGTGCTCAGGAGTTAGGCTAGCCAAGTCCCTGGGATATTCACAAGGGCACACCTTTGGTTTCACATCCCACTAAAAAGCAGGCAGTGTGTTTGCAACCAACATCTAACTTTTGGGAGGCTGTGGTACTAATATTTGTGTTTGCAACCAACATCTAACTTTTGGGAGGCTGTGGTACTAATATTTTGCAACCCCACCTCTAGTCAAAGTTAGAGCTTTCCTAAGCAAATTTTCCCTTAGTTACTTCCCTTCATTTGCCTTCTTCCCCAAAGAGAAGTTAGGCTCCAAGTTGCTATAGCAGACATTCTTGAGACAGCCTTACCCCCCTCAGCTAAGAGGGAATTAAATTCAAACAGATCAAGAGAGACTACTAACCCCTACGCATCCTTCAGTCTTGGTTGCTGCTATGTTGTTTTTTTCCTGACACACTGATTGCTTTCAGGAATCATACTGCAGATCCATACTGCTGAGCACTGCAACATAGTGAAATAATTCATTAAATACCCTCTTAACTAAAGCAGAATGATTTGAAGTGCAGTATGGTAACTTCACTGATCCCTGGCACTGAGATTGTACAGAAAAGGATGGCTTACTTTAAGTGAGAAGTCAGTTTGGTGAAGGAAGAAGAACAATTTTATGATGCAATCTTGTGCAGTAACAACTGGTGCCTTCATGCATCTGCAAAAGAAAGACAGCTGTAGCACAAATCTACATGTCAGCTCTTGCATAGCTAATCTAGATGACAGCAGAGGAGAGGGACAGTCCTAAGACTCAGCTCTCATCTTGAATTTTCGCTGTTTGTTGAAGAACCGAGGCAGATCAAAGCATATAAACACCTACTATCTATTTAGTCTAAAAGGGTCTTTAAGAGGTACCCCCTCAAGAACATTCCTAGCACAGCTGCAAACTTAAGGGAGCCCATACTACTAAAAAGGGAGCAGAAGAGATTAAGTCAGTGCCTGAGCCTTTGAGAACTGTGGAGTCATTATACTGAAGGCCCCCTATGGAAACAAGCCGAAAGGACAGGCAAGGACAAAAATACTCACCAGGGTCCCAGGCTACCCTGGGGTAAATTCCTTTCTGAATTTAAGTCTGGTGAATGGCTTAACCCGCATATCTGAAAGCAGGGCAGGCAGGGGGACTTAATGCTATTAGTCAGACCATCACCTCCCAGCTTTAGCTGTGGCCAGTCTCCAACACTTTGAAAGAAAGTAACTAAAATCCCTAAATACCAGTTTATATGTCAAGGGGCAAACAAATCCTTCCCATTGTCAAATTTTATGAATAACTAACAAGCTCTGGATTACCTGCAGTACAAAGTGAATATAGTAACAGAAGGAAAATTAAACATTAGGTTTGCTGACATAACTAACAGAATAATTGCAAACTCATCTGGCAATCATAGCCAGAGAAATTCAAATCACCCTCAGCATAATGTCATCACAGAGACCTTGGAATCTTACAAGGATCAGCTTGCCTCTTCCAATAGCCACACCACAACCCATTGCAAGTTATTTTGGCTTCAATGTCCAGAAACTAGCATCCAAAAAGTCTTATTTCCTTACATTCAGCAAAAGGTATTTTGATAACGAAAATTCTACATGCAACCATAAGGCCATTTGTTTACTTACACTGTAAAGATTACTCCTTGCTTCTGTGCAAGAGCCTATTTGTAAAAAAAAAGGTGTAATAATTGAGGGGCAGGTTCCTTTCTAAGCTAATTTCTACGTCCATTTCTATTCCAGGTCTTTATTGTTGGTAAACAAAGCATTAGCTTTAAGACATCAAGAAAAAGCTCAGCTAAAAGCTTTGCCATACATTCAGCTCAGCATGATTTCTGTTGGTCTGGGGCTTGGTTTCAGTAGAAGCCTTAGGGCCAAACAACAGGCCTGAGAATATCTAAAAGTCAAATGCAGAGTTTTGCCTGTTTCATTTGCATCCACAGAAAATAAGCATAATTTTGCAAAAGCAATATTATAAGGTATGTGGCTTTTCCTGCCACTTGAGCGGTTCCTGGACTCAAAGCTACAATCCAGTGTAGCCCATTTCTTTGTTAAATCTTTCCTCAACACAAAATTAATGCCTTCTTCTTATCCACACCCTTCTTTCTACCCATTCTGTTACCTGGACTGGCTGACAAACACGTTCACTACACAATAAAATGACTGAGTTATTAATTTATGGCTCCTGATGAGAGACATTAAAACCCACAAGTAATAAACAAAATATGAGAAATAACCACTGTTGTAAACAGTTACCACAAGACAGCAGTGAAGGGACAATGAAATACTAATGAACACTGCCTACCTGACTGTTTAAGGTCCATGAAATAATTGATATATAATTATGGAAGAGCAGGCAATGAAAAGTCTAACAATTATCTTACAGCTGAAGCAACCCATAAACACATTTTAAAGTACTCATCCATAGCTGGCAAAGCTTCTCTTTACACCTTCCTCCTTTCTTTGATTTCCATATCCTTTGCTGAGTATTCGTGTAGGTAACTACACTGAAGTATAAATTCATCTAGAATTATACTCCACCTGCAGAGACAAACCTGTAACCCACCCTTTTCCACTGACCTCTCCCATTTTTGCCCATATATCTATGTAAGAAAAAACTCATAGCAAATACTAAATACCTGCCTGTACAGGGAGAGACTCAACTTGACAAACACCCAGTGATGCAGACACCCTAAAGCCACCTCAACGACCTTACAGGGAGCTTCCTGGCTTAGGAAAACCTCTAGAAGGTCAGACCAGGAGACCACTCACCCTGAATGACACAGGAACAGACTGTTCTGTTGCAAATCACAAATGCTTTACTTTCCATCTAGAGCACCTATATAAAGCAACTGCCTACACAAGCAGCACTGATTGCCTAGGCCCACTAAAATAACTACATTGCTACAACTCCAGCAGAGTGGAAAATGGCTGCTTTATAGTCTGGGAGCATCTGAATTACGGGGGTGGCAGCACTTAGCCAGGGAGGAGTCTCCCATTTCTATCAGAGGATGGTTTTTTATTGCTTCATTGAAGGCTGTTGCAGGACTGGTGTGTGTAGGAGCAGCTGCTCTTACAGGAGTCAGTAATGCAAAAAGGCAGAGGGAGGATTGGGATTTTTACATGGCTTTGCTAGGGCCTGACTTCTTCAAAGGGAGCAAGCTGAAAGAAAAATTTGAAATAAGCTGTTGTTTAGTTTAGAAAAGGCTGCAAACAAATGTGATCAGAGTTTGTAACTCAAAAGATCTGCTAGAAAGAGCTTCCTTTTATCAAATTACTGCAGAAGGGCCTAATAGCAGTGGCTTGCAGTTGCTAGAAAGGTGATGCAGGTTGGCTGTTAGGGAGGAGATCCCAGCAGTAACTCAAGCATTGAGGTAAATCTCTCAGGGAGGAGGCAGGCTCTCTTTTTTTTCCTAGACACATTTCACCGAAGGGGGACCGGGGTTATTTAAGCTCAGCAGAGCCTGCCCTGGGGACAGAGCTAGACTTTAAGCTCCTATTTTTTTTTTTTTTCTTGATGGAAAAAATTATGTTATATCCTCAAGGCAGCAGAATATTGCGGCTAGCATCAAGTATCAGAGCACATGTATCACACAACTAAAAATAATTTACAGTCTCATTTTTGTCAGTGTCCCTCCATCCGTGCTAGGTACTATGTTTAGATATTGCAGTAAAAGATACTTCTACCACTCCCACAGTGGTGATCCATGTGAAACAATATTAAGCACAAATTAGCTCTTAAATTTCTCCGAAGAAACTTCACTGATATTCTAAAAACAAGACAGCTATGCAAAGGCCTGTTGCTGGAAGATATCTCAATCTGTCTTTGGGCTCCTGGTGATACTTATCCATCCCTAGAAAAAATTAATGTAGCAAACACTACATTGATATTGCACAGTCAATTCCTTTGCAAAGGATTTCCAAACCTTGTATTAAATCATTGCAAAGGTATGAAAATCCCCTGAAAGTAATCAACTGTGTAATGAGTGGCAATCCTTTATTGCATGAAGCTGTACGAACCCAAGTGAGGAGATGATCCAGTGGCAGAAGGACCAGGGCTGTGGCCAAAAGTTGCAGAATTCTGATTCTCCCAGCAAGCCAGAAAGATGTCCCATGCCTCCTTAAACCGCCTCCTCCCTGCTTTGGAGTCTGAAACAACATTAACTTCCAGCCTCACTTTCCAGGGGAGTAGGAGGACACGGAGGGAAGCCCATTCCCCAGGGAGTGCCCCGTGAGTGATGCCAAGAAGATCCTGTTATTGAAGGAGCAGGAGGAAAATCCTTCACTGGAGTGCGGTGCCTCGGCTGAGTCAGCACAGGCCGGTGTGCTCGGGCAGGGCCACTCGCAAGCGGAGGGATGTCTTTTTGCACTTGTCCTTTGGAAATCTAACTTTTTTGATAAACTCTAACTTTGGTTCCTTAGTCCTATGCAAACTCTGTATACAAGGGAGGGGGCTGCCTTACATGGGCAGCAGGCTGGCTGTATGGATATATCCATGCTCCACAGGCTATGCTGCTAGGCCTCTCCGGAACACAGGTAAAATACGTGTATGTGCTTCGTAACCTTTATTACTTATGAAGCAAAGCAGTGCGGAGGTTTTCTGAGCTCCTCAGGATGGGGATGCTGATTCTTTACGGGCACGCTCCAGGTGCGGCCGAGGGGCGCAGGCCCGCAGGGGCCGCCGGCTCTGCGGGTGAGGCGCCGCGGGCCGCGGGCCGCGGCTCGCCTCCTCCGCCGGGGCTCCTCCTCCGCCGGGGCTCCGCCGCTGCCCCCGCCCCGGCTGCCCCGGGCGGGCGCTGCCCCTGCCCGCTACCAAGATGGCGCCCGCGGCATCCCCGCCCCTCGGCGGCGGCCGGGGGCGTGTGCGGGAGCGCGGGTGGGGCGGCGATGTGGCGAGGCTCGGCCCCTCCTGCCCGGCCGCCACTCGCCGCGGCCCTGGTAGGCTGCGGGAGAGGCCGCGGGAGCGCGGCGGGAGCTGGGGGAAGCCGGGGCGCGGTAGGTGGCGGCGCGGGGCGGCCGGTCCCGGCCGGGAGCGGGCGGTGGCGCAGCGCGGGGCTCCTCCCGCGCCCCGCGGCTCTGCCCGGCAGCCGCTGGCCTGCGGGGCCCGCCGGGGGCCGGAGCGGCCGGGGCTCTGCCCGGGGGCCGGGGCAGAAGGGCGGTGGCAGCGGCTGTCACTGCCGGGCCGGGAGCGGCGGTACCCGGGGCTCCGGCGGCACCGCTCGGCAGCCCTGCTGCTTCCCCCCCTGCAAAAGCGAGAAAGCGCCACGAACACTAATCGCCAGACCTCTCCGTCACCGGGAATAGTGTCAGAGAGCAAAGCGGTGCGACCTGCCGCCGCCCGAGTCCCCAGGTTGTCTGCGGGCTTTAAGTGCGGATTTGTTTTCCTCCCTCCACCGAAGGCCTGAAGGGTATGTTTTCACTTTCAGAGATTAAAACCGAAGCGGCGCTGGCGAAGAACGGACATGCTTGACACTTGTCCGCAGTTGCTTGTGTTGCACTTCGTTGTTTACTCGAAAAGGAGAGACTGAGACTGTGTCACTTGGCGTCTTCTCGGGTTATGATATAACTGATAATAAAGCAAAATTGTGGGAAGAGCACCTGGGAACTGAGCATGGTAGGATCTTGAAGAGAAAAGTAGCTGGGATCGAAGGGAAGAGGAAGGGGAGGAATGGCATCCCGAGAGAGGCTGTATGAGCTTTGGATGCTTTACTGCAATAAGGTAAATATTTGTGTTTGTTTGCTTTTATCCTCTCTTGTTTGGTAGTCGGGTATTTAAATTGTAACAGCTTTTTTTCTTGGAAATTGCATAGACATTATTAGCTTCTGAAAGGATGTAATTGCACTTCTTGGACTATTTACAGCCTCATCCCATGGTTTGCTGTTCAGGTTGGTCTTTTTTATGCTTGAGATGAGAATTGCAGTGTTCGTGGGTCAGTTTAAGCAGTTATTGTGGCTATATATTGTAACTGTGAATGCATACATTTACATAATTCTTCATTTTGTAGCAATTAAGCTGTACTGGATTAATTTAATTCAGTGCTGCCTAGTATTTAGCTTTTTACTTACTGATTTCTGAACAGCTTCAGTTTTATTTAATTTTTTTTAACAAAACCCTTTCCAAAGAGCAGATTTATGAGGTTGCTCCAGAGTCTGCCTTTGCTGTCTATTGCCATAATATCTACATACTCCATTAGTAATGAATTTCCTTGACCTGGCAGAAATAATACAAAAATGCTGTCCTGCCTCCGTTTGCATTTTATAATGTAAAGCAATTAATGTGTTTAAAGCACATGTCCTAATTGCTGCTGGGTGTGCTGAGTATGTAGAGAAATTGGATTGCAGATTATTGGAATAGGTAGCTGTAAAATAAATAGCATACAAAAAAACAGCTGTAAAGGTGGAGGAAAGGACTGATCTACTGTCATACCGGAGTTCAGTGAAAAGGGTAGCTTTTGATGGCCTTATTCTCTGGTTTTGTTTTGCATTTTTGCAGTCTCATGCTTCGTTTGTATTTCAGTTTCTTTAAGTCTCCAATCCAGTAGGACATTAAGGGTACAACAGCCCTTCCCTTGTTCTTCCCACCTCATTTCTAGAGAATGCCCATCGCAAGAGCAGTAGAATGTGAGATGTTAAGTACAGACCATTTAACACAAGTGCACAAAGTACTTGTCTTAATTGTACTGTTTCCTAATTTCTGTGCAGCATTAATCCTCTACATGTTATTAAAGCTGGTGCAAGCGTAACAGTGCGGTATCAGTTCTTACTGCTCCCCGTCTGGGTGATCTGCTGGGTTGAACCTTTGCCTTTTAAACCACTGTAGTAATGATAATGGCAGTAGCAAGTGGAGTAGCACTGGAGAAGATGGATGTTTTGCCAGTGAGTTCATCGATGTGAGAGGAGCAAATGCACTTGGAATACACTCAGAGAATCCAGACTTGACTCAGCTTTGGGAGACACTAAGGCCGCAGAGATGAGCCAAGTTCTGAATTTCTTTGCTTGGCTCTTCTTTGGCTCTTTCCTCCCTTGTTGTTTAAAATATTCTTTTGTCTGTCCTGGACCTACTCTCCCTTTGCTGGAACCTTTCATTCAGATTGATTGTGTGCTATCCATCTCCATGTTGTTCACATGGCAGGAAGTTTGCATGAAGGAGTGCTATTTAAAATGTGTAGTTTAGATCACTTAGGGGATGTTCAGTTTCTTTATGGGAATGATGTGCCCACAGTCTACTCAGATCTCAGGTGGCAGAGGATGGGCTTTCTGAAAAAAATCTTTTCATCTATTTGGTCTCCTCATTAGTTATCAGTGACTTTCTTGGCCTTTTTATCTTTCAGACCCATATATTGAGGGCATGATTAAATGAATTTGTTTGTAGATAAGGGCTTGTTCCTAAGTAACAACGCATATATTTTAAAAATAAAATAGTGTCTTCAACATATGAGGGCAACTGGAGTGATACAGAAAAAGGGAGTCTTCACTTTTTCAAGAAGTGTTAGGCACAAACCAGTTTTTTTTCCTTATCTCTCAACTGGTCCAGGTTAAAATGGTATCTTATTCTGCTTGAGGCAGGCATCTAGAATTAGAGTATTAAGCCTGGTGAAGTTAAGAGCAGATCAAGAAGTTATGTCTCCATCTTGGGATGTAAAATGTGGGAAGCCTTAATATAAACTAGTTTATTTGGTCCACTTGGAAACATCTGTATATTGTGCTTTGTTCTTCTCAGAACATCTAGCAGAATGGGAAGGTGTAGCAATAATTACCAGTGACAGGATATAGTGGTTTAGAGAAAAGTTGTTTATACCTGGAACTGCCCAGTGAAGCTGTTGCACTGCAATGACTGTCCCTGAATGACATCCTGGGAAATAAAGCTAGGCAAATTCTTCAAACTAGAAAAATGGCTGGAGAGTTATAGTTGAGTAAGGTAGGAATTTATTGTGCCACAAATCCCAAACATGTGGCTTTAGCTTTTGCAGCCTTGTTAGCTACAGAAACAGTGAAATCCAAGCTACTCCTTTGTAATGCTTCCAGTTGTTGCTAATAGTCTTGTCTTTTTATAATCGGGTCCTTTATGATAATCTTTTAAATACAGCACCCTATGCTAAAGCAGCAAGGCTTTTCACGGCTTTCAAGTGCTACATAATGCTGTGTTACCATCTTACCATCAATCCTGGGTCATGACTCTTGTTCTTTGTGATCCCTTGACATCTCTGGCAGCATCAGGTGTCAGTTGCAACACTTAATTTTGTGCAAAGTAACGTTAGGAAGGCATTTCTCCATTTTCATTACCTTTTGTGCAGTTGAGGAATTTGAGATTTGGGCAGATTAGGTAGCATTAATCAGGGCCTTTGCAGGAGCAATCTTTGGAAGACACCATGTATAAGGTGGTTTAATTTTTCTGGTTTTTTTTTGTTGTTATTGTGGTGAGATTTTTTTGTTTGTGGTTTTAAAAATTTTTTTAAAATTTTTTTTTAGGATAATGTTTGAGTGTCTGCAAGAGTTTGGTTTTAGTTGGTATTCAGTTGCTGTCATCTAGTAGTTTCTAATCTAAGGGTGGGATTTGGTTTTTGGAATTTTTTTCTCCTTCTGTTTCCCTAAAAGCTACAGATTGCAACCTGCTGTTATAGATGAAAGTAGTAGCCACGTTTGATTTAGAGTACTTCTGATGTTGCACAGAAGCAGTTTAAAACTTCATTAGATTTAGTAAAATTTAGATTTGAGTCACTGGAATTGTTGCCACCATGTTGTATTATTCACAGTCTGTTTTTATCTTGAGTCTTTTTTGGTTTTGTTTTGTTTTTTTTTTTTTTTTTTTTTTTTTTTCGAATTGTTAAAGTTTCTGCAAAGAGTGTCTTGTTAAGGATGTAACTTTCTGATGATTTTCAGTTTCAAATGGTTTTAGTGGTTGGGGGATTTTTTCTGTTCAATGAACTGTTAATGTACAATGCCTTTACTCAAATATTGAAATGGATGTAAACTGCTATCTTCTCATCCAAATATTGGAATGAGCTTTTTAAGATAATTGAATTGTGTAGAATAGAAAGCAAAAATTTTTTCCAGTTGATTGCCATGTAAAAGCATTTGATAACCTACAGAGGAGCATGGAACACTTCTTCTATAAGTGCATATAGAGCAGATATCTGAAAATGCTTTACTAATGTAAGTGTACAGCAGGAGTAGAGCTCCATGAGGTAGACGAAAAGGACATGCTTTCATGTGTGTCTGTGACTTCTTTGGGTTTATGTGACAGAGGTAATCTACCAGTTTTGTCTTGTAACATTAGACTGTCATGGCTGCAATATTACTATGGTAGTATTGCTATTACTATTTTAATATTGGTTGATTAACCTTTTATTAGGTATTAATTATATATCAGTATAGAAAATTTATTTCTGTTTCATAGTCCTCTGAAGTAACCTCTGCTGCAGTTTCAAATTAAAGAGATTCAACCTCTGTCCTATCTGTAAGATTTTACGTATATGTAGTTCATCTCCAATTGTTCTGGTAGGTATTTCAGACTCAGACATAAAGGATGTCAGGGTTTCTGATATTTTGGATTTTATTTGGAAAGTGTTTTATATGGAGATTTTTCTAGTCTGTGAAAATAAGTGATCCTAGTTGCCTTCAAAAGGTGTTTCAAAGGCATTGATACAAGCACTTAAATGCCATATTCACATCAGTTTTCATGATACTACAGTGGTTCTGAGCTTTTTCTTACACTCTTGTCTTCAATATAGCCCTGATTTAATTTAAACACTGCCTTTTCCTGTGAGATGACACAATGATTTGAAGGGAAAGCTGTGAATGTTCTTCACTCAGTTTGGAGCCTGTGTTTCTCATTTTCGAGAGGGAGCATTCAGCCTCAGTGTCATTGATACAGTCGGGACTCTGTGTTAGCTATCATAATGATCTGGTCTTCACTAATGCAGAGAACTGAGACAGTCACATCCCTTGCTGTGTTAAGAGCAGCAGACCTGTGCATAAGCTGTTATCTCAAATGTGCTTTCTTACCTTGTGCTCTATCTCTCATTTGTTTTTAAAAAATCTGATTGTATTGAGATAAATGTTGTAGTTTTCTCTCTGGCACAGTGAGGGATATCTATATATTATAAATAACTTCTCATTTAATATTGTAACATTGTTTCTCAGAGAAATGTGCCTTTAGCCAAATTATGCTTTGTTGTGGTGACAAGCATGTAATTCAACAAGAGTATGATAATCATTCACATTGAATTGTAAGCCCCATGTGAAACACTGACCATTGCATCCCAAATGTGATCTCATCCTGACTTGGCTTGCCCTTGTCTTCCTTCTTGAGCAGTTGCTGATTTGTCAGTGATGCAGATCACATTGCTACATATTGCCTTAGATTTGATAAAGAAGTATTCAGCTTACAGTTAGATGAATGTTTGAGCAAACCAAATGCTCAGTAAAAGTAGTTTTTCATAATTCACTGTCATGTAAATTCATGCTTCTGCTGAAACTAGTGAGTAAAGTCTTGTAAGATATCTTTTCTGGAGTGTTTTGCATAAATTTCTGCATTCCTAGGGAGTGTAACTTGTAGAAGATCATGTCACAAGTCACTTGTGGCCTTGTGGTGGCAAAAATATCTTTGTTCTGTCTCTATTCAAGAGGCCGAACTAAGAATGGAGAGAGATAAACAACAGTTGGTCTTCAATTCTGAATTAACTGCTATTTAAAGAGAATGTCTCCTAGTCCAAGAACTAACATAATTCTGATATTTACAAATATAGAACTTCTCATATAAATAGCTGACATCAGTATGTGTCTCTTGAGTGGCTGTTTCCTTCCTTAATTAGGGGCCAGGGTGACCTTGTGCTGGTAGTTGTTCACACACAGAACAGAGACAATGCAAATGCAGATTCATGTTGCAGTGAGGCAGCAGATAAATCTAAATATGCAAAGATGTAAGAAAACCGTAAGTTTTTACAAGCTACAAAGAGATTATTGTTGCTTATTCTGTAATATATGTGGCAGTACATCTATGTAGCGGCTACTACTGAATAATGTAGAGTCTGAGGTTTGTCCATGTTTTTGATTCAGGGTTTTAGTGGTGTCCAACACTGAGGTTAGAATTTCCACATGTCTATGGGTTTGTGGATCAGTGCTTTACAGAATCAGTAAGAAACATTCAGTTCTGAACATGCCAACAAATAATAATTCTGATCAAGCTTTTATTGATACTAAAGAATTGAATGTCTCTGAAATTGAATGATATGTCACAAAGCTATAAACACAGGCTTCTGGTTTTATGTGTTGATGCTCTAATATAGAGCAAAATTAACAAACCCTGGGTCTTTGTGTGTGTCTGAGTTATGGCTCTTTTAACTTGCTCAGCTGGGCAGATCTGGGGATGGTGTGTGTCCTGATAAAAGAATACTTCCAAATCAAACTCAAATATGTAGCATGTTTGTGCTGATTTCTGAAATGAGAGAAAGGCTTGCTAGCTGCTCATTGAACAGCATTGGAGCTTAAGGCCTGAATCCAAAGTAGATACTGCTAAAATATTTACAGGCTTCAGAAAGGTTAAACAGCTGCTGTAGAAGAGAGAAGAGCTTCTCTAATTACTGAGCTTTTCTTGCTGAAAGAATTATATGTGAGTAGGGGAACAAACATGAAAACATGCACATCTCAACAGTACAGATAAGCACCTTTAAAAAACCACCAATTTGCTCAAGTCTAACTTTTCCAATTTATCTTCTACTAAATGGGAGGCTGCAATGGAGGACGATGGGAGATGCGATAGGGAACACCAAGAAATGAAAACTGTATTTGTTTATTCTCATAAACCCTGTCTTCAGTTTGGTATCTCAGGCTTCTCCAAGTATCTGCAAATGTAAATATTAGCTGTGAGTTCTCTGTGCTGGTAAGATGTTTGTGCATGTTGATGCATTCTCTGATATTTAAAGCATAATCCAATTTATGATTGAGGTTTACACTTGCCTTTAGTAAGCAATGGGAATAAGTGATATTAAATACATTGTGGGTGGGTAAAGCTCTTGGGAGTAAAGCAGGGCATTGAAAACAAGTGAGTTATTTACAGAAATCTGGCTCTAGTTAATTGTGCTGATCATTTAAAAACTGAACCAGCGGAAGTGCAGTGGATGCCAAACAGCATTTGGGCAAGTAACCCATATTCTGCTATGCCATAGTTTTTGAGGGTTTTTTTTTTTAGTGTGTTTGAGTGTTTTGAGGTGGTTTTTTTTTTTTTGTGTGTGTGCTTTTGAAAAGTGGATTTGGGATTTTTAAATGATACCCCTTCAGTCTATACATGAATTATACCTTTAGTGTATAGTTCAGCTTCAGATGCTAAAGTAAGGCCAGGTGAAACTGTGGAGGCAAAACCAAATAGTTAAATCCATAGCTCAAGATACAGAAATTGGTTTTAGTTTAGTCTGGTATAATCACATGACACTTAGAAACAAACACAGATTTTTTTTGCTAAGCTGTACTCCAGTTCTCAAGCTTTATCTGCTGGAAGACATGGCCAGACAATGCTTAGCTGTTGATATGGTGAAATAGGCTGATGTTTTACTGTTTTAGCACCATCCTGCTTCCTTTCTGTCCATGATAAACTTGTATTGTCCCTTGCACTATATTGAAAGTTAGAAACTCAGTGGGGCAAAAGCTGACTTTGTGTGTGTTGGTGCTAAAATTCAGCCTTTTTCTCATGTAAAATAATGGCATAATTTGGAGTTTATAAACAATTAAGAGTTAAAGCCTTGTATAAGGTATAGTTTGAATTTTCATTAAATTTAGGCTAATCTTGACACTGTAGACTTATGACATAATGTTATTTTAGTTACCTTTGAATTATTTAGGATGCTTCTTGTTCTTCTTAAAATACAGCTTCCAGTTGGTTCACTAGGTCAAATTTGATGGGAAAATAGAATGTTAATAGAATGTAATTTGTTACAGTGTGGTAATTTCCTGATAAGTGCTCTGTGTGGTGGACTCCAGAAGGCTGAAATAGGGTATACCAACTTGTACATGGGGCTCGCCTAGTGGCACTTTCTGTCAAATGTAAAGACATGAAAATCTGAGTTCACATTAATTAGATTCATCCCATGGATGGCATCAGCCACATGCCAATTTCAAGCTACAAGGCTGTAGTTGTATCATCATTCAAAAACAACAGCAACCATAAAAAAGGCAAGAGAAAGAAAATGAGAGGATCTATTTCTATTTTAGTAAGAAAATTCTTTCATTTTGGTTTTCTAGTTTTGTTGGAGATCTGAAGTAAAAAGGAAAATGAATAAAAGTGTTTGGATTATCTTTAACTTATGGCAATACTAGAAGATTAAAAATATTTTTTGTTTTGAAATGGGAAGAAAAACAATAAACTTGACTTTAAAGTTTGTGAGCTAAATTTTATCACGATTGGCAGCTATAGGCTTATTTTGGTATAAATCCCTATGCTAAAGAGAATTTTTAGCTTGTCCCAAAATAGTTGTTTCTATCATGATTCACTGCACCTTCCATTTATAAAACAAAGCATCACCACTCCATCCCTTTTTGCTTTTAATTCTGGAAATGCAACAGAATGCTTGTGTGAATGTTGAAAACAGGGATTTTTAGTTACTTGCCAAGAGCTTTTCTTCTTTTGGATCCACTGATTCAAAAATCAGTATTTTGGTTATAATGGAAAGTTGAGCCCAAAGGTGATTCCTTAATCGATTAGAATTGATTGATTGAGTTTATCAAGGCAGTTATGCCAGTTTACAATGGTTTATCATTAAGTCTTTTACTAATTCTAACTGCGGTGTTGCTGCTATAACAAAGCTTTTCATATTTTGTTTTGGCATTTTATATGAAAGGTTCACAAAATGTATAAGCGCTGTGTCATGTTGCAAAGTAAAGGCTGCTAGGAGTTCTCATGCTGGAAATGCAGCCTTTTATGTCTGAAAGTGTGAAGAGGAAAGAGCTCCCTTAACACAAATCTTCTAATTCCCAGATGAATAGTTTCTTTCAAACAGTGTTGAGAAATGTTCTGCAATTCTGCATTATGCAGACTACTTCAGTTAATTTAATGATGAGTAAACTCACCAGTGATCTAAAGGCAATGTTTCATCTTTAGTTTCCTAATATGACATT
Organism: Vidua chalybeata; assembly: GCF_026979565.1. Lineage (NCBI taxonomy): Eukaryota > Metazoa > Chordata > Aves > Passeriformes > Viduidae > Vidua > Vidua chalybeata. The sequence continues at coordinate 14,625,647 of NC_071536.1, read as the reverse complement.
TTGTAAGTCTAATTCAACCTTGACACCAAAAGATTGTTCTTATTTTAAATAAAATGCTTGGGGATGGGGGATTACTTATGATAACACCAATGCCAGTGAGATTTTATGGTTGTGCTCTAAGCTGAAATCCACTTTGAAGGTTGACTGAGAGCTAGCACAGGAGTCAGACCCGGCTGGCTGTTTGATGGCTGCATGTTAAATTTAACGACTTCAAACAACTGCCTTGTCCAACAAGTTGGGCTTGTCTGATGTTGGACTCTGAACTGCCCTGCAGGGAATTTTTGCCTTTAGAGCATGGAATGTGACCCTGCAAAGAGCCTCGGGTGGATCCAGCTTTTGTTTTTAGCAACTAATACTTCCTGAATGCATCTATAAAAACCTACTGAGCTTTGCCCTTCCAGTTCTTTGCCTGAAGCCTTAGTAGAAATGGAAGTTACTACTAAATCTAAAATAAACCCTTTATATAAATACATAAGGGAATATATTTCCTAGCTGTAAGACTAATACTACCTGTCTTCTTAATGAATATAAAAAATGTTATACTGGTTCAAACATTTCTCGTGACCTTCTTGCACAGACTGAAAAATGAGTGTATTAGAACATTTTCATAATTCATTTAATCAGTTTTCATAGAGACTAGAAAAGGCTCTTGTAATTTCCAGACAATTTAGTGTATCAAAGACAAGAGCCTGTCCCAGGCTAGTGTAAATTTTGGCTGTAGTTTCTTTTCACTTCATTGCCTTAGAGAAGCCTGTGTGTCTGAAGGGCATCAGAGCAGATCCCCACTGGGCTATGGGCTTTGCCTCAGCGTGGTTCAGTGCTGAAGGTGGTGAATTGGGAGCTTGTTTCCCAGCTCCACTACGTGTAAGAACAGCCTTGCTGGAGTTTATACATCCATATTACAAGTGCTAACACTCTATGGGAATCTTCATCATTGTTTGGCAGAGTTCAGTCACGGTATCGCAGTGCCTACTGGGGACCAAAAAAAACCCTCTGGCTGTTTTGTGGGAGATGGGTTTAGTTTGTTATGGTTTGGAGTGGTTTTTGAGGTTATTTTCAGTACCTGTTAGAAACACTCCACTGCTCAGTCCTGGCAGTGTTTTTTTTAAAGTGTAAAGAGCTAGAGCAACTCTTATTGTGCTGAGAGGATCTTAGGGAAATGGAGGCCTGAAGGGTGGTGTGTCATTGTGCTACTTGGGTTATTTGTTTGGTTTTTTAATGAAAACCAGAGGTATTTAGGGAAGGGAAGGAACAAGGAAGAGTTTTCACTTTCGGCTGCTCTGAGCTACATTTGATTTAATAGGCACAAAGGGCTTACTTTGCTTTAGTGCATGTGAGTGACTGCTACAGCACTTTGAAAGGCTTTCATTACAATGGGCTGGGCACAGAGGCCAAAGCATAGCCTCTGCAAACTTGGGGCTATCAGCAAAAGAACTTCTATACTCCTGGGCTCTTTATTTTTCAGGGTTTTTTTCATAGATTTTCACTTTTCTTACAATGACACCTTTAAGATAGCCTTTTAAAAACTCTAGTTGTTTCTGTTTATCACTATGAAGAAAAATGGCTGACTTAAGTTATAGTTTACCTTCTTGGAGTTCAAACCATGGGGAAATTATCTTCCAGAAGTTTTAAGGCATGCAGTTTCTATATGTGAATTATTATTCAAATAAGTTACATAAATTTGTCCTGCACAAAAGCTAGGCAGGTTTCAGGTAAATAAATTAAAAACTTAGGCTTGTAACTTAGATGACTTTAAGGTTTCAGAAAGCATTTCTTATCTTGTAGTAATTGGAAAGTTGTAACTGATTAAAGGTATTTTATTAACATGTAGACGCTTCTTCCTGCTTTTACTGCTGCTGCATCAATCAAAAATATCTTTCTTGATTTCTTGCTGTTCGCACAGGAAATGTCTGCAGAGTGTGTGTGGTGGGGCTGGAAAAGAATACCAATCCTCACATTGGTTTATCACAATTTAGCCTTGTGGTGTATTACCAAAGCATACGTTGCTTTGTAAACTGTGCTTTAAAAGTGCATCTTCAAGCAGCACCACAGAAAACAATTTGGAGCTGTTTTCTGACATACAGCCTCCAGCTGCCTCTCTGCAGAATGATAACAAAAGTGTAATTTTCAAAGAGGAGAAATACATTCCATAGTTTTTGCTGCTTCTGCTGGTAGCAAGGCTTCTGAGTATTTATGATGCTTTATTCTGGTGTTCTACTGCTTCCTTAGGAGGACCACGGATGTAATGTAATAGCTCACAATTTATAGTGAATCAGGTGGAACTGAGCTTGCAGTTCTATGATTTGTTGCCCTCAGTAGCAGCATGGATCCCATGGGATGCTCTCTTCTGACATCTAGTAACACAGATATTTGTCATATTGCAACACGTACTGGCTTGGAAAGTTGATCTGGCATTGGAGAACACAAATGTATTCATGTTAAATTAAGGTTGTGTTCTGCTGTTAATATGGTTTACCACTTCTGTCGTGGGACAGTAGAGGATTGTTGAAAAGGTGAGTGGGGGGAGGACTTAACAGAAATACATTCTTTTTCGTTTTTCATTCCACCAAATTTAAACTCCAGATTAAGTGGGAGCAGCTGACCTCAAGAAAAAGTTCAGTTCAAGGTAAAGATGCTGGGTGGGATAATTGCATTATACATAAAATCACAGTGTAAACAAAACAGCTGATACCTGTTATTACTGCCTGGTTTTATTATGAACTTGGAATATTAAACCACTGTAAAAAGACTCTGTTTCTCCTAAACTATGATGCTTTTGGTTTGGAAGAATGCAAGATGCATCTGACTCACATAGGCCGGCCTTCAGAAAGGTTGTATATATTTAGCTGTGTTTTAGGACATTTATATATACTTTGCCAAGGGTAACATTTACCATTTTCAGTTTCCTTTCCTAAAACTGCTTCAGTAAAATCTAGATTTTCTTGCAGCTTTCAACAGGAGATTGGTGCCTAGGATCTGGAATGATTGCTGCTAATAAAGAAAAAAGAAAACCTGGCTCAGATTTGAAGTTTGAAAACTGTTTATAGCTTCTGTTTCTAACATTATTATAATGAAATATCTTAATTGTAGCCCATTTGCTAAATATTTTGTCACTTTTTCCTGGATTGAACTTCTGCTTCACAAGTCTTCATTTTTGTTCATTTCTGGAAAAGGAGGCATGTCTCTGTTAGCTGGTGTATAATGGAGATCCATTTATTGGTGTTTCTCATGTTGCTAAGTGATCTAGTTTACTTTTTTGCCTTCATGGTTTAAAAAAAAAATTGTCCAAGAGGTTTTGAGTTAGTGGTGTTGCTTGGATGGAAATCTCTAGATTTGACTCTGAGTTAGCTATTGCATAAACTGTTTTCTCCTGGCACATACCAGTGGTGCTACCTGGTACTTTGATATAAAATCTGATTATTTAAAAAACTTGGAATATTACATTATTAATTGGCAGGGGATTGAGGTGGAAGGGAGTTGGGTTGAGTAGTGTGCTGCAGGGAATCATCAAACAGTACAGCAGTCCTTAGTTTTCATCAGGAGTAGGAGGAGTTCTAGCGGCAAAGCAAATTGAGCAGTATGTGCTCTACAGGTAGGCAAAAACTTCTGTTTCATAACATGTGGTTTACTCTTGCCATCTGTATAAGTGCTATTCCTTGCATATTTTGTCTGCCAGTGTTCTGTTATTCCCAGTCTGTACTGATAGCTTTGCAAAGGCATTGGAGTTCAAAGATAAAGAAGCTTGAAACTCATTTAGGCTGTATTATTAAAAAGGAGCAAGCAGGCATTTAATATAATTTTGTCTTTTGCCCTACCCTTCCCCTTTTCTCATCCTTGACTTTTGTTAAAGCAATTTTAAGTCAGATAATGTTGTTATTTGCACATCTTCTTTCATGGTAACCAAGAAAAACAGGTTTTCTGCACAAGTTTGCTGTTAGCAATTAGGAATGAGCCTAATGCTCAGCACACCTGTCTGTTATTTCCCTCAAAACATCCATGTCATATATATTTACCATAGAAAGGATAAAACCTTTACCAGGTTTGTTGCTCTGTCAACAAACAGTTTTAATTTGGGAATATGAATAGAATCAATCTAGTATTTCTTGTTGGATTTCAAGGAGAAGTTTCTCATGCCAGTGAAGAAGCAGTTTGGTGAACAGGGAAAATGTCTCTTAAGGTCAGTTTTTGCACACGTATATGGCCATTATAATCAGAGGTATGGACACATGGATATGGCAACATTTCTGTTCATTACATTTCTGTAGCTGCTTTGTCCTTTGTAGCCTGAGCTCTGTTGTTATTACTAAAATGGTATCCTGGTTTCCCTTGACTTTATGATCCTGAGAAATAGTTTGCTTGTAGCTAAAATTACTTGCTATGAAATACAAGAAAGTTAAGCTTTAAACATGTGAACATTTTTGAAAAGCTGGGCTGTCTGAAGACAGTGTCTTCTACTACTTCTGCATTCTTTTAGGCAAGTCTTCTTGTCTAACTTCTGGGTTGATTTTCAATATGTTTGCTGTCTGAATCTGAGAAATGTGTATTCTATACTCACCTACTTGTGATAATCCAACAAACTCTGTAGCTTAAACGAGTAGCTTGGAAATCTTGACATTATTCTTTATCTCAACCACTTCCTCCATTCTGTGTTTTGCAATTCCATGTTGAGGAAAATTGGTAGGTGTGTTTGAGAAGTTAACCATTTGGTAGTTCAGTGCATATTAAACATGAGAACAAGGCTACGTTACACTTTCAGAACATAGTGCTGTTTTGACAAATTTTTAACAGAAAAAGGGAGTGATTACTTAAATAATTGAAAAGTGAATAAAAGCAGAGATAAGGAGAAGAAAGATTATGAAGGAGGGAGAGTTTAGGAATTAAGCAGAAGGGGAAATAAGACAATTAGGAAAAGTGAATAAGAAAATGCTGTAAAGTCAGTGGAAGCAAATAATCAGATAAGAAATGTATCTAGCTGAGGGTTTTATTTGGCACTGAACACATTTATTTGGTACCTGAACACATTCTATATATAATTAATAGTGATAGTGAAGTAAATTGTGTCTGGATGTTTCTGACACTTCTTGCTTGAGTTGAGGGTGGTTTCTGGGGACACAGAGGAGGGTAAAGTCTAGAATGAGGAGGGGGTTCCCGTGCTTCATAACTCCTGTACTTGCTGTGGAAAGATTCTCTGAGAAGAGCTTTGCACCACTTGAGGTTCTGGATTTATGATTTTACTTTATTCTGTCATTGTTTGTTTGTTTTGGTTGTGTGTTTTTTTTAAAACTTTTTGTTTGATTTTTTTTTTTTCCCCTGTGGAGGGCTCTTTCATAGGTAGCTATTTACACTGACAGGACTCTGTCAGTCTTTCTTGGTGACTCTTTCTTTTGCACTGACATTGCTGCAGAAGAGCATGTGTTAGAGATATTCACTGTTTGCTCTTCAATCTTAACTCTACAGAGAAACATTATCTTATTTGGGAACATCTGTGGTAATATAAAGGCAACAAACAAAAGGGAGGAGATATAGAAGAGGGAAAAGGATAAAAATGTTTTCAACTTCTGCAAAATGTTATAAATTGTGGAGTGGATTCAGAAATCATTTGTAATCTCAAATACTTCTGGCAAAAAATTTAAAACTTTTGAAAATTATTTTTGGTGTAGAATATGGGACTATGTGCATGTGTGTTAGTGGACAAGACTGCACAGTCCTGGCAGGGGAGTAAGTTAGCTATGGGCTGGCAACTTGTTTTTGAAAATTAAGCAGCTTGATTTCTAAAGTAAGACTACCTCAAACGTCTATTTTGAAAGAATTTCCCTGTGTAGTTTGCAGTGGTCTAATATCTGTTCTAGTTCCTGGGACAGTGTCTAGCCCCAAGGACTGCTGGTCACAAACAGTCTTTGTGCTCTACTAGGAACAACTAGGAAGCTTAAATATAATTTTCTAGCTGTTTAATAGCTATCTAATAGGCAAGTCATAGTTTCTACATTGTCTTTCTGAACACCATCTGTCTCTAATCTGTTATCTGCCATATTGACCTATGAGTGAAGCAAAAAGGAAATTATTTTGTGATTAGGATTGCTGTTAGGGTTCTTATTTAATTTTATGAGCCATAAGGAGTATTGTGTACTAGTATCTATGGTATCAAGACTAGACCACATTCTACTAAGTTTGTAAAGCTGGTATGGATGACTCTGGAGAATAAGTTAAGATTGTTTATGAGGGGAAAAGCTAAAATGCTTTGGTTGACACTGGTGCTAAGAAGAGGAGATGTATAAACTAATGAATAGAGCAAAAATGTCCCATCAGCACAATGTGGCTGAAAATTTCAAAGTACCCAGTGGTTGTTTTTTCTTTTGGTTCTAAAAAATATGTATTCCCTCCTTTATCCCAGTTGAAATGCATTAAATAAAAACTTTTTATTTGAGGCAATACTACAGAGTTGTTGATAGATGACCTTGAGTGCAATAGTGGCTAATGTTGTCTTCTTTTTTACAGAAAGATCCAGATTACCTGAAGCTCTGGTTGGATAGTTTTGTGTCTAGCTATGAACAGTTTCTGGATGTGGACTTTGAGAAGCTGCCAACGAGGTATGTAGAATTACAGACCTGTTCTTTTTTCCTGATATCTGAAACAGACCTGGCTGAGAGCTCAGTCCTGTTCAATGGCAGTGCTGCCTTTAAACAAAAGTTTGTTTAGTTGTCAAGTGGCACTCCCATTCATTTGAAGGTCAGTTTGGGCTGGGAATGATGAAACTAGGCAAATACTTGTATTTGCATTGTATTAGGAAATTGGCATGAGTACTTCTTGTTCTTGCTCATAGAAATATAATTGTTATTCCTTGTGTTCCTCATAATTATTTGATAGTAAACACAGATAGTAGTGTTTACTATCTGCATCAGCAGTGACAGAAGAGAAGCAAGATGTAGGTAAAGAATTTGTAATTTTATTTCAGGGATTACTTTAAGATTAAGGGTGAATGAAATTCTCAATGAAAGATTTGGGTATATTAGCTGAAAACATTTAAAAATTAAAATATGCACCAGTTATAGACTTAAGAGTGATTTCCTTGCATCCTTGGAGACTTCAGGGTAAGAGTATTGCTGACTTCCCTCATGTTTCTGACCAAAAGCTCCCACTTACAATCACGAGGGTCTATTGGAGCCTAATTTCAGAATTCCATACTTAGTATTTTAAATTTGTATGTTCTGTTATCATGATTATGTTTTCATGTCTAACTTTGAAAATGAGGAGTAAAAACTTAGACATTGGATGTTTTCTCTTGCTTTTGAGGTGCTTGGATAAACTAGGGATTTTAAGTAAAATGAAATGTTAAAGAATTCAGACTTACTGAGTACTGGTGTCAGTATTGTAGCTGATACCACCAATGGTGTTTGAAAGCGCAGAATGGTGCTCCTTGCATGATGGCTGCATTCCAAGCCCTGTTAAAATCAATGGAAATTCTTTAATGGGCTTTGGATCAGATCCTATTTGAAGTGCAAGTGATAGCCTCAGCTGTTACAAGGAAATGAAGAATGCTGCAACTGGATCTCAGCAGATAAAACCTAGACTTCCCAGGTCTTTGTATTAAAATTTTCCTCATAATGCCTATATGAGTGCAAAATGTACAGTGCAACTATCAGTAAGAAGACCTTCAAGTTATTTCTGTGCTCTTTCTGAAAATTTATTCCTTTGTAGTGTCAAAAATGCATCTTAATATGTTCAGTTAAGGAGAAGAGTTTGTCCTTCGACACAGGTTATCTTTAACATACTATTTAGTATTGAAATACGAACACTGGAAAAGAATCTCTTGGTACTTTGATTTTAAGTTTTTAAAATTTATTTATACTCTGAATTTAATTGTTTTTAGTGTATGTGTTCATGGTTTTCATGTTGGGTTTTTTTTCAGCAACATAAAGCTTAGTTATGTAGAACAGTAGCAGCATCTTCATTGTGGTAAATGGTGACTTTAGTGAGTGTAAAAATGTGTGTTTTGCTGAGCTTAATGACAGGATTAGTGATTTAGTCTGGAGGAATAGAACCATGTGGATTTGGACTTGTTTGTGTAACAGATGTAAAGAAAAAGCATCAAAACAACATAGGGATGAAGGCAGATCATTCCTGTGCTTTTATGTCTACAATAAGAAAACCCATGGTGATCAGATACTAGAATTAACAAAGAATTGCAATTTCTGCCCATACGTGCATTTGTGATATAATCAGACATGTGAAAAGTGGCATCTTTTTGGGCTTTATCAATTTGCATTGCAGGCCTTTACATTGTGAAAACATTATTACTGGGCCCGTGAAAAAGAAAAGTAGGTCAGTGTGGAACAGCCAAATGTTGATTTCCAGGGGCCACAGGACCCTGTGGACTCACTTTATTTATTTTTTTTTTTAACTGAATTCCGTATAATACAACTAATTCTGTCTATTGGTCTTAAAAATGTATGATGCTAACTAAAAGGAGAAACTGACTGCACCAATATTTTTTTCTTTTTTTCCTTCTATAAATCTTGGTGTGTTTTACAGCTATATACCTGAAAGACCTTGTGTAGTGAAGAGGATGCCAGGAAATAATAAGAAACTGTTTAGGCCTGTACAGATTGCTGGACACAACTAACTTTTTGGAAGACAGGCATGAAATTTTGTCAATCTAAAACATATGTGGGGGGGTTTTAGCATCCAAGAAAATACTACTTAAGAAATGTAAAGATTCTATTATGGGTTTGGTTTGGGTTTTTTTTTTTCTTTCCTGAGAGGACTCTTAATTGGCACTGTCACTTGCTGATTTAACTCATAAGGGGTTTGTTTTTTTTCCTATAAATTATAATATCTAATTTCCTCAAGTCTGCTTTGGAAATGTGAAAGATGCTAAGCAGTACAGAATTAGGAAGCCTCTAAATATAGTGTGTGTGTACCCAGTATGATTTGACTGTGTAAATAGAGCTTATACAGTTATGCAGCTTATAGGCTTATACAGCTTCAGTTCTACCCCCATCTGTGTGCCTGTACTCTGTATGAAATGGCTCATTGATGATGTTATTAATGATTTTGCTGAAAAGGTGAATATAGCTGTGCTAATGGTTTGATCATTGAGCACGAAAGACCAGCACACCTGTCTGTCTGTTATTTCCCTCAAAACACGTATCCATGTCATATGTATTTACCATAAAAAGGATAAAACCTTTACCAGCTGGTGTGAGGATTTTTTCTCCTCATTGAAGAGGAATTGTCATTTGATTCAATACTTTTAAAAATAACAAAGGCCTCCTGAGTGTTGTCATACTTTTTTTTTCTGCTTTCGGTTTGCATGATCTTGAGCAAACGAGCTTAAAGGAAGCTCATACAAGGTACCATAGAAACTGTATTTTATTAACTTGCTGACTTCAAACCCACATAAAAATGATGCAGAAAACGTGATAGGAATGCTGATTACACGGTTTCTGTGATTGCATGGTGATTGTTGAAAAGTAAAGCCTGGTTTGCTACAGCAGTTTGTTTCCAAGCGCTTACCACTGGTGGAGGAGAGTTCCCAGGGTGTGTTTGAGCTGGAATAGGTGCCTGCAGTGTACAGGTGGTTCAGTTCCCTTTCAGACACCTGACATAGTTTGTATGGCTGCATAACCATGTTAACATCATGAAGGAAATGATAAATAAAAAGCTCCCAAATGTGTCAAGTTCTTTCTCATATTTTTGAGGTAGGATACCAACAGTCAAGTAACAATGTCAGATAGGGTATGTTTTTTTATATTAATTTTTTTTTCTTCCTTTTGGAGTACTTTAAACAGTGAGTCTGTTTGGGAAAAATTGGTACTACGTGTCAACAAATTTAAATCCTCGTTTTATAGCAGTAATTTGGTCTGGGGTGAAAACAAGCTTGATTGTTTAGAAATATTTACATTTATTTATATGCTCTACAGTATATTAATTTTGTATAATGCCAGTTTGGATTTCTCATGCCTTACACATCTCACACATCTCTCCTAAATTCTCATGGGTTGTGCAACACAGGCAGCTACTGCAAAGAAAACATTCTTTGGGATGTGAGGCATGAAGGGTATGCTGTTTGCTCTCTTGTAAAGCATTTCATGATCTTACTGAAAAAGACTTGTTGGCCATTTTAGGGAATTAACTTCTGGAGATACGATTTCAGCTGTCAAAAATTACAGTTTTCCTAATACTGAGAGGGAATTATCAGAATCTGAAATACAGAATTTGAATTATCATATTATGAGAAACTGTGCTTGTAGAGAGAGTGGATCTGCCAGCATCTTAAGGGGTGAAGTTGCTATCACAGAAATTAAAATTTCTTTCTTGGCATTTGTGTTAAAAAAAAAAGCAGTTGCTCTCAGTTATGTGGTTCGTGTTGCTATCAGTTTAGAGCCTAGGCTATAAAATTTGTGTTACAATGCTCTGAATCACTTGAGATTCTGAATTCCACAATCTGAAAAGCAAATTGCACAACTGTGTGAAGAGGCATGGGATTGAAGTAGATGGTTGTCTGTATAAGCGTAGGTAACATTTCTTTTCTAGGATATGGGAGCTTTCTGTCACTTACACCTGTCTAGGTGTTTTACTAAGCTGAGTCTCTGATTTTCCCTCCTCTAAAGGCTTCCTTTTTAACATTAGAAGCTAAACAATGGATTATTCTCCATTTTCCTCAAATAATAGAGATCATGTTGTATAGGGGTAGTCACTGCATTTCTACACATCTTTTTTGTGGTTTTTCTTGCATAGGTGCAACATACGCAGCAGTTGTATTAGTGAGGGTTTGAGCTTGCTGAATTTTTTTGTTGTAACTTTCCTCTGGCTTTGGCTGTGTTGAAGGCTTTTGTAAGCTGTAAATGCTCTTGCTTGTGTCTTCCTTTTCCTATGTAGAGTTCATAGAGGACGTGTCAGGGTAAACAGCTGCTGCCAAAGGCTAACTGTTTTTAGCATGTGCAACAGTGGATGAACAGTTTTCATCCCAAAAAATGTTCTTACAGATCTGTATATTCTATACTGTTAATGAAATGGGTTTCTTTATGAAGTCTGTTTCTGAAACGGTTGTTCCTGGGTCACTTTCTTATTTGGTTTTGGATCACTGGAAAAAAAATTAAACCACAAATAAACCCATTCTTTTCTTCATGTCTTGGTTCTCCCTGGTATGTTTCTAAAAATGTTTTAGTTTGCAGAAAACAATAGGCAAAAGATACATTTCAAAAAGCGATACAAAATTATGTAAGAACGACATGAGGTTCACTGTGGATGAATACCAGCTGGACTTCAATAACTATGCAATAATTGGCATCTAATTTATTTGGACACTCTTAATCTTCAGTAGAAAGTTGAAAATGTTCTTCCACATATGTTTTGTTCTCATGTTTCATTCCACTGTGGCTGTCCCTGGGTATTTCCCAGGCCACCTTTTTACCTGATGAAGATTGTGATTTCTTTGTGGCAATTAAGGTAGGTCATTGCATGGAGGAGGATTTAGGAAGCCACTTAATGGATTTGAAAACTTTTTTTTTTTTTTAATGTAGTTCATTGCTGGGTAAAAGACAGCTCAAGCTGGTATATTGCCACCAGACATTTCCTTGTGGCTCATTAGAAAGTGTTTGTGATGTGTCAGTTGGATGACCTTACCCACAGAACTTACTGGAACACTACATGAGTACATGGGAATCAATTGGCAGCTTGGCATTTGTATGATTAACAATTTGGTGTCTGGCTTTTTTCATTAGGGTGGACGACATTCCGCCAGGAATATCGCTGCTTCCCGATAACATTCTTCAGGTCCTCAGGCTCCAGTTGCTACAGTGTGTCCAGAAAATGTCAGATGGCCTGGAAGAGCAGCAGCAGACTCTGTCACTTTTACTGGTGAAATTCTTTATCATCCTTTGCAGGTATTTGTTTCTAATTGTTTTTATTTGTTTCTAATTGTTACCTCAGCAAGGCTGTTGTTTTGTTTAAGAAATCTTGATGCAGCCTATAAATATAGATTTTAATGACACGTATTATGTGATTTGATACCTTCCAGTAGATACAGAGAAATAACACTTCTCACAATCTTCAGAATAAAGGCAGAGGGAATAAAAGAGAGGGGAGCAATGCAGTCATCTTAGCAATCATGTTTGCAATAGAAATAGAAGGGGTTTAAACACTAAATTCTTTGTAGCTGTAGAAGATAAATCTATGGGAATTCAAGATATGATGTACCTCGTATAAGAAATACTTTTAAAAGAAAAGGTGCACTCTAACAACTGTTAGCTATGAAATAACTCAAGAGAATTGTACAGGAAGAACTGTTTCACATTCTTAACATGCTTATAATTCTATAAACAGCTTGTGAAACTTATTATTACACTACTCATGCAGCTGATTTCCTTCTGAAACTTCTGCCTGATAGTGTAATTCTGTTGACACAAATGAATAAACAGTTTTTAGGGATTTATTCCTCACTATTTCTTCAGTTTGCTGTTGCAAAATGCAGTTAGAGAGAGGAAGGGGATAAAATATAATAGAGACTCTCCTTTACTGAGGAGTATTTGAAGTAGCATTTTTGAATGCTTTGTCTCACCTTACCTCTGAAATTATACGAAGAGCTGTATGGCAGTGTTTAAATACCCTGGAATATTGAATATAAGCTGAGTGGATGGTAGTATTGTGTTTCTGAATTACAAACTGGTGTCACCTTTACTTGCTGAAAAGTCCTCCTATGTCATCGCTTTGATATCTGATCTTTGTAACTTCAAAACTGGGAAATTCTTAGTTGTTGTTGCTTTATTTTCTAAAATAATTTATTAGGTGTTTGTTTTGCTACAGAGAATTTAGAGTAAATATTTCTAGGTTATGTTTCCTAAAGTTTTAGAAAGTGTGTGTACTAGTAAAGTGGAAGTTGTTGTCTTTGTTATCAGATGCCATTTCTGAGCTTTCTATTTAGGGTGTCCTGGGAATCTGCTAAACCTCTGAAACCCCAGATTCCAGATGGAATTGGCCTGTAGCACAGTGACTTGAATCTTTCTTCCTGTTAGATGAAAACGTGTGAGCTCTGTAATGGTGACGGAAATAAACATTTAATTATGTACAGTCTTTTGGAAAGTATTTTTGAAATGCTGGTATCCTTTTGTATGAGTATAGACAGAATGCTAAAACAAACATTGTTTGAACTAGCTTCAAATGGTACACTGTGTACAGTCTGTGGTTTTTATGTTGTTTGCAGGAATTTGGCTAATGTGGAAGAGATTGGGATGTGTTCATACATTAACCATGTTATCACCATGACTACGTTGTACATTCAGCAGGTACGTGGTTAATAATTCTTGTCTATTTCTGCCATCTTGCTCCTTTTTATGAGATCTGCTCTTTCAGTAATAGTGTTATGTGGGGAACAATTCATAGGCTTAGAATTGTTCTAGGGGAGATCAAGATTAATTTTCAACTTCTGGAAATTTTCTGACCATAGCTTTCTTTTTCTCCTCAGTTAAAAAGCAAAACAAAAGAGAAAGAAGTGGAGGATCAGACGCCCATAGAAGAATTTGTGAGACATGCATTGGCTTTCTGTGAAAGTCTCTATGATCCATATCGAAACTGGAGGCAACGAATTGCAGGGTATGTGTGGACCAGCACAGGATTGTAAATTCTGTGGTTTATGAGAGCTTTAACCATGAATCAACAGAATCACACCACAGAAACATGTTATGCTTTCTCAAACTGGATATGATTTAAATAACTTTCAAAAATTATAATATTTTTACTGTTAATATAAAAGTTAAAACAAAATTAAATTTGAGGATATATGAGGAGGTGATTGGTTGTAACTGATCACCACAAAGGTGCTTACATTATGCTCTCCTTCCAAAACTGACCATCTTTCTAAACTAGTCAAACAAAGAAGCCAAAAAGAATGTGGTGGGCAGACCTGCTTGAATTAGGGCAAAAGAAGTTATTGAAGTTCACAGTGTAGATAACTTGCATCTTTGAAAATAATTTTATAAGTGTATCAGTAGAATTGCATCCCTTCAATTTTATTGTGTGTTCTCACCAGTCTAATGAACTCATAATAATGTTTTCTGCCCATTTAAAATGGCTTGGTCAAGAAATTTGGCGTTCTACCTGGTGGCTTAGTTACTGTAAGCATGAACTAAATAAGAGAACGCTGGTTTTTTTCTATTTTGTTTTTTTAACTAAACAATTTTGTAAAATGTTAAGACTTTTTTTAAGTGCGTACTGAATATGAGATTAGCTGTGATTCATGTCTTCAGGATGAAATACTACTTCACTATGCTCTTTCATCCTGTAGGCAAAAGAAAACTCCTGATTTATGGCAGTGTTTTCTACTATGTCATATTATAAATTCACATTATAAGTAATAAATTAATAAGTAAGTAATAAACAAAAGTATCATGTCTGATTTCTTTGGTGTATGTTTTTTAATGTAATTGCAGACGTTTCCTTAGTACAGTTGAAAGAAGCAGACAGAAGTATAAACCAGCTTCCCTCACTGTTGAGTTTGTCCCTTTTTTTTACCGTAAGTATTACTTAACAGCCTGTTAAAAAATAGTTTTCTGTAGAGGAATGAACTTAGTGAGCCCAAGTAACTTTCTCCTAAGCATGCCTGATAATGTAAAAGTCCTTTACTTGCTTTCTGAGACTGAATATAGTGGGTTACTTTGGTTGTTTGTTTTTTGTACTTGTTCTTTGCTCTGAGCATTGCTATTTTGTAATTCCTGCTCATCTTTGAAAGCATTTTTCTTTATTTCAGTGCCTAATGTGGTTTAGTAGGGTTGGTTCTGTGAATTGCCAGCTTTTCTTTTTATTGTGGTACATAGTGATTGCACATGAGATGCCTGTAGTAACTGTGCTGATAACTGTCATGGAAAAATAATCTCAGGGGAGTGTTCATGCACGTCTGTCTCTTTAATATGATTTAACAGCTAGAAAAAATGAAACTCTGTGCCATTCAACTAGCAAATGATCCTTGGCCTCGAGTTTGGGAAACAATTTTCTCTCTCATTAAGTCATTAAATATCATGATGACTGCTTTGGAATTCATGTGTTCTTACGATTACACGTTGTGTGGAAGAGAAGAACTTACATGTCCATATTCTATACTTAAATCTCAAGAATGTGGGATGCCCAGGTAGTTTGCCAGTTTAGTATACCAAAGTGCTAGTGCCTACAGAATTGAAGCAGCAGGAACAAGCTGGAGGGATGGGCAGCGAAGGAGTGAAATCAGCCGTTTTTGCAGCTATCCATTAACTTAGTTTTAATTGAAAATAAAAAGAAAAGTTATTCTATTCATGGAGTGGTAGCATTTATGGATTTGATTTTTCTAGATTTGAGTCACAGTTCCTGTTCCTTGAGATTCCATTGCTGTGTACAAAAAATAGGATAGTTGCCAAAAAGACCAAATTGTTGCTGCCAGTAAAATGCCCTTATCTACGTGCCAGAGCATTGGAAACCCACTCTAAAGACTGCTACTGAGGAATGTCATCTGTAGGTTCTCTCCTCTCCATTTAGTGCCTTGCCCCGTGGTTCCTCCCAAGTCTCTTAAATATGATATAATGTGACCAAGCTAAAAGTGTGCTAATTAGCCAGCAGATGCTCTTCTGCTTGTTGGCCAGTTGGCAGAAAGGACAGAGTAAGAAATTGCTGAGCATGTGCCTTAAGCATCCTGCCATGCCAGGACTAATTTGAGGGGGGGGTGGTTTTAGTCTACCAAGCCTAATGATTTCACAATCTACTAGGTACTACTCTTTTCAATTTGTCTGAAGTTCTACAAAGATCCAGAGGCTGTAAGTCAAAGAGTGGTGGTACTAGCTCCCTAACTGTATGATCATCTAAGTAAGCTTAGCAACAGCTGGCATGGGAAGTTTAAGCAAGCTGAAGGTGTGGCCCTGTGAATTCCTGATAAATGTGGTAATGTGTTACTTTGATAATGCTGGAATTGGTGTGTTTGTCTGAGTTTTATGTAAAACCAAATGGAGATGATAGAGTTGATTTTTTTTTTTTTTAATTTGTATGATGACAGGGAATAGAGGAGGGTTTTTTTATTATTTGTTGGTGGGGTTTTTTTGAGAAAAATCTCCTTTTTATTTAATCAGAATGCTTTCAAGAAAGTGAACATCTCAAGGAAAGCCTGAAATGTTGCCTGCTGCATCTCTTTGGAGCTATTGTGGCTGGTGGTCAGGTAAGTATATTCTGAACTTTTCACCTGCTGAAACCGCCAGATGCTTGTTCCTTGTTTAGGACTTTTAAATACTCCATAACTTGTAAATGAGAAGAATTTATTATCCATGATTAATTATTTTTGTCTTAGAAACTTCGGGATCATTCTGGGCAATAATACCTAAATACTAAAAGCTGGATCCCAATTTCAAGTAACCATAGACGTTTGCTGTTTAGAACAACTACATGTTCATATGAACTTAGTGTAATATTTTAAAGAAAAAAATGTGCATAACTAGGTTAGGAATTCCCACCTGCAAAGATGGAAGTTTTGTGTTCATGTGCATGACATTGATCTAGCTTACTTCCCAGTGCTGAAAGTAAGCTGCTTTCAGTAGGAGGCATGAGGCCTTTACAGCTTGGAAGCTGTTAAAAGTCTTTGAAAGAACATGAGGAAATGAGGGTATTCATCAGCAGCAAAGTCAACATCCACTTTCTCACCTGACTTCTGTAAAATCCTACTTAGTCTGGTCACAAGCAGCTGCTACTACTGGTAATCTCGAAAAGAGTGTTTTTAAAGGTTGCCAGGAAGCTGCAAAGCCAGGCTCTGCTCCATCATGGAAGGCAAGTGGAGTCTGAGCAGGATGGGCAGCAGCAGTTGACCTGACCAGCAAAGGGTGTGATCTCACTACACCCAGACAGTGATGGGAGCAGCTGTGCTGGCTGGAACCAGGATGGACCAGCCCAGCCCACTAGACAAGTCTGTAGTGATAA
Organism: Vidua chalybeata; assembly: GCF_026979565.1. Lineage (NCBI taxonomy): Eukaryota > Metazoa > Chordata > Aves > Passeriformes > Viduidae > Vidua > Vidua chalybeata. The sequence continues at coordinate 14,608,724 of NC_071536.1, read as the reverse complement.
AGCCTAAAGTCAAGCCAGGAAGTCTGGTTAACACATCAGAGTAAGGGTTTGCTCTACAGGTGGTGACTAGAGTCAGTCAAGAGTCCAGTGGTTACCAGCCCCATCCATAGCCATGAGGTAGGGCTACGGTCAAACTGCAGTCAAGTCAGTAGTTCAAGACATGACATGGCCAGGCATGGGCATGGCTGCAGTGTAGATCAAAGAAGTAAAGGGTTGAGAGCCAAAACTTGAATACAGCTGCCTACAGAGGATATGGAATCCCTGACAGGGCTTCTCAAAGCTCACCACAAGCCTGGGCTCCTGTCCCTGAGCCTAGGCAGTCAGGTTCCCAGGAAGAAAGGTGAGGAAAATGCATTCAGGGCCCAGGCAAACATTTGCTAATGATTATGTTCTTACCACATGTTCTAAAGTATCATAAATCTCATAATCTAAAATGAAAACTTCAGGTTTGTCTCAAATTAGCAGTTTATCAGGGCTACCTTATAAGAATTTTATAACACATATTTAAATTGTATTTCCTTTTCTATATAAGCATTCCCTTTGAAAAAGAGACCCTATTTAGGTGAACAGGATGGGATGCATTTCATCTATAGCCATCGGCATAATCCAAATAGAATGTTTCTTAGTTATTTAACAACTACAGAGTATTAGTATAGAGTAATGCATATTTCATTGTTCAGATAACTCAAGTAGACACAGCTGGTTTGAAGAAGTTTAAATTCTTCTAAATTTATTTTTCTCAATAATTTTTTTGCCTTAATGGGTTTCAGAGGAATGCTCTTCAAGCAGTATCTCCTGCCACCATGGAAGTTTTGATGCGTGTTTTAGCAGACTGTGACAACTGGGATGACAGAAACCCTGAGGAAGTGAGCAGGAAGGCAGAGCTGACTCTGAAGTGCCTGACAGAAGTTGTCCATATCCTCTTAACCAGCAGTTCTGACCAGCGCCAGGTGGAGACAAGTACAATATTGGAGAACTATTTCAAGTTGCTTAATTCAGACCATTCAGCCTTACCTAATCCAAGGCGATGCAGGCAGTGGGAGAGCAGATTCATAGCACTGCAGGTCCAAATGCTGAGTGAGTACACAAGTCTTTTCAATATTTCTTGACAATAACTCTGAAGCAAAAAATATTGACTTGGCTAAGCAATTGAAACATTTCTAACATTTCTTCTTAGATATTTCTTTAATCATTTACTAATAAAAAAAAAAAACAGAAGAAACCATATCAGATTGCTACCATTTAAACAAAGTGTCAAGGTTCATAGACTGAAAGTCTTCATTAAAAGAGAAAAACTTGGCTAGGCAAGAAGTAAAACTTATCAGAACCTTCGTAATTGCAGAATAAAACTGTTCTGTAATAAAATAGCTGTGTGGTGCTGTTTTGTGATAGTTTGATTTTCAAATGGCATTGTTGTAAACATTGGCCAGAAGTAATAGTCTGAAAGGGTTGGGTATAAATTTTTGGGTTAGAATACAGGGGTTTGAGGTTTTTTCCATTTTGATGTTCAGTGTGGGAAATAAAAGTGTTTCTTTTCCCATACTTCTGAGAAAACTGAGGAATTGTACTGTGGCCATGGAGAATGCTTACAGTATAAGGCTGCTGCAGAGTAATTGTATGTTGAGGAAAGAAGTGTTCATGTGCTGTAAAAAAAAAAAAGGGATGCTGCTTATGTACTCACAACTGGAAATTACTTGAAACAGAGCCCCAAAGCAATCAAAGATATTCATTAGGTGAAATTTCACTATAATATTAGTCTGTGGTAGTCTTTACAGTGTCAAAATGTTTTGCTTTAGGCCTAGTGATTTGTTCTTAAAATGCATATAATTCTTGATCAAAAGTGCAGATAATATAATTTGTATAATTTTTTCCTGATGTGTATTATGGAATGTGCAGGAAAAAAATGCTTGATGGATTTGAAATGTGTTTTGTTTTTGATGGCAGTTCTGTTTTAATTTTATAGATACCATCACAGCCATGTTAGACTGCACAGATAGGCCTGTTCTGCAGGCAATTTTCCTTAACAGTAACTGCTTTGAGCATCTCATTCGACTGTTGCAGAACTGCAAGGTAAGTTTTCCCTCATCAGCATATTTTTAACAAATCCTGCCTTGTATTATTATTAATGAAGTAGGGGTATCTCATGTCTGTCTTGTGGTTAAAGCAATAATACTTTGAGTCCTGAGCAAAATACCTTTACAGACCTTGCTCAGTCTCTAAAATCTGTTATGATGCTGTATCTTTGAATCACTGCTGAATCTTTTCCTACATACTAAAATCTCTCAGATGTCAGACTTTGAGCTAAGCAGAATGACCTCTAACAGTATGTCTAATTACAAAAATCAATCCCACCTGCCTTTTTATTTGGCTTTTTGTTGTGGGGTTTGGTTATTTTGTTTTGTTTCTCTTATATTCTATCACTGGATTATTAGAAAGTCACTTAGCTGCTGCCAGATGGAGGTCTGAATTCTAATTTCAGAGGAATGTATTTCCATTTAAAAATATTTCTGGTGTCCCATTTTGATTATTTCAAAATATTTGAGTCCTGTATGTGGCTGACATAAAGCATGAGCTCAAGCTGTTACAAATGTTCTTCAATTTTTTCTTTTCTACATAGGACCTAGGGTTTTCATCTCAGCTGCAAATGGTCATAATTTGCAAACTTCCACTGATTGCACTGATTTTATTTTTCCCTGTGTGAAAGAACACAGATATGATGTAATTCTCTGCACTATTTCTTTTTGTGGTATGTTAGTGTAATATGTGATATGTTAGTGACATAGCTGTTTTGAGCTCTTATGGTGCTAGATAATGCTAGCTATACTGTGCAATTTGTTTCTAATCCATTTAGATTTTGGATTAGAATGTATTTCAGTGCAATGATGTATTAAAAATAAATGTGTTTGGATTCTGTCCTAATTGTAATTATAATCAGTGGCAGAATGCCGACTGACTTGAAGTGTTTTGAATAGTCTGTAGCTTTATTATCTCCTTCTGAAAATACTGTGTTTGACCTTTCCATTCTTCTCCTGTGTTCGGGAATCTCTGCCTATTTTTGTACTAACCTTGTACTGTATAAGAAACTCCTATTTTAGTTTCTTCTAAAATCATCAGCAACATGATGTTTACCTCTTCATGGTGACTCTTAGCTGTGTTCCTGCACTCATAAATAAGTGGCGGAACTTAAGAAAGCAGGAACAGCTGATCAATCTATTTTTTTCTTGCAGCTTGTTGTCTTTATTTTCATTCTGCCTGTCTGTATGTTACAAGATGTGTTCTTTTAAGGTTTTCTCCAGAGATACAGTCTCACATATCATTGTGTTGTTTAGAGATCAGTGCTGCCAGTTTGGTATACAGTGTGCTTTTTTAGTCTTTTACAGGCAAAATACCCCCACAGATGAGAAGTAGGAGAGTTAGAGGCAGGGCAGGTGTTGCAGTATATTTGTACTTCCAGATATACTGTGTCTCCATTCTTTTTCAAAGCCAAATAGCAAAGATTGAGTTAGCTGTGGAATTAGGATTTCTCCTTACTAGCTGGGGATTGAGATCCTAGTTCTGGATTTTATTCCTTATTCTTTGAAAATTGCTACTTGGTTCCTAAGAAAGCTGTGTGTGGAAAGCACATTCTGCATATCTGCAGAGAGCATGACAGTCCACACACACACCTTCAGGAAACTCAGGAAGCTATTGGATCTTCTGCAAACTGGAAATGCAAGTAATTTCTATGGAAAGGAATGGTAAAGCAAATCCCTACCACTATTCTGCTATAGAGATCCCAAAGAACTTAGGGTGTTCAAGGCTGTATTTCTACTCATACTTCCTAGTCATTTGCAGTATAACAATCTTCTAAGATATAAATCCTTTTTTTTTTTCCTTCATGTTTGCTGGTTTTAAGGCTCATGGGCAAACTGTCTTTCCTTAACTATGCTTTAGGGTTAGAGATCTACACAAAAACTTTTCAAAACTGCTTGGTGAAGTTTTGATGATCTGAATGTTGCTTTTTGCCAGTGATCTCCAAAAAAGAGGGACTGTAATTTACAGGTATCAGGAGGTGCTTATTCTGTACAGAGAGTCATTTAACAATCTGGTTTGTCAGTGCTAAATCTTTTCTCATCTGTTTAACTATCTCAGAGGTCAGAGTTTGAACAAAGCACAATGACCTCTAAAACAGTGTGTCTGAGAAAAAATGTGGTTTTTGAACAGCTTTTAAATGGAAAAATTAAAACCATCTAGACATTGTAAAAAGAAATCTATTTTTCCTTTTCACATGCCTTATGAGAAATTAAGTAACTCATACCAAAAGTTTGAACTTTTTTTTTCATTGTCTCCATTTGCTTTTGTTTAATGTTCTTATTCTTGCTAATGTTATAGTCCTCTGAGACATAGTTACTCTGCATTGTCAATGCTCTTGACTGTGATGTACCTTTCAAAGTGTTTCTAACAATGTGCTTCACACCTGTGTAAGTCAAAGTAATATCTTGAGTGTTGTCCTTTGTTTTGGCCTAATTTATGGAAGTCAATTTCTCAGATTGTTCCTCTTCAGAGAGACTAAGACAGCAGATAATGGAACAAAATGTGTTTGTGGGGGGGAAGAAATGCTTAGGTTTTACCCACTAAAGGAAATTATTTCTTTCTTTTTTTTAAGGAACTTTTAAAACATTTCAATCAGGGTTTTTTAAATGCCTCAATAGAATCTTAAAACAGAAGGAGGTAAATTTTAGTTCTGATTACATTACAGCTAAATTTGGCACACAAATTGACTGCAATTGGTTATGAATTTGGATGAGTTTGAAACTGTCAAATTCAGGTACTGACTAGGAATTTAGCTACTGAGCAGTTCCTTAGCTGAAGATGCAGTATAGGTGTGTATGTTTGATTTAAAGCTATTTGTAACCTGTCTGATGCTTAGGATGATGGCAGAGATATTTTGCCCTTCCTGTCCCAAAGCTTGTGTGCCCAGAAATTTTGTTTCTGTGCTGTTTGAAGATGAAAATATTCTGTCTAGGTATCTTCAGCTTTCACCTAGACTGAAACATAAGTGGAAAATGATGAAACATCTGTATCCATTTCCTTGTTAATGCCCCACTCTTGTCTTTATTTCTTACAAGTAAATTTCTTAGAACTCTGTCATGTTACATATTGTGAATGAAATCACAGTTGCTAAGCCAGAGATGAGTACAAATTCAGATAAATCTCTCTCTTTGTCTCAGTGATTACATTTTTTGTTTTTTTTGGAAAAAAAAAAAAGTAATTACTCTTCAGCAAAAATACAATGTAATTGTCAGTATTTTAAGAATTAACAGAAGACTAATACTAACGGACAACTGTCTGACCAGTGTGAGAAAACTTTATTTTTTTTCTTTTTTTTCCCCCTCCTGTTTTGTTTTTGTATGTGAAATACAAATCCAAGGCAGCCTCCACAGATTTGGCTGCAGGTAACTGTTTAATGCAATTATTTCCATTATTCTTGTCTCTAACAGCTGTTTTTAAATGCTAACAATAAAGTGGCAGACAAGAGTGAGAAAGACCTTACCAACAAATTACTGACAGAAATGAATGAGGACCAGGTACCTACCTAAACTGTATTTTGCTTCATTTGAAGTCAAGACACAATAACAGGAAAATTGATTCCTGTGCTTCACCTTAACCATCCTCCTTAAGCCTTCTGCAGCAAGATGAACTTTTGATGCTGCACAGATCAGCATTTCCTGTCTCTGGAAAATGATTTTTCTGAATAACAGATTGAATTCAGCCTATGTTGTATTCATCTGCTTCAAACTGCAGATACTGGCAATAGCATGAGCATCACTTACACTTCTTTTACGGAAAAGGTGAAGCACATGAATGGGATCCAAATTAATTTTCTCAACCTGGTGATGATTCTTTTTCCCCTCCTTTTCCTCTTTTTTGCTCTTTGTCTCAGCACTGTGGTGTTTTGGATTCTGGGGCCTTGTTTGTGAATCTCAATGGTTGTGTTTGGTGTCCTGGTTCTTTGCTTGTCATCAAGAACAGATGTTCACAAAACAATGGACAGGCTGAATCAGGGAGGTAGGAATAGCCTGTTGCTTCACTTTTCCCAAATATTGTGGAAAGTTACAAATGCCAATTTTTGTATTAATTTTATGGTAGAATTATTTGGTCTGATTAAAAATGTAAAAAAAATGCTGAATACAGGGGATGGTTATTTACAGGTTGTGATTTTTAACTAATTGCTTTGGCTTCTTTGGACACAGCACAATGCTCTAACAATATGTAAATGTTTCTTCACGTCTAATAATCTTCTGATTATTGATATTTCACTTTCAAAATATGTCTGAGGTGCACATCATATTTCAGAGATGATGAAACAGTATGTTTGCTTGCACAGAGTTGCTAATTAGGTTTACTGATGGATACAAGAGTGCTCCAACATATTTGTTCTTAAAACCAACATAGAAATAGCAATATAAACAAGAATTACAGAAAAAAAACCTCAAAAGATTACTTAAACTGGAGAGAGAGGTGTTGAATCAATACAATGAGGCTATGGGTGAGGCAGCCACCTAACTGTGCTGGTGTGACTTATCTCTTAGATTTTGGGGGTGTCTCTCTGCTGCATTAGTTTGCAGGGCCTTGGATGGAGAATAAGTCACTTCATATGAACTGCAGATGCTGATTTTCCAGCAGCATACACACTGCAAGAGATTTCTTAATTGTTTTCCTCCCTCCCTCTTGAGGTTGTCCATTAGACGCATGAGGAAAACTTGTTTGTCCATCAGAATATTTGAGGTGCAGTTCGTGTTGCGAATGCTTCTCTCCTCTTGAAGTCTGTGGTCAGTTGTCTGCTGTGATGTAATTCCTTGTAGGCTGTGGGGTTTGAAATTTTGACTGATGGGGAGATGATTTTTGAAGCATGTTGCCAAACTGTTGGTTTCCCTTGTGGCAGGAGGGCACAGCACAGATTTTGGAGCTGAACTGTCTTTGCATATTTGTATATGACTTCTGTACCTGCTCTTTTCAGGTGTTTCAGGGACACCTGGACTCCTTGGCAGTATCAACCATTCAAGCCCTCACAGCGGTAATGCACAAGTCTCCAGCTGCAAAGGTAACAGTGTCTATGCAGAGGGCTGTTTGCAGCTTCTTGATCTTGTTTCCAGTTAGTGTTATCACAATACCTTGATGGATCTTGCTAATGGAGATGAGCAGATCGTGCTCACACATTCATGCCAGATAGGAATAGCTGATTAGCATTTATTATCCCTTCATATGTGTCTAATGGCTGAACACTGTCATCTTTCTACCAAAACTGGAAGATCTGAGTGTAATGGCAGTTGGAACCTTTGTAAAAAAAGTACATTGTTACTTGTCCCATGGATATATGGGGTAGACTTAGTGCGTATTCACAGGAATTTTCAGGCAGCTGTTGTTGTTGTAGTTTTATAGGGCTTTAAACTAAGCCAAGACAGTATTGCTGTCCAGATGGTGGTCATGCTATTGCCCTGTGCCTTTCCTTTGTAGTTATTCTTGTGATTTGGTAAATGGATAGGTTGTGGTTAGTTTGTGATTCTGACTGGAAGCTAAGCCTATGGAAAAATAGTATATTTATTCCTGGATTGCTGAGTTAATTAAATCTAACCCTTGGCTGAATGATTCCCTGGACTTGGCACAGGTAAAGGGATGTGACTGTACAGTGGAGGATAAAGGAGGAGTGAGAATAATTTATTTTTTTTGCTACTTGCAGTACAGCCTAAGGGAGAGACAACAGGATCTGTTATGCTCCTCCAGAGCATTACTGGAAGTGTTTATTTCTCCACTGACTCTGGAAAGCCTGGGAAGAGTTGTGTGTTGGAGGTGGGGTCTAGCTGGGATTCACAGAGAGTCAGAGTTTTCAACTGTACTTCTACTGCAACATGTGTATTTTTTCTTTTCTTCTTTACCTAAGTAATCACCTCACTTCTGCTGAAAGATTTATTCTTTAACAAAAAATAATTTCAGCACAGACTATAGCCAGGAGAAGAGTATCCATTCCATATGATGTGTTGGCTGTTTAATAATTGACCCATAAATGGATACTGCCATTTGAACTTTGCTGGTTGATTTTTTTTTTCCCTTGTAAAATCAGTTAGTTTTCAGGAAAACTTCTGTGGAACACTTCTCTAATTTTTTAAAGTTTTTAGGACAGGTGGTTTTTAATCTGGTCTAGGAAAGTCTTTTACTGAAAGATTAATATTTGAGTACTTCTGTTTTCCAATGTAAACATTTCAAGCTATAGTTTGCACTAAAAAGATGAAAAATGAAGCTATTTATTCATTGTGATATTATTAACATTTGGATTATACCAAAGTAGTTATATTCTTTTATAGGTAATTTACAACTTTGAACTTTTATTTCTGTGTGCTACAGTGAAATGCTTCTCATCTACAGCATTCTAGAGACAGTAGAATGAACAGGTTATCAAAAATAAATTTCTAACCTGTAATTATTACATTCTAATTATTATGTGTCTAATAGTGCATTAAATTGTCTAAATTGAAATTAAAAGTTGCTTGTCTACCTGCTGCAGTAGACAAGCAGTTTTTGTCCTTTTTACTTGATAGTGAGATGGGAATTTTTATCCTCAGGAGGTCTTCAAGGAGAGAATTGGGTATGCACACATATATGAGGTACTAAAATCACTGGGTCAGCCGTCACGGGAATTGCTGGAAGAACTCATGAATATGGTGAGCAGTGCTTGCTTTGAAGCAGAAATGCTTTCATCTTTAAACAGTACTTCTAGCCCCGTCTTATTGTATTTCATGTCTGAGTTCCCTGCTGTTTTTCAGGCTGTTGAAGGTGATCACATGGCTGTTGGGATACTAGGCATTAGTAATGTCCAGCCCTTATTGCTGCTCATTCAGTGGCTTCCAGAGCTAGAATCACACGAGCTGCAGATTTTCATCTCCAATTGGTTGAGGCGAATCTGCTGTATTGACAGACAGAGCCGTGCCACGTGTGTCAATGCAAACATGGTCATCCGTATCATCGAGACCCTCAATTCCCACTCGATGCTGCACTGCACTTGTGCAGAGAACCTGATTGCCCTGCTGGGCTCCTTGGGGAGCCAGTCCATGGGCTCGGAAGAGCTGCTCCAGCTGGTGCGGCTGCTGCGGCCGGAGGAGCCGCGGGGCGCTCACCCGTACGTGGTGCCGGTGATGCGCGCGCTGCTGGCCATGGCGCGGAAGCAGGGCCTGGCCAGCGCCCTGCAGTACTTCAACCTGCACCACAGCATGGCCGGCATCGCCCTGCCCGCCATCCACAGGTGGCCGGGCTCCGCATTCTCCTTCAATGCCTGGCTCTGCCTTGACCAGGACCGGGTGGACCCCGGCACGACGGGCAAAAGCGGCAAGAGGAAGCAGCTCTACAGGTACATTACTGGAACTGCTACAGCCTGCAGATGTAGGCCATCTGTCTGGGCATATGGTAACCCATGACATGTGGTGCTTCTGCTTATCTTCATCTTCTTCTTTATCTTCAATAGTTAATGCTTAGTGTGAGAAAGAAAGAGCTTTCATCTGTCACCACAGCCAAGTTCTGTTACAGAATGTAGTAGTTTCTCTGTTGTAATGTCTTCTACAGTTTCAACATCCATAACTCCAAATTGTGGTAAGGTTCATTGCTTAAACAAAACAACATTAAAAAATAAAACCCAGTCCCTCCAACCTCCTACCCAAAACCAGAACAAGCTTTCACACAGTTTGTTGTAAAGGTAATGAACTCTGGATTTGTATAAGTGTTCAAGTGAGAGGGCACCTTCATGGTGCTTAAATAGTGCATATTGATGTGAATGCTTCTTGATATAATTTAACTTTTTAGGTACTAGCAGAAGCAAACAAAATGTCTTTTTGGTCTTTTTTAATAAGAGAAGTAGCAGTCACATAGTAAATATTGCACCACTACCAAACAACTTGAGTGGATTTTCTTCTTAATGAGTGTATGGTTAGGTGGTAGTTTTGATGAAGCAATTCCTTTATTGTGTGTCTTTTGTAGCTTTTTTACAGGAAGTGGTATGGGGTTTGAAGCCTTTATTACATGCTCGGGGGTATTGGTGGTTGCAGTGTGCACGAAGAGAGAATATGCAACAGTGATGCTGCCTGACCATTGTTTTTTTGACTCTCTCTGGGTAAGATTTGTTACTGACAAAAACTTTGTTTAGGATTGTATTGTTAGCTCAGAAGTCAAAATTATGGTTTTTAGATCATTTAACAAATAATATTGCAGTAATTCATTGCATAAGAGCAGTTTTAATCTCAAATAATGCAAGCAATTTTCACATAGATTAGTTGTTGATTGAGCTAAGTTATGCATGTGTATTAGGCATTTTTGTTGATTAAGCTTGTTACTGCATTAGAGGGTTTTATACTAAATTAAAAGAGGCATAGGTGGCTGTGGAGCTGTGTGAATACATTAGCTGTGGTGCTGTTTCTGCCTTATCCTTTTCTAGTCCTATACTTAAGAACTGATGTGCATTACTATGAAGGAGCTGTATCTTTCTTTTCAAAAACCTGTTTATATGTAAACATTATATTTACTACTTTGAAATAGAATCAGCAGGTGTTCTTATTATATTCTTGTTGATGCTTTGCATTTATTTTCTTAAGTGCTTTCCTCACCAGCTTAGTACAGATAGAGTTGAATAGTTTCATATAGCAATTTCACTGCTCTTAATAATGACTTAATTATTTTTTATTGCTTAATCAGCATAACATAACTATTGTTCACGTGCCTGGAAAGAGGCCCTTTGGTCAGAGCCTCGTGTATATCTATGTCAATGGACAGCAGAAGGTCTCTGCCCCGCTTCGATTCCCTGCTATGAATGAAGTAAGTTCCCTTCTGAGCCATAGCCTGGTAGGATGAGCTCTCATGCAACAGTGAGTGTTCAGACTGTTGCTAGTAATGTTCAGCTGTGGATACTGTCCAGAATATCATTTTGGAGTGTAACTAACCATTAAATAATGCTTGGTTAGTCATCTCTGTTTAAAAACAAAAAAGTCTACCACGTGACTGATTAAATAGTGGGGTTTTTCTCAAAATAATTGCCTGAGCATATTGACATAATTTATGATGACATCATAATAAATGGCAGCTCTACCAGTGGGATTGAGCAACAGTCCTCAATGAGGAATATTCTCTGATATTTTCATGTATTTTTACTGGTGTTTTTTGATTGTTCCCTTAATATGCTATTCCTTATTCCTTTGGTAACTGAATAAGCACTTTACCTGCAGTTAATCTAACAATTTTGGATGTATACACATTTAGCAATACACTAGCCATCAAAATGAGTGTATGTCATGTTTAATTTCCTCTGTAAGCTTTGTTCATTCCTTTTGGGAAACAAATTTCTGTTAAACTGGGCTATAACACCCAATATTCTTCCCTCTTTTCTAAGTTCAAATTTGATATTTGTTAAGTATGTTGAGAAAACAGTTAAGTTGGATGTTGTAATGGTAAAATCAGTATATAACTTAAAAATGAGACTAAGTGTAGTTTTCATTTCAAGATAAAACTCTGGATTTTGGCCCATCTGTAGAATAAACATTATAAATCTCAAGGTAACTAGAAGTAGGACAAGTAATCTTACCATGAGAGCATCTGTTTGAGTGGACTAACTCATATGAGAAATGTGCAGTAGCAGATATGCTGGGCTAGTATTCTGGAATATAATCCAGAAGAGGAGTATTTACAGAGGTACCCCTGTACTACAGAGGTACTGTCCTTCCTCCTATGCTCCTGCTAGAGGTCATGCAGCACTTGAGGTAACCAAATTGCTCTTAGTTGGAAAAAGGGTGTTCTATTGTGAGAAGTGTATGCTCTGTTTTTTGGCCTGCTGTGAGGGATTGCTTGTTCTTCAAGGCTTGACAGAACTTGTTGCTTGCGGTTTCATTTATGTAGTTTAGATTTGCTAGATGCAGTCTTCAGATTTAAGGCATAGATTTACAGTATGTGTTTTGTTTTGTTTTCTTCCATGTATGACTCTCCAGTCTTTTACTTCTTGCTGCATTGGTTCAGCTGGTCAAAGAACAACAACTCCTCCTCCCTCTCAGATACCAGATCCGCCTTTTTCCTCCCCAGTCATGCCCCACCGGACATCGCTCGGGGGCATTCTCGCTCCTGGAAGTTGGGGTGGGGTGCTTGGAAAACCAGAGTTCATCACCAAAATGATCTCAGCGGGGACTCAGGACAGTGAATGGGGGTGTCCAACATCTTTGGAGGGCCAACTTGGATCAGTTATTATCTTTCATGAAGCCCTGCAACCTTCTCAGGTGAAAGCATTATATTTAGCAGGTAAGTGGTGATTGTACTGGTTTTAGCAAAGTAAAAGGAATGAGTTATGAACAAGACCCCACCAAGCTTTGCTCTACACAGACACATAATGAAGAATTTACAATTCAGAAGAACTGCAGAGCTGACCTGAGAGGGCTGTAAAGCAAATAAGCTTAACATTTAATAAGTATGTAATGAAGTTTGATTTTAAAATGTTATATTTGCATAAGCTCATATGTTTATCATATGAGCAGACCTGCAAAATTAAAATGTTAGGTAATAATTTCACTTGTAAATTCTGAATTTTTGCTACCCTTTGCCCACATGTGTTTACAGTTGAGACTCTTTAAATGTATTGCCCTTATTTGTTAGGCCACCTAAAGGTGATTTATGCTTGAGGATTTTTCCATAAGAATCAATAATTAAGTGGTCATTTTAAAGAAAATACTCTGAAAGCTATGTTGTACAGTTCAAAGTGTGAAAGGTATTAAGTTGCATAATGACTCAAGGTTGTTACAGATTAGCATTAAAACACTTGCATCATTTAAAGGAAATATTTTGTATTGCTAAACAAATCTATCTTGAAGATTACTCATTTTCTGGGCACTTAGGCTTGGTGACAGAGATGAGATAGGTGTACAGACAAACATGAGAGCTGTTTGAAGGTAAAAAAACACCTCTTCTTTGTGTAGTTTAGCTTTTCATGTAGAATGTATTCCTTTTTAAGCAGACCCTCTGAAATGAATGATTTAAGTTATAGAAACTCTACTTCAAAGCATGTCTCAGATAACGGTTCAGACTGTCCTATTTGTTCTTCCAACAAGTTTGGTAGTATAAAATTTGTAAAGGACAGTGGACTCTTAAAAATATGTCATATGATTTTACAAATCTTTTTCTTTATAGGTCCAAACTGTTTAACTCCGTGGAAGTCTCAAGAAGCTGAAGTAGCAGACCTCCCTAGTAAGGTGCTGCTTCATTATACACCAAAGGTATGAAGCGGGACATAATTTCTGTTTGACTACACAGTGTGCATTGCTTTCAGTGTTTGCACTGTGGCTTTTATGGGAAGATAAGGAACAGTGAGAGCTTTCTTAAACTGTAGTCTTGTGCAGACATAGTAGGTTTGGCAAAAGGATGTACATCTTGTACAATAGAGAATGTCAAATCTAAAATGGCATATGTTATATTCTAGGGGTTTCATGTTGTTTAAATACTTTAATATCAACACATTGGCACAAAATCTTGTGTTCAAGCATCTGCAGGTGCTTGATGATACCATGGCTTCTTTATATTTTTAACAGGCCTGCAGAAACCCAATTTGCCTTGACCTGTCTGCAAATCTTTTACATGGAAGACTAACTGGAAACAAAGTAGTGAATTGGGACATCAAGGTAAATGTGTTGTGAAGAGGCAGAACCTGATGTAAAAATGGCAGTGGTTGTGTATGTCTGTCGTAGCACGGTGTCCCGGAAGGGGTAATAATCAGCATTGGATCCATGATTCCAGCAGGCTGATCAGTGGCTTTATTGTATTATACTTATTAAGAAACCCATTGCCCTTACTGACAGTCTGATATGAATGGACCCAGTTGGTCCTTAAAATCCAAACACCATCACCATTGGCCAATTAAGAAATCACCCTTTGGTAAACAAATCTCCATAACACATTCCACATGTTCACAACAACAGGTGCAGCAAGTGAAGATAAGAATTGTTTCTCATTCTTTTCTCTGATCTTTTCACAGCCTTTCCCAGCACAATGCCTGGGAAAGTTGTGCCTGTTGCTCTCTGTTGCCAGAGAGTGGCTGCCACTTAATGTTCATCTAGCTTTTGGAATGCTGGAAGTTATTATCATAATGCAAATTATATTTAACAGATGCACCATGTTTTTATACTGAGAATTCATGGGGTAACACTGTAGCTGGAGTAGGGTTGTATTTACATTACATTTATTGAGAACTTATGCGGGCCACTGCTTTTACTGTCACAGTGCATGAAGATATTTTGTGGTTGCTGACTATTCTTCATAATAATGTTGACTGCATGTTGTGTATCGATAGCATTTTGTCATCTCTAGGGAATTCTATAATGGTTTTTTTTTGCTTTTTCTTGCTTTAAACTTGCAAGAGTTTTCTTGTCATAAACTCTGAGTTAGATGAAGATTAGTTAGTAGGGTTTAGTTAACACTTGTGACTTGTCAGTAGAATACCATGTTTTTTCAACCTGAGGAAAATGTATGCACTATAAATAAGACCTGCCTTTTTTTCCGAGAACAGTGAACAACTGACTGTACTGACAAATTGATTAATAAAGAAATAATGTTGGAGCTGCACTGTACATATCCACTGTGGATATCTCTACAATCACTTGCTGAGACTAATGTCAAGAAAATTCAGACACTTGTTAGTTAATTTTGCTATGATATGAATAGTTCTAAAATACTTCCGTTTGTCCTCTTTGCCCAGTAATGGGCTCCACAGTGTTTGTCTCTGAACCAAGCTGGGGAAATAAGTGGGTGTCTCTGACTAGCTTGCTAAGACGCTGATTTTGAATTGATTTGAAGTGGTTGTGAATCATTTCTAGAAATCTTGTGGTTGTAATATATTATACCTTGCCACAAGAAGCATCATTTGAATAACAGAATCGAGAATCAATTAAATTGGAAATGTCCTCTGAGGTCATCAAGTCCAACCTGTGACCAAACACCATCCTGTTAACTAGACTGTGGCACACTAAGTGCCACATCCAGTCTGTCCTTAAACACCTCCAGGGACTGTCTTGTGCTGTCTCTGCTGGTAAGAAGGAGGGGAAAAAAGGGGACTTAGGAGATTTGAATTTTAAGGAGAGGCTTAGAATTGATGTATGTGTAGAGTTATTTTTTAAAAAATTAATAAATAAAATAAATAAAAAATAACAAAATAATAAAATTGTATTATTTAACTACCTGAAGTGGAAATGTTGCCGGAAGATGATTAAAGCAGAGATGTGTATAATCTTATAGTCTTCTCTTACTGCCTGCTGCAAGTAACTTAAAAATCAGAAAAATGTTTTTCCTGTTTTTCAAATATATTTAGCAGAAGATTCTTCCTAAGCTTTTGTGCCCTTCAGTTTTCAGTGTTTATATGGTGGGAGGAGGAAGGAAATGTACAAAATGTACTTTCAGAACAAGAGCTGACAGGGTGGCCTGTGAGACATTCTGATTGGTTTGTGAGTACTCCTGTATGCGGAATAAATTTTTTCTATAGTTGAAGGGATTTTATTTATGGTGATGTTTATCCTGCCTTTTCTCTTGATTCAGGATATGATCAACTGTATTGGTGGAATGAATGTGTTGTTTCCGTTGCTGGAGCAGATCAGCTTTCTTGGTGCACAGATGCCTGAGAAGTCTGAAGGAGAAACTCTGCCTCCAGAACTTGTAACTCCTGTAGAGGGTGACTGGGTGGTGTTTTCATCCCCAAAGGCATCAGGTAGAAAAGTGAAGCTGAAGTGAACTGATTTTTAAGCTTGATTTTATAAGTCCTTTTTTGAATGAGGGAAATCGGTTTACTATGTGCTGAATTTTCCAGAGCATCTGTGTAAAGCTGAAAGGCTCTTTCTGTTCCTAGATACCTGACATGGATACTGAATACCAGGAGTTCAGCACTATATTAAAAACAATAAACATATTTCAAGTATAGATATATTTAACAGCATTATTTTTCTTTTCATGATTTACTGTTATGGGTGCCAAGGTATGATATTGTTTTAATTTCTATTCTGATTATTTTGAGAAATTATGTTTGATGTAAAACTTATTAATATCAACAGGAGAAGCTTTCCTGCAGCTTGAATGCTGGGTCACACAGCCACATGGGGACAGCAGCATCAGAACGGCACTATTTAGCCTTTAGCCAAACTTATGTTTTCTTAATAAAATATTCAGGCTCCTACCTCTTCCACACGTAGTCACATTTTGGATTAAAATAAAAAGAAACTGAAAGGATGCCTTAAGGATAGAGTTTTTAAAAACTTTGCTAACATTGAGAATTAACTGACCTTAACAAAAACCACTGTGAAATCAGATGTTGCAAGGCAGAACACTACTTTTTTTCAAAGATTAAATGGTGGAGAAGAGTAAAAAAAATAGATCATCTTCTCTCTGTCTCTATTTTTTTTGCATACCATGGCTAGGAAGTGTCAGTTTGCAACTACAGAGGGAAAATAATTGCAGCATTTGTAAGAGATTGTGACAAAGAAATTTGTAACCTACAGCCATGGATGAAGCAACTGAAGTCAGGACTGGGATCACTTTGTTCTGGAGAGGCGTGGAATGGCTATGATTCTGCACAGGAAAAAAATCTAAAGACAGGCTACAGCTAAGGAACAGGAGTTGAGAAGTTCAGGAAGTAGTGAGGAATATAAACACTTGATTTTACTTTTTCCCTTCTATGTTTATGCAGTGATCCAATGATAAACCTTAAGAATTTTGCTGCTGTTGTTCTGTTCTGCAGAAGCACGTCTGGAGAAGAACATAGTTGCAACTTTCATCTTGATGATAAAACACTTTATTCAGGGGCATCATGTTAATCAAGAAAATCTCATTCACTCCCATGGAGTTGCCACCCTAGGAGCCTTGTTACAGAAGGTGAGCAAACTTGAGAAACATCATTCAGTAATGAATTTTGTGGATGAGGTCCTGATTATTTTGAAGCATAGCCAGAATGCCACGGTCTTGAAAGGCCTCCTTGGTAAGAATTTTCTTTCTTGTGTTTCTGAAAACAAAAAGGTGTGAGAAGTTGGTATTTATCTGCAAAGTGAAATACAGTGTTTCATTTTTTTTCATGTTCTGCTTTTTTTGATATAGATATTGCATTGTTTGGTTATTCAAATGAGACTAGTTTTGTGATTATTGTATTGCTGTAATGGAGTAATGTATTGCTTTAATGGAGCGGACATTGCTCCATTGTAGAAGATTAAAAAATATAAGTTTAAGTTTCTTTTAAAATCAAATTTTATTAGGACATTCAGTATTTTGAGTGCTAACACCTGTTGTTATTTTGCAAGGTGCCAAGCATGTTAATGGATGTGAATGTCCTGATGGCTGTACAGTTGTTGATAGAACAAGTCTCAGTGGAAAAGAACATGCAGCTTTTGCAGCAGATGTATCACCACTTACTTTTTGACTTCAGCATCTGGAACAGTGGTGACTTTCCCTTCAGAATCGGTGAGCTCTTGGCCTCAGGCAACTGTGTGAAGACACAGGACTCTTCACATGACACAAATCTTTATCTTGGTTCTAAAATAAAACTTTATGTTGTAGGTCATATACAGTATCTTTCTACAATCATCAAGGACAGTAGAAGGCTCTTCAGAAAGAAGTATGGTGTGCAGTTTCTTCTAGACACACTCAGGATTTATTATGGGTATGAGTTTTTCTACTTCTGACTCCTCATTTACTGTGTGTGGCTCTTGGGGTTTTTTGCCATCATTCTAATGAGAAAATTAATAAATAAAACAACAGGTTGTATTTTGGTGGTTGATTTAGTTTACAAAGTTGCATTATTTTTTTTTCCCATTTGACTTACTACTTTGCTTTGCCTTGAATTTTTATGCTAAGATTATGTAAAGTTCGTTAGTGACACTAGGAGTGCTTGAAAAAGTAATTAAAACTACAAAATTGTAGGACTTGTGTTCAACAATGCAAATTAAGTCATAGATCATTACCATTATAAAAAGTTTAGTATTTTAATTTCTTTTAAATGCTTGTAGAATTTGAAGTAGAACTTCTTTAGAAATTTAAAATTTTAACCTTTCTGTGCTGATGATTTATATCTGCTTATGAATATAATTATGTGTTTGAGGATGATTGGCTAGAGACTTTGCTGTTTCCTGTGGGAGGTGGAAACCTACAACCCTGACCTATATCCAGATCAGTACAAGTCTACATTTCATTGCTTTTATAGGCTTGCAAAGTCTGATCTGATTATTACTATTCAGTTGCTTGAGTTCAGTAAAAATTGAAAACTTGTGCATGATTCCTGGGTAGATAAAAAATTACCAGACTGGCACCATCAAATTGCTATTAATGAGCCATGAAGAACTTCCTTAGGTTGCCTTTCTGGTCTGTTGGCAAGCAGGACTGGTTGTAAAGACAGTGATTTGGCTCCTGATGACCTGAGGACAATACGGACATCCCTGTACGGACTGATCAAATATTTCCTGAGCAAAGGTGGAACACATGAAGAAATTCAGAGCATTGTAGGATACATAGCTGCCACCAGTGACGAGGAGCAGGTATGCAACATAGCATAAATTAATAGTTTAAACTGGACATGTTTTGGCTTTGCATCTTGACATTTAGAAATCTTGCCTTGTGTACTTAAAAGAAGGGTGAACAAAGAAGAAAATGACCACAGGCAAAAAGTTAACTGATGTGTGGTTCTGTTGAGATGTAGGTAAGATAAGGATGTGCCATTACAAAAGTTACCTTAGTTTACAAAACCAAGTGAATTGACCTTCAACTGACCAGCAGTTGTGATCATGTAGTTTCTATTTTGTAGCATCAACAGCAGTTGAACTTGCTTTGTGTCTCTGCTTAATTTGATAAGGTGTTCTATTGAGAGAAAAAATGTATTAAAAGTTGTTTAAATGTAGTAATACCAAGCAACAAAATGTCTATTAACCAGCAAAGGTAAAACTTAAAAAACAAGAAAATTTTCCTAAAACAAAGCATGAAATCTGAATGAACTGGGTATTAATTTGGTTGTCTTAATTTTGTAGCTCTGTGGAATTTTGGACATTCTCTTCAGCCTACTTCATTCCAGTCCAACCCCAGACCAGCTTTTTTTATTGCTCTTTGAACCAGGGAATGCTGATATTCTTTATGCTCTGTTACTGCATCAAAGATACTCTGACAGGCTTAGAGAACTTGTGTTCAAGGTAATGAATTGAATGATATGTTCCTAAATTAATCAATTGAACATAAATTTGTATTTTCCATTGGTCTGGCAGAAATGAATGTAATTGCAAAGATACTAATCATCCAAGTTTGCTTTTTTCTTTTCTCTTATGTTAGCTAGATGGCATTGTCACAAATGAATTAGCGTTCTCTTAAAGAATTGGGATCTTTAAAAAAACTATCCATGTTGTTTGAGTTAGTTTATCAAATAAACTTTAAAAACTGTGGACCTGCATGTTATATCATACACAAGCTTGAGAGATACAGAGGCTTTTTTGTGCTTAATTTGCATTTGTGTCTACTTTTCCTTACAGATTGTGGAAGAGATGCTGAAATGTACCAAAGTTTATGAGCGAAGCAAGCACCGTATGCGACTCAGAGAAGTGGGGTACTCCGGGCTGGGACTCCTTCTGAATGAATCCCCAGTTACTGTTTCTCTTATTAAGAACCTTCTTAACCAAGTTCTGTATGCAGGTAATTGGCGAGTGCTATATCTGACATTAGTATACTTCTGCTGCTCAGAGGCCAGCATACCTTGTTTTTGTTGAGGAAAGCCAGAGGTGTTACTTGTAGAGCTGTTCTAGTCAAAGTTCCCATTTGTCTCAGCTAACATTTTCTTAGTGCCCTGAAGTTTGTTCCTTTTACTATCCCTGAATGCAGTCATAACTTCCAAGGCAATTTTTAAATATTTATCTGTTACGTTCTCTTGTATGATATTGTTTATGGTGGCTTTTTTCTTTCTTCCCTACAGATCCTGCTGTGAATTATAAAGATCTTCTAGCTGTAGTGTATCTGGCTCATAGATCAGATATAAACATGAGAGTGATTATCTGTAGAAAGGTTAGTTGTCTTCTTTAGAACTGGAATACTGTCCTTCAAGCCTATAAACTGTACAGTGGGATAACTAAATTATTTCTTTGAAACACATTGGCAATATTTGTTGTTACTGTTTTCTTTAGCAATGATTTATTTTAAAAATGAGACCCATGTGTCACTTACTGTTGAATTTTGTGTACTCAAGTACTTTTAAAAGCCAAAACAAAAAGTGAAGCCTCTCTCATGATTCTCAAATAGCTTGTATTTTCTACAGGTTTGAGACAGTAGGCTCCTTGAATTACTGAGTTTTATCAAAGCTTGTATCAATGGAATTAATACTGAATGGTAGCTGTGAGACGTAATATAGTCTGTTAAGGTTTCTCAAAATGAAGAAGTGAAACTTTAATTTACACTATCAGTAAGCTGTTAATACTGTAATTTTATTAATTTTATCTATTTAATAGTTCATAATCAAGCATATTTTCTATTTGAGAATTTTTTTGACTATGGGTAAATGGAATTATTTATTGAGATAACTGGATTTTGGAGGAATTGTTGCAGAAGAGTTGCTGAAATATGGCAACTTACCAATGTGGTTTGATAGCTTCTTTTCTCCCCTACTCCTGAGAATTTTTTTTTCTATTTTCTCAAATATATATTTTTAATGAGGAAAAATGACTTTGTGCCTGGTTTGCTTATTATTAGCTGATTATGGCTCTTTATATAAGGTTGTAAGAAAAGTAAAGCAGTTGTAGGATTTTGAAATGTTTAGTTGAAAAGCCAGATGATGCAGTTACAAGCTAAAATTAATGTGTAGATATGGGATATCTTCTATCCTTAGATTTTGCACCTTTTGCATTCCCAATTGGATGCAGCACAACAGATTTCTCAGCAGCTGGGCTGGCAGGACACCTTGGTTAGACTATTCCTGAAAGAAAACTCAGAGGTCCGGATTGGCTTTAAGGAGAACAGGACTGATTCCTCCAGGGAAGAGGATAAAAAGCCTACTGAAGAGCTTCAGAAACATCAGGCTGATAAGACAGAGAGAGAGAAAGCTGGCAGCTTTGCATCAGTTAATGGTCTGTTTGATCAGTGGAGTTTGGAAGACAACAAATCCCTGGACGTCCCTGCCCATTTCTCTGTTATGCCACTGGAAGATGCATCCACAGCAGAGATGTCTTTCAGTTCGGAGGGCCGAGGAGAGCTGTGGCACAGTAATCCTTCACATTTCAGTTTAGATTTGTCCAGTGTTGACTCTTATGAACTGGCTGATGTTGGGAATCAGATGACAGACAGCCAGCCCAGCACTCCCTCACCCACAGAGAGCACAAAGCCCTTCTCTGGGCAGCCTGACAAAGAGCTGGGTGTTACAAATGACGTGGGCTTTGCTGCTGAGCTTTCTCTCTTTGAAAACCAAGGAGTAAGTAACTATGTGACTGGTTTCTCCAGCTGTTGGAAATTCCATTTTGTTCTTTCAATCTTCCTAATGAATGATTATTACTTCTTTTTGTCCCTCCTACCATCCAACAGAAAAGTGAATAAGAGTACTTCCTTTTTTTTTTGATTGTCCACTTGGGGTAGCTTAAAAAAAAAAAAAAAGCAACAACCAAACAAAAAAAATAAGGCCAACCTCCCCTCCCAACCAAAAGAAACCACAAAAAGCCCCCTGCAAACTCTTCCCCCTCTATATTTAAACATCCTTTATCATCCAGAGGAGGCATGGAGCAGACTTGATGTGAAAAAATCAAAGGTGGCTAAAGGCAGCTTGTTTTGCATCATACAAGCAAGACACAGTCTCCTATATTTGTGTTTTTGTGAGCTTTTCAATTGAAAAAATTGGACTTTAGACTGCAGAGTTTCAAGTGTTGAAGCATGACAGCATAGGGGCTGTGATGAATAAGAAGTATTTTGAAAGTTTTCTATACTAAAGGGCCTTAAATATTTCACTTCTTTTGTAGGGGAGTGATAATGAACTCATACAGTTACTTACAGACATCCTACTGTGTATAATGTGGAAAGGTATTGAAAAATCTGATGATGATGCTTGGATTGAGAGAGGACAGGTGTTCTCTGCTCTCACCAAACTGGGCATGTCTAATGAGTTGCTGCGGCCTTCTGATGAAATAAAACTCAAGTGAGTGTACAGTTCATCCCTTTTGAGGATAAACAGAAGTGAGGGACATGAGTGAAGCTGCGAAGGGGTGGGTGTTTCCCAGCAAGATGTACTTTTCTCTGCTGTCTCTTCACATATTTCACTGTCAGAAATATATTCCTGTAGCTGTTTAGGAGTGTCTTGAGGCCAGAAGGTTTTAAAACTATCACCGTTTCCATGAGTCTCTCAATCGCTTTTATCTCATTGGCTTATCAAGAAGATGGCAGTTATGTAACTGCAGACTAAGAGATTCAATTAAATGCTTAATTGGATTTTTTAAAAGCCACTTACACTCAGAACATGTAATACTTACTTTGGGATTTTGTTTTCCATGCAGCTTGTTGGAGAAGATGTTAGAATGGTCAGTCACTGATAACAGAGATTCAAAAGCTCTCCCTACACATGCTGAAAATGCCTTCAAGCTCTTGCTAATTGTACAAGGTTTCCTGCAGGCAGAAGGACTAATTAATTCAAATTTATGGACAGAAAAGGTACAGTAACTGCATAATGGAAGTACTGTATATGGGCTGAAATGGTAACAAGAAAGTTGTTGGTTTGGACAGTGTCATGCTTCTAGTCATATTAAACCACAGATATGACAGAGTAAGGATTTATAGCAGAATGGATTAGAATGCCCCTTCATGAATAAAAATGTGAATATTTACCACAGGGAATATAGTTAATTTAGCAAATTAAGTAGGCATGTAAGTGGTACTCTTTACTGAGAATTCAGGTCTCTTCAGACTGGAGAAATATTTAGAAAATATAAAAGCTAATGAAACAGCAGCAGTTTTAGGCTAAGCAGATTTAGCACTGTTTGTCAGCATTTATGACTCTCTGAGCATCCTGAATGAAAGACCAGCCAAAACTCTGCTCTTGGTTGCAAGTTGGGAAATGTCACTTCTGGGTTTTGACCCATATTGGAGTTTCAACACATATAATTTATCTCAACATTTATGTAATCTCTGGCTCTGATCATGCTTCCTTCACAATCTGAGTTGTCTTTGCTTTTCAATCTTTATAAGCAAAAGCGGAGAGAGATTATATGGAAACTGTCATTATTTCTCTAGAAGTCCTTAAAAATATTTTTAAGGCTATTTTAAGAAAAAAGTGTAATATCAAGAGTCATTAACACAGTAATTCCTATGCTGTTCTCCAAAATGCCTGCTTATAAGTAAACATAGCTTAAAGCTTTAAATTTCTTGTTTTAAAAAAGTTTCTTCTTGTTAAAAGCTTTGCCTTCTGCTGGGAGACCTAATTAGAATTGAGAAGTTTGGAGTGATGACAGTTATACTACTTGCCAACTCTGAATTGAAAATAACAGTACTTTCATAAATTATCTTCTACTGTGCCCAGGGAGAATTTAAAGCACTCTAATATCCTAAATGGGTTATTTCAGTCAGAATGATTTTGCATTTGAGTAATTCGTTAAGAGTGTATATCAAGGTGTATTAGTTTGTGTATTAGTTTGTGTAAACACATCTGGATAGTGAAATGTGCCGTTTGCCTTGGGTATACCCACCTTTCACAAGACTTGTATCACTTTTGCTATCTAAATACTGACAGGAAGACTCCTAGAGTGTGGCCTTCTAAATTTTCTAAGGATATGGCATTTACTGGAGTTAATTTATAGGAAAAACAATAAGCATATATATACTCTCTCCCTGTACACACACACACACACACATATATATATGCACTTTATTTAGGGGAGATACTTTTAAAGTACTGGGCTAGGTAGATTTTTGATGTCAGGAATTTCTTTCAATTACTGGTTTAACTGCAGTATTATTGGATTAATTTCTGGGTTTGGTTAAATTATAAATGTGAACACAGCCTCTTATTTAGCTCTTTGAAATTATTGTGTCTTCAGCTAGAGTAGTTATTGTTACTTTTATTTCAGTTTATTTTATTTATTTTAATGTTATGCTAACTTTGTTTTTGTAATAGCTCTTGGAAGAACTAGTGACTCTCATGGATAGTCTGTCAGTCTGGTACTCTGCTGGCCTAGAAGCAATTAGGCTTTCACAGGTGCAAGTCCAGCTGCTCCTTGGATTTATTGCACAAGACAACTTACAGGTTTGTTGCAAATTCTTGCAAGTGGTACTTGACTTTTAAGGGCACATTTGATCTAAGTGTTGTGGTTTTGGGAGAGCTGCTCATACCAGTGAGCAGACCTGTGGCAGTCCCTCATCCTTCTTTTGGGATGATGTTTTATTGGTTCTTAGCTTTTGCAGGTTTACTCTACAGTCCTGTCAATGTGCACCTCCAGAGCACAACAAAGAGGTAGAGGGCTTCTGTTTGAGGATGGAAATATGCAGGCAGGAGTGGTAGGAAAAAGATGGGTGCTCAAGGAGGATCACGTTCATTTTTTGCTGTTTGTTTTTGTAGGTCTGTGCTATGGCAGCAGCCAAACTAAACACCCTCCTTCAGACCAAAGTAATTGAGAGCCAGCCTGAAGCATGCTACCTCCTGGGGAAGTTGGAAGGCATTTTGAGTAGGTCAATTGAAGAGAAGTCAGAAACTTACTCATTTTTGATTCCCCTTGTTCGGACATTGGTATCCAAGATTTATGAACTTCTCTTTATGAATCTGCACCTTCCTTCATTGCCTCCTACCAATGGCAGCCCATCTTTCTTTGAGGACTTTCAAGAATACTGCAGATCTGAGGAGTGGCAAGTTTATATTGACAAATATGTAAGTAATAAATTCTTTTTCTATCCTTTCCTCCCTCTTTTCAGCCATGAAAGCAAAGGAACCCATTCAGAAATCATATGGTACTTTTTATTTTGTTTTGGTGAACCAGATTATTCCAAATATGAAGCAGTATGAAGAGAATTCATTCAGACATGATAATGAGCAGATGGCACTTTATTGGAAAGATTGTTATGAAGCATTTATGGTGAACATGCACAAGCGAGACCGGGAAAGAGGAGAAAGTAAACTTAAATTTCAGGTAAGGTTTTCAGTGAGTGCAAGGTTCTCTTAAAAGAACTCTCTCGAGAGTTGCCTTCTAAAAGATGGAGAAAATGAATTTCAGGATGATCCAGTTCAAGTAGCTGTAAACAGGTTAATTGTGTTAAGATTTTATGGGCAGTGGGTCTATATGCACTTCTAGGATATGCTTTCTAATTCTGCTCTGTCTCTTAAGAGTCTTATGTGCTATCAAAGTTATTTCAGTACAGTAGGCCTTCCTTTTCATACAGCAAGGTAGAAATATGCTCATCCATAAGCTGCATCCGCTTTAATTCGTGTTTTGTATTATTAAAACCTGTTTTCCATTATGAACTGTTTGCTTGGGTTTTTTGTTTCACCCTATTTCAATACAATTAAAACAGTTACAACAGTGAACAGTTCTTATTTAATGTCTGGAAAAATTGCTTCTAAACTGACCTCTCTATATAAGGTCCAGATTGAGTTTTGGCATTAGAGCTAACTGGTAATGGCAGGCAATACCATAGTGAAGTTACACATCTCTTTGCTTTCTTAATAACAAAACTTGTAGATCTATTTTATTCAAATAGCTAAAGGAAAAATACAATGAGCGTCACATTTAAGAATACCCGAATTAAAGAAAAATCCTACGTATTATAATAGGATTTCTAATACTGACTGTTTTTCTGATGATGCAAAATTGCTTTAGTGTGGATCCAGCATTGATAATGCTTTCTTCACATCTTTAAACTAGTCTGGCACTATTTCTTCTAGGTCTAAGCTTTTAAAAATTTCTCTCCTAAGTATTGCCTTAAAATTTCAGAATGTTTTATTGCTAAACCTTTTCCATTTCTTCTTGCTTCCTGAGAATTCTTGGAAAGCTGTTTTCCAAGGCCAGAGTTAATTCAGTGCTAGATCTGTTTGCAATGGTCTTTCAGGAGCACTTTGTGGAGCCGTTCAGCAGAAAGGCTCGGCAGGAAAATCTGCGGTACAACAGTATGCTCAAACAGCTTAGCAGTCAACACACAGCCACACTGAGGCAGTGGAGAGCAGCCCAGCTTTACTTGTTCTCTGAGCGTGGGCCTTGGGCTGAAAGGTGAGACTGGAGTTCCTAAACTGGGTATGATTCTTAAAAGGGATTGGCTCACTGTTTCATGTGCGTAAAACCAGGTCAGTTTGACTGCAATAACCATGCTTGAGATCTGCAGTCTTGAGTGACAAGAGAAAATAGACTCAAGTTGTGTTGTGGAATGTTCTTATTAGAAAGTAATTTTGGGGTGATTGTCGTGGTGTAGGTTGTCACTTAGACTTGATGATCTTGAACAGCTCTTCCAACCTTGCTAATTCTATGAAAATAAATACTGTTTACAAAATAGTGATGATCAGAGCTGCAATGTGAAACAAAAGCAATAAACTGCATTTTAATCTTTTATTTTTTACAGTGTACAAGTGGATGACCAGTATTTTTCTAAATATGCACTCTTTTGTCATCAGTTCATTCCTGTAGGTCTTTATTCAGATTTTTTTAATGAATATTCTTGTTTTCCTAGGAAACAGCGTCCTGTTCACTGGAAACTTTCAAATGTGGAAAATTTTTCACGTATGAGACTAAAACTAGTGCAGAATTACAACTTCAACTCTCATCAGGATGCTAGTGACCTGAGAGATAATCTAGGTAAAGTTGTATTTGCTATCTCACTGGAGTTCTTACCAAAGAAACATACCCACTTTCCTCTTTGTGTTTAATTAGCAGTATATGCTAGATACTTAAATCTTGATTTTTTTCTTTATTTCATCTGTAGTAAAATCTGTATTATGAGAGTGGTTCTTTGACCTGAAACAGCATCTTCCTACTGAGTAGAATTTTTTTTGTTCTGGTTCATTGAAACGTGGGGTTTTGTTGTGCAATAAATAAAAGTTAACTGCTTTGTTTTAAAATAAGAAGTTATACAACTTTCTTGTATGAGATTGTTTCTTCAAGAAAGAAGCAAAGATATCAGTGTAAGCAGTGTTTGTTCAAAGCCTTTTAGAATTTGTGACTGAAATGTGTAGAAACAAAGTGCTTTGTTTTAGAAGTGTGCCAAACAGATGAGTTAGGGGTGGAATTGTTAAGTTTGGTGTGTTGGATATCAGGGCTCGAGCAAAAAAAACCCCACAAAACTCTCTTGTAAACCCACATAACCAAAAAGCAAATGCTGTGCATTTCTATTAAATCTGCATACTTTAGCAATATCTGGAAAAATATTGCAAAATATTTTCTTGTCAGTGTCCACATCAGAATTCAAGTTAAATTTTTCTTACGTGTTGTGTTCCCTTTATACTTTGATAATTTTCAGTGTAGCTCAAAGACTGTTTGTAGTGTTCTAATAACCACAAAAATACTTAAGAAGCCTGGTTACTTCTTACTTGGTTAAAACAAAAATTTGGCTGTAGAATGCAGGCTTAGTAGGTTAGATTTCCAAAAGTATTGTAGCAGAAAAAGTTATGAGCTGTTATGTCCATTTATGCTAGGTGTGCACCAGACACAGCCCTCTAGTGAGTCTCTGCTTCTGGAGGTGGTGAAGCAGGTGAAAGTGAGTGACTTGGAAGATGATATTCTGGAACTACCAGAAGAAGACACAGCAACCAGTTCCAATTTGTAAGTAGAACAGGATAAGGAATTGTCATTTGTTTCTGTGCTAGGGATAAGGAGCTAGAAACAACTTTGGGAGTTGAATAGCATCCAAAGTTTCCCTCTTTCTTTGTCTGGCCTTAACAATTCAATCCAGGTCAGTTTTGATCAGCAAAGTTACTGTTGGCTTTATCATTGTCACCATTGAGGCAAGAAAAGCCCCAGGGAAAAGAAGGCAGAGCAGATGTTTATGAGAATCCATTAGTGATTCACTGCTTACAGGTAGGCTGAAGCTTCAAAATTGTTAAGGCTTTTCTGCTATGTATATTGACTGTAATTCTCAGGAGGCAATCTGCTGTGTAAGGACATGGACCAGGCTGGAACTGCCTCTTCCCCATAGTTGCCATGGTCATTCACTCCACTGTCAGCTGCATAGCATGAGAATTGGTGTAGGTGGCATTTAAGTGCTGGAGAGTGCCTTGTGCTTAAGAGTATTCCAGAGGGAGGTCCTGCTGTGCTTCCCTCGTGTCACTTGTGTGACTGCAGCCAAAAAAAAGGACAGGAGAGCGAGAGCAGGGAAAGGAGAGTTGAGGGAGGATAGCAAATGCTTTGCTTCAGTAATTGGACATGTCATGTTGTGCATGCATCTATGTATGTTTGTGCTGTTAAGTGCAGTAGAGTTGGCATTCTGAATGGTACTGATACATTTTGTCCTTTAAAGGTTATTCAATGCTTGCTGTACATTATAGCAAAATAACCCTGAAGATAACTTCAGTCACATGAGCTGGAACTCAGCTCTACCCTGGGCCAAAGAGCTTAAGCACCTAACAATTAAATAAGAAAGGGAAATGCAGCCTGATGTTTTTGTACTTCACATGAAGTCAAGTCCACTGTGCCTGAGACCAAAATATCAAGACTGAAGAGTGATGCTATGAAATGATATTTGTGGTCTAGTCTGAAACACCCAAGACTGCTGATGAAAGCAGCTTTATAGAATTGTTTATGTTGCAGTTTTAATGCCATTCAAATTTGAATCGTTTCTGAACTGTACTCTCACCAAGGACCTAAGCAACAGTAAAATCTACCTAACCCTGTAACACTTAGTGGTGTTTTTGCAGAGATGAGAAGGATGAGGAAAGTCAGAAAGAAAAGCTAATATTGTCTGAAGACTGTGAACTCATTACGGTAATTGATGTGATACCAGGCAGGCTGGAGGTCACTACCCAGCACATCTATTTCTTTGATGGTAGCATTGAGAAGGAGGAAGGTAAGCATGATCAATATCTCTTTATTTTCAGTGTAGTTCAGCATTCTGCTTTTAGTAGGCTAAGTTTATGTTTTGAAAATGAGTGTCAAAGTAATTGTAAAGAGACAAGTTATTGGTCTGTACTTAAAATTGATATTGCACTTGAGGGTTAGTAGCTGACTGATCCCTTCAGAATCAAGAATCTGGAACTGTACTTTCTGAGCTGATAAATTAATGAACTATTCTTAGTATTTCTTAAAAATAGCTTACTAAAAACCTGCTGATTAAAAAAAAAGTTACTACCTCTAATTTGCTTTGTAAATGGCACCTCTGTGTTCTCTTTTTACAGCAAATAATGTTGTACTTATGCATTGATTAAAAAGTAGTAGTATGTAAGCATTAATCATCTATATTAAGTTAGGGAACTTTAATAGAACATACACAGCTGGCTATGAAAATACTGAAGTGAAATGTTGGACAAATAATAGTAAAATTTTCCAAATCAGTATACCAAAATGTTCAGCCTTTGGGAAATATAAACATAAAGGTTTGTTTGAGCCTGTTTAAGAAAGCAAAAGGGGTGGGTTCATACTTTTTGTCAACAGAATACATTTATGATATACCTTTAATCAGAAAGCAAAACCAAATTCTACATGCCATCAGATATTTCTTGCTTCATTTCTTTCAGCACAACAATATCTGAAATTAATATTTTCCTAGCAAAATGGTTAATCATGTCCGCTGTAAGACTTCCTTTTTCTAGGAATAACTCTGAGGTGATTGGAGCTGGTACTGCATGGTGTCTGTATGAAAAGGGTTTTTTTTCGTATATATTCCAACTCAGTAAACACAGTGTTCCTCCTAGGGGTAGGTTTTGATTTCAAATGGCACCTTTCTCAAATTCGAGAGATCCATTTGCGTCGGTACAACCTGAGGAGGTCAGCTTTGGAGATCTTCCTTACAGATCAAACCAACTATTTCCTCAACTTCAATAAGGAGGTATGGGTTTCTTAAATGTCATGGATTTATGTAATAAGCACAAGGTTAAGTTTAAGATCAGTGATTGTATTTGAGTCTGGTGCCTTTCTTAATCCTGTAACACTAATAGCAAAAGGTTTGCTTTACATAGTCATCATGGAAATCTACACTGCAGTCTGGCACCTAGAAACTGATTAATTGTGAAAAGATAGATGAAACAAGATCCTCCTTTTCCTTTCTCTCTCTCTATTATACAAAATGATTATTTTACTAAAATCACATCAGTAGTAATCTAAATGTTTTGAAGCCCATCTTTTTGAAGATTGAACAAATTAATTACAAATCAAAGGGAACTTTCTTTTTTACAACACTATTAGAAATAATTGATATTTGATGGTTAAGGAGTAGTGAGTTTTTCCTCCCCTCTGGGTAATATCAGTGATCCTTTTTATGAGAGACTATGGTAAATTTCAGAACTTAGGGTGAGTTACATACTAGTTAGTCAGTTTACTAGTAGGTCAGCTTTTAGAAAATGTTGTGTGGTTTGGTTTTGATGTGATGGATGTCACATCAATCCATGTCCAAATGTTTTAAACAGCAAGAGATCAAAGTACTTGAAAGTATAACTGTCTTATTTATTTCATATTTTAATTAGCAGATAAGTTGCTTAATTGTTAGCTTCAGTCTCCAGAATATTGTTTTATTAGTTCTGTTTTCTACCAGGTACGAAACAAAGTCTACAGTCGGATATTGTCACTGCGTTCTCCAAACATTTCTGGGACCAGATCACCACAGGAGCTTTTCAAAGCGTCAGGTTTGATGCAGGTATAAGACCTCAGCTCAGTGGTCTAAAGAATTCCTCTGCTTTTTGAAGGACTCCCCCAGTGTTTAGATGGCAGCTGTCAACTTCTGTACCCTCAGCCTGGCCCCTGAACTTTCACGTGCATATTTTTAGGGTGGTTTGATTTGTGTTTGCAGTCAGGTACATGGGTTTAGCCAGGCTCTGGTGATGAGATTGACAGGCATTCTAACATGAATATAAAAGGTGGCAGATTGGCTTCTGGTTTTAGTCTATGATCTTGAGTGCTGCTTTGAAACTTTTTACTGGATGTGCAAATAGTTTTTCCTGCTATCTTTTAATGATGGAGCTTTCAACAAAACTCACATGAAGATTAAGTGGGAATTAGTAATATTGGTAAAAAAGGAAAATGTCAGAATGTCCATATTACCATAAACACAGATAAATTTTTGAATATAGTAAATGTATTTTTATCTTCCATCTCTTTATGCCAAAATTGTTTTCTCTGAGGGAGGAAGCTTTACAAATAAGTTTAAAATATTGGAAATACTTTGATTGCTCTTTGTTTTCCTGATAATAAGAACCATTGAGTTGCATATTTACACAGAGAAAATATCATCTGTCATGACACATCTCCATCACTCTACAGACAAATACTGAGCCCTTATGAACACAGCTGTGTCTGTTCTTTGGTTTAGAATATAATAATGGAGCAAACAAAGGTGCACAGACAATTTGGTTTACAAATTGTTAACCTGTACTGTTAACCAGTGGGAGAATAATTTATAAATAAATCTTGATCTTAGCAGTCTAATGGATTTCAAAGTTCTGTTCTCCTGTTTATCAGTACCTGTGCACTTGCCTTCTTTGTTTCTCTTATTTCCTTTTTTTTTCCTTTATAGCAAGGTTACTAATTGTCTGCTGTTCTGTATTTGAAACAGTACTGTCACCAATCAGGACCTGATTTCAATGAAATATAGATAGCACAATCACTGAATCAAAGGGAGAATAAACTTCATTATGAGAAATTGAATCTGGACTTGCATACAATTTTTGTGGTCTTGTGCTTTTCACTTGCCAGTGCTGTCCTCTGGCAGATTGATACTGACAAGATGTGTAACTTGTAATAATTATATCTTTGATATATTGAATTCGATTTTATCTTTCTTTGTCTTTCAGAAATGGGTGAATAGAGAAATATCCAACTTTGACTACCTTATTCAGCTAAACACTATGGCAGGACGAACTTACAATGACCTTGCTCAATATCCTGTGGTAATTAAAAAGTTAATTTTTAAATTTTTGCCAAAGATATGTGTTTTTTTCTGTTTTGAAGGATGTATTTTTAATCTCTATCTGATGTTTGACTTACTTTTTTGATTTAGTTTCCCTGGATTTTACGAGATTATACCTCAGAAGAACTGGACCTGAATAATCCTGCAGTATTTAGGGACCTGTCCAAACCTATAGGTGTGGTGAATGAGAAGAATGCTAAGACTGTGAAAGAGAAGTATGTGTTTGAACACTCAGTTATATTTCTTTGTCTTTTCTGAGCCTTCAGGCTAATAACACATTTAAAAAATAAAGTTGTGACAGTGACATTTTTGAAGCTGGATTTATGACATAACAGATGCACTTGCAAATGTGGTTGGTTTGTTGTTCTTGCTGCATTCAGACTGTATTATATAGCACTCACTTATATGGCAGTGAAAGGACAAAACTTAACTGTTGTAAATTTTCAGTTGTTTCTCAGCTATGGAGATGAAAAACTGAAAGACTGTAAAAACAATTTAATGGCTCAGCAGCTTGAAAAAACATGTCCCATGTCTGCTTCAAAACAAGGAATGTGAAATCATACTGCTGAATTGAGCTGCCTGTGCTAAGAGGTAGCATTGATCCTAAATCTGTGCTTCCTCATTTTTTTCAAGCATAGATTATCTTCAAAAGAAAATATGTCTCAAGTGACTTTCAGCAAGTCCTCTGTAGGTACCAGTGACAGGCACTTCCACCCACACAGTGGTGTAATGATCTCTCCTTGTTTGCTGGTCTGGGGAGTGAGTGTGCTATCATACCAGACTGCAGCCAGGTGTCTTCCAAAATCTTCTGAAAACTTGGAACATGGAGAATTTCCTTTGAATGACTAGGTTCTATCCTGACTGTAAAGAAGTGGGTTCCCTAGAAGTATGTTTAATTAGAATTTCTCTTACCAGCCTTGTGAGGCTGAGGAATGTATCAGCCAGATAGTGGCATGGTGGAGTGAGTTTGCCAGTAGAAAAGGAAATGGGCTTGAGTGTGAAAAAGATCTCTCTTCTGCATCCTGCACTGTCAAACACATTTCCTAACTCTTGCAGGAAACCAGCACTAGTAAATATTAATTTCAGTGGTGTGGGGTGTGTTAGTCTGTTGTATAAAGTCATCAGTCCTGTCTGCCCTTTGTCTGGTTTCTGACAGCTGATAGCAAATGGCTAGGGAAGAGTATAACAGGCATGCAAAGGCTTCATCTGGTGTACATTTTTATCTTTCAGCAGTCTTTTTCTCAGGGACTTCCTAAGTAAGATTTGGAATCTTCATGTTTGATGGAACTCAGTGTATTTTTCTCTCATAGTTTGCTGTGGTCATTTCTTTTGAATCTTTGCCTGGAATAAACATAATCCACATGTAAATCAACCATAATGCCCAGTTGAATTTATAAAGATTTCTTTTTTCAGATATGAGAATTTTGAGGATCCTCTTGGGATGATTGACAAATTTCACTATGGGACGCATTACTCAAATGCTGCTGGTGTCATGCATTACCTCATTCGGGTAGAGCCTTTCACAACACTTCACATCCAGCTTCAGAGTGGCAGGTATGCTGAGCAAATAAGCAGCCCCTTCCTGCTTCCTCCTTGTCATTTTACTGAGGGAATCATCCAAGTCTAACCTGAGTTTTCTGATCCTCAGATTTGACTGTGCTGACAGACAGTTCCACTCTATTCCTGCTACTTGGCAGGCACTCATGGACAACCCCAATGATGTCAAGGAACTTATCCCAGAGTTCTTCTACTTTCCAGAATTCCTGGAGAATCAAAATGGTAAACTGACTCCTAAGAATATTCTCACAGGAAACTGTTTCTGTATTCTTCAGAAAATAATTGTTACAGCCGTTTGTGAATGCTGAGGAACACTTACTGTTTAAACTTTTATGGTGTGATTGTAGACATTAATTGTGCTACTGGCTTTAAACTGTTTAGTGAAGATACCAGTTGTGTTAAGCAGCAGCCTAAACATAGTTTAAAATTCAGGCTATGGGCTTAAGAATGGCTAAAAATAGTGTTGTCTACCCAGTGGAGAGATCAGAGATGCTCACTGGGATGTTTGAAAAAGTTAGTAATAGTTAATACTGATTAAATACTTAGCAAAATTAAAAAGAGAATAATTATAATTATTATAATGCTGATTGAAAAGACAGTATCCTGCATTCTGACGAGACTCCTTTTTAAATTCACATTTATTGTTTAGTGATTTGTTTCTCTATCTTTGCACAATTTGAAAATGGATTTATATGTTTGTGCTGCTACAATCTACTAGAGCTCTAAATTAGAAAAATTGAGAACTCCCAAGTCCCACTTTCAAATCATTTAAGTATTTAGAGTTGTTTCAATGGTAGCTGGTGAGATTTCAGACTTTTTAAAAGCCTTGACTTTATAACCATTTCAACTTGTAAGTAACTCCCTTCTTATGAATAACCTTATTGAAGTGTTTTGGACTCTTAATCCTGGAAAATTGCAATATGCAATTATGTTTACAACAAGCAAATGCAGATATGTTTACAGGTGGATGTGTAAAAGATTAATACTACTTCTGTAGTTGGGACTAAAGCTTCAAAATCATTTAGATGTTTTGGATAATTGTTATCCATTATCATTTAAAATCATAAACATGCAGAACTGAACTTAGCCTCCTATGTCACTGGTAGAGTATTAGGGATTTATATTAACTTTTCAATATTCTTCTGTTGCATTGAGAAAATAATGATTTTTAATCTTTATTGAGAAATCAAGGTACTTGAAATATTTTGTAGCAACTCTAAAACTTTTCTGAATTATTCACCAGATTTTAACTTAGGCCAGCTTCAAATGTCCAAAGAGGTGGTAAATGATGTTGTTCTGCCTAAGTGGGCCCACTCCCCAGAAGACTTCATAAATAAACACAGGAAAGCTCTGGTAAGATGTTGTTTGTATGTGTGACATAAAAGTGCACCTGCACATTGCTACTGTGGCTTAAATGTAAAACAAGTGGGATGGCATACAAACTAAAGTTGTGGTTGCATTTGACATTAGAACTTGCAGTTAAAAGCTCTGTGCATATTGATAAAATGCTGAAAAGAGCATTTAATCTCTTGGGCATTTTGGGCACTAATGATTTGGGCATTTACTGTCCTAGGAGATAAAATGCAGAGGTAGGTGAGTAGTGTTCCTTTGCTAATTGAAGATGACTCCATCTGGTGTTAGGGAGCTGGCAGGTTATCTTCTCTTGCACAGTGCATTTCAATAGTGCATGCCTCTTGTGTCACTGTATTGATTTTCCCTCTTACCTGGCAGTTACTGCCCATAACGCACATGATTCTTACGCTTCTGCCCTGTGTATTGCTAAATACCTAATTTAGGGATACTCTTCATTTAGAAATTGAATCTTTTCCACACAGAATAGTAAAAACTTCAAGATGGGAGCAGTATTTCTCTTATTCTTACAAGAGCATTTTTTCTTTCTAGGAATCTGAGTATGTTTCTGCTCATCTTCATGAATGGATAGATTTGATTTTTGGCTACAAGCAGAGGGGACCAGCTGCAGTGGAGGCGCTCAATGTGTTCTACTATTGTACTTATGAAGGTACAAAGCAGCATGTTCTCTTGTCATTGTCATCAGGCTTATGAGTTTTCATTATTAGACAGTAGACACATGATTTGTGAGTGTACCACTCAGTAGCATATGGTAAGGCAGCAGATTTATAGATGAAGTATGGCAGCAAACCTTGTAATGTGTCATCCAAAAAAAAGTATAATTTTTTAAAGGAGGGCTGTTGCAGTTTCTTGTCTTTTTTCCTAAAAGTTACTGGATTTTCTTGCCACTTATCTACTTGCTTAAAAGCATTTGTGGGAAGAGGTTTCTTGTGGTTTAGAGTTCAGGCACATTGCTTAAAAGCAACTAATATTAGAGACAAATTAATATGTTAATTTCAAAGCTAACTTTTGGGTGGTTTTTGTGTGCTACTTGTT
This sequence comes from Vidua chalybeata, assembly GCF_026979565.1. NCBI lineage: Eukaryota > Metazoa > Chordata > Aves > Passeriformes > Viduidae > Vidua > Vidua chalybeata. Next base: position 14,572,712 of record NC_071536.1, on the reverse strand, counting down.
GCTTGCAATGAGGTAAATTAAATTCATTTGATAAGACAAAGGCCTGCAATTCTTGCCCTGACAGATACAGTTAAAATTCCACATGCAGAGTGGAGTTTTCAGATTGTATTTTAAATGGATGCATTGTGTGCAGCTTTTCTGGGGGTAAAGGGTCATAATGCTGCAAGTAAATTAAGTTGACCATATTGGTTCTTAATGAGTTGTTTGGATTGTGTTCTTTTTTTTTTCTTTTTTCTCATACTCTTCTGTTCTGATTGTGATCCAGGGGCTGTGGATTTGGATGCTTTAACAGATGAGAAAGAAAGGAAGGCTTTAGAAGGAATGATAAACAATTTTGGGCAAACTCCCTGTCAGCTGTTAAAGGTACTGCTCTTTTGCTCCCTCTCAGCCAGACCTTTGTGGTTAAATACAACTGAGTTACAGGGGCTTCTGAAAAAAACAATGGCTTTTAAGGTAATGGTTTGTAATTTTAGTAACATTAAATCTTTGCCACATTACCAAAGAGTCCATTTTCAAAATAAATTAATTTACTTCAAGAGGAGCTATTAGGTATTTAAGACTGTTTTCGCATTAAGATTCTGAGTATCTCATGTGCATTGAACAAATTGATGAACTAGTCTAATTTGTTGCTCTTTCAAATATTGCCTCCTAGGAGCCCCATCCACAGAGGCTGTCAGCAGAAGAGGTAGTACAAAGACTAACTAAAAGTGATACCTCTACTCTGAATCTCTTCCAACACCTCACTGAGCTGAAGTCATTCTTCATAGAGGTAGATGTGTTACTTGAAATTGTTTGAAGTCTAATCTGAAATTTGATGTACTTGAAACAAAAGATCACAACCTAGATGAACATAAACTTGCTTCCTATTTTGAGAGAATATTTTACAATGCAATGTGTATTAAATGAGCTCTGTCTTTTTAGTTGGCTTCATAGAGGTTGAATCCCATAATCTGCTGGCTGCTTGTGTGGGTGTTGTTTGAGTATTAAATTAGTCATCACACCAAGAAAGCGGCAGACCTCACTGGTGGTGTGTGAGCACTCACTGAACTTGGTAGTTAAACTCCCTGATTGGGGTCAGGGTTTCATTTACAGTGTTTGTGATGAAGCTTACCTGCACAAAGTGAATGGGTGTGTGCCAATGCCTTCGGGTGCTCGACAGGTCTGACACTGATTCCAGAGGCTTTGCATCTTACTCTTTACAGGCTCTAGATTTTACCTTTAGCTTTTGGATATAATCAGATCAAACCCATGTCCTTTCTCCTAGGGAATTAGTGATGGTGTGCCCATTGTCAAAGCTGTTGTCCCCAGGAATCAGTCACGTTCCTTTATTTCTCAGGGAAGCCCAGAGATCTTGGTGAGTTGCATGTGTCAATACTGTTCTTAAACTGCAGATAGTCAAATGAGTTTATTTTTTTATTGCAGCTTGTAGAGAAATATTTCTTAACTATTCCTCTTCAAATATGTTCCTTTAACCTATAGCAAATGTCAGTTAAGTTAAATATTTATCTTCCAAGGAGAAGCCAGGCTGATTTGTTGAATGGCATTTAAGAGCTGATGAGATATGACTGTAAATTATAGTGAGGCATATTGTAAGTTGCCACTTGATCAACTTCCCTGCAACAACCAATTTGCTAATGCAATGCAGCCCAGATTTAAAATTACAGCATTGAGTTATTAATGGTGTCATTGTTTGTCATTGCTTTCCAACCTGTACATTAAACTGTACCATATCTGGTGCATGCACATTCCAAAGGCCTGCACTGTTCCTAAAACTAACTCTTGCACTAACACAATCTTGTACTATGGCAGATACCAAATAATGAAAGGAGATCAGTGGTTTTGTATTTGCATCTGTATATATGGCCTAGACACTGGCCCCAGTGCAATAATACCTCTGTTTTGCAGAAAAGAATATTCCAATATTCCTATTTTGTTTGTCAAAATTACTGTCTTGGCTTAATGTGGTACATTCATAGGTTACTTGAAGACATTTAAAATTCTCCTTGTGTTTTTCATAAATATCTAATTAAAGTAACCTTGAATATTTAGATTCCTTTGTTACTTCCTCAGAAATGAAACTGTAGTACAATGTTTGTTAAACTTCCTGTGTTAATATGTTTACTATTAATAATTAATATTAAGAGAAGAAGCAGCAGCTTAAACTAAATGCCTGACTTGTAATTAAATGTTGGAGACGGGTTGTTTGTCTCCTCCCATCCTTCCTACCCCAACTTCTCTATAAAATAGTCTATGTAGAACATAGACTATTCTAATGTGGTTCTGTGTACCACATGTGGATTAACTCATCTGAGTGGGATTTTTTAATTGATTTGTTTGTTCAGGGAGAGGTGCATGTGCTTTTTCCTATGTGGTAGGTTTTCAAGAAGCTTCTGCTGGACTTTATGCAAGCTCCATTAGCATCAAGGCAAGCAGAAAATAAACCTCTAGGTTTCATCAACTTTTTCATTAAACTTTTTTAGGTAACAACAAGTCTGAACTGCATTATTGGAACTCATGGTTGGCTGCCTTATGACAAAAATATTTCCAACTATTTTACATTCATCAAAGATACAACAGTGACAAATCCCAAGTAAGCAAATTTTGAGGCGGGTACAGATGAATGCATCTAAAATAATGAAATACAGTAATTGTTGAAAATCAATGAAAATACTCTTTTCACTGTCTGAGTTTTCATCAAAGAATGCGTCTTCTGATGTTCAGTAGTATTACTTCTAATCTGTAATAGCATTCTACTAGAGTTATATAAGTGGCATTTCAGGCTTCATTCTTAGAGCTACTTCTAATTTTCAATCATAAAAGCTCATTGTGAAATCTGAGATAGTCTTCATACATTCTTATGCTATAGTAATACATAGGTATATGTGGTGAATTTGGACTTTTTGTTTTTAGAATATTCCTTTTTGTCTTTAATGTTATAATGCTTAGTAGGGACGTGAGTTATCCAGTTGTGTAAAAGGCTGAAAAAATCTAAGATGAAATCTTGCTTCCAGTCACTGGTGGCAGAGATTTTCCATGGGTGTAGCCTCTTCTGTAGAGGGATTTAATTACTGATGTTTCAAGACAGAGGAAGTGCAAAATACGTGGATGTGAACCCAGGTTACTGTTAACTGCTCATCGTTTGCCTGCAGAACACAGCGCAGCATGAGTGGTCCTTTTGCCCCAGGGCTGGAGATCACCTCCAAGCTGTTTGCAGTGTCCCATGACGCAAAGCTGCTCTTCAGTGGCGGACACTGGGACAACAGCATCCGAGTGACGTCCCTTACGAAAGGCAAACTGATGGGACAGCACATCAGGCACATGGGTCAGTCACTCTGTGTTGGGAAATGGAAAGGGTTCTGTGTGTTATCTGGTGTTCCCAGAATAGAGCCATGTCCCCTGGGCACACAAGTGTAGCAGCTGTAAAGGAATGGCAGCATAACAACAGAAGAATGCTTGAATTGTGATTATAGATAAATACTTGAGCATGGCTTTTCAGTCATTGGACTGGTGCTTTGATGTCGTTTCAAAATAAGGCTTGCCTGCTATTTTTAGGTAGCAAAGCTGAATGTGTCAAGTGGGTACATTTGGCTGTATGATGATGTAATTGTTTAATAGTGTCACCAGCCCTTATCACAGTAGAGTATTTCATGCTGACTGCAAATCAGGATACAGTGTGACAAATTGTATCCTCATTGTCAGTCTGTGGGAAATTAGTCTTAATTACCCATGTGACAACTTTGTCTTCTTTTCTTTGTCTAGATATTGTGACCTGCTTGGCAATAGACTACTGTGGAATTCATTTAATTTCAGGCTCCAGAGATACTACCTGTATGATATGGCAAATAGTTCAGCAGGTGGGTTATTTAGGCATACTCAGAAACAGTTTCTGGATGTATTTTTTTCCTCTGTTTTGCTATTGTCTTTTATTGATTTATTTTCAGGTTTGTAGGGAAGATAGTGCAGTAAAATAAATTAGCTTAGTAATTTTACTCCCATTGTCTTCTCTAAAGTACTGTACATATTAGTTACTATATAGCTGAAGTGCATTCTTTTAGAGGCACTCTTAAAGATTTCACAGATAATTTTCAGGGCAGGCAAATAAGAATTTTACATTTCTAGGCAGTTGTTCACTCATGGTAGTTGCATTTTAGCACTGCCTTTTCTCTGTGGTGGGTATTGATGACTACAGCAAAGACAGCACTGTCTATTACCTGCATTTGCACTGGCATTTGAAAATTCTTTAATATTGGTCTCATGCTCTCACACAGTGAAAGTACTTGCATAATCCATGTGTGTACTTCCACTCAAAATGTGAAGCTGTTTCCATCATTATGCATTTAAATGCTGATTTATGATTGCTGCATATAAGATATACAAGTAGGATTAATTGCAGAGGGAAGCTGTCATGTTTTGGACAGTAGATTTCATCAAGTCATCTTGTTATCGTGGAACTAAAGTCAGCACATTGAAGCAGTAGAGTGGTGCACAACTGCATGTGCTTTTGTGGAAGCTGTCTTTATGGTGGGAGTATTTATAATTCTGTAAAGAAGTGCTTTGTAGTAACAGTGCATGGTCAAAAATGTAAGACCTTAGTGCTCATATGAGTAGCTTTTTGTCTCAAGTGGGGATAAATGTTGGAGATTTTTTTAGTTTATCTTTCCATGGCAAGTTAACTCACACTCTGGAAATGGTCTTTATTTAGAAGTGCTTTTCCTTAAGATTTTTAATGTATTTTTTATTAATAGATATATAAATGCTATTTTATGCATAGTAAATGTTTCTTGTGAGACTTTTATCTCGGTCTTTAGAAAGTGGCAGCAATGGACTGTGTACTGGCATTTCCATTCTACTTGTCTTCTCTGCAGTGACACCTTCTGTATTTTGACACTTGTTCTGTATTCCTGCATGCTTCAGGCTTTCAGGGCCTGATTGGCAAACAAATCTTTATCACAGAAATGAAAATAATTAGTTCTCTGTAGAACTATTTACAGTACCTTCTGTCTAAGGACAGTTCTTTCCTTAGAACTGGTTTGAGAATAAGTTTGTGTATGTTGACAGTACACTCACTGGGACAAAAGCTGTGATACCCTGCTGTTATGTGGGGACACTGCTATTTTTAATGAGCATTATTCCAAGATTTCCTTTGTGTATCATACTAATGGTAGTCACTGAGAAGTACTGTTTGCTTCCTTTTCCTTGGAAAATGGAAAGAGTTGCTGTTATTTGAAGTAAAATAAAAGTAAATTTCAGCTTTTTTAAGCTTGATTGGGAAGATAGTGATTGATTCCAAGGTAAACGCTAAGAACTGGACAAGCCCAGGTGCACAGGTGAAGAACAAATGTGTTGATGGGGTATGTGAACAGCTTCTGTTAGGCCTGCTCACTGTTGTCCTTGCACTCCTGGACACCTGCAGGAATAGGAAGGAGTCAGCAAAGTAACGTTGTCTCTCACACCCACGCAGTAACTACATGTTCATTCATTCTTGGGATTTCAGTAAGTGAGGAGCTGACATAGAGGGTAATACATAGATATTGGAGTGGTGAGTTATGCCTTTGGCTTTGACCTCTGTCAGATATACACCTCACACAACTGGTACTGAAGATACCAGAAGTTAATTTTTTCTTTGTCCTTCAGCTGCAAGAGAATGTATCATTGCACTTTTTATTGCTCTCAGGGAGGAGTGCCTGTAGGCCTGGCACCTAAGCCATTACAGATCCTTTATGGGCACACTGACGAAGTTTCGAGTGTTGGCATCAGCACTGAACTGGATATGGCAGTGTCAGGATCCAGGGTAAGCACCTTCCTACTTGTCCTTTTTTTGCCTTTTCTCAACTGAACTCAAACCATACAAGGTGTTTGAAGTTGATTAAGAATAATAGAAAAAAGTCACTATTTCACAATCTTTTTCTTAAGCCTTGTTTAGCAAGAAGATATGTGCCATCCCTTTTGCTGTCTGCTTAAATCAGACTGTCTCAGACTGCTGTGCAGAGCATAGGCCTCACCTACTGTGTGGTGTTATTCTGCACAAATGAGCTTTAATATGTGTGGACTTCCTTGGAGATTTTAAGCTTCTCATAGCAACAGTGTTCTGATTGTTTCTTCCCTGCTGTGTTAACCCTGAAGATTCTGTGCCACTTGCTCATGGTCTGCCTTACTGTACTGCTCAGGCAGGCTGTTGAACTCTGGCTTTGTACTCCATGTAATGCCTACTTATAAATGTGACCTGTGAAGTGGCTGATTTGTTTCCTGTCCTCCCTCCTGCCCTACTTGCATTATTTTCTTCATATGCCTGTAGTGCATCGTCTTGAGGGGAAGGCTTTGTGCAGAGTTCCTAATGCTTAGGAGTCCTTATCTGCCATTAAGGATTGAAGTGCATTGAGTGTATTCCCTGCATCCTGTGTATGTAAATGCTGAGTGTTGTGATAACTCTCCTGCTGAATATCAACTCCCCTAAATGTGGTTGCTGCAGGATGGCACTGTCATTGTCCGCACTATTCGGAAAGGTCAGTACGTGAGGACTCTGCGACCACCTTGTGAGAGTTCTCTCCTGCTGACTGTTCCCAATCTGGCTGTGTCCTGGGAAGGCCATATAGTTGTCCACACCAGCGTGGAAGGAAAGACTACTCTCAAGGTACTTAAGTTTGTGGAAAACCTCGGTTTCTGACACTGAAGATTTTAATCATAAGTGTATCTAACTATCTCATTTCCTGTAGTAAGGAGGCTTTTTGAGTGTGCAGTGTCAGTTTCCATATTTTTAAAATTTTGCTGGCCAATTCAAGTGAAATTTGGTTAAAGGTAAGTGAAAGGCATATTGTGCTCCTGTGAGTTTCATGAAGATCTCCAAACACCTGCAAGGAAGATGCTCAAGCATACACTAATGAATCTTCCTGGGAGATCCACTTTGGACTGGAAAACTAGGGGAAACAAGTTCCACTGTGCACAGGAACAGAGGCTTATAAGGAGAGCAGCAAGTTCTGGGTGCAAGATGCTGGTGTCCACAGAGTTTCTTAGATTGGGATTGGAGATACAGCTATAAGGTTGTGTCAGTTGAGCTGTGTAGTTGCTTTAATAATGGTAGAGCTGTTGTGATTTCTTTAAACATGGGAGATATTTTGGAAAACAAACCTCTGATGTAGGCATACTAACTACATTAGAAAGATGGAGAGGGAAGAGATTCAAGGTTATGCCAGGCTGGAGGAACTTAAGATGGTTTTGTTAATTGTATCTATAATCCAGCAAGAAGTCATTGGCTTGTCTAGAAAAGGCTTCTGGATCTAGCTCTGTGGAAATATGCTTGTTTCTTTCTGCTTTTGGATTTAGGAGGGCAAGAAAGGGGAAGGAGGGTGGTAGCAAAGCTGAAGATGAGTGCAATCTTGCTTTCTTCTTTCTTAACAAAAGTTATTATAAAACTGGGACCTGTCTATTAAATCCATGAATGTTTCCAGGAAATTTAGAATTGATTAAATGAACTACAATGTTACATCAAGAGGTAGCTTCAAAAACTTCCATACAGGACCTTACCTCCACACACATTGAGTATAGGCTCACTACTCTTGTGTCATTCAACAGGAAGACTGTTGTTATCGTTACTGTCTGTGGGTTTTTGCCAGCTAAGTGCCTTTTAATGAGCAAAAGATACAAGTACAACACTCTTCATCCTATCAGTCCTCTGTGACACATTTCTTTTTGCTCTCTCCAGGATAAGAATGCATTACATCTCTATTCTGTCAATGGGAAATATCTGGGTTCTGAGACTCTGAAGGAGGAAGTGTCCGATCTGTGTGTAACTGGCGAATATATCGTCATGGGCAGCTTGCAGGGATTTCTTTCCATACGGGATCTCTACAGGTAATGTATCACCATTTTTACTGGGATACAAATATAGAGGCTCATAGAGAAATGGCTCTGAAATAAACTGTGCTTGGTGCTATAAGTGATAGCTGTTGCTTTTTCTGTATTCCCCCCCAAAAAATGGTTTTGGCAGAACTAAGATGTGGAGAATGATAAAATAAGAGGTTGTAACAGATCTCGTTCTTGCCAGACATTTATCCCAATTAAACACCTAGAACTGGCAGGAGGAGCTGTCAGTGTGCAGACTGCTGTGATTAGTCACAGGGAGCTCAGCAACTGCTGGATCAAGCCTCACGTAGTTCTGCACTGAGTTTTAAGCTCCACTTAACTGCTTAGCTCTGTAGAGCTCCATTGCTCCTCAGAATGGGAGGGATGTTTCACTTAGGCAGCTGTGGGACTAATGTCACTGTTCTTCAGTGAAAATGTCTTAGCTTACTGACGTAATCTATCCACATCTGTTCTTGTTATTGAAGCTCTATTTTGGGATACAGTTAGATTTTTAGGATACAATTAGATAATTGAAACTGCAAATTTTATCCTTGAGAAACTGTGTTTTACAGTGCATCCCATGGACAGCAATTTCACTTGCATGTGATTCTTTGCAGTATGCGCAAGCAAATACATGATGTACTTTTTCTCTGTGGTTTTTGTTCCTTTCAGCCTGAGTCTGAGCATCTCTCCCTTAGCCATGAGACTGCCAATCCATTGCATTTCTGTCACCAAAGAGTACAGCCACATCCTTGTTGGCTTGGAGGATGGCAAGTTGATTATCGTTGGTGTTGGCAAGCCGGCAGAGGTAAAACCCACCATCAAGAACTTTTTCTACCGAACAGTGGGAAGTTCACTTATTTCTGCTTTCCAGTTGAGCAAGAGGTCTCCTCTATGGCAGGGTAAATTTAAGAGCAAGTTTCAGTTTTCAGTGGGAAATAAATAACTTTTGAAACTTCTCTACTGAAAGTTCTGATTAAGAATCAGAGGTGTTTAGGGATCGCAGATGGGAAGCTCAGCTGGACTAACTTCCAGACTTTATCACTCACATCTGAATAAGCAAAGTCATAATAGATAACCTTTTCTGAATGGGATAGTGTTGTCAGCCTCTTCTTGATGAAAAAAAAATTGCAGAAGAAAATTGGAAATGAAAGAGAGCTACTTTATTTATTTTGTTATGGTTTCTATCAGATATCTTTTAATATGCATTGACTGACATTGGGGAAAAAGGTATTACTTCTTTATTACTTCTTTGTGTTGAGAGTCTCTAAGGCAATGCATAGGGAATCACTTCTGTAGGTTCCCAGTGTGCTTGTGCTCCATATTGTGAATATAAACTTGTTGGTCCTATATGCAATATCAATTACAGAGCATCCATCTCTCAAATAGATATGCCAAATTTTTCTTGTGCAAAACCATAGTTTTTGCTTTCATTACTTCTTGTCATGACTTTCAAAGTACTTGAGTTAACTTAAAACTGCTTATTATCTTTATAACTCAATCTCTGTTGTGCTGCTATGTATTTATTTGAAAATGTGATTATCACTTTTGCATGATCTTTAGTACATGCCAGAAAAGTGTGTATTAATTCTATTTTATATTTTAAATGTGAAAACAGGGCAACTTTATTTGTCGGTATTTTTAAATGTTCTTGCTAGGAGATACATAGTTTAATATTGGAAAAATATTCACACAATGGTAGTCTGATTTTGCTTGCACTGGATGTGGAGGGGAGATTTCCACTGACTTTCAGTTTTCTATTGTAGAATTGAAAAAGAGCTGATTATTATGTGGTTAAGCATATGGTTGTAACAGCAGTTTTAAAGCCACTGTCATTTCTAAGCTTCCTATTCCATAGAAAAGCTCTTTTGTAGGCTGAAATTTGTGTGTATCATTAGACTGAAGGCATTTGTTTTCTTATTTTAATTTTTTAATCACATCTATTTTTCTAACTATGCAGAAAGTGGTGTTTCAAAGACTGGATTCCTGTTATGGTTATAGAGGCTTTCCAATGACTTTTTTCCCAGGATTTTCTGTTTACAGTTCAGATGATATGCAAGCTTAATATCCGTGTAAATAGATTTTTTTTAAAAACACAAATATATAAGGAACAACATTATGTCCCAGATTTTCTAGTTTTCTATAATGGCATCAATCAATATATTTGAAAAGTGTGTGTATGTGTGGATGTTCATTTGTTGAATGACTTAGTTTGGAAGGAATGTGTTAATTCCTGGAACTTTATTTGTATACAGAAGACAGTGTTGCAGCTCCAGCTTTCAGTGGTGATATTGATCCTTAGGACAAAGGACTGGATCTTTAGCACAGACTTGCTTTAATGTGCAAAAAGTGAAATGCTGCTTGCTATTAAGATTGGCCTTTAGTGTTTCTGCACTGACAGATTCTAGTACAGAGTATAATAAACACTTTTGTATTTTTAACATTTACTTAGCTGTTTTGGATGTTACAGAAATCTGGGCAATTACCACTTGTTAGTGTTAATCCTGGTCAGTGCTGTGTCTTTTCTAGAACACTGCTGCTGTGCTGATACAGCTCTGAAGCAGGTAACATTTGTAGTAGTAACTGTAGGAAATGTTCTCAAACTTGTAAAGGCATGGGTCTTATTTATTGAACTGCAAGGAATTTCAGAATCTAATCAGCTGCCAGGCTGATCACTACTGGCCAATCATCAACCTTGTGCTTAGGTAATGAAGAGTTTCTTACAAACTGTTGTCAGATTGTAGACCTACCAGATGCTGGATTTAATATGGCCTCTGGTTGCTTGTTATCTGTCTTATCCTATAGAATACTCACTATGAATTCTGCTTTAAACATTCCTCTGAGCACTTCACCCAGGATCTTTGGAAGACTGTATAAATTTGACACCAGGAGATAACCTTTCTCTTTTTCCATTATTCTGCTGTCACTGTCCTGCATCTTGTCTATTTTTTCCCCATTTCCAGCAATTTCTGTTTGAAATCTCTAAAATAAAATGTCCTTTCTTCTCATTTAGTTCATTTTTGCTTGGAATTCACCTCTTCTTTTCTCTTCCTATCAAAATAGCAATCTAAACACTCTTTCTAAGCCATTTGAAGTAGGTTAAGCATATAGGAACACATTAGTGGGTAATACCCCTTAACTGCTCAAATTCAGAGAAGACTGTGGTTAGTGTTTTGTGTCTTGTTTTTTGTCAGTCCCAAGAATAATCCCTAAGTGTAACTTTTAGTTTATTTTCAAATAATTTTTGTTGGTATATTTTGTTTGTGCAGTACATTGTAGTGTCTGCATTTCACCAGATTCAGTGTCTGAATTGTTTTTTAATTTATCCACCTTATCCCTTCCCCCTCCTTTTGTTTCTCTGAATTACTTTTAAACAGATGCGCTCAGGTCAGCTTTCCCGAAAGCTGTGGGGATCAAGCAAACGGCTCAGCCAGATTTCATCAGGAGAGACTGAATATAACACTCAAGATTCCAAGTGATTGCTGCTTCTACATTCTCTCATGGATTCCAGAAAAATGTTTAATCTTTTGGTCACTTTAGATGTATAAATATGTAATTAGGGCTTTGATTCTGAAGCCCTTTGATTCTTGTTGATGAAGAACCTATGGTAGAGGTATAGTAGTAAGCATATGTACTCAGGCAAGTTAGCCTGCTTGCATATTTGTCCTTAACTGTGTTGTCTTGTTCACAGCAAAATCCCTCTCTCAACAGCTGCTAAAACTGTGTTTCGGGAGGGCTAAAAAAAACCCCGAACAATCCCCCCACAAGTCTTCAAACCCCCAGATTACTAATTGAATTTAAGATAAGTAGCATTTGATTTAAAGCTGAGTAGGGCCAGATGCTCCTTGATAACAAACAAGATATTTGGCTTTGCTTTGACAGCACTGTTATTTCCCAGTAAATTAAAACTCTGGTAGTTGCAATGGTTGGATTCAGAATTGAATAGATGATGGTTACGACCTTCACGATACATTTGTTAGCTTATTGAACTTTTATTACAGTTTGTTTGTGTAAATGGCTATTGCTCTCTTCTTTTATGTAGTTCCAATTTTAGGCTGTTCTGCAAGGAACATCTGTGTTGCACTACTTTATCAGAAATGGTTTTAAGTACAGACATTAATAACTTCAAAGGAGTTGGAGGTGGTGAAGGAGCTGAAGGAGGTAGGAAATGTTGCTGCTGAAAATTATTTATATTGTTAAGTAAACTTAAGACATACACCAAGAAATCCCATTATATATTTAACATCTTGCAGAAATACCCAGGAAGACTCATTATCTGTATTGGTCAAATATCAATCTGCTTCATTAGTAAGGCAACTTCTGCAAACAAAAGATAAATTTCCACTGCAGAATCATTATGCAACATTGCAGCACAATTCAATTAAAAATAGCACCTGTTTGTTTCTTGGCTTGGTGTTCACCAAACCAGTTGTTAGCCATAGCCCAAAAAACCTGGGAAAAACAAAAGATATGTCCATTTCCAAAATGCATTTAAGACCTGGTAAAAGAAAATATCAGATCCTTATGTACGCTGTATCAAATTTCTTACTATGTTTTTTTTTGTGTGTTTAGCAGTACATGATGATAGAAGGATATGCGTTTTCCTATCAATCTGATATTTTTCTAATGTTACTGATTGAAATTATAAACCCCTATACTGTTAGAAAAGCTGGGTGCTGAGGGAAAAATATGAATTTCCAGATCAGTGTGCGAAGGTGTGTGTGTATGTGTATATATGTGTGTGTATGTATATATGTATATTCATGTATGTATTGAAAGAAGAAAATCCCATGGGGTGAGGGGAGCACAGATACAAGGCAGGTGTAAGTGATTGTTGGCTAGTATGTTCCCTTTTGGGTCCCCCTTTCTTCCCTCTTCCATCGCTTTTCTTGTTATTTTTTATTTATTTATTGAAATGAATGTGTGTTGTATATCTCATTAATGTTATCAGATACTCCCTCTGGCTGGGGGAGTTGTTAAACTACCTGAGGAACATAATGTATAATCTCATTTCATTAACTTTAAGCACAGTATTTATTGACTTTATAGAAATCATAATATATCCTTACCCTGCTAAAGGATAATCTTTACAAGTTGTGTTAGTCTCATTCAAACTGATTTCTCCTCCTCGCTTTCTTTACTGGAAAAAAAATCCCTCTTGATGGCTGATTGGTGTACTTTGTAAAGAAAGCTGTGTTGCATTTTCTTAACTTTTGTAAATGAAATAAATCAGATTAGTGAACAAGTGGGTCTATGCATAGTTGCAATATTCTGCCTAATCACTGTGACAGACTGGATTGTCTGGAAAGTTAGGAGAGAATAAGAATTATTTTTCTGAATCACTTGCCAAGAGAAGGTTTAACTTCCAAAAGTAGAGTGGTGTGGGTTTTTTCATACTCCACGTATGTTAAAAAAAATGTAAATTGACCCACATCCCATATTTTCAAATAAGCAATAGAGAAGTGAAAAATAACTGGTTTTAATCAATTACCTATCCAAGTAAGAATACTAAGGATACTGTGGAAGGGAAGTATTAAGTTTGTTCATGAGAATGTGAAGTATGTTTGTCCATTATGATTTCATGAAGAAGGGATTTCAGGGGAGATCTGTGTAGATTAGTTTAGGAGTATTTCAGCTCAGATTGTGAGATCTTTCTGTGTTATGGGAGATTGAAAAAACTCAGTTGGGGCATCAAATTGACGGATTTTTTTATGCATGCATTCATGTTGTGTTTAAATGCATAGACAAGGCTATGTGTTTATTTGGAGGGGAAGGGGGCAGAAAATTGTCATGTTTTAGGCTATGAGAATGAAGTGGAAAAAGGGAGATGGGTCTTATGTAGTGTTTGGTGGGAGCACAGTTTTCTTCTTGTCACTTGCACAGAGGGGTTTGCATATGCATTTGAAAACATCCTGTTGTGGGTTAGGTACATTTATACAACAGTTGAATTAACATTTTTCAATATTAAAGAATAATAAATGTAGTGTGTCAGTTTAAGTAAAATATAATGTTGCAATAATTGAAATAATTTATGATTAAGACCTTTGACATTTGAATACCATAATTTCAGTGCATCACAAGCACTGAGTGATCATCACAAATACCTGGGACAGGTTTAAATGTGGAATTGGGCTCTCAAACTGAAGGCTAGTCTGTGCTCAGTACACAGCAACAGCAGCAGAATGAGGAGGGGGCAGGTGAGCTCTGAGCCCCAGGTAGTATGGCAACATCCATGGCCTTTGGAGCTGAGATCTGGTCCTTGGGGGTGGGAGGTGTACACCATCACAGCTTGGCATCCTTGCCAGAGGCCGTCTGGAAGGATCTCCATAGCTGTGAAGGTCTGCACTTTGCCTTTGTTTAAAACCAGCTTTAAATAAAAAATGAGTCCTAAGTGTTAAGCATAAAGTGGTATGTTGCTTCTTTTAGATTTAACTTATTTGCATAAAAGTAGACAGTAATGTTTAAAAACAGAAAATAATTTTTCTGATCAGCTGTTCAGTCAGTTGAATTGCAGCCTGTTATGCAGTGCACTGTGAATTGGTGAACTAACTTCCATAATTCTTTGATTTCCTCAAGTCAGTAAAGCTTAGGATCCCATTTTGTTTTTCAGGTAGTATTGGTGAAATAAGATTCTCCTTTGGTTTTGTTCTAAGGTTTGTTTAAGTGTAAGAAGTAAAGTTTTGAGATTATAGGCTTCCAGTGAGGAATTTAGAACAAACAAATTTTAAGTGACATTTCTTTCATAACACTACATTTGTCAAGATCTTCTTTGTAATATCTTCATATATTTAATTTTTGGAACAACTCTAATAATATTTATCAAAGTTTAACATATGCTTACCTTTGAAGATGAGTAAATAGGAGTGTAAATATATATAGCTAAAAGAAACTGAAAACTGACCTACTTTTCATACCTGTATATAAATGAGATTAAGTAGTTAGCAGTATTAACTTCTTCGTAGCAGTTTTGAACTTGCGTACCAAAGGATATTTAGAAGACATGTCTCCTTTATTTCTAGTAAAATGTTTGCTAAATTTCTCTAAATCAATTTACTTAAAATTCTTGATAGTATTTTTAGTTGTCTTTTTAGCTGTAGTGAAGAATCCCATCTAGTCTTTGCTGGGTGTGAACTATACAAGCATACAGAAAGTGAAATCTGACTTGGGCAAATTTTCCTGTAACCAATATACTTATCCATTACTCACTCATAGAATATCTAGAAACCACATCTTCTATCATCCATGGACATTAGTAGCACAACATAATAATCCCAGTCCTAGAGTAACTGCATTTGTCCTGATGGTTAATACACATTGTGGAAATTAGATTTTCTTAGGAAAATAATTGTTTGATATTAAAAAGAGTAAAAAAAGAAAAAAACGAAACCAACCAAACCACCCCCAACCCCCACAACTTCCCCTCCAAAAAAACCAGACTCACCCACATCCATATTACAAGTGTTTTGCTAATCTGCAACATTGATTTAAACAAGCTTTTCCCCCTCTGGCATACCTTAGATCATGCATATTATCACAAAACTGGTTTATCAGTCTTCACATGCTTTAAATGGCCAAGTCAATTGGCTGTCTTATAAGGATCCCCTTGAAAGTTGTATTTCTTTGTCCTTTAAATGAGTGCAAAGAACTAAGTTTCTGCACTGGAAAAATTCTTTAAAATAGTTCTGCAGGAATGATAAGTTTATTTTTGTAATGCACAGATTTGGTAACTCGTGCTTTAGTCAATGGGAGCTGTATACCTCACTTCCCTAAACCATGTCTTCCTCCTCCCTGTTTCCTTTGCAAACCTTTCCCAATCTTAATTAACAAAATCATTAGAAGAGATAAGTAAAGGAACCAAATGCTGCACAAAGCTTTTACTGTGTATGTGTAATTAGTTGAAAATGTGTATCTATATACAGATTATAGAATGGTAGAGAGCTTTAGAGCTAGAAGGGGTGTAGAGATATCGACCTCCTTCTGCTCCTATATTGAGAGTCTCTGTAGACACATGCTCTGTATTGTCACCTGAAACATTCCTGTCTTCCACTGCTAAAGGCACTTGCTGACTATGTTAAATGCTGAGGCAAGGTGCTGTGAATATTTTTTTTCCCTTTCAAGGAATTTTAAAAAAAGCGTGCACATATAAATGCATATCCTAATGTGAGCCTAGGGCCTGACCTAATAAATACTGTTATGTGAAAGCACTACATAGGGTTGTATTTATTTGAATGGAAATTCAAGCATGTGCTTCAGTGCTTTCTAGGTCGTCTTATGCTTTCTGGCTTATAAGCTGTGTTGGTTTTGGCTGCAAACATGACACTTGTTGGTAGTCTCCTTTTGGGGAGAGTAGGTTTCCATGGTATCATATTCATGTGGGTTCATTGTATGCCAGTGTTAGAGTCAACAGAAGTGTTTGGAAGATGTCTTCCATTCCAAGGAGCCAATCTTACTATTATTAAATTGCCCTTGTAAGTGTACACTTTTGAAGGAAGCAAGTTTTCTAAAAAGCTACTGCATTAAAAAAAATATTTTTACAATTTGGTAAAATGCTATTGTTCCCTTCTTCAGTGTTATGGATATCAGATGCCTGAATGTAAAAATGCCTGAGTGGCACCATAGCATGCTCTGCATTTCAGTTGAGTGCCATTCACCGTACTGCAGTCTTGAACACTCCATATGTGAGGAATTGCTTGCAGTGTTTAGTCCAAGGTAGGCTTTGTTCAGTTTTAACTCACCTTTTTGCTGTGCATCTGTGGAAGAAGACTGGTGTGTCTTTCTTTTAGTTATCATTTACCTAAGTGGCCCAAATAAAATAGGTGTTTCACTTGTTTTCAATAGAGTTCCTTCAGTGTGTGTTCTTCCTGGTTTTGTCCAGTGGACTTGATGAATTTGGCAGGTATTTCCAGAGTTCAAGTCTATGCTTATATTCAGCACAGACATAATTTCATCACACATCTTCTGTCCCAGAAGCATGATTGTCAGTATAGATTATGGTTTAAAGCTGCTAAGGTGTTTTGAGATTGGAATATAAAAAATCCAGCCATATATATCATAGATCTAACTGAACTTGGAGGCCACTTGTTTATTTAGCTTCCTACCTAGTCAGTATTTTCCTCTCAAGGGAGCCATATTTTTTGCCTTGAAATAGCTTTAAAATAAACATAAGTCTTGCACCTGACAGAACTACTTTAGTCATATGCAGCAGTGAGCTGTTTCTTAAAGAAAGCCATGGGGGGAAAAAAGAATTCAAGAAAAACTTGCAATGCATATTCTGATTCTGCAGGAGCAACTTAGTACGAGAATAGAGAAATGCTGCATGTGAAACTTACCTCCCTTTGGTCAGTGTTTTGATGGAACCTGTGATGCTACTCAGTTTGCCTGATGAATTTTTACTGAAGCTAATCAGGGGGTGGAAGCAAAGGCCTTACAGCAAAGTTAACCATATCTTCTGATAATTCTTACAGATTGTGCAATTATGTGATTACAAATGGATCTTTAAATGCCAAAAAATGCCTTTTTGAAGAGTTAAATGTTAGGTCTGAGGAGTGTTGGAAGTAGCTACTTTCAGAAATGAGCCTTCAGGCACTGTAATGAACTTGCTGTCTGTCTTCTGTGCAATATCTTTTTCCCTCTGGGTGCTTTAAGAGTATACTGTATGTCTTACTTTGTTTTGATCAATATGTTTTAAGAGTGTGTATATTGGCTAATGATGGGTTTTTTCCTGTACAGCATGGTGGAAGATGTTTTAAAATTTTGCACTTTTCTAGGATTTGCAAGTTTGTAACATGAAAATTTTTAACATGCACACTTTTGTACATAATTGGCATTGTATATATTTAACATGAGTCTGAAGCAAATAAAAGTAATTGAATGCATAACTTCTCCCTTTATTAATAGCACTAAAAAATTAAACTAAGTGTGGGAGTACACTGAATGAACAATTCTTTTATGTAGCAGATAAAAGTAGGCAGTGGGAACAGCTGACTCAGTGTCCCGTCTTAATTGTGTTAAGGTAACATTTTTTTTTTTTTGGTGGGGAAGGAATTAGTGGACACGTGAATGTACAGGCTCCTTCAAGCATTGAATAGCTATGATAATCCAAGTACTGCAATAAAAAGTGTCTTCTTTTCTGGGAAGGAGGTGTCCGAGACATGCATCGGGGTGAGGATGAGAGCCCACTAATGCATATTTATCTTTATTTATGAAGCTGAAGTTCCCCACCCACCCTGGGACAAAAAGCATCTATTTCCTTTTTCTTCTTTGTCTTCCCCATATATAACTTTTGCTGCAGAATATGGAAGGCTATGGATTCAAGGAATTGCTGTCAGTCAGGAGGAAACTGAAATCTGTTCCAGGCTCATGTTCAGTTGGTTTCTTACCCCTGCAAACAAGAGAAACCATGCTGTGAGCTTTAATGGGAGGTGGGACTACTCTGCTTCTGTCACTAGGGGATAGATCAAGGCACCCGTATTCTGAAAAAGCAGAGTTTTGACTCTCTTCTTTGATTCCATCATGTGGCATGCATTTTAGATTCCTTAATAAAGTCCATGTAATTCTAGATATGGATTCCCTTGGTCTGGAGTTCAGTGCATTAGGGCCAAACTGGCATTTCCCTGGCTTTCATTAAAGGAGCTGACTACTGGGGCTCTTTCTTTGAAAGGTAACTAGAATTTGGAAACATAAGCAGTAATGGATGCAGTGCCAAAGTATGCACTGGGTTAATCAGACATCCTTTGGAGTGCTGTCATACTGCTGGCTCCTTTGGAGCATTAAACAATACTCACATTTTCCCCAAAGAGAAATGGAACCAAGGGATTAAGTAACTTCTGATGGGGGAGACAGGCAGCATGTGCCAGGAGTCTAATAGAAGCTTCTCTTCCTTTCTGTCTGAAGGTGGGTATCAAGTCAAGTGATGCATTTACCTCAAAAACAGACGTGCTCCTGTCACTCCTTGCAATGTGGCTTTATCTCCTTCCACTAACAGCATTGTACCTTCCCGCAAGCCCTGGTGAAGGTGGAAACATTTAAAATTATTGTCAAGCTATGTGAAGGGGTAGAATGCTTGTCACAAGCAGGCCAGTCTCAGTGGCACCATGACTACAGACTAAACCTTCTCACTTACCTAACAAAGAGGTAAAGACAAAAATAGGTGAGTTATATCGTTTTGGAAGTTGATTCTCTTGTTTATTTCAGTTTTCACTCTTAAAGGAGAAACCATTAAGGAGGAGAGGAAACTGTTTTTCCCACAGTTATTCTTAGATCCACTTTGGGCTGAGCAACAGCCAGCTGGGTTTGTTAGTGCACAAACTTTATACTACAAGATCAAACACAGGGACAGGAAACATAGAGGTCCCACTTCCCCAGACAGACATAATGAAATTACATATGCACTACTGAATGTGCAAATTCAGAAACTATTACAGAGATTAAGAGTATCTGCAAAAAGATTTAAGGGGAGTTTTGTACCATCTGCATGCACCCACCCAAACACCCAATATATGGTGGCCAGTGACTGGGAAGATCAGAGCTGCCTAAAATAGTGTTGAGCAACACTAACAGGAGTATGCATTTCATTGGCCCTAATCCATTTTCTACAATGAGCAATATCCAAGGCTCAAGCTCTTAGCAAGAATACAATTAGCATTCCAATCCATGGTTTTGTAAGTCTTGACAGGCGAGGAACCCACACTGAGAGCTAGCCTGAATGCATTTAAAATGTTGATCTCCTGATGGAGAACTACTACTCACCAGAACTGGGGGGGTGTTTGGTTCTTCATGATACTGGCGGATTCTTTCTTCTCTGGTCTCCTGCAATAATGAGCACAGATTTAGCTTCCCAGGCCACAAGGTAGGACTTGGACCTATCCAGGCAACATGACATCAAACTATTTCCTAACATTAAACAAAGCAGGCACTTCCTCTCAAGCAGAATGGGATGGCAGGATTGACTCTATTTAATAGATATGTGTTTTACCCTTCATCACTAGCAGCAATTTACTGCAGGTTGATCAAACAGAACTCACACAATCCCCTGAAAAGCCTTAAAACTTATTTCCACTCAATTCATCCTTTTTTTTTTATTTTTAATTAGTACTATCTCTGTGTGCAGAGATAGTACTAATACTACCAGGAAGGTGGTAGAAACAAATGCTTGAGGTGCCACCTTTGTGAAAGAGAGTAGTGAATCATGGATTTTCAGTGATTTAAGTATTTGCTTGTTTGTCTTCAAGTAGGTATTACACTGAAGAATTTCCTTCTGTGAGCAGCTCTGTCATGTTTCTTGAGGTTTGCTGCTGAACTGAGCAACAGTTAAAGAAAAACACAGGAACACAGCAGGGACTTGTTACAGCACAGGGCTTCCAGCCTCCTCGGAGAGAAAGAGAAATTGTTATTTCTAGGGAGAAGACTGCCTGCTTATCTAGTGACAAGCTGATTAAATGAATACCTACAACTTCATCTAAATTCCAGAAGCACACCCATCTCTTCACCCATCTAGAAGCATCCACTATCTCTTAATTGTTCCCTAACTCTTAATACTTCCTCTAACCATGGAATTTTGATTACAAGGAGGAAAGTATTTAGGTTGCTAAAAGATACACCACACAGATTGCTCCCTGAGGAATTAGCTGACATGCTATTTCAAGAAGGAACTCTTCCCCACTGTATGGAAATCTGTCTTCATGCTTGATGGCTGAAGTGTTTTTCTTTCAGCTATACTAGTGCACATGCTTGCTCTGTACTGGACATTACAGGCTGACCCTGCAAGGACACCAGTGTCCAGGTATTTTCTTACACAATAACTGTATGAATCTCAAGATCTCCCTGTTCTGATCATTTCTTCAGACCTTTAGGTATTTAAGCCTCTTAATCTACGTTTAAGTTAGGTCTTCCCAAGTAGCAGGTAAGACAGAACTTTCCAGAACCACAGTACTTTGCATCTTAACACTTCAGGTTTATCTTCTTTAATTCCCTCATTCCATGCCAGATATCAAGCATTTCAACAGTATTTCAGGCATTGCAGAGCTTCTGATTGTGAAAAACACTTTGTTCAGTAACACTGTTGCAAACCCCTCTTCCCAAGTTAAGTTTTAGGAGGAAGTGAAGTGTTACTGCCTCATTGGCATTTCCAGTTTCTCTAGGGAGCAGCTGTTTGACATTCTGTAGCTTTGTAAGGCCTCAAAAATGCACACTCTTTTTACTCCTCCACACACTGGTTACTGTGTTAGTTCTGATGTGCTTTACTTACACCCATGTGAGTTCTTTTAACGTCTGGGTCCAGGTAGTGGGGGTTAATATTAAAAGGAACTAATCCTAGAGCCTGCAGGGAAGGTGGATAAACAATTGGCATGTCATTGGTGGTATTGATGCTGACAGTAGCAACATTGGTTCCTGCGCTGGATCCCATGTAAGGAATCCCATCCTGAAAGACAAAAGCAACGATCAGTCTGCAGTATCACAACTAGGAACTCAGTTTTATAGCATCTTCTATCAATCCCAGAAACCCATCAGTCAGATCAGACTTAGTCCTTCCAGCTCCTCTCACTGCTAACTTTACAGGTGAAAAGCAGAGCAAGAAGGTTCTAAGCTGGGCAGTTAACTTCTCTGTGTCAGAGAACTAACTGCTGCCTGCCCTGTACTCACAACTCTGTGACCCCCAAGAGAGAATTTACCAGGCTATCAGTGCATGTTGGACTTTGCTATTAAGAAGAGAGACTTTGCCTCTATTGCAGTTACAGGAAATATCTGAACTGGCTTTTAACTAGCTTCTGGAGAGAGTAGGCCATTGAAAGCTCAGTGCAATGTTGTCAAAGCATCAACTTACCTGTACCATGACCAGTTTAGCACTGTTCAGCTATTAGTACTGAGTACTATGCTGTACACAGAAGAATGCCACACAAATATGCAAGTATACAGGTAATGCTGAACAATTTGTAAAAATAGAGCTGGCTTGAGACAACTGGCGGTAATTTAACCAAGTAGTTATCCAGACAACTGGCATTTGGACATTTTCTAGCTTTCATTCCCACAACAGAAGTTGAATTTCTGTATATTAAGATAAGCCTAGCTAACCTTTATTCTTGGCAGCTGGCCGTACTGTGGCTTGTATAAATCTGCATAAAGTCATTTGCAACTCCACATTGCTAGGGAACACCTTGCTTCTCTTCTCCTCCAGAGATGGTGTATCTTTGCTGTGCCTTAAGAGATTCACCAACTAGATTGGTGCTGCTGACCAGAGGGGCTCAATGGCACTTGCACCTCTCAGTTCCAATGAGATAAAAAAAAAAAAAACAAAAAAAAACCAACATAATTCCCATCATTAACAGGACACTGTCTAAAAGGCACATACGGATCCAAGTTTATCACCACTTTATTAGCAGACAACCTGCAGCATGAACACATTTATATCAACAAGATATGAAGTGGACATCTCAAGCTGAAAAACAGGGTTTCTGGACATAGATTAAATCCTGCACTGGTCTTTTTGACTGGTATTTTGAGGGATTTACTTCTAGGGTTCTGTGTACCATTGTACATCCCAAGGTCTTGCAAACCAGCATCTAGAAAACTGCTCTAGGAAGACAGACTGCTGACCTTAAGTCTTTTCAATGACTCAGTGACAACCTTGTTTGGCCATGGTTTTCAGTTCACCAGGCTGTTTGAGATGGCTTAACATCTGAAGTATATTAGAGACAAAAATGCGGAATCAGCTTGGATTTGTCTGAACAAAAGCTCATGCATAAGATTCAGCCATTCACACTTGGCCAGAATCTGTAGTTTTACCTCAAGAACTCTCTTCCTGATCTCATGTATCAGACTGTTGTCATAAAGAGCTTTCAGGAGACGGAATGTGTTCCCACCTCCTGCAGAAAGAAAGTTCAGCTTATTTAACATGTTTTCACCATCAGTTTTAATTGAAGTCTTTACAAACCCAGCAGGTGCAATGAGTTCTATGCTCTATTCAGGGCAGTATCCTGCTTTGAGAAGCAGTAAAACCAGAAGCTTCAGAAGAATGGTCACTGGACAGGCCATGGGCATGCCCTGAGTCATCCTTATAAGGCTGCCGCTGTCTGACAGTGACCTCTCTTCCAATACCAGGACCCTGGTATTAGGACTAGAACTTCTTGGGCTTGCTAAAGTGATGATACAGCTGTTATGATCATGTTTTTACACTGAGGTACTGTTCAAAATAATAATTCAGAATTTACTGGAAATGAAGTTCCATTAATAAATCTACTTCCCAGCCCACCACTAAATTTAGGGTCCTAGGGCTCCAAATTAATGTCTTCTGTAGTTTCTTGGTCTTCAGTTGGTCTTCAGTGCCACCTCTGTGCAGGACTGATCCAGTGCCCTATATAAACCTTCACTGGGGAATAAGAAGTAAAACTTACCAATAAATATTGCTTCAGATTTCCTTACAGCTTCCGCTGGATCACAAGATTCGTGAATGCTGTCCAGCCCATAACCTTAAATGAAAAGGTATTTACCTTTGCCATGTCAGTTTGGTGGAAGAATGGGTTATGTTCAGTCCCTCCCTGCCCACCCCCTCCAACCCTGAGCCAAATGTCTCAACCAGGGAAATTTCATAGAACTCTACAATGTAAAACAGAGTGTACATCCTACATTAGTGCAGGGCTTCAGTATCTAGCTGTACAAAAGGAAATGTTTGTTTTGTGGACATATGCACTCAGTGTCTAGGAGCAGAGCATTTCACTCAGCAGGTGCAGGCTGAAGCACAATATCCTGTTGAGCATTACCAGGTAACTAGAAAATGAGGAAAAAGCTGTTAGTCCTCAGCTTGGCTGTGCTGAAGGACATCTGACAGGATGTGTTGGTTCTAGCATTGCTTGTGCAAATACCTGATCTGAGTATTGTTTCTGTTAAAATGTCTGACTTCGATAAATTTGCCTTGCTGGGGTTCACTGAAGTGTCAAGAGAGACAGAAGAACATAGGCATTTGATAGCAGCAATCTTCTTGCAAGTCAAGGAGCAAAGTGTGCTGCCCAGGGAAGCGAGTACTGATTATTACTACACTAACGGGTCCAAAGTTACCCTTAACAGTGACAGATACTAGGTGGAGGTCTTGCTGTAGACTGCTCTGCAGAGATCTTTGCTCCAAGCAAAGTTCAGCTGCTGTCCATCATGGAACTACCTGGCTCCTTGATATGCTTTAAGTAATAGTCTTCACTTAAAATCAGTGGCTTTAGCAGAGGTTTAAGATATATGGGAAGAAATGTTCCCTCACGTGATTAAGAAGGATAAAAAATGCCACTTAATAGTTAGGGATAAAATCTTCCTCCCTGAAGTGGGCAGAAGTGTTTGCAGCAGGATTTCTTCTGGAGGCCTCTAAAACATCTCCTTCCATGCAGAAGTCCGCAGCCGGCTCCTGCTGCTCGCTGCCCTTGCTGCCCGTACCGCAGCAGCCCAGCCCGGCCCGTTGCCCCGCGGGCCGCAGCGCTGCCGTCCCGGGGCGCTCCGTGCCCGCAGCCTGCTCCCCGTGCCCGGTGCCGGCCCGGCAGCCCCGGGCACAGCCGGCGTGGCCGCAGCAGCCGGGCCGGCCTTACCCAGGCTTTCAAACTTCTCCCTGGCCGTGCGGGCGTAGGCGTCGCGGTCGTGCAGGGCGTAGGGGATGAACAGCACCCGCTTCACCTTCCTGGGAGAGGAGAGAGGGGAGAGAGCGGTCGGCGCGGCGGAGGCGGGGGCCGGGCGCGCTCCCGCGGCCCTGCACGGCGCTTACTGCCCGAGGAAGCTCTGGATGTGCTGCTGGCAGTGGCCCAGGTACCCCCCTCCGTGCAGGGTGGAGTTGGAGATCAGCAGCAGGCGCCGCGGGCCCCCCATGCCGAGCCGAGCCGAGCCGAGCCGTGCTCCCAGCCCAGCCCGGTCCGCCCCTTCCTGCCCCGCCGGCGGCACCGGGGTGGGGCCGAGCTGCCGCCGCTCCACCGCCCCGGCCTGGCCATGCTGGACTTCGCCATCTTCGCCGTCACTTTCCTGATCATCCTTGTGGGCGCCGTGCTCTACCTGTACCCGGTAATGCTGCCGGCGATGGAAAAGGGGGCGCTCGGCCCGGCCCGGCCCGGCCCCCGGTGCAGGCGGGCGGAGAGCGAGCGGCCGCGGGGCCGAGGCAGCCCCGGGCCCGTCCCACGGCCCCTGGGCTCGGGCGGTGCCCCCGGCCCGTAGCCCGGGGCCCGGACGGGACGTGGCAGAGACCTGCGGGAGAAGCTGCCGGGCGGGGCGTTCCCGGGACAGCGCAACCCCGGCACTCCTGCTTTACGTGCTCCGGGAGCCCATCCCGCTTTCCAAAGGCGCGATCATCTGCTCGCCTTGCATTTTTGCAGGCCTCCAGGGCAAATCAGTGTGTAATACCCTGCATTGCAAACTTGACCCTTAAAATCTTTACGTAGACATCTTTCATCTAACCAGATGAATAATCCTGGTTTAGCCAGTGGCACCAGGCACACAGTTGAGGTTTATCGGCTTAGCAGGTTTAAAGCCTGCAATGTAGCATACCCAGCTCCTGTTTCCTGTTTGTGAGTAGTGTAGTGGTATTGGTGTGGAAAATTCATCTCTCCTGCTGGAAAGCTGTGGGACCTGTATAAAATCTGAAGTTCACGTAGATTGATGCATTTCCTTTTACTCTAGGCATCTAGGCAAGCATCAGGTATCCCTGGGCTGGCTCCAACTGATGAAAAGTAAGTGGTTTCTGTCTCCATATTGATGAAGTTCAGCATTGGCAGAGGATGCTATTCATGACCAGATATCCTCTGTGTTTCTCAGGGATGGCAACCTGTCAGATATCACTGTCAGCAGCAGTTTACATGAGTTTCTTGTGAATCTTCATGAGAAATATGGGCCACTGGTCTCCTTCTGGTTTGGAAGGCGTCTTGTCGTCAGCCTTGGCTCCATCGATCTCCTGAAACAACATGTTAACCCCAACCGGTTGTGTAAGTGTCTTTTACGTTGTCTTTTGAGTCCATTTGTTCTGGCCTCACTGGCCATCAAAGGAAGGGTGTCAAAGGAAGTTGGGGTTTCATTCTACCTTGAAAGAAAATGAGACTTTGTAGCTGACGTGGTTCAGGTATGACTTTGGTCCCGCTTACTGGACTTGAGTATTAGTGGCCAAGGGTTACTGCTGTCCAGTGGCCATCAAGAAATCAGTATGCTTGTGTCTTTTACCATCTCTCTACAGGCAAACATTCAGGAAAAGCATCATGCTCATTAGTCACTTGATAGAGCAAGGTGAACATCCTGTAGCCACTTGGCATTCGTTTTAAAAGCAGTTTGAAATACAGTATAGGAGGGTAAACTTTGCAAAAGTAAGTCTGAAAACAGCTCTGCTAGTGTGTGATAACTGCCTTGTATGGTTCAGCATGGAGGTTTTTCAAATTATTATTTGGAGAAATTCTTTACCTTTCCTGTTTCTTTTGGTGTGTAGAATTTTGTAGTGAAAACCTTTAATGATCTTCCAGTGTTGGAAGTGGATGGTGGTACTGGTAGCTGAGTTGACCATATCAGTCATGGGAGAGTAATTTATGGCCTAAGCCTCTTAGGTGGGCATTTTGCTTCCTAAGGTTATCACACTTGATAAGTTAACTCAGTTGGTGTTTGGGTTTAATCTCTTGCTTTGCCAGTTTTTATCTTACGAGGTTGACGGAGGTGCTGGGTGCACACCTCTGACCTGATCCTGTAGGCTGTCTTTAGGCACAGGCAGATAGCTCAGCTCACTTCATGCTGGGGTCATGAGGGGTAAGCTTCATGTACAGTTGCCTGACAGAATCAAAAAAAGAAATGGTGACAATCTGGGAAAGGAGTGGGAGTTAAGGAGGATCAGCAAAAACACAGTGGATAACGATGACACTCCAGAAGGTGGAAAACCACCCTGAAAGATCTGAATGCTCTCAATTGTGTTTGGCGGAAATTAAGCAGACAGTCACTTTCTCAAAGCTCAGAGAAGTGGTGACAGACCCCTGCACAGGCAAGTTCTCATAAATGTTCTGAATTTGGGAGGATCTGAGTATTGGATAAAAAGAAATACAGTGCCTGGACTTAAGTGCAGGAAATTAGGTGACCCAGGCAGCTGTAGACTAGCCTAGTATTCTGCTATGCCAAGGGCTAAACATATTTTTTTAAGGATGTGGGATAAATGGGAAATGCACGTTGTACTTTGGTAATTAAATTTTTAGAGAAGTAAAGTGATAAAACTGTGTTTGTGTCAGGGATTCAGTTCAGAATTTGCTTGGATACTGGTAAATACTGGACTGGTACTTGAAAGGGGGATCACGGCTAGATTGTCTTGGAAAAGTGAAATGCAGTGTTGGGGACATTAAATACTCCATCTTATGTTAGTGTCCTACCTTGATGGCATTGTTCTGGAACCCTTTGTCGGCACAGGGCAGCAGAATGAGATGGATATCCCTCAGGGCTGGGATAGCAGGAACAGGAACAGGAAGAGAAAAAGTGGGCTGCATGAATTGCCTGTGGGATGACATGGCTCTGGAAAAAAAATGACACATTGGGTCATGGATTTTTCTGTAAAGAGAGGACTTTTGCACAAAATGAGCATGTGTCAGACCTGGAGTCCTGTGTGTGGCTCTGACTTCTATACTCAGGCATGATTTTGAATAAAGCAAGTGCAAATAAAGGCTGCCAGTGCTCTCAGAGGAGTGGGAAGTCTGTCGTGCAGGAGAAGCCAGGGAAAGCGTGTTCAGCCCAGACAAAGAAAGAGCTTGTGAAGGGATCCTCATAAAGGCAACAAGCTCGACAATGATCTCAGAGCTGGAAGAGCAGCAATATTAGTTGTATCACTGCTTTCCTTTTAGCACCGATGCTTGCCAGAAGTGCTCAAACTTCATTAGAGGTAAGGAGTCTTACAGGTTATATTTCCTGAAGCACTGAGGTATAAACTGAGCTGAGTAGCTGTAATTGAGTAGCTATAGCCCTTCCTGTACCCTTTCTTGGTGAGTGGGAACAGGGGTTGTAGTAGGTCTCAGCCGCAAAGTGGCTCTGGGCAGCTTGAAGTTTTATTGGAGATGTGGTCTTGCCCATATCTCTTCTGTGCACACAGTGCTGTGGGACAGGAGACAGCCCACAGTGAACTGCATTATATCCAACTCTTGACTTTTCAGCCCCACTTGAAAACCCTTGCCATGTGACTGTTCCTCAGTCAGCTGGAGTGCCTGAGGCCACCATCCATCTTCATGGATACCTGACATTTGGGTTCCAAGGCTGAGATACAGGATTTGGCTCCAAGTATCAGACAAAGGTTCCTCTCATCTCATATGTGTGTCACAGGTATGGCCAAACTTCTTGGAGAGAGAGAGAGAGAGGTGCAGATAATGCATTTCTCATCAAAGCCTTGAAGCTGGACTAATTGGATTCATAGTTATAAACATTTCCAATGCCAGGAGACTCTTTTTCCTTAGGCTTCAAGCAGTGTTTGAAATTGGTATGTTTTCATGGCCTCTTAAAGCTTGGTTGAGATTCATTTGCAAGGGGAATTCAAAGGAATTAAAACTTTGCAGCTGGTACTGGTGATTCCCCTGAGTGGCTCTGGGGAAGCAGTTCAGGCCTACAAACAATGTGGATGTGAAGAGGGTGGACTAATTCAGGATTGCCAGGAGCAGGGGGTTCAGAGACCAACATGGAAAATTCTCCTGAGTTGATGTTGCTTTTTGAGTTGGGGCAATGAACCTGAAGCACACTGAATGCTGGAGATGGAGCTATGGGTCCTGGCCTGTCTGAGCAGGACTTCATTGCTGTTGTGTGAGCATTTTACTGTGCGGGTTCAGAGGTCCTTTCTATCTCTGATGTTCAGTTGTGCTCGATCTCAGTTAGATCTTTTCTCTACATTTGTTTGCAGTGGTGTCCAGGACAGCACTCTGAGGTTTTTGGGATGGGGAGATTTCCATGTAAGTGAAAAGAACAGTTGAAATTTTGATATGTGTCACTAGGAGGGGTGAAAATGTAACCCTGGAGATGTTTTCGAGACAAGGCCAAAGGATGAAGTCTGTGCAAGTGCTGGCAGAACAGAACTCTCTCCAGAGGCAGTTTGTGCCTTGTGGAGTCACTAGCCTCCCACAGCTGTGCAGAAATAGCCCTTTCCCAAACAGCAGGAGGCAGAGCCAGCCCTCAGTGAAAGGGCTCTGCAGCCCTGAGTGCACAGCAGTGAGTGAGTATAGGTGGTGTGGAATTGCCAGTTTAGTCTAGGGACGCTGGGAGAAAAAAGCCCAGAGCCCATGGCTAATCCAGCAGTTTCCTTTCATATGCAGCAGGAAAACTTAGCAGTTTCAGCAGGCGTTGCTTCTAAGCATCCTCCAGCCTCTCTAGATGCCTCTGCTTGCTGGATTTTCTGTGTGGGCTTTGCCACCTGCCATGTGTCTTCCTGGCTGCCCAGTATTGTGCCTGGCTGTGCCAGTGCCAGTCAGCAGGGATCTGTGGCATGAATATCAGCTCTGTGACAAAGTACCTTGGAGGAGGAATTGTCAGCAGCAGCTAGAGGCACATAACAGCCCATGCCACGTGGAGAGCCGCAGGTACCATCTGCTCTGCCAAAAGACACATGCTCATGCTCCTTGTCATTCAAAGTGGGAAAGAGGGTGAGATGCAGAGCTTAAAAACATTGGAAGGGAAAAGATGTGAGAGAAAAACATTTGGGAAAGATTACCATATTCATGCCTCTGGCCTTGTTAGCTGCTTTTATGTCTTTAGGTAGTAAGTCCTCTGCAGGTGGGAACTTTCTCTTCTTGTAAGTTTGCCTGGTAGCATAATGAGGCCCCAGTCTCTGAGGGGAATCCTAGATATATCCACAGCTGGTAAAGTCATATGTGTCTAGCCCAGCCTTGATGTGTTCTGATGCCTCAGAGGTTTCACTCTCCATCTGGGAGAAATAACAGACTGTGATAAACAGTGACAATATCCTTCTTGAAAACCCTGATTGCTGCTTCCAAACAGTTCCTTAAAGACTCTGTCAGTTCCACAAGACACACTAAAAGGTTTACAGAAAGGGAAAAACATATGCCATGTTGTATTGCACAGTTTTGCATTGACACCTAATATCCTTCAACAAATGTATTAAATAGAGGTCCTTGGTGGTGAAATTCAGAGTTAAAAATCTAACTGAAATGAGTCATGGATTGGGAAGTGATGTGGTTTTGTCTAGTTTGTACACTGATGCAAGTGTCTGTGTGGAAGGATCGAAGATGGAAAGAAGGTGATTAGCAGTAGAAAGTATTCTGTAGCTTAGCAGATTATGGTTTTCTCTAGGAGCTTCAGAGCTGCCTCCTGAAGGCAGCCCTGGCAGATAGGTAGGTGCTAGTCTGGGAAGAGTTCCACAACAGGGAACTCAGTGCCCAAAAGAGAAATCATGCAGGAGTAGCAGAGTATCAAACAAGGTTTGCTGGGTCTGTGACACAAAGGAAGGAGTGCTAAGAGCAACTTCTGGCTGAGTCTGTCATGAGCTGGTATGTCCTGAGTGCATAGCCACGTTCAGGGCAGGAGGGCACACCAGGTGTGAAGGGGAATGTGCTAAAGACACTGCAGGTCAGGCTGGAGGAGAAGGGGAAAGACCATGCCACACTCACTCTTGTCACCAAGTCGATGGCACAACCAGCTGGGAACTGGCAAGCAGGGAACAAACTCTGAAGGCATTTTTACTAAAGAGTTACTTGGTAGAGCCAGCAGGCAATCTCTGCATGGGGAGCTGATCATAGGGCAGCAATCAGCCCCAGAGAAAAGACTTTGTGAGGTACAAGCCCACAATGAGAAAGACAAACTTGACACCCCAAAGAGACTGTTGTAGGGGAAGGAGCCACAGAACCTCGCTCGCTGCCCAGAAATAGCAGTATCCAATTAAAGAGGCTGCTGTTTTAATCAGCCCTGTGTAGTGTGACTTTTGAATGGTGTTTCCTCTGTTTGCTTTCAGTGGATCCCTTTGAGACAATGCTGAAATCCCTCTTGAGGTACCAGTCCAGCCTGAATGGGGATACAGGAGAGAGCCACATGAGGAGAAAACTGTATGAGAATGGTGTGACCAAGTCCTTGCAAAGTAATGTTGCTCTCATCCAGAAGGTAACTGCCTTTGTACAGCAGAGAAGCCCTGTGTGGCTCACAGAGGAAGGTTTAGTGAGAATGATCACTAGGATAAAGGACCTGCATTCAAATTTGTGCTGGAGCTATAAGCATCTGAGATAGCAAACAACCTCTGCCTTTCATGGTGTGAATGTTTGCGTTCTCTTAGCTCCAGTGGGCTGGGGGAAGGGCTGAGCTTGCTTAATTTTTATGCCAAGATACCAGATGCAATTAAAGATACTGGAGCACCTGGATTCTAGATATATTTCCCAGGACAGGAGGATGGAGCAAGGAACCAGCTTTTGGAGCCACAAAGAGGTGATGTTGATTTAGTCCAGCAGCCACAATATGATCTGTTTTCACGTTCTGGAGCTGTCTGTATTAAAGGGTTTAAGGTTTCTTTTGTGATAGAGGGAACAATAGAGGAGGGTAGGGTTGCCTTGTCAGGGGAGAGCATTGAAAGAAGCAGAAGATCGGAGGCTAAAATGGAAAGAAGGAGGTTTAACAATGGAAAGAAACCTGGAAAGAGTTTTTAGCATTATTCCGTAGCCATGAAAGCGTGGTCTGCCTTAGGAAGAGGGTGGGAATGTGTCCAGGGTGTGTTTGGTAAATAGACTGCTGGTGTTATTGCTAACTAATGGTTCATTCCCTCTCAAGCTGTCAGAAGAGCTGCTGGCCAAATGGCTGTCTCTCCCCGAGGCACAACATGTGCCACTCTGCCAGCACATGCTGGGCTTTGCCATGAAGTCTGTCACGCAGACAGCTATGGGCAGCAGCTTTGAAGATGACCGGGAAGTCATCCGATTCCGCAGGCACCATGATGCAGTAAGTGTCCTGAAGAACCAGGAAATCTCCTATTAAATTTTTCCAAACTGAAAACACAGAGCTTGAATCTGTGTACAGTTTAGTACAAGCTACTGCTGAGACTTTAAAGTATGAGCTTGAGGGGTCTGTCTCACTTGTCCCAAGCTGAAACTGTTAGAAAGATCCTACTTCTGATCCTGCTGTCATTAGTCTGAGGTGTTTCTAAAGGATCCATGGGGATCAGGAACCCAGATCCAATGGCAGTTGGGAGGTCTTTGGTACCTAAGGCAGTTAAAATCTGTTGGGACTGCCAGTGGAATTTCTCCCTTTCGAAGATCTTCTGAAGGCTCTGTGACATTGTGGAGAAAGGAAAATCTGTGGAGATCTCACCTGAATCCACATGTGGGGATGTTAGACATGCTGGTGATAGGGTTGGAAAGAAACAGTTCCATCTCCCATTTAAGATTCCCATAGCTTTTTTCCTACAGTTGTAATTACAGTTGTTTAATTTCGGCTTAATTCCAGCTATCATAGACATAGTGTCTGAAATAGGATGTGGTGTCATAAAGAGACCAGTTCCATATTGACAGGAAGTCCTAATTTTATTTGGTGTTTTCATTTTCCTGAGTAGGGAAGAATAGAATAGTCCCAACAGTCTCAGTCTGTGGTAAGTGATGGTGCTGTTTTTCTGTCCTTCTTCCAGATCTGGTCAGAGATTGGAAAAGGTTTCTTGGATGGGTCTCTTGACAAAAACATGACTAGGAAGAAGCACTACGAAGATGGTAGGTTTCTTCCAAAATTACGGTTTTCCTCCCACTCCGATTAATACTTAAGAGTTAGCTAGCGTGTGAAAGCACTTCATTTTGCCTAGTTCTTTTGGCTTCAGAGCTGCTCATCATGCCATAAGCTACGAGATACACTGTACTTACTCTCAGACTAGATCATTGATTTGGAGTTGAGTAGCAAGCTGCCTTTATGTGAGAAGTTGTAGGACTAGAATTCCAGTTCCAGGTCTAGTTCTAGGGTCTGTTCAGTGTGGAGAGTGATAGAGGGGAAGAATCAGGGTGTACTTCCTCCCTTACTGTTCTGTTCCCTGGTGTCCACTTTTGACCTCTCTTGGAGGCAAGCAGCTGTGCTAGGTGGAGACAGATGGAGCCCTTGGATTTGGCCCATATGGGTATTCAAATGATGCACCATCTGGGGCCTGTACTGCCAGAGAGCCACTCACAGGCTGGAAAACACAAGTACAGAGGTGCTGCTTTGTTGGATACACCATCAGGTAGCCTCTGATGTGCTCTTACAAGATAACATGATTTTCAGGTCTGTTAAAGCAGTACTTTTGTTTCTAATATATTTTATAGTAAGTTATTTCAATTTTAGGTTGTCTTATCTTTTTTGTTCTTAATAATTAAACCATTTCAGTACTGATTGATAAGATGCTAAACTAAAGTAGATTGTATCTGGAACTAAAGTTTTGCTTGTAAATCCTCCAAACCCAGTGTTTCCTTCTTTATGCTTCTGGTTCTGTGGGTTTCAGAACCTGAAGACAATTTCTGCCCCATTGAAATGGGTTCCTCCCATGGTCACTGTCTTCCTGAGTTGTAGTATTATGATGCATGAGGACACAATTTCACAAACTCCAGATAGTAAGCCGTGGTGTTTGAGTGATGCTGGCCTCCCTGTACAGAGAGGAGGAAGGAAGGTAAATCTAAGACAAAGGAACTGAAGTAGGCCTTGATAAATGGAGTTTCAGACCCAAATTCTATTCCATGTTTCTTGGACAGTCCTCAATAGGTCATTTAAGCCAGACAGGCAATGGTGTCTAGGTCCCTAACTACCCCTGGTTCCCACAGCAGTCATCAGGAGTTAGGCGCTCACATATCTTCAGATATGTGGACTCTCTGCCAAAACCCTCCCACGTTTCCCTCCATTCCTCTCTCTGTGTCTGCAGACTCTTTAGCACAGAGCCCTGCTCTTGCACCCTGCCTGTAGAACCCCTGGCCAAAGGGGCTCCATCAGTCCTGGTGCTGTAGTAATTGTAACTCTGCAGCTCATGTAACCAGAGTTATGCAGCTCATACCTGTTTTCCTGGGGGCTGCTGAACATACATTCTCTGGTGGTTCGACAGTGTTACTTGTCTTCCCCTTATGTGATTTCAGCTCACAGAGTATACACCTTGGTTATACCTGTAAGGATGGCTTTTTATAGGCAACCTCTGTTATTTGGTTCCTGCATTTTCAGCTAAATTGGGGATACTGCCTTCCAAATTGACAGTAACATGTAACAGAGGCTGCTTCTGTAAGTGAGCCCAGCAGGGACAGCTGGTCTGAAAATCTGCTTGGGAAGATGAATTTGCTTCTCTGCAGCACCAGGATGACCAGGTTTTAAAATAAGCATTTCTTTTTTCTTCCAAAGCTCTGGTGGAGATGGAATCCATCTTAAGGAAGGTTACAAAGGAGCGCCGAGGCAGATCAATCAACAGGCATGTCTTTATAGACACCTTGCTGCAGGGGAGCCTGAGTGACCAGCAGGTCTGTGCAGCTGTTACCTCCTTACACAGTAATGAAGTTTTGCCAGATGGGCAATTCATTACATTGTAGCCTTTGATTAATATAAGTTCTTGCATCTTAGCTTAGATTCTTTACCAAAGCAAGACTTCTGCTTAGTTTTTTCCACTCCTGCAATGTTTGATTGCATTAGACTTTGGTAGATTTCCTTGCCACTGCTTCATAGCTATTTTTATAAACCAGAAATATGTTAACATTAAGCATGTCACGTGCAATTCTAGTGGAAGTTATACAGAGAGTTCAGTATGTGTCTTCTAGATGTATTTCCTGCTCTCTGCACTAAAGGGATTTAATGTGCTTGAGTGGAGAGTGTGCCATTTCTTTATTCTCTTTACAGTCTTACGAACAGTCTTACGAACTTCATTCCCTGAAGTAGATTTTCTTTCCTAGATTCTGGAAGATACAATGATTTTCTCTTTGGCAGGATGTGTAATCACTGCTAACTGTAAGTACAGTAACTGTAGGTAGCTTCTCATCCTTACACTCAGCTGCCAAAAACTGTGTGTGATGACATGAGACTTACCCTAGGCTAATAAAAAATTGTATTAATCATTTTTTCTCCCAAGCTGCAGACATATAGAAGCAGCTAAATTTTACATCAGACTGTTGACACAGCCTCACAGTTAGTCAGCTGAACCTAAGCTGTGTTTGACAACCTTTCCAGTCTTATGGTGAACCTTAGAATTTGTCCCCGTTGCTTTTTGCTTGCATTCTTAACCCCAGACAACTGATGCTAAATTTGATGAAGAAAAACACCAAAATAAATAAGCCACAACGATCATGTTGTAAAATAGGTTCAGGCACATAGGAAGAAAGAGTGCTAGCATCTGTCTGGGTGTTTTGAATTTCTGGAGGATAGGTGTGTTCCATGTATGGAGGACTTTCAAAGAAGCTACTCTTGGATTTATGCAAAGATTATGAAAAAAACCCAAACAAATAAAAATACAAACTGAAGCTGTGTAAAATACCTTATGATAAAGGGAAGATTATCTGGCCTTGTACCTCAGCCAGTGGGACTGGGACTCCAGAGAAAACCTCCAAGATGCACCTAGGTGTTAAAGAATGGGAAGTAAATCAGACAACTATGGTAATACTCTCTCCAGAGAATATCCTCTCCAGGTACTCTAGGAAGACTGTAATTTTAAGGGGCTTGAATCCACATGGATTCACAGAATCACAGAATATTCTGATTTGGAAGGATCATCAAGTCCAAGATTCCAGATAGTTCTCATGAATAGACATTTTTGAGAGCTAGAAACATTTCCTTGTAGCTTTAGGGAAACTGCATCCTACACACTTATTTCTTATGCAAGGTTTTTTTCTCACTCTGCTATTGAAGATAATCTCAAATACCTCAAAAAGTAGATGTAGGGGGACAAGAGCTGGCCAACATCTGCAGAGAGCTCCCTTCAGGAGCCCCAGGCATTGGCTATCTGGAGCATTTGCCTGAGATGTGCTAGGGAAGACCCCCAAATAAGGGAATTTTCTAAAGCTTTGAATAAACCAGCCTTTCATTTGCATGCTTGGTGTAATAGCCCTGATTCCCCTGGGTTAGTTGGGCTGTGTTGTCCCTTTGCCAGAGCTATGGGGCTGAGTACTTTAGTGTCCTGCAAGGCTCCTCATAGTATCAGGGCCTCTTGTTACACAGGAGTTCAGCCTCTTTTCCTACCACTGAATACAGAATAAACACAGCCTGCTGTGAACAGAGGCCACCTTTTTTTTAGGCCAAAAAGTAATGTTGAAAATGTAGGAAGTGAGAAAACTGAATGCCATTTTTAAAGGATTAAATTTTCTGGGTCTAGTCCTGTCTTGATTCCTTCCCCAGTGTGCACCTGGGCAGTCTATTTCCTCACAACCTCAGAAGATGTTCAGCAGAATCTCTACGAGGAGATGGACCGTGTTCTGGGGAAGGGACCAATTACACATGAGAAAATGGAGCAGCTCAGGTGGGTCCTATAGAGGGAGTGCAGAGGAAGGCTGTGTCATGTGGTGGGGACAGGTGTTTCATGTGGAGTCTAATGCCTAGCCTGCACTAGGCCAGGACAAGGCATCCAAAAGCTGCTGGCTCCCTTTTTTCTTCCTGGAAGTAATCAAACCACAGGATGACTTGCAGAATAGAATCTGCTGGCATTCCAGACACAGGGACCAAGGTGCTCACTTTAGGGTGTCAATAGGAAACCCTTTAGGTTCACCAGCAGAGAAAAAACACAGAATCAGTGCCCTGACTGCCAGGCCAAAATTTTTGCTCACTGTCTTGTTTGGTTTTTGTCCTAGTTGTCCAGAGTAGTAGAAGTAATCAGTCATTTTCATGGTTGGATATAGAGATACTTAGAGAGAAAGCATGGACCAATCTTTTCAAAGGGCTGCAAGTAATGATGACTGGTTAACAGTGTGCCTTTATGTTTTCTGCATTTGTTATGTTGGTGCAACCAGGTGCATTTTGTATTTGGACTAGTGTTAGGGTTTCAGTAAGGGAATATCGAGTGTGTGGTTTTCTTGCTGCTTCTTGTATGAGTGAGAGGTACAGGAAAAGGGCTGGTGTGTTTATGCATTTTAGTAGATTTAGTTAGATTTAAAATCTGAAAGAAGAGGGATTCCAATAACCTTCTGTAAAGGCTGTGGAGATTTAATGCTTCTTACAAAGGTGTTGGGACTCCTTGCCAGAAAAAAAAAAAGAAGTGCCTCTAAATAAAGTAGTTGACCCCGCTCTGCTTGCTGCCACAAGGATGTGGACAAGCTTCTCTCTGAGACTTTCTCTAACCAAGGGTTACTGGTTGCAGGTACTGTCGGCAAGTCCTGTGTGAGACAGTGCGGGCAGCAAAGCTCACTCCCATTGCTGCACAGCTGCAGGAGCTCGAGGGCAGAGTCGACCAACATACTATCCCCAAAGAGGTAGGGCAGTGCTGGGAGCACTAGGCCACTCTCCTTTCCTCTAGGGAAATTTGCTGTTTCCTCTTCTTCCAGACCAGGAGTGAAGCAGGAATACCATTTCTTCTGACAGTGTTGAACCTGAGCAGGTGCTCTGCCATCTGAAAGTACAGTTTAGCTCAAAGTTTGCCTGCAGTTCCTCTGTGAGGGAGAGACTGCAAATTCGAGTTCTCTTGCTGAGCAGATTTGCTTCTGCTTCTTGGATAAGTAAGCTTTTGAAGGGGGCTATGGACTTAGTTATGCATGAAAGAGCATTGTTTCAGGCTTCATCATATCACCTTCCCTTCTAGAGAGTAAAGTAGTCCATCCATACATCTTGGCAAGTGTAGAAAAATGGGGTCACACCCTCTGTAACCATGAACAATTGCAGCATGATTCTTAGAAGTTAAAATCCTAACATCTGGGCATGGATTGTGAAAATCTGTAGATGAATACTGCATAATTGTATTGTTAATCCACTTAAATATGAGTAGTCTACAGAATAATCATCATCCAGCAGAGCTGTTGAGAGGTGTCTTTAATTGTGCATTTCCTTCCACATTGACGTGTTGTAATTCTCTTTGCAGACACTTGTGCTTTATGCTCTTGGTGTGATGCTGCAGGATAGTTCATCTTGGCCATCACCATACAAGTATGTAGAATCGACCTTAATTGCAACTAATTCCTTTGCTTTGTTAAATTAGATTTTGCAGCACAGCCGTTTGTGCTGCAGGGTCTGCCTTAAGCAGATTCTGGAGATAAAAGGGAGTCTATAAGAAAATCAGTTTATGAAAGTCTGAGTTTGTTTGTCTCCATGGGCATGGCTATGGGGCAATTAAAGTCAGGTTCCTCCAATGCTCCAGTCTGTGTGTGTGCATGGATGTGTTAGGGTTTAGTAAAACTTTTTGTGCATATACACAGAGCTTCCCTGGCTAATATTGATAACTTCTGTTAAAGGTTTTCTGTGAAACAGTGACTTGAATGG
Source organism: Vidua chalybeata (assembly GCF_026979565.1). Lineage (NCBI taxonomy): Eukaryota > Metazoa > Chordata > Aves > Passeriformes > Viduidae > Vidua > Vidua chalybeata. The sequence continues at coordinate 14,534,549 of NC_071536.1, read as the reverse complement.
CTTTGGAATCACTGCTCATCACCATGAAACAATGCAAGGGAGGAAATGTCAGTCTGCAGTTGTGGGTTTTGGGGATGAAGAGAGATGCTGCCTCAATATTTCAGTCTTTTGGTGAAAACTGGATCTAGGCCAGTGTTTTGGAGGTTAAAGAAAGAAATCGCTGTAGCTTCCTGTGGCCTCCAGGTGGCAAATATTAACCTGTGTCTGATTTACTTCACTTGGGCTACAAAAATGTGGGTCAGTTATTCTAGACAGAGAGAACAGACAGCTGAGATTTAGGAGAAAGAATAGAGCTTTTAGAACAGCACTTGTCCTCTCCTGCAATTACACTTTTTAGGAAGGGGTCAGGCATTGATGCACCAGTCTATGAGCACCTTGGCAGGGATTGCCTCCCAAGGCAGGTCATAACTGTGTTCAGGTTTGCTGAGACCCCATGGGACCAACAATGAGGATTGCTATGGACATTGTATGTTTGTTTCAGGGAGGCTGGGCTTGAGGTTTAGCTTGAGGTAGATGAAGATTTCCATGACAGAAGTAGGAGACCAGCTCTGTGTGATCCTTTCACCCACCTACTATACAAAACCACTGTTTGCTCTCCCTGCTTTTTTGCTAGGCAGGTGCATTTTCTCTCCTATTACAAAATCTATAATTTCATTTTAGTTCAGGGGAAAGGTAAGTTTGATGCTGCTTTTCCTAAGGATCAGCACCCACATGCCCTTTCACCTTGTTAGATGCAGACCTTGGATGCTCAAGCAGGGAAGTGAAGGCTTGAAGTATTTAGCAGGAAGGTTTAAAAGAACCGTCTTCTGTCCATCAAATTTTGTGTTTGGAGGGGGGTTAATATTTAAATTGAATGTTATTTTATTAGTTTCCCTTGTTTTAACTCATGCCAGCCCTGGATAATAGCTTTCTCACAGTCTCTACCATCTTAAAGCTGGAAACCACTTTTCTCACTTCAATGAGTCACTGGCTTCCCTCCCCCAGCACATACACATACACACACCAGCTGCTTGAAGAGAAGGGTGAGGGGCAAGGAGAAAAGGGAAATATTTTTGGAAGTGAAAAAGGAAGGTACTTAGAGAGGCAGAGAGAGGGGGAGAGAGAGACAAATGAGATACCGTGTGCGCTGGAGAGGAATAGAGGGCAGGTAACAGCATCAGCTCAGCGGGGTACTGCACGTTAGTTCCAGCCCTGTTTCACATTACCTCAGTTTGTCAGCATTTTGGCCAAGATGGGACACAGCTGACCAGCTGGGAACATTGATGGAATGGATGCACAATTGCCTTCATACAATTGTGTGGAATGACACAGAGAGTACAGATTAGTGAGATTCTCTATTTCATTTTTGTTTTTTACTTGTGTGTGTATGTGTGCATGTTTCTGGGGAAAAGATGCTGTGCCTGCTCAGATAACCCTAATGTGCTTCATCTTTTGTAGGTTTGACCCAGACAGATTCAATGAGGAATTAGCTATGAAAAACCTCTCCTTGTTGGGTTTCTCAGGAAGCCAGGAGTGCCCAGAGTTGAGGTGAGCATAGGGAAGGAGGTCTTAATGACAGATGGCAGACAGGAGACAAGGTCCTTCCAGCATCTTGGTGTTACTGCTGGGACAACCTGTCCAAGCTGGCTGTTGTTCTTTGGCAAATTTATATCATAGCAAGGTTTTTATTTTTTTCTCCTGATTCTTCCCTCAGGTTTGCCTATATGGTGGCCACAGTTCTGCTGAGTGTCCTGGTAAGGAAACTGTATCTCCACCCAGTGAAAGGACAAATCATGGAGGCAAAATATGAACTGGTAACCTCACCAAAGGAGGAAGCCTGGATAACGGTGTCTAAGAGAAGCTAAGAGCAAACGAAACAAGGGGTTAAAAGTGCCAGCTGTGAAGGTCTGACCAAGGGTCTTAAGGAGAATCATACTGGCACCATGTTTACCCAGCCAAGGAATTTTATATCCAGATTTTTTTACCTTCCATATTCTTAACCTCATGCCTATCTTGGGTATTTTCTCTAATTCAACCAGTAGTCATATTAAAGTAGATTTAATCTATTTGTCTCTTTTATATTTGCTTTGGATCTCTGGCTAAACCTTTGCAAAGGAAGCAACAAAACCTTGCAATGGTGTATGGATGAACTACTGAATGTCAGCTAGTCAAAGACCAGAGCTCTGGTTAACCCAGCCTCTTTCCAGAGGCTGGGTAAGAGTGCCCCTCTTATCCAGGGGAATGCTTCTTCCTGAATCCTAGCTAGATAAGACCTTGGAGACACAAGGACAAAGCCTTTCTCTATATATAGGTATTTTTATTCAAAGTATCTTTCCCTCCCTTGAGCTATATCTGTCAGGAAGAACAGATATATCCTGTGAGCAGTATGTGTGAGTGTGAGAAAGAGAGAAATAAACTGGGGTGAGAATAGCACCACTAGTTCTCATGCTGTGTAATCTTGACATGCTGTGGGGTTGCAAGAAAAATGATGATTGAGAAATGCTAGTAAACCAAGAGGAATAAAATTGATTTGTTCCCTTAAAAAACAGAAGCATCAGTAATAATATGATGAATGAAGTAAAACCACAGAACAAAGCCCCAAGAAAGGGAGTCTCTAACCTGTCAATTCTGAGGGCAGTGTCTAATCCAATCAACAGAAATTGACAGATGCTTGCAATTTATTCAGCACTGGGTCAGCATGAGACTGATCATGCAAGTACTGGAGAGTGCTGATTTCATAGGGCTCTAGATTAATGTTGTACTTAATAACTTAAAAGCCTTTCAAAGAATCCTTTTCCTCTTTCAAAGTGTGTGCTCACCAAAGAAGCATCAAATGTTGCATATTCACATGCTTTTTCCTGCTTCTTCCTCTGTTTTTTTGCCAATCGTAGGACAGCTACATTCAGAGCCCCACTGAATGGACTGCAAGGCAGGAACCTCCTACCCCTTCATGGCATTGGAGTAATTGCCATCTGCCTTACTGATCATGTTGTGCTTCTTCCTTTCTTCTCTTACATTTTTCTCTTTATCTGATCTTCCTAAGTCTTTTCTTCATACACCTGACTTCTCTGTTACCTCCAGTTCCTAGCCCCCTTCCCACCCAGCAGCTGTGTGGTGGTAGGTGAGGGGTTTGTCAGCCTGCAGCTGTGTCTGCTTGAGCTGTACACAGCTCCTGTGCACCACAGAGCAGGCCAAGAGTGTGGGCCTCCCCTTAGAGCTATTTTGTACTGCTTGTGCAGACAGAGTACATGTAATTGGTAACTGCAGTTCCTTTTTCTACAGATGTACCTTGCAGGTCAGGAAATCTGCTGCTCTTTTAAAAGTGTTTTTACTCTTGTCTGAGGTGTGCCAGCCTGAATGCAATCCTGTCAGCTTTTATGGGGTTTAACAGCTGATGCCATCCTCTATGGGCACCAGACAAAGAAAATTCTGCTTTTGGGTTTAACATGTCATCTCTGCTTTTGATGGAACTGTAGAGATTCAGATGCCCCCCAGTGTAGCTTCTGTTGGGGTAGAGTGATACAGAGATCTTGGGCAGAAAAGGGAGAGTTGTGCAGTTCAGCTTCCTGTCTCTCTTGAATTGATTTTTATAACGAACTGCAAGAAAGCTCTTGCTAATCTGACCTCCACTTCACTAAAGGTTGGTTATGTCCCCAGATGGCAATTCATGTTAGGCTTTGCTTCACTGCTTATGCAAAAAGGCTTATTTTTCTTGAAGGTTGCAGATGTTTCCTAAACCTTCTGAAGAAATCAGCATGGTAAAGAATTTTCATTTTAAAACATCCCTGGATGTGCAGAGGAGGCAAAACGAAGGTTAAGTTATTGCTTTCTTTGGAAAATGTGGTAGGATAGCACTGTCCCTGCTAGGAACTGAACAAGGAATATAACTGGGTGGTGAAGATCTGCTTTAGGAGTGAAGCTTTCAAACACTGGAAAAGCTTCCCAAGTGTAATTTCTGTGCCTTGCTGGAGCTGATCAAACTGCCTTGCAACAGCCGCTTCCCCAGTTACAGGAATCAAAACTGGGAGTGATTACATATAATTTGTTATAAATTTTCCATTAGCCTGCACCCGTAGGCTGTGCTCCGTCCAAGCCGGTGATCAAGCCTGCTACAGGAGTCCATGACTGATGGAGGAGAAGAATGTGGCTCAGTGTGCTGCAGAAGGCCAATGATCAGTTTGTGTTTGCTCAAAACTGCTGTCAAAAAAAACAGCCTGACTCATCAGTTAAGGAAATGTGTTGGGCATGGAGGGAAAGGAGGGTAAGGCACTCTCAGGCATTTGTAATGCACTGCTGGGAGTGACACTGAGGTCACAGCCACATTGTTTGCTCAAGTCTGTAGGTTTCCATTCCTTGCTCTATGTGTGTCTGCCACTTCAGACAGCCCAACTATGGCTATTTAGTGCAACACTCATCAGCCCAGCTGTGGGTCCTTGTACAGCAAACTCATTTTTTAGTATGGAAATGCTCATGGAATGGAGCTTGCTTAGGAAGTTTTAATCTATTTTGATTTGCAGGTTGAAAATCAGTTTTCTCCCATTTCTGCCCTCACCCCTTGTCTGGCATGCGCTGTCACTGGTTCTTGTTTGGCCTGGTTTCCTGAGAAAGACTGTGCACCCTTCCCACTTACTTTTGGCCATTTTCCCCTTTCTCTTACAAGAACTAACTACTGAGCCCTTGGGCCAAATCAGCTGCATTTGGCAGGGATTTCAATTCTCTACACTCTTGTGTTCCTGCAAATGTTGTGAGGAGAAGAGAAGATGACAGAGATAGGGAGTCTGTGCTAGCCATGTCCCAGGATCGCAGTCACAGCCGCAGCGCTGTCAGTGCCAGCCCAGGGAAAAGCCGGAGTCAGCGTCTGGCCTGATGGAGGTAACCAGTCTCAGGAGTCCAGGCAATAGAGCACAGGGCTTTGTCAGTGCTGCTCCACCCACACACTGAGGACATGTGTGAAGTCCAGAGATGCCTTCTGCCTGTTACATGGGGGATATGGGCAAGCACTTCAACCTGTGGGAAAAAAGTCTTAGTCTGGGAAGAAAGCCAAGAGGGGGAGGTTACTATAATATAGGGAATTGTTGCTTTTTATGCTTCGTATTCCTGCTCTACACTAGCAAGCTGCTTTACAAAGTTGACAGGATGGTTTTGAAAAGCACAGAGAAAAGCTGTCATTTCATTCCTTAGACTCTTACTGTAGGACAGGTTTCTACTGAGAGCTGCAAATTCACAAAAGGTAAGAGGCCAAGTGTATCTCTGTGCCTATGCAACCTGCTGCCCTCAGGAGCAGGCAGCCAGCACAGGTAGTGGGAGCAGCCAGGCCATTGCTAATGCTCTTTATGACTGGCAAAGCCTTTTACTTTTGCCCCTTGTCCTGGTGGCAACTGGTGGAGCAGTTGTTAACAACTTTGAGCAGAGGAGGCAGTTTACTCATCTAGCCTCTCATTATCTCAAAAATATCCATGAATGCTGTTATCTCTACCTTTTAATTAACATGAGCTACATAGAGAAGCACCATTGCAAATTAATATCCTATTAATAATAGTAATATCCTTCTGTTCCCAGTAGTTTAAGCACATGCTTGCAGTGGCTGTGGCACACACCACAGAGTTTAGAGCTGCATGTTTTATTTTCTGTTGTAACATGGAAAGGATGGTCTTGAGAATTTCTGTCCTACTTGCTGCAAAAGTAAATTTTGGTTATTGGGCAGGGTGGCTGTTTGCTGATTTCAAGTCCCTTGGGCAGTTGTTGTGCCAGCTCCCCCACTAGCTGTGCAGTTATATGAACTCGGGGCTGTTGGCAGTCCAGTTTAGGAAAACACTCTCTCTCACCTGCATAGTCAATTATTGACTTCCTTTTTGTGCTCAGATCCTCTTCTGGCTTTGGGGCAAAAGGAAAAGCATAAAGGAAAATCTTCATCACTTGTGGGTTATGCTACCAGGAAGTGACACTGTTTTAATGACCATGGCAGCTCCTGTTGCTTCTTTCCACTTGTCCAAAGCAAAAACTGCTAGAAAATATTCCAGGCATTTCTTTGGAACCTGAGAGTATGCACCCATCTTGACACCTCTTTGTAGTTCAGCTCAGGAGTGGAATTTAGCAATGACTTTTCAATTAAAAAAAGGCCTGTTTGACATCTCTTAGAATTCAATGGCAGGATTTTGGTGGTAGCAGACAGAGGAGAGGAACTACCACATGCAGGAAAAAAAGAGATGAAGAAAACGTTCTTCATATATGGAGGGTGGGGAAGGAGACACGGTAAAGGTTTCCATGGCAACATTCCTTGAAGAGAAGTATTTTTAAATCTGTGAATTTTAGCATCAAAAACACAGTTGTGTTTCCCACAAAAAGATTTGGGGGAGGGCTGGAGTGGTAAGAATTTTTCCCCCTACTTTTCAGGTCATTCCAGTTTCTTTTACAGAGAAGCCTGCTCCCAAGATAAATGAAGTATGTGTGAGTTCTATGATCTTAATGCTCCTGTAAAGAAAGCCTTGCTTCCAAGAGGCAGGAAGCATCAGTCATAGTTCTATATCTGCTCCAACATCTTTGGCGCAATTACTTGATCATCTCTTTAATGGAAAAAGTAGTTTAAATAAATCAATGCTAGACCAGTTAAAAGTCACAAGGACAAATCTTGCAGGATTTTACATTAAAACTAGTGTAACAAAATCTTAATTTTAATTGATGTACAGTTAAGTGATAGTAGTAGTGATGAGGTAGCTGAGGCCTTTTGCCTTGGCCAAAGAGGAGAGGATGCAGAACTGAAAGGGCAGAGAAACCAGGTAAAAGATGTCCCTGGTGAGTGTCTTAGTTACTTTGATGAAAGTGAAACATCCCTGTAGGTGGACAAGTGATGTTCCAGTGACATGCAGTAAATGTTTGCTTTTGATATGGGGTATCAGTGCTGAGACCACCTCTGAACCTCTCTGAAGCTTCTCTGCTCCAGTCTCTGCAGTGCAGAGCAACTCACGGGCACTGGCACGCCCTTCTCCCACCTCCCTGCTGACATCCAGGCAGGTCAGCTCTGTCACGAGCCTGGCACATCCAATGCTGTGCCTGCTTGGCTGCCAGCTTTGAAGTCTCACCAAAAAAGGCTTTTTTTTTTTAAACAGTTGCTTCCAATTCAGTGGTGACTCAGACACTGCAGCAAGGATAAAGTGATCATCTTCCCCTTCAGAGCTTTACAGCAGAAGGCCCTGAGTATCCTCTCTAAAAGAGAGCTTGGTGAGCCCAGCCATCAACTGGATTCAGTTCTTTAACTGATGGAAAAAGGTACTCCAGCAGTGCTTGTGTACCTGCTAGCTCAAGGCTTGTGTTTCAGCAATAGACTAAATGATTCCTAAAGTACTTTGTATCCAGAAACCCTGGAGAGGGCAAGCTGGGAGGGAATGAATAGTCATGCAGAAAATAGAAAGGACGATTCACCCATTAAAGCTTTTTTCCTGACCAAACTTCCCTTGGCCATGAATCCAGGAAAGGAACAAAAATCTCTTGCAATAATAAGAGAAAAAAGTAAGTCATATTTGGCCATTTATCTTTTTGGGGGAGGGATAGGGTATCTAAAAAAGCAAAATTCATACTGTCAAAAGTGTGGAAATTGGCACTTGGCAGCCATTGTTTCATATTGGCCAAGACCTAATACAGAATAAGCAAGGCTCAGATCTAAAAGACTAAGAGGACTTGTCAACTTCCCTAGATCTTCATAGATAAAACCTACCAGCAGCAGGTGCTTTGGGAGGAGTGGAGTGAGTCATGTGAGTCAACAGGAGCTGACAGGGATGCCTGCAAGAATACACCACTGCATATTATGGGGAACCAATGGTTGCAGCCACCCCACATTCATTGATAGGTAAGATATTTGGGAGCAGAGAGAACACTTTGTTCTTCTGCTATGCAGAATTCGTACTGAATTTGACAGACCTTGCACCTGGATTTGATGTACTGTTCTAAAAGTAAGGAGCAGATTGATTGCTTGTTAACAGAATGCTCTAAATTAACCTCAGCCATGGGCCTGGTTCTGCAGTCCTTTGCATGACTATTATTTATGCTGTACAATTGCATTGAATACCATTGAGTATCCAGTATATTGGTCTGGCACAGCTGCACTGAAATTCTAGTTGTGGCTTTCAGTTGTTGGAACCCAGATTTTTATATCTGCTTGGATGTTTGGATTTTGAATACTCCCAAACAGTCAAGCACCTACTTGACTATTTAAACACCTAGATGTCTTTGTAAGTTCAGTATTGCCATAATGCAAAGGAAAAGGAAATTTTATAGAAGTTGCCTGGCCTCTGGTTTCATATTCCATCAGTGATAATTAGGTAGAGCCTGTTGCTCTATATACACCGTAGTTCACAGCAAATGTCTTTTTTGCTTGAGGAAGCTTGATGGTGATTTTTACATAGTAAAGATGAAAATACTGCAAACATACATCATGCATTAGCCTTTATACATTTTATAGCTGTATTGTTCCAGTGGGGCAAACTGAGCTGAGCAATCACATTTTCTCAATTACCTTCAAGAACTGGAAATCCTTATCACCTCTGTGTTTCTTTCTCCCGTTACTGCTGCACTGGTCTTGAAATTGTCACCAGAGCTAAAAATCCCCATTCTGTAAATGAAACTGTGATTTCAAAAAATTTTACAGTACAGTCTCCTCATAAAACTCCACAAGTCTTTTGCTGATGTGACTCACTCAATTACTCATGTGGGCAGACGTTCAGATAATAAAAGTGGTTAATGGAAAGCTGTGAGAAAAACTGCTGGTTCTTGAGGAGGCAGCCAGGGGAAATGTACTGTGGGTATTTTATCCTAAGAGCTGCTGAATTCACTGAGCTCCCAGTCATTTTTTTAAGATAAGGATTTCTCCATTCTGCTTTTTCCTTTGTATAAAAACAGCTTGAAATATCAGATTGGCAACAGAGAAGCAAAAGCACACCAGCTGTATCTGTTTGCTCTTCTGCTCCTCTTCCTACATATTAGAGATGATAGCCAGTCTGTGCCCTGGAATAATCCCTTTATCCTAGTGATGTACATACCTAAACAACAGTATTCTAATGAACTCTGGCTTTCTGAATCAAGGAGCACAACTAACAAGTGGCTAAGCAAACTCTTTCACTGGAGGTGTCACATATACTGACAAGGACCAGATTTTTCTGGAATTAATAAAATTAAGATATTTGACCTTGAGACTTGGTTTGCCATAGGTCAGGAAATACATCTAGAAAACAGGTTTCAATGACATTTCAGTGAGTGCACATTAGAGGAATATGGCACCTTTTGAAGTTTGTGAGGCAGAAAAGTGTGGAAAAGTAGTAAGGTAGCACTTGGATGTGAGAACTCCACTATCTAATGAAGTTATACTTGTGTGCTGGCTTCAAAGAGACTAAGAGTTAAGCCAAAACAGGAACTAGTGTAAGTGGATGAACTGATTAGAGCTAAGGGCTAGTTGGCATTTGCAGAAATTAACTCTTGGTTGTGTGGCTCTGAGGCTGCTAGATTTTTGGGGAATGTGCTATTGCAGTTGCTGTGTGAGCCCATTCCAACAACAGTGCTGGATATAGAAAGAGAGGATGTGAAGATACGCTCATTTTTGATACAAGATGAGCTGCAAGGGAGACTATGGTTTGACTTGTAAAATAGAGCTTCTGGCACAGAGAAGCAGTGCATGGATGTTGAGGCTCTGGACCAGAGAAAGTAAGCTGTCAGATTATATTTAGTGACTACATGCTGCAGGAAAGCACAGAGAGGGAAGGAGGGGAATGATTGCATAGCTGAGCCCCATGGGTAGTGAGCACACAGAGCAGGGAATGAGGCTGCTAAGAGAGGATGAATTGCCTTGGTGTTCCTGATTCAAATAAATCTCTGTGTGAGCCCAGGCATCTGCACAGACTTGTATGATTACTTTGATTACCAGAGCTCAGCTTTATTTATCCATCAATAATACCCCAGACTCTCATTAGGTGAAGAGTGACCAACTTGTGGCCTTCCAGCCATTCTTCTCTGCTCTCACCCTAGGGATGTCTCCTGCAGCAATCTCATTCCTAGCTGGTGAAGCAGTAGTCTGAGAGGGGCTCTTGAAACCAATGTCCTAAGCTGCTGTACAGCCCGGCTGCACACCCAGCCCAGACCTAACCCACTAGAATCTTGTTAGCTAAGGCTGGCATCTGCAAAATAGGTTAGGTTACCCTGCTCCATTTAAATTTGGGAGTGTGAATCCTCCGTTGTGTTTTCTGCAAAGCCCAGTCCTAAATAGATGAAGATGGAAAAAATATCTGTATGAGACAGATCAAACCTTGCGTGCTGACGTGTGGCAGTCAGTCATTTGCGTCCTGTCGTATACTCAGGATGCACAGATTGTGACTTTGACTAGTTTACAGCAGGATGGGTACAGCTTAGGTTCTTAACTCTTTCCTGCTAAAAGCTCACTTGTGTGATTCAGAGATGCTTTTGCCTTTGAAATAAATAAGGCCTTTAAGCTCCCTCTCCGAGGAGACGTGTGGGGAGGCCTGGCTGCCTTCTGTGCGTAAATATTTCTGTCAAACTGGATTCAGACTCAGGTGTGTGAAACAACTGCACCCATCAGCCGTCACCTCCTGTTAGGCAGTATTGCATCACTGAGATTTGTGTTGTTGCCATACTGTCAAAATTAGCTGTGGGTGAGAGAAAGGGCTGAAATGCTCCTATATGTTCACCAAGCAGGAGGACAGAGCAGTTGGGGGAAGGAGGGAGATGCAGACTGTAATAGTAAAGAGAAGCTATGCAAGGAGAAGCTGCCTTCACAGCCTTGAAAAAGGGGATTACTTGTCCAGATGTGTGATAGGAGGAAAGATGACTTCAGAGGTGTGATTAATTATGCTTCCTAAGTAAGGGAGTTATGCTAGTTACAGAAACATCACACATTGGGTTTGGTGGCTCCAAAAATATGCAAGGTCATAAAATATTTTTTGAATGGTTTATGTGGTAAAAGCAGGATTACAAACAGAACAGGATTAGAAAAGCTCCAAGGGGCAAGTTCCTGGAGTTACACAAGTACCTAAAAATCTGAACTTTAAATTCAGGAAGAAACAAAGACCTCAAAGAATGGTTCTGACTGTTGCAGCTGCTGCAGACCAAACTTGAAAATGTGAAAAAAGCATCAGTAGGTCAGTAATAGTGAACCAACCACAATCAATAGTTCAGAGAGGATGAATTTTTGTTGTATGTGCTGTACTGGAGCATTAACTACCCTTTAGTGGCTCAGTGATCATATCAGACCTTACCTGGAGGATGCCACAGGGTCAGGATAGAGTGGAAAAGGACTGGCAGTTGGTCTGGGTTAGCATCTCAGAGAAGGAATACCAGCAGGAAAAATAAATTAGAGCTGTTCTTTCCTCCCCTGTTCCCTGAATGCTTGTTGTTTGATTCCTTGGAAGGGAACTGATGAGCAACTATGCTTTGTGCTGGCCTCTCTTTGAGACCATTTGTTACTTGTTTTCTTTTAATGTCTGAAATGTTAGATAATTTTTCCTATTTGGCTTGACCTCTTCCTTCCTGGGAGCGTACCTCCCCTTGTACTGGCTCTGTCCTCGCACAGTGTTCTGTTGAAAGAAAGTTCAGCAGAAAACTAGAAAAAAGCTTGGGATTTGGAATAAGACGTGCCCTCAAACAGATGGTCTGAATCTCTGCAACGTGTCCTGTTCCTCTCTAGAGGTGCTGTGAGGTATCCGATGTCAGTTGCACACTAGATGGTTCTGAAATAGCAATGTTAGGGCAAACACTTCCATGAGATGGAAGCTACTCCATCGGTCACCTCTCCTACCTTTGTGCAGCCAGCCTTTTACCCAGCAGCAGTTTCTCATAAGCAGAGAGGTTATCTGTGGTTATAATCTTGATTGCCCAGCAAATTGTTAAATGCCTGAGGAAGCAGGAGGAGAATGTGCAGCTTCAGGGTGTGTGGGTTTTTCAGTCTGGTGCACAGTGAGCACTGGAAGTTGAGTGTTTAAGATGCCTCGGGATCCTGACACCATTTGTTGCAGTATTAGACAGCTGCATTCTGTGCTGGGAAGCCACCCCAGCATTCTGGAATAGCCATGGGCTTGCTTCAGAAGCTTTGGACTATGAGACTGGCAAAGAGTGGCTATCCAGGCGGAGGCACACCCAAACACTATGTGAAGCAAGCGTGAAGACTATGTCCCTCTTGGGGGAGTGAAGGTACATGCTTCAGTTACAGACTATTTTCTTCAATTGCCCAATTTTCCTTCCCTCCTTCACCCCTGCAGTAAATGCTACCTTCCTCCTAAAGGGCATGGGCCTATATATATCATCAGTACACATGACCAAAACTTTGGTATCAGAGTCCTTTGTCATTTATCCAGCTGCAAATCTGCTCAGCTCCATGTGATGCAGCAGCACAGGGATTTTCAGCTTTTGTTCTGCTGTTTACAAAGAGTGAAAAGATAAAAGAAAAAATGTTCATAAAATTAGAGCACAGTTACATAAAGAAGTGAATTGAAAACCTGCAGCAGGATCTGACCTCGTCATCTGTCCAAAGAAGATGTTTACTTGCACCCCTTATGTGATGTGCTGTTCAGTTCTCTGTAAAGCAAAAAAAATGGAAGAGACTTTGATTGCAATTTCTTACTGTGATTTCCTACTGCAAAACATAGGTGGCCTTTGAGGTACCCCATTATTACTTTTCTCTAATAATTGATGATTCAAACTGTACGTGTGGGACACCCATGCAGAGTGCTCAGCTGCAGGATTGCATGTGACCAATGGGTTGGCTCATCCGTGCAAATTTTTGTGACGAGGGGACTCCCTTGGGTGATTGGCAGGGCTAAAACCCTGACATGTGAGAGAAGTTGGGAGAATAGTGGTTTCCCTGTGCTTTTGGATCTTGATCTCCAATTTAAAGTCTCTGGACTGCTTGTCTTTCTATTTTTTGGTGACTGTTTAAACGGCACCTTTTGGTGAAAAATGTGTTTGTTTCTCAGTCTTGAAGATATTGATATAAGGGAAAATCTTGCACAATAGGATTGAAAAAAATTGGAGAAAAGTGTGTAATAAATTAGGGCTGAGGGAATATAAAAACTTAAAATTAGTTTAGCACATCACTTGACAGATGGGAAGTAATTTATGTAAATTTAGGGAAGTGGTAGTTGGATTCAGTTGATCTAATTTAAACACTATTTCTAAGTATTTTTTGTATGTATGCAGAGGATTATAGGATGGGCATTATTCTGACAGAAGGGCTCTTCATGTTTAAATTTAAATCCATAAATGAATACCCTATTAAAATGTAAACATGCTGTGATAACAAGCACCTGATTATGCAGACAGGTTAGTCCAGCTACTCTGGTGAACAGCTGTGTGCATGTATTTCAGATAATGCTTTTTCTTACACCCTAAGAACCACAGGCAGAGCCCTTGAGAGGTCAAGAGGTGCCTGACCCACAGGTGGGAGCTGCCTGTAAGGAGGCTTGCTGATGTTGAGTGCGGATCTGAGAGCAGATGGGCTCCCACAGTTTTCCACTGAAAGCAGGCCCTGGTGGCACCCAAGGGCACAGAGAGAAGATGACACAATTAACAATTCCCCCTCCCTACACTCTGGTGCTGCTAATCCAAGTTTAAACTCCTAGCAGCATCTTTGGAGAACCTTCTTCTATAGATTTTGACAGCTCTCTCCTTTTGCCAAGAGAAAGATCATGTAGGTTTACTGGAGAGCTGCCAAATGACAGCTTGACTTCACACCTGAGAAGCAAATGAATGAGGAGAGAAGGAAAGCCTCAGCCTGCCTCCAGCCTGGCACAAACACAAAAAGTCTTGGAAGCATGGGCATGAGCAACCCCTGGAGCTGCAACAGCAGCAGCAGATGTGCCACGAGCAGAATCCAAGCTGAACCTGCAGTGGAGGAGGGAGCATGGGGCCTGTTACCAAACTGCAAAAGCATTATCCATCAGCTGCACACCTGGGGGGCGGTGGAGGCCTGGCCATGGATGATTCTTGGAGGTGTGGGATAAGGCTTGGAGCTCTACACTGTACAGCAGCCTTCTTGAGTTGATTTGGCTGGCTTTCCTTCCTTGAGCCGTTGCAGAAAAGACCATTCTCTCAAGATATGCATTAACAATCAGCAGGGCAGCTGACAGCCATGATTCATTTTTAACTATCCCAAACCCAGTATTTTTGGATGTGTAACTCATGGTTTATAAACTCTGTGGGTAGAGGGCACCAAGAATGAGGCTGCATGACACCTCTTTGCTCCTTGTGGGTTTAGGGCAGAATGCCAGACTGCTGTGGAGAACTGCAGGCAGCCTAACTCCACGGGTGCTCAGGGACCCCATGGGTGTTCGGTGACAGCGCAGGTGCTCATGAGCAGTCACCTCTCTCCTCCCACAAGCATCACAGTGAGGTGTCTCTGGCAGGGTATTCTGTGGTTCACAAGCCTTTTTGTGAGAGTAAGACTATTACACCTACAAATTGCCCTTGGCTCTCTAACTGCTTGTAGAAAAGTAGCTGAAGTTGTGAATTTCAGACCACATTTTAAAATGGGAGAAAAATGCTTTGCATATGAGGGTTTTTTCACCAATATGATGAACACTGTGCCTGATTCATCCTTCATATGGGAGAATTAAGCAAGCTAGGAAGAAACGACCCTCAGGGTAGGGATTTCTATGTAATTTTTCTTTTAAGGGAAGAAATTTCCATGGACTGGCCCCAAAGACTACTAGTTTGTTGCCTGACCCCACCAGGTGTTTGCAGTCTGCAATTCTAGCAGTCACACATATCTAGCTGGATGCCTTTGCAGCAGCAATCAAAGCCAGAGAGCTGTTCCTGTAGGACCAGACCGATGCCCATGTCCTGCAGCGCTGGCTGTTCTCTGGCCAGCTCCCAAAGTGTCTGTAAGGTGAGCGCTGGGAAAGCGTCAGGCTCTTGTACCAGCGCCCTGGGCTGCACTACACAGGCAGCAGGAGCTTTGTGGAGCCTCACGGGAACATGAGGTGAGTAATCACAGCTGCAACTCATTTCAAAGGGAAAAATGAGCTCCCCTGCAGAAAGCTGGGACGCTTCTGCAGAGAGGGCTGGTTGGTTGGGGCTTTTTTGTGGGAGAACGGTTACTTCTAGGTTCAGGTGGAGGAACTGAGTGGGAAAGCCTTGCACACCCCTCGAAGGGTGGGTATTTTCATCACAATTCTAGAGGGACTTCCCTGGGACATAAAAGACGTCAATGTTAAAGCCAGGAACGGACCGAACAGACCTAACGGCCTCGGTGCAGTGCTTCAGCCACAAGGCTGTGCGTCCTCTGTTTCTGCTGACCCTTCATTATGTGCTTTTTTGGTAAGGCTGGAAAGCTGGGAGTTCACCCTTCCTCACGCCCCTGTAGAACAGCTTTTCGGAGAGGATCCACACAGAGGGCACATTCTGTTCTTCCCGCGGCGATCAGAAGAGCCGCCCAGAGGCCGCCCAGGAGCAGGAGGGCCTGGCGCTCACACGGCACTCGGAGCCCCCAGGGCTCTGCAGGGCGCGCTGCCAGCAACCCGCCGGCGAGCGAATTAAGGCAAAAGGATTTCAAAGGAAGCCAAGACTCGCCGAAAGGAGCACACGCGTAGTTATTTCTGTTCTCCCGGACAGCGGCACCGGGGCCGCCCGCGGGCCGCGCGCCCCTCCCCCGCTCCCGCCGGAAACGCCCCCCGCGCGCTGCCGGCACGGAAGTGGGCGCGCGGGGGGCCGCGCGGGGCGGCGCATGCGCAGGAGGCGGCGCGCGGCCGCGCCCCGCCCCCGCCGCGGTGGGGGTCTGGCGCGCGCTCCGTGCGCGAGGCCGGGCCCGGGCGGCGGGCGCGGAGCCCGGGGGGGCGGGGGGAGCGCGCGGAGCGGGAGCGGGGCGAGGGACGCGCGGTCGGTCGGTGGGTGAGAGGATGTGAAGATGGCGGAGCTGCAGATGCTGCTGGAGGAGGAGATCCCGGGGGGGCGCCGGGCCCTGT
The DNA here is from genome assembly GCF_026979565.1 of Vidua chalybeata. NCBI lineage: Eukaryota > Metazoa > Chordata > Aves > Passeriformes > Viduidae > Vidua > Vidua chalybeata. The sequence continues at coordinate 14,518,617 of NC_071536.1, read as the reverse complement.
TCGACAGCTACACGAACCTGGAGCGGGTGGCCGAGTACTGCGAGACCAACTACATCCAGGTGCGCGCGGGCCGGGGCCGGGCAGGGGCGCGCCCTCACGGCCGTGCCCGCGGGGCTGCCCCGCTCGCCGGGCCCGCGGCGGCGGGCGGGCGGGCAGCGCCGGCTGCTGCAGCCTGGGCAGGGGGGGGAAGCCGCTTCACCTCCAGCGTGAACTACCCCGGCGTGACGAGGCGCTTAAATATGTAATTGATTCCTAAATTGAATTGCTTCCACTTTGTGAGTGTTTATTCCAGATCTTGTCTCTGACCCCCCTTTTCATTCCCTCCGCAAATTCTGATCTGCTTTGCTGCCGGCGCCGAGGTGATGTGATAAACCGAGGGCACGGCTGACTCCTGCAAATACAGTGTTGATGCCTTTTAATTTCGAGCAGAATGGCATAGGCTTTAGTAGAGTTATGTCTCTCCGTTTGTATTTTCCTTCTCAGGCAGGACTATGGAATTCCATTGGAAGGGCAGCTACCAAGTGGTAGGTGCAGGATGGAAGCGTGATGTAGTAGAGCTGGTACAGAATTAGGGAGAAAGAGATGAAGTGCAAGTTGCTACCGCATAGTGTGGTTTTTGCGGTGACTGCTCTAAAGCCAGCCTGGTGTTAGGACTCTGCTTTTTTCATTTCTCTTTCTAGTGGAAAGAAAGGCAAAATTCTTTAATAGGGCCAAATGAAAACTTTGCCCCCAAACACAAGAAGATACCCTAAGACCTATCTGAGCGTGCGGTAGAGAAAGGTGGCGGGGGATGATGTGGATTTGTGTTGTCAGTGTTGAGAGAATTCCAAAGTGTCCCAGAATTGGTTTTGAATTCACTCCCCGAAGGGCAGAGTGCTTGTGTGCTTCCAGAGGGCAGCTAGCGATGAGATCTGTGCTGAGACTGTTCTGTCAGTGAAAATGGGAGAGACTATTTAACCAGAGGCAGAGAATACTTAGAATGTCCCTGTAAAAAAGCTCTCACTGATCTTGTTGAACTGCTGAATGGTCAGCTGTTCTTCAGAGAAGACTTCGCATATTTTGGGTCATTTACAAAACAGGTCAATTACAGTAAAATTATATAGATGTATTTTATTACGTAATAACGCTTCTGATGTTGAATTAGTGTGACCTACGGTTTTTAAGAGACATGTTGAAATATTCACTTACCGTTACAACCTGAAATACCAGTCTTTAAATTTCTGCTTTTTTGAGAAGTGATTTTTCTGGAATGTGGAAGAGGAGCATTGGAAGGCAGAACCAGATAGGGAGAACTGCATGTAGTTTGGTTTTTTCCCTTTAACTTTTTTTTTATTATTCTTTGTATAAATCAAAGTTTGTGAATCTCTATGGAACAGATTCACTTTTAATGTCTTAATGAAAACTGCAGAAGAGGACTCCATGCTGCTCTGTATAAATAGAGAATGAAAAAAAGATGGTTATTGCCCCAGACAGCACACAGTCCATAAGGACAGTCTAGGATCACAGGAGATGGATACAGACAGATGGTGAATGAAGGAAAAGAATGAGGCACTCTTGGTCAGCCTGATGGATTCTGACCACCACACAGCAATATCCTGACTGTTGGCAATTTATCCAAGCATCATGACAGCACAGAGCTTTAAGGGGGAAGTGAGAATTAAAGAATGAAATTGTGTTGTGAGCATTGTCTGTGAGGTGCAGTATGGGTCACAGCATCAACATGCTTAAATTTTTAAGGAAGTGGGGAATGGAGACATCAGCCAGGCAAAAGGCTCCAGCTTTTGGAATGCTCTGAGACATGACAGGGTTGGTTTGTTGTGGAGAAGAGGTTCAGTGTGAGGGGATTCTGGACTTAGTGATGAGTGTCCTAGTAACAAATCTGCTGGTGAGCTCGCCCCACCTTCACAATGCCAGAGCTACGTAAACTGCTGCACCAGATTGCTATAAAAAGCTGATTTTTTTTTTCTCGGCAGGAGGGGAATAGATTAATGGGAATAACTGTTGGTTAATTGGATATTTATGGTTTTGCTTCTAATAATATTTATTATTCCAAAGTTGTTATGTCTGAAAGAAATCTAAATTATGTTCAAAATAGTAGCCTTGAATTTTTGGGGGAAGATGGGTTTGTAAATGCTCTGAAATGTGTGGAAGAATAATCATTCAGAAAGTCGTGTAATGAAGATGAACTAATTCTACCGTAATCCTGTCGTATTTCACTGCTGACAGAAGATTTGTTATGGATAATCTTGAGATCTAGGAGAGGCTCAGAATGTGACTGATACCTGAAGTTTATTTGCAGGCTGGTAGGTGCTGTGGTGATGGGAACATTGAAGGTCCTTCACTGGTCTGTATTATCTATTTCAGTAGCCAATCCACTCCCTTTCTGTGCCAAGCTGCTTTGAAGTTTTATTGTGCAGTACAAAAACTGTTGCAAAAGCCAGTGAGGCACAGGCCAGTGTAACAGAATTTGAAGTTCAGTGCTAGAGTGAATGGGTTTTTTCTCTTCCCCCCCACCTAGCAACATAATTGCGGCTTCAAAATAATTAAAATGTAATCTCATACATGAGGAAATTGCTAGTTCATAGTAGTAGAGCTGTGGCAATTGCTACTCATTTGACTTCTGCTTATGAAATGAAAAATCTGTTCTTAAAAAATTTGTCAGTGTTTATCCAAATTATGATTGATATGTAGCTCGATGACTTTAGCAACAGGGAATGTTACATAAAATGTTATCCTTCCCTTGAGTCTGTTATATGGTAGTGTATCAGAGAACATTAGCTTTAAATTTTGTGGAAAATGATAGGAAATACAGCAAATATATAGTAAATGGATCTGCAGCAATGAAAATAAAGACTGCTGTTTGGAGGAAGAAAGTTTCTTCATGTCAAAAACCTCTTATTCTTCTAATAACTTGGAGAAATCATACAGTTTTTTTATGTCATGCTGCTTCTTAAAGAGAAGGGGAAGAAAAGCTTTTTGTTTAGGAGGATATTTGTGTGGTATCTGGCACCAATGTCAATTACAGGTTAAATTTTATATGGTCTGTTCAGTGCTTCATGTACTAGTGCTGTGTCCTCTGTTACAAGTTCATTCTCAGTCTAAACATGCAACAGAGTAATTCTATAAAATCTGATTTTTTATGTACTTGGTATTTGCAGTCTACATTGATTTATCTGGTCTTTCATAAAAAACAGATAATAGTTATATTGGGCAGTGTGCTGTGTTTACAAAGTTTTCATATTCCTGCTTAATTTTGTTCAGGAGTATCAAAAAGAAGATTTCTGCTTGTGATAGTGTAAGTAACAAGACCATGCAGTTACGTGACTTGCACATCTTGTTACTGCAATACTGACATAAATTCCTTGCCCTGTTAAGTTTCTTTGAGCTTGTCCTGTATAAGTCTATTCTGAAATAACCTGTTGTTTGTTTCTCATTATCATTGTTCTTTTTAAAAAACAGCTTTTTGTTTTGTGCAGTGCATGGAGCTTTCTAGAGTAACTGAATGCTTGTGTCTGTAACTCTTTGTTGAATGAGCCAGAAAAAATTACCAGGTGGAGACATTTCAACCTGTAAGTGTCTGGTGTGCAGAGATTTGAGGTGGAGGGAGGTCCCTCCCCCACAGCATGCAGAACTGAGTGAAAAGCCAAGCCTCTGTGCTCTGCCCAGCCTTCAGAAGGAACCTCTGATTTCTCTGATCCAGCTGTGTTGGCTGGATTCTTCTAAAAGGCTCTGTATTTTTTAGTTATTCAATATGATTATGCTTTACTTGTCAGCTCTAGAGACTGAAAAGGAAGAGCTTCTGATTTTCCTCCCTTCATAGCCTTCATGCTGCCATCACTGTTTGCATTTTATATACAGAAACAGTCTTCTGGTGATTGTGAGGGATAGGGTAGAAAGAAGAGTTTTATTCTTGTTCCTAGTAATCAATCCATCCTGCTGATTACTGGAAATAACCTGCTTTCATTCCTGCAGATAGCTTTATTTAACTAGACATAAAGGTGAAAACTACTTGTTTCTTGGTAATTTTACTACAGTCCATAGATCAATGAGTTTCATAGTTGCTTTCCACATACCTATTATTTTTACTTAGATCTCATAAGCAAACCCAAGTGGCTGTAGATTTGGAAGCATCTTCAGTAGGCTGAGCAAGAGAATAAGCATCTATTAGCATATTAGTTTTAAATTACAGGAATGATGGTCTTTACAAACAGCAACTTAATGGTTACAGCTTTAGTAATGGGAAATTTCCATGGAGTTGCTTGTAATGACTGGTACCAGTGTATAACTTGTGTAATTATACAGGGAATTGCAGGAATTATGGTTTATAAACAAGTTCAAGAATGGTCTCTCTTCAATTTACTGAAGATGTATATGACCTTAACAGAGGTGACTAAGTTAGATTTGTAAAATCTATTTAGTTATCAGAAGTGTGAATATCAGAGGAAAGTTGGTTTTGCTTTTTTTTGTTCCCTAAGCTTGTTTATGATATAATCCAACTTCAGTGAAGGGGTGATTAATCTTGGCAGTGATGGAACACTTGTTCTGTAGGCATGAACGTGGATATTGATTAGCTCCAGTGAATATTAGTCCAGAACTTCAGGAAGATGATAACAAGTTGAAACTCTAAAAAGCCTGTGAAACAGCAGCAATGAACACATGGGCAATGTGCAACTGTCTCACTCTTAAGTTCAGTGATTACATGGATATATTTTGTCCATCAGCCTATGGTAGGACTTCATGAAAACCGTGTGATTTTAAATTTGAAGTATGCAATGGTGGATTTAGCTTGAAAGTCAGCCAGGTGCCCACCAAGCTATTCTCTTACTCTCAGTCCTCAGCTGAGCAACAGGAGAAAGTAAGGGAAAAAAAAAACAAAACAGCTCATGGGTGAGTTAAGGACAAGGAGTTCACTGACAAATTACTGTCCTGGGCAAACCACTCTCAGCTTGGGGAGTATTAATTTAATTTACAGCCTATTAAAAATAGAGTAGGACAGTGAGAAACAGAATCAAAACTAAACCCACCTTCCCCCAGCCCTCCCTTCCCAGGTGCATTTTCACTCCTTCATTTCTAACTCTCGTACTTCCTCCTTCTCCAGTGGTGCAGGGGAACAGGGAATGGGGGATGCTCTAGTTCATTCATATCACTTTGTCTCTGCTGCTCTTTCCTCCTCACAGTCTTCCCCCTGCTCCAATGTGGCCTCCTTCCAATGGGTACAGTCCTTCACAAAGTGCTCCAAAACACTTGGACTGCAGTTCTTCAAGAATTGCTCCAGCATGGGTTCTTCCCAAAAGCATCCAGTCCTGCAGGAACAGATTGCTCCTGTGGGTGTCCCACAGGCCACTGTTCTGCCCAAAGCCTGCTCCTGCATGGACTTCTCTCCATAGGCTGCAGCTCCTGCCAGAAACTTGTTCTGTGGGCTCTGCACAGGCTGCAGCTTCTTTCAGAGCATATCCACCTGCCCTGCCATGGCTGTCTCTATTGGCTGCAGGGCAATCTCCACTTCAGGAAACACCTCCTGCCCTTCCTCCTTCTCTGACCTTGCTGTCTGCAGGGTTGTGTCTTTCACATTTTTCTCCTCCTCTCACATTTGCTTCACAATATTCTTTACCCTTTAGTAGATACATTGGCACAGAAGTGCCACCAGCATAGCTGACTGGCTTTTGTCAGTGGTGGGGCTCTTTTGGAGCTGGCTTAGAACTCTGTCTGATGTGGGGGCAGCTCCGGATCTCCTCTCACAGGGGCTGCTCCTGCAGCCACCTGGCTACCACTAAACTGGCTCGTTAGGTTTGTGAACTTCAGTGAGGATAATCTAGAACATTGTTTCCTTTAAGTGAGTCAGCGAAGCTGGCAAAGTTGGAGAAGAATTTATCACTCAACCAATCTACTTTCCTTTTTCATCACCTGTGCTGTGTTTTGCCAGGAAAGCTAATTTAATGCATTTATTAGTGCTACAAGTTCAACCTGGAGTTCAGGAAGTGCTGGATTGATCCTCCATTGAGTGGATATGAAAACAGCATGAGCCATTTTATTAGTGGTAATTGGAGTTGCTGGTAGTAATACTGTATGTGTAGTTATGAAAATAAAATTTGTAAATATGCAAGTTGCTAATATAAATGTTGTAACACTAAATGTTGGTTACAAGTGGCATTCTAGTTGTTCCCTTCTATAGTTTATTTTCAGACTGTGGTTATTGAATTATATTGATCAAGAATTTTAATTCAGAGTAGAAAGTTTCTGTGTCCTACAGTTAAATCAGCTCTCTGAAATTTATTGTCCATTGCTTGTGTTTTACTTGAGTTTACAGTTATTAATCTTTGTGGCTTAGTGCTGAGGCAGAAAGTGGTGCCTATGTAAGGCAAGAGCGCCTCCAGTCAGTGCTTTAAGCAAGTAAAATCTTACTCTGTAGTCTTCAGCAGAATATTTTCTTGATGAAAAACATTGATTTAAACATCATGTTTGCAGCAGACTTATTTAGTAGAATCTGTGTCTAGAGGATGATGGCCCTTTTTCTTTTTTAAAATTTTGTTTCCAATGTTTTTTTCACACTTAATTGCACACCTGAAATTGACCTCTCGCTTAGTAATCTAAGTTTTGTTGGATATCCGTACCAGGAACTTCAGTCATTGAGCTGCCTTATGAAGCAAAACTCCATGTCAGTAGATGAAACCTCATCACAGCACACTGAATTTAGGAGCACAGGAATATACAAACTTAGCTGAAATAGTATTTCTGAGGCTGATCTCTGTTCAAACAAAAACTTCTGGTGTCTAACAAACAAAATGTACAAAGCCATTTATTACTGAGTAGTGTCATATGAATTCAAAGCACACTGATTTGTCTTGATTCACTTTAATAATAATAATCATTAAATAGTATGTGTTCACTCCATATACAATGCAGAGTATCAATTATTTTTCAGTGTGTCCTTTTATACTGTGAGTTTGAGCAATGCTGGCCATTGCCACTTTTGTAATTCACTCTTAATTTTTTTAACTAGGTGGCGACTTTGTAAGTTGGCTTGAGAAGTGGAGCTTGTTCATAGCTTTCTGTGTAAGGCAGAATCTTTGCTGCAGGTTGTGGAAGTTTGTTGTCTACCTACTTTTAATTGGGTAAAAACCACAGGTCTGCCGCAACTTGTGGGAAATGTAAAAATGTTTAATATCCCAAATTAAATGGCTATTTTGAATCAGCTAACATAAATTTATCTGAATAGAGGGTCTGTGAAGGGACAAGCCAAAAATATTTAGCCAAAAGGAGATGAGAAATAGTAAAAACAAAAGCCAACCTCTTATCCCCCACACTGCTAACAGCACAAGAAGAGGCTGAGGTGGATGACAGGCTTCAGAGACACTGAAAAATGCCAATATGAGCAGATACTCAAGGGGTGGTTATTTTTGACAGAAAAGTAATGAATTATAGGATTATTCAAATAATATTTGAAATAATTTTGAAAACTACCTACACTGATTTCCCATTTTTCTTGGGTGAAGTACAGGGATACTAAATTAAGTTTGAGAGGTAATGCTACTTAATCTATGGAATTATTGCTATGAGCTAAGGCTTAGGATTTAATGGTATTCTAGAAAGGCTAGACATTTTAAATAAATAATGAGAATGTAAGCAGTTCTATCTTTTTCTTTCATATGCTTTTGCTTTGCATTTATTCTATGGTGGAGTTTTATGTCTCTTCCATGGAGTATTTTGCACTGTCTACTGTAATTCATTTCACTGGATTATTTGGGATATTGCTTCTATTTAATACTATAGTTTCTGTATCCTGAATATGATATATCCTGGATCCTTTGAAATGCTTTTTGCACAAATTGGTGTTGGATTTGTCTTCCAAGGAGACGGAATTAATGTGTTGAGTTACTCATGTCAATTTAATAAGGTCTAGATAAATTTCATTTGTGGGAAAGAGAGCTAAAGATTTTTATGTGATGGAGTATATATGTGTGTGCTGAAATGGTGGTAGTAAAATTAATGGGCTTTTTCCACCATGACTAATAACTAGTGAACTGGAGTTGTAGAGAAGAATGAAACTGTGACAGTACATTTATTTGTTATTTATGATAAATCAGTCTGCAGTGTTTTCTGATATACTCAGTTTTCTCACTTTATTCCTCTGTTAGTGATCTGAGAAATGAGCCTGTTTAGGCCTATTGGTGTTGGTGTCGTTAGAGGTGTGATGCCCATGAAGTGACTGTCTCAGAAGGGGCAGAATGATTGAGCATGCAGAATCTCTGGATCAAAGAGTAGTGTGTAATCAGCCTAAACTAGTGAGGCTCTTGGTTTTGCAGCATTTCTATCACATTCCGAGTGCAGTTTGTTCCTGAAAGAAAGGTAATTCTTTGACTGTATGTGCATCTGTATAACTTAATCAGTTTGGGTAATAGAAGATAGAAAGTTATCAGTAGACTCTGAATCAATATTACATTTGTCTGGTGCGGATAATAATTAATTTAAATCATCTCCAAACTGAGGACACTTCTATAACCACTTGATGGAATGAGTTAATAGAACTATTGTAAATCATTCCCATTTTATTATCTGCTTAAAATGTAAATCTTGTATTTTCTAAGTATGTATGCAGTCTTTGCATTTATTTGAGTCAGTAATTCAGAATGTGCTACAAATACATGCAGTTTTGAGGACTGGAGCAAGAGGGAGGGGTAAGCCTCTAATTTTTGTTGTTCTCATTTATATACTCATCTGTCCACCAAATGCAGGTCCTTGGAAACAGAAGTTCTTACTGTCATGAGCTTCTTATAGATGTTTATACCATTTTAAGACCCTTCATTAAAGTATGGCTTATAAAATATACTCATTATGCAAGACAGGCTCTTATGAATTGTCTCATTCGATCACCAGTTGGATAATTAATGCAGAGTTATAACTTATTTAACCATGTATACACATACAAAAGAATTTTTTCATTAAAGAACAAGTGGGGAATACTGTGGCAATAATCCACTTGTCTCTATAAAGGCTGTGCTTAAAAGTTCTCCAAAGAGAAGGGGATTTTCCCTTGTTTTCTGATGATGAGCAGAGGTTAATATTTTCCATGTGTTTTACTTTCCCTGAAATTTTCTTTTTAGCTGTAGCTTTTGTTAAGGACACAGAGAAGAATGAGATTTATTTGCCGCTGGTAAAGGCTCAGAGTATTGAATTCTATTACATTTAGCTTCTTTTCAAAGCAGCATGCTCAACTTTGTAATATTCAATCCATAATCTGAAGTTAAACTTTCTCTGTGACACAGTATCTTTAAAATTAAAAACATTAAAAAGAAATTATTTCTCTGTTTTAAACTAATTATACAAAAAAAAAAACCCTTAACCAAGAAACAATTTCTTCCATTTTCTGTGCTACTCTTGATGCTGTGCAATGATATGAGCAGCAACAGGAGTTTCTGTGGAGCTGGCTTTTTCTATAAGCAGTGTGATGTATTTTATCATTTGAGAAGAAAGTTGTTTTAGAGATAAAGTACCAGTTTTAGATCTGAAGTTTAGTTTGGGGGTCTACTGCAGTTACTAAATGAATATTACTTCAATTCCCCTTCTCATAAAGGAGGCAAAAATGCTTTTCTTGTTTTTTTTAAAGGAGTTAAATGGTAGTCTTCCTGTGGTGAACTGATTTGACTTTAATTTTCAGCGGCATTTCTGGCATTACCTCATGTTAACTGCTGTACTCAGTGAAACTCCCAGGGTCTCTTTGAATGGCCAGAATTTTGAAAATGGTTTTTAAAATTTATTTCATATTGGAAATGGAAATGTTAAGAATTTAAATCTCTGTAGAGACTGAATTGCAAGGATTAATGAGCTTTTGTTTGTTTTTTTGAAAATATTGTATTCATTTCTCAAACTGTATTTTTTGTGTGTGCTTTTGTGAATCAGTAAGTGCCTCTGCACAGGCCAAATCCCACCTTGAGCAGGCAGCTTCTTATACCTAATTCTGTTGGTTTTAAGTTACACAGCTCTTATGTGATGTCATCTCTAGATCTTGTACTTCGCAAATCAGGGTAAGTACAGCTTTTGTGTACAATCAGTGGAAGGAGTTTATTTTGGTCTGGATTCCATATGACCTTAAGGCTCTGAACACAGTCCTTCAAGAATTGTTTGCATGGTTTTCTTTGACTAATTGTAGGGGGAATATGAGTGTTTTTTCCTGTGTTTTAGGGACAAACTGTTCAGTGAAATGACTGGAAGATGTGTGATACAAAAAAATCCAATTGCTTGTGTCTAGGAAGGTGGAGGATTAGAGGTTATGAAGTTGGTAGATCCTTCTTGAAGGAGGAGAGAATTGCTTGTTTGAAAAGCAGCTTGAAAATTTGTGCTTTCTCTGTGCCTCTTTGTGTTAAAAGCTAGGATTTATGTTGTGAAACTCTTCAGGATAATTTTATTTATTGCCACAGCCGGATGGATAGAGAGGTGATATTATTTAGTCATGTCTTGTCAAATGAACAGGTCATTCATGCAGCACTTTTAATTCATGAAGGTGTAGAGAAAATCCTTCTTTCAGATGGTAGTAGAACTTGCTGAGTATATAGTTGTAACAATCTGTTAAGACAACTTGAAAATGAATTCACATTAAAAAGAAAAATGCAAGGCAAGAGAATCTTTTATGACATAGAGAAAGCATTCAGCAGTTGAAATGTTCTTATTTTTGTCATTTCACTTCTTTGACGTTTCTATTTTTGTGACAACAAATTGCTCAGAATTGTCAGAAGAATAACATTAAAATTTGGTGAATAAGTGAAGATTGAGACTCAGTCTGTGTCATAATTATGGTGAAAGTAAACACAGTCATGGGGATTCTTCATATCCTCTACTGGAGCATTAAACTGCTGTGAGAGGAGTCTTTGTTCTTTCACAAGTCTGCAATGTCTCTTTCAACTTGCGTGGTGTAAGTTGTATGTCTGCAGTTCGGTGCAGCTGCCCAGGTAATGCTGTGTTACCCGAGTCTGTGACAGCTGCTCCGTTGCAGTGCAGTGCTGTGGCTTGTGCTGGCTGTGCAGGTGGGCTGGGCTGCCTGCAGCGCTGCATGCAACACGTGCAGCCCTCGGCATGTGTTCTGGGGCTGAGAGCACTGGCCATCGGGAGAGTTCCCAGCACGTGGAAAGCTCTCCGCTACTGCTCTAGTTAGAGATGATGAAATTTGGCCTATATGGGGAACAGCATGATAATTCTTAACTGTGGGATTAAAATGATTTCTTTCCTGAAATATTTGTCACTGAATTTAGATTGTATAGCAGGAAGGGTTTCCCCTATTTGAAACAACCGTAGTCTGTATATTACTTTTCTTTGAAAATTGTTTGAAAAAACAGACTTTTTAAAAAGTTGCATTTGAAAAAATCATTATTAGTAGTTTTGTTAGGTGAGGAAAAGAATGTATTAATTTACTTCATGAAAATCCTGATCTTAAGTTTTACTGGGTTACTCTGGATGTGGTTTTTTTAGGGGAAAACTAGCAGTACATTTTATCTTTTGCTGAGATGTCTGTGACTGATGGTGACTTCTCTGACAACACAAATGCTTACCAATCTATAAACATTGAAAATAATAAAAATTCTTTAAATATGGGGAAAGAAAGGTGTTTAATTGCTCTTAAAGAAATTAATCCTGTCTGATACAGGATTGTCCAAGGGATGTTTATAAAAGTCTTGGGCAGAACAGCACCAGTAAGTGCTGAAATCAGTATATGAACAAATCTAAAAGGGCCTGGTGAAAATCTGGCTCACATTAGATAAACAGAGAAAAGAAAAAATTATTATTTCACCTGTTTTGGTAAATAAGATAGTGCCTGCAGATGTTTTGTTGTTAAAAAAGTGCTTTAGTGGAAGTTGAGGTGTGGAACATCATTATTATGTGCGCAGAGGTGGGCAGCTGTGAATTTTGGAGCATTGCAGATGCTCTATACTACTCTGAGAGTGTTTGTCTGATTCATTCCTCTGTCCTTTTCTGAAGCTTTTATGGTAACCACCTTTTTCAGGACAGACTTTGTAGAACTTCTTGTACCATTGTATGTGCTGCTTATTTTTCATTTTAGAATTGCTTCCAGGTTTACAGAGCTGTCTTCTGTTGGATCCCAAATAACTTGACTGATTTTTTTTGAAGGTGTTCTGATAGAACTGTGTCCTTAGCTGCTGCCTCTGCAACGTCCTGCATGGAGATATTCTCCTGGATGTTGACTGGGATATTGCTGAAGTTCTGTTTTTCAAAATGTCCTCATGTGTAATTTTGTGTGGTTTTTCACACGAGTTATAGGTAGGTGTTCTCTTCAGCTGACATTGAAATATTAGAACAAAGGAACTCAAACATTTTAGAAGCTCCTGTTTGGTATTGCAGACATTCTCATGGGGTTTTGTTGTATTAATTTAAGTTTATTCAGTGCTTTTGATTCAAAGAATGTATTTGGTTCATAGTCTACTTTCTTTTTGTGGAGGCATAAAAACAATCTCATTTGTTTGTCTCCCCTAGCTTCTGCAAGGGGGTCCATGGGCTATTAGCTAATGCTAGTGCTTTGTTTGAAGACAGCAGATTTAAACATTTGCTGTATGAAATTCCAATATTGTTCTGAAGGGATTTTCACAAAAGTATGGTCTCTTCAAGCTCATCCTGACTGATGTTCTGAATAATGGGCCTTTATTGTTAAGCAAGAAGACCCTTATTCCTGGTAATTTGTGTTTCAAGTCCTGGTTTTTCTGTACCAGACAGAAAACTCTCCATATTGTTAGACAGACATTCTGAAATGGCTCCGTGACCTGCATTGCTTTGTTTCAAGTCTGGGGAATCTTAGAACTATTGTATGTGGAGAAAAACTTTGCCAAGGTTGGATTTGGCTATCAAGCATATTGCTTTTGATAACTCAGTGTGATACTTATTAATTCTTAAAAAATTAACTGAGTAATTTGCAGAAAGAAGTAGTACTTAAATTGGATGGAGGTTACTGTGTTACAGTTGCAGTGTAGTTAATATGAAAACTCAAATGCACATCTTTTTATGCAATTAAAATGGCTGTATATTGTTTTTAGAAACTAAGTAACCACTTGCATGGAACAATCTGTCTTTGGGTGAGTATTGCCCTTAATGTGAATGTAGGTCATGCATAGAAAATGTGTGTGTAAAATAGAGATCTTGTTGGAAATAATTACAGAACATTTGAAGCTGTGCTGTTAAGTTACATACTGCAGGTTGAATATAGCAACTCGGCTTGCTGTTCTTGAGCTACACAGCAATTGACAGAAGGTTTACTTATAATTTTGAATGGACCAAAATGGACCAAAACTGCTTGTTAAACTGGGAAAAAGAATAATTGCTACTTACTTAATAAGTGCTTGCAGAAAGGGGTATTTTTCTGCTTATTTTCTGAGATTCTTAAATTGCAACAGCATAGCAAAGTTTGAATCTAGTTGAAATGAAAAACCTCCTGTAACCTTACAATTTTTTATTTGTTGACAACTCTCTTACAAGCATGAAGAAAAAGGGTTCGGAAAATCTTTATTTCTAGCAATTTACCCTTGGGAATTAGACTGGGACTCTTCAGTTGAGGTGGTGACTTTTATATTTCTGAAATGTTCTCTAGTAAGTGCAGAAGATCTGGGCTTGGCTAACTGTCTGCATAAGAGGCCAGAATCCCATTCTCACTCTGCCAATATTGTATTTTGTCCAATGCTATGGTAACAGGAGCAAAAGGTTGTAAAAACATTCTTTGCCAGAAAAATGAGCAGATGTGTCTCTCAGGATACGTAGGGAACAAATCTACTTAATAAGAAGGCACTGATTTTGATTTTCAGATTTCAGAGTGAACTTTCACTAACTTCCTTTCACTTTATCATGGTGGTTTGTTTAGTTAATCTCCATTGTGGGTTCAGTTATGACTGGGTATCATTGAGTGTTATCACCACCTTCAGCAGGTGGGTTGTACTACAGAGGTCAGCTTTCAGCAAGATGAACATGGATATCCAGAACAAATCAGCCTGTTGTTGCTTGCTTCTGCTCTCTTTCTGGCAAGCATTTATGGTGACAGCAAGGAAAAAGTGTGAGCTGTGTGGGCTGTTGTGATTTGTCAGTCAGACAAGAGTATGTCTGTGTCTGCTCATGTAGGGGGTTGCAAATGCACATTTGAGGTGGTGGGACTCTGGCACGTGTGTGACATTGCAGGGGTCAGAGACTTGGGCCTTTTAGTGGTTCTGCAGTAGGCAAGGACCACTGTCCTGTTTGTTTTAATGCTGAAAAGAAGGAGGGACAGATTGGGCAACCTTTCACAGAAGAATGAGGGAAACCTCTTCTTATTCTTTCATTCTGTGCTGTAGAGTGATCAGCTGCCACTGCAGCTCACCCAGGTTCTGCTAATTTAGCATAAATCTTTGGGTTTTGGGGTATGTTGCCAGTGGTTCTTTTCCCTCCTAGAGGAATATTGTCTATTGCAGACGTTGTGTGAAAGTTTATTTTCATCTGTACTTTTTCTTATAAAATATTTTATTTTTTTTTTCTCTTCTGTCAGATTGTGGGCATGGATCTGAAGACAGTTCATTTCTTTCATTATTATGTCTCAATTGGTAGCAGCTTTAAAAAGTGCCAAGTAAGAATAATTTCAAATTTAAGGTTAACTGATCTGTGAAGGAATCTGTGTAATCCGAGTGTCTTTATTTCCTAGAAGAGTGACGATGCAAATTCCTGCCCCCCGTTAGTTTAAACCCTCTATCTGCTGTCTTTGGAAGGCACTCCTGTTACCTGATAGCTATGCCTCTTTACTTCTCTTCAAGCTTTTTTTAGCCATAGTTACCAAAGGTAGTTAAATTAAAGTATAACTTCTAGTGTGATAAAATTTTGGGGCTTGCTCATGTCAGGAAGTAGAGAAAGTGAATAGCAATTGAAAGACTTGTATTAGTTAGGGTGGTGATGTGGGAAGAATTCTGAGGATAACAGGACCGCATTTGCCGTGGATAGGCAGGCAGGGCTTTCCTGCAGCTTGCGTTCTTGAGCTGCTCAGTCCTTTTGAGTGCCTAAGGAAGTGGGCCGGTGCCGCGGAGCTCCGTGTTGCTGTGGTAACTGATGTGGGTGTTATTTCCACACCTGCCAGCCTCTCTCGGGAGCTATTGGCCGAATAGCTCCCGGTGTGTATCTTCCCCGGCTATGCTGCAGTTACACCCTGGCAATTACAGGTGTCCTGCATCTGACTGCTTAGAGGGGGTACGCTGGTTGTAAGCTGTGATGGTGGATATGGCTGTGTGTCCTACTTAGCTTTCCTTGCTATGAGTTTGTGATGTCTGGCAGTGGACACTTAGAAGCAGAATCTACTTCTGCTGCCACAGATCACTCTGCTTGTGATTATAAATCAAAGCCATTAGTTGACCTCAATTACTGCTATGTAATGAATTGAATTGAGAATTTATAGTGGAAGGAAGAAACTGGAAAAACTGGGAAATAACTCAGTTGTTACATAAATTCCTGTGACTAGGTAATTTGTAAAGCTGAAGTAGATATCCTTGCTTAGAAATGGTAGATTTTGTCAGATTTCAAGAGACAGAGATAAGTCTGTTCATCTGATATTGATAGTGGAGAAAATAATTTATGCAAAAGCATTTTTTGTACAGCAGAATGTAATTACTATATGATTCTAGTTTTTACTTGTGAAAGCCACTTTGCATATAAAGTAATTTTTGCAAATGCTACCACTTGCTTTATTTTTATTAACTAACTGTAAAATTAAATTTGAGTTTTTAAATGATTTTGACTTGTAAACTCAGTTCAAGCCTCTGCATACTGAAGCGTCCTTGGTGAATGAAGAATTGTAGAACAGCAAATATATGAGATAATAGAGTTAAGCCTGTGGGTCTTTGCTGTTTCTGAAGTTCTTAATTAAATACATTTGTATTGGCCTAGCCTCGTATGGCCACAAGTGTGTTGATACTGTGATCCTATTAAAGCCAAAATTGGCCTTGTCTCTGGAACTCGAACAATAATTATGTCGTTTAGGAACTAGAAAACAGCCCACTTCTCTCAGCTGTGTTACTGCAGAAGAGGCACCAGAGAAGGGTGAAACCTCCCCTGGTTTCACAGAATGAGCAGGGGAGGAGGTTCCCTCACTGCTGTTTGCTCTCGAGCAAGAGCAAAGTGTAATGCTGTGCAGCAGTGATGAGTAGCTAGTAACATAACTGTGTATTAACTATATTCTAAATGTAAATGCATTTGGATGCTAGCATGCTGTTCTTGTGATACAATTTGTGATGCATCATTTTAAACTGTGTTACTGCTGAGTTGAAATAGTTTTTTATAACCTTGTCTAGTAGGTTTGTGTGAATACATCATGCCCTTTTATTTTTGCATAAACAGGACTTTGGCTCTATTCTCAAGGAACAGGAACTTGCAAGGTCTCATGAGAGCAGGACATTTGTATGTGAAAACTGGTCTGCTGTGCTTGTAAATGTATGACAATAAATACAGAGTTTGAGTCTGGTGATGGTTAAGGGAAACAGATGACAGATTTGTTGCAGTGATGCAGGCAGCATGGAAACAGGGGTGCAGGTGATTAGGTATCAGGGAAGCTGTGCTTGTCCACAGTTCCCATTTGCTGTGTTTTTCTCTTGGGTAGAGTAGACTGATAGTGCTGTCATAGATCTCAAACCAGTGAGCTAGTTTTACCCCCACTGGCAGCCTTGAATGCAGTATGTATTTTAAAAAGCAGCTTTTTGTTTTAGGAGGTTAGGTTCTGTGTGTATTTCTTTGAAGATAGCTTTCCTAGCTGTTAATCAAACCTACATTTTGAGGCTCAGCACAGAACTTGAAAACATCAAATAAATTTATGGCAGTGAAAACAAAAGACTGCAATTTAATGCAAATAACCTCGTAGAGACTGCAGCAGATTATTGATACTGAGTTTAAGATAGCTTAAAAGTTAGGCAGTCACACTTGTAATCAAGAAGTTCTAGTGACGTTTAGTGAATCATTATAGTTTTTAAATAGTTTGGAAAACAGCATAACTTGATGTAAAAGGCTTTACTGGAGTATGAATGCTAAGAGTATACTCTTTATACTCTTTATACTCTTAGCTAAAGCATGCTTTAGCTAGCATGCTTGTTATTAGTATGCAAATAAATAAAGATAAATTGTAATTATAAATAATTTGTTTAAAATGGGAATAACTATTTATATGATATTAATAGTAGTGTAATAAGATGAATGTAGTTAACCTTGTGTTTGGAAATTACTTTTTAAAATACCACTTTTATTACTTGCTCTTTGAATGTTGTTTGAATTATAAAATCTAGTGATAATTTTGATGCATTCTTAATTCTAAATCCAGTGCATTCTGTAAAGATTGTGTTTGGCCTAAATGCCAGTGTTCCTTACACAGCTTTGTTGATTACTGTGTGATCTCTGATCAAAAGATGATGTGTTTTACTAAGCGTAGGACATACAGAATTCACAGTGCTGTGAGAATAGTCCTAATTCCATTATCAGTTGTAAAGAGAAGAGTTTACTTCAGTATGTTCACATTTAAAGGTATTTAAATTTTAAATACACTTTGTGTGAACAGCAAGTTAATTGCTTTTATGTAGATGTTGAGTAGAGCCTTTGGATGCAGTTGTGGAGAAAGGTACTTACCTTTCAGCTTGATAGATACTGATACAGTGGGATGGTTTAGGTGCCTGACTATCCTCTGTCTTTGCCTGGATGGTCCACCCACAACTGAAGTTCCATTTAGTGCTGATTCTTAGGCTGTGTCTTGTCACTTCTGAGAGCAATTCATTAATAAAAAAGGAGCTGTGTCACTAGGAGACTTGACATGCTCTGCTCCTTTCTTCATAGATGTGACAAAGAGTTTTCAAACAGATTACTTTAATTACAGTTAATGTTCAGATAAGGTCATGCTAAAATTATTGTGAAGTAAAAATATTCTATCTCCAAACTCTAGAGCTACCATTGCTACTAATTTGCTAACAAGTAATCTTGTTGCTTCCCCTGTTCATGGTCTCTGTGTTTTGCTGCTCACATTTTCTTTTGAATGCAGAATAATAGAAAGCTGTCAGAGAACTTACGAGTGGGTTTGAGGCAGGGTATGTGTGGAGAAGTGTTTCCCATTTGTGTCCAAAATGTTACTTGCTTATGTTGTCTAACATTTGATTAATTCATAATGTTTAGAGTGCAGAGTACATGTAAATGGGCAATGACTATGAGCTCCTCTTAGTTTTAAAACAAAGGTGTATACATTTGAGTAGGGTAATCAAGCGATGAAGCCAGCCTTTTGTCTTTCTAAAATAATAACAGAAATAATTATATATAGATTCATTATATAATCATGAATAAGCAATTACATAGAGACAGATCTTTGCACATGGAGAGGAATAGTAGAGATGTGATGCTATAACAATTTACAGGAACAAAAAATTCTGCTCCTAACTCCAGGTACTGTGCAATTTTGGTTATATTAAAGAACAGGTAGACTGAGTCCCCCTGTCCTTTGTACTAATAGAACACATGGATTGTTTTGCATCCAAAAGGGAAATTTGGGGGTTTTCTGGTGCCACAGAAATAAGTGCCTTAGAGCTCTATGGCCCTTAGTTTTTTCTGAAATTCTAGGAGAGCTCATTTCCTTCTGTCCTAACATGTCAGTGATTGCCTCTACTTCTTTGTGCCTGTTTCTCCTGTGTGTTAGAGACCAGCTCCAGAGGAATTGGTGGGTACATGTTTTCTGTCCTGGGAATGAGCAGTTCCGGTAGTGAAAGAGGAGTGAGGGATATTCTTTAGCAAGTATTTAATGAGCCAGTTTGTTAAAACAGAAAACTACTGTATTTTTCACTGACAGTTATGTAAGTTTTTGGCATGATTTTGACTTAATTACTGGATTAATGATGCTCAGTTTTCTTCTCAATCATTTTTTGTAATTCACGGAAGGACCTCAGAAAGCACTTGGATGGGCTGAGCAAATGCCATCTGTGCAGTTGAATAAAAGTGTGTAAAATACTTAATTATGTATGAGGCTTTCAGTAACTTCAAGGAATTCAGCAACAATTAAAATTAAAAGGATGATATAAGAGCTCAATCTATTTTTCACAGGAAAACTGAAGTGTGCTTTATCAGTATCACAGTTGGGCACATTTTGTACTGAATAATGGAAGCTTGTTGAACTCTAGCATGCAGCTTTTGTTGTTGAGGCTTCTTGAAGCTGATGCAACCTCAGCAGAAACCTGAGGGGTTTTGCTAGTTGGTCGTAAGACAAATGCCAGCTTGGGTTTGTGTTAACAATAATCAAAAGAAACAACTGTTACATCGAGTAAATGAAACTAATCTCCTGTCTTATTTTTTAAATGTTACTGTTACTTTTTCATCACATATATGAGTTTGTTTCATTAAACAGTACTGTTCTGAACAACAGCAAGAGATGCTCTATATGTTGGGGAATTGATTAGTATATTCTGGATATACTTTTTTGTGTAGTTAGTCCGGTGTCACACTCTTCATCCTCAGCTTCCACTTTTACATGCCTAAACATTACTGCATAAATCCCTTGCACAAATCCCTTGAAGAGTTGATTTGAGTATGAATTGTGATTATTTTCCATTCAGAACTCTGTTTGCTAAAAGATATGAATGACAGTAGCCTCAGGAATGAAAAGCTCTATTTTTTTGCCCCCTTTCAATTCAACATTAAGTATTAATCTTGGAAGAGTTTTTTGTTGCAGTTATATTGATATTAAAAGCAGCAGCTTATGTCACTATTCTGTAATAAGAAACACAGTTTCTTTCTCAACTCATAGGTCCAGACTTTTTGGCTCATCCAGTAGAATTTGTGTTAGTCTTGATAGCCTGACTGCAGAACTGAATTTCCAAGTTGATGATGACTACTGGATAAATAACATTTTTTTTTAAACTGTAGCAGAAAAGAAACCTAGCTACAATAACCAACAATACCAGTAGCTTTTAATGTTTCCTTTCATACACCACTTTCAGACCTGTCTTTTTGAGCTCTTTCCAATTCATAGGAAATGTATTTTTCTTTTTTAATGTGTTGCTATCTTTGAAATCTTTCCTTCTAATTTAGTAGCATTTTGAGCATTTGGTAACATTTTTTCTTTTATCCAGTTTTATCTAGTTGGATTGATGTTTTGTAAATCTTTCTGTAGGGTTCGTGTTGCCTCCCAGCATTTTCTTCTTTGTAGAATATCTCTCTCCATTAGTAGCTACTTTTCTGTACAAAATTATTCAGGTTCTTCTTAACAGGGACATAACAGACCTTATCATTAGGATTTGTCTGATCACTCTTTGGGTGGGAGAATGCCTTAAATTCTTGGTTTCTTTCTAGCCCTGCATTTTATGCTCTATATGCATGTAAGAATTCCTTTTGCCAATCATATAGCCAAATAGTTTTGTCATTTTGGATACCTTACTGCATGTTTTATTTTCTCATTTGCCCCATTCAATATTTGTTTCTTTGTAATCTGTTTTTTAATTCTATAAAAGTTTGTGTTTTCTAAGGCAGGAGAATAAACATTGAGACATTTAATTCCTAAAGTAAAAGGATATTTTATAGAGTTGCAGTCTAGCCTATTTCTTATTCAAATCTGGTAGTGTAATTGTGCAGTGTAAATGGAACTTCAGAGTGGGAAGAAAAAGTGATGGCGGGGCTCTGCATCCTGACATGAAAAGCAGTCATATTTACATTTACTGCAGGTTGAATTCCACATAATTTCTAATGCTAGCAATTTGGTTTATACAATCTAATACAAAAGAAGCAGTATTTTCAGGTGAACATTTACGATCATTCCTGTGCTGTTAGATTTAGTGTCCATTGTTGGACTGGCATGTGGAAGTGAAAACTGTTAATAATTCTCCAGTGTCTGAAAGCAAGCACACACTGTTGCCTTGTGTATGTAAGACATTGCTTTTCTGTCTGCCTGTGAAATCTGTGCATTTGTAGCTGACTTGAGTGACTTTGATCTCCTGCTATCTAAAAGCCCCAGTTTGTGTAGTCACTGTAGTCTGTGCTGTAGTTCTCAGACTGGATTCATCCTGGGAAGCATTTCCATGTAGCTGATAGTTTTTTGTCTCCACCAGAAAACAAAACAAGCTGTTTCAGTACTGGGTGCTTCCCACAAATGGAAAACACTCTCCAGGGGAGAGCTGGGCAGAGCCATGGCTGCTGCTGTGTCTGAGTGCATGGGGAACCACTTCCTGCTGCAGTGGGGGGAGCATCTCCTAGTTCTAGCTGACACTGTCCCCAGTCCATGTGTGGCTGGCAGGAGATCTCTGTGGTGAGTCAAGATGGTGCTCTTACTGCTGAGAGCAGGAGAAAAGGATGCTGCCTTGTGGCTCACATGAACACCTGATGTGTGCATTGTGTGGAGAAAAATGATAAACAGAATAAATGCTAAGCTGTTGCCTGGAAATTCCATAACATAGGCACAGAAGACATGATCTAAACATTTCTATTTAAGGCTGTGAAGATGATCCAACTGTGATACTCAAGTATTTTAACATTGTGTGAGGAGTCAAAGCTACAAGTTTGAGGTAGAGACACAGCAGCATTCTTAACACAGTTAATGGAAAAATATTAAGGGTAACATGAGACACTGCCCAGTTCAGGTAAAGAAAAACTATAGGTAGTGGAGGACTGGGAAAAACTGCAATGATATTCCAGCACTTTTTCTAACAAGCTCAACAACTCTGGATAGTTCTTCACTCTTTATTCTTGATTGTATCCTTCCTTGTGTTTCTTTGGCTATGCAGTGGTTTGGATGAGGCAAAACTTATAATTTGGTTTATGGGTCAGATTATTTTCATTTGGGATGTGCCTCCTGGTCTAATTCACTACAGCAGATGGAGTGTGCACTTGGTGTTGGGGACATCTCCTGTGACAGGTACTGCTGTTGGAAGTAGGTCCTGAGTTCCATAATACCATGACAGTTGCTCAGACCATAATTCACTGAGTTGCTTTGCTTTTTCTTTGTGGCATCTTCATAGTTTTACTAGGGGTAGTGTTGCAATTTTGCATGTCAGGGAAGACAATGGAAGTGACTGGAGTTTAAAACAACCATTTGTTTCTAAAGTTAGTTTTAACTAGGTCAGGTAATTAGTCTGCCATGTGGCCCTGCATAGACAATTGAATGGGTATGTTAGGTCTAGGAATGAGAGGATCCCTATGCTGGCAGTGTTTCAGAAGACTGGTTTGTCAAACAATAACTTTGATTTCTTGAATTTATTATCCATTAAAAAAAATACGGTTCAAACTGATCTAATGGTTGAAAGCATTGCTTTCCCTAAGAGTTGTATGTGGATAGGTGTTATGAGCCTGTATTTTTTCACAGACATGAATAATTTTATGTCTGTGAATGCTAAAGATACTTTAAAACTGAAATGGAGAGATATTCAAAGGTCTGCTTCATGGCATCTAATTTAGGTCAGGGCACTGAAAACACTGCTACCAGTGCTTGATAATGCTGAACACAATGTTTCTGAGAATTGAAGGGCTTTGAGGACTCTGGTTAATATGCTTAAGTATCCACAGGAACAAGTCTTCTTGTTATAATGAACATAGAACATGTTTCTCTTGTTTTTGATATTCCTCACAGAAACAGTATTCCATAGGTTACTGAAATTACTGTAGAGAGTCTTATCAGTTTGATATTTTCTTTCCCTAGAGAATTTTGGTAGCTATGGATGTTGAGAAAACTTTTTTTCTGCCTTACAGTCTGTTGTGAAGCATGCTGACTGGTATTTTGGTGTTAGGAAGATCAGGAGTAGCAGAACTAAGACTGCCGAGGGTTATGTTTGAATTTTGCTTACTGATAACTTGAAACCATTATCTTATTAGCAGAAATCCCTTTATTTACATAGTTACATACTCAGTGAACACGGCAGCATTTGCAAGCAATGTAATTTGGTGTCCACGTGGAGTGTAAATATGGAAGTTGTTACATAGGAGCATATGATATTATCTCTGGAAATCTACTTATCAAATTAAAAGATGGATTTTATGCTAAACAAACTTAGTATTTCAAGTTAAATTTTTACTGACATTTATTGTTACATTTCCACAGGGGAACTTAAGATTCTTCTGTAAGTATTCTAGAGGTTTTACAGATTTAGATTGCTGTGAGTCATTGAAGCTTTCATCTCTTTAAAGTTTTTAGGGTAAACATGATTGTTTTAAAATGCTGTCACTAATTATTTTTTGTTCTTTTAAAATGGATTGACAATAGTAGGTTCAAATCGTCATTTTAATTTGAGCAGATTCTTCACAGGAAGAAAGCTCAAACTTCAGTTTTGCTGTGCCAAACGTGAGTGGAGTCTGCCTCAGAGAATTTCAGGTTCTGCAAAAAGGCCTGTAGAGCAAATCACAGTTGTGATCAGCTAAATACATGAATTAGACATATCAGTCAAATGGGGTTTTGTGCTAATAATAGTTCCAAAGTAGTTTATAGTATTGTTTTATGAGATCTTTAATGCATTTTGCATTTGAGAAGTCAGTTCCTTGTTGGTGGGAACTGGAGGTGAATTAAATGCAACTAGTAGGTTACATCCCTGGAAGGACTAGCTCTGAACGTGGATTCATATTTGTGCTTCTTAAGCAGAAAAACCATAGCAGAGGCTCATAATATTTTAAATTACAGGTAGTTTTCCTTTTGTTCTCAAACATGTAGCCTATTAATGAAAAAATACCGTGTTTGCTGGATTACACTCAGCTCCTCTAGATACACAGTATACTAATGGAAATCAGCATTTTCTGCTTCTATAAATAGATTGGCAGCAGCTGCAGAGAGCCAAACAGGCGAGCTTCTGGTCATTTTTATTATTGCCACTGAGAAATTGTTTGAATGGTTGTGGAGTGTGGCTGCTGCAGGAGAGTGTGCAGGCTGAGCTGGGGATATGAGCAGGGAGAGGAGAAGACAGAGTGTATTTACAAGTCAGCAATGGGAGAACAGAGGTGAAGTGCTTGATGTATTTTCATTTGGGAGTCCTTAAGCTGAGTTTGAAGCACTTTTATGTACAAGACATACTACTCAGCTGGTTAAAAGTCATGAGCTCTTAAATGAGATCTGGGGATAACATTTCTCTAACTTCTTTATTGTTGAATATAAGGCAGCATTTATAATTGTGTTCTGTTGGAGAATATCCTCATACTGTGCCCCGAGAAGCTCCTAAAATTTTCAGTTCCTTCTTCTGTTGGTCTTGTTTTGTCTTCTGCATGGGAGAGAAACACAGAATGCTCACTCCTGCAACATTCCTCCTTCCTGCCCCATGGAGGCAGCTCTTGGATGAACAACATCTGCTGCTCTCCTCCTTCCTAGCAGATGATGAACTGGTACCAGTGCAGCCTGCTAACTGGCCAGCTAAGTTACCCATGTTGTTTATGGACAAAGGAAGTTGCCAGGAAAGAAAAAGTATTGAGTGTCTTTCATCTGAGCATTTAATTGAAGTCTTGTGCCTATGTTTACATGTGTGGGATTTTTTTTTTCTGCACGAAAGCTAGCAATCTCCTTTTAAGAATCTTACTACAAACTCTTGGGGAGTATAGTGAGCTGTAGGAATTGTTTTTCTGAAATACAGGTATGCTTACTTTCTGTGCTTCTCAAAGTACATATAATAAATACAATGGATGCTAGATTCAGCTTGTGCTGAAAGATGTGAAATTACTTCATTTTCCCTCTTTAATAACAGCACATTTCTTGAATCTTAATACCCAACCTATATGTATAATATAAAAAACCAAGGAAGTAATGAAATACAGTATAATAATGACAAGTGGGAGTAGAGAACATTTATCAACCGTTGCTTTAGAAACAGGCACCATCAGCCTGTGAGATGGCTAAAGATCACCTAGAAGTGAAGTTCATTGTATCCTGAAGCACTGGAATCTGGAAAGTTTCTTAGCATCTTAGTTGTATGTTTTACCAGTGCTTTAATCTGTATTCTTTGTACTGGATTGCGTCTTAGTGATATTAACTATTTCTCAAGGAGAAACACAGAACCTTAACAATTAGATTCTTAGCGTATTGTTTTTAATGCTGTTTGAAATGTATGTATGTTTTTAAATTTCTAATGGATATCTTGTCTATTGATAGCCTAAATATTTTTAGGTGCTCTACTACTAGAAAAATGGATCATATTAATTTTTCATAGAAGAAAGTATTCACAATGTGAAAAAGTACAAAACATCTTTAAGAAGAAAACAGGGACTTACTCTTTGTAAAAATGATTCCTCTCACATTGTATTCAGCTACCATCTTACAGGAATAATTTTAGTTCATTCACTGTGAATGACTATTTGTAACAACAACCAGGTCTAAATGATTAGGAGAGATGAGGAATATGGTAGTTGGCAGCTCCTTGTAGGCTGTTAGGAGTTATAAATTATATATATATATATATATATAAATGATATATATATATACCAAGTTTAGAAAAATGAAACAGTTCTAAACTGTATAAAATCTAGGATAGGTGTCTCAGAGTGCTTTTCAAGTAAATTGCTAAAATACTAAATAAGAAGTTGGATTTTTTTCAAGAAAAATCCAAGTATATTTCAAGAAGAAAAGGAGCTTAATTCTTCTTAGAAAGTGTAGAAACTCTTAAAATACAAAGGTAGTATGTTCTGTGGAAAAATAGTAACTTTTATTTAGGATTAGTTTGACTTGTATAATTCGCTTTCTGTAAAGACAGGCAAAAAGAGTTCATTCCAAGAATCTTTGTGTGAAAGACTTTATACTAAATAAACCTTTTCTTTCTGTTTTTCAGTCAGCAGATAAGCAGCGAGCCCTTGAAGAAACCAAAGCCTACACAACGCAGTCGTTAGCAAGCGTAGCCTATCTGATCAACACTTTGGCCAACAATGTTCTCCAAATGCTGGATATCCAGGCGTCCCAGCTTCGGCGCATGGAATCTTCAATCAACCACATTTCACAAGTGAGACTTTTTTGTTTTGCCTTTGGTGTTACATAGCAAGTAAAACTCTGAACTGACGTTTTGTGAGCGAGAAGAATTTAAAACAGAAGGATGCATTTCTTCTCATATTCATTCTGGGACTGGGTCTTATCATGTGATTCTGTACCAGTGTTAGTATGAGCATTTTACATACTAAAGCAGGTTAAATGCATTCTCAGCCAGATTATTGTTTGGAGAGGGGGTCATTCTGCATAAGTGAAAAGCACAGAAAAATTGCTAATGGTAAAATGAGAATATTCTGTTAAGAAATACAAAATGGATGGTGGAAAACAGTACTCATCATCTTTTTACTTTTTCTGTTGCTGTAATACTGGCATCTAATGACAACAACATAGAGGACAAAAGTAGTTTGCTCCTGGCTTTTTTTAATAAAATATACTTTGCTGTGACATGAACAAAAGCCAAAATTAATGTTTCAATTTGTGAATGGCTGCAGAACTCCTGCCATTGTTTGCAGTTTTTCTGAGCAGCAATAACTAAGCTACTATAATCAGGAGCCCAGGTTCAATCACCATATTGATGAAAGAATTTGACTACCAGAATGGGCTGAGAATGAATGATGTATAAAAATGGAGATTTACCAGCCACCGATGGATTGAAAGAGCAATTAAGAGCAATGATACAGTAGGTTCTGGGTTTTGTGTCTGTTTAGTGAATATATTGTGTCTTAGTTGACCAACACATTTTGGCTACTAGGGTTTCTTGATCTCCATGTGATAATATAAATTAAAATAAAGAATGTTGTGTTATTTAGAAAAACATTTGAAAGTAGGGGCTGTGTAAGGTAGGAAGTAAGTGGATGGATTGGATCTATTTGAACCAGCAAAATAAGTGAATAATTCCATGCTGGCTTAGTGGGCTGAATTGCCTCTCATTGGGTCAGAGTAATCCCAGGGCAAGTACAAAGAAAGAGGAGGGGAGGATTTTCTCTTTTGATAGTGCTGTGCTATTAGATTGCTTCAGTTGTCTCATGGATCTGCATCAAAAATAAGCTGAAAGTTTGGTTTCTTCTGCTAAATGCTCCATGTTAATCATTACATGGACAAGTAAATTCATTTTTTTCCCCTGAAAATGTTATGAATTATCCTGTGTATGCCTGTGTGCTATATCTATATGCTCTGTGTGTGTATGTGCTTCCTCACAGGCTAGTGCCAGCTCACACATATTCCAGCTGTTTGAGAGCCTGATGCAAAAGAGAGCATATTTTGCATTTCTTGAATGTGGAAAATTGATTTTGTCACACAGCTTCTGTAAAGTAGCTTTTGTGGAAAGAGTCATAGCATTTAAAATGTTTTCCTCCTGAGAAGGTGACATTTATGCAGCTTGAGAGCTAGGTCAGATTGTCTTTGACCTTTATACAATACAGCTAGTTATTTAAAGTAGAGCGCTAAATTAGTAGTACCCCAACACTTAATGAATACGTATCTGCAAAATTTCATAGGTTGAGCTTGAACAACCAAAAAAAAAATCTGTGATGGTTCTTTTTTAAAATACCGCTGTAAAATCGAAAATTTAGTTTGTTTGGGGAGATTTTTTGTGTGGTTTGTTTCAGGTTTTTTGAACCTGTGTCTGTATGTAGGATGCTCCCCAAATCTTTATGGAAGAAATAATATCAGAGGAGCAGACAATATTTAAATTTTGGATATTTCATACATGAAGTGTATTGATCTAAGGAACTTGACTAAGTTGAGTTAATGCATTTGGAAATGGCTTTCTCCCATAATACCAAGGTTGTAGATTAGTGTGTTATCTGTCTTAATTTCCAGGGTCATTTTTCTTTAAAAAATTAATTTGCATAGTTTCTCTGTAAATAAATAATTTATTTTCAAGAAATTTGGTTATACTTCTCCTGAAATTAGCCTAATCTGCAGAAGGTTTCCTTGGTGTTTATGCTGGGTGTAAAGTTTAGTGAGCTTTTTCTAACAGTACTGAAAATGCATTGTGGTGTAATACCTCACTGCCAAATTAGGATTTCAGTCAGACTGACTTGAAATGAAGTCAGTGACATAGAACAGAAAACAGGTTGGTAATTACAGATGGTAAGTTAATTTTTACAGTAATGCTTTAGTCAGTAGGTCTTGGTATTTAAGTTTAGAAAACAATATATGCAAATTGTGATATCTCGATGGAATCCTGCTTTTAATTCTCATTTTGGATTCCACATATGCTCCAAAGAAGGGAGCAGAATCATTTGGCACTTGGTATGAAAATTTTTCCCAAAGTGCTTGTTTTGTACAAGTAGCTCAGACTGGGAGAGGTGTGATTAACTTTGTAAGATAAAATACTCTGGTTCTCTGTTCATTGGTAGAACGCCAATTTAAATCCCTTTCTGTGTTTCCTTCTAAATGCCAACCTAATCAAAGAGCTGAAAAGGAAGCTGATAATCATTTGTGCTTTTTCAAGTTGTATATATGTTGTGAATAAGGAAATTGTTACTATTGAAACTATTTTTATGCAAGTGATTAAATCCTATTGGTTTAAAAATTAGAATCACTGGTTTGGTTTGAAAGCTGATGAATCTATTCTTACTTGCCTTCTTGAACCTTGTCCAGAACTAGACTATACACAGTGTTTCATATTTGACTATGAATTTAAATCTTAAATACAGATATTATGTACAAATATTTATACTTGTTAAAAATTATCTTGCAGCTTTCAAGTTAGCAGTCACTGTGAAATGCTACTAATGTCCAAATTCTTTAAATTAATCTGGCAGATTTTCAGGTTTTAATATTTGTATGATGAGAAATGTTTTTTTCAGGTTTAGCAAGGACATTTTTAAAACTCTGCTGCTAATTGTATGAACAAGCACATTATCACAAAGATGAGTGGTAGTGATGAGTTTTCTCCAGTGGCACTGTGTTGTGGGGAGGTCTGCTGCATCCTCCCCTTACAGAACTGACTGCCACGCTCTTGGCTGTGAGAGCA
Source organism: Vidua chalybeata (assembly GCF_026979565.1). Taxonomy (NCBI): domain Eukaryota; kingdom Metazoa; phylum Chordata; class Aves; order Passeriformes; family Viduidae; genus Vidua; species Vidua chalybeata. Next base: position 14,489,743 of record NC_071536.1, on the reverse strand, counting down.
GGCACTGAATAGACTGCAGCCTTGCATTCTCTGCAGGCAGCAGCTGCTGCTTAGCTGAGCTATGCAACATCTGCGAGCTGCTCACTGCAGAGAAGTTCACTTGGACTTTCCACTGAAAAGTCAGTAAAGGTTTGCGACCTTTCTCAGTTGTCTTATTCCTGCAAGGCACAAAAATACCAAAACACTTTAAAAATGGTGATGCGAGGCCAATTTTGCACAGGGCAAGTTACCTGTTTATGGAACAAGTAGCTTTTCAGTATTTTTGTAGTATTATGATATCCTTTTTTTTTTGTGTATTAATTGCATGCAACTTGAGACAATTAATGTCACATTTCTAACATTCTAGCAATTAGGCAGTTGCTAATTTTAAAGTAATAATCCAGTTTTCAAGGTAATTTACAATTAGTTTGAATTTTGTCAAATTAATAAGATTAATAAAAAATAAAAGTCCATCAATACTGTAATTAAGCAATATTTTCTTCTAAGATTTTTGAAACTGACTTTTAAAAGCCTAGACTACCAGACTGACAATTTATAAATTTAAATTAGAATGGTTTGAGAAGAGGAAGAAATTAAGGCTTCTGGAGACTCTCATCTCTGAAATTTCACTGTAATTCAGACTTTCAAATGCTTGTGGTTGTGGTTTATCCTCAGCTGGCAACTAAGCACCACATGGCTGCTCACTCACTCCTCCCTACCAGGCTATGGGTAGAAAATCGGAGGAGTAAAAGTGAGAAAACTTGTGGGTTGAGATACGTACATATCTCTTTAATGATGCTGGTGATAATAATAATAATATAGAAAATTAATATTTAAGAGAGAAATCAAACCCAAGAAGAAAGGCTGCCAATGAAAGCAGTTGCTCAGCAGCAGCAGCCGGGGGCTGCCCAGGCAGTCCCCAGGCAGCAGTGCCCAGCCAGGCTCCCCCAGCCTGGGGCTGCTGACCATGAGGCCGTGTGGAGCATCATCCCCTGGGTCAGCAGGGCCAGCTGTCCCAGCTGTGTCCCTTCCCACCTTCCTGTGCACCCCAGGCTACCCAGTGGTGGGTGGGATGGGGAGCAGAAAAGGCCTTGACTCTGCGAGTTGCTGATCAGCAGTAACTAAAACATCCTGCAGTTATCAGCTCTGTTTACAGCTCAAATCCAAAATGCTGCCCCATACTGTGAAGAAAATTAATTCTATCCCAGCCAAAACTAACTTGAGTTAGGTAAATGCTAACTTAATACTTTGAGAAATTTTGTTTACCAGTGGAAGAGAATATTTCTCAAAATTCATGAGTTCAGTGACTTTTAAGTGAACTTGTAAGTAGTGTTGACTTTCCCAGAAATTATTTCTTTTTTTTTTATTTGTTTGTTTTAATATTTGCAGAGCTTGAGACTGGCTTTTTTGAATTCAGTATGAAAACCTGATGTTTCAAAATGGCCAGAAAATTCCCAACAGAAAAAAATGTGGTGGTTCATACTTATTATAGCTACTACTTATTATACTTATAGCTCTCCCTTGGCTATTGCAGGGATCTTGGAAAGCATATTAAAATCTGATAGTAGTGAGCCTAACCTCTAACAAACTGTCACATAAAAGCTTTTGCCAAAGCTAATGGAGATACGTGAAACAAATTTTTAAAAGCATAATAATGCTGTCAGGCATCCAAAATTTCTTGTTAGAAAACAGGGGTTTAAGTTGTAAAAGAGCACAATGTATCCCATCTGCTTTTCCTAGCAGAGTTTTCAATCCAGGTCTTTTGTTAGTCCAGCTTAAACCCAAAAATTTCTCATTAGACCTTTCTAAACTGACAAATAAACATTTTGGTGCAGTCTCCTGTCTTGATAAGGGATTTATGTTAGGACTGGAGGTAATAATTACCTGTGTGTTGAGGATAAATGTTTTCATTTTCTTTAGTAGCAGGTTAATCTTTGTTACCTCCTTTACTAATGGAATACTGCAGTGTTCCTTTGTGCTATTTTATGGGTGTATTAGGATCTCATGACTTCCATAGTCTACTAAACAAGAAAATGAAATGTTTGGAAAACTGCCAGCATAATGCTTTTCAATACCATTTAAGGTGTGTGGACCAGAATTAGGTGCAGTTTGTGTACATTTAGTCATTCTGTAGCTATTCAAGTTAGAAGAGATGTTCTGAATCATAATACAAGGGAAATCCCACCAGATGAGCTTCAGGTTTTAATTAGGTTTTATACACTCCATTGTTTGTTACTGTAGTCATGCTTCATGATTACCATAGTCCTTAAGGAAGCTGGTTGTACCCTTGGCTCCTATTGAAAACCCACTCTTCATTCACAGAAACAGCTTTGCACAGTGCCAGGATACCATTGCTGCAGTAACATGAGCATTAAATGTCTGTATGGCAATGTATTAGTAGATAATTACATCAGAAAGTACTGAAAGAACATATTCAAAGTTGCAGGGTTCTAGCACTTGAAATACAAAGTGAGAAATCATCTTCCCAATCCTGCACTAATAACTTTCTTTTTGATTTCTGGATTGAAATTAAGGCTCTGAGTGCAATATCCAAGGCATGAAAATGGTTTTGAAGGACCAGATTCAGACCCATAAGATTTTGATGTTCCAGTACATCCTGAAGTGTAGCTGCTATTGCAGCTGAAGTTTTCTAACATTCTAGCAAATGGTATCGGGGGCTTGTGAGACAAAGAACATACAAAAGTCATGTCTCTGCAGTTCTCCAGTGACATGTCTAGACCACAGATAAAGTCTGCAGTAGAGATTGATACACCACTGATGAATTCAGTCATGACACTGTCCTCCCAAGTTGTTGCCTGTCTTCAGCTTCTTAAGACAGTATGTGCCCTCTGACTGGTGGGATGAGGAGTCTGTAGACCATCTTTTCCAGAATATGTGCTCCTATTCCCTATGCTGCAAAAGCAAAGGTCTAGCACAGAGAAGGGATAAAAACCTGAGATGGAAGATGAAATATTACATCTTACCCTGATGCAGAATGGTGTACTTTAGGTTCTCTGGCCTGGAAAATGTTGTTGTGCTCTGTTTGCACTTTTGCTTGTACCATAAATATAGCACTGCAAGAGCTGTGAAGGTCTGCCCTGCACTGCTGTGTTGGGGGTTGGTGTATAGTCCTGATCATCTTGGGGAGCTTCAGAAAGGACCCTGGCAAATTCACTGGAGAGTGGCTTAGTTGTTAAGTAGCTGCAGAAATACATGTGTTTCTGTAACACTTGTGTGAGCTGTGAATTTCTGCAGAATTTATATATTGGCCAAATCTGGGTGGGTTTTTGTGTGGCTGTCCCAGATAGTTCAACTACCCCTATTAAATTCATTGCTCAACAAACTCAAGCTTTCCAAAGACAGATTTGCCAATACATTTTGACCTTAAAATCTATTTTTCTGCAGCTTTATTTTAAGAAATAACTATGCACCTTTAGTGGAAATCTTACAGTTCTAGGCAGGTAGAACAAGAGTGGCAGAATGTACGTAACAAAGCTGTAGTCAATGCCTAATTTTAGCAAAGTTACAAAATCTTGAAAATATGTTGCTGGGAAATACTAGGCAATCTTGATGATAGTATTGTAAGCTCACATGTAATGCCCCAGGTATTTCTGGAAGTCCTTCCCTGGAAATAATGCAAAGAAACAACTTGGAAGTAGCTTGGGGATTGGTTGAGGTTTCTAGAATTTTTTGTTATTTTAAAGGTTGTGATGATTGTTCAAGGTAGCACAGGTTCCATTAGCTTATTTTGGTATCAGTAGCACAAACAGCAGGGTAAAAGAGCGTAGCCAACCCCACTGCCCCAGTGCCTACCCACAGAAAAATAAAATAGACAAAAAAATGTGTGTTATGAGAATGAGCTCTCATTTGTATCTGTTCCCCAGTTAGTACAAAGCCTGGTTCAAAACTGTGAAAAGTGTTTCTGGTGCCATTCAGATCACTGAAGTGGTACAAGACATCTCTGGGTGTTTAGAAATCATTATGGTGGTGGTTCTGGCTGTTTTTACTTCTGTTTTTTATCCTGTAGCTAAAACCTTTGTTCACAGTTTAGCAAATTTCCTATAGTGAAAGCTGCTTTGTGAACAAGCAATTATTTTTGGTTTAAATAAGGCAAAGAATTCCATGGCCCATGATTTAACAGATTATATTTTCCTGGAAGAGATAAGTGGACTTTTTGGTAGCATTTTTTTACTCTTGTTACCTAACAAGATTCACATACCTGTTTTTGGCAATGAATCTTCAGCAGGACTTTGTCTTAAACCAAAGATTCTCCCGTGGTACTGATTTTAGTGTATAAAGTTGGCCCTGGGCGTCCAAAGGGAAGGCAATGGGCTTAACCTCTGGATTTATTGTGTATACATTAGTATGGAACATATTCTAAAATTTAATCCTTGCTTTGTGATGAGTGAGTTGTAACAACCAAAATACTTTCTTGATTTGTATAAGTGAAATTTAATTCTATTGTAGGATTATCAGTCCTCATTTAGCAAACTTTTGCAGTGCAAGGAAACCTGCTCATGGTTTGTTTTTCAGGTCTTAAAATTAAGGTTTGGGAAGGCACCCTTACCCTTCATCTAGTTGAAGCTTATGTCAAAGAGAAGCTTAGAGAGCAGTTGTAAAATAAAAAAGGATAAGTGAAGGAATCTTATAAAACAGTGTCAGTAAATTGATACGAATTACTAAGAATAGAAAAGAGAAGGAATTTTTTGAAACTGAAAGAGTAACAAAAAACCCAAAGAACCCCCAGCTATTAGTGTGGCTTTAGAGGTGGCAAATTCAGCAGTGAGTTGAAGAAAGATGTTGTAATCAAGTCTATGTAGTGATCTGTTTAGTACAGGATAGAGATCTTCGAAACATTAGAACTGATTTATTTTTTTTTTGATACTGACTCTGTATTCCAATGCATACCACTGTTAGTAAATACACTGCGTCTTTTGTAGACGGTGGACATTCACAAAGAGAAAGTTGCTAGAAGAGAAATTGGTATCTTGACTACAAACAAAAACACCTCAAGAACTCACAAAATCATTGCACCAGCTAACTTGGAGCGACCAGTTCGCTACATCAGGAAACCTATTGATTATACAATTCTAGATGATATTGGACATGGAGTGAAGGTAGGTGATATTGTTAAAACAGCCAAACTGCAAATTCATTGTCTTTGTATATTTTCAAAATAACCTGATGCTTTTCATGGTAATATACCAGTTTCTCCTTGCCTGGACAATGTGTCTATAAACATGAGAGGAGTCCTGTCTGATTTCCAGTTGTCCCTTCCCCTTCTCTTGTCCCGGTGTTTCTAAATGTTGCAAACTCACTGAATCTGATTTCTGGTTGGGACTGTGAGTCTCACCTTCTAAAATGCTTCTGAATATCAGCTTGTGTGATGCTGCTATTATTGTTTGGGTCAGTTGCCAGGGATATACATGGGGACTGAAGGGCTAATGATCATCACTTTTCTGCCTGAATTAGCACCACAGAGTGTGATCCAGCTGTAATTGCCACTGGTTTACTTTGATGCTCATGTAAAGGAAGGGTTTGCATGAGAAATGTTATCGGCTCCCTTTTCTTCTTTCTGCCAGGGTCAGTTATACACAAACCCAGTGATGTGCTTTGTTAAAGGGAGCTTTCTACAACTTCCGTGCCATATGGGGTTTTGGAATGGGAATGTTACTGCCAAGTTTAAAGCCAGCTGGTTTTCCCTTTCAAATAAAGGAAAAAAGAAGGAATTACAGGGCAGAGATCAGACTGAGACACAACTGGTGGCTGTTAGATCAATGTACACAGCAGCAGTAATATCACGTGTGAGGTTAGATACGCGTTTTTAAAAGCACATCCTCAATATAAGCACAGCCTTAGCAACTGTGAGCTCATTGTTAACTTGTGCTGCCAGGAAAACAAGTACAGAAATGAGAACACTGACACTGTTAAAGTTCCAGGAAATGAAAGGTAAATAGCACAAAGTGCCGTCATTTTTACAAGGCAAACTAACAAATCTGTAAACCTGCTAAGTAATAATAAGGTAAAATGCTTCTTCCAGTCAAAGTACACCAGAATTTCTTTTGCTTGACTTATAACTGGATATCTCTGTTGTCCTGTTTGATTTGTCTGCTTGGATGGCCATTTGAATGGCAATAGGTTGTTTAACCTAACTTTTAAAATTCAAATTCTGAGCAGTTTAAGTATCTTTCCCAAGCAATTTTATCTAAGGTCTTTTCAACATCCTGTTTGTTAACTGGAAAGTCTCCTTCCTCCCATTTCTTACCCAAAAAATCAACCTCTGAACAGATTTTTAAAAAGACAAATAAAAAAGCATACCAAACTTAAATAACTACAGTTTTGACCAGGAAATTATTACCAGTCGTGTGTTAAAATCTGCTACCAATTTTGAATTTATGCAGGTCAGCACATCTCCTTGTGGGTATGGATGGAGCATATTAACCTGTAGGATTGCTGTTGCTAATATTTTAATAATCACTTTTTGTTTTAGGGAGATCATTTTAGAACTCATTAAAGAATAGTTTTTAATTGCTCTGCAGCACAATCTTATTCAGCACTGGCTCTAAATCATTATAATTGGTATCTCACTTACCTCAACATGGCAGTCATACTAAAATGCAATGAATTACGCTCTTCTGAAAAAACATAGTTCATCAAATGGATGATAAATGGAGTGTGTTTGTGATAGACTTAAATTATATTTACCACGTACTATGTTTATCTAGAAAATGAAGAAATATTGTGTACTTGTGAAACAATAACCAGAGAACTTGAAGTCATGCTATCCTTAAGATTGTAAATGTCTTCCAGTTAGGTTAATCCTGCATTTAGGGCAGAAGAAAGAACAGCTCTCTTACTGATGGGGGAGGAGGTGGCCAGTTGTGCTTATGAACCTGTTTTTCTTCTGCTTGATTAACTCCAGATTAGTTTATTAGATCTCTGTCTCTAGAACAGAGAGAAAAAAATGAAATATGTAGAAGCTTTAAATTTTTATGTATATAGCTCTTATTGTTTGAGCTGTGATACTTTTCCCTGCAAGTGAGCATTCAGAAGGAGTTATTGCATAAACAGCTTTGAAGTTCCAGTTAGCATCAGGATTCCTCAGTTGGCATTCTTTGTCCTTTTTCTGCTGAAGGGCTTCTGCTCCACTAGCTGGACCTGGAATTACATCTTTTCAGGCCGGGCAAAATGCTGATGCAACAGATATTCATTGCAACCCCTGAGAAAGATGGCAAGCTGGACAGAATAATACAGGAATAAAAGGGGGGATTCTTGGCCGAGAATTTCAGTATGCCATGCTGAGAGAAGTGGTACAGGCCCTTAAGCATCTTCTTCCTTCCATTCAGAAATTTGAAGCATAGTGGAGACAATGTTCAGGAAGGGTTGCTCTATAGTATGGTTTCTAAATAGATGTGTGAGAAGTCAAGTGCCTCTGTATCATCCCAGCAGTCCCTCCTCATCTTCCCTCCCTGAAGCTACAATGCTGCAAAAATCTGAAGAATCTTTTGTGTGAAAGAGACTTGCTTTCAATTTTTTTCAAATGTTTCCCAAGTTACAAAGTCTTCAACCTGTTGTTCCCGCCAAAGAGTTCTTTAGTCAAGAGAATGGGAAAAAAAAAGTGCTCCTTTGAGGAAGGTGTGTATTTAGGCATTGTAGTTATCAAGCAGTGCTGCTGAGGTCTCTGCAGAGGGACCTTCCAGTGTAACTGACCATAGTAGAGGGGGACCTGGTTTTCCAGTATAGCTCTATGAGGCAGTGGCCATATTGGTTAATTGATCCACAGAACATTAAACTAAGACAGGAGATTTTCTAGTAAATCAGATTATGTTTCTTTTTAGTGGAGCAGGGTCTCTCCTAAATTGATGGAACAAATCAGTCACTCTGGATGCTCTACTATTTATCCAAATATTTAAATAATTATTTATTTGAATATTTAAATATTTACCTGAATATTTACTGTTCAGTGCTGCAGAAAGTGTAACAAATTTAATTATACAGTTAGATAAATTGAACTAAAAGCAGATAATTCAAAGGGAAAGACAAGTAATTTTAAAAGAAATTACTATGGAGAAAGATGTATGATATTGTGCCAGTAAGATGCAGAACTTAGTGTCAAAAAGCTTGCACTTAGGCTTTAAAGTAAGATTTTGCTGTTGATTAATTATCTTAATTTATACTTCAGGAAATGTGGATATGTGGTACAGTATCCATAAAGAGTGCTGTACTTCTTACAAGGTGGAATGATTTGCTCTTGATCTTTGTTCAAGAGAGTTCTCATGGCATCAAGTTAACTAACAGCATTCTCTATAAAAGAACATGCATTAGCTTAATATGTTAGAAGCTTCCATTTCAGCTACTTGTAAATGTGCTAATGCATGTAAACAATTTAAATGAGCTCAGACTCACTGTTAAGGCTCAAATAAGGCTTTGACAGCTCCAGTAAATTAATCTCTGAAGTTAATCCATCTAGATCTCATGATACATTTTGAAAGAAGCTGCCTTTTTGTTAGCACTGTAAGAACTTGAGTAAACAGTGTACAAACATTTGAATGTTAATTTTAAAGTAATAATTTAAAGGCTGTGTGGTCAATGTTTATTAAAAGTTTCAGCTTGAAGATCTTTTGTTCATGACATTCTGCTTTAACCACTCTTTCTATGATCTACTGATACATTATTTTGTTAATGCTGAATGCTTAACTTTTTTCTTTCTTTTTCCTTTCTCTTCATATCCTGAAGTTCCAACTAACCTTTCAATGCTTTTTTTCCTTACCTCTTTTATTTGCTCCATTTATGCATTAAGTGGTTGCTTAGATTTAAGGTAAGAAACCCCAGGGCTGGATTTCCATTCTTCTTCTGAGATTATTACACACGGGGAGATGATTGGCATCAATGCTACAGATTGTTTAAAACAACACCCGCTCTCCCTTCTGTGTCACAGAGCTTCTGTTGAGTAACTCATTGTGGATAAGCATTTTGTGATATAAATTGATGTGTATATGAAAGGAAGTTAACACAGTTAATTTTAAAAGCTTTGTGGTAAAATATTAGCTGCCCTCAGCATATCTAGCAGATAATTTATGAGGGATGAATGTTGCGCTAGCCTTGTGTAGAGAAAAATATATATGGACTTAGATAGCAGCTGAATATGAGCCTCCCCCTGTGTAATATTCTTTTTATCCTATATACGGTGTCAGTTACAGTTTGATTGGGATTAATGGTTCAGTGTGAGATGGCTCAGATAATGGGCTCCAAAGATGTGTAACAAATTCAAATCTGTATATTATTTTTTAAAGTTGCAGTATTCTTAATGTTTAAATTAATTAAAAGCAGTGCTTAAATACTCAGAGGTACTCATCTATGGGAACTTCCAGAAATTTCATAATTGTGTAAAATACTTAATAACTGCTAAACAGCAAGATTAGTGTTTTATTTAGTTGAATATTAAATGAATAGTGCATCAAAAAACTCAGGCTGAAGTATGTAAAATTCTTTAAATGTTAGTAGTCTTGGTTGCTGCAGCAGCAGCAATAAAAAGCATCAAATCAATTAGACAAGCAGTTAAATGAAGTTACATGATATTATGGTGGAGTTCATAGTACATTAATTAATAGATAGGTTATAACCTTTATTGAATATGATGATATCCTCCTCCTTGAAGTGCAGCTGGTTTGGGAAAAGAGGGACTGGAAGATTTTTAGCAGCAGGTGCCACCATTGTAATGAGGGAACTGTATTTTAGAACATAGAATGCCAATATGTAGAATGAGTATATTAATTAAAGGAAATTCCAAGTTGATGTGAAATTTTTAAAAGTATTTTCTATGCTTGGAAAAAGCTAAAAGAAAATCCTGCAAATTCCTGAGATTGCCTGTAAAACCAAGTATTTCTGTAGATATCTCCATGATGTCCCTGTGAAATTGGACAGATGGTACTTTTAGTCAGGTATTTATTTAGGTGTATGTAGTATGTCTGATAACAATGAAAAACTTTAATTTATGAGAGAATTCTCACGTGTCATTTGAAATTTATTTTTTACAAAGGTGTGTGAGGTGTACAGTATTTCAACTCAATGTTTTTATGCTTTTAATTTGAGAATGGCAAAATATATCTCCTCTCTGTTTTTTACTGTCTGTTTACATAACATGGGTACTTTTGATGCTGAATGTGTCTTACTCTGGACACACTAATATTGGATGATGGTTTTCTCAGTGTTCTTAGCAAACAATTTGCAAGCTCAATTTTCTTTGTTGCTCTCTGCAGTTGCAGTTTGTAAACAAATAATGACTATCCTAAGAAAAGTTTTAAAATTGTGTAATTATACATTGTATGTGAACTGACATATCTGTGCATTATCTGCAGTGGCAGTAAGAATTTCTACAGCTTTTCATAGTAAATGTTTTTTCTGTTTATAGGTTTGCAATGAAAACATTTTTTGTTATAACACCATTTCTTTATTTGCTAGAGTGAACCCAGTCAGAAATTTTATTTGAGGAATCAAACATGTCAGTCAGCTTCTCATTGACAAAACATGAAGGTTTTAAAGAGAAAACAAAAAAAGGCAAAAAGCTGTGCAACATCTCTCAGTAGACCTGAATTATTTTTGTCTCACTGTAGTCCTTGTGCATCAAGCTGAAAGAAGACTGAAAAGCAGTTAGTAACCCCAGTTATATGTGAATGGGTTTTTTACTTCACTTAAAAGTGATTGGATAGGAAGTGTTTAGACTGTATTTCTTTTTTGTGACTGCAAAAAACCTTTAGCCTTACCTAACAGCTATAGTATTAAACTGACTGACTGTAGCATTGGATTTGTGTCTGACTGACTTAAATTTTAAACAGATTTTGAAGAAAATTTCAGTTACAAGGCAGAGGAAAACCAATTGAAAATGACATTGTTTAAACCTTTTTGTATTCCCCAGACTTGGTTCTTCAATTACTTTTCATGGGTAGATGTGGTAAGAACAAGTAAGCTCACTTGCTTGAAGCTTCTACTTCAAATGACCATTTGCCAAAACAGGGCTGAAATGTATACATTTCACTTCCATATAAATTGGTTAATGAGCTGACAAGCAAGTGGTTTGATTAGACATGCACAGTGAGTATTTGAGTGGCTGAGCACAGCCTGAAAATAAATTTACTTTGAGGTAGCAGATGATGGGCCAAAAATTTATTCATCATCTCTGTAGCGTTAACTCCCTTCTATGCCTTGCTTCATCTTGTTTTCATTCAGCCTTGGGGTGTTTTTTCCTGTAATTGGATATAAAATTGCTCAAGAACGTCGAGGAACTGCCTGAAGGTTCTGAATATAATCCATGAAACATCACTGACGGGATGTTTTTTCTTGCTAGGTTTTGGGCAAAACATTTTGCCTTTTGACATCCTGAGAGTTCTAGAAAACACAGTGTGAATGTAAAGCACCACACAAAAATTTCTATGTCCAGCTTTAGAAGTAGCTCCTCCTAAGGTTTGATTGTGTTGACTATCTGGTATTCAGGGTTTTGGGGGAAAAAAAACAACCAACCAAAAATAATCCAACCCCCCCCAAAAAGCCCACCTTGCTTGCTTTCTTGCAGGTAAGTGCCTCACATCTGTATAAGTACAGGACATTGATGCAAATAGTTTTGCAGTCTCTTGACCAGCTCTCAAACCTCACCAACTATGTATTTCTGCACTTCCTGACTTTTTTTTTTTTTTTTGCTTGTGAAAATATTCCCAAAAATTAAACTGAATGAACAGCATAATTTATCAGTTTTCACTGATTTATTTCAGTACAAATTCTTGATGCAGTGAAGTGCTAAAGAAATTCAGTATGTTAAATGCTGATAAAAATGTAAGTATGAAGGAAACTTAGTCATATGTAGGACCATAAGATGGTGTTTTAATCATTGGAATCTATGAAAAACTAGTTGCTAAAAATAGAAATTGGCCAATTAACTCTTAATTATTAAAAAAATTAAACTTAAGAGGGTAGTTTTTGAGTGCTCTAGTCAGAGCCATACTGTGCCTTGAAGTCATCAGATGGCACCTTTCTAAAACTGTAGCTCAATAATAGAAAATATTGGATAAAGTACTATTGCACCCTTTTGAAACAGAACGGTCCATAGGCATCCATTTCTTTACAGTTCATTTTATAGCTGTTACTGTGGGGCTGGATCCCAGAGCATTTTCTAGGACATCTTATTTACCAAGGATCTGCTTTTTAGGTAGTTTCTGTAGTTTCTTCCTCAGCAAAACTTCTAATTCCTGCTCCAGTACTGACAAAGTTTGTCAGTACACCACATTTTTCTGTGGTGCATGTGCTTGCTAATTCATCTATTAAAAGCTTCTGCAAGGTATCCAGTTAAAAAAAAAACTTAACCAAGATATCTTGGTGTTCCACAACTTCTGTTGGTAATATTTTTTTTTCTTCTGTTAAAGAGGAAAAAAAAAAATTTTTGAAAAATCCCTGCATGCATTAGGCACAGACCCTGTGCCCTATTGTCTGTGGACAGGGTTGTCTTCCTGCTTTTACATCAGTCAGCTGTGGTTTTTTCCTGAGCTTTGTGCCCAAGTCATTACTGCCTCTCTTTTTTTTTTTTTTTCTGTTCTAAACACAGTGGTTGGCTGGTTAACTGTGCAGTTGTGAGCAAAGGCACAGACAGATACTCCTTTATCTTTCTGGTTGCAGGCTCTCTTTTGCTATGCATTTTCTTAAAATCATTTGCAAGATTTAAACTTGAAATCAGCTGCAGCCTGTGGGGTCCTGCAGTCAAACAAACCAGCATCAGACAGATGCATTCCTCTGCTTTCACCCTCGTTAAATCAGCTACATCTGGGTAGTTCCAGCTGTGCAGAACCAGGGGAAATGATGTCTGAAACAGTGCAACTTCTGGCGAATACCAGCTTTCTCCAGAAAAACGATTTTTTAAACTTGACAGAGAATGCAAGTGTGACCTTGAGTTCTGGTGGTTGCTTCTGATTTTACATATTTGTAAGAGGGATGTGTGTGGGTGAGGATTTGTGTATGGAAACTGTATTTACAACCATATGTGCAAAATAGAGAAGGCAATAAAATAAAGTTTGGAAGAGAGGGGGCATTAATGGCCTTCCTTCCCTCCCCCGTAGAAATTATTATAGAAGGAGACAGATGTATATATTACAGTGCTTTAATCTCAGTAGTAGTTGGTGCAGTTGTAGATTTTTTTTTTAGCATCTTGCATGCTTTTATTTCCAAGGATGTCCATTTTGATCAGAACTGTTGACATAATTGTATCTTCTTAATTTCTCTTCTGTGATTATTTGGCAATAAGTCAAAGTGGAAGTTACTTGGACAGGGTTGTTTAACTTAGAGTAGCTGATCTTAAAGCCATCAGTCCTGTCAGATTTGAAGACAACTTTGTAAATTTTAATTACTTGCTCTCTGAACAGTTCAGTTTCAATGTTGGTAAGTAATTTCCAAGACCCTGAAACTAAACCTACTGTCAGTAAAATTCTTCATCTTTGAGGCTGAGTTTTTAAAAGGATGGTTTCTTTTTGCTAAGTTCCTGGGCTAAAAAGGGGTCATATTTTTTTTGGCCACATTTTCTAAAGCTTTCTTCCTATCCTTTGTCAAGGATCTGTATATTTACAGTGTTAATGAAAATATCAGGCAGTCACTGGAGCTCTGTGTTGGTGAGGCGAGTATTAGCTCCACTTCTGACTATACCTGGTGTGATGTTCCAGCATCCTCCACCTCAGCCATCATTTCTTTTCATGTAGCCATAGCCCTGGGGATGCCTAGAAGTTAGTTTTTGTTCTTGCATATAAAATAATCCTTGTATATAAAATAATATATTACGTTCTTGTATATAAAGTCCTTGTATATAAAATAATAATATTATTTGTATTAAATATATGCAATTTTATATTAACTGTAAAGTGATAGCCAGTGGTTACATCATCTTGTCAGAAACAATAGTGTAGCCAGTTAAAACCCCTAAATGGACTATTCAGGGGCACACAGATTGGTCTGTCATCTAAAGACATCCAAAAGACATACAGCAAGTGACAATTCAGTGAGCATTTAATTAAGGTAGATTTTTTTTGTTTGTGGGGTTTTTTCTTGAAAACACAAATAGGTGAGTGAAACAGGCATGTTTAATGAAAGAGGAAATACAGGGGGTGCTGCAACTTTAAAAAAAAATTCAGATTTTGCCATTTCTTAAATGTTCCGTGTATAGAATAAAATGTATTTCATTTTACACTTTCCCTTTTCCCTTGAAGTAGTTGTAGTTCAGTCTTACCTCATCCCTCACTTGAATTAACTTTAGATTTCTTGTTGCTTAGAGTTGGCTTAAAGGACTTTATAATGCTGTGCAACATAATTTTGTCTTAAATTGACATTACAGAGTACTCTTGCACAACCAAATCCAAACATATGTTTTTGAATGTGACAGTATACCTCTTCCAATGCTTGGGTTTTCTTTTCCTCCCTGCAGATTGAAAATGTGATAGCACTGGGATTATTTAGAGCCAGAGAATCAAGTTTCAGTGGATTAGAATACTCTTTACTCTGTTGTCAATATTTATCAATTCAGAAATCTGAATATTGTCAAGGTTTTAAGTGAGTTGTTAGAGTAAATTTTGAAGGGGTAATCTGCCTTCAACCATGTTTGCAAATACTCTTTAGCGCCTTAATCACTGATTTTTCTATGGGAGTTGGGGGCAGTAGCCAGGATTTACGTTTTAGAAGGAAGAAACTCTGTGAGATAGAGCATGACAGGAAGAACAGAGAGAGGGATGTAAGCACACTTGTTTAGGTTTGCTGAGTATCTCTGTGCCTAAGCAATGGCTCAGGCAGTCGTAAATCCGAGCTGTTTTGTAAGCAGACTGTGTACTGATTCCTGTAAGGATGCACGCATTGAGGGAATGTTGCGTGGCTGGCAGACTACAGGGAAGCAAAATGCACATTGGTAGCAATTGTTTACAATTCCTAGATTAATCAGTCAGTCAGGCATGCAAATGAGTTTTTGAAAGAAGTTAGAGTAAATTATTTTATGCAAAATTTACTTCATTAGTATTTTAGTATAACCTGACACAGGGGAAGTGGACAACCACAGTTATATCACATCACTGCTACATATTTTTCTCCCTGTTCATTTTTTAATAAGCTCTCAGAGATGAAATTGCTACAGATTTAATGGGGGAAAAAATACACCTTTGTATTTTTCTCAAAATAGCTTTCTCTGTATGTTTACATGTATGTAACTAATATTTAAAGTAAATATCCTTAAAAGGTTTTATAATCTGTGAAAATATTAAAACATTAATGGATGATATTTATAGATTACTTTGACTTCTTCATATCTGTATAAATCACATTAGATTGTGGCCTATTAGATAAGCCTTAGTATTTTTAAACAGTATTCAAAAATATTTGGGCAAATTTACCACTCAGTAGTGCCATGTGAAATAACTGCCTTTTTCTCAAAAGTTGACTGGGAGGTTCAGCCAAGTTAGGTACAGTGTCTGTATTCTCAGAGATTTAACATTTATGTGATAGCCTGAAGGCAAATTCACTTTTTTGTACAATTTCTAAAAACTATGTAATAAAGAGTCCTTTGAGCACAACTCTTGACTTCTAGCAGAGTGGAAATTGCATATAAAACGCATGGCCTCTCAATTTTTTTTGTTTGTTTAAACCTTCCCCTACTTAGAATTAATTGCTAAAGGCATCTCAGTGTCTCTCCCCTCGACCCTGAGCTCAGTGAAGGCCGTTTTTCTCCCCGTTCTTTCATGCAGGTCAGCACCCAGAATATGAAGATGGGTGGGCTGCCTCGCACAACACCACCCACCCAGAAGCCACCAAGTCCACCGATGTCAGGAAAAGGAACTATTGGGTAAGTGCAGTTACTGAGTGGGTGAACAGAAGGGAAAAGAGGGAAGATTCTTTCTTTTTCTGTAGTGGGAGAGGTTTCATGGTTTTATTTTAACCATTCACAAAGGCCAAGAGGTCTGCATCCTCTGTCTTATGTCATGTATCGTGTCTTTCTATGTTAGTGTGCTGCTGCCAGAAGACATGGGCATCATCAGCCTTTCCCAAGAGGAACCCTTTTCTCAGTGCAGAGCACTTAGAATTACATACTGTTGAGTAAAATGTCATTAGCTGTGGCTTTTGCAGGTGGTGCTAAACAACTGAAAAATGAGTACATAGCACTATTCCTTATTTGTGCTCGCTTTATGAAAGTACTTTCCTGCAACGTTTATGAACCTTATTTGACCTTAGGAAAATGTGTTATAAGTGGGATGAATGCTGTTTGGTGGTGTGTGATTATGTATATACATACAGAACATGGTGCTTTATTTTAATGCAAGATAATGGCTTACCTTTAAAACAAGAATGGGATGTGCAACACAGAGTTTACTGATAGGAAGACTGAAGTACCTGAAGAACATCCTTAATTTTTTTCCCCTTCATCGTACAAAATAGGTACTGCAAAGTTACAGAAAAAGCATTTTTAAAGCTCACATTCCTGGTTAGTATGTGGCTGTCCTTCAGAGAGTGAGAAATGTCTGGTTTTGTGTGCGTTACCCTAACTGCCTTCTGGCGTGTGCTTGTGCCGTGCAGGCGGCACTCCCCGTACCGCACGCTGGAGCCGGTGCGGCCCCCGGTGGTGCCCAACGATTACGTGCCGAGCCCGACGCGCACCATGGCCCCGGCCCAGCAGAGCCCCGTCAGAACGGCCTCGGTCAACCAGCGCAACCGCACCTACAGGTACCGGCCTGGCCTGCTCGGGGGGCAGAAGCTGCTGTGCTGAACAGCAAAGCCCCCTGCACCTCACTCTGCTGGGAAGCTCCCTCACTCATCCTATGGACTAGGAATCTCCTTGGCATGATGAGAATGAGCACTAATTAAACCAGAATAGGGAATCATGTTAAGATTATTAACTTAATCCCCTGTTCACCTCAGTTTTAGTGATCTCACTTAGTTAGAGTACTTAATTACTAAGATTGTGAAGACTTTCAAGGAGGTAGATCGTGATGCTATTTTACTAAACGATTACCAAACTGGGAGAAGACTTTGTACACAACTTGCCATGTTGAAGGGCTGCTTAGATGGCTATACTTGACATTTTTGAACAGTCTTTGATGTTTATAGATTGAATAGCTGAAATTGTGGCATAGTGTTTTGGGGCTATTGATAACTTCAAACATAGAATAAAGCTAAATTCCACTACCAGGGGCTCTGCAGAAGACTATTTTTTTTTCTAGGATAATTAGTTTCAAGATGTGATAGATCTAAATACTTTCCTTGAAATCTTTACTTTTTAAACATAGTAAATACTTGAGGATGGCTAAACAAGTGAATTTAAAAAGATAAGAAATCAGAATTTTACTATCTTACAACTTTTAGGCTCTAGTAGTCTTATATGAAAGCATACAAATCACAAGTCTAAGCACTCCATAAGTTTTAAAGTTAAAGGAAAAAGGTTTCTATTTGCTCTGTTAGGAGCTTAACAACCCTGAATGGGTTGTTAAGAATGACATGCTTTGTCATGGTTCTGGGCAAGTTCACTAAGGCTTACTTACTGGAAAAAAAAAACCTCTTGTGTTGTAGTCAAAGTGGAGAGTTTCAGGAAAGCCCAGCTTTGTATAGAATTATATCATCCTTGTTTCTTTTCTCATGTTCCCTGTTACTTCTCTGATTTCATAAGATGCTCTGTGAGGGATTTTACGTTTCGGCATGAACAGCAGCGTATTCATACCCTGGTTACTTTGGTTTCTTACAGCAGCAGTGGCAGTAGTGGAGGAAGCCACCCAAGTAGTCGGAGCAGCAGTCGAGAGAACAGTGGAAGTGGAAGTGTAGGTGTTCCCATTGCTGTTCCCACACCATCCCCTCCTAGTGTCTACCCAGGTAAATTGAAACTTCTTGTTCCTCTTTCTGCCTCATTGTTAACCTTGAGCATTTGCAGTTTCCTAAACTCGAAGGGAAGCCCAGAATTCATTGCTATTGATAATATGAGTTTGAATCAAGTAGTATCTTCTTTGAGAGTGTCTGATGTGCTGTAATGTTCCTCTTATGTATTAATTTGTTTATCAGAATTTTTTGCCTGGCTGCCTACATGTGATAAGGTAGAACACAGCACCTTTTTTAGTGGGCTGAGGGACACTTCTCCTTTGACTTTTTAAGCAAATAAATGTTTTTTCATTGGCTGTTTCTGCAGATATATAGAAGCGTGTTTTTAGAAAATTATATTGAATGAGAGGCAGGCACAGAGTAAATCTTGAGTATATCAATGCAAGCCTAAATTATCACAAAGACATACTTGCTCAGTGTAATGACCCCAGATTTTCCAGAAGTAGGAAGTGTTATCAGTACTTCTTTTTCCTTTGCTCAGCCTTTTCAGCGAAGAAAAGCCTGTAGTTCACTTGCAGCAAAATACCTGCAAAAGCCACAGCGATTGGAGCATAAATTACACAAAGCAAAGACACCTTTCAAAAGTAATATTTTTCACTGAAAAGTTTTGGGTTGTGTTCCCTTCAGACCTGGAAAGAAATGGATTTGCTTGACCCTCATTTACCATCTACACAGGAATGAGCCTTTCTTTAACAGCTCCATTGTTTTCTCATCTCGTGCATTCTGAAATACTGTGAAGCTAATAAATAGCTAACACTGAATAGTCAGAGGCTTTCTCTAATCCTTGCTAACATATCTCCTTATTAACTTCACCTCTTCCTCCTCTCTTCACTTAGCCCCTGCTGGCTCAGCTGGCACTTCTCCCCTTCCTGCTACCTCTGCTCCTGCCCCCACTCCTCCTGCTCCTCCTGCCCCTTCCTCTGCTGCCCCAGATGCTGCTGCTGCTGCTGCAGGAGCTCAGCCCCTTGCTGATGGCTTCACCTCTCCAACTCCCCCTGCTGTTTCTTCCACACCCTCTGCAGGTGAGTGTCTGCTCCAGCTGCTGGGCAGATGAACCCAGATGTGATGATGATCCAAGGCTTTGCAAAGTTACTTCAGCAGCAGTGATCCATAGTTTTAAAAAAAAGTTTAATTATAACTAGAAAATATCTGCTAATACCCAACTATAAGGTCATGGTTACAATAGACAACTCAAGGTGTGCTGATTTTATTATCAGCAATAATTTAATGTTATAATTTTATTATTTTTACATTTATATAATTCACTAAATCATACTTTTATTTCTGTTTGGATTCTGAGAACCTCATAGAATAATTGTTTGGCAGGAACCAGCACTGCTAGTTCTGGGTCTTATTATTCTCTTTCATAAATACAATTTTTAAAAAGTGCATCTAGCAAAGTGTAGTTTATGTAACTGGTTTCTTCAATGTTGTCAAATGACATGTCTCCCTTTAATGAGCTGATGAAAAGGGCAGGATTTTTGTGTCCAGTGTTAGATAAAATACAAATTTTTATTATGCAGACTATTATTAAAGCAATTTGTTTTCATATGTGGTACTTAGGGTGTATATTGCAACTTCCTTTTTTTTTAGTGCTACACTTTTCATTTTCTCATACGCTGAACTTGTAGAGTGTAGCACTTACCAACCATAGCACTGTATCACCTTTTGATGAGGAGATTGCAGTGTAAAGATCTCCTTCAGACAGCCAAATTTGTGTAGCTACCTGTATGCTTTGCTGCTTTATGTTATGGTGGAGGCTGCTTACAGGGGAGGGACTTGGTTTGTGTGTTTATTAGTGGTCATGTCTTAGTAAAAATTGCACCAGGTTCCAGAAGCATTCTTGAAATTGCCTGTAGTTTATAGGGCTGCGGCGCGTATAGAATTAGAGGATCTTTACACTAGAATCCATAACTGTGACCAGAAGTTTCTAAAGTGTGATGAGTTTTGGTCTGAGAAGATGATCATGATGTCTAAACTACTTTCATGAAGATGAGCTGTGGCATATGGGGCCTCAATCAGTTTTCCATTTTTGATGCACTGTCAGTATCCCAGTTCTTAAGCCATGTTGTTTCTATATTTTTAACAAGTTAAAATCAAGCAAAGATTAATATTTTCATGACTGTAAATTCGCATTCACAATTTCATAAGAGAAAGTTCACCTTAGTTACTATTTCTAAGATCTTTTGTTTCCCTGTTTTATTAGATTGCTTATATGGCTTCTCTGAAATAAAGTATTTTAAGAAACTAGATAGGTCACCACTTATGAAGTTATAGCTTTTGGTCCTTAAAAACCTCTTAGCCCGCTCCCCTTCCTTCTCTCCAATCACCACCAATTTCTGCAAGTACATTAAGTAACAGAGAGAGAGAGACACACACATTGAAAAGACACATCAGGAAAACTGGGAAAAAGCCTTTATAGAATGGATTCTTTCTCAGGTGTTTCTTATCTATAAAAAACACTTTTTTTATATGGTACACCACATCATTGGTACAAACCAGAGGGAATGTGATGCTGTAGTTTATGGATTTGCTCTTACAAGCAAGTAACAGAGCAAGCAACTTGTATTTTTATTTACTGACCTAGTAAGAAGTTCTGCAAAGCAAGCAAAACATAATGAAGAACAATGCAGGTTTTTAAAAATTTGTACATTCTTTTGTTCTGTTTCTCTATTTACTTCTCTCCTCAACCACAGTGACCATCCCTTCTTCCCTTGTTTTCTTGCAAACTCTCAAATTTGCTTCTAGGACAAATGGTGGAAGCAGAATAGTTTGTGGGGTGTAATAACACATATGGGAATAACAAATCCAGCTTACTGTTATATATCAGTATAAAATCCAGAGAATTTTATGTGAGCACAGAAGATACCTTGCTTCTTTTTTTGCTTCCTGGGATTCACAATCAATGTCTTGAATACAGAAAGTAATGAAAATGCAGAGCAAGTTTTGGAGGAGTTGTTTTAATTGAGAGCTCCCTTGAAGAGGGTCTTTTAGTTTTTGACTTCATTTATTCCATCCTTCAAGCAGTTTCTAACATTCATTTCTCTGCAGGTAATTCTCTGAATATCTTGTAAATGGCACTAGGATAGGTAGTACTGTGTTTTTCAGTTACAGGGGTTAACAGCTTTGAATCCTGGAAATGGCCTGCAGTTATTTTTTACATGTATGTTCCTTAATTGCGGAACTGTAACATTTTGGGGAGTTTTTTGCAGGTTCAGAAATAACTAAATTCACAAGAAGTTATGGTAATACATTATTTAAAATAAACAACCAGATACTATTTTCTTTCATTTTGAGGATTTGTAGCTTAAACACCTTTGTGTTTTCCCACTGGCTTTTGTAGGCAGTGCTGAGTGTAAGCAGTTTGGGAGAGGTATGTTTTGCATTGCTCTTGAGACATTTGGTGTCCTGCTAGTCTGGCAGCTGAAGTGGCTGACTGCTAGGATGCAGACTGTCTTAAAATAAAGAGCCAGAAACCTTTCCAAACCTTTGAAACTGATTGCAGGTAGAGAGAAGGTAGGCATCGTTCTTCTCTTTGCTAATGCATTTCTCTCTCTACCCTAGGTCACCCAGTTCAGTTCTACAGCATGAACAGGCCTGCAGCTCGGCACACACCCCCGACCATCGGGGGCTCTTTGCCGTATCGGCGGCCGCCTTCCATCACATCGCAGACAAGCCTTCAGAACCAGATGAACGGGGGCCCCTTCTACAACCAGAACCCAGGTAAGAAAGTTTGGCTGCTCCACTGAACTTGGTGGTGGTGAACACAGTGACCTTCAGCTCTCTGAAATCTTATGTTCTGTCTCCATTGCAGATTTTGCACTTTCAGTATGTTGCTGGTAGCTGTGCCAAAGCTGCAGTGCAAGTGCACAGTGCTCAGCTTCTATTATGGCAAGCATCTTAAAAAATAAACATCTTAAAAAATGCTGGCTTTGTTGCCAAATAATTTACGTTTGATGTCACAGTTCCTAACAGACAAGCTTTAGTCCTTGACTACACCATGTGCCATGGACCTGCTTTGGTATTTGATTTTGCACCAGAATGCTGATTCATCATTAATCAGTCTTTATCTTGTGTGCTTTTTCCTTCTGGGTAATGTACAGTTCAGGCAGTTGTACTTGTTACACTGGGATAAGCGTTAGACACCTTGGAGACACCAGTGGTGTTTGGCTGTGAGAGAGCTGTGTCATCTGCTAAGCCCACAAGTGATGTTATTTTATGGGTGATCTGCCTTACAAAGCAAGAGGAGACCTTGCCAGGGAGTGAGTGTCCTGTGTGTCAGCATAGCCTTTTACCTAAGGAGTCCTTCTTCCCGTGCTTCTGATGGGACCAGGAGGGTTTTATACTAGACTAGGGGAGAGTTTCTCTTTTGACAAAGCTACAGAAAGATGCAGGGGGCACTGCAAGTTTCTTGTCAGGAAATGCCCTAATACCAGTAAAAATGAATGTTGACTTGCAAATACTACAGGATGTGGTGTTTTGTGGTGGTGGAATTGGAAGGGGATGTGCGTGTTGCTTGTTTCCTTTTGAGGTTTTTTTTTGTTGTTGGTTGGTTGGTTTGTTTGTTTTGTTTGTTTTCTTAAAATTGAGCACTGAACTTGGAATTAGGTCAAATGCTGCAATCTGCATTTAAGGGGTTTGATCAGGTTTGGCTGTTACTGTTTGTGAGCTACCCTGCAGGGTGAGCTGAGCTTGAGATGGAAGTGAATGGTCCTCCTGGGCACAGGGAAGTGGAGGAGGTTGTAAGGCTAAACTGTAGCCCAGTTGCCTGAAATAGGTCATATTTTCTAAGCACATTATTTGCATATTGAAGACTGAAGGGGGAAATAGGCAAGAAAGAAAGGGTAATAGCAGGAACCCTTTCAGGATTACAGTAAAGCAATTTTTGCAATAAAGACGATTTTCAGTATATCCAGAGAGTTTTTGATGATGGCTGTATGTTTTTTGCTTTAGCAAAGGGATAATTCTCTGCAAGTTGCCATTGCATTGTTAATAGGTAATCATATAAGATGCCAAATAGACTTAAAATAAATTGCATAACCACAGTTGTCTTTGTATCCAGAAAGAAGGTAATGATTATGGTGATTAAGTCATTTGAACTGTAAATCACAAATAAAATGCTTCAGTTATACTGGCGTATCTGAGACAATATAAATAAGCAGTTGTAGTAGGAGACTTTTTTTTTTTTATATACCAGCAGAATACAGAACTTATTAGCTTTGTAGTTACACTAAACCAAGGTTTTTTTGAAGTTCACCTTGAAAGGAGAGGATGCTCAAGCATGCATAATTGATGAAAGTCCTAAGAACAGAGGCACTGATGTGTCTGGAAGGAGCAGGTTCAGTAGTGACAGGACAGAGACCACATTTTTTTCTCAGCATTCCTGAAGAGAGGTAGAAAACAAGAGGGGGAAAGAGAGACCTTACAAGAGGCAGAGGAGGGTGCCAGCTATGGCTTTTTTGTTGTTTGTAGGTTGTTTGGCAATAATCCAGTGCTGTTATTCCTGTTGCCATTTTTTAAAATGGTGGCCTAGTCATGTTTGTTTATTCACTTCACAGGAGGATGAAAGGTACTTCCATTGCCCTGTTCTGTTAAAAGCTATTTCAAGATAATACAATTTTTCTGCTTCGTGATGAGACCTTTTTAACAACTGAAAAGAAAATATTAAGAACTGCAGACTCTGAATGATCTCAGTATGTGTCTGTCCCAAAGCCACTCTTGCAAGCCAAACCACCTAACAAGCGTTTTTAACATTGCAACTTTGGATATCATTATCTAAGCAAATATAGAGCTCAGCACAGGCTAAAATGGTGTGGAAGTATTGAGATGGTGGTTGCACCCACCCCATTTGTACAGCTGAATTCTTACCAGTCTGAAGCGGCCTAGTGGAAGATGCTTTTGAGCATTTCTGAATTAATTTACAGCAATTGTGTATTAAATCTATCAGTGGTCAGTATGGAAGGAAGATGGGGGAGAACATTTAAGATGATGTTTATACAGCAGAGGTAAAGTTCTTCTGGTGCATTTAATAAAAAAAAAAATTAGTAATAAAATATTTGTATCACCTCTTTGAGGTCAAAACTAGAGTCATTATATAGCACATAGAGACAATATTATGATAGCCCCTGCACAATGCAAAGACTGAAGCACAAACTGAGGGGTTAAGATACTCAAGGAATGATGTCAACTAGTGTTAGCATCACCATTGTGATTAAACTACACAACCCAAACTGAACCTGGGAATTTTTTTTTTATTTGCTTGGCATGCTTGTCTAGAGTGATTTATTTTTCTCCATGGAAAGCCTTGTTATTTCTTTCAAAGAAATATATATAGGTCATGAACAAAGTACACTAAAGAGACCAAGGAAACTGGAGCTACAGTCCTATGATATGTATAAATTATATGAATCCATGTGATGTTGAATAGATGAATCATATTGAAATTAAACACTTTTCTAGTGTATATAATTGGAAAAGCAGGGACAAGGATGCTGAATCGATGAATATTACTGCTTTTCAGTAGGACTCTAAATTTGAGTTCCCTTTTTCTGCTTTGAAAAAGTGCAAGACCAAATCTTTTCACAGCAATCATGGTTACTCTTGAAATAATAAATACTCTGAGGTCACGTCATTTGAGTCAAAGAAACTGTAATCAGAAATATGCTTCTGTTTTTTCTCAAGAGATCAATTAAATGGTGAGATAATGGAACTTACTTTATATGGAGGTACTTTTGCAAAAAAAGGATGTTAATATTTTCATTCGTGGAGTCTGGTTCTGAAAGAAATGTGAATGTGAGTGATAGAAGAAATTCAAAGCACTTAAGATAGTTGTTACTGGAATGAGCAAACAGAATAAATTTTGAGACTTAAGTTGTAAATGCTGTAGAACTCTTTTCTCTTGCTATGATAATGTGAATTAATTCTGAAAAATGCTATATCATACCTGTCATTTTTCTTAGTACCTCTGGAAGTAAATAAATAAACTTAGTTTTGTCTGGTAGCTAAATAAATGTACTGGTACATGAAGTACCAGACTTTTTTTCCCCTTAATCCCTTTGGACATGATTAAATGTTTTTTTTGTATGCCACATACTAACAAGAAATTTATTATTTGTGCTTCTCCTAAAGTGTGCTGTCTGAAAAATCATCTTGCAACTTACCTAAAGAATTTTGCTGCGTTATTCAAAGTGATACTAAACACTCATACAACTATTTAGCTGATGTTTTAACTAGATAACTGAAACTCGCATTCCAGGCCTAAACCACAGTTCAGCGTTACAGCATTTGTAACTGGCTGAAAGTATCTTCTTTAACTGGGAATTCACATATATTGTACAAAGGCAGCTCTTACTGTACAAAGAGAGCTCTTCTGGTACCAGTGAAAGGGCTGTTGAGAGTTCAGTGCAGAGAAGTCAGGTGGGGAGGAAACCAAGCAGCACATCTGGAATAGGCTCTGTGGTTTGGCAGCAGCACAGTGTGCTCTGTTCTGTCAGTAAGATCAGAAGTGTTGCATCTTTCAGATCTGCACAGTTCTCAAAAGGCATATTCTTCTGTTTTGTCTGAAATAACTGCCTCATTCAATGGGGGTTTTGGCCTACATCTTGGGAAAAAAAAGAGGTATATCCATTTCCACTACTAGGGATTCATGGATGCTGTTAGTCACCTCTGTAAATATCAACTAGATTTGAAAGGGGTAGGGTTATAGGCAGAGAGTCCTCTTGATACATTTGTTAGTTAGGTCTGTTCATGAAGTGCTGTATTCTGTAGTAAGAAACTTCATCTTAAGGGAATCTCATGATCAAATCAGAAAAATGCTTCAGCATGGATTCTTAATGTTATGAAAAAGAGCTGGGTTGGAAATTTTAAAAATTGAGAAATATCCTTGAAGAAAGGATTAGGAATATGCTTAAACCACCTGAGCCATTTTTCTTTAAATGTCAGTCTTTTTATCTCAGCTTCTTGGCAGCCTGCTGCATTGTCTGAGTGGTGATGATGTCTACTTTCCTGTTTGCTGCTTTGTTGTGTTTCTAACTGGATACCTCTCTTTTTAATTTCTGTGGCAGCATCCCTTGCTCCTCCTCCCCCCTCCATCCTACAGGTAACTCCACAGTTACCACTAATGGGATTTGTGGCCAGAGTTCAAGAAAACAGTAAGTTTGCTGCTTCCTTGTGCAACGTTTTATTACTGGATGTGGCTTTTGGATTGAGTTGATGACTTGTCTGTATATAGCCAGAATTCTGCATTCTCTACTGCCTCTGCAAGTTTGTCTGAAATTGTGAAGGGTGGGAAAAAGAAATAATCTTATTGGAGGTACCTGGTCATTCCTTCTCTGAATTTTCCTGTCTCTAGTGTATTTTCAGCAGTTATAACTGTTGGTCCCACTTCCATTAATTGGGATAGAGAGTATTACTTGAAGCAGCTACCATGGTTGTAGAGACATTTTCATAGTTGTATTGTTACTTCTTTTCAGTTTCAGATACTCCTCCCCCCCCACCGCCTGTGGATGAGCCAGTGTTTGATGAGTCTCCACCTCCACCCCCACCTCCAGAGGATTATGAGGAGGAGGAAGCAGCTGTGGTGGAGTACAGCGATCCCTATGCTGAGGAGGACCCTCCTTGGGCACCAAGGACATACTTAGAAAAGGGTAGGTTTGGAGCTAGAAGAGACAGCAGGGTTGTATTTGTAACAACTTCTTGTATGTGCTCCTGCCATCCTGCCTTTGGACATGAAGTCTGCCTAGACTCCTTCATACCAGTATTTGGTATTACAGCATTTTAGTCAGTAGGTGTGTTTATAGTGTCTCTCATACTAATGCAAGGCAGGGGGAGATGTGTGCACATGCCTTGAGAAACAATTTTCTATTTGATGAAATAATCATGTTTGAATGATAGTTCTGTTCTGCTTTCCTGTGGGACTTTATGAGCTTGGGAACTAAAATAGTTTATATAGGTGCATATACACACAGATCTGTTCCATCTCACATGGGACAGCAAAACTGTAAAGGAGAATCTTTAAAGATAAGCTGGAGAAAGTCAGGCTTTTAGTCAGAAAATGCTTCCTGAACAAAAGAAGCCAAACATTGTCTCTATTGATGTAGAGACCCATGCACTAGATGACCAAAACTAAATGACCAAAACATCAAAAAGGTTGGTCTGTTTTTAAGAAACACTTTTAAAAGTAGTAGAAAATACAATTGCTTTCAGCATATGAAGAACTATTAAATGGTAGTTTTAGGAGACCAGAAAAAATGAGATATTGACATAGGTGTGGATTCTGTTGTAGTTAGATGAATGTCTCTACTTAGCCCATGTTTTGAGATTTGACTGATCTGCTGGATTTGGGAGAGAAGTGCTTGGCTGTGAGTTTTTTGTAGCAAGCTTTGAAGCTTTAAAATTAATGAGAAACCTTATACTAAAAGAGGACTTTAATACTCAAAGAACGTGTATATTTATACTGCTGGGAATTAAAATGCTTTATTCAGCAAAATAATTTATCCTGTGGGAACTCCTTAAGTTCCTATAAATAGTATTCTGTGCCATATGATTCAAAGTGGACAAAACAGATGAAAGTAAGTAGCTCTTCCAGCACATTTACCCACAATAAGTAGAATTCCCAATTCTTAGGATTTGTACTTGTACTTTTGATATGACCATTCTCCTATTTAAGTTCATATGAGAGCACTTTTATAGGATTAGGGTAGATGACCTGTGCAATAGAAGATAGGACACCAAAGAGGTGTCAAATACAGAGAGTTGCTGAATATGGGAATGGGATTCAATATGACCCCATTCTGTAGAGGGTCAAGCAGCGTGGGAAGTTTAACATTTAACCTTTAACATTAAGAGCTGAGAATGGAGCCTGCAGCTGAGGATGGAAGTGAATAGCAGATCCATTTGGAACAGATGAAGAAATTGTTAAGTAGGATATAGTTACTGGGGATGCTGAACATGAGGACACTGCCATGTGACTGTAATAGCAGCCAACCTATGGTGTCCAGGGATGTGCACCGCAGTTTTCCATTGAGCTCCGTGTCTGGGCGTGTAGTAGGAAAAGATAAGAAAATGACCTGGCTCTGCAAATCAGATGAATGGAAATGGGTATCCAGAAGGAAAAATTGCACTTACACCACTTAGAGAAACTGTGTGTTCACAGATTCCAGTTGGATAGTCAGCCTAGCCTACATTTGTGGTAAATTGGATATAACAGAGTTCAGCCAAACTCTGTAATTGTTGAAGAACCAAAGATGACTGATTGGAAGAATATTAGCCTAAATGAGTAATTCTGTTTTTCATAACTGCATTGAAACACATTCAGACAGAAACAAAAAGAGGCCCTGGCTTAGGCTGACAGGGCAGGATGCCACCTCCTGAGTCAGTATTGCTGCTTCCTGTCTCATCCGGAGCTTTTCTTGCAATGCTGGCCTGGGCTCCTCATAACTTGGGGCATGTGACAAGCTCACAGCTTGAACTGGTGGGACTACAGACTGAAGGATTAAACAGCCTTTTAGAGAGAGAACTGTTGCCAGTACACAAAGCAGGAAGCAGTGGTGATGTGAAAACAAATCCAGGCTTCAGGTAAATTTTATGAGGCTTAACAAGAAGCAAATTTTCTTCACAAATTTAAGGAAGAGTTTCCTTCTTGTGGTCATGAAATAATGAATCCATTCAGTATCCAAAGGGACTAGAGTACACTCAAAAGTTAGAAAGGAATTGGAAGCTACCATGATCCTTGGATTATTATGATTATTATTATTATTGTCATCAAGAGAATGAAAAAAAAAATAGCACAGTGACTCTAGGAAGAAACTTCAAAACCCTTGGGAATTTTGAAGGACTTAAATGGAATACATCACATGTTCATACCCTTGTTTTTCAAGCTGAAATCATACTTGTTTCTCTGTTGGTGTTTTGTTTGCTTAAATTATATGTCTAAAACTGTACAGAATAAGTACAACTGCTGGCACAAAGAGCCAACAATATGTGTTTTTAAAGTATGCTCTAGTCATATGATAAAAAAAAATTCTTTGCATACTCTGATTTTCCACTGGGATTGATTTGTATATTTTATAATCTCTTCTGGATCCAGGTTTCCCTGGTGTTGGTTTGTGTTGATTCCTTTGCTCCCTCAAAAAGGAAATTACCTCTTTTCTTTTGAAAAGAATAATGAGACTTGGACAGTGGTTTTATGAACATATGCTGTTAATTTTTAATCCTTGCTTTAGTTTAGAGTATCTTTCCATCTATCCCCAGCACAAGATTTTAGGATCCCTGTCCGACATACTTTTTTTTTACCTTAGTGGCGGCACTGCATGTTTCATTGCCAAGCTCTCAAAGCAGTGATTGAAATTATTTGTTAAAGTACTCAGAGTCTGGCATAACTAACTTTCTCTATTAAACACATGATAGCACTGAGATTGGAAAAATATATCAGTTTTATGTCTATTTTCTGACATTTCAGGACTGTTCTACTTAATATTTCCAAGTGCTTTGTCCAATTTCTTTGCCTTTCCTAACAACTTTTGTGCCATCACTAAAATATTCTGCAGCTGTAAGAAAAATGTCCTGATACAGTTTGTGTACATTTCCACCTTCCTTCTTCATGGCTCCTAACAGGGATTTGCCCACCTTGGTGCTGTGTGCCCTGGAGTGGCTGCTGGATACTGAGATGCACATGACCTTTAGAGATTTAAATGTGGAAGTAGCTAAGGTAGATGGAAGTCTGGGATATCAGCCTTGGCTCACTCATACTGTGGCTTGAAGAGAGCTCTTGTTACACTCCCTCTTCCATGTTTTCCTGCTCTTTCCTGTGCTGAGATCTGGTTTAGCACACGTAGGACTAGTTCTGAGTGGTCATAGCCATGGGGATTCACAACCACCTCGTTGTATCATTCCACACCAAAAGTTTATCAGTTGGACACTTCCTCTGATGGGTCTGGAAACAGTAAGAATAGACGAATTAAAGGAGTCCTGGCTCATGTGCTTCAAAGTGTAAGCTTGTACAAAAGGGGGTGGAAGAAACTGTTTCTCTCAGCAGGTCATTCTGCACACACACAGGTGCCTGCCATGAGGGAGGACTCTCCTCCCCTTCCTCTCCTAACACTCACATTCTGTTCTTTCCTAGTGGTGGCAATCTATGACTACACCAAGGACAAGGAAGATGAGCTCTCATTTCAGGAAGGTGCCATCATTTACGTCATCAAGAAAAATGATGATGGCTGGTATGAGGGGGTCATGAATGGAGTGACGGGGCTGTTCCCGGGGAACTATGTGGAGTCGATCATGCATTACTCAGAGTGAAGACCAGAGGACAGAGCACTGCATCTCCTGCTGCAGGAGCTGTCAGGGCTTCCCAGATCTCCACCAGTCTCTGGGGCCCCATCCAGTATAACTGAATGAAGGATAATTGTAACAACCACTCATTTGGGTTTGGTTTGGTTTTTTTTTCTTTTCCCCCCATGATAAGACAATAGTGATTTGAGTTGTTTGAACAAATGGCTCTTCAGCTGCCAGCAGAGGCTATCTTGAGCTATCTGACTTTGAATGAAGCTGACCCATTCAGATGTAACAAACTTGTTGATTAGCTCGCACTTCACTCGAATTCTGACTTCTGACAGGCCTTGGAATCTGCCTCAGGAGTCTTGTGTGCCCTCATGGTACTACCATTGGAAGCAGTGCCTGGCACTGGGGATGCCCTGGACGCTTGTGGTGAAGATTACTGGCCAGTGGACATCCCTCCGGTTTCTACGCTATGCTCCTGTGCAGCTGGAAGAACAGTCATGTGCTAGCAAACACTGGGATCTCTACACAGAGACGTTCCTGTAACTGACTTCCAGATAGCTGGATGCTTCTTTAGCATAAACACTTCTGCAGCTGCTCTGCACACGTAGGCATAGGGCACACAGAGCCAGCTTTCATTCACTCACCTTTCAGTTTAGACAATTTAGATGGCTGCAGCCCAGAGGATCCCACCCCCATTTCTCATCTTCTGAATGCCACATATTTGTTTTGTGTTCTGCACTGATGTAACTGTGCTCCTCTCCACAGCGAGCTCCTTGCCACAGTTGCTGCCGGTTCAAACAGAACTCACAGATGCAGTTGATGGTGAAGGTGAAACAAAGTTTACAGGTCCTCCTTGGTGTTTGAGGATTAACTCTAGGGGGTGTGATCTAAGGTTCAAATCTACTCATGCCTGCTTGCACTAGAGAAACTTGCCCCCAACTTTTGTTTTATGCACAATATAATCTTAAAAATCCAATCAGGTATTGTAAATTGGCTATTTTGTACTTGACGACTAGATTTGCATATGTACTGTGAGAGCCCTGTGCAGAGGCAGGACAAATGGCAATTGTCGTCTTCATGTCTGTTGC
Organism: Vidua chalybeata; assembly: GCF_026979565.1. Lineage (NCBI taxonomy): Eukaryota > Metazoa > Chordata > Aves > Passeriformes > Viduidae > Vidua > Vidua chalybeata. Next base: position 14,458,526 of record NC_071536.1, on the reverse strand, counting down.
CAAAATCTCTTCAGTGGAAGCAAAAAGGGCTGTTGTGTGTACTGGTTTCCCATGGAAATCCAAGCAGTAACTAGTAGTAGTCCTAGCTCTTCCCCTAGCCCTCTCCATTGTTTATTATAATAGGTATTTTGAGCTGTACTGGTAGCTTGGGGTGGAATAATACCAAGTGAAGGCTCTGTAGCCCCTTGTGATGATACTTGGCTTTCTCATCTAGTCTCAGTTAACAATTCTGCTCAGTGATTGTACACAGCAGATCACTGTAAGTGATGGTTGTACTCATCTGCCCTTAGGAACATCTGAATGCTACTTTTGGGTAAATATAATGCATTAACTAATTTAATTTCTTGTTAAGTCTCATTATCCTGCAAATTGAGAGCCTCCTGGGCAAGGGCATTTTTAGACTGCCACCTGGCCAATTTCTAGCTAGTACCAAGAGTAGCTTGTCCAAGGTGAGATAAAGCTGCAGCTGGAAAGGCCGGTGTTAAAACAGAGCAGTGCACAGGAGAGCAGGGCTGGATGTGTGATGGCACTGGCACCAATATAGGTAACTGACCCAGCCCATTGCTTGGTAGTTAGTGCACTGTCAGCATGGAGGTGCAAGTTTGGTGCCAGCCTGGGCAGGGAGGTGCCCTAGGTGCTCAGGGGGCAAGAGGAACAAAAATGTGTTTGTAGGCCATGGAAGAATGTGATCACCTGCTGTGAGCTTGTGGAACTCCTGTGACAGCGCACAAGAAAACAGCTTGGTAAAAGTCTGCAGGAAGGACAACTTTGAAGAAACTCATGTGCAGATAGAAGTCACTTTCTCCCTTGCTAATCTACATGTTGTCTTCTTTCTGGAAGCTGACAGCATTGTTTGGGATGAGTGCCAGAACAGTTACCCTTTAAGCCTTGTGTTTTCTTGAGAAGTTTTCTTGCATCAAGACTAAGAGAACAGCTATGTTCAGTTCCCTCAGCCCATCATCTCTGTGGAAACAAGTCCAGAACCACTGGTTGTGCAGTCACTGAAATAACTGTTTCTAGTATCATTGGGCAGGTCTAAGCTTTTGGCATAGGGAGGTGGTGCTTCTAGCAAAGGTGCTTGAACAGCAGCATTCACAAGCCTTTGGTGCTTACAGGGTGGCTGTGTTTTCCAGGAGTATCAGAGCTTTCCTGGCTTCTCTTGCCTTGGAGTTGTTTGTGGCAAAAATTCAGCCCACAGTGCTCAAATGCATCGTCAGGGCAGCTTAATGAGTTCTTAAGTGAGAGCTGAACCTCTGCCTGCGCACCCCAGCTGCAGCTGGCAGGTCATACTTTAGTGAAACATGTTTTAACCCAGTCTGAGCAAGAGCTTGTGCTTGAACACTTCTGGTAGGTGGGTGGGGTAGTGTGTACTCCCATTGTGTGTGATACTTAATCTTCAGTCAACTGGTTTTTCATCTTGCAAACTTTCTGTCATGTGAGAGCAGAGCAGTGTGAGATGAACGTGTGCAGAGCCCAGCACAGAAGATGAGGCTGCAAAACCCTTAGTGATTCCACTTCCAGGACAGCTGTGTGACAGCTCCTGAAGAACTGGCTTTGGTGTGATGGGCCAGGGGTTAGTTTGGTCCCTGCTGATAGAACATGGAATTGTTTATCCTGCAAGAACTGCTGTGGATGGAATTTCTGGGTCACCTCCTGCTGGTTTTATGCTTTATTATGCAGTACTAATGTAAAGAAATTTGTTGAGTTTTATGCATATTTTTATTTTGTACAGATTTTAATTCTGTTGCTTGTTTGGGGATGATGTGATGTAATGGTCATAGACCAGACCAAGGTAAACAGGCTTTGTATGTTAATGTTACATAGATTGCATGCTAGTAAAGTCAGTGAGGGTTGTGTTTCCAGTTTTGTCCCTTGTATTTCTCCTTGTCCAAAACCTTCTCTTCCCCACCCCTTTTTAATTTACAGATTTACTTTAAAAGGGGTGGCAAATGGGGGGGGGGGGTGGGCGAGAAACACCTCAGTATTTTAAATAAGGTGCACAACATCTCTTCACTGCTGAGTTTTTCGGCCACAGCTCATGGTGTTCTGCATCAGAGGCTGTTGAAGCAGGAATGTGTAAGCATGAGAGGTGGGGGAAGGAGACACTCCAGCATAGCCCAAAGAGTGCTGAATGGCCAAAATGTATATGTTTCTCCCTTTGTGAGAACTGCCTTAGCCCAGCCAGCTGTTTTCATTGTGCACAGAAATTGTTCAGCATCCTCTAGCGGTGTGTTTTGCCTTTGCTGTATTTCAAAGGTTTCTTCCTTCCTCTTGGCGCCAGGGACAAAGCTATTAACTACAGCTGCCTCTCTGTCATGTGCCTGCATGAGAGGAGGTCTGACTGAATCTGTCCACATCTAGTGCTGAAGCAGGTTCATTTTGGTGCCTTCATTCCAGCAGAAGAGAGATAGCTGAGGTTGCATGTGTCTGACCCATTCTTTCCTTAGCTGTTGCAGTAGAGGGCTGAGAGGGGCAGGAGAGGCATCCAGCAAATTCCATACCTGAGGGTCCTGAGGGTGTGTCCATGTGCAGTGGCCAGAGTAGGCACCAGAGAGCTGAAGCAATGCTGGATCCACTTGATGATGGTGTGACTGGTTAGATGAAGACACTCACTGAGGCACTGAAGAGCCACAGCTCTCACTGGAGGACAAGAGGTGTGGCTTGGCCCTGAGGTAGATGACAGCTTGGTGTGTGTTACCATGAGACTGACCATGTTCCTGGAATTCAGCTTATCCTTGCAGATAGTTCAGTTGGATGTCATAAGAGTGTCTGGAGATGTCTGCTGGTGTGAACCACAGGTCCTGTGGTGTGTGGCTGGGTGGCTTACCCGTGGGTGCCGGAAAGGCTTAGACCCAGCTAGTTCTTGCTAGAGCAGTTTGTTCTCCTTTCCCAGCTGCTGGGCATTTTTTTTTCTTGCTGCTGAGGGTTCTTGGTGACAGCCAAAGTTGACAGTGGCAGTAATGCAGCTTCTGAAAAGTGCCACTTTCATCTGGGGTGTGTCAGGTGATCATGAAAAGAAAGCAAGGAAGCAGCAGGAGTGAGGAGCCTTTTCCAGTAGAGGGTGTGTGGGCTGCCTGCCTGCTGTGGATGTGCACATTGTTGACTAGAGGTGGAAGAGGACTGTGCACTGATACTGTTGCACTTCTGTGGCGTCTCCTGCCTGTGCTTGATGGTGACTTAATACTGTCCTCTTCCTAGCACCTTCCACCACGTCCTAGCAGATGCTGTGGATGCACCTCTCTGCTGGTAATGAGCCTACTTTATTAGTTATGTCTGTGGGCTCCAGGCATAAAGCAAAATTTCCATATTTTCTTTTCTGGAAAGGATGGAACTTCATGTGATTTAGTAAACTGGGAGCATGTACAGAGCTCTCCTCCCAGAGGTACAATAGGACATTTTGTAAAACAGGCGACATATGTATTCTCTGCAGGTCCTTTTTGGAAGCTGCTTAGAGGATGCTGTTGAACAGACTGTGGTGCTGTGGCTTTACTAGGAGCAGTAGTTGCATTCTGAGTATCGAGAGTCACTGGTGAAGGCACTGCAGCATTTCAGGCAGCATTACAAACCCCATGCAGAGACTTCAGTACCTGTGTTGGCAACCGTGGCAGCAGAAAAGGTACAACACTGTTGCATTCACTAAGGCAAGTATTTACAACACCAGCCTCTAGGGAAGGTGGTGGTGGAAACTTGAGTACCAGCAGGATCCTGGGCTACAGCTTCTGGGGTGCCAGTTACAAGCATTTACTGTGCTTACAGGTGTATTCACCTTCCCCAGCTTCTGGCATCTCCCAGTATTTGGCACAGCTGCATTTTGTGGATAAAATGGTTATTACACAGAGGTCAGAACAGTACCAGAAAGGAACAATGTGTGGTTTCTTTTGGGGATTTCCCCCCACAGTAGCTGAAGTCAATATGTAGTAACAGCCCTATTTATGTACTTCTGATGTTAAAACTTAAAGCATAGTGGGACTCCCACCTCATGTCTGCAGGGACATACTGAAAGCTTGATGCAGCCACAGTTTGACAACTGCTGTTAAAAAGAGTAGCTCATGGTGATCTGCTGCTTTCATTTGGGAAAAAAACCCACCCATGTGTTTTGTGTAATCTCCAGCCAATGGAAGAAGAGGTTTGGGGGTTTTTTGGTACTTTAAATGTACTAACTTTATTAGCACCTGTGCTTATTACAAGACATATTACAAGACAGTGACGACAGCAGCAGCCTGCTGTCCAGAGGTAAGCCGACACCCAGGACCCTGCTGAACACTGACATGGGAACCCTGCTGAAATGGGTGCAGTATGTTTATTCCAGTTTCTCTTTACACCGCTGAAGAATCCTACCACTATTTACTAATAGGAAGAGCTATGTACAAATTTATTTCCATTACAGCGCCTCGGTAAGTGCTGACATGTCCAAGATTTTTTTGTAAAGAACAAGTGCTTCTTTTCACATTTGAAAAAGTGTCTTTTGCAACTTGCATGGACAAGTAGTTTCTATGAATTCTCTGGAGGTGTCAGTGTCTAACATGGATTTTGTCCATGCACTTTTTTCTGAAAGCAGATACCCCCTCTTTGGTTTGCAGTTGGAGCAGCACACTCTGCTTTTGCTTTTGGCACTGCTGATGCGGTGGATGGATGCAGAGCCCACTGTAAATGACCAAGCCCACAGGACTCTGGGGAGCTGTATGCTGCCAGTAACGTTTTAGTGTGTGTGCCATTTGAACCACCTTCCAGTGAGTGCAAAACCCAATTTTTAAATTTTTTTAATTGTACTTGGAATTAATTGTTGCTGTGTACTAAACCCTCTTGTTATGAGCCCTAAATAAAAAGAACAAAGCACACCTCATGTGTTCTGTGAGCGTGTCACAGCTGTGTCACATTTCTTGTCTTTGGCAACAGACTTCATTCAACGCACTAGGGCAAGGGCTCGTGGCTGGTGCGTGCAGGAACCCTGTCCCTGAGGCTCTCTGAGCACAGCACTTCACATGGCAAAGGTACAAATCTTGGCATCTGGCCTGCTGCCTTCAGCAGCAGCCTCGCTAATGTAATTCTCAAATCTCTGCTGCTGAGGGCCACAGGTTACGGCTGAGAGCATTTCCCAGCCAGATTCCCTACAGCCCCCAGAATGGGGCCACAGCAGCACTTACCAGCCAGCAGCTGTTCCATGTGAGCAGAGCTGGACAGGACTCTGAGCAAGGAGGAGATGGAAAAGGTGAGCCTTCACACGGGGTCCTCTTTAGACCTGTAACTGGTGTGCAGTGCCCGGCTGGTACAGCCAGCTCTGACCCAGCGGAAAGAACGGTGCAAAGGAGTAACAGCAGGTTCATGGGGAGTGAGCACAGGAATGGCATACAGCTGTAGGCCAGCAGCTGCCTGACCCCCTACTGAGAGGAAACACTGAAGACCTGAAAAGTGTGGGTCTGAGCTCATGAAAAAGGAAAATTGCAAGACAGAGGATTAAAACAGAGTATTAAATTTAACTACATCTTTATTGAATTGTGCATATTCCATTGTATAATGATCTATATTGGGTACTCTATAATGTAGTATTTCTTTTGTCCTCTCTCATGCTTAAAAAAGTATATTTATACATATATTTATATATATTTATAATATGGCAAAGCTCCCCCCAACATGATGCTATCAGTCTAAAAGAGCTTTGATTTTTTTTTTTTTTCTGTTTGGAAAGGGAAGAAGAGGGGAGGCAATCCCATTGAAAGATAAAATGTGCAATTTTCTTTTTAAAGCAGTAAACATGAATGTATTTACAGCACTCAGCACAAGTTTGCTGCACAGACAAATCATCATTGCAATGACACTTCTTACACTTGCATCTCCAGTATTAAACAGAATATTCCCAGTGACTGGTAACAATTAGTGTAAGCCATAGACCAAACTGCTGCTCCAGTTCATTTCTGGTCCACTGCAGTCCACTAGGAGGCCTAAGATTTCCAATTACAACTTATGACAAAACATTTAGGTTTTCTTTTAGAAGTACAAGCGCTATTGTGCTGCACCAAATCAGCCAGCAGGGTGCCATGGGCACAGCTTTGCTAAACTGTCCTTTGCAAGTGTGTACCCAGTTCCCCGTGTTGGTTAATGGCAAGGGACACACAACATCTATGAGTGGCACCCTGTTCTCTCACCAGACATGTGCTAGAGATCAGCAGTATGAGACCCCTGGCAAAAAGAGACTGGTGTACACATATCTGTATACCTGGAATTTAGCTCAGAATGCATCTTTGGCATCTTGGGAAAGCTGGAAGGAAATTATTTTCCACTGCAGCTAATGTTTGAATTCCAAAAATCTCCTAAAATACAAGTTGCCTTCAAGCATTTAAATAAGGGGGGGTAGTGTCCACAATCTGGTACTGAAGGTCCTTCTCATTCATTTCCTCCAAGTCTTCTACCTTCTCTAACTCACCTTTACCCAAGATCCATCTGCTGAGCAGAGAGCTCACTGAGTCCTTGCCCCACCGAGTGCCTCAGAGCACCAAATGATCATTACCCAAGTCACTCTTTTCCCTGTGGTTGGTTAGTAGCAATTAGAGTAATTTACATGGTGCTGGATTAGCATGTGTTTTTCATCTCATTTGCAATTTAGTGTTTTAAACTGCTCAAAACTAGACCAAGCCTGTGTCACAGTATTAGTGAGTGCTGCCCCTGCAACAAAACCCTGGTTTGGTCAGTCTTCATGGGCATTTTTTAATTGAAGGAAAGAAAATTCAGAAAGGAAAATTACTCAGCTTAGACAAACTCAGAATTCCAAAATAAAGTTTAAAACCCCACCAGCATGTGGGAAAAAAATCCAAGAGAAACTATCCCTTGTAGTGTTAAATCCTCTCTGGTTTGGAGTCTGCCCCAGTGGTGCAAGGGAATGAATGCAGAGCTCAACACCAGGTGCCACAAATGGGCCCCAAAGTAGTACAACTCAGCTGCAGTTGAGGAGCACTTGTGACTGAGTATGTAATCTACACCTTAGTAATGCTAAAAGGAAAATAAAAACCCAGCAACCAACCAAACTCCCATGTTCTGGCTTCATCCTCACTACCTCCTGCCAGGAATTCGTACTACTGTTCTGGAGTGCAACTGATTTTAACACGACACTAGGTGAAATAATACTCATTATTAGGACCCACTTATAATCTTATTTTGAATAAGAAACAAATTTACCTGCAATAGTACCACTGTAGCAAAACAATTTGGTTCTATGCTGTTTCCTGTAAAAAGCAGAAAATTTCTTTTTGCCCTTCTGATGTTGAAATGGCACTTTTGGTTCATTAAACTGTGGGAAAAAAAAAATTAACTGAGAGGAAAACTGGCCACATTTTATCTCTGAGCTGATATGATTTATCTGGTTGACTAAGGGCACAGAAAGAAGGAATTAGAAAACCTTTACATGTGCAAGCCAAGAACAGTAAATGTTAAAATGCACTTGTTGAAAAAACTGCTTCCTCTCCCCTCAGACCTGAAAGCAAATAACCCAGGTACCAGCACTTTGTTTCCCTGATGTGTCACTCACTGTTGCCCTGCAATAACTGCAGAGTATGCTCAGGAGAGGAGCTCTTTGGCTTTGAGGTCATTACCAAGTCAGAGCAGTCAGGGGTGGTTTGCCACAGGAGGAAACCACTGTGCAGGGTGCAACAGGAAACAAATAAGAGAATTATTCAGACACTTGTGCCTAACTTCCTCTCCCAGCTACAGGTGTTAAAAGACTAAACAGGACCCCTAGCATAGCCACCTGAAACATGTTACCTATGGTTTGTTTAGAACCTGTGGTTTCTTTTGGTTTTAAAAGTAATTTCTCATCTAAGCTTAGTACTGCTAGAAGAGCCTAGTTTTCCCTTTCAAAGCAACTCCCCAACATCTGAATGGTGATATAAGTGTCTGAGAATAGTTCCCTGCTTTCTACACCTGGGCTGCAGGCACAGACATCTGGCTGAACAGGGCTCTGGTACTCAGAGGTGGATGCTACGCTGCATAGCAGAGGGGAAATGAAGACCAAATGTGGAAAAGATTAACAAACACAGATAAGCCCTCTCAGCTGCCCTTGCAGCAGGGTCCCTGACACCCCCTTAACAAGTGGCCAGCTTGTGCTCTGCCTCATGTAACGCAACTCCAGCCGTACACTCTGCGTATTTTGGGATCAAAGCACTTTTGTGTCTGGAGTCTGAACACTCAGCCATCACATGCCCATTTTAAAACTGCAAAAAGTATTACTGCCCATGTTTGTAGCAGGAAGCCCCTTCCTGGGTGTCTGAAATTCAGCCCCTTAATTTTCTGATTTAATAAATATTATGGTGCAATTATGAGATGATTGCACATGGGGGAAAACAACTTACTTGCAAAATAAGGTGAAAATATTCACTGTCACAAAACCAGTAAATATACTGGAAAAGCAAGTTACAATGGAGGATATCTCATAACCTGAAAAGGCAACCAGGTTGTCTGAACCACACTAGCCAAATTTCCATGCTCAGCTGAGAGACAGCAAGCAGCAGCCACTCACTGATCACTGCTGCCTTAGGAAGGAAACTGTAACTAGAAGGAATACAAGGTGCCACCTTTGTTGACATTCATTCTTTTTGCTGCAGACTTAGGAGTTACATAGCTGTCTCCCAGCAAGCTGTGGGCAGCCTGCAGTAGTAAGCATGGATTAATTGCCTAGAGACAGATACTGGGGAAATAAATGTGGGCACAGGAAAACGAGAACAAAGGTGAAAGGCCTCTGAAGAAATTGCACTCAAAACGCTGATGTGCCGAGTCCAAAGCCCAGAGGTACCTGCACTGAATGAACTAAAGTAAAAGGCCTGGAACTGACACACACCAAGTGAGGCTGTCTTGGGGAAAAGAAAAGCAGGTGGGGCAAGCAGAATTCCCTAACTGCTCTCACCTGGGAGCATGTTTTATCAGCCCAGGTGCATCTTGCCAGGAGTAGGAGAATGTGCCCAATTCCCTGTCCTGGCTAAGGGCCTAGCAGTTACAGCTGTAGCGAGCACCTTTTGCCCTCTGGTGTGTCTGAGCCCCAGGAGCTGCACACAGGACAAAGCAGCGGGAGGACCAACATGAAAATTACAGCACCCATGAACTGCAGTATAGCTTAACAACCCTCAGTCACCAGCTACACTGAGCATGCTTAAAATCAACAATGCAAATGCTTTTAAGGACACTTTGTAAGCACAAAAATAGTAGAAATAAAACTTGGTGAACCATTTGAAAGATACAAAAAAGTGCCTTTCCATAGCAGTGCTTTAAAAATGCACATAATCGTACATACTCTTATTGCTCAAAAAATCTAGTCTGAGATATGAAAACAATTTCCAGAGGTGCTGAAACAGATTTTTAAAAAATCATATGAAACAGTTCAGCACAGAAAGCACCACTAATTTTTATCTTTTCATGATGCACCTATTTAAAACTATATAGTTATAGATGTGTAATTTCCACCTCAAATTAGCAAAACTTTTTTTCCTATTCATAAAATATTCACAAAGACATTTATTTCATTATTTGGACTTTAAAAAAAAAAAAACTTCATAAAAAAAAGGAATGGGGGACACTGTCAAAATATTTTTAAATCTATCCTCCTGAATTACTTTAATGAGAGATTAGTTTATATTGGTTTAACAACAATGTGAGGATACTGCCAAGTCAAGCTGCTGTCTTTGTTTCATTCTTTGGGAAAAAGAAAGCATTTAAAGCATGCTTTTGGAGAAAAAGTAGGCAAACAGTGAAATTATTTGCCCTATGAGCCTATTGACAGTATGTATTGACAGTACCCCCATGCTGACAAGAGAAGCTGTAACAGCTGAAGATGGGGTAGTTACAGTCCAAGTATTTTAGTTGTTTTACAAAGGCTGTTCTCCCACCACCCTGCAAGGAATGTGCAATGATACATAAGACCACTTACACTACCTTATCACAAGGTCTGAATATGTGGGTAAGACTGTACAATCAAGCTACTGAAGTAGCTACTGAAGAAAAAGGACTGTCATGCTTGATGTGATGACCGACTGTAAATCAGTGACTAACAAAAAACCAAGCAAACCAATAGTCTTTTCTACTCCATATGGGCCCTTAGATGAAATTCCTAGCAAATGCTATTGCCTCTTTAAGGTTGTTTTCTTTCCAGTCTTCTTCCTTGACTGCTAGAAGTGCAACTTTGTAATAAACAGGTTAATACACTGGTCACAGTCTCTGGCAGGTCAAAGAAAAGAGAGAGAATTCCTACACTAGCTTGTCCTGAAATTGCTGCTCCCTTCTCTCTTTCCAGAAGGAAAAGTTTCCTGACAATCTCTAATCAATTACAAACAATACTTTCTTCACACATTTCCAGAGCTTGTTTTTATGAAGACACTACATTTTACCAGGCCCAGACCAGGTGAGACTGGACACTGTGCATGCCTGTGTGAGCACATAGCACTTTCTACAGAAACCTACCTGTTCATTCAGAGTAAGAGTTACACGGACAGCTCATGGATCGGTGTGGGTCAGCCTTGGGGGTTGGCAGGATTTTCGATTGCAGGAGTCCTGGCAGCTTTCAGAAGGGGTTAACACAAATATATTCATCTTGAGCCATAGAAACAAATGATTGAGCCTATTATCAGTTAGAATGCATAATGGTTTGGAATAATATATATTTATCCTACTTAACTAAATGGACAAATAAGTTTGAAATAATTTCTATCAGTGTATATTTTTAAACTATTTGAAAGGGGGGGGAGGCTCTTTATAGTATAAATATATTTCACTCCAGCCCACTATATATAAAATCTATTTCTTTCCTCTGAACATACTCATTTTCAGTAGTATTATGACCAGAATGTTTTGGTATGTTGTATCTGTACTTTTCAACCAATGCACAATGTACAGTTACCAGCCGAACACCTCAGCTTTGCAGAATTTACCCACCACAAACTGCTGAGAAAGTGTGTGGGTTTGGGTTTTTTATTTCCTTTCTTTAAAGTGCCCCCTACATCTCCATCTTTATGGTAAGATTTGACCGGTTAGAGTCCGATTCCAGATAATATATTGACTGAAACAATAAATACGGTTCTACAAAAACATTCTGGTTATCTTCTATAATTGCGACGAAATATATCACAATATATTATATACCTACACTTATAATACATGCACAAACATGTCTCACGTGGACAGACACTACAAAAAAATTATCTCCCTCCCCCTCCCCTAAATGCAGAAAAAGTAAGAAAATGGGTGTTTGGTCCAATTCATAAGAAGGGTAAAAGAAACTAAAGAATGAAGCCAACACCTCTCCACCCACTTTTCCCAATAAAGTATCAACACCCCTAAGCTCCCATATTTCTTAACCTAGCCATGGAAGGGGAATGTCTTTACATTTAGCCATAGCTGCAGTTTGAGATCACCTCTTTTAATGGGGCTATCATCCACATCCCCACATCCTCTCCACGGGATCATGGGCTGACAGATCACAGAGCAGCCCACAAGTCATGGAGAGCACTGGCCCTGGGGACTGACTACCAGTCCCGTGACAGCTTGGTGTTCTGATCCCTTTTGGGCGGTGCGGGGGGCGGCCCCCTCCGTAACGTTGCATAGCCAGATATATGACTGCCCCCAAAGCTGCTGGTCTTCTGCTGGTCAGCCAGCAGCTCTGGCGGGGGTGGAGGCAGGGCCATGTCGTCCATGGTGGCCGTGGGCTCCGTTCTGGACATCCGCGCGGAGGAGAGCGAGCCGTGCCGGGTGATGGATTTCCGCTGCAGCGTCCGGTTGAGGTCTGCCAGGAATCCCGGCTGAACGCTAAGGCTGGACTTGGGGGAGGTGGGCACTTGTGGGCCAGCTGACCCTGGGGGCTCTGCAACCTCCGCCTGTGTCAGTCGGGTGCTGTCGTTCCGCTTGGGGCGTGTGGGTGGTGGGGCTTTTTTCACAGATGGTTTTGACCACACCTGTGGCTGGGGATTTACAACAGCAACTTTTGGCGAGGTGCTGCCTGAAAACACAGATGGAATTTCTACTGGAGGGGGAGGAAGATCTGTTTCAGGTGGTGGTGGTGGGAAGTCTGAATCGGATGGTGGTGAAGGGAATTCAACCACAGGTTCCTTTCCAGACACACTCGGAGCAGAAGCCTTGGCTGGGATCCCACCTTGTGGAAGGACAATGGGCAGGCTTACACCAGAAAGGTTGAGCTTTCCTGGCTTTGGAGGGGCTGGAGGAGGCGATGACTCCTTGGAAGGAGATCCTGACGGCTCTGGGGTGTGTGCAAATTTGCTGACAAGGCGGTCCACTGAAGGCCTCTTGGACTCATGGTACTCAGTGGAACTTGTGGACTTGATGCTGGAGTTGCGTTGAGGTGTTGGAGGTGGTTTCTTCCCTCCAGGGCTTGATGTCTTGCCGGCCTTTTTGACAGGAGACCCTGATTTGTCAGGCGGGGGAGAACCTGCAGAGGAAGCTGGGGAAGGAGGTGGAGGAGGAAACACTAAACTGCTCTCTGGTGGAGGAGGGGGGAAATCTGGTGAAGGAGCAGCAGCAGGCTGCCATTTGGGCTTTGCCTTCACTGCTGGAGGTGACTGTGGAGCCACACTCAGTGGAAGGGGTTTCAGAGGCTGGGGCTCAGTGGCAGGTGGCGTGGGAGGAGGGGGAAACTGGCTGACTATCTGCTTCACCACCGACGGCACTGGGGACTGAGGGGATGGAGGAGGCTTTACTGAGAAACTCTGCTGCTTTGGGAATGTTGCAGGGGGAATGGGGCCAGGAGGGGCTGGGGGCAGAGGAGGCACCTGGGGAGAAGTGACACTTGGTTGTTTCTTTATTGCAAGTGGCAAGGGTGCAGTCACAGGGGGAGTGACGTGTGCGACCCCCGGTGACGCTGCTTTCCCACTAGGCTGAGGGGGCAGAGCTGCCATGACAGGCTTTGGGGGTGCCTGGGGTGGTGGTGGGACAGGCACAGGAGGAGGCGGTGGTGGCAACGAGTTGGAAACAGCGGCCTGGCTTATATTTGGTTGAACCTGATGTATCTTGGGGGGCGGTGGTGGTGGCGTGAACTGTGGCACAGAGGGGGCACAAGGTGCCGGCTTCAGCTGTGCCATGGCCGAGCCCGGGGTGGGGGGCGGCGGTGGGGGCGGGGGGGGCGGCATGACCCCGTTGGGGGGCACCAGGATCTGAGGCTTTGCCGAGGGCGGGGGCGGCGGCGGGGCCTGCTGTGCAGCCGGGGCTTTGGAAAAAGGGCCGCCGTGCTGGGCCGCGTTCTGCAGCCGGGTGATGGTGCTGTACTTGACGAACATGGTGGCGGGCGAGCCCGCGGACGGGGCGGCCTGGCTGGGCAGGGGCGGGGGCGGCGGCGGCGGCGGCGGCGGGGGAGGAGGGGGCGGGGGCGGGGGCGGTGGCAGCGGCGGGGACGGCTGCGATGATGTGTAGGGCGTCACCGCTTTCGTCTGCGGGGACACGGGAGCTGCGACAGACACGAAGGGCCGACTTGCAGGCTCCACTCGGGCCTATGGGGAAGGGAATTTTAGTGAAAGTGGAAAGGGAGAAAAAGAAGAGAGAGGGAAGGAGGGAGAGAGAGAAAGAGACAAAGAGATTATAAAGTCAAGGTCTAAATGTGCCCAACATTAAAAATTAGGTGTCAGATTACAACATGCAAGAATTATTAGCAAAACACTGGAGCAAGAGACAATTCAATACACTGACAAGCATGGACCATGCAAGGGGATGGGGCAGGCTGGGAGGGGAGCCGGGAAAAATCAGCAGAGCCAGTTCTGCTCCAAGCAAAGCTGACTGTCAGAGGGAAAATACACGAGCCTTGTTACTTCTCTGGGGCAGGCAGTGGGACCCAGTAAGAATTACTGGCCTGCTTTGGGCAAGCGTAATGACCTAAACAGAGCCACCCCCAGAGCAACCCAGGCCATGACAGAAGGCAGAGCCAGAGACTCTGTAGACATCTCAGCTCAGTATGACTGGAATCAAACCACACACGGTCTCCCAGAGCATGTCAAATCCTTATACCTGTTCGTTCAGGCCTACACTCTTCAGTGTTACAAAATACAGAAATCCTGAACTGCTCTAAAACACACTGAGAGCAAGCTCTGCACAGGAATAGTTCTGAGATATTTTTCCTTCACATGCTCTACTATCCACTAATGGCAAGGAAAAAACAGGGAAAAAAGAAGGAGAACCAAGTTTTCCTAGAAAATTTCCCCAGAAGGAAATGTTTAGACATCTGCAAAACAAAGTAAATTTGAGAAAGTTACACATGCAACTCATATGTTATACAGAAAAAAATTAGGAAAAACGGGAAAAGCTGACTAATGGAAGGATCAATGGGAAAGCAGCAGGCAGTATTTTAGTCTATACGTGTTGTGATCAAGTTATTTCTTAGAAACTGTAAGCCTACATTCCTCTTAAAAATTAAAATGACAATTGCATTACTCAAATTTATAAACATCTTTCTAATACAAAGTGTTTTGACTAAAAGCCAAGTTGTGAATTTCACAGTGCACAGCATAGAAACATGCATTAGAAATACACCAGGACCATGGTGACTGACCACACTGGGTACCTATACCTTATTAGTAGATACTTTGCAATTAGTAAGCCAAATTATGCTCATCTGCACGGGAAGAGCACATTTGCATATTTGCTTTGCTCTAAACACAGGTGCACCTGTATGTGCAGAACTCCATCAAAAGGATTAGAGTCAGAAGCAATGAACAGTGATTTTACAACAAACATGGGGTATGCCTCTACCCGTCCCATTAAGTCTGGAAGGCAAGAATATTAACAGGTCTGGAACTAAATCAAGGTGTTCACATTACAAAACAGAAATCTTGATCTCTTGCAAGTGTTAGTCTGTAAATTACCATTCTCCCAATCACCCAGGTTAATGAATTTTCAATTAGCACCACCTGACCTTAATTGTGCCCTGTATAAGGCACCATGGGTGTGCTGCCCTTAGTTGTGCTGAGCTTCACTTTTGATACCTGAGACAGCAAAAGGCAACAGGAAAAATAAAGGCAGCATAAAACAGACAGAGAGGGAGATGAAGGCATGATAGAATAGCTATCCCTGAATGGCAAGACCTTGGAGAATCTTGAATTTGTTCCTTAAAGCAGACACAGTGAGCATGTATTTGGGTATTTGTTGTAGCATACCATTTGAAATAAGGTGTTCAAAATCTAACAAGCAAAATGAGACTTAATGAGCTCTTCACTGCCCATCTGGGAACAAACGAATAAAGTATTCTTTGGGCAAAGAGCAATCTTTCAAAATATGAAGCAGATGGATTATCTGCATTTTGGGAAAAGTTTTTCTTAATCTTAGATATATTTTAAAGAGGGTGGTGTTTTCCTTATATCCATTGAGGACAGTCATCTTCACAGTGAACAAATTAAACACTCAGGACAGAGAAAAGACTATTGGGCATCTCAGGAGGGGGAGCCCCTCCCATCTCCAACACAATCAAATTAAAATTCAACATCCAGAAACATATTCTGTGATACTTTATTTACAAAAGAACCTTGAGAGAGATTAATTTGTCCTTTTTTTGTCCTTATAATTATGTGATTGTCCTTCTGTGTATCTTGAGAAATTACTTGTTGCATACTGGCGATTCCTGTTTGTAACATGCAATTTTATGACTATCTGGAACTCTTAAAAATGCTATAAAAACAATAGTATCTCTTTTTATATAAACTGTGCCTTTTTTTTTTCTTTTAGCTTTTTTTTCCTGAGAAAACAAACTTTAGCAATTGAACTGTTTGCCATCTCTTTTCCCATGCTTTTGGACTGGTTAGCAAGTTTAGGTCAAATATGACAGATCTCTAGAAATCTCAGTATGCTTTTGACTTCAAGAAATTATTTACTGGCAACTGGTAAACGAGGGAAAAGTGGGCGGAACTCACCCATTATTAATTTGCTGAGGCACTAGTACAACACCCTGGCTGGAAAGAGCACCAGTGCCATCTCCCTGCTGAGACACAGCATGCTCTGTTCTGTTCTGACAGGGGAAGGAGCCAAGGCTGACAAGGTGAGAGAGAGCTGTTGCACAAGGGGAAGGGACATGCAGGAAAGTTCTGCCACTTGGCAGCAACCTGCCCACATGAGCTTCTTAAGCCAGCTTTGACACCAATGCACTGTAACAAAGCTGCCTCTGAGGTGACTGGAGACGAATCTGACTAAAGCACTGGTAACACCTTCCCATGTAAATTACAATTCTTGAACACTGCTGTTGCCTTTCTTGCCACACAGTTTAACATTTTCCACTGCCAGTCTGATTTCCTAGTTATTCAAGTTCCTCGGGCCAGATTTACACTGTAGTTTCACTGAAAGTAAATTTGTCACCAATTCACTCAATTGTTTAACACAGCTTCTGTAAGTTTACTCAATTCATTTCATTTGGATTCTTTGGAAGTTTTAGGGCAATCCATTTACCTGTGTTATGCATAAGGTGAAGAAATATACCTCTTCTTGGATTTGCAGAAAGGAATTCAAATTGATGAAATTTTGATACATGTACAAGGATAGCTTCCTCAATGCAGGAAGCATTCTGAATATTTTATTTTTACCATGGCTTGAATCAGGTAGCAAAGAAATTCTTGGGGTTTAAATGTGCAATTGCCAGCAGCACTACAGACTTGATAAAGAAGAACAGTAACTCCAAGGTAGTGAACTTCAAATTTTTGCTTAAAATCTCACAGAGTAGCAGCAGGATTTACACTGAACCCAAAACTTGAGGGAACAGTAACATTATCATTATCATTCTCACAGCAGTACTCTTTTACCTCTTTTGGATACCTGCTAGCAAATGCCCCATCTCATGCAGCTCACTCCTGCAGAAATGATGCATCCTATACCCACACAGAAGCCATCTGCTGATGGATATGCACCATGTGTTGCACTCATGCAGTAGGAAAACTTGGACCAAAACTTAGCAAGCTACATTCCTGGACTGAGTACTACTTTACTATTAGAATCAGACAACTTCCAAGCCAGCAGGCATTGCAGAAAAGTTATGAATCTCAAAGGATGCAGCCATGTCAGCTTTCACACTGTCATATGCTTTCTCATTTGAAAAGGAGATGCGTTATCTTATTTTTAGTTATTTATCTGAAGCACCAGTGCCAGGTGTATTGGCCTGTGGTTTTGGTTTTAAAAAGCTTCCTTCTCTAGCTTGAACCTGGGGTCTGGGGAAGATTCAGAACTGACAGAAGTAATGACAGCTTCTCATAGTGCACTTCCACACGTAGCTGCTAGAGTTAATGACATCAAGGCTGTTCAGGAACCTGGAGATTCCTTCAAACCTGACAACAAACAGCTGCAGCGGAATTTCTCCTGTGCATGGAAATCCTCCCCAGGAACTACAACAGTTAACCACAGAAAGAACAGAAAACTAATCAAATCACACCTGAGCCTCAGCCTCAATGGGTTAAAGTCTTCTGTAACTCTCTACCAGCAACAGGAGATACCACATCTGCCTTAAACTATGACTGCTGACAATGGCAGTACTTTAGTTTTGACCATATCTGACGTTACTGGTTCCATTTCCACCTAATAGAACACTTTTGAGTAAAAAATACTGAAGTACTTCAAAAATACATATACCTGCTTTCAGGCTCCTATTATTCACATCTTTACAAAGCAAAGATGTGCTACTTAACTGGAGAAAGATCTTAGTGAAAGAATTTCATTCAACGTGTTAACAGCTCATCTTTTTATTTTGTCTTCATTCAACATTAGTAAATAGGACTCTGTGAGAGGGGCTATATAATGCCTTCAAAGAACAAAAAACTTCTATGCACACAAATAAAAGAAAGATCAGAAAGTTGCAAGGCTGAATTACCTGAAAAAGTGAACCCTAAAAAACAATTATATAGCAGTGTAAATTAACCACATAAAACAGAGAAGAAATGCCATTCAAGACAGAAGTGGAAGAGATACAACACTGTCTCATACATTTTGTTGGGCGTTGGTTCTCAAATTAAAGTCTTCTTGTTACCTTGCTGGATTCCTCCAGTTGAGTGCCTCGTTTCCAGGCCTCAGAGAACATGGAGCTGACAATGCTTTGGGAACGGACATGTCCAGCTGTCTGGGTGTCAGAAACTCCACTGTCAGACTGATTAGAATGATTTGATTGAGATTCTGTTCAGAAAAAAAAGTTAAGAACATATGTTAGCATATGTTTCTGAATGTAAGAGTAATGTCAATATGCTTATAATGCTACTCTGTGACTTGTTAAACATGTCCCCAGAGGTCACTGCTTCGAGTAATGACTGCATAAGCTCTAGCTCACATCCAGGCCATTACCATCTGGAAAATAAAACAGTGCAGCAGATGCCCAGTATTAACCAAACCTGAAGCTGCACAGCATGTCAGATATGTTTCAAAGTAAAATCACACAGCAGCTGTATGGGTTCTGAACCATGCCACATCCCTGCACTTTGGGAAAAGCCCCATTTCATGCAGTGCATGCAGCCTGCTCTCTCCAGCACTCGCTCCCGGCACAACCTTAAAAATGGACCCTGGGCACAGGCTGTGGACAGGCAAACTGCACCAGCCAAGGCAAGACATTGCTTCAAACGACCTCAACACAGGAGAAGGACTGGTGTGCATCCTGCAAGTACCCAACATAATGATGCTCTGGGCCCACAGGGTGTCTTGACAAGACAGCAGCAGGCACAGTCAGACCAATTTATTCAGCCTGGCACCTGCTTTCTGTGTAATCCCATAGTGTCCTGGCACAGGTTGGAATGCAACTTTGGCAGAACATGCTGGGCTGGTGAGCTGTGGCTCAGCTCCCTACAAGAATTTACACTTTATCAGAAAAACACCCAGCTTGGATGGAGAAATTGTCAGTAACCAAGAATTTACTGCTATGCCACACAGTTGAAACAACAAGGTACCTTCCCAGTTAGGCTGCATTTGCTTAGCTCTTTCTTACAGGCTACTTTCTGAACATGTCCAATTCAGTAGCATTATCTCCCCACCTGTATCTGTGGCAAACAAAACACCTTCACACAATAGTATATTTTCAATATCCTGAAGGTTCTGAATAACCCACCAAAGCATCAGTCAGCTCTGAACAATGAAATGACACTGTATAAACTATTTATCAATTTTTAAACTGTTACATGCAGCAAGAAACCAGCCCCAGTTCTGCTGACAGATAAACACATTAAGGGAGCACATTAATGCAGGCAATGCACAATTTGACATGGGAACAGAAACAGTATTTTCAAAGTTTTCTCTAAAGAGATTGTTTGGATCTTTGTCTTTGGGCAGGGGCTAGTTCTCATTTTCCAATTTCAAATATTTCAGTCAACAAAGCAGTTTAAGAACTACATATATATGTTCTATGCATCATTACAATATAAATTTGATTTTTCAAATAGGTGAGCATAGAGGCATCAGGAATTTGAAATTATGTTTCCTCCTCTCAGTATAAGAAAAACATTGTTTTTTGGAGGTGAACAAGAAACTGCTGCATATTTCAAATACAGACATCACTGCAAGTAATAGAGCAAAATAGGTTTTTACCTGTATGCATATATATATATATAGATATACACATACAGAATGTTAAAGTCTATGTTTTAGACTAAACATAGCATAAAAGACTTTGGAGAAACAGTCCATTTCCTGCAATAGTCTCTCTTGAGGCATCCAGACAGCAGATGATAACAAAGGCGATTGAATCTTTGTATTATGAGATAGACCACATTGTTACCTGGCAAACTAGATGAGCTGGAGCCTGACTTGATACTGGAGCTAGACAAAGAGGTCCAGTCATATGCTGATTCTGTTCTCTTCAATGCTTCCTGATAGTTCATGTATAGTTGCTTCCCGTACTAAGCAAAATCACAAACAAATTTAACAACTCTATACAGGCTGTACACTCTTTTCAGACTGTTCAGCTCCACCTCTAGCTTCTCTATTACGTCTTTCCTCCTGCCAGTCCCCCCAAAGCAACACAGGCTCTGTGTTAAGGAGTTCAGGCAATATTATTAGTATTGGTGAATTATTAGTATTAGTGAATAGTATTAGTGAATTGCTGAAAGAAAGAAAAACAATTTCTTTATGCTAGAAGAGACAGTGTCAAGCAAGAAATGGCCCAATGAATAAACTAAGACAAGCTGAGGATCTTGAAAATCAGCACTATTTTCTAAGTTCTCTTTTCCCATAAGCCTTCTTTTTTAAAATCTGAAAGGAGCTGGCTAAAATCTGTCTATGATGTACGTCAGAACTGTGTCATGTGACAGGAATGCAGCAGTAACAAGAAGAAAAGGCCCAATTACTGATTAATATAACAAAGCCTAATAATTTTACTAAGGAATGAAAAATGTAAGAAGATTTTACAGTTCATGTTCAGAATAGTTAAACAGAGGGAAGTTAGACTTTGCTAAGTAACTTAAATGGTTTTAAGCAGGTGATGACAACTACTCATGACAACAGTGTAAGACTGCCTGGAGGTTACCTTAGCAATGCGGATGCCATTGATCCACTGGTGTAGAGTTCTTACATCATCACAGCAAAGATATTTGATATACTGGGACTTCTTCTGGATCTGAGGATGCTGCAAAAAAACTGTATGTTCTCATCAATGTTTTCATAGCTAGGAATGCAAGGAAAGCATTTATTTGTTGATGTCTATACAGATAAACCTAATGCTGGAAACTCTTCAACAGTAGTCTGCATTTAAGTCCATTTAAAAATGTTTCAGAATATTTCAGGAGGTGAATATCAATGGGGATTGCTTGACCCACACATTTGGAAGTGTGTCCAGCACACACTGATTTCAGCTGATTTCAAACACTAAGAAAGGGCTAGTCTTTCACTATTCTAGGGTTGTATAACTTTCTACCCACCAAGAGTCTTTTGTACCTATGGACTGACTCACCACTTGACAGAGACAACTGATATTTCACCTTTCTCTCACATAGAAATCCCCCAAACTAGAGGAAAACAAACACACTGGTCTTCTCTGCCTGTGCAGGCTTAAGTGACATACTCCCCAAGTGACATGCTGTTAAGCACAATTCCATTTTCAGCTTGTAGAGCCTTCAAGATTCTCACCTTACTGATACAGGGCTATCATCTAAAAATACTTGCTGCTCCCATATAGATGTATAAAAAATGTAAAGGCACTGTATTTATCAATTCAACAGTCAAGAAACAAATGCATGTTTATCAAAAATCAGACATTGGAAATCATTCTGGATGGACTATTCAGTTGTTTCCTGTCCATGCTATAAAAGTTACAAGTCTCTTAGCTGTTGGGGTAACTGAATACTCCAGTTCTTATCACTTCCTCTCTTAGCCTACAGCTCAGTGACACAACAGAGTTTTGCTAGAGGATTGTAGGTATTTAAGTTTTACTGAAGACTGTCTGAAACATATATCAAAGAACTTCAAAGTTTTTCAAAATATTCTAACCTATTGCCTTCAAACACAATTATTTTTAAATGATCATAAGATGTGTATGTCCATAAAGAGAATATATATAATATATTTTCTTACAATAATAGATAGTTGCTTTAATTTTCTCTACCAGCCCTTCTACACATTCATGTTGTATAACAAAGAAGAGTCTTTAGAAGCAAATACAATTACTTTGCTAACAAGCCAGCTTCTTCCTGGAGTTGCTCAAAACTTTGATTATATAGAAATAAAAGAACTTCTCAGAAATCTGACATTTAGGACCAAGGAGTTAACTTTATATACTAGCACTCAAATGTTATATTAACAATAGCACAGCACCTAGCATGAGCACACTAAGTTGTGATATAAACAAAGGAGTGAAGATAAAGACAAATTCAGTCTGGATATCAGTAGAGAACTGGGCCTTCAGTTTCTATTTGCTATTCACCTGTCCCAAAGGAGATACCGCCTAGCTTAGTGAGCCTTTGTGGCAGAAAACTCTATTTCTATTTTAAAAACTGTGTGGTTTCTATATATTAGTACTAATTGAAAACATTGATGTAACATTATAAAAACTGATGAAGGCAGAACTGAATCCTGCTTAATATAATAATTTGGTCATTCATCAGTTCCACATAGAAAATATAGCTTCAGTTGGTGTAAGCTACCCAACTGGATCTACCCCCCATTAATTTACTTAGGGACAATTTTTACACATTTTTTGTGTCTTGAGTAATGCTGCCATTACATTTTATATTTTTTTTTAAATCTACTTTGTGTGACCAAAAAGTCTGAAAATATAATTTACTATTAACCTGTCCAAATGATATAGACAAAAGTGACATCTAAGTAGAAAAATCCATTTACTTCAACAAATTTATATATACCTACAAATACTGACAATTTTGTTTGCATTCAATGACCTATAAGAACATGGAAAATACTTCCAGTTTCAGCTGTGTACTTTCTTGAGCAATATCATGTCCTATATTTAATATTCCGTGTCTCCTCAGTGGGCTCCAAGACATGTTGCCCTGTCCACTGGAAAATGAAATCCTTTTTCAGGCAGTGGATAGGCAGCCACACACTCCAGGCACAGTAAACAGTCCAATGTACTGACATGTACAACACTACATGAGCTCCAGAGCAGGGAAGGGAAAAGTGCAACCATAACCATCTCTTATTACTGGCACCATTTCAAATCCATGAAGACATGTTAGTTGCTGTGAACACAGTGTGAAAGCGTGGTTTAAAATAACTTGGTACCCAGCTATCTTGCAGGAACTGACACTTTCTGAACACTATGTGGGAATCAACAGAAACTAGGAGATGTGTTGATTCAATTAAAATAACTTTATGCACTCAAGTCATTAGATTCGTTTAAGATCAGGTCACTGGTTTTATAACAGTTTTTGCTACTTGTTCCTTCTATCTGTCATTTATATTCAGAAGATGCCTTCTTTAACAACATCCTTTTTCCCTCAGGTTGGTCCATAAAGGGTGTACTTGAATCTTTAATATTAATTTCTCCACTACTCTAGACCTACACTGAGAAGATAACTCCCTGGATTTAGCATTTCAAGGGGTATTATCTCTTGGAACCTAAACAGTTGTAAGGTATAGAGTTGCCAAATGGAAAAGAAGACTTTAGTGTATGTTTTAAGAGTGTAATGAACAATTAAATAGACTGTCACTCATCGGTCTGGAAATAAAACAATCCAGGGCAATATGAAAACATTTATGAAGCCATGACCAGCACAGAGAACAGGCAACAACTGTTCACACTGTATACACACTAGAGGAAAAGCAGCTGATGGTACAGAACAAGTAAAAGTGTATTCAAGGTATAGCCAACTGCTGCAGTGTTACCTTTAGCACTAAACAATAGTCTGTGGGTGCCTTGTATTTGTTCCGATAGTCCTGTCCATAGTAAACACTGACATGGTCTAGCTGTAGAAAGCACACAAGATCCCGTGAGACCTAGTAAATACAAAAATGGTAATTTACAAAGTATCTTTATAAAAATCCACACACACTGACACAATCAGTCTAATGCTACGATCCAATACTAATATAAAGTCTAGTTAAGGTCAAATATTAGTTTCAATCTGATACAAAAACTACCAACACAAGAAGGGGGTACAGCTATGCATAAACTCTTTCATCACACCTTCATTTTTAATCACATTCAGTCTGGTTTTTGTGTTTTGTCTGCATTTTGCCTTTTGACAACATTTTACACTGGACTATCACTGTTCACTCAGAGCAGGTATCAGGGGAAAGTAAATATGATTGGTTGATCAGGAAGTTATCAGCTGTTGGTTATATTTCACCTTGGTAATAATCAAGGTATCCAAATTCCAGTATGACTGTAAGTAGAATTCTAAAGATGTTTGGCATTGAGTGTTGGGCAAAGAATTTCAACAGGCTACTCGCATACAGATTGTTTTAATGAAGCAAAAGATTATGGAAAGAACATCTGACATGCATTCAGCTCTAAAGGGAGCCATTGTGCTGATAGAGATTTCCTCTTCATTCCCAGATGTGTGGGAGGTGGACTTCCTGGACTGGGAATCATCTGATGCTGTCAAGACTGATGGATTCATGGATGTCTTGAACGCACAGTAGTCCAGCCTTGAAGCTGTAATGTATTTGTAGTATGTTCCTACTTATTTTGCATTACTGATACAGAGAACATATCTAAGTGATCCTGAAGAAATGGAATTACATTTACCAGTTTCAAAAAATGTAGCACCAACTGGTCCTAAAAGAATCCCATTTATGTGAACTAACTAAACATAATGTAAATATGCAGACATTGTGGAGTTGGTCTGATACTTCATGATTGACATTTGCAGAGCAATTTGGTCCTCCATCCAAATTCTGCTTGAGCAAAGACCAGCTTCTTAGCTCCACCAAAAGCTTTTCCTCAAGTATTTCTGAACACCTAACCCTAAGTTAACTCAAGAAACAGACCCCTGTGTTCTTGTATTTTTAAACTGGGGTTACACCCTTCACATCAAGTGGTGCCACAAAAATTCACACAGTATTTCCATGATAAAGTCAGCCTTTTAATTAAGGGATGTGGCACTTGGAAAGGCACAGCTAAGCCAAAACTTAAAGCCAACTCCTGTGTGCACTGTTTACCAGCAATAAACAATTCAGAGCAATTGCTTTAAGTAGCATACCTTCGCCTTCCCTTTAGGGACGTAGTAGATTCCAGAAGCCCGAAGAAGGAAGTAACGTTTCTTCCAAGATTTCTTACCATCCTCTTTCAGCCACAAAACTCCCTCAATCTCTGGCACAGTTACAGAACTTCCACAGAAACATTCCTGCCAATAAACAGAGCAGTTTGGGAAACAGACAGAACAGAGAGCATGCAGTGGTTTGTTTTGAATGACTGAAATTCTTTATCCAAGGAATGCACTCATAGCAGGGACAGCTCTTTTTTCACATGATATGAACTGCAGATAAATCACAGAAGCAATAAGGTAATTTAGACAAGCATGATAGATGTCTGTATTTGCTCAGTGCAACAATGACAAAAAATCGTTAGCAGCTACTGTAAAGATTTTCTGACCACTGCTTCTCAGTAATAGATCCCGCAATGGCTTTACTGGCTTTAAAGTCACAGACCTTATATAGTCTCAAATGTATAAGCACACACAAAACTAACTGTGCATCCATCAGACACAGCTGCAATTCATTCCAGGAGTACTTCGCTGCTACTAACTGCAACTTCTGCTAATGTTCTATTTATAAAGAACTAGCAGAGAAAAGCAAATGCTTTAAATACACTCCAGATTAATATGCAGCACAGAGACTTATGAATAATCTTAGAAGACAGAAAGAATCAAGCAGAATTACAATTCTCTGCATGTTGTGGCTTCAAGCAATTTTTTCATTGAGTATACATACAAACACTTATTAAAACCCATATTAACAATATATTAATAGCATGCATATGCTACTTTTAAGTTAAACTGTTTTAAGTTTAATCCAAAATTAAATACCCCAAATATTTACCTTTGGGTAACTACGTAAATAAAAATCATTATTCTGGAAATCAAGTGGAACCCATGGCACTTCAGCCATGTCAGGAAAGTATTTCGTTTTCAGCTTATGTAGGCTATATTTACTGTGTGCGTTATTTGCTCCACACTTTTATGCCCTTATTTATGTAAACTGGTTAATGTGTTTGATAATAATTAGTTTTCTGTCATGCATTTTTTAAAATGCAATATTTGGGTTTTTTTTTTAATGTAATTGAAAAAAAAATTACTACTTTGCTTATTATCAAAATTTGAAATATTAACTTAAACCAGTCTCCAGACCCATGCCCTAGAATTTTGTAGAAATAAAAATTTGGAAAGTGCTAGTAAAAATTCTCTAGCAAAACAGGTCAAAAAAACAGGTCACAGTTCTCCAAATTTCAACTTGAAATTAATGGTTTTAGCCATAGCTAGAGGCAACCTCAATTTGATTATCACTGTGTATGGTATTTTAGATACTAAACTAAATACAGAAACTTTTTTTAACTGATCACATCTGAAACAGAGTTACATTAAAACAACCATTTATCTCAAATATAACACATTCCATTCAGTCTTCCAGAATTACATTCCGCTCTGTCCATCAATTTCAATCACCGCACCTTTAGTTGTCTTCAAGCTCCAAAGTGACTTTCTGGTTTGAATTCTTACCTCTAGTAGCACCTCTTTATTTCTGTCTGCCATCTCAGAGGTTTCTTTCTTCCCCAGAAGATAGTTCTGTAACAAAATGAAGTTTAATATTTCTTCTGAAATCAAGTCAAATGGTGTTTCTTGTTTACTTTTCTGTAGCAGTAAGAACAAAAATTTGTAGACAAATTGAAACTGTCAGACTGCTCAATAATACATTGAAGTAACTTAAAATTACCTTTACCAGAAATGCCAAACAGTCCGTACTCTTACTTAACAGCCTCGTAACAACATCATCCTGCCTTTCCAAGGATCAAACAGCTCTCTGTTACAATGCATCCAGAAATGAAAATACTATGAACGTGTAAATACCACAATAAAAATATAAAAAAAACCCTGGAGATCTGTTACATACTGTCATTATTTCTGCATTCAAAGAAGCACACATAGAAGCAATGTACTTCTTTCCACCTTGGTCTGAGTTTTACTGAATAGAGATATTTATTTTTGCAAAGAATTACTAAATAAAATACTTGTCAACTTCTTAAAAGGAATTTAATTATACACAGGCACCGTATCTTATTTAATAAGATTTTTACTGTTATTCAGTTCGGAAAAGACTGGGACAATGAAAAACATCTTCCTAACCCCTAGTTCTAATACTGGAAAAAACCCCAAATATTCACAAAGTTTCACAAGTTCAATATTTTAAAGCAAGGAGAAATATTTGATTTATGCTGGTACCTCACTCCTGTGAAAGTGCCTACTATATTTACTGAGAGTAAACCTATAATCTACAAACTTTTAAAAAGCACGTAGAGTTTTGCTGCTTCAGTGCAAAGCACTTGCATAAGAATTGTTTTTCAAACCTTGCTTAAAATAAATAAAATCAAGTAAACTGGTGTCCCATAGGATGAACATGCAAAACTGATACACAGTTTAAATCCAATAAATTAGCATATAGATGCCATACAGATCTAAAAATAATCTATAAACTCAAAAGGGAAGAGGTAAGAGTTAGGACAGAGATCAAATGAATTTTCAATGCAAATTCTTCCAAGAGCCACCTTCTGCTTTTCAGTTTCTTTTCCCCCACTCCCCTACAATACTAAAGTGCTGCCAGATACCAGGTCTGTGGCTACCATTTGAGAGAAGAGAGGTCTTTGAAGCCATTTGAGAGAAGAAGGGCCTTTGATTTCTCAGCCAGGGAGCAGGAAACACAGGTGAATATAGGCAGGTCCCAGGTTCCACAGGAAGGGACACACACTCTCTTCTCTTCATTTGTCATTTAACCATGGAGTAGCTATTCTCTTAGATTTTATTTTCCCCTTCTTGCCAGCAATGCAAGAACGCACAGTGGAGAGACATTACTATTAGCAATATCTGTCAACACCTTTCTTGCATATTTACATAATTGAGCAGCACTAAGTATGGCTGTAAATCCCTGGAAACTGCCTGTCTTCATGTGCATTAAAACTACTCACAAACACATTAACAAACAGATTTGCTTCAGCTCATGCTTGTCTCCTAAGGATTGACTTTGCGCCAACAACACTGTGCATGTACATAGTGCTGAAGTGTAAAGTTGCCTGGCATTTTAACACATACACAAGTCCCAAAATCAAGGTTTGGAAATGAATGCTACCAAAAAAGTAAGAAACTGCCATCAGCCACACACACATGCAGCACAAATCTCAGGCTTACCTGTGGATTCTTGAAAAGTGCGTATTTCTCTATACGTTCCACGAACATTAGTTTGTTTTGACTGTCTCTTGTCCAGTTCAAGAGATTTTCAACTAAATTTTCATGATCTTCAAAGATCCTTTCTGCAACAGTAACAAGTGAGCAAATACATTGGTATCTGTCACATTTTGTGATAGAATCTAATCTGTAGTTATTTCCAAGAGACAAGGCATATATGCAGAGAAAATAGAGTTCAAGATCTACTACAGTGGGGAAGACGTTGATGCTGAGAGACTAAAAGAACTTAGTCCACTTCCAGACACTCCTGGTTTAATTTTTTTACATCCAGTCACTCAACATGGACTTCCCCTATCTTCAAACGTATAGTTCCATCACCATATGAAATGTTTAAATTTTTTTTCATCTGAGAAGGCCTACCATCCTCCAGGAACACTGCAGACTCAAATGATAACATTTCAAAGTTTATGAGCACAAATAAGAAGGTTACCACATTTATGTGTTTTCTGGTCTACACAATTCCCAGAGGAATGAATTGGGCAGCCTTTTTGGCACAAAACTTCTTTCTATATCCACAATGATTATCTCACTCATAAAGTATCAAAAAGTAGTGGGCAATGATCAGAAGGAAAACAAAATGCTTCTGAAATGCAGAATACCCATAGCTAGTAGGGGTATTGTAAAGAAGTCTGAAAATTGACTGTCTACTTCCTATGATCTCTGTTGCTCAATAAATGATGTATCAACAACAGCTTCTGAGATCTTTGGTTCTCAGGCAAAGCTCTGAGCTTTGACTCTCCATTGAAAAAGTTACCGCTAGTGCTAGAACTTCAGAGTACTGAAAACAGACAAAAGAGAACAGAGTAAAAAAAAAGAGGAAAATTTACTGAAATGGGACAAAATAGCTGAAAATCCTCATTGCAAAATAAAGAAGAAGAAATCTTTGGGAAACCACTTTAGACCAACTTTCTCATCCTTTTAAACACACTGAAGTAGAATTTTCAGATCATTCTGAAACAAGTTCAATCATGAGCTTTATTACATTAATTAGTATTTACTACATTAATGAACAGGATGATGAACATTATGAAGACAAGTATTTAAATCATTCTGAGAATGTAGACTACTGCTGTATCAATGAATAAGAATTAGAAATGCTTATAATTATTACTTACCCATTTGCAATTCAGAGATGGTTTCCACTAATGACCAGTCTAAACTGTAGCCACAATGTGATTTGTCCATCAGATTGTCTAATACTTGTCTCACTGTTTGCCTCTCATCCACCATCATTGTTTTTGAGCTGTCATCAGACATATGGACTCTGATCACCAACTGTTAAGCAGAAAATTAAGAAAACAAAAAGGATTAATCTACCACATTTCAAATAAAAATAAGGTTTCTAAGATCTTGTTTATTCTTCTAAGGTTTTCTTACAGTAGCATGAAATTCAATCAAAACACTCCCTGAAAATGTAAGATGTCAAATGATGGCTAGATATTTGTATCACAGACACTTAACAAGATACTGCTCTCCTTCAGCACAAGAAGATATAAAGGTCTTTCCAACACAATGAGAAAGTCCTTCAGTTGTGTGTTAAGAAGGGAAAAAAATCCTTCCTGCTGAAGTGTCCTGATAATAAATTGTCTTCCAGACAATATCTAGGTGGAACAAACACAGATATATGTAAGCTTGAGCTCTGCACAAGCTTACAAAGAATCAGAATTTTTCAGATGTGCAGTTTAAGCTTCCTGCCTGCTTCCTACAGTATTTTCTAAAAATGGTTATTATGTAAAAAATATAGCAATACTAAACCTTACTTTTCTGGGGAATATGAAGCAATAGGGTGTAAAAAACATCTGATTTTAAAACACAATGGCTTTTCATAGGCATTTTAAAGAGTTCACTGTCTGGAAAAAAAATCCAGCCATTTTTTAAACCAATCAAAAGACTTAAGACAACAGATTCCTTTTGCCAATCATTATTTTTTCCATTTTTACATCTTGTTCAGCTTGAAAAGATAAAACCTACTAGCTATAATGCCCTGGTAAAATTGACTTGTTAATTTCCATCTTCCAGCCAAGACAGTTTTTCAGCTTTTGATCTACAAACAATTAATGCAAAAGGCATTTTACGCTACTGAAAAACTCCTGTCATAAAATAAAAATGCTAGATTTTAAGGGTACTCTGCATTCTTGGAGAGTACATCAAGTAATGGCAGTAGACTTTCTCCATTTGGTAATCTCTGTCTTTAGTCTGGAATATTTCTCTTCCATTTAGCACTGCATCCTGCTATGCATAATGGAAAAAGGCTTGTGATGAAAAGGCTGTGAAGAAAACAGGCACAAATTTTAAACATGTGACAGCAGAATATACAAGAACAATCTCAGGAGGCTGGACTTTCATTTCAGTTCTGAGTGGAAGTTGGTAAAATCTTCCCAATGAGCACTAGCTGAAAAACAAGCTATTCCTTAAGAAAAACATCATGTTCTTCCATATCCTAGGCTTCTCCTGATTAGGTCCAGTCTGGATGGGAAAGCACATTACCACTGAAGATTAGAACACTACAATGTTCTTGTTTTATAAAGGGCAACTTAAGGGTAATAGATACAAATGAAATTTGCCTGCATATTGCAAGTGAAAAAAAAATAAGGGTCTTATAAATTGGTATCACTAACTCACCTTTTTCACTTGTGCTTCTTTAATCTTCTCTAATGCAACCCTAATCTTCTCAGCTTTCAGTTTAGCAGCCTGTTCCTCCTAGAGGGACACAACACACAATTCCAGTTAACACAAACTTCAGTCAGGTTTCAGTGGCTTTGAGGCTACCATGCTTTAAAAATGAACTGAAATGCTGATTTGCTCACCTATAAATCTCCAACTATTTGGAGATGATGAAAACTATTACTTTTTAAGACAAAAAGTGTTCCTATCTAATATTTTGAGATACAATTGCCATTAACTCCAAAGGAACATACTGGAGGTATATATTTTGTATAGACATTTCTCTGTTCTCCTGTACTGCAAATACCCTTATGCTACCAAATACTTTAGCATATTATATATTTACAGGCATAGCTTTGGACAATACATATTCAACAGGAGTATACAATGGAGTACAGCCAATAGATTTTTTGTTGATCAACACAAAATGCAAACAGCATGCCAAGAAGTACCCGAATTTAACAGCACACAGAGAGAAGGGAAACAAATTCTATAACTAGGATTCCATACTACATGCAT
Organism: Vidua chalybeata; assembly: GCF_026979565.1. Taxonomy (NCBI): domain Eukaryota; kingdom Metazoa; phylum Chordata; class Aves; order Passeriformes; family Viduidae; genus Vidua; species Vidua chalybeata. The sequence continues at coordinate 14,427,516 of NC_071536.1, read as the reverse complement.
TAGGTTTGAAAGATTTTAAACTGTTAAATCCATTTGCAGTAAGAGGTTTGAAAACTCACTTTGTCTTTACTAAATCCAAGTTGTATTTCTCCTTGTTTTAAGTATTTTAAGACACAAGGCAAATAAGCATTCTTTTGCTCTTCTGTGTAATAGATTTTTTTACAATTGGAAATGCATTAAAAATTCAGATACCTTAAATCTATTTGCTGATGCTAAAGAAAACTGTGTCTTTTTAAGACTAGCAATAAAGATTTTTAAATTCTATCAATTAGATATTTCTGTTGAAATTGCATTTGAAATATGCAGCTGAAAAGCAACTACTGTTTCAAAATTATATATGCAGTTTTTAGACTTTCAAAATCTTCAACTATGGATCTTCATTGTAATTAATATCTAAAGCCGTAATTACTTTAAAATCTCTAGCACAAACAAGTCTATTAAAACCCACACAAATCCCTTCCAAAATATTCAGTATCCTTAAAAAAGAATAATTAATATTTTTTCCAGAGCCAAAGTACCGCATCTCATCACAACATTCAGCATGTTATAAACACTTAGTTCTCTATTGCTTTCTTCTATGAATGTAATTCATAGTTTCTTTACCATGTATTTAGATGGTTGCTTTTCTTGTAAAAGTCTGAAATCCAGAGAATTTAAGTTTTGGCTTCTCAATAAATGACTAATATTCATATCAACTGCTAAACAACATTCCCTTGTTATTTACTGCACTCTTAGTACCTTTTGGTCCTTCACATCTGTGACTATCCTGTGCACCAGAAAAAACATCAGCTCAACAGACCAGTATGCTGCCTTGAAACATAATTCTTTTCAATAAAATGAATCAGTAAGTTGACACAAGCAGAAATAATGTGAGCCTGAAACCTTATCTGGGCACTGAATTACCCAGGAACATTGCATTTATGAGTCTACAGGGAACTATGGCTTTTTATTCACAATAGCAACGCTGTCCTATAGCTTAGAAAGGTTAAATCAGATTAGCATTCTATGAAAAACAAACCATGTCATGATAACAAGAGTTTTTTATTCTTCCTATTTCTTACCATTAACTATTTCAATGTGTAGAAATAAATTGTTACTAAAAAATGAGGCTTCACAGCACCGAGCCTGACAGAGCTGAAGAAGCGCTTGGATAACTCTCTCGGGCACATGGGGTGACTCTTGGGGATGTCTTGTGCAGGACCAGCAGCTGGACTCAATGACCCTTGTGGGTCCCTTCCAACTGAGCTTACTCAGTGATTCTGTGAAAGACTTGTCAGTTTCTAAAAGTAATGTATGTAAGCTATGTACCTGTTCATCCTGAAATCAGCAAAAGCAAAAGACTCATCATATATTTGGAGAAACAGTAATTCAGGGTTTTGAAAAGCTGCTCATTAACCCAATCAGCACAATTTTCCAGCCCATTTCACTGTACACCAGTGCAAAGCACCAGAAGCACCTGCCCGCAACAGCGCACAGACCAGGGCAAGCAACAAGCAGCTGTGGCCTCTCATATACCTGTGCCAATACAGCTAAAATACCTTTGGTGACCTCAAAGCATATAATCCATCATTCCCTAAAATGCTTTGGAAAATAGATAAATATGTAGACCAAAGAAGATTTTAAGGACTTACTATTTTAATATGTACCAATTACTTTTCATTTCCTAGTCAATTTAATGTGGGTCCAGAGATTAGGATTCCTTATACTTTATTAGAGTTTAACATAATCAGTTTAAATTTAAAAAACTTGAAACAAAATAGAATTACAATTATCAAAACAAGAACTGGTTTAAACGAGCAAAAAATTATAAAAAAAGTCTGAATTTACTAACTGGAAAACACAGCGAGGAAAAGAAAGCAAAAATTCAAAATTTCTGAACGCATACGGTAGTCAAAGATTTTAAGCTATTTTGAGCAGTAATAAACTAAGCTCAGGCCACTGCTGCATCACTGCTGATGTGGCAAACAATGTTTCATGGGAGAAGGACAAAGAACTATGTATTTTGATTCCTTAATAAAATAATTTAGTAACTCCCCAAAACTCACAACCATGTATTCTGTTTCTCTCCTAATGGCCCAAGAAAATAGTCCCCTGCCCCACTCAAGAACAGCATTTAGACAGATACACAGGTCTCTCCTTCCCCTGTACATGAAAGCAACACTGCTTCCATCCAGGAGGAAGTATGTGCAGTCCATCAGCTTGTACTAATAAGCTAACAACCCGTTTCACTGCACAGGGAGACAGGTCACAGATGGCAAAAATACCCAACTGCAACTGCAAACTATTTAAACTGTTCAACGCCACCAATTAACAAGGCCAGCATGTCCAGTCCAACCACATCTACCTTAGGTATTTATTTCTCCTTTGCTAGCAAATACTGGCAACAGTGATGGAGTTGCTGAAGGATTACAAAGATGCAGGTAAATTGCAGGACTGCTGCGCTGTCACAGCCCCACAGGTGGTACAGACAATGTCGGTTCCTGCTATGGCCACACACCTGCATCCCCTGCACAGCACCACTGCTCACAGAGCACTCACAGCGCTGCTGGCACTCAGCTCTGTCACAGATTGATCTGGAGAACTGACACAGCAGGCAAGATCCAGCAGAGCCTGCTCCCTGCTTAGACTGCCTTTACAGGCACTGGCAAGCCTTGGAAACACACCAAGGAGATGCACACACACACTTTATAAAACCACAAAACATAAAATGAGTAATTTCCACCTCTGTCAGGAAAAGGATATTCTCTTACAGTAGCAATATGCATCACTGTCAAATTGTAACAAATTCCTTACTTAACAGGACTATTCTGGGACTATTGTTACACTTGTATTTTAAAACTTTGAGCTAAGATTACTTTTGGTTATGGAAAACGTTGCACCTGATTTAAAGAATACTTGGCAACATACTTATGTATAGAACCTGTTAATCCAAAATATTCAAACATACTGTGAACCAAAATGGAAAATGCATGTCTGCAGTGCAATGGCCTTAAATTAATGATCATCTTCTTTGCATTTATATACAAGAACTAGGTTTTGAATACTTTTAGCCTACAGTGAAAATATCAGAAAGAATAACACAAAAAAAAAAAAAAAAAATTACTGTAATATAATGACAAACACTGTTTCCTCCCCCAGTTTCCAATTAAATACACATTTACAAGATATTCCAGCTGTGTTTTAGCAATAAAGATGCAAGACGCATGCAGAGCTGACCTTGCTCAAACAATTTTGTGCCTCACATTTCTAGGTTGGGGTTTTATTTTTTCTTTCATTTTACTTTTTTGAAGTGTTATTAACTAATCTCTTTTACAGAGAATGGAATGGAAACAAAAAGGGGAGGGGCGCATCACTTAACAAAGGTACTTAGAAAAGCCAGTAATTAAATAGTAGGAGGTAAGTAACTATGTCTACATTTTATTTAAGTTAGCAAGGTAGATATACAAATTACAAAATTCATAAAATTAAGACATTTCTTCTGTTTAATATTTGCTTTTTTTCTCTGATTTTTTTCTTTGAATGCAGATAAGAAGAAAACTAAATACACAAGTAGCATTGACTTCTGAAGGACTAAGATCAGGTATCTATTGTTTATTTTCCCAGCTACAGTGTAGCTTTGGGTAGAAAGGCAGTCACCTGTTTTGCAAGGACTCTCCTTCTTGCAGAGGAGTACCTCTTGTACTGAAACAGAGGTTCCTGCTACCAGAGAACACCATATTAACATCTCCATTTGTACCTCATTACCCAAAACTTCAAGACACTTTTATTAGCTTCATGTTTAATGTATATCAGTCTGAATATTAATCCCAGTAATGAAATTTTTCTGTTGATTGCTTTAATTTATTATTAAAAAGGACACTAGAACAAGAGTGTAAGTGATCAGCACTAAAATCAAAGGTATGAATATTAAGAGCAGTTCTTCTGTATTTTTGGTAAACTCATTGGGACAAGCAGAATACTCCTGCCCTAAAAACGTGCTGCAATCATGGCATGGTCCATTTATAAACAGTGAACTTCTCTTTGCAGCAGTATTTCATGGTCATTTTCAAAACATATGTTTATTGCATTTTTTTCCTAGTAACTCTAAATAACCTCTAAATAAATAAATAAAATATTATTGTTAGCGTAATAAAAAGGATAAAAGCTGACATTAAAATTACATAGGACATCACAGCTTACTCAGAAAGCTTTTAGATTGTCTTTACATTCTTCACACATTAGAAATCAATTGCTGTATTTTTAAACTGCATTTTAAAAATCTCAAACAGATGCTTAATTCAAGAATGAGCACATCTGAATCAGATGGCCTGAGATACATGAAGCCAACATCACAGCTGATTTAATCAGAAGTCTGATGGAATTACAGTGTGCAGGAACCAAAATCTACAAAGCAAGGGAATGAACATCCATAAGAATTTTTGTCTTTCAGGTCAACAGGAAAAGAAAAATTACATAACTGCTATTTGGGAAGAAAAGGTATAACATGGTTCCTTTTCCTCCAGATGCTGACATACTGTCTGAATCATTACTTCATTAAATCACTATTATCTGTCTTCCTGAACATAGTTTCAGGTTCACATGCATCAGAACAGTAAAGAAATCCTCACTTCAAAATCCAGCTTGTTACATTTCTATTTCCATGGGCAAAACTGAGATCTATTTGAGCCCTGAATATTCTCTCAAAATTATTTGCATGTACTCTCATTTCATAATACTAAGCTTAGTTTTCAATATTCATTATAGGGAAACAAGTTTGCATATTTGACAAAAAAGTTACATTGCTTTATTTTCAATATTCAGTAACTTACGTTACACATATGCTTTCACTTCTTTCTGTTTTCAAACAGAGGATTGAATGCTGTGTGAACTGCAACATTGGGAATTGTATCTAAAAATGAAGAGCTCACCGAAACAAATACATCATTTTCTGTGCTGCTCTATGCTGTGACAGGAACTGTGTGTGTGTGCACGGCTGTGACACAGAAGGGATCTAGTCCACCGCTAGAATCTTTACAATTAGTTATATTAGCAGAGGACAAAAACGGTTCTAGTCTCAATATAAGATGCAGACATACCAGAGAAGAGGAAGAAACAGAAACAGGTAAAGACAATAAGAAACAGTTGACACACCAGGGACACCAGCATAGACCTGCAACATGATCCTACAATCAAATGATCTAACACCTTGGTACAGGAAACGCCCCATTTCTTGGGACTGCTTCACTCATAGAGAGGCTTATCTAATGTTACAAGCTGAAGAGATCTAAGCAGCAAAGTGGACTTCCATTTTATCATTTTGCTAAAGGTATTTCTGCTTGCAGGAGGTCAGAAGAGAGCCTGTAAGTTCCATGCCAGGCCTGTGTGCTCAGGAATCAGAAGTGGAAGGCACAGCTGTACTGAAATAGTCACAAGCTGACCAACATTACCCTCAGGAAATCAGAAGGCTCGCCTAAAGTACCTGAATCAAAGAGCTATGAAGCCTAATTAGCCAACACAAAGATGTATAAATACAAACATTTAACTTTGGAGTGTATTAGAATACCTGATAGGAGCTACTCCATGGTCATATGACACAAAGGGGATCACTTAATGCACTTTTTAAAATAAAGTTCCTGTATGGTAACTAACACTCATCCCACATATAAACAACCAGAAGGGAGGATCTGAAGACACATGGAGATTAAAGAAAATTGTGGTTTCTTTGTGCCACAGCTGTTGTTAATCTACTTGCAATCAAGCCAATTGCTGTTTTGGTGGCTGTTTGCTTTGTTGGGCAGTGCAGGGGGCCAAGAGCTATTGAGGTCAAGGCAGAAGTATGGACTTTAAGCAAAACAATCACAAGAGCAGAAGATTACTTGCTTTTGGCTGTTTGTACTCCTCTGGAAGACAGCCTGAAAATCTGTTGTCAAAATACATGCTGAGCATCTTGAGAAGAATATTAAGGTATTTAAGAAAAAGTAGTAAACCAGTTCTAAACTTTTATTGCTAAATACAGACTACTTATGCCCAGTGAACATTATCCTTATTGTTTTGAGGTCACCAAATTGCATTGTTACTTCAGGCTTGCCTGAGGTCTCTCCACTAGAACATCTGTGAATTTAAAAGAAAACATACAGAAATGGTTTTGCAGTATGTATTAGCATACATCAGCAATATCTGACACCTCAGCTACCAGATATTCAAAGTTCTGAGCTACGTGAAGCTGTTTGTCCTTCATCCCAGCCTGTATTTTCATCAGAGATTTATAGCTTGCTCCATCCCTTGTCCTCTAGTTTCAAAAGGAAATACATATAAAAGATATAATTCTTAGCAAATTGAATGACAATTTTTGATCTCTTAGTACATTACTAACCTCCTTCCTGTGAGGAAAAGTAATTTATAATCAAGATTTGTACATACCTGGTTCATTAGACCACTGTCTTACTAGGATATTCTCCCTACATTATATTCAGTCAACATTCAAAATCTTACAAAAAATATCCCATTACTTATTAGTTTGTCTTCAATACAGCAAGAGAACTTATTTAAGGCTACTAATGGCTTTTAAAACTACTTTAAAAGCTACTAAACACTCCCACATATTTTCCACTAGGATCTTTTATTTTTTTAAACTAGTGAATGGCAATAGGAACAAAAGAACTTCTAGCTTAGTATATTTCCTTCATTTCCTTTTCAACGAAGGCATTTTACCTGCTAATATGGCTATTTAGTATTTGTCAAGAACTTGAACGCTTTGATAAATCTGCAGAAACAAACAATACAATTTAGCCTTTAAAAGCACCTTGGATAATCAGGAAAATCATGTAAATAAATGCAGAAATTCCTGGAAAGAGCAGGAGTGGAGAAGCATAGCACACACCAAAAGCATTCTTTCTACATAGAAATAGTCACATAGAGTAGAAAGAAGCATCATCACCTTGGTCAGCAAATGAGAAGGCTTTCCTGCAATGTTTCTCAGAAGAAGGGAGGTTTCCCTGTCCAAATAGGAGTGCTTGTGCAGAAAGAAAGAGAAAGAACATAAGTCAAAGGAAGTCAGTATAGTAATTTTATGGTGTCTTGATTACAGAAGATAAAGCAGAGTTTAAAAGAAAAAACCCTACATCATCACATTTTCCCCCTCCCATAAAAAAAAGAACGTTTCCAAATACTATGAGCCTGATACACTGATGTAAAAGCAATTGTGCTTTTACACAAGACACTAAAAGACACTATTTTAATCTTCTCCTGTACAAAATGTCACACAATAGAATTAAGAAAACTTTTGCTTACCTGCCACTGGTTTCCTTTCTGCAAGAGAAAACTTATTTGTAAAGACATGTAGAACTATGAAAGTAAGAAAATACACTCTTACAATGCTTTTCAAAATCCTGTCCAGTCCTCTAAAATGAAACATTCTACTTCCACTACACAAATATAGAGCTGCTATAAACAGGTCATCTGGGAGACATCCTAGTTTTATGCTTTCTACATGAGTGCTGTTTCATTTTTAAAGAAGAAAGATATTACCACAGCAATAAACGAACATAACTTAAAATTAATGTCTTTTTTTTTTAAAGACTTAAGTCTCCCTTCTCTTGTATAGTCCAAATTATAAAATTACAAATCCCCTTGTTTCTCTTGGGAAGATAAATTAGCAGAAAATATATTTTCATCTGTTTTCAAAATGGGAAGCAAAATCAGTAAAGGGGAAGCAACCAGTAGAGAAAGACAGAAATCAATTAATGACAGATCCCAGAGTGATTATCTTCTCCAGCACCTGCTACAGGCAACAAAACCATCATCATGCAGCAATTTGCAGAACCACACAGCCTACAATGCTAAGGAAATTAGACTAGTACTGTGGCACTTAACAAGAGCATTTAAACAACTTAAAAAAGCATGAAGTAAATCTGTGTACCACCACCATACTGCAAGTTTTGTTCCATGTGGTCACAATTGTCTCAGTTTTATTTGTTTCAATGCTATACAGAACCAGGCATGACAACTATACATGCCTACTATACTTTTGTTTAGTAATTTGCAATGCAGAATCTCACCTCTTCTTCAGTGCCACAATAAGCTATAGTCTGAAAAAAATGAAGAGCTCATGTCTACAACTTCCTGCAAGGCAGTATCAAATAGTTTGGTGAATACAGTTCCTGCAGGGAGAGTTTACTTGATGTGACTGCCACATGCTGGGATGAGTATTACGGATCTCAAGGAGGCTTTAAAAGTTACACCTCAGGGAAGACTCTACACAGCATTTGAAGTTAAACCCAGGCTCTAGCCAAAACTCCACTTAGGTATTTAGCCATTAATATAGACACAAGTTATGTTACAGAGTAAATTATTTTTCTGCTTGCATATTAATTACTGTCTGTATTTACATCATATTTAGACACACAGCAGTGCTGCCTAGCTTAAACCATACTGCTGAGGGTTTGTAATACCTGGTATAATTATTCACAGTCATACTGAATTGTATCCTTTCATACACAGAGGCTCTAACTTCCCACAGAGTCAGTTTAATATGGTCTCATTACGACATACTGCTATACAACTTGCAGAATAAAACTGCAGGTGGGCTCAGTCCAAACCCCAAAAGTATACATAAAAATCCAGTGACAAGTTCACGGAAATTTTTTAAGAGTTTTTTCATAGAGTTCTTGTCAGTCATCAGGAACTAATTAATATGGATCACTTTCTTGGTGAATGGAGCACTGCAGGAGAAGGAACACTACAACGCACATTTGCAGCTTCTTCCTTAAGAGTTTAGTCTTAAGGAAGACTAAACTAAGACTTCTGTTTTAGCCTGTAAGTCAACAATAGTGTCAAGATAAATACAGGATATTGAATCTCTCCTTAAAGGAAATACTATTTGCTAGAGAATATTTCTCCTACAGGGAAGGTCAAGGTATGCCAATTAACCTTCTTCCTGTCTTAGTCATCTCGGCTGCTGCTAACTTGTATTTAACTACATTATCTCCACTAAGGAACTTCCACCCAAAAATGGGAATGCCATATCCTTCTTACAACATAATAGCCACTTGAAACTTGATAATGCTATTTTACGGGAATAGGGGTTGGCCAGTAAAATGTGGAACACCAGTGTGATGACAACTACCTATGTGAATTTGAGCTGCAGAGCTAACATGCCTAGAAACAGGAAGGCAACAGCTCTTTTCCAGACATTTTTTGTGCATGGCGTCTTCCTACCCTATAACAAATTCTGCAGTACTGCACATACCCAAAAGTTAGAATGAGCAGAAGTAGCAAAGCAACAGGAAAGGCCAAGTTCTAGAAATTATAGCTCAGCTAAACAGTAACTACACGCACATAAAAAAAAAATAAATATTTGGCATGCACAAACTAATAGATAACAAATTAAATTTCATTTTAGAACATTGTGTTACTTTCACAATCCAGTTTTAAAGCATTTAGTCTATTTCAAAGGAAGACTTCAGCTCAAACATCAAGCTTTAAGGTAAACAGATGTTGTTCCTAGAATATTCCATTGTTTGGGGGAAGATAATTTTTTTTTTTCCTAGATAGTACAATCACAATGGTTCACATAGAGGATCTAAATAGCCTACTCTTCCTCTCTACTTAAGGACTTGAAATACATATCAAAGCTCTGACAATATAAATGCCTGATCTTGCCAAACAAATTAACCTACTTTTCTCTCCCAGGTACTTCACTAGACTAAAAAGAACAGCAATGAAATCCAGCAAATCCGAAACATTAATTACTTCTCGGGAAACATTTCTAGTCTTCCACCATGAAAAGCATCTGTTCTTCCACCTGCTCCTATCACAACAATGAGAACTCAAGCTCTAGCAACAAAGTTGTCTCTCCCCCAGTGCCTCACCTTGGATTCACCTAGGATATAAAACCAATTCCAATTCCATAAGCTAGCATGTGTCCCTCCCACTCCTGCAATGCCATGCATTTTTCTATCCTGCTAGGATAAGTTGACTGCTTCCCCAGTACAAGCCATCATTTCTATTTTCAGTTTAAAGGTTTTTTTTCAAAATGTCACGTAACCAGAATTAAATGTGGTTGGAATGTAAAAGTAGTCTGAAACACAATGGAAGCATCAAAATTGACAACAGCTTCAGAGAAGACACTACCATGCATTCCTTCATACTAAGCATGAAATTGTAGAAGAGGCAGATTGTAACAGTGCTGGAAGAGTATATATAATTCCTACAGTCACTAAAATACTTAATGCAGCCAATTCAACATGAATAACACCAAGTCAAAAGAATTGCTGCCTAATTTACCAAATTCTCTGAAAGATCACATATCTCTAGGTCAGCACTCGGGGGCAAACACAAAAAGTATACAACATGTGCACAATCTAAAGCTACCTACAATTCTTTACTTCTACTAGATATTGGGGTTTTTTAAGTTGTATTTTTTATGTGTAGTATAGCTTTCTTGAAATCCAGCCATTAGCCATATCTTGTTATAAGGTTTTGTATAAAATTATTACTGTAAACAATGAGCAGTAACAATGAAAAAGCTTGTTAGTTATTTCCATTATACATAATAAAAACCATTCACTTAACAGACACTAGCAGATGTTAAAAACTTGTATTAAAAGGGATCTATCACTAGAATAATTTTAAACCAACACTTTTACTTTGATATTTTAAATTATTATTAGGGAGCCAGACTCCACTCAGGATTTCCAGTTAATCCAGCATCACTACTACTCAGGCAGAACTCAAAATACCATAGGCCCAGTGAGCATCCAGGAAGGAAAAAGTGACAGGGTTTTAAGAGGACTCTTAAGAGGCAACACGATGTTTCCTTTTGTCACATGGAGTCTCTCAATATAAATGGTGCTACAAGACTTCACACCAGAGAGCTGGGACAGGCAGTAACACTGTGGCCCAAAAGTCACACAGTTTGTTTCTTTATGTAATCTTCAAAAAGTACTCTTCTTCCCCTAAAACAAGCAAAGATGAAGCCTACCATCAGGTACCAAGTATATTTACAACTTTTCTGTGCCAAAATCACTTCTTTTGGAGACAACTTTAACACAATGCATAGGAAGCTATTCACTTCTGATTTAGTCCTTCCTCATATTATGGACCAGATTTCAAACTAAGTTGCAGGAACTCAACCTAGTTTAAAAACTTGAACCGTGAAAAATAATGAACAGAAAATTTATCAAAGCCAGGAAAACTTTATACCACATAGAAGCAGCCAATGATGACTGCTTTGAACTCTGTCTTATTTTAATTCCTAGCACCAACTATTCCAAGTCACATTGAAAACCACAGATGTTTAATAATAAAAAAATCCTCAAAATACTAAAAAAAAAGTGCTGATTGGAAAACTAACTTTCTATAAAATTAAATGTATACCTTTCTCAAGGGATGCCAAAACATCCATGCACAAAAATATTTTCTGCAAAACCAATATTACTTACAAAAATTCAGATACGATTAGAATATCTGAAGTAACAAAACCTAATAAATAAGGCTACTAATGTCTCTGAACAAACTTTAGCTGCTGAGTTCAACAACACAGAAAACTAGATTTGAGTAAAATTATCATTAACACTTAAGAGTTCTAGATGCTGTTAGGTCAAAAAAATTAATAGTGTTCATGTGCAGTTCATTCAGCAAAGACAGCTAGCCTTCATTTTTATAAGAACATGGACTAAAGTCTTGTTCCAAATTATGTTGCAGACATCAAAGATTTCCTATATCCTTTCTTTGAAGACAGAAATGTAACATTCACAACCTTCAGATCTAAACACCAGACATTCATGGACCAGCTGTTGAAAATTGCCTTTCAGTGTTTTCAGGAAACTCAACACAGTACTTAAATACACAGCAGCTGCTTATGTGAGATAGTTTTTTCAATACTGAAATATTTTTATACCCATCATCAATCCCATACTGACAAAGCATGTTTGCTAAACATGATAGAACAGATGGACTACCAGGAAAATGAGAATACCTTTCAGATTTTCAGAATATAATTTGTTGCACTAAACTAAACAACCAGTAAAGCTCTACATGGCCAAAACCTCAAGATTTTCTCACCTATTATCCTTGCCAATTCCATTATGTAATATTCATTGCGTTGTTTCAATTCTTGAGATTAAAAAGGTCTTGAGCTGAAAGTCAGCTTCAAAGAAACCCCCAAACTGAAATGATTTCTAAACTATCACTGAATTACCAAGAATCTTAGATTTATTTTTTACAGACAAGAACTGATGGCTGGATTTTAAGAAAAGTGTTTAAGAAGAGGTGATAAACTGAGCCGCCTAGTTAAAATCTGAAGCATGAAGGCCATGTAGCCCATCTTGCCATGGTGAACCACTGGTTCACAAGTAAGATGTGGTTATTATACATGGCCTCCTTTCTTCAATTCAACTTGTATATTTTTGAAAAATCTGTTCAGATTTGATCTATTTTCTTGTTATGTTTGATGATCACTTAGAACAGAAAAGTGGGATCAATTTAGAAAGATTCAGCCTCATCCCTAAGAGACTGAGTTGTATCTAATTCCTCTGATTTTAAGGTAAGGGCTGAGAAAACAGGCATACAGAGTTTAAAAACAGTACAATACAGTCTCAAAGGTGTCACATATGTTCTTTACACTGGCAGTTTACAAATAATGATCAAAAACTGAGGTGGAATTGTAAGAAAGATGACCTAGTGACCTTCTGAAGTATTTCATCTTCCTGTTCTAATGCCTTAATCATGTTAAATAGAAAACTTCCTTTCTTGTTAAATACCATCTGTACATTCAAGGACATCATTCACTCAAGGTTTGTACAGCAGAATAACTTACCTTAGTTCCAAAAACGGCAATAAGAGCACCTTGAGGACTTGTGCATGTAATTATCTTGCCATGTTTCTTGCAAAATTCTATAACAGTTTAATAAATACACATGTTTAATTAAACCAGCTGGTGGCACTCTTGTGCCACTATTTTGGATTTAATATCACAGTTGAGAAATGCTATAAAATCGTTTTTAAATGCATTCTCTGTCCCTAAAAAACAAACAAAAAATCATGGAAACTGAAGTATACAGTGTTCAATAGAGAGCTATATGCTTGCAAAACTTTGCTGAAAAGATTACTATAGCTTCCATTTCAACTACATCCCTACACTGAATTCTTTAGACTCCAGCTTCAAGAATTTGAATCCACTGATTCCTAAAGAGAACTCAAGAATTAAAGATTTAAAATTATTTTTTGTAATTTTGACCCAAAGATGGAGAAGGAGGACTGTAATTTTTTTCCAATCTCTTTATGATTATGAATTCATATTGAACTTACTCATATGGACACAATATGATAAACATCTAACTAAAAATATCAATTTTCTCCTTTCCTTTGCAAAGGGGGTTGTTTAACCTAGCAAAAAAAAGAGGCTCAAGGGATGCCTTATCACTCTCTACAACCACCTAAAAGGAGGTGTAGACAGGTGGGTGACAGTCTCTTCTTGCAAGTAACAAGAGATAGGACAAGATAAAAGGCCTCAAGTTGCACCAGGCGCAGTTTAGATTAGATATTAGAAAAAAAAACTGTTGCAAAAGGGGTTACAGTTTATTCTTATTAGAACCTCAGAAAAGGAAAATAGGCACTGAGAAACTGAGGTAGCAGCATTGGGTAACAGAGCTGCCTGACCCTTCACACACAGCATGTTTTTCCACAGAGTCACAGAGCGGGTAAGGCTGGAAGGGACCATAGCTGGTCATCTGGTTCAACCTCCCTTGCTTAAGCAGGGCCATCCTAGAGCTGTTTATAAAAATTTTGTCAAATGATACGACTGAGAGAAATTTTCCACGATTGGACACTGTTACAGGGTGATTACTAGTCATCTACATTAAACAAAGTATTCCCAAGAAAGGAAGGGAAGGTGTGTGTCATTTAAAATACAGATGTTTAAGACTCTGCACATTTGACCATGAAACAGATCTCCTGCCAATAATCTAAGTCTTGCTTTGTGCTTTCCCATGAGAATACAGCTAAATTTCTCTGAGACCAAGCCTTCAGAATTAAAATTGTAGTCTGTAAGTCTCAGTGAAGCCTGGAACATCACAGTTAAAAAAAACTTGAGGCCGCAACCTCTCACAGAGCACTGGCCAGCCCTTCAGCTGGATTGCACACTCTTACTCTTGAATCAAAGGCAGGCCAAGATCGAGAATGCCTGGGTCCATGGTGGGAGAGTACAGCAATCTTCTTTAAGCTGCAGTGCCTGGCTACTGCAAAACATGTTGGAGACAGACAAGGGAAGGGAGAACCTGGAGCAATTACTCTGTGCTCAAGAGTAGACAGCCCTGCCTCCTAGGACTCCTGTAACTCCATCTCACTGCAGGCAACTGGAATAAAAAGAAAAATTTAAATCTTAACTTACAGCAAGTATTTATTAAATACTAGGGATGTTTATAACTTCATGCCAGCAGCACCAGTCCTGATAGACTTTCTTGAAGTTCACTGTAATTTAAATAACATGTGGTCTGTGGACATCTCAAATGAACAAACTGCTGCTCTGTGTGCATGAGGTGTACTCAGTGCTAGTCCATCACCTCCAAGGTCAGTTTGGGATGCTCCCCTGCTGAACAAAAGTTACTTAAAACAGAGCAGAACAGAAAGGATTGCAAAATCTGATGAACATTCAGTTCAAGCTTCATTTCATTATTGCTTTTTAGAAATGTAAGACGAAATTGCTGCATGGAAGATGGCATTCCCCCAGTGATGTGCTTTCACATTTCTTGTATGTAAAGCTATAATTTTGACCATGTGGTTCAATGGACCAATGAACAACTAATTCACAAGGATTATTTTCCACGGAAAGCTGCTCCAATTCACTAGGCAGCTGCATAAACAACAGCTCCAACATGAGGTAGGGCAAGGCTGCCCAATTAATCAGTAGCAGGGATCTAAATTGCATAAACCAAACATGAAATCCCAAATACAGTTTGTCTGCAGGGAGGAAGTTTCAAGAAAACACCAAGAAAAAATATGGAGTATAATTTCACAGAAAATCGTTGTCTGATCAGTCTAAAAAAAAACGCGCATTAAGTGGAAGACCTAAACAAGAAAGGCAAAAAATCCCTAACTATGACTAATTGATTCCTAATTGCATTACATACAGAATATCAGAGACTTTATCTTTGGGCTCTCTCTACCTGTAGCACAGAAAACAAAGCAGCTAGGAAACCTAAGGAATAAGAGTACATATAGCTTTAACTGAAGCTGTAATTTAGTTTGAATCTACTGCCTTATACTCTATGAAGTAGCTGTATTAAGAAAAATTTGATTTTAGGGCTGTTGACTTCTAAGCTATAAATTCTGCCCAAAATGACTTTAGACATAAAACCATCCAAAGATCAACCACTATAAAAGAAGGGGTATACACAACTGGGGAGTTAAAACTCATAAATCTTCCCTATTTGTTAAAAGCAGGTAAGCCACATGAATGAAATAAACCCTGCATTCAAAAAGCAAGGCACTGATGTGGCTGGTCTAACATATTGAAAAATTTGCAAAAATAAGACTAGTAAGTGTCCAACATAGGAAACTAACCAAAGCTGTACATTTGCTTAACTAAAAATGAAGGCTTTTCTTTGTATTTGCAGACCTTTATTACAGTATAATGAACTAAACACTAAATACTATATTATGGTATAACAAACTGAAGCAGCATACTCAAAACTGACACAGCTAAAAAGCCAATTCTCAATTGTTTCTCCGGAACATGAAGTCTTATTTCTAGGGGGTTCAAACTCCTTTAAAAACAACACAAATCCTAGTTTTCACACTATAGTTTAGGAATATGCATAACTGAGGAAAACAACAAATTCTTTCCTCCTGTTAAGAGTTTAATGTTCCACAACTGGTGGCTGTGTTCTTAATTTTTGTCATATGTCCTAAATTTCTTTTTTGGCAACGTGAAACAAGGACAAACAAGTAATCAGTTTCTAACTTCCTACAGATTTAGTATTTCACATCTCTAATCTAATCATATGTTGCAGAAAAAGTAAAGAAATTTGTTTTAAGCAGAATGGTGTATCCACAAGGAAATTGGCTGTTTTAAAAGCTCCATAATTAACCATCACTAGTAGAGTGATATCTTTACTGGAAACTGCAACTAATGCATACAACTCCCCTGCAGCACACTTTCAGCAAAGTTTGGTAACATCATAAAGCAAGACTTCTGATTTCTCAACTCAAGTCTAGTGGATAGTTCCAAGAGTGTGCTGCCTAGATTTATTTGATCATTCATCTAAGGTATTTTTTCTCTTGCAGACAAATCAGGTAAGAGAAAGAACCTCTAAACTACCATTTTCTTAGCTTGTCTGTATTAATGATACAGTATTTTTCTCAAGAAACCCTTCATAAACACAAGTATTTTTCTGAAGTGCTATGGAACAGACATAAAAACAAAGAGATTAATTTTTAAGTGTGCTTATTTACCCAGCATTTGGGATAACAGAATGAGTCATTCAGTTGCTTGTCCACAGAAGACTCCAACCTCACAAAAAACCCCAAAGAACATTGTATTTAGGTGCATTTAGAGCCAATGCCTTTGGTGTTCACACTTACGCTAACAAAGTCCACCCTCACTGTAATTTTTGAGTGGATACCAGGCTTGCCCGTCAGCGATGTCATACAAGACATACATTACACTGTCCATTTTCCTGTTCCTTCCAGGAGAGAACTTTAAAGCTTATTCATCAGTGTGAGGCAAAGCTGACTAGAGAGAAACCTACATGTTTTATGGTTTCTGCTATACTTCTATTAGTTATCTCCTACATGGAAAAGTTACAGGATAAATTTTAGGTCCATAGCTATAAAATAAGTCAGATACACTGAGTGGAGAATCAAGATTTACCAATGCAAGGATAATGTTTAAATTCATGTTCCCCTTTCATGTATTTTAAATCCATTTACCCCAATCTTTGAAACCTACCATTCCATGATGTGCAGTAAACAAAACTTTCAGAATGCCTCCTTTGGATCTCAACTGAAAATGCTTTAAAAAAATTAAAATTATCCCTTCCCATCATTTGCTTTGCAGATTCCATAAGTAAAACATGAAAAAAAAGTTTATGTGCTGGTTTGCAGGCATTGGGAAGAGTGTATTATCAATCCTTGAGTTCTAGTGCATTATATGACGATTATGCATAGTCAAGAACATTTGATTATTTATTTGAAATACATAAATATTGTTTATATTTTATAAAATCATATGTTTATCTCAGAAAATGCTTTGAAAGCTTCCAAAAATCTGGAAAATGAGGAGTCATTTTACATGTATTTCAAAAACATTTGAAAAATGGATGGCTCACACTTCTTATGCCAACAAAACTGGAAGCCAAAGTAATGTTTTGGGACGACAGATAAGCACAATTTCCCCTTACTTATGACTTATAAAAGAACACTCTGTGACTAATAATTGGAAAAAAAGAAAGATGAAGAAATGGTCTAATTATGTTTCAAATTAAGTCTTTCCATTGACTATTTTCAGCTTAGGAAAAGTGGAACTGGAAATGCTCCAGAATAGACTTTGTGTTCTAAACTAAGGACATAACACAACTGGCAGAAAATGAAATGATTTTTGTTTTAAGTCTTTAAAAGAAATATAAACCAAACCTCTGCCATGTCTTGTTTGTTGCTTATCTGTGACTACTCTCACAAATTGGAGTCTAACATCCTTGACATCTGCTAACCACACAACACATGGACCATAAGGAAAAGTACTCAAACTTCAAGCTCCCAAAATACAAAAGCCAATAATGCTCTATTCCTGCAAGAGCTAAAACAGACCACAACTCTTCTTTAAACCACCTACAAATAGCAGATGAGATTCAGCAGTCCAACTCTATTTTAAGACACTGTTGCCTAACAAAGACCATATATATCATCAGTTTACTTTTCCGCATACATTAACAGGTAACTGCCTTTTCATACATAGCAACATTTAGCAGTCCCACATAAAACATGACACTCAATAGTTTTAAATGGGTACCAAAGCTTCTGTGTTATACCACTGCACAGGCAAATGAAATGCTAGCATGTCCACATAAGAACTATA
Source organism: Vidua chalybeata (assembly GCF_026979565.1). NCBI lineage: Eukaryota > Metazoa > Chordata > Aves > Passeriformes > Viduidae > Vidua > Vidua chalybeata. The sequence goes on along the minus strand of NC_071536.1, from coordinate 14,409,464 downwards.
GCAAAATTGCTATGAAACACAAACTTTATTATCCCCTTAGGTCCATTTCAAGTTTTTCATTTTATCCCACAGGATCTTTTAGCCAGTACGGATTTATTTATATGTGCTGAGCTTACATGACAATTGCTACTGTCATGTCTCCAAAGCTGCCTTTTTTACCTTGAAAGAAGCATTAATGTTTACTCTACACTGCCTTCTCTGTCAAGTGAAGCAAAAACCATGTGGCTTTATTGCACTTTTTGTCATGATTTTTACCCCTTATGCATCAAAGTATAAATCTACAATAAGTTTAAGTAAAAGCTAAAAAATAAAACGCAATTAAATAATGTAGTGTTACCAGCTACATTTTGTATTATCTTTTTATGTGCAGAGTCTCTCAGCTGTGCAAACTGGGTTACAGACATAAAGAGGGGTGGGGGGTGATGCTGAACTGTGCCAGACCAGATGGCAGACTTCAAACTTATCTGCAACCTCTTCACTGAGCTTGTGCAGGACAGTAACAATGACTGCACATGAATGGAGCCTTTCACTCGCCAGACACACACAGCTACACAAGCATCATCAACACAGTTCTCTATTCTCTCCCCTCTGCTTTCTCCTCCTTCTACTCTACACAGCACACTGAAAACAGAGACAACTTCTTGCTGGCAGAGGGACCAAAGGAAGAAGAAAAAGATAATGTAGGTGGATGCAACAAGTTAGTCACAGAGACATCATTTCCCCTACCTTCAACTCATGCTATTATTTCACTAATTTGGTCTACATACAAATAAAGTAACCCACCACAGAAACAACATTTTAAGGTGCATGCCACTCATTACACAACTAAAAGCATAGAAAACCAAATACAACCTACCAATTTAAGAAAGAATACTGTTTAAGCAAGGATCTGTGAAGTCATTTTGTCAAAGACAAATTTCAATTTAGCAAAAAATTATGGGATTAGGGTGGGGTGGAGACAACTTTTCTTTTTATTCAACAATACTTAAGGGGAGACTGAAGACAAGAAGAGAAGTGCAGTCAGAAAACACTTAGTACCACCAAGACAAGGTCTTAAGACTACAAAGTGATAGTCTTTGAAAACATCAACATTCACAATGTCTAAAGAGATAGTGCTAAGAAAGGAAAGGAGTAAACAAGAAAATAAACCATGATGGCAACTAATAAACCCACAATTTTAGACAACCAAGGGAACTCCAGTCAACTCCCCTGAAAGTGATCTAAAGACAAATTCAGAATGAGTACAGGGATGGTCCTGGCCAATATGACCACTGAGAGTTACCATCTGTCATCATGATGATATATGTGCAACTCCAGGAACTGCCTACAGCACAGGCTGCTAGGAGGAAGAGGAAGACAAGACACTAAGATGCCTGTCCAAATACTCAGGCAAGAAGTTCTGAATAATCAATTACCACCAATAAGTGAGCTCCTGATCTCCCTTCCAGCCTCCAGTCCCTGGCTACAACCTCCCTAATGTGCATCAGTCCTCTGAGCCTCTGCAGTTCATCTAAATAACACAGAATGAGACCCAGAACAGAAGCAGAAGGTTTTGGGGTAATAAGCACCAGTTATGTGCCAAAGCTGGGACAAGGGAGGAGATGAGAATGTAAGGAAAGAACTGTGAGGAAGGAAGGATGAGAGGAAAGGGAAGTTATATCCTCCCATTTCTGGTGGCTGTGGAATTGCAGCCTTTTTCCTATTGGTCCCTATTACCAGACAGACAGTATACTAGACTACACACACCTTCAGTGGGCCAGTACGTGGCTGTTCTTGCACAGGATTTTCCTGCACTGCCCAGTCAGAGAGCTCTTAAATACAGAGCAGAAGTATTTAAGATAGAATAATGAAGTTTATAACTGTAAAGCCTGATTTCCTTTTTCAGACAAGCATTTCCTCCCTTCAAAACTATCTTCCATTTTACTCAGGAAGAGCATAACATAAAGTTGCAGCAGAAAGGATGACTTTTTAAAGTACCTATACTGCCTGGAGAAGACAAAGTATTGGTCAAAAGGGCAGAGCTGCCAAGACACTAACCTCTTTCAGAAGAGGCACAGCAGTAAAGAAATTTTAAAGGTCAGCTCACCTACAGGCAGTCTCAAGGAAGACAGGTAAAAGAAAAGAGGTAACTTGAAGCACTACTTCAGAATAACAAATCTCAACACAGATCTGCTGTGACCATGAATAAATAGCCTCTCCCACTTTCTGCATAAAAAACTGTTGGGTTTTTCCCCTATATGGACATCATGACTTCTTCAAAGGCTATTTCCTCAGAGGGATGTTTTCTATTAGAAACAGCACCATTGAATCAACTGTGTGGGTGGGAGGGTACAATTCAGCCCTACTAGTAAAAGGTATTTTGATTCACAACCTAGCCAAGAGGATTAATAAACCCTTAAACTAGTTTTTGGGCACTAAATGAATGACATAGGAAATAAACAGCTTTGTTGATACCCAATGATTCTTCCAAAGAATCCATTAATTTAAAAAACACCACCACAAAATCTGTCACAAACTAAAAAAAAAAGTGATTTCCTTTTCCCTGTTCACCAGTGATGAGAAAAGAAACTTACTTCTCTGTAAGAAGTCCCATCCCATCACATAACAATTTTAAAACTGAATAGTTGAATACCAGTTCTGTAAATTGGAAGGGACAATTTCTTAGAATTGAACACCTTCCTCAGGCTACTGAAATTAAAAAGAATAGATAGAGCCAAAGCAAACAGCATGGTTAACGAGTGCAGAGGTTTCTGCTCTCAAGAGAGAGAAGAATAATCTGCATCTCAAATTACTGACACTTTCTGGTTACCTCCTTCAAAGGAATCAGTAATTCTTATCAACTTATCTGGGTAGAGAAACAATAGCCACATTCTTATATGAGAAGCATGTGTTTGTACAAAGGCAGCTCTCACATGTCTTTGAGAAAAGCTTCTGGGGACGATTTTGAGCCTTGCAGTTAGTGGCCAAGAGCTCAGAAAGCAACTGAAACAGCAACTGCAACACTTGCAGCAATACAGATTGGCTTCCCGTGGAGACAAAGCAACTTCTTGACCTCTGTCCCTTGATTCACCAATATCAAGGTAATTACAGGCAGCAGGTGGTTTGTTGATTACTCATGACACAAAGTATTGAAAAAACCTGGGAGACAAGAAGGGCAATTTTACTGATAATTTTACTGATACCTCAAGCATATAACTCCCAAAGTAAAAGAGAGAATCTAGAGGGAGACCTGCAAGATCAACTGCAGAAAACACTTTGCATTAAAAATCAAAAAATGCAACATCCATGCTTTTCTTATGCTATACAAGCTAGAACAACTAATTGACAAAAGTAATCTTTTTAGCCTGAGACAAAAATACAAGACTGCCTAACTTTCTACATCATAAAGACAGACATATAATCATGAGTAACAGCTGGAGATTAAAAAAAAAAAACAAAAACAAACAAACAAAAAAAACCCACACCACAAAACAAAATCAACAAAAAACAACAACAAACAAAAAAAAAACCACAAAAAAAAACCCAAAAAATCAAACCAAACCAAAAAAAAAAAAAAAAAAAAAAAAAAACACACAAAAAAAAACAACCAAAAAAACCCTACCCAAAACCAACAAACGAAAAATAAGCCTTATCATACCATAAAAAGAAAATTATTCTCAAACAAACAACAATCAATGGCTGCCATAGGCTGGGCTTGAACACTTAGGCCTACAGCAATAATGCAAAGGTTTGCATTTTAACTTTCCAAAGAGCAAAGGGCACATTCCTATCTGTTTTGCTTCATTCAATAGGAAACCTCCAATAAAAGCATACCGAACACAAACTTTTTATACAAAATGAAAGTTGACCTAAGCTGTTCATTTCTCACCATTTCAAATGAAGATTTAAATCAACGTGTGACCTCAATTAGTTGATTATAAGACTGACAAGCCTGCATCGTTCACTTTACATTAGATGAATTTCTGTTCCAGATGTGTAGAACCATGCTTTCAGTACAGCCCATTCAGATTTGTTTTAATTATTGATTAGAATAAACTCAGCTTGTTCCAGTTTTCTCTCATGAAAGAGAACATGCATATTAGTACAACTGACATTTTAACAGGTCAGATTTCTGTTTCAGAGAGTATTTCTACAGGAGAACTTATAAGTTTAAGTTCTCAAAATTCACTGGAACATTTTTCACATTTTCTCTCAAGTCACTAGCAGTTGCAATGCTTACCGAACTGGCTGTTCTTACTGAAGTTTCCTCTCTAATTAATCAATGTCAAAGCATCCAAATCCCAAATTAATATCTGCTAATGTTGTATTGCAGCCCAGTTATTTTTCTGTATTGTGTATTGCTTCAAAGAGCTCCTCCTGTCATACATGAAACAAGAGTATTAAGTAGCAGCAAATTACTGGTATAGCATAGCTCCAGATCTCCAGATAGACACCCATAGATTGCTCCATGTGTTTCAGGTATTAACTGTACTGTAAGAGGAATAGAATTTTGTCAATTGTGCTTTCTTTTTTCCACAGCTGTGCACTCCTTAGATTTCAATTAAAGGCAATATGTGATATTTATTTGGAATAAAAATATTACCTAATAATAAACTAATAAAAACATTAAAATGCATGATTGGCTTAAGAGGAAGAAGAGATGGGGAAAGCTCCTAAGAAAAAAATCTAAACACATTCTTTATAAGAAGTTTCCTTCCAGACACAATCGAAACCAGAGACAGAAGCAGCTACAATATGGGCAGTTCCTGTAAAAGCAAGTCTTCAAACAATCCCACTGCACTGCAAATGTTTAGCTATGAGTGTCAGCACAGAAAATGGGGTGTAAGTTTGAAGAGAAAGACCCAAACCAAACAAAAATCTTGAATTAGTGACATCCTACCTCAGTGATTGGTTGCCCTTGTGATGTCAAGTCCAGCTCCTGAGGTCTCGTCACCTTATCGATATCCAAGGAGTCCATGCTGGAAGCTGCCGAGGTCACGCTGGAACGGGAGGAGTTACTAATGGAGCGCACCTCAGCATCGCTCACTGTGCCAGCAGATGCTGTCCTCCTGTGCTGGGCAGTAACCACTGGCTTGGTGTCTTCTGCAACAGACTGCTGGGCTGCTTCATCCATGCTCAAGGAGGCCTTCTCTAACTGTGCAGTGATGTCATCCAGAGACACGTTGGCATGCGATGGTTTAGTCACCTTAGCAGAGGAGGACAATCCTTTCACGCTGCCGTGCTTAGTGGAAGGTCGACTAGCAGGTGGTTTCTGAGTTTTGGGTTCCGTGGCAAGGCGTTTCACTGCAGCATTGTTTGCTGAATGAGAGCCAATGCTGCTGAGCTCCTGCTCTATGGAACAGAGATCAGCCATGAGGGCATCCAGATCCACAGTCTCCCCCTGATTCAGGGCTTCTGCAACAAACAAGAGTAGTCAGTATGTGCAGAGTTATTTCATTTACAATGCCTCACTTTGTCTTATCAAATCTAATAGTTAAGAGAGCAAAGGAAGCAGCATTTTCTTTTCCCATCTGTAGTGCAAATATTTGTGCACTGCTGAACCAAAATTCATTTGCATTACTATCCTTGACCAGTGCAACTTTCACACTATTTAGGTTAAACTCATTTGTCAGCAAAAGAAGTCTATGAATGTTCAGACTACATCTGAAAAGTTTAAACTGTTTTCCTGTGAACGGAATGTAAAAACACATTTGTGTATTATCGTGCCTCACTTTTCAAAAAAGCTAAGCATTTTCTGCTAAAGTAATGCAACAGCTTTAAAAAAACAAAACCAAAACAAAAATACTATATACATACTCAAGCCTTTAAATTAAGGTTTCCTTCTCTTTATCCTGAACGCATTCTGTAACTATATTCCTGCATTCTGTTCCATAAAGCAAGATGCTCTTTCTTCCCAGTTAAGTCATTCTTTCATGAGACCAAATCCCAGAACAAGCTTTTTTATACAAATACTACACTACAGCTCTCAAATAGTAAGTGTTGTAAAAGATAATGCTTTAGGAGACTCAAATACTTGAAAAAAAAGGACACTAGAAAGCAATGCCTTCAGCAAATATTTTCTCACCTCAGCCATAAGCATATTTAAGTGTTCTTATATTTTACAATATTTTAATTTATAGTTTGAATAGGTTTTTTTCTTAAACTAGTATTTTCCTTAAACTATATATAGTAAATAATTCAACAAACCATTCAAATTGTACATGGAGAAGCGATATGAGAAGTTAGCAAGATTGGTTTCCTGGCGGAGAGGTGACCTCTTCACTGGTGCCACAGGCTTGTCTGCATCCAAACTCTAAAAAAGATCCAAAAGAGGACAAAATAAAATCTGACAAAGATTTGCTTGTCCAATTCCTTAAGATGAATGAGAATTAATTTTGTCTAAGAGAAATTTTTCAAAAGTTACTGGAATATATAAAAGCACCCCTGTTTTTCAGGCTTTAGACTGGAAACAAACATCATCATACTACAGAGATTTAACTTCAGATATTCAGTGTATGCAGTGAGGAGAAGTTGTTAAACACATTCTGCTTTTTTCCAGAATCAAAAGGATAGAAGCATTTTCCGACTGCTTTTTTGAATGGTGTTAGACACCAGCTCATTTTGAAACAGATAGCTGACTTACCTTTAACTATCTCTGCATGAAACTGCACAACATTCAAACTGGGATAAGAGTCTAAAATATGGCTTAAGATATCCACCATTAGCTTATGAGCATAATCATGGCATAAGTGCTTAAAAACATTCAGTGAAGAATCCTATTTTATTAACAGGGATTTAAATACACTAAATTCAGAAATTTTTTTCAATAGTCTTTCCTGTGAATAACATTAAGTTATGAAAACCAACCCTAGCCAGTTTATGTAGGGCACTTTTTTTTAGGAAAACTAGCAGAGGTTAAAAAAAGAAACTCTTTTTAACCAATACACTGAGTTGTTATGTTATGATGGCTAATATGGACATAGTACTATAATAAATACCAGGATTTCGTAAGTAGCAAGCCGTTAGGCACTGTGATCCAGCTGCTGACCCAAGAAGTACAGGGTCAGGAGCTGCTGGCCCTGGAATGGAATGTGTTACATAGGGAATCCAGCTCTTGCTGTCACTGAACTTCAACAGGCCTGCAGAACATCTGAAATTAGGCAATGCTTTTACTGATAAAGAGTTCCTGAAGATATGCTTGCCTGAAGGAAAAGCGTCTTCTAGTTTCAACAGAATAAAGTTTCTCACCTAAATTTTTTATGTTCATTTTCTACATCTTTAGTCAAGCCTTTGTTAAAAAGATCAAATGCACTAATTTTTCCCATAATGTTTTATCTGCTTGAGCTCCCTTTTCTTCTCAGCTTGGCCTGGACTTAAAAAAAAAAAAAAAATCTATAACCCTAGAGCCATCAGTGAAACTGGAGATAGAAAAGGCAAGTTAGGCCCTGTTCCTTCAGCCCAAACCCACAGACTGCTACAAAAGATTTCTCGTGAAGCAAATATATCCTAGTTAAAAGCACCCCAACCATGTTTTACTGATCTTTGTCAGATTTAACTTTATTAAAGTTATTGCAGGTCATTGGACACACATGTGATATGCCCTCACCATAATCTGAGCACATTCTCCAAAACTACTAAACCAGCAGTTTGGAGAACTGCTAAAAACTGCAACAGCACCCAAAAGCTTAATTCTCAATAATCATGAGAAGCAGGGTAAATTTTTTTTCTTTTAACCTGCACCATACAGCAGAATAACTTAAGCAGAATAAATGTTAAGACACCCTTCATCAACACTAAATATTGCTCACACACGCAGCAGATTTTGTGACTTTTGTTAGACCAAGAGTTAAAGAGGGAAAGTGAATTCAGATGATTCCCATGGGCATTCAAACAATTTCAGATATTTTAAAAAGCAGTTACATCTGGTCTTACTTTAAATCTCCTAAAAATAAACATTTACGAAATCTAAAAAGAAGTTAAAGATCAAGGATATCAGGGACAAAAACCTTTCCTCCTAGTGCTCTTGAAAACCAGCTGATAGATAGCAAAAAATACTGAAACTACAGGAGAATGCACTTTGGATCTCATCAACTCTAATCACCTCCCTTTATTGGGACTTCATTGGAACATCCCCATCAAGATTTGATGACAGTCCAAATAAATGATCTGAGACACAATCAACTCAATTAACTTGTATATACAGAACAATATGAGGTCATTCAAAGTTTTGGGGGAAATGTCATTTCTCAGTAGTTGCGAAAGATAGAAGGGCAACTGTCAGGCTGTGTTGCAGACTGTCTTGAACAGCAATATGAAGGTAAGAAACAAATAATGTGGGTTCTACCATTAAGTACCTTTTAGTAGGTTTTAAGAAATTTGCATGGACCAACAACAAACTGAGACATCACTGAAGTCTGCATGTCAATAGTATAGCTATAAACTCCAAGTAAAGTATATTTATATTTCTAGGCCGCTCATACCTTTAAAAAATGGGGCAGAGAACAAAGGGTCTAAGACCCATTGAATTGTTACGTTATGATGGCCCATATGATTGCTATAATAAATACCAGGATTTTTATAAATAGGGTACCTGTGATCCAGCTGGTGACCCAAGAAGTACATGACAGGGTCAGAAGCTTCTGCCCCTGGAGTAGAATGTGTTACGTGGGGAATCTTGCTGTCACTGAAGCTCAACAGTTCTGCAGAACAGCTGAAATTAAGCAATGCTTAATGGGTCTAAGACCCATTGTGCTCCTCTGTGAATATCGTCATTCAAGGTGATTTACAAAGCCCAAAATAATTCACATCATTAAAAACCCTTCAAAGTAAGTTAAAAACCAGCAGGAATTAGTAAATAGAGATTGATGTCACACTCTTCTACTCATCTCAGAAGGCAGGATTCTTTATTGCCCTGCATGCGTGAACTCAGGAAAAGAAATTGTTTTCCCCTATACTGCTATATACATTTAGAACTTGATGGCAGAGACAGTAACAGAGATGAGCCTGAATTTGAAATCCTGTTACATGATTAGCTCAATTTTCCTTCAGGCAAGATGAAGATGAGAAAAACTGCCTCCTCTCTAGCTTAATGAACCTTCACTTATCATACCTCAGCTTAATTCTACATGACAAATAGGGAAAAGAGTAAATATTTTATTCAGGAAGTTCACACAGCTGAAACACCCCCTGCAGGCAGTCACGGAGAAATGGCTGATTACCCCAGGAGTGCAGCACACCACACAAAATGCAGTATCTGCTTGTGAAGCAAAGGAAAAGCACTAAAAAGAAGGAAAGACTGAAAGATATCCTATCAGCTACTTCACTGATGCAGGAAGAGTACTCTGGAACAATGGTGAGTCCTTAAGGGTGTATCAAGGTATCTCATTAGGTCATCAGTGGCAGCATTCACAATTTTTTCTTATTGCTGTTCAGGTGCAACAAATAAATGCTGTTACAGCTGGACAGTGTCAAAGCACATGTTTCGGGACACAGCCTATCTCTTGTCAGCTGAAGTCCTTGTTGCTCTACAGACATAAGGACAAAATAGCAATTCTATAATTCTCGGAAGTAACTGTTATACCCTTTGTGATAGGTCAAACTAGCAGGTTGTATAAAATGAATATAACAACCTCAGGATGGGGTAAACAAGTCAATTTATAAACCTTTAAAGATTACTGAACTGGTCACAGGTCTGCTTTGCTGCAAGTGACAGTGTCAAGCAGTTGGCATCCAACTAAAAAGAAACATAAAACTAACAAAAAAATTATTCTGTGAAATGACAGAAACCTCCCTCACCTGTGTGAGTTTGTCCAGTTCACCCAGCCAGGCCCCAAACATCTTGTCGAGATCCTGATCTTCCTTATCACTATCTTCTTCTGCACCATGGTCAAGTTCTTCATCTGACAATTGCTCCATCTGGAAAAAAAAAAAAAAAGTTTGATGCTCAAACTCTCTTGTCAGTGTCTAAGAAAACTTGTGTCAGCTACTATGTTTCTGAAAGTGTTCATAAATCAAAGCAAATGTCCATCCATAAGCTTAATAAAAATTCCTGCTTACTAGTAAGGACTTAGTATGGAAGTTGTAATAGATAATTGCAAAGCCATTTTTGCAGCTCACTTTTGTCAGAATGATGCAGAAAATTATTAAGAACAGAGTTCACAATATGTAAAAAATACCATCAGAAATTCATGCTAGCCTTGCATGTGCCTTCATTGCCAGCTATTGTTGGCAAAATCTATTGACATTACATTAGAAAAATCCAACTCCTGTCCAAGGAATTTAGCTCACCACAGTTAAGCAACACCATTCAACCACAGGAAGTCTCACTGTACTGCAAATAGATCACTACAGATTTGTAAACAGAAATGCTTTAACAGGCCATAGAGAATGTCAGCAATACCTCCCCTGAGACAGTTCAAATCTTGGACACTGACCAGATCACTTCAGTGATACTGTACAATTTTTACTCAACAAAGGTACTTCTCTCTGGAAGTAAAGAGTCACCATAACATCTCCCAGATCCTCCTTTATTCAACAAATTTGTGACCAAGATAATGACAATGTTCTCCAAAGTTTATCTGTTATTATCTCAATGAAAAGTAACCTTTTGTTTAAATCTCTTTTCCAAACATGTCCTCCAGCCCCTTTTATGGAGCTAAGACACATATGCCTTTCTATGTACACTCATACTGGCAAAGACAGGATCTGGTTCAGGAAAAGAATTTACATATGTGGAGGGGCAAAACTCTAGGTAATAATTTGGAAGCAATCAGGCAATCAGTATGGAAGGTAAATTTCAGAGATGTGCTACAGAATGTCCAGAAACACATGAGAACAGATCCCCAGCAAGAGCTACGCAAAAAATCAATGGTGAGTTGAACTCAAGACATGGGCTACATAGTTACTTGCTACATAGCTTTCAGAAAGCACCAGTTAACATTTTGTAGATTTAAAAATGAACTAAGTGCTACTCTTCAGGAAAAGACAAATCTTGGTCTGAAAGACATCAATGTCCAACATTGCGCAGTCAAACTGATAAGGGATGTTATGAAAAATGATTAAAGGTGATCTCAGAGAAAAAAACTACTTAATCCACTTTTTCTTTCATATGACAGTTCATGCAAAAAAACCCTCCAAGATTTAAAAATAGTGTTTTTTTATTATTATTATATATTGCTTTTATTTCATTTTAATTTTATAAAATAGGTCAGAGGAGACTTCAGAGGTGATCAGTAATTCTGAAGTCAGCAGAAGCCCATGGATGCAAGATACTGCCATCCAGTTGCTCTAGGCAAAGCTGCTTCAATCTACTACCTGAACTTCTACTTTCGTGGGATAGCACAATGCATGTGCCTACCTTAAAAGAGGCAATAGCATTAAAGCTAACTTGCCATGGCACACTGTACTGCAAAAACACTGAACAGATTAAATTAATCATCTGAATCTCCTTTCTTCCACCACTTGCTTTGAGCCCTGCACTCTAAGGAACGAAAGGAGGTAAAATCCAAGGGTGACAATGAAATTGTACCAAAACCAATATGCTTATGTAATATTGCTGCATCCTTCCACCAAGACTGCAGCAGTTTTTATACTCTGTAAGCCAGGCATGCCTTCTCCAACAAGATTCCTCTCCATGATGCCTCCTCCAAGACCTCCCACATACAAAACTGGAGACAGCATGGTAGCAGCAACTCAAACTCTGCCTGAACTTCTGCAAAGCAAACCTCAGCTGCATTCCATTTTTATCCCCCTTCAAAGCTTTGCCTTACTATTTCTTAGACTCTAACATAGACCAGAAATACTATAAACTCAAGGCAAAACACATTATACTTAAGGTGACATGGTCAAACTGCTGTTGAAGTGCTCACATAACATTTCTAAATGTCTAGATACATCTGAAGAAAACAATTTTTATTTGAAAGCTAAAGGAAGCTATTAAAAGGGTGCCTTTGAAATATGACTATGAACTAGCAAATAAAATAAATTGAAACTGCGAGATAAATCATTCAGAGCACAGTATTTATAGAGATTTCACAATGCTAGCCTTTCCCTCTTTGAGCTGTTTCTGACACTCACTCTAGTTAGATGGACTTGTTTTGCACTGCATGGCACTGTTCATAACTCACTCTTTCATTAAGAGAGAAGCTTGCTCTTTTTACTAATATTTCTGAGGATCTAAGCCATGGAAAGCATTCTCAATTTCCCATAAAGTGTTACTTTAGCTATTTTGACTTGGCATCAGAGACACTGCTTTGGTTCCAGTTACTGTGAAGACAGAATTAGCAGCCTAAAGAAAACTTTTACAAGTGAAGTACTGTTATGTCAGCGTGTCTGGCACTGAACCCTGTAGTATTTGCCAGCTCCTTGTAGTCTCCACCCAAGCTTCCTAACGTCAGCTGCATTTCCTATGAGCCTGTCAACATTTACTTGCAAAAGACACACAGAGGTTAGTGTCTCGCTTCAGAAACAGCTAATATTAAGTTGCAAATTCTGTAAAAGGAAATCTTAGTACAAGTTCCACAACTGGAAGACATCCCAAAGGACACTAATTAAAGAATTAATTCAATAACTGAGGGCAGAGACAAAATGCTCATAAAGCAGTATATGAACTTCTTGGCATAAGAACTCAAAACATTAACCACTTCAAAAAAGAGTGCACATTCCAGTTAAAAACTTTAAATTTTCCTTTTTATAGCCTTTTTTTTTCCTCACTGTTGTTGATCACAGCAAACATGCAGTGCACTTTAGCACATTATGATCTAAGTGGGAGTTATCACAACTTCTAAGGATACAACATCTTTATTTATAACAAGAAATAAAACCAGCATACGGGGTGAGGGATTGTGTGTTTTGTTTAGTTGGGTTGGAGTTTTTTTCCTTAAAGGAATCATTTAGAATTGAATTAGATGTAAAAAATGGAGAAAGGATAATGGTTCTGGTGTGATGCCTTAAAGTCAGCCACTTACATTCCTAAAATATTTGCAGGGAAGGAGATTTTAAATAGTTTTTTTTTTCTGCCTAGCTAGAACCAGATGACATGCCAAAGTAACTTCAGGATTCAAGTTATTTTTCAACACCTCACCTTCTATTCTCTTAAAGTGTATGTCAAAGTAGAACATAAAGAAAATGAGCAGCATCATTCTGGGATACCTGGATCAAATACGGTATCAACACAGTGCAGTCTTTCAAATGGAAGTGAGGCTTCCTGCACTAAAGTGTGATCTATGTATCATTTCATTATCCACTATGGACTGTGACAGTCTATTCTGTCTGTCTGAAATGCTATTTAAACAGGCAGACTCATAATCACTCTAAGTCAATGATCTAGTTTCCAAAACAGTTAGTTAGATTTTACCTTTAAATGCACGAAGCACAGCATTCTAGTACTAGATTATGAAACATTATGAAGGTTTTCATTAGAAGTTACCAGTTGTAACATTTAATCCTAACCTAGTATTTTAAATTACAGTGTAAAGAAACAAAACTCACCAATACTTCAGGGGAATAAAACAGAAAGATTTACTCTTTCAAGATGATTTTTATATTCTTAATATGCTAGGACAAGCATGAGCTATTAAAACACATGAGGAAAGATGGAAAGCCCAAGAGCAATGCTTCAGATACACCATTTCAACATTTTCAAGAAAAGATACTACCACAGAATTCTGAAACAAAGAAACAGTTTTCTTTATATCAACAGTTTTGGGACAGAGTTATCAAAAGTGTATCTTAAGTATCTTTTACTGAGACCCCAGCATGAGGGAAGTGTCTTACACTGAGACCCTATCCTGCACACTTGCATATTGAGACAGTAGTTCCTATCTTAAATCAACCAAGTTGATTGAGACAAATGAATTTTTTATTATATGGTTAATATAATAGTCTCTTCTTACAAAGAAAACACTGCACTGAAAAAAAAAAAAAAGCTGTTGTAAAATAATTAAGTTGCAGGTTTTCTCTATACCACAATTCATTGATGATGCAAAGACTAAGAGAAAGAAAAATAGAATTCTGAGTTCAACTGGAAATACTAATGTACATAAAGGGTCAGCAACAAGAATGTGTTAATTCACTATAATTTCAGAAGCAGTATAGTAAGAATTTTGAACTACAGATGCTTAAGTATGTTCAAAATCAACTGACAGCATAAAACCCCCAAATGAAAACACACCATCTTTCAGCCAACCTATGTTTCTACCTCAAACCTTTCTTATTATTTAAATACAAGCTTGCACAAGGTTCTGCTTGGTCCTGAAAAAAACAATTTGCCTTCTAAAAACAACTACTGAATTTGTTACAAAGCTATTTTAGGGATGCAGTAGACAAGACACAAATGTTTGAAACACCATCTCAAGAAATAACTGTTTTTCAGCATTTTAAAACCTAACCTCAAAAACTATATAGCATACTCTGGTTTGGGAAATATACTCTCTCTAGACCTCATCTGGACATCCAAGTTCCTTCATTTGTGATCATTCCTGTGTTATAATGCCAATATAAATTTCTGTTAAAAAATTGTATATGATAGAACACTACACTAATATACTGTATGAGCACATAAGCACAGAGTGAACACATAAATATAAGATTCTAGCAGGTTTTCATCTCTAGTATTCATTCACCTGACTGCTTAAAGAAACAAGGCTACTTGAACAGAAAAAACCCTAAAATGCTTTCACAAAACTGGCTGGCAAATCTCACATCCCTGTTCCATGTTTCTAGACATTTCCATAATTAAAGTAATGGTAAATAATGATAGGTACTTTGAGTACACAGATTCATTTGTATCACATTAATACTCTGTCCACGTGACAGGGACCAATCAGATCTGGCACACTTTTCAGTCAGAGATTCTTATGCTATAACTGACACTGACACTCCTCCTTTAATACTGCAGCACACTAAGCCAGTGACAGTGCAGATCACTTGCTTTAGTATTTTTGTGTTTCTTCTTAATAAGCATAGAGTATTCTGAATATAATTAATCCTGGAAAAGATATTTGAAGGGGGATTAGAAAGCTACAGGAAGCCCTTTGTGCATTATCCCATGTTCTATAACCCAGTTTACGTTAAAAGTAATCTAGATGAAAACCTGAACAAAAGAACATTTGTTTTCTTTAAGCTTCAAATAGCATAGTAATAGCTGAATACATCCCAAGGCTTCTGCAGCACAGACATTCCAATGCCTCTCAAATTCAAAAACTATGATACAAATCTATCAGCCAAAAAATTCAAATTCTGAACGTTCCACATGAAAAAATCTTATGTCAAGCGAGTCTCTTTCAATATGCTATTTTTAGCCAACTTTGAGTTTCATTTTTTTTTTTTTAAACCATGCTTCAGGCAACAGTTTTCCAGACTTGGCACTAACAAAACAAGGTGAAAACAGACTGAAAGTCTGATAAAAGGTAACTCTTCAGACACTTCATTAAAAGCAAAGAGACCTTTCACAGCCAAAACTCTGAAATACCATGGGCAAGCTCTTGAAATCCTGGACATCAATATATGTTTTACAAAAACCAGTCATATGCCAAGATACTGCAGATATAATTAAGGTGTATAAAGCATTCATTATTACTGTGACAACCTTGGATTTAAGTCTACTATCTATTTCCTACCTTTCTTCCCTTACTCCCCAGCTGATGAAGGTGTTTTTCTTCACATCAACACATTATCTGCCACAATTCAACTTATCTGTCCTGTCCAACTCAACTACATTCCAATTATTAATGAAGGAAGGGACTCAGCATTGCTCTGGGAAATTGTTTTTATTTAATTCCACACTTATATTTTAAAAACTAACTAATTAGTAGCAATTTGGAAATAATATTGTCAAAAAAAAAAGAAACAAATGTTAACACACGGGTTCTTCAAGCTGTTCTTCAAAATTAAAATAGGTCACTGTACTTCAGCAATAACTGCTATTCTTCAAACAGAGGAAGTCAAGAGCAGAATATGCAATGTACAAGATTTATTTAGAGCAACTGGGAGAACAAAGGCAATTCCAGAATACAGTGAAAGAGTTTAAAAGCTATGTACAGTTTGAGCATATTTCTTTTCAAGTCTTTTTTTCAGGTAGTTGGTCTAAACTGCAGAACTCCAGCAAGTCTGAAAACCAGGCATCATCACTTTATGGTCTTATTTTCAGATTTAGCTGGGAGATGCAAAAGAAGACATAGCAATATTCCCTCTTTTGCCCACTCATCCATGCAACATGCAAGAATGTACCTTTGAAACGACAGAAAAGAAATCTGCTGTCTAAAAATGCATGTTTTGAACTGCACAGGCTACAGTTTTAATAAAAGATCAACTAAGGCTGCTGGAAGTAACAGTTATTCAAACACCCACAGCATGATTTCTAATGCTCCTTTTAAAATCACGCACATGCCTGTACAAGTACTTGCCTTTGCCTCTAGCTGTTTGTATTTCAAGCCCAGTCAAACAACAACCTTTTTCAAAAAGCTTATAAAAATATTTTTCTTTACATTATTTATAAGTTTGTTATATAAATATTTATAGCACATAAGTGAACACGTAACTTACATTTTAACAACTGCTAATGAAACAATTATTTGAAAAAGCAACTGGAAGAAGAAAAAATCTTCATCAGATACTGGATCATAACATCAAAGCAAACTGTCTCACCGCTTCTGGAATCCCCCAAAACACATCGATGCTGTATACAGCAAACACAGGTTTTCTGAAACTTGGTGCTGTTCATGACAGCACTCTTATCCTTTTCACATTCTAACAGACTGTTCAACAACCACTCCCACAAATTCTAACCAGGAAAGTCAAACATATCACGGTTGCTTCCTGGTCTTCCACAGATTGAATACCTAATCTTTAGAACAAAGCAGACAAAGATACAACAACTCAGTATTCTTCACAGACAATATGAAAGAATCAAGCTCTTTTTGGCTAGCAGCATGAAGAAACAGAAAAACATAATTTTCCATATTCACATCCTTTGCAGCCCCCTTTGTATTTTAAGTAGAATTTGTACACTCCTGCTCTAGGTTTAGTTGACACTAGCACACACAATTTCCTGAAATAAACACATTGAAGATACCAGAATGTTTACTTCATCATCTTGATTTCTAGAAGTGGGAGATCATTCTGACGTGCCACAGCAAAACCACCCACAGAATACCCACCCATCTACCCCTTTGCCTGAAAGCTTTGAGAGGTAAAATGAAAAGTGCATCAAGTAGAATATTCATAAGGTTGGTTTCTGTTTTTAAGCTGTCTTTGTATTATTATTACTTTATATTGACTCTACCTTTCCATAACTGCAACCTGAAATTTTGAATTAGACCCTAAAGTGTGCCTCCTTGTATACTGGAATACATTTATAAGGTCTTCTTTCCTGTATGATAAGGGAAGCACCAAAATTACAGAAATGTCACTACAAGAGTCTAACTGCATTTGAAACTTGTGCTGTTGGGAAGGCAGACAGTAAAACCTTTATTCCCTCCAATATACCTCAGTGCCTGACTCACAGCTAGCCAAACAGATGCTGCCTTGAAGAGAACAGGCTTTATCAATCATTGTATCCCATTTCCTGAACCAAGATTCCAGCCAGAGTACCCAAGTGGCCATTAAATTAATTCCCATTAAAAAAGCATCCTAGATTACATCTTGTCTCACTGAACAGTCCTTATGAAGACAACCTGAAGACAACTATAAAAAAAAATATTTAGATCATAAAAACAAAACTCGCCTTAGCTAAAGTATTTTTCAAGTAGAGAGGAAAGTAACACTCATTAGTTGCAGAAGCCAACATCTTAGATTTACCAGCTGAGACTAGAGAATTTTCAGTGTATAGCCTGTCTTCAACAGGCAGATATATACTCAGAAATTACATTAGTGCCAATTTTCCGGAATCTTCATCATGTCGTTATTGTAAGGCAAATACTCCTGCAGCATCTCTTTGCACTAAAAGAGAATAATAAATATGAACAAGCAGACTAAGAATAGGCATGAATTTTGTTGTAATATTTGGCCTTATGCACAGATCTCAGGGAATACCCAAATATTCCTGTAGCTGTGGCCCAATAATAACAATCACCAGGCTAACAGCAGCACTTTCAGGATCACCCTGCACTTGAGAAGAAGCATTAGCCAACCAATTATTAAAAAATTCACATCTTTTTGCAGACTGGTCCGTTGTCCCTGTAAAGGGTCTTTTTCCACCAGGAATAAATATTGAAAAAAACTAATTTTTACACATACACTAAGTTGTCTTTCAGCTATAAGAAAGCAAACTAAAGCAAGCAACTGTCTACTACCCATAAAAGTTGAACATCTCAACAGTGCTTACTGTTATAAATGCTATTAAATGAATGATCAAACCAACCAGAAGGGAAATGTAAGAAAATCGCTTAGGTTATAAGTAAATTACAATGCCGGTGAGAGTACTTCCTCATAAGGCTGAGCTACTTTATGCTTTAGTACAGTTAAAAACTAATTTTTGTTCAAGGGACCCTCTCAAAGGTTAAAAATAAGCATTATGCCACTGCTCACTTAAGATACCACAGCAGACACTGGAAACCTGTATGATGTGGGTACTATCTAGACTCAGAAGTACTTGCCAAATCCCTTTCCACAAGGGCTTAGTGACAGTCTATGAACCATGACTCAAAAAACAGATGAGTAATGCTTTAGCTATGATAAATAAACAACAATCTTCACAGGTTGCTTTTATGTCAGGGTATATATTTTTTATACTAACCTCAGCTCGAACAGGCTGGAAGACAACTTAGGTTTCCTGTTAAGAATTAAGACTACATTGTGAAGAGGTGCATTTCAGTATAGCCAGAACTACCATCTCCAAAAAAAAGTGAAAAAAAATCAAGACCACAATTGCATATATTTCAGAAGACCCACAAATGAATGTTTCATACCTCTAAAGAACATAGTGTTTCATTCTTAGCATTTATGAATCACCACATTTTGTTGTTTACAGCTAGCCATGACAAAACAGCATGACATTAAGAGACATCACATAGAAAAATATTTAGAGGACGAATAAGGGAATAATCTTATGGCTGAAACATTTCTTTAAGAAGCAGAAAGTATATTCAATTTAGAAGAGATCTGATTTACTTTAAACCCACCTCTAACAAACTGAGCAGAAGAACACTGCCATAAACCAAAAATAAACCCATCTAAACAGGCTATCCCCGTTCATCTAGTTTTATATTTTAAGCTATTAATAAGACCAGATTTAAGTACTGCAATAGGCAGTCAACTTTCATCCTCCAACTTCATAGGAAACTGTAAGGAGAGACATAAAGTCCCCTCTATCCCTGTCACTCTTTTGCATCACCAACTTCTGCACAGAAAGACATGTGTTTATTAAAGTATGAGAGGCAGATCAGAGTGGAAAAAAGAAGTAGTACATGTTCCACCATGAGGTTACCATGAGAAATGGAATTACTATGTAAGGAGAGCTTTTTCCATGCAAGAGCTGAGTCTTGTGGAAGGCTTGGAATGACTGCATTGAGGGAGCAGAGCTGAGAGAGAAGAGCTTGAGAGAGCCTTGTACATCTAGAAGAAAGAGTGATGTGGGGCAGATGAGTCCCAGCAGTCAAAACTGGAAGGAAAGGCTGGAAGTCAGCAGGAACAGGGCAGCTTTCTATGAAAGGAAAGAGGAGGGGATCATGTGGCAGTAAATTAGCACTGCTCACTAGGTAGTGATGTGATGCATATAGGCTGAAAGGGTCCCTGCCACACAATGGGACTTGGCAGCAACTGTATGGCATGAAAAGGAGAAACTACAGACAAGTTCTTCATGATATGGACATAGGTGGGAAAATATGTTTTGAATGTCAAAACTGCAGGAGAATCACTGCTTCAAGAGAGTATTTTATCAGCAGGTCTTGGGTCTTGCAGGTGATTAAGTAAAATTTCAGGTACCACAAGACTCACATGCAATAGTAAAGAAATAGAAAGCCAACATCCTCCTGCATTAACTTCAATTCACCATTTTCCTTGGTGATATTTTAAGAATCCAAGTTGTATTTTGAGAATACCACCAGAAGAGAGAAAAAAAAAACCCAAAAAACACCTGAAGAAGTCCTACACTTGCTCAGTTCTTGTTTTTCTTCTCAAAAGTAAAAGAGAAGCCATTCCACAAGTGAAGTCAATCCACAAAGCAGTTTTTGAGTGACATCAAGATGGTTGACATCTTGGTTGAGCAAGATGCCACCACCACTTTTCTCTAGAAAAACCTGCACAAATTCCTGAAGAGGATAAAGCCTTGAGCAGATTTAGAAAGACATGCTCATCACTGATAAAAGATGAAAATACAACTTAATTCTTATTTGCCATTTTAGCAGAATGTCACTGAAGAACACTTTCCAGAGCTTCTGACCTGTCCTCCCAAAAACAACCCCTGCAAAAGAAAGCAAAATAAGCAATGCCCCACCCCCAAAAACTGAAATCAAACAAAAAACTCAGAGAAAACTGACAATAGTTCTCCCAACATTTTTTTTTCTTTTTAATACTTTCTTCTCTTGGGATTTTTCTTCTACTGTTAATTCAACATCCTTTCTCTCAAGGGTGGTTTAATGACCTTAAAGCAAGAAGTCCACACAATAGCTCAAACCAGTATCAGCAACTGGAGGTACAGGGCTATGAAATTTGTCACAGACTGCCAACAGGAATGTAAACGTTGCCTACTGAGCACTGACCTTAATCTCTAGCTTATAAACCTTCTGAAACTAATTAAATTTTTTTTAAAATAATTTTGTCTACTTAAGATATTCTCTAAAGATATATGTTCATACTGAAAAGCTGCATTACTTCAGTTTCTAAATAAATCTTGGCACCAGAAAGCGAGGGAGGGAAGCAGGGAGAAACACTAGAACTGGGTACCAACTCCCTGGAAAAAAAGTATTTAAAGCAAGAAAGCAGCCTCAACATAAAAAAGTTTTGCTATGTCAAAGGTTAGAGAAGTCTAAAAGCCAGTTAATACCAACTGATGCACACCGAAAGACTTAATCCTGAGGCAATTAAATTCTAGATAAAGACCAAATGTAAATATTTAACACAGAATCAATGTTTTAAAGTACACATTCCTGAAAAAGTAAGGAAATTACCTTCCATAGCAAAAAGGAAAAAATACAAGTGTATTTATGCCACAAGTGTAAGTTATGCCACTGAAGAAGCAAACATGAAATTTCATGTACAGTAGAAATGGAAGATGGGGCTGACAGCTGGGTTTTTTTAAAGGAGGACTTTAAACAGAAGTATTTAAACTCATGGGATTAGGTCAGCATTCCTAAGAAATGCTGTTCAGCTCTTAAGCTGCAGAGACCTTGTCTAAGCAGCTCAGCAAATGAGTCACATAAACAACTACTGTAAACTCTGCTACCACCACACTTGGTAGCTCTGTGAATTAAGCTTTTCTTGCATATGAAAACTAAAGATGGAGTGTTTTGCTACTGGAACAGGGAGTGGAGGGCAGAAGGAGGAAATAATCCAGCAAATCAGCAGACTCCATACTACCACTTAAAATCATAAGTTTCAAATTTTCTTCCCAAAAAATTATCTTTCCTCAAACACTTAAAATAATGAGATTTTTAATTCAGTGAAGGATAATCCTAAGCAGGCGGCTCAGAGCAGTTATACACACAGATACATATATGCGGTGCATTATGTTTCACTTTATGTCTTGCTTACAAACATGCTTGGAAATTCTGTCACTTAGTATTCGATTATTCACATCTCCTACCCAAGTCTGATGCTGGGGTAAAGGTAGGGTAGATTTAGATGAAAAGAAAAAAAGAACAGCATAGGTTGACAAAAATAATGTTTACAAAAAACGTTTTTAAAAGTAACATTTCTTAGATCAGATTGATACAAAGGCACCTTAAAGTAACACATGAACTTGGCTTATGTGTAACTTTCTTTTTTTTAAATACAACAAAAATGAATGAACTTTTTTCAACATCAGGACTTCTAAGCAAGGGTCACACTGACTGAAAAATACTATATACTACTCTCATTTCCATGCTGAGAGACACAAATTCAGAGGGACAGGAATCAGATACTTCATGCCAGTCAGAGAGGCTCGCCTCCACCACACTGGATTTGGAACATGCTACTCATTGAGAAGCCACAGGTGAAGATAACTTACCTATTTCTCAAGACAGGGGAGTAACTTTCAAAATCATTTCCACGGCCCACATTCAAGTTTCCCATGAAAAGCAAAGCTGGGAGCAGGCTCTGTGACATACCAAAGGTAGCAGATCATTTGTGCTTGCCCCTCCAGAAACAAATTCACCTGGAAACGCACACTGGACTGTGCATACCCAAGAGTTTCAGTCACATAGGAAAGGAGGGGCTGCAGCACATTCTTCCTCCTTTTTCCTTCCTGTCCTCCCCTTGGATAAATATACCATCTGTTCAGATGAAGAAGCTGAGCATCAAAATGTTACAGCACTTCCAGTAGCAAATCCTTGCATCTGCCCTATTCTCAGAAACATGCCAATGGCAAAGGGGCAGCCTACCTCCTACCTCCTGCATTGCCCTGCAGGATCAATGTAAATATACCCCCAACTATTATCAGCTGAGTAAATCTATACACACTTTTTAGTAATGCATTTGTAAAATTCAGTCAATTTCTTATTGTCACTAGCATTTAAGTGCTGCAGAAAATTAAAAAAAAAACAAACAAACAAACAAAAAAACCCCACAACACAATTTTGGATGGAGCTTTTCTTTGTTTTTTAGAAAATGCTGACACAAGTGGCTCAAGAAGCAATAAAATTGTGAAGTTATCTTTCTCGCTATTCCAGGGTAAACTTTCTACAGTTGCTTTCAAATGAGTTTTTGGAAAAACGTCTTTACAGACTTTCCTGATATCTTCTTATTTTGTTTTAACCTCCCACTCCTCCAGTTTAAAACAACAACTTACACATTAAAGCTTGAGCCAGGCTAACACTTCCTTGCTGTTGTGAAAAGGAAGAAATCTCTTTCCATCCATTCGCATGTTGCTCCAGAACATCACTGAGCCTGTTCAGCCTTCTAAACTACCAGAAAACCCACTCAACACTCCAAACACCAAAGGTCAATAGATTGCCCTGTGACTGGACAAATATGAGAGCCAACACTTTATTTTTGGGCTCATACTAGACAGCTGGGAAAAGGGACAGGCAAACAAACAAGTGGGACTTCCCCTTTGTGGAAGCACAAGTTCACTTGTAACAGGCTCACCTGTAACCTGCAACTCCACTTCTAGCTCAGAGCGTACTGTAAGTTTCAAGCATTTGTTTTATGGTCTTAAGCTCATAATAAACAGAAAAGCCTATTGCTTTGCCATTCATACAGATAAATTTTCAAATGCTACCTTGCTGTAGGGCATATGTAATCACATATGTATGACACTGAAAAATCAGTATAATTTTGCTGAATTTGCATTTATGTTAAAATTGGATCCGTTTTACCAAATGAGTAAAATGACAAGTCTTGATTAATTACTTTCTCCACAGACATCTTTAAAGCTTGTAATTTTTATTACAAGCACTTAATATTTCAGTAGTTTTCAGATATCAAGTTAATCCCTAGAGAAGACTACATTTAAACAGAAGTAGAAACAAGAAAAAAAAACCACAAAGCATTACCATCCATAAATACAGTAATAATTCTTAATTCAGAAAACTTCCAGTTTAAACTCTGTATCACTGAGGCACAAGATACGAAAACATAGCATGCCCATGCCATTAGCTTTCAAATTAGTGGCTAAACACAAAACCAGCATCTTACCTTTTGCACTTTTTCATTTAATGCTTACAAGTACAGGTTGGACATTTCTGCAAACTAAAAATGTATTCCACAAGCACAGAACCTTGCTTGTATCTGTGGAACTGTCTCAGAACCAACACAAAGGCAACATGTCTGCTTGAAAATATGTCTGTATAGATACATGTAATTTAAATATATATATTATTTATATAATAAAAGTCTTGTCAATGTGAGCTAATCACTAAAGTAGCCTCTTGGTATTTATAACATTTTAATGTTTGTGCATGAGCAAAGGCACAGCTCTGTTAAAAAGCATCACAGAACTGATGACATAAAGGTACAATTGAATAGCTGTTACAACACGAATTCCACTAAGTAGTACAACTGGAAGGGGCTTACAGCTTACCAGGCCTGTCTTTGTAGTGCTGTTTTCCCAAGTCAGCAGGAACAAACAAGACATCCTTCCCTTAGATGCAAACATTCCTTTGCCACATGAAAAGGTATGAAGTGGCATGAAGCTGCACCAGGGGAAGTTCAGATTGAACATCAGGAAAAGGTTCTTCACTGAGAGAGTGGTTGGGCACTGAACAGGCTCCCCAGGGGCATGGTCACAGCACCAAGCCTGCCAGAGTTCAAGGAGCAGCTGGATGATGCTCCTAAGCCATGTCATATGGTTTTGGTTTAGGTAGTCCTGTGAGGAACAGAGAGTTGGACTCAATGATCATTACTGGTTCCCTTCCAACTTGAGATAAACTGTGATTCTATGAATATCTCCGCTGGATGCAGCTACAACTGTGCAGTTTACTACTAAGTGCATGAAGTTAAAGCCTCTTCAATTCCTTGTAGTCTGAACCATACATATTAACAAGCTGATAGAGGCTGCTTCTTCTGGCAGCATAAGAAATATTCTGCAGCCTTCATACAAAAATGATTACACCACCATACTTGAGTTCATATTTGTATTAATGTTTGTATGTGGCTTCATTCAGGTGAGTATCCACAATCAGCTGGTACCACCAGCACCCAGCTGAGCGCCTCTGAGTGCAGCAAGCAATGAGAAATGGGGTGACCAGCTTCAGGCAGAAGCAACAGAGCACCCTTCCTCCTACACTTCTTCACAGCCCTCCAGACTACACCATGTGCTTTTGAACCCCTTACGTGCCAGTAAAACTCCATCTGGTTTGGGGGGGAGTGGGGAAGCAGGGGGAGAGCTTGAAAGGTTAATGCTATACTGTAATATTTTTAAAAAGAGCTAAATTAAAATTCTTTCATAAGAATACTGGGATCACTCAGAATTCCAGGCAAGGAATAGTAAGGGCTCACAAAATTCTGTGAAATGACCAGAAAGTAAAAGTGCCAGCTAAGCCCGGAATAACTCAGGCAAAGTAAAAATTTTTTAATCTTTTCACCACATTGCCAGAGGCAAGACTGCAAAATTCCTTTGGAATGACACTTTTAAAGTATCTTCTGCTACACCTTTACTTGGTGTAAAAAGTACTCACAAGAACCCTGCTACTCTGTTGTGCACCCCTATAATTCTAAGTTTTTTAACAGAACTCTAATTGCAACTACACCAAATTTTTGTTTTTCAATATTTGTAATTATTTTTCTCTTACAGAAAGATGAAGAAAGAGCCCTATATTCTGCTTTCTGGAAAAGGAAGAATGATTATTTTCCACTGTCCCTCTCCAGCAGAGACATACCTCTCTAGGATACTCTTAAAGTTTTCCTAATGCAAAAGGTATCTTAGAAATTTTTGGTTTCAAGAGGTATACCGAGCTCAGTAATCCAACAAAGCCAACTGTCCTCTTGGTATGGCTAGAATTCCTCGTGATACTCTGCACAAACAGCTTGTTGCAGTTGAAATCATCTGGCTCTAAAGAGCATTGCAAAATATATATACTGTATTTATTATTACTCTGTTATACAAGTCAGAGTCAAACACATTTCAAAAAATTTCAAGTAAGCAACAGTTTGTCAAGAAAGAAATGTTTCTGCTCTTTTTGCCATTACATCTTACTATCAGATGTCATTGAGGCTGAATCTTTCTTGAACTCAATAGGAAAATGGGAAGTTTGCTGGAAGTCTAAATAGATGACTTTTTAACTAGCCAGACATTTTATTCATCTTTCCCTGATAGAAATGATAGAAATGTAATGATATTACCAAGATATTGCTTAAACAACAAAAATTAACAAAACATAATACCTTTTACAGACACTGACACTACAAGACTGTTTAAAAAACTCAAAATTTTTGTAGATGTCTTATAATTAACACACACTATTTCAGTTTTTCCTATAGAACATAAAAATTCATGTCTTCATATGAAAACAATTAGATACAATTTCAAACATTAAAATTTAGTTAGAAAACTAGGGCTAAAAAATGCGCTTAATACCATATTGCATACTGAATTTGCATCATGCACCAAGAGCCATGCCCCTTCCTAAGGCACATACAACTTCAGTTTACATCATTGGTGCAGCCAGGCTCAGTTCCTTTCCAAAATACTTAAGCCTGTGTCCACAAGGCTGATCACCAGTGCTGTCATTTCCTTCAGTGTAATTCGGAAAGCAGCAGGAAACGTGGCTCACAACAAACGCAGGAATACCGGATATACACGAACAAACCAGAACCTACCGTCCACTCTGAGCCTGTTTCTGAAGTCTGACCAAATCTACAACTTAACCTTACTGAACACCTCGCAGGATTAAGGGCATTCCAGTCATGAATTCTCACAGCTGAAGAGTTTTCTGCTATATAAAACCAGGACAAACTCTTATTCTAGACATACATTCTTGTGGCAGGACTATGGGAGGAGGTTATATCTAGCTCACAGAAAATTAGGTCACCCATTTTATAAGCAAATATAAACTGCATGTTGAAGTCTGTAAGCATTTCATAGATACTCTCACTCAATAGAAATTTGGAAGAGATTTATCACAAATTCTGCATAAAGCTAGAATAATTATACATGCAGGAGGAAGGAAGTTCATATTTACAATCTTAGTCAAACAATAAAAACATTATATCATCTTAGCAGCTGTGTAAGAATTTGGCAAGCCTCTGAGTAAAGTTTTTTTCTGAACATCCCAAAAGAACAATTATTTTTGTTTCCTGGAACATATCATCTTTAGTATAAAGACCTCTCTAAGGATTGAGCCAGATGAATAAACTACAGAATACAACATTGAAAATGGAATGTGTACCACAATGACTATTTTCACTGCTAAAGCAGCTGAGTTGACCACGCTGTATAAGGAATGTGATTTGTGACACTAGAAATGCTAATTATTTGGACCACATTCACATCTTCAAGGACAAGGGCTGGCAAGAAAGAACTGATCTGGCATTAATTTGCTGTAGCCCAAATGAGACACAAAGCAGCAAGAGTAGCTATTTAAAATGTAGGTGACAGTGATTAGTTAAAAAACCATGTAACAATTAATCTCTTAATTCAGTACCACCTCAATATTTAAAATGAAAATAATTTCCTAGTTGTGTTTGTCTACTGCTCTATGAAAAAGCTTATGCAGATGCAGGAGTTTGTTGCACATCCCATTAGCCTACAGTCTCATTTCCTTGATTGCTAACAGTACAGTGTGAAGTGGCTGGAAGATTTTTATACTTTCATTTTTTGTAGAAAAATTTTTACACTTGAATTTTAGCTTTCTATCTCATGCTGAATCAAATCAAAGCAGCAGCATCCCAAAAGGATTTACAATGAAGCTTAAAAAAGAAGAATTATTTTGTGGCTTTTATAATTTTTCTATCTTCCTTCAGACCTTTAAATGCCCATTCAGGTCTAAGTCTTGCCGGCACCTTTTTCCTATTACCTTTCAAAGGATTTATAAAGTTTTGCTAATAGCAGCTACAGCCTAGCATACTCTGAAAGGCCAGCTTGTTACAAATCAGAACAGGTTTAAAAGCCAAAAAAGAAAGTCATTTTTGTCGAGTTATAGATTTCATTCTACAGGGAGTTTTCTGCACATTCTCCCTTCAACCCAACACATCTATCCAGTAAAAGTAGCTTATAACTACTAAAACATATAGCTGAATTCCTTGTGTATATTTATCTATTTATGAGTAACTTATGCCAGGGTCCAGGTCCAGACTAAAGGTATGTTGCATTTGACAGTGTGTTGTGGTTTGACACATCGGTTTCCACCAGCAGGAGGGGAGCATCTGAAAATATTGGTGAGGGCCTTCATCCATCTTCACTCTTCAGAACAGGAGATGGTACTCCATCACAAAAATTAGGTATCTTGCCTTGTTCATTTACATCTCAGCAAGCAGTTCCCTTACTAAGTCTAGAACACGGAAGAGGGATGGGTAGAAAATATGGTCCAGTTGTCCAGAAATGAAGCTCTTTTGTCGTATTTGCCATGACATTAATCTCCCCTCTCCTTCTATTCAGTAGTAGAAACAGAATTAAAACTAACAAAACCTTTTCGTTCCCGACTGTAAGAACAAGAAAGGATCTTTTTAAAAAGCTGGAAAATTAGGGCAAGGTAGAACAGCTCTTCAACTGGTAAGACACATCAGTAAAGCCAAGAAACAATGAAATCTAATTTTAAAATGAATAGTGTAACTTCAGTAAAACATGATCAGTGCTTTCTGATTCTACGTCTGGCATCCAAGAATACTTTCATCAATGCTTTTCAGGAAGACTTCTAGTAATGTGACAGGAATCATGCCACATTAGACTTCAGATGTAAAACTTTAATGAGGAAAAGATTTTTTTCAGACCACAGCCTGCTAAAAGAAAGTTGTCTGTTTCTAGCATAAAGGAGGGAAGTTATGTTTGGGCCTTTAAAATAAAGTACTAGACGACCATAAGAGACACATAGAGACAGACAAGACATTTGAATTTTCATAGCACACAGGTGTATTAGGAAACAAGAGACTGACTTACGTTACTTGTGACTCAGTGGCTGAAAAGATTTGACATAAGTCAAAGCAACAGTTTTTTAAACAAGTGACATGCTCACAAGCCATTTTATAAAAACATACAAACATCCACACCATCTCAGGTATCTAGGCTCAAAAAAGCAGAGTGCATGTAGCCTCTATATACATTTGTGCAGAATGGAAGATCAAGAAGTTGATGGCCAAATTGATTTTGCAGGCTGAGGTGGGACAAAAATCAGACTTAAAAGCAGATCAAGGACAAGCCAAATATTTAATAAAGTACAAAGGAAAAGGTAGGTTTTTCTTATAAAAACCCTATGCTTTTTGACACTACTATGCAAAATATTTCAGATGCTGTATTCAAAATAACCTCAGGGTACAAATAATGAAAACAACCAAACAAAAAATAGTTAACAATGTTATGAATAACACAGAAATCATCCAGAAGTTCAGTTCACAGGTGGTGCTGTATAAAAATAAGATGAAAGATATTAATAAAACAGTTTAAAAAGTGACTAATTCCAATCTCTTCATCATGGTACTGGAGATTTCTTGATGCAAAACTCCCATATAAGTATAAATACATTATCACTCCCCTCTCATAATCAAGTACAGAGTGAAGCAGGAAGACTCTCCTTCCCTGCATAACAAAAACGTTAAAACTAAACTATCTGTAGGGCACAGCAGACAATCCAAGCAACTTGTATATGCAAAGCCAGAAAGTCCAAGTTTCTCTACATAAATCTTCTGATTAATCTTAAGCAAGTACGGTCTTTTTTTTTTGCAAGAGGAAGTGATAGCAGAAAGAAGAAAGTGTTAAGAAGTCAAGAAAGGTTAGTGAACTTGGGACTGGACAGCGTTACACACATACATTTAAATAATAATTTTACAAGTCAAAGACTGGAAGGAAGACCTCCACAGCTTTGTCTTAAAAAAGCCAAGAGGCCACTAACAAACACCAAAAAAAAACCAACCACAAGACTCGCCACCCCTCTGCAAGTAAAGGAAAGCAAGTAAGTTAAGTCCACTTAGGAAAAAGAAAAACATGCCCAAAAATCAGTGGAATAAAGCTGGGAATGATTTCCAGACACTGCTGTTGTTGCAAAGCTAAACACTGCTAGTAGCATGGACCAAGAATGCATTCTTAGTACTCACTGCTATCATTTTCTAGCTGCAAATGTATTAAAAAGTTCATAAAGTCAGAAAAGAAAAAAAATCCTTTTATTTACACCAATATACCTTTTGCACACTTGCTCATAAACAGCACTAATGAAGAGGCACATAGTATTACCAACATATTCCATTACTAGACTTCTCAGATACTTAAGCCTCACTAAAGTCTTTAAGACATAGTTAGATTTTAGAGTTGGTTTGAACTTTTTTTTTTTAATTGAACTATTTATACACAAGGTAGATTTTGTTGTGCTGGTGAAACTGAAACAACTTCTGTTTTCATACAGCTGGATCTGACACTCAACTGAAAGCACTCTTTTGCATTTAACAGAAATCTTGCAACACACTTTGAAGGATGATACATAGAAATAGAATAGATAAGGAAGCAATTACCTGGGCAATTTCCCCATAATATTGAAGGAAGTCTTAAAAACAATTATATTTTACTAAACTCGGAGAAAGCCAAAGGTATGGATCATGTTGTTTTGCTGTCCTTTTATTGTTCAACAGAATTCTAGAATCTTAATCTCATATTCTGATACTGTTTGATGACTCAGCAGTATAGCAAAAGCCTGACATAACTGTGACCAGTGAAAAGTTAGCACAATAACCACTCTTTGAAAGGCTGGCCATGAACAAACATGCACATGGCAATTTTAGTCAAGCAACTAGCCAAAACTCGTTATTTAATGGACAGTAGCTAGAACAATCAGCAGCGAATGACTCACCAATGAGGTGCTACTATGCTATAAGTATCATTTGCTCTGTCAGAGCTGCCACTGGACTTTCATGCTTATTTATGGAACTGCCTGGCTGTGGTCCCATGGCGATACCACTGAGAATGCCTACCAGGAATCCATGCCTGACTGCCAGCACTGTTTCAATGGCACTGTCTCCTTCTATTCAGTGCAACAACTTACGAGCTCTGGAAACGAGCTCAACCACAAGCCAGAGTGTGCCCCACATCTTTCAAGAAGCAATACCTATAAAAACCAAATGGGATGCATGCTAAGACCTTGTTTGTTCCTGGTCTCAACTACTCATCTGATGTCACAACCTTCTCTCCGAAGAAAACCACTAAAAGAGCAATACATCTGTGGTATCATTCACAGCCTTTGTGATAAGTAGTAAAGTCAATTCTAGCAGCACCATTTTCCAGCTCTATTATTTCTAACAATTAAAAAGCCCTATTTTAAAAAATTCAGTCAAGTCACAGAAACCAAGTTCTCAGCCCCTTTTTCAATTCCTCTTCATCATCTAAGAACCCATCCCAGCTGAGACTATGCACAAAGCAGAGGACTAACACAGCTTATAAATACTATGCAACCTCCAACCGCATTTTGAGTTGGGGAATACCAAGACAAATATCCTGCCCATTTCTCAGTGGACAGAATATCTCCTGCGGGACAGTTCTAGCCAACAACATCTAAGAGCATGCATACAAACATAAACCCGAGTGCAGGAAGGAACTGAGTGCAGAAAAAAGTATTTTTCTACCAATCCAGTTTCAAATCAAGAAGGATTTCAGAAGCAAATATTCCAAGATCAATTCTCAAAAGGAGGACAAGAGAGCTACACAGACAATTTTCAAAAATACTCGTTGTTTGCAACTCCACTGAAGAACTAGAAGACTATAAGAAGGAAAAAAAGATGAATGTAACAAGAGAGCAGAAAAAGTGTTTCAAAGATGACAAGGACAGCATTTAATCCATAATATAATGCTTCCTCTGTGGCAGACCTAACTTCCTCTTTTAAAATAATGTCCTGTTCCTCAAGACACTATAAAAGCGCAGCAATACAGAGAGGGCACAAACCGATTTTTTACAGAATGCAAAGTCATAGATATTACTTCAGTGCTTATTTTGAACCCCTTTGAAAAGTAATAGAGTTGGCTACAAACATACTTTCTAAATAC
Source organism: Vidua chalybeata (assembly GCF_026979565.1). Lineage (NCBI taxonomy): Eukaryota > Metazoa > Chordata > Aves > Passeriformes > Viduidae > Vidua > Vidua chalybeata. The sequence goes on along the minus strand of NC_071536.1, from coordinate 14,377,732 downwards.
AATCTATAAAATATATTGGCAGTACAGTGGCAATAAAAATATGAAAACTGCATAGTTATCTATCTGTATGCCATTAAATAATAGGCTTCTGTATGCACATCTAATGACAGAAAGATAATCACTATTTGCTACTTGTTGAAATACCAGCCTCAAACCATACATTCAAACTAGTTCCACATAGCTACACAGATGATACTTGATGCACACAGAACTAAACTGCTGCTACCCTCCCCAGGGAAATGTTACCCATCACATTATGGATGCAAGCAGAACAGAAATTATGGCAGAAATATTAAGTAAACTAAGAGTGTCTTTTATTGGACCTTCAATTACCTCACAGAGTAAGGTAAGTGCTCTTAAGTTTAATAGATGACTCCATCACAGTATTACATCTCTCCACAATGAGTCATGTCAGGCAAAATTTTAAGTTTTCTTTTCAGAAAGTGAACTAATTATTTAATATTTTAAATAGTTAACCATCCACATATTCCAAATTCTACTAAAAAAACAAAGTAACTTCATATTCTACTTACCACCATTTCAAACAATGGCTATTACTACACTCCAAAAACTTTGATACTTCACAATGAGTGTCTTGAAATAAACAGACACAATAAAAGGCAATTATTTATGATCCACAGTATCCAGATACTAAATACTTAGTCATACTGCAAAAATAAGAAAAGAAAAGCCCTACTTCTGAATATATGTTAGTTCAATATTCCTGTTCAATATTCCTGAATCATGCTAAAAGACCAAGAGTTCATCATAATCCAGAAGAAGTCATTTTAGGAATGAAGCAGCAGCTGCTGAATCTATCAGTAAGCTCTGCCTTCTCAAGTCTTACAGGCACTTCGTAATATAGTAAAGGCATGCGCAGTTGTAAACTCAAATATTTAAATCTGCACTGCAAGGCAAAAAGAATGCAGACAACATAAGGCCAGCTGCAATTTTTACACTTTCATAAGAGAACAACTGATCTTTTGTCTTGCTTTTCAACTCACTCTAAAATAGAAAAAAAAAAGTATTTAGGCAGCTTTAACTAGAACAATGTAATACACAAGACACATCAATATCTTGCAGCATTTTATCATGTTTCATCAGATCATGCATATAGAAATGTTGTTCTCAAATGCTCACAGCCTGTCTAAAGTTGTATTATGGAGCATGCCAGATTAACCTTATCTCAGGAAGTTAATAATGAGCATTATCACACCAAAAAAAAAAAAAAAAAATTTGGCCTCCTAGTTTCAGGTGATGTACATTCTAAACAGAAGGAAGACCATGTACCTTCAGGATTAGAAATTCAACCAGATGGAAATTCAACCTCAGAAAATGTTAATGTAACTCATTAATGTAACTTATACAAAAATAAAGACACTAGACAGAGTGTTTGGAAGATAGATAGAATTGCTTTAAAGCACATTCTCCTGTTCTGCAAATACAGTCCTATTTTACTACTGATTAATGCATCTTTTACACTGAAGTGTAAAAAGACAGAAGGCTGGCCCATGGTCACATTATATGGGACAAAAATTGTGTTGTCATCTTCAAAATTAGGAAGTATACACTTCACAACAATTACTGGAAAACATTAATCATCAGAAGTACTAAATAATGAGGAATAATTTTAAAAGTGAAAGATAATACCATAACTTGCCTTATCTAGTACACTCAGATCAGTCTTTAGGCCAAAAAGCAAGCAACAACAGGTTCAATTTAAACTCTTCCCATGACAAGGATAGCAAAACAGCATGTACATTAAATCAAAGTAATTTGCATCCAGTGAATGCTTTTTTTCCATACACTATGTGTATTTTAAATCTAAAGGCCACAAAAAACTAACATACTTTTAAATTATCTAGGAAAATAATAAACACATAAAATCACTTCCTAAGCTTTCAGGCCTCACAGTCTATCCAAACTAACTTCCTATATAATACCTGTAAATATATTAACTACCTGATCTTTCAGGAGAATGAAGATTGACACTTCTTTGAAAAAAGAGAGGCACCCAAGTCATTAAAATTCAAAAATGAAACACCACTGACGTTGAAAGTGCATAGTCTGAAAATACTTTATTTACTCTGTGCTGGACTTTCAACTTCAGAATACAGGCCAGTCATTCCAGAAATATTCCATTCCAGCTGATAAAAGTTAATTTAAGATTCATTGTACAATAGTCATAACTAATCCCAAAGGCTTTTCTTTCTCTTAACTTGTTGGTTTTGAGAACTTTCTGAAGTTTTTGCGCACATTCAAGCAGAACAGATACAAACAGTATCAAAACAGAAAGTTTCATTCAAGCTAGTTACAAGGACAGTGCTTTTGGAGGTTTGCTTTATTTTTAAATAGAACATCTCTGATTTTCACTAACTGGGATAGGAAGCACAAAAGGTTAAGCTGAATGCTGCACTATCAGCTGAACAGCTGTTAACAGAGCATTCTTCATAAAGACACTATATGTTTCACTTTAACAACTATGATGTGGGTATGTGGTTCCTCTTGAAAATTTCACTAATTTCCCTGCTTCCATTTAATGCTCTGCAAGCTGCCAGAAAGGAAAAAACACTCCCACTTTTCTATGGGACCCTCCTCCTTCCATGTAATTGCTGAAAATGAGACTTCTCAATTTTGCTGTGCTTCTTAGAAAGTATCTCAGAGGTCTCTAATCCAGAAATGAACATTTCTTCATGAAAATAATTCTTTCCTTCTACAATAGGCAATAATTTATTTGTGACAGTCACATCAATCTGACAAACAGCCTTTCAGTTCCACAGAACTGATCATACCACTAAGTTACTTATTAATAGACACAACAGAGTAGATGTGGAAGAAAAACTGATCTTCTCTCACTCAGCTTCAGCAGAACTGTTCTGATCTGTGACATGCTCAGAGATGGATAAAGTTTCTGCCAGTATTATTGCTTTGCAAGGTTACTAGTGACTGAAAACTACCGACTTCCCTCCTCCACCCCTAACTGATAGAACGATCTATCTATTAGAAGACACAAGTACTATTGACTAAACTCCAGAGTACCAGAAATGTGCACTGATACGGACCACTTGCAGAATGCTTCAGCAGGAACACAGCGTGCAACCACCCATGTTTCTGTCAAAGCCACTCAGACCCACACGTTCAAGTAGAAGGTCATGCTCTTGAGTCGTGCATTAAAGATCTAAGTGACAACTTCCTTCGAGAACAGAGATTTGTATGGCATTTTTATTTAAAGGCTTAGAACAACCTAATGAGATTTCTCATAATGGGGAGATTTTTTAAAATGCACTAGAAACCACATTTGTGCTAAGTCTTTAGTCACCTCTGAAGCAGAATGATTACTGACATCTTGGAAGGCCAAACTTGCATTGGTGTATTAAAACAAATTCTAACAATGATTAACTCGATTTTAAGTGGTGAAACAAGTTCACAGTGATTCTTTTAGCAAGGAGCAGAGCAAGAAGCAAAATTAGTAAGGTAAGGATAGTAGGTGTTTAGCATGTTTGGGGATTTTGTTTGTGTTTTTCTTACATCTAGTCTCCAGTGATCTTTATATATACAAAATCAACTCAAGCATGGTTTAGTGGTGGACTTGGCAGTACTAAGTTAATGGCTGGACTCGATCTTAAAGGTCTTTTCCAACCTAAACGATTCTATGATTCTATAAATAAAGACAGCCTGGAATGCTTGACTTCTGGC